>NC_133504.1:2500-2402500 GCF_049354715.1 Callithrix jacchus
CTGCAGCCTTGAGCTCCGGCTTCGAGCCATCTCGCCTCAGCCTCACAAAGTGCTGGGAATACAACTGTGGCCTACTTTTGAGCTTTGAGTTATTTATGTATTATACAGATGAGTCTCTGGAGATGATTTCTTGGTCTCATAGGTGGTTTGTAAACATATTTCCCGATCTGTAGCTTATCTTTTCATCCTCCGAATTGAGTCTTTCACAGAGCAAACAAGTGGTCTCCCTTGCAGATACTCGGCCCCTATAGCGGGAAAGCAGACACACACAGTACAAAAATCAACATGTGGATGTGTCCATTGAGTGAGTGTCCGTTTGTGGTAAAGAGATCCTAGACAGATCAGTGCTGAGAGGTTATTTCATTCAGCAATAGTTGACGTGGGGATCATCTCTAATCTCATGCTTACTTTCTGTTACTCCGCTGTCTTCTGTTACTGCCGGTGGGAAAGCGATTGTCAACATGTTCTTGCTTCTTTCCACCCTCCTCGGTAGCTTTTAGGACCTTTCCTTTGTCGTTTCTGCAACTGTGTTGAATGGGTCTAGGTACGGATGGATTTATTGTCTTGGGGATTGTGCCTCCTGACTCAAAGGATCCTGGGTCCTCTCTGTTTTTATTTTGGAATTTTTTTTTAAACAGACTCTCACTCTGTCACCAGGCTGGAGTGCGGTGGCAAGATCTTGGCTCGCTGCCACCTCCACCTTCTGGGTTCAAGCGTTTCTCCTGCCTCAGCCTTCTGAGTAGCTGGGATTAAAAGCACACACAACCGCTCCTGGCTGATTTTTGTATTTTTAGTAGAGATGGGTTTTCACCATGTTGGCCAGATTGGTCTCAAACTCCTGACCTTAGGTGGTCCGCTCATCTTAGCCTCCCAAGTGCTGGGATTACATGGATGAGCCGCCACACCTGGCCTGTCGTTTCTTTGAGACGAGTTGGATCATCTCATTTCATCCTCCCTTTGTTATATTTTCCAATTAAGTTTTAAATGTCTACGGATGGCAGCCACGAATTCTGGCATCTGTAGCCCTTGGAAGTCCACTCCTCTTGTTGATACTGACATTTATGCCCTTTTAGTGGGGCTTTGGCTGTGGCGATTGTATGCGGCGCTGGCTGAAGGATCTCAAGGTAGCTAGTGTCAGAACTCAATTAGAGGTCCGCCCTGGTAGTGGAGACGAATCCCCACACATTTGCTCATAGAAGTCATCTTCTGTGTGGATGATGATTTTTGAAGTAGGAGAGCAGAGGAAAAACGGGGGCTGAGCATTTTCCCTAAACGATAGTGGACATTCAAATCCCTCGTGAGGCTGGGCGTGGTGGCTCACGCCTGTCATCCAGCACTTTGGGAGGCCGAGGGAGGTGGATCACCAGAGGTCAGAAATTCATGACCGGCCTGGACAACTTAGAAAAACATCGTCTCTACAAAAATACCTGCTGGTATTTTTGGGAGGTTGAGGGAGCAGTATTGCTTGAATCTGGGAGGTGAAAGTTGCAGTGAGGTGAGATTGTGCCACTGCACTCCGGCCTGGGTAGATCATAAATAAGACATATAATTGACTCACAGTTCTACAGGCTGTACAAGCACAGCTCCAGCATCTGCTTGCCTTCTGGTGAGGCCTTGGGAAGCTTACGATCGTGGCAGAAATGGGAGTGTGTGCAGAGAGAGAGAGGAGAGGCAAGGCTCTTTATAAACAAACTGCTCTCAGTTGAACAAATAGAGCAAGAACTCACACTTCACCAAACGCAGGATGCTAAACCATCCATGAGGGATGTACACCCTCTAACAATAGTGAGATTTGGAGGAGACACACATCCAGGCTGTATCAGGCATTAAATGATTTGTTTTGACTCTTAGCCCGCCAGATGGGACACTTTACCGCACTGTGGAGGAGGGTCAGGGACACGAAGCTGCAGGCACAGAGGTGGATATAGGTGGCTGCCAGAGTGCAGGCAGGCTGGAGCTCCCAGGTGCCACAGGAGTCCTGCACACAAAGGCTAAGGAATGGTGCAGGCTCCATCTGAAATCAGGGCCACCCAGTCACTGTCTCTAGCCTAGGCCTCTGCTCCATGCCAATCCCCAGGGTAGATTGGGGAAAGAGCTTGCTGTGCTCCAGGGCACAGGCTCACACTCACCACCCGGAATCAGTTCCCAAAGGTGGATGAGGGGTCCTGGAAGAAGGCACGGCGGGCGAGGCTCTGTCCTGGGCAGGTTGGCTCAGGCTTCTCGGTGGCCCTGCAGTCACCATCCACCTGGTGGGACAGACGCAAGACTCATGCATGCAGCTGAACCATGTGGCTCCCCCACATACATTGGCCTTAGCGGGAGACTCCACCCAACCCTGGGTCTGCAAAGACCACTGCAGAGCCGGCGGGCCACCTGCCGCTCCTGGGACTCTGCAGTGAGCGGCCCTCGAGACACTCAGCCGGAGGGAAGAAAAGCAGGTGCACCTGCTCACCTGCCAGGCCGGGCTGAGCTCCTCCAGGCTGTGAGCCACAGAGCCGTCCGGCAACATCAGATCAGTGCCTGCTTCGTTGTCGCTGGTGTCCAGAAGGCCAGCGGATATGCCTGTGGGGAGGAGGAAAGATGAGGTGATCCTGAGAGCCCCTGATCCTCCCCCAGGGGTCCTGGATGAGAGATGAGCCTCAGGCACACGAAGGATTGGTAAAATCCCTCCACCCCACACTCCCAGAGCTCTGGCCCCAAACCCTCATCAGAAGAAGGAGAGAAAGCACATAGACTGAGGACAGCGTGTGTGTCCCCATCCCCTCTCCACATCGTCAGCACGAGTGGCCAGAATCCAGGCCTGCCCTTTGTGTTCTTTGGCAGAGGGACCACAGAAAGGCCAACTCCACCTTGGAGCCATATATACAAGGGATGCGGGAAGAAAGCCTGGGCCTTGGTGCCGGCCTCTCAACCACAGTGACTGCCTACAGCTCGGGGACCTGTTGCACTGGAAGCTGAGAATGGTGCATCCCGAACAGGATTTTGATGGTGGGCCAACTCTGCCAGGGCCCAGATTAACCGTGGTGCAACAGGTGCACAGTCAGGCTGCAGAGGCCGGTGACCACGTCACAGGACATGGAGACCCCGTCCTCACTGGCCGGCTCAATCCTGGGGACCTCCCTCCTTTTCATGGCAAAAGGCAGCCGGAGGTCTGGACGGCTATCCCGTGGCATGGAGGAGTTGTACAGCCTGTAGGCCTGTGGACCGGAGGAAGTGGGCAGGAGGGATGACCGACAGCCAGGGTACGAGCTTCAAAGTGCCATCCCCCAGGCAACCTGCCACAGGCATAGGTCTCCAGGGGAAGCTCGGGTCTCTCCTCCTCACCTAAAGGCTGGAGTAGATGAGGGTCACATGGTTCAGCTCCAAGGTCAGGGCCATGAGCCCCAAGCCTGTCCGACTCAGCATCCGTGAGAATGTGCTGTGAGCAAAGTCTTGGGCCAGGAGGATGCTGCTGCACTGGACGCTGAGGTCCCACACCCGGCCGTCAAAAGTCACCACGTGCTGGGCCCCGGCAACCAGGGCCTGGTCTGGGGAGAAGCAGCCACAGAGGCACGCTGAGTGGAGCCAGCTCCACCCACCGCAGTGGGAGCACGATGCCTGCTGGGTACCCCGATGCCTAGAGCCTTGGCTTAGCCTGCCCTGAGGCCAGGAGTCCCCCTCCCCTGGTGCGGCGGCCAGAGGCCCAGTGATCCCCCACCAGCTTCAGGATGACGTGAGCTTAACGGCTATGGCCCGATTCAGCCCTAAGAAGGAATGGAGTCCCCAGACCCGCTACAAAACTGCTGTGCTAAGTAACAAAGCCTGGCTCAGAGGCCACATGGTCATCCTTCTGTTTACATCGGATGTCCAGAGCAGGCACAGCCATCGACATAGCAGGCAGACTGGTAGCTTTTAAAAACAATTGTGGTAAGGCATGCACAACTCTGAATAAACTGGAAGCCACTGAATCGTGCACTTAAAATTCACACATCGGCCGGGCACGGTGGTGCTAAGCCATCCCAGCACTTTGCGAGGCTGAGGAAGGAGGATCGCTTGAACCCAGGAGGTCAAGGGTGCGGGGAGCCGAAAGCGCACCGCTGCACTCCAACCATGACAACAGAGTGAGACCTAGTCTCAAAAAAAAAATTATACAAGTCATCCATTTAATCTCAAGGAAGCTGCTCAAGTGGGGAAAAAACATTGACCGTTTAAGTGGATGGCCAACGGCTACCTCAAACATGACACTGGTGTCCTGCAGAGCAGCCCTGTTCACGGTAGGGAAGAGATGGCCTGTGAAGGAAGAGGTCTGACCAGTCCAGCCAGTGTAGCCCCTGAGCTGTGCCTTGGGGGTGTTCGTGCCCATGGTAGGAAAGCACCATCCATAGTGCACAGCCAGACACCTGTTGGCCAGGGCCAGCATCCCAAAGGAGGCGCTACCAGCCCCGTGGTCAGCTGTCAGAACTGAGGGGCACAGAGAAGCCCATGGTCACATGCACAGGACTTCAAGACCAGGCTGTTTTTTTTTTGTTTTTTGTTTTTTACAATATCAGCGTGCTGCTTAGACCTGACTACACCCACGCTTCTATGGAGCCGTAGACTTCCATGTGAGTCGCACACCGATAAACCGCTACTTGCCAAGCCTGGGTACGGTGGCTCCCACACGGACATGAGGGGCTTCCTCGTGCATTAAAAACCATACATGCTCCTTACCCACGTGAGTAAGCCACGTGGTTACCTGCATTTCACAGTAAAGGAAGCTGAGTCCACGGATGTTAGCAGACTCACCTGAGCCACAGGCAAGCTTCTCGGGAGCCCAGAGCTCGTCGTCCCAGCACCGCCCTTAGCTGCACTGCTGGGCAAGGTCATACAATCTGGAGAAAAGCAGGATGTGCAGCCTCAGCCCTAGTCCCATAGGACCTTGGGAAGTCCAATAAGCTCTGGGCCTAGCACGGTAATGCCACAGGCCTCTGCAGGCTTCCCTGTGCCCCCACAGTCCCTGCCCCTGCATGGCCCTGCTGTTGTGCCCACGAGGTGGGGGGCTCCCAGGGAGTAGGGTGGCACAGCCCGGGGCAGGACTCATGCCTCCAGAGACCCTGCAGCAGGCGGCATCTGAGCCGGTAGAACTCGGATGGCATGTTGGCCCTGGACAGGTGTCGGAGTGGCCACGGCAGCTTCTCCTCCATCAGGTAGCCAGTCCCCCACACCACATCGCCCCCAGGAAGCAGCGGCGTCACCACCACTGAGTAGTTCCTAGAGGGAACCCGCAGGACAAGCTGCTGAGCCGTGCTTTCTTTGGCTGCAGAGGGGGAGCTCACAGGTATGCAGGGAGAGCTCTGCCATGGACAGCATTGGGGTGCATCTTGGGGAGGGCTGTCCTTGTTGTAGAAAATCCCATAATGAGCTGGAGGAGCACAGAGGCTGGCATGACAGCGGAGGTGGTGGGTGACGCCGGGACAGAAACAAGCTGCCCTATTTTGATGACACAGATATCTTATGTCATGTCTGATCTGCCCCATGGGTCTTGGGCAGCATGGGGACTCTGTGTGGATGCAAAAAATAGAAGCTGGAAGGTGTAGGAAATTGTTTTGTTTTTTTGAGACAGAATCTCATTCTGTTTCCCAAGCTCGAGTACAGTGGTACGATCTCGATTCCCAGCTACCTCTGCCTCCTGGGTTTAAGTGATTCTCCTTTCTCAGCCTCCAGAGTAGCTAGAACTACATGCGCTCACTGCCATGCCTGGCTGATTTTTAAATTTTTAGTAGAGTCAGTGTTTCCCCATGTTGGCTACGCTGGTCTCACACTCCCGACCTCAAGTGATCTGCCCAAAGTGCTGAGATTACAGGCATAAGCCAGTGTGCCTGACCGACAGGTCTAGGCAATTTCTACAGTTGAGGGGAGGACTGGAACTTTCTCAATATGTAGAGTAGGGTCAAGCCTGTGAGATCTGAATGATCAGGGAGATCTCAGCTCATGTGGGGTTGGAGTGAGAAGAGAAATATTGCACGCTCTGTTGTTGATGGGCCACTGAGGGGGACGGGCAGGTGGACTCGCTTACCTTTTAGGGAGCCCAGAGGCCCTGCAGCTGGGGGCCGGAAGCGGCTTCGACACACTCACTGCCATTTAAATCCATTTTTTGGTATCACCACGAGATTCCACTCACCGGGTAGGCAAATAACCAGGCAGGTGATTGTTCAACCAAGCCAAAGCCCCGCCCTGGGAGCTCTTCCCTTCCTCAGCCTACATTCTGACCGCAAGGCGGCAGGAGCGGGAACTTGTATTACGTGGAGCCTTTTCCCCATGATGTGGGTCCGGTCCCTATTCTACAGCTGGGGAAACTGAGGCACATAGAGCCGATGCAGAGACATCCCAGGAAGAGGCAGAGCAAGAATCCAGATGCTCTGCAAGGCCACCGGCATGAAAGAAGGGGCGGCCCCCTTGCCTGTAGCCCGGTTCCTGGTGGGCATCATGGCTGTGAGGGAAAAGGATATTTGGTCCCCAGGCCCCTGCTCTAGACTGGGTTCCCCATTTCTATCCACCACCCCCGTGTTCTCAACACAGAGACAAAAGGGGCCTTTTGAAGTGAATGGGTGATCACAACCTTCTTAGGTCAGTGCAGAAGCCAGAGTCCTCCTCTCATCCCCTAGCCTTGGAACCTCCCAGTCGCATCAGCCCCACCACCTTGCTATTCAAACAGGACAGGCACGGTGGCTCATGCCCGTAATCCCTGCACCGAGTCTCTGGAACCCAGGATTCTGAGACGAGCCTGGAAAATACAGTGAAATCCCATCTCTACTAAAGATACAAAAATTAGCCGTGTATGGTGGTGAATGCTTGTAATCCCAGCAACTTGGCAGGCTGAGGCAGGACAATCACTTGAATTTGAGAGAGGTTGCAGTGAGCTGAGATCACACCACGGCACTCCAGCCTGGGTGACAGAGAATGAGACTCCATCTCAAAAAAAAAAACAGGCCAGGCACATCCCTCTCCCAGTCCCTGTGCAGTGGAGCCCCCACCTGGAGCTCTCTTTCCACACTTGCCCCGTGGCTCTTGCTTGAACTGTACCTTCTCCTCAAAGCTGGCCATGGCCACACCATAGGATCCCCAGCTCACCGTCTCACCGATGTTCCATCTCAAGCATTTGCCACCTAAGGTATGGCTCAGTGGTGGTAAACGATGAGCGGTGGGCCACACCCAGCCTGTAGCCGGCTTCTGCACCACCTGCAAGAAAGAAGGGCTTTTATGTGTTTAAAATATTACATAACAGGTCGGGAGTAGTGGCTCGTGCCTGTAATTCCAACACTTTAGAAGGCCAAAGGGGTTACATGACTGAAGATCAGGAATTTGAGACCAGCCTGGAGTGGCAAAACCCTGTCTACTAAAAACACAAAAAAATTAGCCAGGTGCAGTAGTGCACACACCTGTAGGCCCAGCAACCCGGAGGGCTGAGGCAGGAGAATCACTTGAACATAGGAGGCAGAGGTTGCAATGAGCTGAGATCACACAACTGAGACAGAGCAAGACTCCGTCTCAAAAAAAAAGATGATTACAAAGCAAAAGCAAGGAAATGTGACAGAGCAGAATGGCCTGCTTAAGAGGGGACTCTCGGGCTTTCTGCAGGTAGCTGTGCACACTCTGCTGTAGATGATTTCTTGGGCTTCGTGTCTGTCTCTCAGTACAACTGAGCTTCCTGAAGGCAGGGGTCAGCTTTGCCCACTGCACTCCTCTGCAGCAGCTCCTAAAATCCTGCCTGCACTGGGACTGTGCTCACGAGGTCTCTCTGGAGTGAGGAAGAAACCCCATTTTCTCTCCTGTGAAATAAGGAGTGAAGAAGCCTCTGTTTAGGGCGGTCAAAGTAGTCAGTGAGTCAGAGCGTGTTGAAGCGTTCAGCACTGCACCTGATACGTGGCGGGAACGCTGCATGCGACACCCCAAACCCAGCGTTACCTGGCTGTGAGGCCATACAGGTCAAGCAGGGCTTTGCAGAGCCTCTTCAGTGCCCATGAGAACTTAACCTCAGCCCGGGACAGCATCTGGTGGGCCACCTGGAAAGGGAAGGGACAGTGAGAGCTCTCTCGGTCATCCTCAACTGCCAGCCACATCTCATCCTTGCTCTCACTCACCAACTCCAGGGTGCCTTTCATGGCCCCCAGGGTCAACTTGATGGGCCTGGGACCCTGGTTGCCTGGCATCCCGGGCACCCAGGACTGTAGCCACCACATGGCCTCCTCTGCCCGCTCCCTCCACACCTCCTCCAGGGGCCACAACATCACTTCCAGGTAGGAGTCCTTCAGTGTGGCCAGAGGACCTGCAACTGGCAGCCAACACCCACCATGAGGCCTCTGGGCAGCTCAGAGGCCCAGCCCAGGCCTCAAAGAGATAGGGCCTCTTCCTGGGATTAAGATGGTAGGGGGAGTGGAGGAAAAGGAATAGAGCAGCAGGCACTGGAGATTGCGAGTGAGTTGTCACAGCAGACCCGAGCTGCCTCTGCATGACCTGCTCATAGCTTGTCTGGGAACTTGGACTGGGGGAGGGTTCCCACCAATCCTAGGAGTGATACGAGGTGCTCTGCAGCTGAACTGTTTGTACAAACGTGGTTTATGCCAGACCCCTGCTTGCCTCCTAGGAGTCTGACAGTGTGCTCTGAGCCAAGAGGCACCTGCCAATTAGGCAGCCCCACCAAACACCCTGGGTGACATAGTGCTGGGACAGACAAGTGCGTCCCATGTGAAGGCACAGGGACTGGGAAAGGATACTAGGTGCTGGCCGTGGTTCATCCTAGACTCCGCACCGGCCCCCTTCCCTGTGCCAACACTCCTGCCTCCTCTCTCACTGTAGTCAATGACAGCTGTGAACAGCATAGTGTGCAGAGTCCTGAGCACTTTTTCAAATTCACTGCCCTGTGGGTGGCCATGGGACTCTGGGACAGAAGAGAGGCTATGGAGGTGACGTTCAACAGCCAGTCAGAGGGACGCCAACCCTGACATTGGGCAAGGTCTTAGCCCCGGATGGTAGAGAGGTCAGAAGTACCTAGTCCTGCCAGGAGTGCAGTTGGAACAAGGAAGCTGCCACTATGCCTGGCTAATTTTGGTATTTTAATAGAGATAGGCTTTCACCATGTTGGCCAGGCTGGTCTTGAACTCCTGACCTCGTGATCCGCCTGCCTCAGCCTCCCAAAGTGCTGGAATTACAAGCGTGAGCCACTGTGACTGGCTTTTTTTAAAACTTATTATTTGTTTATTTTAGAGATAAGATCTCAGTCTGTTGCCCAGGCTGGAGTACAGTGGCACATTCTTGACTCATTGCAACCTCTGCCGCCATGGATGAAGCAATCCTAGATGAATAGACATAAGACTGAAGCTGAAGTGCCAGCCCTGGATTCATTCCTATATGGCTATGCTATTGGAAGCAAGTTCATCTCTGGGGATGAGCTCAGGGTACTCAGATCGCCACTTGCCAGACTCAGGTGCTCTCTCTGGACATCCCACCTGGCCGGGGCACCCACCTTGTGACTGAAAGCCAGGATCTGTGTGCAGTGGAGTGTGCGGCCCGGCCCCGGCCTGTAGGCACCGTCTGAGCCGCTCTCTGTCTGCAGCCTCTGGCCAGTGCTGCACTGGTGCGCTGGCTGCTTTGCCTGAGCTGTGAGGATCGATCACAGAACCCCTACCCTCCTCTGCCAGGCAGCCCTCTACCAGGGCTCCAAGAGGAGGAGGCCCAAGCCCAGCCTGGCCTCTGCCGTGTTCTCCCAGCCCTGTGGCCTGCTTCACCCGTCACTCCATTAAAACCTGTCCGTGGGGAGGTCTTAAGAGATAAATGAATGTCCCCTAAACAGACACACCTTATTTTTCTTTTTTTCCTAATGAGCAGGTACTAAGTCCTACTCAGAGCCCACAGAATGACTGATGGAAAATCCTGTGGTGACAGCGTATTTTAGCTCACAGAGCCACAGCCACAGGAACCGGGGAAGGCCCTGCCACCTCCACCTTCCCCGCAGCCAGGCATGCAGTGCCTTACGCGGGAGGCCATACGGGATCCTCAGGGATTCGGTCCACAGCCAGCCCCGCTGCTGCAGCAGGTCAAGGGCATGCAGCCTTGACAGTCCTGACACGAACAGCTTGGCATCCAGGGCAGCCACTCATCATCCAGCCTCCTTCCTTTCCATCGGTGCTGCAGGGATAGAGAGCAGGAAAATGAAAGGGTCAGCCCCCAGGGACCGACACCCCCAGCCCCAGGCAAAAAAAGGACTCGGGAATACCCCAGGGTCCTTGGGATTGGGGGATCCTTGAAGAGTCAACACCTGTGCCCTGCACAACAGCCCACAGACAGGCCTGATCGTGGCTCGCTGCAGCCTTGACCTCCAAGACTCAATCGATCCTTTCACCTCACCCTCCAAAGTAGCTGGTACTACAGACATGTGCCACCACCTTGGCTAACTTGTGTGTGTGTGCATGTGCATATATATATACACACCACTTTTTTTTCTGTAGAAACAGGGGGTCTCAGTATGTTTCCAAGGCTGGTCTTGAACTCCGGGGCTCAAGCAATTCTCTTTCCTTGGCTTCCCAAAGTTCTGGCATTATAGGTGTGGGGCACTGTGCTTGGACCAAGGATAAAGTAGAATGAGGCCGGCCAGAGTGAGTCATTCCTGTAATTCCAGCACTTTGGAAGGCCAAGGCAGGCAGATTTCCTGAGGTCAGGAGTTTCAGACTAGCCAGGCCGACATAGTAAGACACCGCCTCTACAAAAAAACAAATAAATAAATAAATAAATAACCAAGTATGGCAGGAGGCACCTGTAATCCCAGCTACTTGGGAGGCTGAGGCAGGAGAACCGCTTGAACCAAGGAGGCAGAGGCTGCGGTGAGCCAAGATTGCACCATTGCATCCAGTCCGAGCAACACTGTGAGATTCTGTCTCCAAAAAAAAAAAAAAAAAAAAAAGAAGAAGTAGAATGAAACAAAATCAAATAGGACAGATGACAAAAGAATTAACTACACATCATGGGTCGTTAAATAAATTTCACCTTCTGAAGCTTCTGCGTCTGCAACACTGAAGGTCATCCAGAACAGACAGGTGGAAATGGGCCAGCTGTTATGACTCCCAAACACCAACATGAGGTGGTCAACAGCCACCGCTCCGAGTGCCCCCAGCCCCAGCTCCTGTCCTTACCTTAGAATCTTTCAGAAAACATAAGCGGCACACCCTGGTGTCACCGCCCTGGCTCTGGCACAGTGCCAGCATCTGCTAAGCCTGTGTGTGTGTTTTAAATGCCCGGTGTATTTTAGGTCAATGTTTTACATATGTTTCTTATTGTGGGTGAGAATAAGAACAACCCAAAATCTGCTATTTTATGGTTTGTGGGGACAGCTGGAGGTTGTGGGAAGTTCTGGGGGCTCACACTGAGCCTGAGTCTGTCCTTAGATGGGATGTTGATATTGAGAAACTGAAGTGATGAAGATCATCAAGAGGCATTTGGCCCACACCCTAGCCTGGTCATGGAGGAGACAGGACACAGGGAGTTGCATCTCCTACCTGTGAAAAGAAAAAAAAAGAAAGAAAATAGAAAAGAAATGAGAAAAACATATAAACATTCTGGCCAGGGAATTCCACTGTTAAAAATGTACTCTGTGAGAGAATGGTGTTCTCGACAGAATAATTTTAACAGGAAACCTGGGAAAAACTCAAGAGCACTTCATTATGAAACTAGCTGAATACATTCCATTCCATGGACTATTACATGGTCATTTGCACTACACGGGAGATGCTGATTTTATTAGGTACATATATTAACTCCACGTGCTGATTGTGTGCATAGATCATCTCGGAAAAGAATCACCAAAGGAACCGTAACAGTGGTTCGCTTCGAGGAGGGGTGGGAGAGCGGCTTTAAGGCTGCACCAACACCAACGGATAGAACTTTTTGCGATAAAGACCATATTTCCGGGCCATCTGCAGCTGTGGAGCACTTGAAATGTGGCCCACGCAGCCAAAGAACCAAATCTTTCATTTTCTTAAATGTTAATTTATTTAGATTTTTTTTTTGAGATGGAGTCTCGCTCCGTTGCCCAGGCTGAAGTGAAGTTGCATGATCTTGGCTAACCGCAACCTTTGTCCCCCAGGTTCAAGCACCTCTTTTGCCTCAGCTTCCAAAGTAGATAGGGTTATATGGGCTCACCGCCGCATCCGGTTGCTTTTTGTGTTTTTAGTATACATGTGGTTTCACCATGTTGGTCAGGCTGCTCTCAAACTCCTGACCTCAGGTGAGCCACCCGACTCGGCCTCCTAAAATGCTGGGATTACAGGCATGAGCCACCGTATCCAGCCTCACGTAGATTTCATAAACACATATGCCATGAGCTGCCATATGGGAGACTGGGTTCTATACTCTTTCATAGTTTTTGAACTTTGAATCATTTAAATGCATGGCCTATTTTTTTTAGTTGTAGCACTTAATAGAATAGTATTTAGATTGTATTAATCTAAATAAAATCTACCATAGAATTTACATTGTACCAGTGAATGCTGATGTATAAAAAAATTGCCAAGGTGTGTGTGTGTGTTCATGTGCACGTTTATATGTATGTATATTTCACTTTTTTTGAGTTAGTCTCGCTCTGCCACAAAGTCTGGAGTGTGGGAGTATGAACCTGGCTCGCTGCAACCTCTGCCTCTAGGGTTCAAGCGGTTCTCCTGCCTAAGCTTCCCGAGTAACTGGGATTACAGGTACACACCACCACATCCAGCTCATTTTTGTATTTTTAGTAGAGAAGGCGTTACACCATGTGGGCCAGGCTGGTCTTGAACTCCTGATCTCAAGAGATCCACCTGCCTCGGCCTCCCAAAGTACTGAGGATTACAGGCATGAGCCAGTATGCACAGATAAAAAGGTGTGTTTTTTGAGGAAAATGAACAATGTACCAACAAAAAATAGGGAACAGCTGGGGCTGGTGGCTCATTCCTATAATCCTAGCTCTTTGGGAGGCTGAGGTGGGAAGATCACTGGAGTCCAGGAGGTTGAGGCTGCGGTGACCCATGATTGCACCACTGCCCTCCAGCATGAGTATTGCAGCAAGATCCTGCCTCAAGAAAAACTAAAATTTTAAAAAACCAAAACCTAAGCATGACAATTGGGTTATCAGGCTATTTTATGATATGTGCCATTCTCAAAACTTGTTACGGTATCATCACATCACTCATCAAACAGGAAAAAATTAAAAATAAAACCCAGAAACTCAAACTAAAAATATTTGCAAATCTATAGTGTTATGCGTTGTGCTCTGTCTCCCCGAAAGACGCTGAAGCCCTATGCCGCAGGGTCTGTGGATGCGACCTTATTTGGAAATAGCCTCTTCCCATGTGATCGAGCTAAGCTGAGGTAATGAGGGTGAATCCTAATCCAGTGTGCCTGGTGTCCTTATAAAAAGGGGATGTGTGGACAAAGACACCTACAAAGGGAAGACAGTTTCAAGACAGAGACAGAAGACCACCTGCAAGCCAAGGAACTCTGGAGGCTCTGAGAATCCATGAGCGAGACCTGGGACAGACCTCCCTCACAGCCTTCAGAGAAAAAACAAACAAACAATAAAAAATCCCTTGATTTCAGACTCCTGGTATCCAGAACTGTGAGAATAAATCTCTGTGGTTGAAGCCACACAGTTTAGGGTACTTTGTTAAGGCAGCGCTGGGAAATGAATGCAGACTTCTTGGGGCACGCATCCACACTTCTGAAGGAAATGTGGGACGTGCAATGCTTGAACTTACAATTCATACTTTTCTCTACTCTGAATTCTTTTTTTTTGAGAGGCAGGGTCTCACTCTGTCACCCAGGCTGGAGTGCAGTGGCACAAGCATGGCTCACTGCAGCCTCCAGTTCCTGGGCTGCAGCAATCCTCTTGCCTCAGCCTCCTGAGTAGCTGAGACTATGGGCACATGCCACTGTGCCCAATTTTTTAAAAATGTTTTGTAGAGATGGGGTCATGCTATGTTGCCCAGGTTTACCTGGAACTCCTAGCCTCAAGTGATCTTTCCATCTTGGCCTCCAAAATTCTGGAATTATAGGTATAAGCCATTGTAACTGGCTTGCCTTTTAAAAAACAAAAACAAAAACAAAACCAGAATCTTCCTATATTGCCCAGGCTGGAGTCCAGGGACATGATCTTGGCTCACTGCAACCTCCACCTCCTCGGTTCAAGCAATTCTTTTGCCTCAGCCTCCCGAGTAAGTCAGCTTATAGTCTCCTACCACCACACCTAGCTATTTTATGTATTTTTATTACAGGCGAGGTTTCACCTGTGGGCCAGGCTGGTCTCGAACTGCTGACTTCAGGTGATCCGCCCACTTCAGCCTCCCAAAATGCTATGATTGTGGCTCACTGCAACCTCCGCTCCTGGGTTCAAGCAATGCTCCTGCCTCAGCCTCCCAAGTAGCTGGGATGACAGGTTCCTGCCACCATGCCAGTTTTTGTACCTTTAGCAGAGACGGTGTTTCACCATATTGGCCAGGCTGGTCTTGAACCCCCGACATCAGGTGATCCGACTGCTTCAGCCTCCCAAAATGATAGGATAACAGGCATGTGCCACTGTGCCCAGCCCACTTCTGTTATTATTACAGTGTAATATATAATGAAATATTTACACAACTCACCATAACGTAAAATTAGTGGGAGCCCTGAGCTTGTTTTCCTGAAACTAGAGCATCCCTTCTGAAGGTGACGGGAGGCATTGACAGATAAACAGGCATTGGATTCTCATAAGGAGCACGCAGTCCAGCTCCCTCGCATATGCTGCTTATGGTAGGGTTTGCATTCCTATGAGACTCTAACAACGCCACCTATCTGACAGAAGGTGGAGCTCAGGTGGTGATGCCAGAAATAAGGAGCGGCTGTGAACACAGATAAAGCCTCCCTAGCCCGTTCGCTGCTCACCTGCCCAGTTCCCAACAGGTGAGACGGGCACGGTGGCTCGCGCCTGTAATCCCAGCACACTGGAAGACTGAGGCAGGTGGATCACCTGAGGTTGGGAGTTCGAGACCAACCTGACCAACACAGAGACACCCTGTGTCTAGTAGAAATACAAAAATTAGCCTGGCATGGTGGCTCATACCTGTAATCACAGCTACTTGGCAGTCTGAGGCAGGAAACTGGCTTGAATCTGGGAGACAGAGGTTGCAGAGAGTCAAGATCATGCCATTGCATTCCAGCCTGGGCAACAAGAGCAAAACTCCCTGTCAAATTAAAAAAAAAAAAAAAAGCCTGGGTGCAATGGCTCACACTTGCAATCCCAGCACTTTGGGAGAATGAGGAGGGCAAATCACCTGAAGTAAGGCGTTTGGGACCAGCCTGGCCAACATGGTGAAACCCTGTCTCTACTAAAAATACAAAAATTAGCCAGGTGTGGTGGTATATGCCTGTAATCCCAGCTACTCAGGAGGCTGAGGCGGAAGAATTACTTGAGCCTCAGAGATGGAGGTTACATTTACCTGAGATAGCACCGCTGCACAGACTGAGACTCTGTCTCAAAAAGAAAAAAAAAAAAACAGGCTACTGGTACAGATCCGTGGCCAGGAGGGTTGGGGACCCAAGCTGTAGACAATATGTAATGATCAAATCGGGGTAACTGAGACAGTCATCACCTCAAATATTTATCTTTTGTTTTGGGAACAAGAAAATGCTTCTCTTCTAGCTATCTTGAAATATTCAAATAAATTCTCATTCACTGTAATTTCCCTTGTGCACTATTAATTACTGTAACATATTCCTTCTATCTAGGCCTTATGGTCTTTCATTCATTCTTTTTTAAAATTATTTTCATTTATTTCTGAGACAGTCTCTCTCTTTCTGCCAGGCTACAGTGCAGTGACATGGTCTCGACCCAATGTAACCTTCACCTCCTGGGTACAGGCAATTCTCCTGTCTCGGCCTCCTGAGTAGCTGGGATTACAGGCGTGTATCAGTATTCCTAGCTAACTTTTTTTATTTTTAGTAGAGATGGGGTTTCACCATATTGTCCAGGCAGGTCTCGAATCCCTGACCTCAAGCGATCCACCCACCTCGGCCTCCCAAAGTGCTAGGATTATAGCCGTGAGCCACGGCACCCGGCCATTTATTCATTCTTACATTCATTCATTCTATGAATAACTACCGCCTGGTTATAATATACCTTACAGGGTTCTGGGCTCTGGGGAAACAGCAATGACCAAAACAAAGTTGCTGCTCTCTTAATGGATCCATCATTCTAATGAGGGGGAAAGAGACAGGCGATCCATAAACAAACCATTAACACAGACAGCACATCAGGTGGAGAGTGCTATGAAGAATAAAAACTAAAGCAGGTATGGCCAGGTGCGGTGGCTCCCATCTGTAATCCCAGCACTTTGGGAGGCTGAGGAGGATGGATCCCTTGAGGTTAGGAGTTCAAGACCAGCCTGCCCAACATGGTGAAATGCCATCTCTACTAAAGGTACAAAAAAGAAAATTACCTAGGCGTGGTGGCAACTGCCTGTAATCCTAGCTACTCAGGAGGGTGAGGTGGGAGGATTGTTTGAACTTGGGAAGTGGAGGTTGCAGTGAGCCGACATTGTGTCACTGCACTCCAGCCTGGGGAACAGAGCAAGACTATGTCTTCAAAAATAAAAAAGTAAAGAGAAATCGGGTGCAGGTTAGAGTGCACTAGCACAAGCAGGGGTGCTCAGGTGCTGGTGAAGGTGGTCAGGAAAGGCCTCTCTATGAAGGTGATAGACATGAGGGCTGAGCCTGGGGACTCCTGAAGACAGCAGCATGGGAGGGCCCTAGGTATTGGTACCATTTGTGGTCCTTTTGTTTTGTTTTGTTTGGTTTGGTTTGGTTTTTGACACAAAGTCTTGCTCTGTCACCCAGGCTGGAGTGAAGTGGCACAATCTGGGGCCACTGCAACCTCCACCAACTGGGTTCAAGGCACCTCAGCCTCCCAAAGAGCTCGGACGGCAGGCGTGAGTCACTGTGCCTTGCCTATGCATCAACATGTTTAAATTCTTCTGAAACCTGTGCTTTAGGAAGAGTGTTCTGACAGCAATCAGAAATAAATGACAGAACGGCAGAACAAGTATCACGTCAGTGACAGGGTGGCTATGGACATTTGTTGGCCAGCAGCAAGAAAGCCACTCATACCCTGGATTCTACCTCTGCAGCCTGTCTGCACCTGAACTCTCCTCCCCACATCAGTGGAAGCCTGGAACTCTTAGAAGAGCACACCTCAACGGCCGCTGTCACCTTCACCAGAATGATGGAATTAATTCATTCACACAGAAGATAGCAGAAACCCGGTGAGAACAGGATCCAGAATGTGTGGGTTTTGATGGACAGGGTGGTAGGATCAGGGAGGCTCCACCTACCTCACCTCCTGAGCCCCACACTCCTTCCCCAGTCCTGCTCACCATAGAGACTAGAGTGACATGACCAGAAATGTAGACGCTTGGAAAGACACCAGCGACATAAAGAAGAGGAGGCCAGAGGTCCACAAGGTACACAGATCCTGGCCTCGGATGCCCAGGACTCTGTCCAGAAAGGCTCCCTCCCAGCCATGGAACTTGATGGTCCTCGAGTTCCTGAGGATAGAGCTGGTGAGTCGGGCCCACAAGTCCTTCTGCCTCGTTTGCTCTCCTGGGATTGGAGGGAAGAGAGAGATGAAGAAACAGCTGGTCTGGAATTCTCCCCTGCACCCTGACAGTCACCGTGCAGCAAATCCCGCTGCTCCTTCCTACCGCGTCCCAAAGCTGTCTGCCTCTCCGCATCTCTGACACTCAGTCCTGATCCATCCACCATCATCCTGTGCCTGGATTCCTGCAGGAGCTGACCCAGGACCACTGCCACAGAAAGGAGGCTTCTGGTGCCCAGAGAACAGAGGCTGCCCCTGAGCCCACCTGGGTATGGCACCATCAGGAAGGCTACCTGGAGGTGGGTAATGCCTGAGCTACATCTTTCTTCCTTTTACATTTTTGGTGGAGTTGTGGGGTCTCACTCTGTTGCCCAGGCTGGCCTCAAGCTCTTGGGCTCAAGTGACCCTCTGCCCCTGGCCTCCTAAAGTACTGGGATTACAACCTGAGCTACATGTTAAATGGCCAGGAGGTGGGTGCTGGGCAGGCAGAGGATGAGGGGATGGATCCGGGAAGAGGGATTGAAGGCTCTGAGACAGGGGACAACAAACACCTAGGCAGAGGGAGCAGCATGACTGAGAGGACACTCAGTGTGGCCAGAGGAGTACATGCGCGGCGTCACTTGGCACTTTAGGGTCAGGCAGGAGTTCGGGGTCTGTGCTTAACCGGGGAGGGGCATCATCAGAAGGCAGCTGCCTGGAGAAGGTATTTTGTTATTTCTTGAGATGGAGTCTTGCTTTGTTACCAGCCTGGAGTGCAGTGGCGCGATCTTGGCTCACTGTAATCTCTGCCTCCTGGGTTCGAGTGATTCTCCTGCCTGACATTCTGGAGTAGCTAAGATTATAGGTGCCTGCCACGATGCTCAGCTAATCTTTGTATTTTTTAAGAGGGATGGCATTTTGCCATGTTGACCAGTCTGGTTTAGAACTCCTGAACTCAGGTGATCCACCTGTTTCGAACTCCCAAAGTGCTGGGATTAGAGGCATGAGTCACTGTGCTCGGAGGAGGCCATGCAGGAGGCTGGCCAAATGACAGATAATTGGGACAGCTGGGCCTAGAGAGAAAATAAGTTCCTTCCCTTTATCCCCCTTCCCTCCCTCCCTCCCTCCCACCTTTCTTTTCTTCCCTACTCCTTTCTTCTGCTCTCCTGCCTTGCTTTCTGCCCTCTTTTTTCACTTCCCTCCTCCCTTTCTTCCTTGCCTCCATCATTCCTTCTCTTCCTCTTTCAACTCTTTCCTTCCCTCCATCTGTCCTCCCCTTTCCTATCTTTCCTTCTCTCCCTCCTTTTCACTCCTCCCCTCCCTCCATTCTCCCCATCCCTCCCTTCTTCCCTTCTTCTTTCCTACCCTTCTTCCCTCCCTCCCTTCTTCTTTCCTACCCTTCTCCCCTCCCTCCCTTCTTCCGTAGTTCTCAAACACTGGTCCAGCACCTTCTGCATGCCGAGCACTAACTAGATACTGAATCTGCCACAAAGAGTGTGCTGTGCTGCCGTGGAGCTTCTAGTCTAAGGACAGCAAGGCCATCGGCCCCTGCCAGGTGCTTCTTGAAGGGCCCTTTAGGAAGTGGGAAGTGCTGGGGAAGAGCAAAAATGAACCCAAAACAGGCCAAGGAAGAGAGATGCTGAAAGGAGAGGGATGGGCGGGGCGTGTCCTTGCTGAACGATGGTGAGGAAGGTGGACCTGACTGCAGGGGGTGCTGGAGGGGACAAGAGTCTTCTGGAGTGAGCGTGGTCCAGGCGGAGAGCAGCTAAAGCAGATGCCTGGAGAGATGTGTGAACATCAGGCAGGTGTGAGGATGGGGTAGGTGGGAAAGGGAGGGAGACGGGTGGAAGGTGAGGCTGGAGTCAATGAGGCAGCTCAGGGAGGGCCAGGTGGGCCACTGTGGGACCTCTGGCTCAGACTGAGGAAAATGGGGCTGCTGTGGGTCTGAGCAGAGGAGGGTGTGATGAATTCAGCTCACACAGGTCTCCTGTGGCTGGAAGTGGAGAGAGGCTGGGGCGGAAGTAAGGAGTGAGCCAGGGCCTTGCTGCTGGATGCATTTTTCAGATGACGCCAAGCAAATCTGCTGACTGATGGGGTGCGGGAGAAAAAGGCATTGATCTGACCCAGGGCCTGGGGTCTGAACACTGGAGGGAAGAGCCGCCGTCCGATGCGATGGGGAAGGAGAGGGGCAGGTCTGCACGATGGGCAACTCGCAGAGACAAGAACAAAGCCAGACCCGCCGGATCCCACTCAGCTCTGCCCTCCCCATCGCCCACACCAGGGCCTGTGTCTTCCTCCCTACTTCCTGCCTGGTCTGTCTTTTCCCCCAAAAGCCGAACCTGAAAGTGATTCCTCTTCTTGCTGATGAAGAAACTCAGAGGCAGGTGGCTCAGGAAGACAGCGATGGTGGAGGGACCCAGGAGCTAGGCACGGAGGGGACAGAACCTCAGGAGATCCCGGGGAGCCCAGCTGCCAGAGGGGTGTGAACCACAGCGGCTCCATCTTGAATAGGAGATGCGTAAAAGGAGGCGGAGACCTACTGGGTTTCATTTCCAGGCAGTGAAGGCATTCTGAGTCACAGGATGAGACAGGAGGGCAGCACAGGATACAGGTCACAGAGACCTTGTCAGTAAAACAGGCTGCAGTAAAGAAGCCAGTCCAAGACCCACCGAAACCAAGATGATGACCAGAGTGACCTCTGCTCATCCTCACTCCTACATTTGCCACCAGCGCCATGACAGTTTAAAAATGCCATGGCAACATCAGAAAGTTTCCCTATAAGATCTATAAAAGGGGAGTCATGAATAGTCTAGCCCTCATTTACAATGTCAGGAAGAAATGACCCTAAAGATGGGCACCAGCGCCCTCTGGGCTGCTCTATGGAGTAGCTATTTCATCTTCATCTTCTTAAAAAACTTGCTTTTTAAGGAAAGAATAAACTTACACTGTGGCTCACATTTGTAATCTCAGCACTTTGGGAGGCTGAGGCAGGTGGATCACCTGGGGTCAAGAGTTCTAGGTCAGCCTGGCCAACATGGTGAAATGCTATCTCTACTAGAAATATAAAAATTAGCCAGGTGTGGTGACATGCACCTCTGATCCCAGTTACTCAGGAGGCTGAAGCAGGAAAATCTCTCGAACCCGGGAGGCGTAGGTCGTACTGAGCCAAGATCACACCGCTACTCTCTATCTAGCCTGGGCAACAAAGACTCCATCTCAAAACCAAACCAAAACAACAAAAAAAAGCAAACAAACAAACAATTGTGCTTTCACTTTACAGACTCATGCTGAATTGCTTCTTACACGTGATCCGAGGACCCTCCCTTGTGGTCTGGATCGGGTCCCCTTTTCTGTAACACAGCTGCAGATCCTGAAGAGGGTCAGACTTGGATCCTAAGATGTGGAGTCAAGGAATGTGATAAGGACAGCCACCGGGTCCCAGGGATCTGGGCTCATGGGGGTCTGCTGGGTCAGGAGGCGCCTGCTGAAGACGGAGTCCGTCAATGGCAGGGAGGGGAACCACCCACTTACACGATGGGGAGAGAGTCATATTCAAGAAAGAACATGCACACACACGAGTGGGACTGGGAGCTGTTCCTGGCCACAACAGTGAAGTTGAGACCTCTGGAATAAGGACTGGGTTCAAATCCTGACTCTGAGGATTGTGAGGGTGGCTTTGGGGCAAGTCCCCTCCCTGACGTGCAGTTCCCTTGTCTGCAAAATGGGAAAGAGTTGCCCTCATTTTGCATGTTTGCTTATTACATTTAAGTATCTTTCTAATCTTCATTTTACCTTCATGAGGGTTGTAAGACTTAGCAAATCATCATACAGATGCCCAGTTACCTTTGAAGACAAAAAGTAAATAAGGTTTTAGTTTAAGTCTTGTGCATTATTTGAGACATACACTGAGAGTTTGAAACTCTCACTTAACTGGATGTCCTGTGTTTTCTCTGGCAACCCTGCTCCCTACCAACGTGGTGCTTTTGGGATACATATCCCCCTGCCTCTCAGCTTTGATTTCTATATCTGGAAAATGTGGTAGTGGGAGGTAGAATAAATGATTTTTATGTTGCTCTGACTTTCTGAGAGCCCTTCACAAGTTACTTGAACCCATTCTCTCACCGAGCCCCACCCCAACTCCATTCTGCATGCCTCAATTTCCCCTCTCAGTCCTTAGGAACACTTTTTTTTTTGGAGATGGAGTCTCACTCTGTTACCCAGGCTGGAGTGCAGAGTCACGAACTTGGCTCCCTGCAACCTCTGCTTCCCAACCGATTCTGCTGTCTCAGCCTCCTGAGTAGCTAGGATGACAGGTGTGCATCACTATGCCTGGCTAATTTTTATATTTTAAAACAGACAGGGTTTCACCATGTTTTCAGGCTGGACTCGAACTCCTGGACTCAAGTGATCTATTCACCTCAGCCTCCCTAAGTGCTGGGATTACAGGTTTGACCCACCCCACTCAGCTCAAAGAAAGTAGAACACCATTTTCTAATGTCGGGTCAGTTTGTTTCATTTATACGGCGATGGCGTCACCTGGTGGCTTCATGGAGGAGTGCCCTGAGGGTAAACCTCCCACAGCAGGGGTTGGCAAAACACTCAAAGGAATCTGACAGAAGATGACCACCTCTCTCTGGGGAAAAATGGTTCATAAAACTGTAGCAACCTCAGTATCCACCCTTCCTTCACCAGGATCTCATGGTGATGTTAGGAACTGTCTACCAAGAGGCAGGAAAAGTGCACAGGGAAAGTGACACGGTGCATTATCTGCGGATATTTCGGTCTTCTCTGATTTTTTTTTTAAAGAGGAGTCTTGCTCTGTCCCTCAGGCTGGAGTGCAGTGGTGAAATCTCATCTAACTGCAATTTACACCTCCGGGTTCAAGCAATTCTCCTGCCTCAGCCTCCTTAGTAGCTTGGATCACAGGCACACGCAACCATGCCTGGTTCATTTTTGTATTTTTAGCAGAGACAAGATTTTGCCGTGTTAGCCAGGCTGATCTTGAACTCCTGACCTCAAGTGATCTGTCCAGCTCAGCCTCCCAAAGTGCTGGGATTACAGACATGCACCCCCATGCCTGGTTTTCTCACTTTATTTTTTCTTTTATTTTCTAGATGGAGTCTCACTCTGTCACCCAGGATGGAGTACGATGGTGTGGTCTCTACTCACTGCAACCTCCACCTCCCGGGATTCTCAGCCCTCAGTCTCTCGAGTAGCTGGACTACAGGCATATGCCACCACACCTGGCTAATTTATGTATTTTTGGTAGAGATGGGATTTCACTATGTTGGTCGTGATGGCCTCGAACTCCTGACCTCCAGTGATCCTTTCACCTAGGTTTCCTAAAGTGCTGGGATTACAGGCGTGAACCACCATGTCTGGCTATGGGTTTTCTTGAAAACCCACTATTCATCCTCCTTTGAATAGTGAACCTCTCAAAAGCTGTAACAAACATGGAAGAGCCACTGGCCGGGTGGGCTGGTTGGTGGCAGGGGGGCTGGGGTCCCAGCAGTTGGCATCCCCTTTCCCAGGATATACACATGGCCTCATATACCAGTTCTTTTATCTCCTAGGTCAGCTGGTCAACACCGTCTGGGTAAAAAAAGGAGACCAGATCTTGTTTTCATCCACGTTCGAAGCCAATGTCACCACCCACGACATTGCTGTCAGTGCGTGCCCAAGCCCCCGGTAGCCTAGAAAAATTAAGACCTGGTTCATTAACCATACACTACCAGACCCGACCCAGCCGAAACATGAAATAGACTGGGCTCAGTGACCCACATCTGTAATTCTAGCACTTGGGGAGGCCAAGGCGGGTGGATGTCCTGAGGTCAGGAGTTTCAGACCAGCCTGGCCAACGTGGTGAAACCCCATCTCAACTAAAAATATAAAAATGAACCTAGGGTAGTTGTGCACACCTGTAATCGCAGCTAATCGGGAGGCTCAGGTTGGAGAATCACTTCAATACAGGAGGTGGAGGTTGTAGTGAGCCGAGATTGAACCATTGCATTCCAGCCTGGGCAGAGCATGAGACTCCATCTCAAAAAACAACAGTAACAACAACAGAAACACAAAATCAAACAACGCCTTTTTTTTTTAGAGACAGAGAGGGACTTCCTGTGTTGTCCAGGCTACAGTGCAGTGGTACAATCATAGCTTACTGCAGCCTCTTATTCCCATGCTCAAGCAATCCTATCACCTAAGCCTCCTGAGTAGTTGGGATTACAGGTGCATGCCACCATGCTCAACTAGTATTTGTGTGTGTGTGGAGATGGGACCTCACCATGTTGGCCAGGCTGTCCTCAAACTTTGGGCATAAAGGGACCCTCCCTTCTCAGCCTTCCATAGTGCTGGAATTACAGGCATGAGCCTCTGATCCTGGACAAAACCTACACATTCATGAATGACCACGGGGGGCATGATGGCTCATGTCTGTAATCCCTTTACTTTGGGGAGGATGAGAGGATATCTTGAGGTAAGGAGATCGAGACTGGCCAGGCCAATAGGATGAAACTCCATCTCTACTGAAAGAATACAAGGCCGGGAGTGGTGGCTAACACCTGTAATCCTATGACTTTGGGAGGCTGAGGTAAGCAAATCATGATGTCAGGAGTTCGAGGCTGAGGTAAGCAAATCATGATGTCAGCGTGGTCAACATGGTGAAACCCTCTCTACAAAAAATACAAAAATTAGCTGGGTGTGGTGGTGCGCCTCCGTAATCCTAGGTACTCAGGAGGCTGAGGCAGGAGAAATGCTTGATCCCAGAAGGTGGAGGTTGCAGTAAGCTGAGATCACACCAATTTATTCCAGACTGAGGGACAGAGCAAGAATCTATCTCAGAAAAAAAATTAGCCAGGCATGGTTGCATGTTCCTGTGATCTCAAGCTACTCTGGAGGCTGAGGTGGGAGGATTTCTTGAACCAGGGAGAATGAGGCTGCAGTGAGCTGAGGTCATGCCACTGCACTCCAGCCTGGGTGACAGAGCGAGACCCTGTTTCAATAAATCAATACATAAAATAAAAATTTGTTGTCTCCCAATTGGGAGGCCGGAAGTGTAGTTGGGTATCTGCAGGCCAGGCTCTCTCTGGAGGCTCTGGGACAGCAGGCATCCCTTGACTTATAGTGGCCATTGTCCTTCTATGCATGTCTGTCTCTGTGTGAAAATTTATTTTTGGGCAGGCACAGTGGCTCACACCTATAATCCCAGCACTTTGGGAGGCCGAGACAGGATTGCTTGAGCCTAAAAATTCAAGTTTAGCCTGGGAAACATAGTGAGATACCATCTCTACATAAAATACAGAGAATTAGCTGGGCATGGTGGAACACACCTGTAGTCCCAGCTACTCAGGAAGCTGAGGTGGCAGGATCATTTGAACCCAGGAGATTGATGCTGCATTGAGCTATGATCACATCACTACACTCAAGCCTGGGTAACAGAACAAGACTGCTTCAAAGAAAAATATTTTACTCTTTCTTTTTCTTTTACTGGCAACATATTTCCCTTTTAGTAAGGACACCAGTTATATGGGATCAGGGCCCCACCATCATGACCCATTTTAACTTGATAACCTCTGTAAAGACCCAGTCTCCAGATAAGGTCATGCCTGTAATCCCAGCACTTTGGAAGGCTGAGGTGGGAGGATCACTTGAGGCAAAGAGTTCAAGACCAGCCCGGGCAATACAGTGAGACTTCACCTCTACAAAAAAAATAAAAAAAAAAATAGCTTGGTGTAGGGGTGTGTACCAGTAGTCCCAGCTCCTTGGGAGGCAGGAGCACAGAGTGAGCCCAGGAGGTCGAGGATGCAGGCATCTGTGATTGTGCCACTGCCCACCGGCTGGGCAATAGCAAGACCTAGTCTGTCTCAAGAGAAAAAAAAAGTTTGCTGATCCAATGTGGGGTAATTTTTTATAACTTTAACTCTGTATTTTTTCATATTGCTTAGCTTTTCCACATGAACTCTGTGATTATAACAAGAAAATAGCAGTCACATTACATTTTTTTGTTTTTTGAGATGGCGCTCTGATCTTGTTTCCCAGGCTGGAGTGCAGTGGCATGATCTTTGTTCATTGCAACCTCCGCCTCCTGGGTTGGGCGATTCTCCTGCCTCAGCCTCCTGAGTAGATGGAACTACAGGCACATGCCACCCTGCCTTGCTCATTTTTGTATTTTCTGTAGAGAGAGGAATTCACCGTGTTGGTCAGGCTGGTCTCGAACTCCTGGCTTCAAGTGATCTGCCCACCTCAACCTCTCAAATTGCCGGAATTGCAGGCATCAGCCACTGCATCCGGCCATTCTTATCTTTTTGTCCACAGAAATGACAAGCATTTCAATTTTTGTTTGTCTTGTTTTGTTTTTCTTAAATGAAAACAAACTAGCAGTTATAATTGGGAGGACAATTTGCATTATGGGAATCTGGGAGTCATGCCAATTTCTGTAATCAAAGTTGGTAAAAAAAAAACTGGGGTTATGCGATGGGGTGGTGGCACACGCCCATAATCCCAGCACTTTGGGGGACTGACGTGGGTGGATCACCTGAGATCAGGAGTTTGAAACCAGCCTGGCTAACATGGTGAAACCCCATCTCTATGAAAAAAAAAATACAAAAATTAGTCAGGCCTAGTGGTGGGTGCCTGTAATCTCAGTTACTCGTGAGACTGAGCAGGAGAATAACTTGAGCCTTGGAGGGGGAGTGAGACTCTGTCTCAAAAAAAAAAAAAAAAAAAAAAGAAAAGGAAAGAAAATTCATCCTGGAATGTAAGGCTGATTCACCATACACAAGTCTATAAACATAATTCTCCACATAAACAGAACCAAACACAAAAACCACAGGATTATCTCCATAGATGCAGAGAAGGCAAAACTCTCAATAAACTAGGTAGTGACAGAACTTATCTCAAAATAATAAAAGCTATTTATGACAAACCCACAGCCAGTATCACAATGAATAGGCCAAAACTGGAAGCATTCCCTTTGAAATATGGCACTAGACAAGGATGTCCTCTCTCATCACTCCTATTCAATATACTACTAGAAGTTCTACCCAGAGCAATTAGGCAAGAAAAAAAAATTAAACGGTATTCAAATAGGAAAGGAGGAAGTCAAATCTCTCTTTGCAGACGACATGATTGTATATCTAGAAGACCCCATCGTCTCAGCCCACAATCTCCTGAAACTGATAAGCAACTTCAGCAAAGTCTCAGGATAAAAAATTAATGCACAAAAATCACAAGCATTCCTATACACCAATAACAGACTTAAAGAGAGCCAAATCAAGAATGAACTGCCATTCACAATTGCTACCAAGAGAATAAAATGCCTAGGAATAAAAGTAACAAGGAATTTAAAGACCTCTTCAAGGAGACCTGCAAACCACTGCTCAACAAAATAAGAGAGGACACAAACAGATGGAGAAACATTCCATGGTATTCATTAGGAAGATTCAGTATCATGAAAATGGCCATACTGCCCAAAGTAATCTATAGATTCAACACTATCCCTATCAAGCCACCAATGGCCTTCTTCACAGAACAGGAAAAAAACCACCTTAAACTTCATATGGAACAAAAAGAGAGCCCACATAGCCAAGTCAAATCTAGGCAAAAAGAACAAAGCTGGAGGCATCACACCACCTGACTTCAAACTATACTACAAGCCTACAGTAATCAAAAGAGCATGGTACTGGTACCATAACAGAGATATAGACCAATGGAACAGAACAGACGCCTCAGAGGCAAGGCCACACATCTACAACCATCTGATCTTTGACAAACCTCACAAAAATAAGCAATGGGAAAAGGATTCCCTGTTTAATGAATGGTGTTGAGAACACTGGCTAGTCCCGTGCAGAAAGCAGAAACTAGACCTCTTCCTGACACCTTACACTGAAATTAACACCAGATGGATTAAAGACTTAAACATAAGACCTAACACCATAAAAATCCTAGAAGAAACCATATGCAAAACCATTCAGGATATAGGCAGAGGCAAGGACTTCATGACTAAAACACCAAAAGCATTGGCAACAAAAACCAAAATAGACAAATGGGACCTAATCAAACTCCACAGCTTCTGCACAGCAAAAGAAACCATCATTAGGGTGAACTGGCAACCAACAGAATGGGAAAAAATTTTTGTAATCTACCCATCTGATACAGGGCTAATAACCAGAATCTACAAAGAACTAAAACAGATTTACAAGAAAGAAACAAACAAGCCCATTCAAAAGTGAGTGAAAGATATGAACAGACACTTTACAAAAGAAGACATACATGAGGCCAACAAACATATGAAAAATCTCCATCATCATTGGTCATTAGAGAAATGCAAATCAAAACTACATTGAGATACCATCTCATTTCAATTAGAATGGCAATCATTAAAAAACCTGGAGACAACAGATGCTGGAGAAAATGTGGAGAAATAGAAACACTTTTACACTGTTGGTGGGAGTGTAAATTAATTCAACCATTGTGGAAGACTGGCGATTCCTCAAGGAACTAGAAATAGAAATTCCATTTGACCCAGCAATTCCATTACTGGATATATATCCAAAGGATTATAAGTCGTTCTACTATAAGGACACATGCACACGAATGTTAATTATTGCACTCTTTACAATAATGAAGTCTTGGAAACAACCCAAATGCCCATCTATGGTAGACTGGACAGGGAAATTGTGGCACATATACAACATGGAATACTATGGATGAACCTGGAAGCCATCATTCTTACCAAACTGACACAAGAACAGGAAATCAAACACTGCATGTTCTTACTTATTAGGTGGGTGTTGAACAATGAGAACACATGGGCACAGGGAGGGAAACATGATACCCTGGGGTCTGTGGTGGGAAACTAGGGGAGGGACAGCATGGGGTGGGGAGTTGGGGAGGGATAACATAGGGAGAAATGCCAGATATAGGTGATGGGGAGGAAGGCAGCAAACCACATTGCCACATATGTACCTATGCAACAATATTGCATGTTCTTCACATGTACCCCAAAACCTAAAATGCAATTATATGTATATATATATGCATATACAAACATATATATATACATATATATATAAATGTATATGGAAAGTTGCCTTTCCACCTCTTTCTCCCAGACCAAAAAAAAAAAAAAAAAAAAACCAAGAAAGAAAAGAAAAAGAAAAATTGGGGTTATTAATCAGTTGGTAAAGAGTAACGGTTTTGCTCACAAACTTCAGATCCTTTTTTTTGCAGGCTAGAAAGCACTCAAGTTAGTAAAATAATAACAGTAACGACAACAGCCAAAAGGGAAGAGTATTTAAAATGCAGGAGGTCCTTTTCTAGGCTCGTTCGTGGATAACATTATTTAGCCTTGAGCATCATCTCAGGAGAGCATCCTCATATGATTCCTATCTGACAGGTGGAAAAACTGAGGCACAGAGAGCTATGTTGTCTGTCCGGACTCAAAGTGGTATTAAGTTGTGGCGCAGGTGTCACCTGACATTGTCTTGTGCACTGTGCCTATCTATTATTTTTATTTTTGAGACGGAGTTTCCTTCTTGTTGTTTATGCTGGCGTGCAATCTCGGCTCACTGCAACCTCTGCTTCCCAGGTTGAAGCAGTTCCCCTGCCTCAGCCTCCAAAGTAGCTGGGATTACAGGCACGCGCCACCATGTTTGGCTAATTTTGTATTTTTAGTAGAGATAGGGTTTCTGCATGTTGGTCAGGCTGGTCTTGAACTCCTGACCTCAGGTGATCCATTCACCATGGCCTCCCAAAGTGCTGAGATTACAGGCATGAGCCACCACACCGGGTTTTGTTTTATTTTGTTTTTGAGATGGAGTCTTGCTCTGTCTTCCAGGCTGGAGTGCAGTGGGACGATCTCGGCACACTACAACCTCCACCTCCTGGGTTCAAGCAATTCTCCTGCCTCAGCTTCCTGAGTAGCTGAGATTGTAGGCACGTGCCACCATGCTGGGCTGATTTTTGTAGTTTTAGTGGAGTCAGGGTTTCATCATGTTGGCCAGGCTGGTCTTGAACTTCTAACCTCAGGTGATTTACCCACCTCGGCCTCCCAAAGTGCTGGGATCACAGGCATGAGCCACCTCACTTGGCCACTATGCCTATCTCATTATATTTCTAAACAAAGAGGGAAAAGAAATAATTGTATTTCTATCCTCACAGTAACTCCATAAAGGAGATAGTAACATTTACCTTTTACAAATGCGAAAACAAAAGCTCCAGCTTTGTTTCACTTTAAAACCCAAGCTTGAGTGCAATGGCATGATCTTGGCTCACTGCAGTCTTGACCTCCGGGACTCCAGTGATCCTCCCGCTTTAGCCCCCTGAGTAGTTGGGACTACAGGGGGACACAGCCACACCTGGAAAATTTTTTCAAGTTTTTTTGTAGAAATGGGGTCTTGCTATGTTGCCCAGGCTGCTCTCAAACTCCTGGGCTCAAGCAATCCTCCCACATCAACCTCCCAAAATGCTGGGATTACAGGTGTGGTCGCTCCAGCTTTTTTTCCCCCAAGTCCACATGAAGTTGTTAGTGGCTGAGTCAAAAGAGTCCCGGGGTCTTCTGACTCCTACTTCAGTGTTTTTTCATCTAGACTGTAGCCACTGTAATTCCTGGAAATATTCTAACAGTGGACTGTGATGGATTATTTGGGTGTGTAGCACAAACAGAGGAACATCTCTTAGGAGACTGAACCCTGATGTTCTGATGGGGCCAGCATGTATTCTGTAAAAACGTTCCATAGCTCCCATCCATGACCAGTGACTAAGAATTAGGTACCAGGCATGGTGGCTCATGCCTGGAATCCCAGGACTTTGGGAGGTTGAGGTGGGTGGATTACTAGGTCAGTTCAAGAACAGCCTGGCCAGTATGATGAAACACCATCTTTACTATAAATAAAAAAATTAGCTGGCCGTGGTGGTGGGTGTCTGTAATTCCAGCTACTCAGGAGGCTGAGGCAGCAGAATCGCTTGAACCCAGGAGGTGGAGATTGCAGTGAGCTGAGATTGCGCCACTAAACTCCAGCCTGGGTGAAAAAACAACACTCAGTCTAAAAAAAGAAAATGCTGGGCATTGGCCAGGTGCGGTGCGGTAGAACACATCTGTAATCCCAGCACTTGGAGAGGCTGTGGCAGGCAGATCACTTGAGGTCCGGAGTTCCAGAACAGCATGACCAACATGGTGAAAGCCCATCCCTACTAAAAATACAAAAATTAGCTGGTTGTGGTGACAGGTGCCTACAATTCCACCTACTCAGAATGCTGAGGCAGGAGAATTGCATTAACATGGGATGCGCAGCCTGCAATGAGCTGAGATCCCACCACTGTACTCCAGCCTGGGTGACAGAGCGGGACTTCATCTCAAAAAGAAAAAAAAGTTGGGTGTGGTGGTGTGTGGTCTCAGCTACTCAGGAGGCTGAGGTGTGCGGATCGCTTGAGCCCAGGAATTTCAGGCTTCAGTGAGCTATGGTGCAGTCACTGCACTCCAGCATGGGTGACTAAATGAGACCCCTATTTTAAAAATTTAAAATAATTTTAAAAATGAACAAAATAAGAGAGACAATAGGATAGTATTCATCATCACTAAGAGATCAATCATATCACCCACTGAATCTTGCCAACATAATCAAACTCTAATCTAATGGGGTGACCATGAATCCAGCTGCAAATATGCCACAAATACAAAAGACAGAGAATGGGTTCACCTTCACCAAGGAAATCCAGACTTTGAGAAAGACCCAACAATGTGGAGTCTTCCAAAATTCATAGAAAGGAAAAGGGATAGGCCAGGCAAGGTGGCTCAGGCCTGTAATCCCAGCACATTGGGAGGCCAACGTGGGCAAATCACAAGGTCAGGAGTTTGAGACCAGCCTGACCAACATGGAGAAACCCCATCTCTACCAAAAATACAAAAATTAGACAGGTGTGGTAGCACACACCTGTAATTCCAGCTATTCAGGAGGCTGAAGCAAGAGAATCACTTGAACCCGGGAGTCGGAGGCTGCAGTGGGCTGAGATTGTGCCATTGCACTCTGGCCTGGGTGACAGAGCAAGACTCTCTTTCAAAAAAAACAAAAAAGAAAGAAAAAAAAAGGGAAAAGGGATAGAGAAAAAACTTGTAGATTGCATATTTTTTAAATTTTAGTTTTTGCTGGGCACAGTTGTTCACACCTGTGATCAGAATCATTGCACTTTGAGAGACTGAAGGGGGCAGATCACCTGAGGTCAGGAGTTTGAGGACAGCCAAGCTAACATGGTGAAACCCTGGCTCTATTAAAAGTATAAAAATTAGCTGGGCATGGTCCCATGTGCCTGTAATCTCAGCTACTTGAGAGGATAAGGCAGAAGAATGGCTTGAACCCAGGAGGTGAAGGTTGCCATGAGCTGAGATCACACCACTGCACTGCAGCCTGGCTGGAGTTAAAAAAAAAAATTAGGTTTTGTAGAGACAGGAGTCTCCCTGTGTTGTCCAGGTCAGTCTCAAACCTCTGAATTTAAATGATCCTATCACATCAGGATTACAGGTGTGAGCACTCACCCAGCCAACAAACTTGGAAATTGAAAGAGGCTTAAAAGACATAACAATGCTGGGGAACAGTTATGGGTTGGAGCTGCATATTAGGGCTGCTCTACTCTAACGAAACAGAAAGAAGCCAGGTGTGGTGTCTCACACCTGTAACACCAAACACTTTGGGAGGCCGAGAAGGGAGGATCGCTTGTGCCCAGGAGTTTGGGACCAGACTGGCAACGTAGTAAGACCCTGTCTCTACAGGAAAAAAAGTTTTTTTTTTTTATTAGCCAGGAATGGTGATGCACGCCTATAGTCCTGGCTACTCAGGAGGCTGAGGGGAGATGATCACTTGAGCCCAAGAGGTCAAGGCTGCAGTGAGCCATGTTTATACCACTGCACTCCAGCCTGGGTAACTGAGCAAGAACCTGCCTCAAAAAAAAAAAAAAAAAAAGAGAGGAACATAAATCAGCAATTACTGTGAATGTCAGCGTTGGGGAATACTTCTGGAGCGAAGGGAGGGGCTGACATTGTGCCCATCTCCAGCCCTTTCTGGAAGTACAGAGTCTAGTGGGGAAGACAGCAACACGAGTGGAGATTCAGGCTGCAGCACCAGGAAGTTCCCTTCCACTTTCCTGCCTTCTTGCCCTTTCCTTCGGGGAACAGGAGCACGATTTTCTTTCTTCTTTGCCTTTTTAACTAGAGTTTCTGACAGGAGAATTTATATACCGGATATATAGCATCAACATGAATAGCCAGCTGGAATTGATGTCTTTGTTGATACCCCAGTAAGGCACATCCCTGATTCCTCCGCTAAGTACATCTGGATGTTGCTACTGTCCAGGATTCTCAGCCACATGCTTGGTGCCCACTCCCAGATTCTGGAAATTTCCTGGCATTACCCCCAAAAGGAGGGACACTCACTCACAATTCTGCATAGAAATCGTCTCTATGTGTCCTTTTTTTTTTTGAGACAGAGTCACTCTGTTGATCAGACTTCAGTCCAACGGTGTGATCTCAGCTCACTGCAACCTCCGTCTCCCAGGCTCAAGCAGTTCTCCTGCCTCAGCCTCCCAAGTAACTGGAGTTACAGGCACCTGCAACCATGCCTGGCTAATTTTGTGTCTTGAAAGGAGTTGGGGTTTCACCATATTGGTCAGGCTGGTCTTGAATTCCTGGTCTCAAGTGATCCGCTCACCTAGGCCTCCTAAAATGCTGGAATTACAGGCATGAGCCATCATGCCTGGCAATTTCTGTGTCACCCCCCTAGGCCAGCCTCTGCATGTTTGGGTTTGATGAGGCTGTGGCTGTCCAGCTGGCTGCCTGTCATCTTAATTTCGTGTCTCCTCGATACTTCTCACCTGCCCATGAATTCATTTTCTTTTCTTTCTTTTGTTTTTTTCTTGAGATGGAGTTTTGCTCTGCCACCAGGCTGGAGTGAAGTGGCATAATCTCAGCTCATTGCAACCCCTGCCTTCCATGTTTGAGCAATTTTTTTGCCTCCGCCTCCCAAGTAGCTCTGACTACAGACATGTGCAACCATGCATGGCTAATTTTTGTATTTTTAGTAAGATAGGGTTTCCTCATGTTGGTCAGGCTGGTCTCAAACTGCTGACCTCAGATGATCCACCCACCTTGACCTCCCTAAGTGCTGGGATTACAAGCATAAGCCACAGTGCCTGGCCTCAGTTTTTAAACTCAGCCTGAATGGGCTTCTCTTGCTAGCAGCTAAGAGCTCTGACCCTTAAAGCCTTCTCCCACCCAGCAGGAAGTGTTTGGATGTTTCTGGATCTAAAATCCAAGTGTCTAAGCCTACCAGTAGTTGCAAGTGCAGATGATCACACGATTTTTTGATTTTACAGTGGCACAAAAACGATCACATTAAGTAGAAACTGTCCTTCCAGTACTGATACAACCTTTCTGGTTTTTACTGTTAGTATAGTATTCAATAAACTGCATGAGGGCCAAGTGCAGTGGCTCATGCCCTTAATCCCAGAAACCAACCGAGCCCCCTTTGACCTAACAGAAGGTGAATCAGAGCTAGTTTCAGGCTTTAATATTGAATATGCTGCAGGCTCATTCACCCTATTCTTTATAGCAGAATACATAAATATTATCATAATAAATGCCCTAACCACCACCATCTTCCTAGCAACATCATTCAACATAACCATATCAGAAACATACACAATCAACTTTATAACTAAAACCCTCCTACTAACCACCCTATTCCTATGAATTCGAACAGCATATCCTCGATTCCACTATGATCAACTAATATACCTCCTATGAAAAAATTTCTTACCTCTTACACTAGCACTATGCATATGATAGATTTCAATGCCCATCTTAATATCTGGCATCCCACCACAAACATAAGAAATATGTCTGACAAAAGAGTTACTTTGGTAGAGTAAATTATAGAGGTTTAAAGCCTCTTATTTCTAGGATTTTAGGAATTGAACCCATACCTGAGAACTCAAAACTCTCCGTGCTACCTATTACACCATATCCTAAACAGTAAGGTCAGCTAAATAAGCTATCGGGCCCATACCCCGAAAATGTTGGTTAAATCCTTCCCGTACTAATATCAACCCCCTAGCCCACCTCATTATTTCCTTAACCATCCTAACAGGAACCACAATTACACTTCTAAGCTCACACTGATTTCTAGCCTGAATAGGCCTAGAACTGAATAGATTAGCCATCGTACCAATTTTAGCCAAAAACACAAACCCCCGATCCACAGAAGCTTCTACTAAATACTTTCTAATCCAAGCAACAGCATCAATAATTCTCCTAATAGCCATTTTCCTTAATAACTTAACCTCCGGACAATGAACAATCAACCCACCCCATAACCAAATTTTATCCACAATAATACTAATTGCCCTAGTAATAAAAATAGGAATAGCTCCCCTCCACTTCTGACTTCCAGAAGTAACCCAAGGAATCCCCCTAATTCCAGCCATAATTGTTCTCACATGACAAAAACTTGCCCCCTTGTCAATCATATTTCAAATCTTCCCATCAATAAATATGAACATTATCCTAATGATCTCAATCCTATCAATTATGGTTGGCAGCTGAGGGGGACTTAACCAAACACAACTACGAAAAATTCTAGCCTACTCCTCATTCACCCACATGGGATGAATAATAGCAGTGCTATACTACAACCCAAGCATCACCATTCTAACCCTTATTATTTATATCTTCCTAACAATCTCCACATTCATAATTTTTTACCTAAACTCAAATGTAACAACCCTATCACTATCGCACACTTGAAACAAACTAACATGAATAATACCCATAATTCCACTAATAATATCCTTAGGAGGCTTACCCCCACTAACAGTCTTCTCCCCTAAATGAGCTATTATACAAGAACTTACAAAAAACAATAACCTAATTATCCCACTCACAATAGCCATATTAACAATAATAAACCTCTACTTCTATATACGCCTAACATACTCCAACTCAATAACAATATTCCCCGCATCCAACAACACAAAAATTAACTGACAACTAAAACACATAAAACCAATGCCACTCCTACCCCCACTCGTAACTTTTTCCACATTACTACTACCTTTAACCCCACTAATACTTATAAACTAGAAATTTAGGTTAATAAGACCAAGAGCCTTCAAAGCCCTTAGTAAGTAAACTTTACTTAATTTCTGCACCATTATAAGGACTGCAGAACTTTATTCTGCATCAACTAAACGCAAATCAATTACTTTAATTAAGCTAAGCCATTCCTAGATTGATGGGACTCTAACCCACAGAAATGTAGTTAACAGCTAAATAACCTAATCAACTGGCTTCAATCTACTTCTCCCACCGTCAGGGAAAAAAAGGCGGGAGAAGCCCCGGCAGAGTTGAAGCTGCTTCTTCGAATTTGCAATTCAATATGATATGTCACCTCGGGGCTGGTAAAAACAGGGGTCACTCCTCTGTCTTTAGATTTACAGTCTAATGCTTACTCAGCCATTTTACCCCTAACTATGTTCATAAATCGCTGATTATTTTCAACCAATCACAAAGACATCGGAACTCTATACTTATTATTTGGTGCATGAGCAGGAGCAGTAGGAACAGCCCTAAGCCTCCTAATGCGAGCAGAATTAGGCCAACCGGGAAGCCTAATAGAAGATGATCACATCTACAATGTTATTGTAACGTCTCATGCATTTATTATAATTTTCTTCATAGTAATACCAATCATAATTGGAGGCTTTGGGAACTGACTTGTCCCTTTAATAATTGGTGCTCCCAACATAGCATTTCCCCGAATAAACAACATGAGCTTCTGACTTCTACCCTCTTAATTCCTTCTCCTACTCGCATCCTCTACCCTAGAAGCTGGTGCCAGAACTGGCTGAAGAGTTTACCCACCCTTAGTAGGTAACATATCACACCCAGGAGCTTCTGTAGACCTAACTATTTTTTCGTTGCATTTAGCAGGTGTCTCCTCCATTCTAGGGGCTATTAACTTTATTACAACAATTATCAACATAAAACCCCCAGCCATGACCCAATATCAACCCCCCCATTCGTATGATCTGTCCTAATTACAGCGGTCCTTCTTCTACTTTCCCTTCCAGTCCTAGCTGCCGGAATTACTATATTACTAACTGATTGTAATCTCAATACTACTTTCTTCGACCCTGCTGGTGGCGGAGATCCCATTCTATATCAACATCTATTCTGAGTTTTTGGTCACCCTGAAGTGTATATTCTCATTCTACCGGGTTTCGGAATAATTTCACACATTGTAACATATTATTCCAATAAAAAAGAACCATTTGGCTACATGGGTATGGTCTGAGCTATAATATCCATTGGCTTCCTGGGATTTATTGTATGGGCCCACCATATGTTCACAGTAGGAATAGATGTAGACACTCGCGCATATTTCACATCAGCTACTATAATCATCGCAATCCCCACCGGAGTAAAAGTATTTAGCTGACTAGCTACACTACACGGCGGTAATATTAAATGATCCCCTGCAATACTATGGGCCTTGGGCTTTATTTTTCTTTTCACCGTGGGCGGATTGACAGGAATTGCATTAGCCAACTCATCATTAGACATTGTATTACACGACACATACTATGTAGTAGCACACTTTCATTACGTATTATCTATGGGAGCAGTATTTGCTATTATGGGAGGCTTTATTCACTGATTTCCACTGTTTTCAGGCTACACACTTGACCAAGCCTATGCTAAAGTTCATTTTACTATTATGTTTGTAGGAGTAAATCTAACCTTTTTTCCGCAGCACTTCCTTGGCCTATCCGGAATACCTCGACGATACTCAGACTATCCAGATGCATATACCACATGAAACACTGTCTCATCTGTGGGATCTTTCATCTCACTAACAGCAGTTATTCTTATAATTTTCATAATTTGAGAAGCATTCTCCTCAAAGCGAAAAGTTTCTACCATCGAACAACTATCTACCAATCTAGAATGACTATACGGCTGCCCTCCCCCCAGGGAGGCTGAGGTGGGAGGATGGCTAAAACCCAGGAGTTTGAGGCCAGCCTGGGAACATAGTGACATCCCCTCTTTATAAAAAAGATAAAAATTAGCCACGTGCAATTGTTTACACTTGTAGTCCCATCTACTTGGGAGGCTGAGGCAGGAGGGGTCACTTCAGCCCAAGAGATTGAGGCTGCAGTGAGCTATAATCAAGCCACTTCAGCCTGGGTAAAAGAGCAGAACCTCGTCTCTGACAAAACAAAAAATGTAGGCTGGGCATGGTGGCTTACGCCTGTAATCCCAAAACTTTGGGAGGCTGAGGTGGGTGAATCACAATGAGGTCAGGAATTCAAGACCAGCATGAGAAACACGGTGAAACCCCGTCTCTACTAAAAATACAAAAATTAGCTGTGTGTGGTGGCATGCGCCTATAATCCCAACTCCGGAGGCTGAGGCAGGAAAATTGCTTAGTACCTGGGAGGCAGAAGTAGCAGTGAGCCGAGATTGCGCTATTGTACTCTATCCTGGGAGACAGAGCAAGACTCGGTCTCAAAATAAATAAATAAATAAATACATACACATACATACATACATACATACATACATACATAAAAATTAAAAAGTAGGTAAACTATTGCTTCATGAGGACGGCATTCTATTTGGGATGTTGAGAAAGTTTAGAAACAGATGGTGGCACTGGTTCCACAATATTGTGTATCTACCAAATGCCATTGAATTGTACACTTAAGCGTGGGTACATTAATCCAAGTTTATTACCTATTTCTACAAACATTCATGAAGGTTGGACCCCTGAAACGTCAAAGTCATAATCCAAGGTGGGGAAGGGTGAGAGGGTTTTGTTCTCTTTTTACTACTGCTTGCTTGTTCTCTACCCAAAGTCGGCTGGGCTAACCTCCAATACTTGGTAGGGTAGGTGTATTACATGCATTTGCGGGCCGGGTATGGTGGCTCACACATGTAATCCCTGCACTTTGAGAGGCTGAGGTGGGCAGATTGCCTAAGCTCAGGAGTTCAAGAGCAGGCTGGGCAACATGGTGAAATCCTGTCTCTACTGAAAATACAAAAAGTAGCTGGGTGTGGTAGCGTGCTTGTAGTCCCAGCTACCTAGTAGGCTGAGGCAGGAGAATCACTTGATCCCGGGAGGCAGAGGTTGCAGGCAGTGAGCCAAGATGGGATCACTGTACTGCAGCCCGGGAAAGAGAGCCAGACTCCACCTTCAAAAATAAAAATAAATAGGTCAGGTATGGTGGTTCATGCCTGTAATCCCAGCACTGAAACCGATAGGCAGAGGTTGCAGTGAGCCAAGATTGCATCACTGCACTCAAGCCTGGATGACAGTGTGAGACTGTCTCAAAAAATAAGTAAATGCATTTTCAACTTAGTATATTTTTACTTTTTTTCCCCCACATAGAGATAGAATCTCTCTATGTTGCCCAGGCTAGTCTTGAACTCCTGGGATCAAGCAATCTTCCCACAATTACCTCCCAAAGTGCTGTGATTGCAGATGTGAGCTACTGGACTTGGCTGCTATTACAAATTTATGACATATTTATGGGGACATGACACCATCATGAGTTAAGGAGCATCTGTATTTATGCTAAAAATGAGGGTGGCTTGTGTGAGAATATAGGGGAGTGTCACAAAACACAATGGGACTAGGGCCTCCAGGGGGACACCACAGGCTGACTCTGGCTCAAACCCAGGGCTTCCTCCTTTGTGTCTCCTGCTGCAGGACAGACCCCAGGCTCACAGCTCTGCAAATCCATGCTGTCTGCACTGCAGGACTTTGAATCCATGGCTGGGGGTTGGCGGTGATGTTGGAGCATGAGCAGGAGCAGGGAAGGGAGGACACATCAGGGGTTGCACCTGCAGCCATATTTGCAGAGCAAATTCCTTTTCTTTTTTCTTTTTGAAACAGAGTTTTGCTCTTGTTGGCCAGGCTGGAGTGCAATGGCATGATCTCGGCTCACTGCAACCTCAGCGTCCCATATTCAAGAGATTCTCCTGCATCACCCTCCTGAGTATCCAGGATTACAGGCATGCACTAGCATGCCTGGCTAATTTTGTATTTTTAGTAGAGATGGGGTTTCACCATGTTGGCCAGCTGGTCTCAAACTCCTGACCTCAAATGGTCCACCGGCCTTAGCCTCCCAAACTGCTGGGATTACAGGCGTTAGCCACCGCACCTGGCCCTGGTTGCCCTGTCCTGTCTCCTGGCTCTGTACAGCCTCAGCTTCTCTTCCCCCGACACCTAGCTGAGAGAGAGCAACCCCCACTCTCTGGGGTTCTAGGCCACTTTCTATGAGAGCGGTTACAAGTTACATGGGAACACCAAGTACAATCTGGTGAGCTATGTCCACACCAAACCTTGCTGCATGTCCCCTGAGGGCCCCCTCTTCCTTCTTTCCTTACCAGCATAAAAAGCTGAGGAATTTATAGACAACACAGCCCCCAGCCCTGCCCTGTGGTGAGAAGATATTCAGGCAGCCATCACCTACACACCAGACTTCACTGAAGTGTCACACGGGAACAGCGCGGTGTGAGCTGGTAATCTCAGCACTTTGGGAGGCTGAGGCGGGTGGATCACAAGGTCAAGAGTTTGAGACCCACCTGACCAACATGAGGAAACCCGTCTCTACTAAAAATACAAAAATTAGCAGACCGTGGTGGCCTCCTACTCAGTAGGCTGAGGAAGGAGAATCACTTGGACCCTGGAGGCAGAGGTTGCAGTGAGCTGAGATTGTACCACTGCACTCCAGCCTGGGTGATAGAGTAAGATCCTGTCTCAATAAATAAATAAATAAATAAATAAATAAATAACGGGAGATTCCCACATGGAGTGACAGCGAGGAGCCTAACCCAGCCTGGGGCAGAGCTATAGATCTGAGTTAGCTGGGTAAACTGAGGCATAAGGAATTAGTAGGGGCAATTTCCACAGGGCAGGGACCTGATCAGCTGCAAGTCAGCAACAGTAAACTTCTTTGACCAGGCTCATCACGTCCAGATGAGTGAGGAAAACAATCACTTCTCACTGTGGGTCCCCAGAACTCCAGGAGCAAGGGAGTGGGAGAAATCATACTGGGGCCATTGTTTCTGTAAGCTCCCAGAGGCCTTTCACAGACAGTAGAATTAGAACGGAGCAGGGCTTGGCTGAGCGCAGTGGCTCACGCCTGGAATCACAGCACTTTGGGCGGCCGAGGTGGGTGGATCGCCTAAGGTCAGGAGTTGGATACCAGCCTGGCCAACAGGGCAAAACCCCAGCTCTACTAAAAATGCAAAAATTAGCCAGGTGTGGTAGCACTCACCTGTAGTCCCAGCTACTCAGGCCGATGAGGCAGTAGAATCTCTTGAACCTGAGAGGTGGAGGTTGCAGTGAGCCAAGATTGCATCACTGCATTCCAGGCTGGGTGACAGAGCAAGACACCATCTCAAAAAAAAAGTTGGGGCAGGGGACAGAGTCGGGCTAAGTGGCTTCCAGGTTTACCTCTCCTCCAACACCCCATCTCTCCCACAGTCTTGAGTTGGGGGATGCCCATGGTGTTTCATATGTGCACTTGGTATTTCCTCTCCTAAACCCACAGGATATTTACCTAAAACAGAAGCAGCACTGAGGCAGGACTGACCCAACTTCACTTCCAGGTATGCTGTCTCCTGGACAGAGGCAAGGACTGGGCTGCCTACGAGGAGTCCCTTAGCAGGAACAGAGAGAAGCAGGGTTGAGATCATAACCCCAGGTAAGAACAGTAAAACAGGATGATTAAAACACTTCACAACAGCCAGGGGAGGTAGCTCACACCTGCAATCCCAGCACTCTGGGAGGCCGAGGTGGGCGGGTCACCTGAGGCAAGGAGTTCGAGACCAGTCTGGCCAAAATTGTGAAACCCTGTCTCTACTAAAAATACAAAAATGAGCCAGGTGTGGTGGCAGATGTCTGTAATCTCAGCTACTCAGGAGGCTGAGACATGAGAATGGCTTGAACCTGGGAGGAGGTTACAGTGAGGCCAGATCATGCCACTGCACTCCAGCCTGGGTGACACAGTGAGACTCCATCTCAACAACAACAACAACAAAACACTTTATGAATGGTGGTCCCTCAAAACACTTCCACACAGCATTACCATTGGCTCTAACAAAGCCACTGCCATCCATACCAAAAGAATAGAAAGCAGAAACTTCGAGAGGGATTTCCACACCTGTGCTCACAGCAGCACAATTCACAAAAGCCAAAAGACAAAATCAACCAACGGGTCCACCATCAGATGAAAAAAAAACACAGTGTGATCCATCTGCTAAGCAGAATATGACTCAGACTTAAGAAGGAAAGGAGGCCGGGTGAGGTAGCTCAAACCTATCATCCCAGCACTCTAGGAAGCCATGGTGGGTGAAGACTCTGTCTCAACAAAATAAATACATCCAAATAAAGAGAAATAACAAAGGAAGTGAGAATATATCGTGAGTGACTCTAATAAGTGAGGACTGAAACCGTTCTCAGCTGCTGATAGCATTACTTCCAACCAGTTCAGTTTTGTTCCTTTTCCCGGCTGGGAAGACCTGCACTTGTCCCCCGGGACTCACCTTTCTTTACACCAGGCCAGTGATGGCAGACTGCAGCCTTATCTGCAGCACCTTAATCTGGTACGTGTTCTGCTGCTCAAACAGCGTCTGCAGGCAGGTAGAGAGGAACATCAGCATTGCGAGGAGGTAGCCCTTCCAGGCCTGAGACTTGGGATCACCAATAAACTCCAGAAAAAGGCTTGCAGGGGAAGGAGGGAGAAGATACAGCTGGTGAGAGTAGATGCCCATGTGTGTTGCCTTTGCCCAAACCAGGCCAGGTGTGGAGGATCAGTCGACGTGGTTGACTTTTTTGCAATCGTGATCTCGGTTATTTCCCCCACTGTCCATGCTTATTTTCAATCTTACTGCAGCTCCTCAAGATCAACAGATGGTGTTTTTCTCTCCCCTTGTTATGAGGTAAATTGTGTCCTCACAAAATGTGTCTGTTGAAGCCCCAACCCCCGGTACCTCTGAATGTGACTGTGTTTGGAAATAGGGCCTTTAAAAAGGCAATAAAGTTAAAATGAGGTCATTAGGCTGGGCCTTCACCCATTCTGGACTCCTGATAAGAGGAGAAAATGTAGACACACAGGGAAACACCTGGGTGGTTACAGAGGAAAGACCATATGAGGACACAGGGAGAAAGTGGACAACTGCACACCAGAGGCAGAAGCCTCAGATGGAACCAACTTGCAGATACCTGATCTGGAACTCACAGCCACCAGAAACCAGAGGAAAATACATTTCTGTTGTTGAAGCTACTCAGTCTGTGATACTCTGTTATGGCAGCTGAGCAGACACAACTTGGACCTGGGCTGGCCACAAAACCACCTTTGACCAAGAGTAGAGTGGAGGTAAAGCTATGCCGGCTGTGAGCCTCAAGAGAAAATGTAGCTTTTGGCCTATTGCTTAGAACCCTCCCTACTAGCCACATGAACATGTCTGAGCTAGCTTCAGACACAACTACACGCACATGAGAAAACCCAGCCAAGAAAAGAAGGCCCACCAAGCTGAGCCCAGTCCACGTTACTGACCCACATTACTATAAACTAAATAAATGAATGCTTATAACTTTAAGCCACTCATTTGGGGGCATTTTACAACAAAAGCTAATTTATACAGTCAGGTAAGAGCTTACTTATTTGCCCCTGTGGGGGACAGTCACTTTCTCATTAATCATTTTCCTTTTTCAGTATCCTTCCCACCCACCCTCCAGTGTCCGGAGCACCAGATCTATAGGCAGAGGCATGAGAGCTGAAGCCCCCGGACTCTGAATGGATGCCATTAAGAGACCACAAGCCTTAGCGAGATCCTGAAGTCTGGACTCACCTAAGCAGCTTGGGGACAGTGAACCTGAAGACATCACTGATGAAGAGGCTGTGGGTCCCATGAGGAAGGTACAATGAAACACTTGCCAGATAACCCTCAGCAGGGGGCCCCACTGCCTCCCTTTTTGCCGCAGGAATGGCTCAGTCTCCGTAGCCTCCATGCCACTGCCTCTTTTCATTTTAAACACCATTGCCTTGGTGTGCCTTACAGGAAGGGAGAGGCTGGCTCTGGGTCCCGTTTTATACTCTCAGCCACCAGCAGCAGCAGGGCCAGGCACTAAAAGCTTGTTTTCCTAACAATGGGCGTGGGTGGGTGTGGATCCAGCGTGGCTCCCTCACCTGTGCCTCCTTACCACCTTGAGTGCCCATTTAAGAGGCAGTCACAGGAGTTGTGGGGGAAGGGCAGGAGGGCAGCCCTGAGGACTTTTAGATGGCCATGGGAAAGCACACACGTTGAGCACCTACTACGTACCAGACACTCCCCAGTCATCCTAAGACCGCCGGCAAGCCAGATGTTGTTCCCATTTCACAGATGAGAAAACTGAAGCTCTGAGAAGCCAACTTGTCCAAGGGCACACAACTGAGAAGTAAAAGCTGGGATTCAATTCCATCTCTCCACCTCCAGAGCTCATGCACTTTTCTTTCCTTTTTTTTTTTTTTTGAGACAAAGTCTCACTCTGCCACCCAGGCTGCAGTGCAGTGGTGAGATCTCAGCTTACTGCAACCTCTACTTCCTGGATTCAAGTGATTCTTCCACCTCAGCCTCCTGAGTAGTTGGGATTATAGGCAATGTAATCCCACAAATGCCACCACACCCAGCTAATTTTTGTATGTTTAAGAGATGGGTTTCACCATGTTGGCCAGGCTGGTTTTGAAATCCTACCTTAGGTTATCCACCAGCCTCGGCCTCCCAAAGTGCCAAAATTATAGGCCTGAGCCACTGCTCCCAGCATCCCATGTATATTTCAATCTATCATGTTGTCAACCTGGAGGAAGAACAGCACCCCCTCTTCCAAATGCACAACCAGCCAGCCCTTAGGTGGTTTTGTGGCCTGATCTGGTGTTTGGTTTGGCATCTATGGAGGGTTGCGGCTCAGCTCTGTTACTGAGTGGGCATGGCCTGCTGCTCACAGGTATTTTAGCATTTGCATCTCAAAGCCAAAAAGATGCCCCTTCCATGCAGAGAGAATCCCTGAACACCCTTCCTGTGTGACCCCACCATTTCATTCATTGCCTTCACAGCCTTGCCCACAGCACCAACCCTCTCTTTGTGTTGTTAGAACCCCAGGGGGGTAGACTTTGCCTGAGTTTTTTACCAAGATATCCATAGTATCGAGTCCAGTTCATGCACACAGTAGAAGCTCAATAAATACTTGTCAAAAGAATGGGAAAAGCAGACTGAGTAATATGTGTAAAAGAGCCTAAGAAGAGTGCCCAGCACATACTGTTATAAACATTTATAGAAGGAAGGATGGAGCCTGGCTGGGTGGACGGAACTTGGCTTTGGAGCCAAAAGACTATTGTCCAGTGCCTACTCTGTCTCCTCCCCTCTGAGCCTTAGTGTTTCAATCTGTAAAATGGGGTTAGGGATGAGTTGAATGAGAAGTTTTTTTTTGGCTGGAGATTTTACTCAGTTCTGTTCTAGCTGTTTGCCTGAAGAGTGACTGTGTTCAGCCTGCAGGCTCCATAGCAGGCATTTCCCTCTTGTGGAGGTCTCATCTTTGATCAAGGAAGAGGTCCAGATTGCTGTCTGATGTCTGGTCTCTGGACTGAAGGCTATTTAGTGCAGGACTCAAAAGTGACTGTGGGGAAAGGCAGGGGGTACACAGGAGTGGCATGGGCAAGGTGTGAGTTGGGGGATACAAAAGGGAGCGATGGAGGCCAGGTGTGGTGGCTAACACCTGTAATCCCAGCACTTTGGGAGGTCGAGGTGGGCAGATGACCTTAGGTCAGGAGTTCGAGGCCAGCCTGATAACCTGAGCAACACAGAGAAACCCAGCCTCTAATAAAAAATACAAAAATCAGCTAGATCTCGTGGCAGGCGCTTGTGGTCCCAGCTACTTGGGAGACTAATGAAGGAGAATCATTTGAACCTGGGATGTGGAGCTTGCAATGAGGCAAGATGGTGACACTGCACTCCAGCCAGGGTGACAGAAGCAGAGAGAAGGAGGGAGGGAGGGAAGGAAGGAAGGAGGAGAGGAAGGAAGGAGGTGGGGAAGGAGGGAGGAAGAAAGAAAAAAGAAAAAGAAACAGAAAGAGAAAGAAAGAAAGACAGGAAGGAAGGAAGATAAGAGAGAAAGAAAGAAAGGAAGAGAGAAAGAGAAAGAAAGGAAGAGAGAGAAAAAAGAGGAAGGAAGGAAAGAGGAGGCCAAGAAGAGAGAAAGGGAAGGAGGGAAGGAAGATCATAGAGGAAAGAATAAGATACATGCACGCATATGCTCATTGAAGCATAAATCCCAATAACAAAGACATGAAACCAACTGAAATGCCCATCAATTCTAGACTAATGAAGAAAATGTGGTACATATAAGCCACAAAATATGATGGAGCCATAAAACAGGTCATGTCCTGTTTTATGTTTTATTTATAAATGAGGTCATGTCCTTTGCAGCAACATGGATGAAGGTAAAAGCCATTATCTTATATAAACTAACAGAGGAACAGAAAACCACATACTAAATGTTCTCACAAGTAAAAGCTCAACATTGAGTACACATGGACACAACAGACACTGGGACTTATTTGAGGATGGAGGGAAGGATGATAGTCAGGACTTAAAAACTACCTATCAGGTACATGGCCTACCACATAAGTGACTAAATAATCTGTGCACAAATCCCCAGTGACACCTATATAGTAAACCTGCATAGGTACCTCTGAACCTAAAATAAAAGTTAAAAAAAAAAACTGATAAACTAAATCAAAAGAAAGCATAAGTAAAGAAAAATGTGAGATAAAAACAAAAAAACAATAGATATAATAAATACTTTGGTACCTTAAAAGAAAAGGAATAGACAAATTACTAAGAAGGGAAATAAGCATAAAAGCAAATAAAAGACAAGAAAAAAAGTATAAGTTAACTCTAATTATGAGGGACTATTTTGCATAACTGTGCAAATACATTTGAAATCTGCATATATTACTATCCAATACAACTTCTAAATCATAAAAATGTCCTACATCTGCACTGTTCAATATGTAGCCACTAGCTATGAGTTTTGAGTGAATACTTGTACACTTAAATGTGACTCATGTGACAGAGAAACTAATTTTTTTTGAATTATTAATTTACTTAATTTTGAATTATAATTTCATTATACTTAGTTTAAATTTGAATGGTCTCATGAAGCTAGTGGCTATTGTATCAGAAAGCATAGAAGATGAAATTTTCTTAAGACAGTGTTATTTACCAGAGTTAAATCCAAAGTGTATTTATTTAAAAAAAAAAAAGCTTAAAGAGATCAACTCTATAAAGAAAAAAAGTTATTAAGGATCTCATTCTCTCCCTCTAACACACACACACACACACAAACACATACACACACACACACGTGTTACGAGGAAAAGGAAAGCTCTTCTTTATAACACAGAACAGGACTTTGACAAACTACTACTCATGGCCCAAATGCTGCTGCAGACCATTTTCCTGCAGTCCATGAGCTAATAATTTTTACACAGCTAAAGAAGAACTAGAATAAGTAACAGAGACCGTATGTGGCCCACAAAGCCTAAAATACTTAGAATGTGGCTCTTTACTGGAAAAATTGACTGGCCCCTGAGCTAGAAAAATGCCTGAATTTTAAAATCACTGTTTTACAAATACCACCAAGTTAATATGAGATTCTGGCATGAAATTACTCCTAACACTATACACTAACATATTGTTAGGAAAAGGACATTCATATATCTCTATTATCCATTTAATGTTTATTAAGTAAGGAATTTAAAATGAAGAGATGAAACTTAGCTTCACAAATATTGAGATAAAATGACATTATAAACTTCTCGATGGAATGCAATGGGAAACATAATATTTGCCTAAACATTGTGTCTAATCCAGAAGAACAGTTAGATGAATCCAGTTTGAGAAATAGTCTAAGAGACAATTAGTCTGCACTCTTCAAAAATGTCAAGGTTGCAAAAGATGAGGGAAATGGTGGCGGGGAAGCAATATTCAAGACTGATGAAAATAAGGAAGATGATAAAAATTCCAATATAAGATCCCTGACTAATATAAAGAATATTTGAGAGCAAGTGGAGACATTTAAATTTAGACTGCATACTACATAATATTAATTATCAGTAGCAAATGTCTTGTGATTGTTATTGTAGTAATATAAAAGAATGTGCTAATTTTGGGAAAACTGCCTTAAGTATTCTTGTACAATCTTGATATCTGAATATTGCTTTCAGGCAGTTCAGAGCTACACAAAATGTGAGCGTATGCATGTATATGTACGTGTGTGTAAGAGAGAGAAAATGAGTGTGTATGTGAAGAGGAAAAGAGACATAGAGACACACAAAACCAATCCCAGAAAATGTTAATTTGTGAATCTAAATAAAGGGCACATGTGTCTTTACCGTACTTCTTTTTCAACTTTTCTGTTTGAAGTTAAAATTTGGAAGAATTTTTAAAGCCACTTGTTTATTCAGGGTGAACATGATCTTCAAATTTCTTTGCTAGATGCTGGTTTCCTGTAGTTGTTAATACTTTTGTGCCGCCTGATTGCCTTATGACAAAACAAACTTAGCTATGCAAAAAACTGTGTAGCCAAAAAGCCAAACAATTGCTTCATTGAATAGAAAATAAACTATGTAGTTTATTGCAGGTAATATTGTTATAAACTGTTATTCTCCTAGTACAATATAACCAATTATTACCTTGTAATGTTAGTCAGCATCTACTAATAAGGAGAGACCAACATGCAGTATTTATACACAACTACATGAGATCACTTCCTTATAGCCTAAAAAACAATATGGCGAACATAATAGAAGGTACCAGAGGTGTTTTTTTAATGATTTACGGGACGAGAAATCACACTACCTTCTACTAGATGATTAACTATTCTGGGAAACATATTTGGGTTTATAGTTATAATAGACAAGAATACAAGGTGCATAAGCAACGCTGTCACCTTTCATTATTACAATCTTGCCAATCAGGAAGGAAGCAAAAAATGTCACAAGTGGATAGGGGCGTTGGCCTAAGAGAAAAAAGACCAGAGTTATGGCTTCAGCTCTGCTTCCAAACAGCCCCAATATTTTGTGATAAATCACTTCCCTTCTCTGAGCTTTAGTTTCCTCATCTGTCAAATGTGGCAGCTGAACTGAATTAAGATTGCTGGATCTGCAAGATCAAGGTCCATTTATTCTTCAAGGACTGGGAGACAAGATGGCAATTTAGAACAATTTCATAAGAAATAAAAATTTAATGTGATGTGAATATTATTCATTAGAATTCAACATAGCTAAAAATTAGCATCAGCTTCAGGGAGTCACTCCCTTCTAAGACCTAGGGACTAGACTCAGTGGGGAAAGACACTTCACCAGAGGCCTGGAACCTTTTGGATGAAGAATGTCCACAAGAGGAAGGATGAAAAATACACCGGGCCAAGAAGATTTCCATTGACTCCTTGTGTAATACAACATTTTTTTTCAAAACTCACAAAAATCTTTATATTTTTGCTGGATTATACTATTTAAATGAATTCTAGAAAGAAGTAATATTTGGCAGCCAGGTAGCAACAGAAATAGAAAAGTCTCCCACAACTACGAGAGGAAACTCTGAGGAAGTAAATCCAGAAATACCCCAAAACTATGAAATTTGGGTGTATCGAGCAACCCATCATTAAACTCCATCTTAGAATAATACTGCATTCTATATTTCACATGGGACTTTGCCAACAAGGATATTTTGCTTAACAAACAAATAAAAATGTGGCTACATAAATCTGCATTCCTATCAACAGGTTACAAGTGTTTCCTTTTCTCTACACCCTCACCACTACTTATCTCTTGACTTTTTCACAACAAGCATCTCACCAGATGTTAGTGGATAAATCATTGTGGTTTTGATTTGTATTTCCCTGTTGACTAGTGATGTTGAGCACATTTTCAGGTACTTGTTGGCCATTTTTATGTCTTCTCTGGAGATAAGTCTGTTCAGGTCCTTTACCTATTTTTTAATCAGGTTATTATTTATTTTGCTATTAGTGTTGTTTGAATTTCTTACTAGTAACTTTATATACAAGCCACTCTTATTGTACTTTTTACTTGTAATTTTTCCCTATATGATTTAAAGGGAAAGTGCGTAAAACAATCATTATAAATCTATGGTAATGAGTTCCCAATATAGAATGACATAATATGTGACAATAACAATATAAAGGGTAGGAAAGGAGATGGATAGAAGCAGAATGTTTCTATGCTATTGAAACTAAGTTGGTTATAAATTGGGTTGCTGTTAAAGCTAGATAGTTACAAGTTTAAGACATTAAGTGTAATTTCCCAGAAAACCACTAAGAAAATAACTTTAAACAATACAAAATGAAAAACTGGCAAACTATAAAAAAATCAACAGAATACCAAAAAATGGTGGCGGTAATAGAGAAATTGAAGAACAACAACAACAACAACAACAAACCTACGGAAAACAAAATTAAATGACAGAAGTAAGTCTTTTCTTATCAGTAATTATTTTCAACGTAACTGGATCAAACCCTGCTACTCATAAGACAGAAATTGGCAGAATAAACAAAAAAAGATCCATCTACATACTGTTCACAAGAGAGTCATTGTAAATACAAAAACACAAAAAGTTTGCATAAAAACAATGGACAAATATATTTCATGCAAATGGCATCCAAAACAGAGCTGGGTGGCTATATTGCTATCATACAAAATAGATTTCAAGTCAAAAATTTTACGAGTGAAATAAAGATGAACACACACACACACACACACACACACACACACGTAATGGAGTCTTGCTCTGACACCCAGGCTGCAGTGCAGTGGTTCCATCTTGGCTCACTGGAACCTGTGCCTTCCGGGTTCAAGAAATTTTCCTGCCTAACCTCCCAAGTAGCTGGGACTACAGGTACATGCCACCACGCTGAGCTAATTTTTATATTTTTAGTAGAGACAGGGTTTCACCATATTGGTCAGGCTGGTCTTGAACTGACCTTGTGATCCACCCAAATCAGAGTCCCAAAGTGCTGGGATCATAGGCCTGAGCCACCACACCTGGCCAAAGACATTATATATTGATAAAAGTTGCCCTACATCAAGAAAACATACAAATTATATACCCATCTAATGACAACACTCCCAAAACATGTGAAACTAAAATTAACAGAATTGAAGGCATAGTTTAACAATAATATCTGGAGACTTAATTACTCCATTTTCAATAGTGAATAGAATAACCAGACAGAAGATTAATAGACCAATTGTATCTAATACTTAACACAATAGACCAATTTTATCTAATACTCAGAAAGCACTTCACTCAACAGTAGCAGAGTATACAATTTTCTCAAATGCATTCGGAACATTCTTTGAGACAGATCATATGTTAAGTTCACAAAACATCTTAATAAATTTAAAAATATTGAAATCATAATTCTTTTCTGACTACTCTGCAATGTAACTACCATCAATAACAGAAGAAAAAGTTGTGAAAAACTCACAAATATGTGAAAATTTTTCTAAAAATTATGGTCTTAAACAACATTAGATCAGAAAAAGTAATCACAATAGCAACAAGAAATAAATTAAGGTAAAAACAAACCATAAACCACCAAAGCCTACTCTAGAAGAAGTAGGAAATATGAATAGAACTAAAAGAAACAGAGCAGTTTAATCAGTGACCTAAAACCTCCTAATGAAGAAAAACCCAAGATCAGAAGGATTCATTGGTGAAGGTGCCAAACAATTAAAGACAAATTAACACCAGTCCTCAAACTTTTTCAAAAAGAGAAGAGGAGGAAACATGTCCTACCTCCTTCTGTGAATATAGCACTATCCTAATATAGACAAAGACCCAATAAGAAAAGGAAAACTATAGACCACTATTCCTTATCAATATAGATGCAAAAGTCCTCACAATAGTATCGATAAACTGAATTCAGAATATTGAAAGCATTGTACACTATGACCAATTGAGATTTTTCCCAATAACAAAAGAAGGGTTCAACATATGAAATCAGTCAGTTACCTAATAGAATAAAAGAAAAACCTACATGATCATCTCAATTGATACAGAAAAACACTTAACAAACTTTAACACTCCTTCATGATAAAATTAATCAATATACTAGGAATATAAGAAAGCTTTCTCAACATGCTGTGGCCATGTGAAAAACTCACAACTTTCATACTCAGTGGTGAAAGACTGAAAATTTTCTCCTAAGATCAAGAGTGAGACAAGGATGCCCATTTTCACTATTCTATTTAACATAATACTTAAAGTTGTAGTCAGAGCAAATATGCAGGAAAGAGAAATAAAAATATCCAGATTGAAAAAGAAGTCAATCTTATAAGTCAAAAACTATAAAGAATATATATATATACACACACAAAGCTGTCAATACCAATAAATGAGCTCATAAAATTTCAAGATATTAAATCATTGCATAACCGGTTTATTTGGATTCCTACATACAATCAAGTGAAAGGAGATTAAGAGAACAGTTGTGTTTACAGTAACATAATAAAAATAAAATACTTAGGAATAAATTTAACAAAGGAGTCACAAGACTTGTATACTGAAAACTATAAACCATTGTTGAAAGATATTAAAAAAGGCCTAAATAACTGGAAAACTGAAACCTGATTCATTAGTGAGAATCATATATCTGATTTTGTTCATATATCTGAAAAGAAGTTAATGTCTTACAGCTTAATAATGTGAAGGTGAAAATATTACTCAAATAATTGGCAGATTTAATGCCATTCTTATCTAAATTCCAACAGCATCCTTCACAGAAATAAGGAAAACCATTCTAAAATTTATATAGAATTTCAAGGGATCCTGAATGGGTAAAACAATTTTGTAATAGATCAAATTTGGAGGTCTCAAATTTCTGATTTCAAAACAAAATATAAAGGTATAATTTAAATAAGCAACGGGATATTGGCATAGGGATAGACTTATAAACCAATGGAATAGAATTGAGAGCCCAGAAAGAAACCCTCAAATCCATGGCCTATTGATTCATAACAATGATGCTAAGGTACTACAGAACCGTCTTTTCAACAAATGGTGCCGAGACAACTGGATTTTAACATGCAAGAAAATAAAGTTGGACTCTTACCTTATACCATACACAGATATTAATTCAATATGGATCAGAGACCTTTATTTGAGACCACACATTATAAACTCAGAACAAAACTGCGGCAAATCTTCATGGCCACCGATTTAGCAATATTTTTTAAATATGATATTAAAATCACGGGCAACAACAAAAGATAAATTTCATCAAAATTAAAAATTTTTGTCTATGAAAAGACACTCTAAATATAGTGAAGTACAATCTACACAATGCGAGAAAATAATTGCATATTATGTATCTGATAAGGGGTTAATATTCAAAACACATATGAACACCTATAACACAACGAGGTTGCAAAGGGCAAATAACTTGATACAAATGGACAATGAGTGCATTGAAGGCTCCTCAAAATCTTTAGTCATTAGGACAATGAAAATACAAACCACAGTAAGTATCACTTCACACCAACTAGCATGGCTCTAATCAAAAACAAAGAAATAACTAGTGTTGGTGAGGATATTGAGAACTTGATACTGCTGGTAGGAATACAAAATAGTGTGGCCACTGTGGAAGACAATTTGCCGGTTTCTAAAATTGTTAAATACAGAATTACTACATAAGCCGATAATCCACTCCTTGATACATACCCAACAAAATTATAAGCAAGGACTCAAGTAGTTACTTGCATGCCATTGTTCCTAATGGCATTATTCACAATAGCCGAAAGTAGAAATATCACATGTCCATCAACAGGTAAATCAATAAACAAAATACACTATATATGAAGTATTTTCAGCCATCAAAAAAATTAAGTTCTGACATATGCAACAATATGGATGAACCCTGAAAACTTTATGCCAATGATATTTTGGTTTTGTAATTAAACAAGAGATTTCTTCCTCTCTCCCCAAAAAAGTCCTCTTTCAGTTTCTACAAACTTCCTCCTTCCCACCCCTATCCATCCACCCGGAGGAATTTTTATGTGTTCCCACCCAAGCAGATTAGAAGCCTTTGTCTTTTAATTTGAGGCCTGGGATGGAAATTAGAGGTCCAATGTCAAGAAAGAGAGGTGTCCCAGAGCCCTGTTCCATCTGAGCCTCCCACACCCAATGACTCACTTTACCCCTTAACAAACTTCCCTTCCAGATTACCATCTGGAAGAAAGAATAAACTTATTTCTCTTATTCACCAACAATTTATATAAACCAAAGATTACAAACAAGGGTGTCCTTAGCAAACTGATCTCATTCTCTTCAAATACCAATTGCTCTCCACTAAAGGGATTATCTTTTCAGACATCAATTCACTTGGAAATCTCATTTAAAACAGAAAAGTTAAGGTATTCAAAGGTTTGCTGGGGGCAAAACATTTGCAGGAATGCATGGGGCTGAAGGTCAAAGGCAAAGAAAACAAGGCATAAGTTATTTTGCCCTGATTTCATTTGTCCTTGTACACCCATGGTCAGTGATTAGTAAGGTCACCTGGCAGTGACAAACATCTGCTTTTGATGGCTTTTTTTTTTTTTTGGAGACAGAATCTTGTTCTGTAGCCCAGGCAGAAGTGCAGTGGCACAATCTCAGCTCACTGCAATCTCCATCTCGTGGGTTCAAGAGATTCTCCTGCTTCAGCCTCCTGAGTAGCTGGGATTACAGACACCCATCACCATGCCTGGCTAATTTGTGTGTTTTTAGTTAAGGCGGGGTTTCACCATTTGTCCAAACTGGTCTCAAACTCTCACAAGAGATATGCCATGTGATCTGCCCACCTCAACCTCCCAAAGTGCTGGGATTACAGGCGTGAGCCACCTCACCCAGCCAGGTCGATTTTCTCCAATGGAAGTAACAAAACAGGTGTAATCCAAAAATCACAGATATATCAAAAATTTTAAAACAGTGTTGGAGTCCAGGGGCAATGACTCATGAATATAATCCCAACACCTTGGGAGGCCAAGGCAGGAGAATCACTCGAGACCAAAAGTTTGAGACCATCCTGTCCAACACAGCGAGACCTCTTATCTATAAAACATTTTTAAATGATACTGGAAATTCTAACTTAGGTAGGGACAGTTTCAATGCACCATTGCCTGGCCTTCTGGGTTTTGCTCTGAACATCGTGATAGATGATTAAGTCATGTGTCTAAGCTCAGGGACTTCCTGTTGTACACAGATGATGCTCCTGGAGCACCCTGCTCCAATCCCCCTCCCTTCAACTTGTTCCAGTGTATCATTTTCAGCCCAGACCAGGACAAGCCCCACTCATGCGTCAGCCATGCACAGGCCAGCAGCCTAGAAAAAAATCCCCATCAACCCCCACAAAGAGCAGGGTGACTCAGTTCACCCACATGGTTCAGGCCAGCTGCATGCCTTGCACTCTTTCCAGACCTGGGCCAGTGTACAAACTTCACAACCAGGGCCCCGTGCTCAGAAGGGTCCCTAACGCTTGCTTGAAGGCTCTGCTGCTTGAATTATTTTTCTTTTTTTCTGAGAATAGTCTTGCACTGTCACCGAGGCTGGAGTGCAATGGCATGATCTGAGCTCACTCCAATCTCCACCTCCCGGGTTCAAGCAAATTCTCCTGCCTCAGCCTCCCATGTAGCTGGGATTACAGGCACCCACCACCATCCCAGGTAAGTTTTGTATTTTTAGTAGAGACAGGGTTTCACCGTGTTGGCCAGGCTGGTCTCGAACTCCTGACCTTGTGATCTGCCTGCCTTGGCCTCCCAAAGTGCTGGGATTACAAGCGTGGGCCACTGCACCCAGCCCACCTTCATCTTAATTTCTGAAAATTATTGATTTTCATTTTGTACTGATCCCTGCAAATTAAGTAGCAGTTCCTACTTCAGAGCCATCTTGGATTGCTGGAGCAGGCCAGGATTTAAAGAAGCTGGCCAGGCACAGAGCCCCTCCAACAGGGAGACCTTTCCCTTGCTCTAAAGTAACCCTCTAAGAGCCATTTCCTAATGGAGTCTGAAAGAGCCTGGTGACCTGCTCTCAACTATTTTAATCACTGGCTATCCCCTCTTCAAGAGCAGGTGCATTTCACATAAGTGCATAATTAATACTAACAAAAGGGGCTGTGCCCATGGGCTGGGGTCCTGTCAAGGGCATTCTGTGTTTGGAGTCCCTGGGAGGCACAGGACCCAGATCTGTCCTTAGAGTATGACAACAGATCACTCTTCAGTGCCCTGTCCTGAGCAAAACAAGACCTAGCAACCCTTTCGGTCAATGCTGAAGCGTCTCCCAGGCATGAGCAATGGTGGAATTTACAGGATGGTTGGCAGCACTTGGCAGTGGGCCAGCTGTGCCTCAGTGGCTCTGGCGGTTCAAACCCACAACTCAGCCAACTCACCCTGGACTCCAACCAGCCTGGCTAACTGGGAACAGCTACTCCCAGCTGGACTCAGGCATCTGAGAGACCCTTCCTTTCCCACGAAGCCTCTTGCACGGTTTCAGGAAGGAAATGGAAACAGTAAGGGGAAACCCCAAACCCATGTAACTCTAATAGCATTACCTCTTGGTCCATGGGGGTAGGGAGAGGATGCTTTCTATGTTGAATTTCATCCTGACGCCAGCCTGGTGGGGGTAGGAGCAATACCATTTGCTCCATCTCACAAACAACATTGCATCAGCCCCCCCAAGACACAAAGCCAGAAACAGACTGGCTAGCAAAACCAGGACTGGAAATGACTGGGGCTTTCTGACTTGGGAGCCTTAGGGCAGGCTGTTGGTGTCTGCAGATCCCACCCTAGTGTATCCTGTGTGATCAGCCAGGGCTGAGGTTCTCTCTGCTGACAGAGCTTTCCCTCTTAAGGACACTGGTGGGGCCATGGTTCCATCAGATCATCTATCCCTGGGAACACTCTTTTCCAGAGACCTTCAATGAGAAAGTGAAAGTGGGTCCACTGACCTCCGTGTCTCTGAAAATACCCTTGTAAAAGTACATAAGGACCCAATACTGCACTTATAATCAGACAGTTCAGGACCCTCCACTCTGAGAGCATCAACATCGGCCATCTCCTTCTCCTGTTTGGGTCTCAAACCCTGCCCCTGGAGCCTTGTTTCAAAGGCTAAGTTTCCAGCCAGAAGAAATGCCCATGCTCTTCTCTCCCAACCCCATGCTCCTGCCATGGCCAGGAAGGCTGAGGACAGACATGGTCTTTGCTCCCCTAGACAGGGCTGACCATGACTGAAGGACCCTCAGGGGCAGGCAGAGCCCTTTGTCCTTTTTTGTCACTATGCTGGCCTCCTTGGGAGCTCAGTCTGCTCCTTAAACCTTCTGGGAACACTTAAGGTGCCCAGCACTGCAGAAAGGATTAACTCAACTGAGATGAGACATGTTTTTCCAATTAGTTGTAAACTACCGATGTTGGAGGTTTTCCAGAACTGACTAGTTGCTTTCCCATTACCCGAGATTCCTCATTCTTTCTGCATAAATAATTTCACAAGGTTTTCAAGTAAATTTGGTAGTAAGGCCCATGACCATGGAATAAACAGGATGCTCACAGTGAAATGCTAAAGCCAAAATCTTGTCTTCCATGTGCCATGCTATGAGAAAGGAGATGGAAAGTAACTTCCACCTACCAAACTTCCCTACCTCAGGCTTAAGACACACATCAACAGGTGCAACGACATTTGTGTTGGGACATGCACATAGATAGTAAAATGCCTGTAATCCCAGCAGTTTAAGAGGCTGAGTCGGGCAGATCACAAGGTCAGTAGATCAATGCCATCCTGGCCAACATGGTGAAACCCCATCTCTACTAAAAAATACAAAAATTAGCTGGGTGTGGTGGCACATGCCTGTAGTCCCAGCTACTCAGGAAGCTGAGGCAAAAGAATCGCTTCAACCTGGAAGGCAGAAGTTGCAGTGAGTGGGGATTGTGTCATTGCACTCCAGCCTGGCAACAGAGCTAGACTCCATCTCAAAAAAAGAAAATATTTTTCCACTGACATTTATTTCTTATGCCAAGTCAGGGACCTGCTGCTGCCAAACTGGGGAGACCAAGATCCCACAGCCAATGTGCTCACTCTCCTTAAATGGGTGTGACACCAGCGAGAGAGGCGGACAATGTGGTAAAGGCAGGGAAAACACTGTCTCACACTTACGAAGACAGAAGAGGTCTCGCAATCGGCAGGGCAGCCCTGGGAGCGGGTGACTCATAATAACATAAATAGATATTATAGCAAGGGCATCAACACATGGGAGGAATTTAACAAGCCTGTTTCTTTTTTGCGATGAAGTCTTGCTTTGTCACCCAAGTTGAAGGGCAGTGGTGTGACATTGGCTCACTGCAACCTCTGCCTCCTAGGTTCAAGCGATTCTCCTTTCTCAGCCTCCTAAGTAAATGGGATTATAGGCATACACCACTGCACCTGGCTAATTTTTTGTATTTTTAGTAAATACAGGATTTCTCCATGTTGGTCAGGCTGGTCTGGAACTCCCATCCTCACATGATCCACCTCCCTTGGCCTCCCAAAGTGCTGGGATTACAGGTGTGAGCCACTGCATCCGACCAATACATTTGTTTTTTTAAGCTCTTAAGTTTGTGGCAATTCATTACACAGCATTACCAGCACTGACCAGAGATCTCAAGCACCAACCCCAGCTGTCATACCTTTGGAAAATGCCAAGTCCTCACATGCCTCTCCAGGCCTCCAAGAGACTTCCTGTGGTCCCATTAGGCTCCTAGAGGCCCCTTAGGGCACTGTCACTACTCTCTGCAGGAGCCAGGTGAGGGCAGTGAGAAGACGAGTGGCTGCAGAATTTGAAGATTCTAAGTCCTGGCCCCCTAGGGCCTCAGGTGTCTTACCCAGGTGTGCTGTTAAAATGGTGTATCACTTGACATTAAAACCAGCTGGCTGCCACTGTAAAGTTACTCTTATCCCTCTTTCCGTTCTGGAAGAAAGTCACTGTGCACAGCCCACACTGATGGAGGAGGCATCCTCAACTTTTATTTGCTGAGTTTGGCAACCCTGCCTGCCACTCCGGCACATTCCAAGTACTCCATAGATCCATGAGGCTGCTGACAATCACATTAGACAGTGCAGCTCTACTCTAGAACATCAAGGAAAACCAAGTACCCACACATCAGTCTCTCAGGTACTACTGTATTATTGTTTACTTAATAGTTTTCTGTAAAAGGGCTCACTTTTTTTTGAAATAAAATCTCACTCTGACAGCCAGGCTGGAGTGCAATGGAGTGATCTCAGCTCACTACAACCTATGCCTTCTGGGTTCAATTGACTCTCCTGCCTCAGCCTCCTGAGTAGCTGGGAATATAGGCATACAGCACCACATCTGGTTAATTTTTATATTTTTAGTAGAGACAGGGTTTCACCATGTTGGCCAGGCTGGTCTCGAACACCTGACCTCAGGTGATCCGCCCACTTTGGCCTTCTAAAGTGCTGAGATTACAGGTGTGAGCCACTGCAACCAGTCACAGGGCTTTTTAAAAAGGAAACTTGATATCACTACCTTGCAACGGCCCATATCAAGGATGGCCCTGGACATCCAGGAGGTAGAGAAGCTCTATTCCTAAACATGGGCTTTTCCAGCCTTCCTTTCTTCTCCCCCTCAGAAGCCCGGGGCAGGCAGGGACCCCTTGGTCCTGGTCCCCTGGACTCCAGGGTCCCCACTCAAGGGAGCCTTCACCAGTTCACAACCAGTGTCATGGGCAGCTTTGACCCCTCCTGTGCCCCAGGTGTCTCTGGGCCAGAAAGCTGTAGATCTGTGTCTGCCAAACCTGGTTGATGATGAGAGTCACTGGAGAGCTTTCTAAAAGCTTAGACTTTCTTGAGCCCAAAGCACGTGGCTTCTAATTGAAGATACGGGTAGGGACCAGGTAAAAACAGCCCAGGTGGAGCTGATAATTAGCTACATGCCAGAGTCCTACAAGCAGGACAACCAGGCTTAGCTGTGCTCTGGGAAAATTTTCACCTGTAAGTAATGCGCAGCTGTCCGATGGAAGACCCCAGGGCAGGCCCTGACTCCAACTCTCTTTTTTGTCTTGAGACACAGTCTCACTCTGTGGCCCAAGCTGGAGTGCAGGGTCATGATCTTGGCTCACTGCAACCTCTGACTCCTAGGTTCAAGCGATTCTCCTGCTTCAGTCTCAGCAGTAGCTGGGACCACAGGAGCATACCACAATGCCTCGCTAATTTTTGTATTTTTAGTAGTGACAGGGTTTTGCCATGTTGGGCAGGCTGGTCATGAACTCCTGCCTTCAGCATATCTGCCCGCCTTGGCCACCCAAAGTGTTGGGATGACATATGTGAGCCACCGCACCCGGCTTGATTCACTTTCTAAAATGAGCAGTACCCACTGAAGAAAAGTGTCTAGGTCAGCCTTCTCCCAAGTTCACAGGACATGGAATGAGGTGCTGACAGACCCTTTGGAGAAACTCCTTTCCCTATCCTCTGTGACCAGGAGGAAAGGAGGCTTAGTGGTCTGGTATTTCTGGGTGTACAGCTTCTTTGTTTCTTCCTTTTCTTGTCCATATCACATATCAGGTCCCTTGGATCAGGGACAGAACTAGATTATACCCCTCTGGGTGGCCGCTCACTACACTTTAGGGCCAGGTAACTGGTTTACTAAGTTCCAGGAGCCTCCCCCATGCCAGATTGAGGTGATTTAGGTGACGAGGTTTAGAGCAGATTTTGGACTCCTGAGTTGATGTTATAATGGCATGAGGCCTTGGGGCAGGGTGGATGTATTTTGTATTTGGGATGAGCACACATCTTCAGGGTCTAAAGAGCTGACTAGATAGGCAGACTGTTCCTCCCCACACAATATCCATGTCCTAATCCTGAGAACCTCTGAATATGTCACCTTATGTAGCAAAAGGGACTTTGCAGGTGGGATTAGTAAGGGGTTTGAGACAGGGAGATTGGCCTGAATAACCAGGTGAGCCCAATCTAACCACACACGTTCTTAAAAGCACAGTACTTTCTCGGGCTTAAACAGGAACAATAAAGAGGAATGGGAGGTCCAAGAAGTCACCATGCCGCACAGGGAGCAACCATGCATCTCCTTCACCTCGTGTATCCCCAGAGCCTGGAACCCAGCAGGCGTTTGGCCACAGAAAGGCAAATAAAGTGAACTTTTGTGGTTTCCTTTTGTTTTTGAGATGGAGTTTTGCTCTTGTTGCCCAAGTTGTAGTGCAATGGTGCAGTCTTGGCTCACTGCAACCTCTGCCTCCTGGGTTCAGGCGATTCTCCTGTCTCAGCCTCTCGAGTAGCATGTGCCACCACGCACAGATAATTTTTTGTATTTTTCGTAGAAATGGGGTTTCACCATGTTAGCCAGGCTGGTCTCTAACTCCTAACCTCAGCTGATCCACCCGCATCAGCATCCCAAAGTGCTGGGATTACAGGCATTAGCCACTAAACTGAACATTTAAGCACTGGATTCCAGCTAGCAGCCATGAATTATTTAACCTCTCTGACCCCCAGTCATCCAGAAGTAAGGGCACTGAAATAACCCACCCAACGTTATCCAATGAATGAACAGTGGGGCTGGCCCCACTGCAAGCTCCTCAGAACCCTTCTGGTTGACAAATCTGACAACTCTCCACCCCCACCTCGGCCTGGCCAAAATGGGCAGAATTCCTGGGTAAACAGGAGTGAAGCTTCTCATGGCCCCATTTTGTTTCTTTGCTTCATTCTGTGCCTTTGCTTTCTGGTGACTGGTTGTCATTCTATTTCCCGAGCACAGACCAGAAGAGTGTACCAGTGCTCGTGCAGAGATCTTCAGCTCCCAGAGCTGCCCTGGGGAAGAGCTGCTGTATGGAAGGGCCTGCTCCTGACCACCCACAAGTGTCCTTAATGATGAGGGGCACCTACTGGTTCATAACCTGGCTCTGTGACTGGAGAGAGCCCCTGGACAAAGGACTTCATCTCCATGGCTGCAGTTTTCATGGCTGTGAAAGGGGACAGGGGAAATGCACCTCTTTGGGGTACAGGGACAGTAAAATGAAGCAACTTATGAGACGGCTTCTTTCACAGTCCCTGGCACTTCATTCTTTGTTAAACTTCCATTGTTTTTGTTTTGTTTTGTTTGAGACAAAGCTTTGCTCTGTTGCACAGGCTGGAGTGCAGTAGCAGTCTCAGCTCATTGCAACCTCCACCTCCTGGGTTCAACTGATCTTTCTGTGTCAGCCTCCTGAGTAGCTGGGATTACTGGCACACCCCCCCCCACACACACACACCATGTCTGGCTAATTTTTGCATTTTTAGTAGAGACGTGATATCGCCACGTTGGCCAGGCTGATCTTGAACTCCTCACTCCAGGTGATCTGCCCACCTCAGCCTCCCAAAGTGCTGAGGTTACAGGTGTGAGCCACTGAGCCCAGCTGAATTTGCATTCTTTATCAAGAGTCAATCTTGAAGGCCTCTCATTTCAGATTGTGAACAAACAACATGAATCATTTTTTGGACTCAGCTGACTATCTCCTTTTCCTCCATGCTTTTATGTCTTTACCAAGTCTTCCCTCTGTACTTAAAGAGCACTCCCCAACAGTCTAGCCATCATCCTCAGGTTAACTATAAACTATACAGGGGGCCCAATTCAAAAGGCCCTTCTAAGCAGGGAGCTCCTTTCATTTGAATAATGCTGCAGGCCACGTGTAAATGCAAGGCACTGCCTTTGCTTGTATATTTCCACTGTCTTCCAGCCTAAAACCCAGCCAGTCCTAACACTGAATGACTGCCCATGTATGTTATGTAAGACTCCATGCTGGGCAGGGATACTGAGATAAGTAAGAAACACTCACATATCACTGGAAGCACCTCCAACAGAGACAGAGATAGCAACAGATGATTTCAGAACAGCATATGTGCCTGTCTACAGAGACCCACTCTTAAGAGGGGAACATTAATTCAGTTCCCAAGAACCTACCAGGTACCACCCTTCAAAGGAAGAGATCTCCATTTCACAGACTGACTTTCAAGGCCAAAGTCAAAAAGGAACCAACAGGACCAGGACCGGACCCCAGGTTTGTCTGACATCACTATCTCCCTTCATGCAAGGAGGCAGAGGCCCCTTGAAGATGTCCTGTTGCACAAGCTCCAAAGTGTCAACTAAATGTAGGTCATTATGGCTGAAAATGCATTTTCTCCTTGTCCTTGCATATGCTCTGTAAGTTTGGGCTTTGGCCTGATGTTCATCTGCCTCAGCCCTAGCCAACTGCTGGCCAACAGATCACAGGGTTGTGACCCTTGGAATTGGAAGCCATTCTACACACAGTGTCTCTTCTAGGTCCTTTTTCTCATCAACCATTAAACCACAAAAAGGCCAAGTGACAAAGCACTCAGTTCCTTCACACGGTCATTCCTTCCCCCTCTTGCTTCACCTGATGCAGAAGAATTTGTCAGTCAAATTTGAGCATTACAAGAATATGCAACAGAAAGAAATAGAGAACTCAGCAATCCAAAAGCTGCTAAATGAGGATTTTCTGCATTTTTGGGAGTAATGTAAAGGAGTTCCAAGAAAAGTGAAGTCACAGCCTCTGCAGCTTATTTTCAGTTCTTAGAAAAGAGCCAGTGTCAAAGGGAAAGCGGCTCTGCCCCAGCACACAGACTCCATTGTCTGGCAGGGGGTGTCTTCTGATAAACCAGCTTGGATTTGGCACCAGAAACCAAAAAATTCTGACATTTTTTTAGTTGGTGATATCAAGGAGGAAACACAAGCCAAAGCAGTGAAAGTTATTAACATTCAGGGAAACCACACAGCTCAGCTAACATGTTGGGGTGACACCCTTCCATCACCAAGGCACCAGCAGTTTTGAGGTGACTGTTAGAAAAAACACAGTGGCCTCCTTTTCCTACCCCATGCCCCCACACATTCCTGAGATGTGTTATCACTCAGGTCACCATGTAGGCCCAACCAGCATTTTTCAATGGATATTATTTACCAAAAGATGGGGGAGGACAAATGGGTCAGGATAAGGTACAGGTGGTTTTCAGCAGCTTGGGTCTGCTTTCTGGCATACAAGCAGGTTTAGCCACAGTAGGGCAGACTTTAGGTTAAGATCTTGGGAGGCTACTACACATCCAGCTCAGGCGCTACAACCAGGTGCCCTATAATAATTTTGTGAATAAGGTTTGCCTTTTATTTATTTATTTATTTGTTTGTTTGTTTATTTGAGACAGAATCTGGCTTCATCTTCCAGGCTGGGATACAGTCGCACAGTCTCAGCTCACTGAAACCTCCACCTCCTGAGTTCAAGAAATTCTCACGCCGCAGCCTCCAGAGTAGCTGAGATTACAGATGTGTGCCACCATGCCTGGCAAACATTTTTCTATTTTTAGTAGAGATAGGGTCTCATTATGTTGCCCAAGCTGATCTCAAACTCCTGGCCTCCAGTGATGTGTCCGCCTCGACCTCCCAAAGTGTTGGGATTACAGACATGTGCCACTGCACCCAGCCATTGTGAGTAAATTTTAACCTAAGAATTCTGTAACAGAGATCTCATTGTCTGCACCAAAATTTAATTTCAATGTAATCAAAAGAAACTCGAGTGACCCAGCCAGGAAGAGTGCCTAAGGAGAAATGATGATGAGATGGAATGTTATGTCCCAGATGAGACACTGGAACAGGAAAGGACATTAGGAATAATCCCAAGAAATCTGAATGAAGTAGAGACTTGGGTTAATAAAAGCATCTCAATATTTGTCCATTGATTTTAACAAATGCACCTTACTAATGTAAGATGTTAATTATAAGGGAAGCTGGGTACAGGTACATGGGAACTTTTTGTATAATCTCTGCAATTTCTCTGTCTCTCTCTCTCTCTCTTTCTGTATGTGTGTGTGTGTATGTGTGTGTGTAGACAAGCAAGAATGTACTTATACTCCCAGCAATAATGATTTGGTGCCTACCAAGTGTCACATACCATGTAAAAGTGATCTACACATATCTTCATTTATTCCAAACACTAGTGCTATGAGCTGGGCATAGTCTGCATTTTACAGATAAAGAAATTGAAGAACAGAGATGCTAGAATACCTTGATCATAATCACATGGCAAGGTTACTGGCAGATAAAGGGCTCAAATTCAGGTTGACAGGACAGCTCAGCAATATTGCCTAATATATCCCAAACTGTGAACATAAAACAGTTCAAAACAAGCTGCATGAGGGCTATGAAAACAAGGCACACTTTCAAGTCTACCTTATATTAGAAAAAAAAGAGTTTAAAAGCAGAGCACATGCCAGGCACAGTGGCTCATGCCTATAATCCCAGCACTTGGGGAGGCCGAGGCAGTTGGATCACGAGGTCAAAACATTGACACTATCCTGATCAACATGGTGAAACCCCATCTCTACTAAAAACACTTTTTAAAAACATTAGCTGGGCATTGTGGCAGGTGCCTGTAGTCCCAGCTACTCAGGAGGTTGAGGCAGGAGAATTGCTTGAACCTGGGAGGTGGAGGTTGCAGAGAGAAAAAATTATGCCACTGCACTCCAGCCTGGCAACAGAGTGAGATTCAATCTCAAAAAACACAAACAAAAAGCACAGCACACCCAAGACACAACACTCAATGCTGGAGAGGATGTCCATAAGTCCACCAATATCACCATACATTCTGTGCAATCAAGAAACTTACTTGGATGGGGGTGGGGTAGGCTCCTGTGTGTAATTCCAGCACTTTGGGAGGCCAATGCCGGTGGATTACCTCAGGTCAGGGGTCTGAGACCAGCCTGGTCAACAGGGCAAAACCCCATTTCTATCAAAAATACAAACATAGCCTGCTGTGGTGGCACACTCCTGTAATTCCAGCTACTCGAAAGGCTGAGCTGGAGAAATGCCTGAGCCTGAGAGGGGGAGGTTGAAGTGAGCTGAGATTTTACCACTGCACTCCAGCCTGGGAGACACAGTGAAACTCCCTCTCGAAAAAAAAAAAAGAAAAAAAGGAGAGCCATGTGCGGTGAGTCACACCTGTAATCTCAGTACTTTGGGAGGCCAAAGTGGGTGGATCACCTGAGGTCAGGAGTTTGAGACCAGCCTAATCAACATGAAGAAACCTAGTTTCTACTAAAAATACAAATATATACATATATAAATATATGCATATATATAGATATATACATGTACATACATACATACATATATATATATATATTTTAGCCAGGCAGTGGCACCACTACCCTATTCATCACCAATGTTTGTTGATTGATGTCCCTTCCTCTCTCTCTCTCTTTTTTTTTTTTTTTTTGGAGTTGGAGTCTGGCTCTGTAAAGCCTCCTAGGCTGGTGTGCCTTGGGGTGATCTCAGCTCACTGCAACCTCCACCTCCTGGGTTTAAGTGATTCTTCTGCCTCAACCTTCCAAGTAGCTGGGACTACAGGCATGCACTACTACGCCTGGTTAATTTTTGTATTTTTAGTAGGGATGGGGTTTCACCATGTTGGCCAGGATGGTCTCAAACTCCTGACCCCTCCAGTGATCCACCTGCCTTGGGCTCCCAAAGTGATAGGATTACAGGAATGAGCCACCATGCCCCCTTTTTACTTTTTTTGAGTTGGGGTCTCCCTATGTTTCCCAGGTAGGCCCTCAAGCGATCCTCCCACCTCAACCTCCTGAGTTGCTGAGATTGCAGGTGAGTGTCACCTTGCCTGCCATGATTTTGTCACCACAGACCCCTCTCATTCCCTTTCATAGGAAATCACTGAGAACCGGAAAGCTTGAGCCAAGAACTAGGGAAACTGATATTTGAACTCATTTCTGTTGGGTGCCAAATTTTTCTGTGCCTCTTTCTGTGAAAATTGGAGGTGGCAAGATCCAGTGGCTCACACATATAATCCCAACATTTGGGAGGCCTAGGTGGGTGGATCACCTGAGGCCATTGCACAGCAGTTTGGACAAGAGTAAAACTGCATCTTGAAAAACAGAAAGAAAGAGAAAGAAAGGAGAGAGGAAGAGAGAATGAGAGAGAGAGAAAGAGAGTTAGAGAGAGAAGAAATAAAGGAAAAAAAAATCAGAGGCTTTGGTCCCTTGATCTGACATTTTGGAGTAATTCTGTTCCTGCTTGAATGTGATCTCCTTGAGGCAAAGTCTGGGTCTCCTTCCTCTTGCGTGCCCACCCTGGCCTGTCTGCCCCACACTAGCTGCTCAATGAAGGCTAGCCCATGTAGAGTATGGGTTTGAGGCATCCCAAGACTTGGAGTTGTAGAAGATGTGAATGAGAAGCCTTGGAATGCTGTGCCCATTAGAAAATGTGTATATCCCACAGTTCATCCAAGACTGCTCCCTCCGATGCCAGTGCTCAGAGCTCCCCTACTCAGGGTAAAACCTTGGATGGCCAAGTACATTGGCTCAATATTTGCCTTGAGTAGCTGGGTGCAGTGGCTCCAGCCACTGTTGGATCTGTAATCCTAGCACTTTGAGAGGCTGAGGCGGGTATTCAAAATATGATAAACGTAATATCTGCAATGTTTTGAGTGTAACACAAAATTTGAAAGAAATTTTTAAAATTAGATGTAATTCCTTTACATCAATATAAAAAATCCCCTCATGGCAAAACACGGTAAGCAACATCGAAGGACAAACAACAAACTTAAAAGCAACAGTATAAGTCATATCGCCAAGAGCTAATTTGCTTAATATATCTAAAGCTCCTACATATCATCAATAAAACAGTAACCATATAATAGAGAAATAGGTTGCACATACGAACAGTGAGTCCTCAGAAAAAGAATTACAAATGACTCATTCACATGAAAAGATGCCCAAACTCTGTAATAAGAGATATATAAGTTAAAAATCAGAAGAAAATAACATTTTCGCCAATCAGATAAACTCTAGTAGCACTCTGTATTGTTGAGTGTATAAGGAAAGAGACACACTAAAACCTTGTTGGTATAAGTACATAACGATAAAATGTTAACGGAGAACAATTTGGAAATGTGAGAGATAATGTATTTGCATGTAAGTATTATGTACTTCAGCATAGATATAACAGGAAAAGTGGCGGGGACAACTAAAACATGTTACATTCAGTCGATGGAGTGAATACTCTACAGCCATCACAAAGAATGAGGCAGTCTCGTAAGTACCAAGATGAAGTGATCTCTTAGATACCCAGAGCAGCAGATCTTCTTCCTTGTTGGCTTCACAACTGGTAGAGTCATCTTTGGTAAGGTAAAGCAGAACATCTAAATCAAGAATATGACTTCCCATAAATACTGAAGAAGAATTCAAAGCTACCAATTGAGGAAAGAGCTTTTTATAAAGCAGTGTAAAAATCTACAAATTACCTAGAAAACAGAACATCCTGCAGAAAATTCTAAAAACATCCAAAATGGAATTCTTTACTGCACTTGCATGCTAACCTGTGTCATCATCCTACCGTATCTGCTTCTATTCCTCCTCAGACAACCCCAGATAACAGCACAGAGAGCCCAGAAATCCTTAAACTGCATGTAAGCTCATGATGTTAAAAACAGCCAGAGGGTGATTAACTCATGTGTGTTCTCAGATCATCCACAGGAACAAGAAAGCAGTCAACTTTTCCAAATGCATAGAAACAGAAGCAGAAAGCAAGTGATTTAATCAAGACACCACAGAGATTAAAGGTAAGCATCTACTTACCACGTGAATGAGTGTTTGTCTCATTTTGATCTCTTTCGTAACCAACTATACAAAATTCCTATGAACTGAGCAAAGGGTTATTATACTCTCTTGTGAAATCAGAGGTACTAGATTAACTGAATCCATAACTGCTAAACTATGAAACACAACTAAAGGCTAAACTATGAAGCTTCAGTTTTATTTTAGGCAACCTCCTGACATAAACACAATCTATATTTAAAAAAAAAAGCTCAACAACATACACACATTCCCAAAAAAATCACACAGAACACAAACACACAGAAAGGGTGGGCCTGCTTCCTATCCACAGCACTGTCAAGCTTGCTCTGGTAAATGAAAGCCAGCAGAAAGCTCATCCCTGAACAGGATGAAGGGGATGAATACAAGAACAAGGAAGCCCTTCTATGAAGAGAGTTTGGAATGTGTCTCTGTGTGTATATGTACTCACATTTTTAGTGTCTTTGGTGTGTGAAAGGAACATAAATCTTGGGGCCCCTAAATCACTAAGCTAGAGGGAAAAGCCAAGCCAGGAACTGCTTAGGGATAACCTGCCTGTCACTAAGATACATGCATAGCTGATTGCCTCCTTTAAAAAGGTTAATCAAAAACTCAAAGAATGCAAGCACTCCTCTCTTTCACCTATCTGTGACCCAGAAGCTCCTTCCAACTTCAAGTCTTTTTTCTGTCTTTGCTTCACGTTATCCTGCCTTTCTGGACACAACCACTGTACTTCTTACATATGTTGGCTGATGTCTCACGTCTCCCTAAAATGTATAAAACTAAGCTGTGTCCCGACCACCCTGGGCACATGTTATCAGGACTTCCAGAGACTGTCTAAGAAGGGTGCATCCTCAAACTTGGCAAAATAAACTTTCTAAATTAACTGAGACTTGTCTCAAATTTTCAGGATTACAAATAATACCAGCAAATCCTGAGACCCACTGAAGGGAAAAGAGAAGGTAGTCTAACTTCATTATGACTGCAAAAATGCATCTGGTATATACATACAATAGGATATTACTTAGCAAACAGAAGAAAAAGAACTACTGACACAAAAAACACCATGGATGAATCTCAAAATAATCACGTTGAATGAAAAAAGCCAGAAAAAAAGAATACCTACTGTATGATTCTATTTATATAAGTTAGAAAATGAAAAGTAATCTACAGTTACAAAAAGCTTATCAGTGGTTGCCTATGGATCAGAGGCAGGAGGGAGACAGTACTGAAGGGTACACGGAAACTGTTGGGATGATAAGTATGTCTATTATCTCTAGTGGTGACAGCTCTATGGCTGAATACCTATGTGAAAACATCTAACTTTACACTTCTAATATGTGCAGCTTGGGTGTCACTTGACTCCTCAATAAAGCTGTTTAAAATGTTTTGATAAAAATAAGTTCATATTGACCACCAATTGGGTTTAACTGAAACCTTACAAAATGAAGATTATTTTCACTTTCAGAAGGATATCTGATCGCAGTTACATATTATGCTTTGTAAACAAGCCATTTCAGAATAAATACAGATTTCCAATACTTAAATGTCTGTATTTCTTCCCATTCATCCTTTTCATTATTTTAAAGCAGCTACAGCATTTTACAAAAAAAATTCCATCACTTCAAGTTTCTTACAGAGACTCTCTGAAATTCAATAAACAGTTAACTTTTTGAAGAAGATGAGACCTTAAACACCATCCTGTCCAACTTTCTCAATTTAAGGAAGTAAACTTAGCCCCTCCCCTTGTAGGGAGTTCATCCTGTCTCATGGCTTTGAAGTCAGCTCTATGTTGCTGACACCTACCTTTGTCATTTTAATCTTGACCTCACCACTGAACTACAGATATTTATTCCACTGCCCACTAAACCACCTCACTTGACTATCTAATAAGTATCTAAAACCAATTGTGGCCAAAAGGTATCTTCTGATTCCCCTCACCACCAACTTCTCCTCGAATTTTCCCCATCTTAGTAATTGAACCATCATACATTCAGTTGCTCAACTAAAACCTAGGAATCAACTCTTGACTACTCATCTCCTGCCTTCCACATAGAATCCACACTTAAGTTCTTAGCTCTGTCTGCAAAGTACATTGCTAAAGCTGGCCCAGGCTCCATCTACACAGCTACTATGGCTTCTTACCCAGACAACAGCTCTGAAAGGTCACCATTTTCTCTTCTACCTCTACCAGTCATCACTACACAGTAGCCACAGTCATGAGGCCATCAATCCCCAGACCTAGAACACTCTACAGACTTGCTGCCATCATTAAAGTGACATCCTAACTCCTTATTCTACCCTAAAATATCAAAGCCCTTTCCACCTCTCTAGCCTCATCTACTACTATTTCTTCTCTGGATACATTCCAACATTTCCTACTGACAGTCTCAAACACCCTAAACTCATTTCCACCCCAAAACCAATGCTTTGCCACCTCCATACCTAGAATGCATACAGATACTTCATCATTCATATCTCAACTCAAATAACGTCTTCAAAAGCTTCCCAAACCTCGCAATCTTCAGAAGCATCCCCTAGTGAGAAGTTGGTGGTAAGGGGAATCAGGAGCCCTTTGACCACAATAAGTTTGGAAATGTATTAGGTATTCAAGTAAATATTTAATTCACTTATCATAGACCCCATTTTACTGATGTTATGGTACTTATCACTATCTCAAATTATCTTGTAAAGTTCTTTACTTATTTATTATATATGTTAATAAAATTCATTCATTCATTCCTGCTATGCCTATCAGAAGCACTAGCCCAAATAAGAACTGTGATCTTTTCTTATTTCACTTGAAAGCATTAATTTTTGGGTGCCTGGTACTACTGGTTAAAAAGTACCCATGTGCATTTTTTTACGTCTATTTTAGTTCTTTTTTAATTCCTAAGTATGACGATTGGGTTTCCCCACTCAAACCTAAGTGTGAACATTTTTACAACATCAGCACGTTACCAGTCTGACGTTTAAAAATAAAGGTCAATTTCAGGACTAAAATAAAAATAAATAAAGGAATGCACATTTCTTAAAATATCAGTGATAAAATATATATAGTCACAGTAAGATATATAATCACACTAATACATATATGTCGTGTAATATCACCAAAAAGTACGTATTATACACATTAGGTATGTATTAGGTACATATGTATAGTGCACATATTATGAAAATATGTATGTATCATAACACCGTATGTACACGTATACAAATATGTGCCTACTATTTAAACAATGTACACATGCAGAAATAGGTGCAAACTACATACCTATGCACAGCAGGCTATTACTAAAGTTCTGGTCATAGCAGCCTCAATGCCCACCCTGGCTGCTTAAATGCCCATAGCTCACTGCAGCCCCAAACTCCTGAGCTCAAGTGACCTTTCTGCCATGGCCTCCTGACAGAAGCTGGGCCAACAGGGCAGCAGGTATGCATCCCCACACCCAGTAATTTTTTTTTGAGAGATGGGGTACCGCTATGTTGCCCAGACTTCTCTCAAATTCCTGGCCTGAAGCAATTTTCCCATATTAGCCTCCTAAATTTCTAGGATTACAGGTGTGAGCCACTGTGCCCAACAGGTGTTCTAAATGCAATTTCCACACTGCTATTCTGAAGAAGGGCAAGAAGCAAAGAGACCCTCCTTGAAACATATAAAATAAAAGCATTCACTATTAAGTGGAGGCAGAGTTGATGATCAGCCAAAACTACTTCAACTGTAATCCAGAAGTCCCATTGATACAGGAGTTCTAAAGGAATTATTTAGTCAGAGATTGAAAGTAAGGAAGTCTTTGGTAAGGTTTCCTTTGAATAAAAAGCAGCCCCAAAACCATTTCTAACAAAGAGTTGCCTGTAAAATCGAGCTGCAGATATAGACAAGGAAGCTGGAAGCTTGCACAGGCGAATGCCAGCAGCTGTAACAATAGGAAGCTACTTGGGTGCCAGGCATGCTCAACCTGACGGCTTCATCTTCCTTTTTCTTTATCAACCACAAGTGCAGTAAGGGACAGACCAACATGCACTGGCCAAGTAGAAAACCTATATGCATAAGGAGATTCGGGTGGATAGCCAGCTTCTTCACGAGCTATGTAAAGCTCTCACCTGGTCCAACCCGTATTTGGACACTATGTAAATCAAACACCACCTCCTCAACAAGTCTATAAAACCTTGTGCAGTTCACCAGAAAACCAGAAAACACAGTCTTTATTCAGAATCGGCCGAATACATTCAATGCATTCAGGAGATTGGGAGACATTGTTTAAATTTTCCCCAAAACCCAGAAGAACTCAAAAGTACTCATTGTCTTGGCCTTATTGGTATTTGACTATGAATACAATAGATCCCACAGAAGCAAGTCTAGTAGAGTGGCCTTGGAAAAAGGCTAGGATTTAGGAGCAGGTTTAGGCAACTCAAGCCTTCTCGGCTTCCATTTTCTCATCTGTACTTTCATCATTCTGATTTTTAAGAGCACCTTTGTTGAAAGTAAAGGTTCAGTGAAACAGCACAGATGAAGTCCTTCCTATTTGGTCTGGCAGGTAGTAGTTGCTCAACACGTCTTGTCTATTAATGACGACCACAATGATCATAGTGGACTAATAATGAATTGATAAAATATGATTATGTAAGTTCAAATGAGTTTTGATCTCGCCCCCTCCTCTGTTTCAGAGGCTGTATGGTTTTTATGTTCTACATTGTATGGCTTAACGTTGGCAGGTGGGGGATTTTGATAGACACATGATAAAATCAGAAGCCCCAAGACTTGTATTTTCATCACAGAAATGTATTACTTCCTTGAGTTGTGACCTGGAGAGAGTTACTTTGTCTAAGTTAACCTTACTTGTAAAAATAATCATAAATATACCTGCCCTTTCTCATCATCTCAGCCTCTCCGCAGTCAGTGTGAGGTACCATTGGTATAGTGTATATGAAGGGGTTTGCAAGCTCTGGAGTGCTATCTGTATGCTATTTTGCCTCTTCAATTGTGAGTGGTGTTTTCCCATTCTCCTTAAATGACCCAACACTACGCTCTTGGTAAAACAAATGCATTTGTGCATGAATATTTGGCAAATAATAAGAGCTGCATTTGCAAGAATTTTTCCCTTGAACAGCCAAGTGAGGCACTTGGCTGAAAAAATAGATTTTTTTCGATTCGCGTAAAATTTGAATTTCGGTATTTTACATGAGAGAGCATACTGAGTTGGTGTATATACTCCAAAAGAGAGTAGAATAAGGCATTGTATATTTTTTCTAACATACTATATTCCGAGCCATTTTCTTTTAACTTTGGGGCGCCTAGATATTATTTAGATTTTTTTCGATTCGCATAAAATTACAATTTCTGCATTTTACATGAGAGAGCCTATTGAGTTGGTGTATATCCTGCAAAACAGAGTAGAAAAGGGCATTGTATATAGAATGCTTAGCGCCTGCTTTCAGCTTTGCTGCAAACTAAAACACTGACTGACTTTGGTTAACCCCCTAACCTCTTTGAGCCTCAGTTTTTTCATCTGAAAAAATCAATGATGGTTTGAATTTCTTCCGAATATGACATTCAGTTATCTCTCTCTCCATTGTGGAAGCACTGGGAGCTATTGTTCTCCTGTGTCTGGTGGCCGTTATGACTTCTGCATTATCAAGGGGCCCTCTCTAACCTAAATAACCCCCCAAAGAAATTAAGTTTGTAATCATTTCTGCCTGGTAAGCGAAATGACAAGAGAAAAGAACTAGTTGTCAATAGCCCTGTGGATGGCGAATTAATGGGATCTGTGCAAACAGTTGCTTATAGAGCCATAATTTGCCTTTCGTTTTCCTTTGCAACTCAGAAAAAAAGTGAATAATTTTCAAAGAGCCGCTCATTGAACATATTTTTTAAAAACATGTCATTGGCAAAAGGGGCACTTGGTTGCTTGATTGCCATATATCTCTGAGTATGTGGAACAGTTATTTTTAGCTGGGGGTAACTAGCTGACAAGAAAGCTGCAGCATCTTGGAGGCAGAAGAATCTTTGTATGTCTTATGTTGGCATGGAGAAAGCAAAGCGAAAGGGCAGAGTATAAAAGGTTGTTAACTAGATAAGGGGTCAGCTGCATTTCCTCTGGCTGCTCAGAGGTGAGTTCCTAAAGCAATGGAGACCACATTGTGGGTGGGAATGTGTTTGCAGGGTCTAATTAGTTTACTCAAGAAGAGCAAAAAAGAGAAAGGGCTAAAAATATATAGATTGTAAAATTCATGGCTTCATTTGCTCTTCTTTGCCTTTGAAACCTTTTTAAAACCTTATAGTAGAACAATTTGTAATCCTTGAAGCCTTTTTGCTACCACTCTTGTCAGCTTGTCTAAGGCCACCGTAACTTATCAGCTACTGGGGAAAGTTGTTTAAACTCTCTAAGCCTCCTTTTTTCCCACTGGTTCACTTAGGGGCACCAATTCCTAATGTTTCTGCCTGAGTTATTGTTTTTCAGATCCCATAATTGTTTGCATATGTGCTCTATAAGATGCATCACCTAGCACACGTTGTGGGCAACCTCAGGTGTAGAAGTTAGGACATCTTTGTGCCTGGATTTGGCTGTTACTAACAAGACTGAACGGGGAGGAAGGGCAGAGTAGACTACTGTAGAATTTTTCTGTATTCTTTTGGTTTCTCCATAAAATGATACTGTTCTTATATTTAAAGATAACTATCTGCCTAGGCATATTGAAATTCTAAGGTTGACACCACTTTGCATTGATCCTAGGGCAGGGTTTCAGGATTGCTGGAGCAGCAGCATCCTTTTACAGTATAGATTTCAGTCAGCAGGCTGGTCATGGCCTCCTCAGTGTGCAATCTTCTTACTGATGGTGGGCGTCAGTGGGCTGGACTCACAGTTTCCAACTCTTAGGCTGGGCAGGCCCATGGTGGCAATGGAAAAATTTCATGGGAACATACATCAGAAGTCATAAGAAATCCATCTTCTTAAAGCCTTCATAGGAGATTTCCTGAAGATTTATAAAAGGCACTTCATTGATCAAATGACTCTGATGTTTCCCCTCACTGGAAGAAATTCAGGTCACCAGCCCACTTAAAATCATTGTGTTCTCCTTTTGCAGTAACCTCTGCTCATATAATTTCTTTATGGCATATTATATACTATTAACTTAATATCCTGATTAGTGGAGCTAGCAAACACTCAGTATCACTATAAACTGCAGTATCATAACTGACTTCCTTTAAAAATCATCTAATGTTTCTTTAAAATCACTGGTGCTTTTGTAAAGTAGTTCATATTTAGGAATATGAACATTTTATCATGCTGGAAAATTATTTGAATTCCTTTTCATTTAAAACCTATAGCTTTCTATTTAATCTAGCTTTCACAAATATTTTATTTGCCCACTATAGAAAAATCGAGTTTAGAGATAAATGTAAAGTCACTCATAGCTCCATCCAAAAGTCAACAACTCTTAATATCATTATTTTTGTTCTTGTTCTCAGTATTTTTGCTGAATCTATGTTTCGTAGAGTTTCATCATATGTCAGATAAAACTGCATATATATGAGTTTTTAAACAATACATTTTTATTATCATAAATGAAATACACATTTAATATGGTATGACTAGGACATATAGAGAGATATAACAAAGAAAATTAAAGTCATTTAAAATCTTACCAAAACTAATAACCATAAACCTTTCGATGTATTTTCTCAGAATACTTTTTCCTATGCCTTTTATATTTTCTTGATTATCAAGTACTTCAAGCGTATAGAAAAGACAGAAACTAATATAAGCAGCAATGGAAAATTTTAAAATATGGGTATTTTTCTGCATGTGTTTCAGATTGTTTAGTTTTTGTTGTCCTTTGCCCTCCCCACGTGTCCCTTTATTTTCCTGGCAAAACAAAGCATTACAGATATAGTTGCAGCTTCCTATACTCCATTTTATTTTTCTAAAACTTATTGATATTGAAATGTCTACCTCTGGTCTACTTACTTTCCCTGCCGAATAATACTTTACCATATGGAAATACCACGATGTACAATTACATGCATAGTGCCATATACATTTGTTTACAGGTTTCTTGGGAAGAATCTCTCTTACTGTGTTCCCAGAAGAGGGATTGGTAAGTTGTAGGGGAGGCTTGTCTTCATTTTTACTATGAATTTCCAATTGTTTAAAGTAGTTGTAACAATTGGTATTCCCACAGGAAATGTGGGGAAACTTGTTTTGTGTTTGGCATCACTTGATATTCCTAGGCTTTTACTTTTTGTTTGTCAATCTTATGAATGTAAAATGGTATGTTTTAATTTATATTGTGCGCAGACTTTATTATTCGGGACACATGTAACCTTTCTCATGCACCACTGTCATGGATTTGTTTTCAATTTAACTCATTTATTACGCACGGAAAATTGTGAGGTTTCTCAAAGATGGCGATGAGAACTGCTGATGGATTTGCTGCATTAGATCCACCTCTCCAGCTCTGGCCCTCTAGTTTCAGTATTTCTGCCTTCCATTTCTAGTGCTTCCTCTTTTCAGGTTCTGGGAACATTCTGGCTGTAGAAATCAGTTGCAGTAATTGGAAGAACTTTTACTAAAGTGACTTACTTGTCTTCTTACCTAGTAATTATGCAGACTGTAAAATATATTTATGAAAAATTCAAGTTATATACAAAACCAGACACTACCAAAACATATACAAGTTCATAATCCCTTTTATTTTTCTCTTCTTCCTCTTCCAATATATAACCACTTGTAGAGAGCCCCTACTATTTCCTTTGTATTTATGTTTATGTCCAAATGCAATAGATATTCTCTAACATATCTCCTTGGATCCATAAGAAGAAGGTGAATGTAATTTTTAAAAATGAATATGATATCTCTACATCAGCACAGTATTGCATTATACGGAAATAAGAGAAAGAATCTAACTCTTCCATGGACATTTAGGTTGTTGTAGTTTTCTATTATTTTAAACAGTGTTGTGGAAAACGTTCTTGTAAATGTCTTTGGACATCGATGTGAAAATTGTCTCAGGAGATATTTGTAGAAATGCTATTTACATGGTCTTTTTTGCCTACTTTATTCATTTTTATTTAGAACATTTTATAGAACTTTAGGAATTGGTGACTTCTAAGTAGGTGTAAAACACAGTACCGGGCCAGGCATGGTGGCTCACACCTGTAATCCCAGCACTTCGGGAGGCCGAGGCAGGTGGATCACGAGGTCAAGAGATCGAGACCATCCTGGTCAACATGGTGAAACCCCATCTCTACTAAAGATACAAAAAATTAGCTGGGCATGGTGGTGCGTTCCTGTAGTCCCAGCTACTTGGGAGGCTGAGGCACGAGAATTGCCTGAACCCAGAAGGCGGAGCTTGCAGTGAGCCGAGATCACGCCATTGCACTTCAGCCTGGGTGGCATGAGCAAAACTCCATCTCAAAAACAAAACAAAACAAAAAAAAAAACACAGTACCTGGATTCTCTGAACTTTATGTTCTGTTTGAAGCAGGGGAAGTGACAGTAACTACCTGTTAGGGTGATTTTGAGGATTAAATGAGATACTGTGTACAAAGTTTATAGCATGGGTTTTGGATCACAGCAGAGAGTAAAAAGTTCAGTTTTGCCTCCTCTTAGTCGGTCCCGAGCCCAAATATACTTTTAAATATTCTTTCATCACAGATTTTAAAGTTTGATAGAAATAGAATTATATTGTGATCACTCCATATGTAAGGTTTCTTTTAGTCAAGAAAATGTTTTTGATATTCAGCCATGTTGTTGCACATGTCAATAGTTCTTTCCTTTTTTATCCTCCTATCTCAGGTCTGAAAAAAGGAATACTGCAAAAAAAATGAAACAATATTTCCACTTGTATTCGGTTTTGGTCTACAGTTGACATTGTTCTCAAGTATCACTAACAGGTTCCCATGGAGAGAAAAATTTATTTTCTGTCCACAACATAACAGGAATTATAACAGATGCAGAAGGCCTACTAGCCCTGTGTGAAAATCATCATGTTGACTATATTTCTCAAAAGTTAAACTCAGGTGTATGGGCAGCTGTCAGTCTTTGTTTCCTCACTATCAATCCCACCACTTTTATTTTTTCATTTGGGGAAAAATAATAATGACTGTAAGAACAATGAAAAATAATAAAAGGACAGTAAAAAGATTGAATGCACTGACTGTGGCAGGGAGCAATCAGAAATGGTTTGTTATTTCCCTTCACTTTATCAAAGTTGCTACGTGGACTCATTCTTACCCACCTGTTGGGTAGAATCTTTGATATTTTCTATTTCACTGAGCAATTTAAGATATTAAGAAATTCTGTCTAGTTCAAAACAGGAGCAGAAAACCAAGCACCACACTTTCTCACTCATAATTGGGAGTCGAACAGTGAGAACACATGGACACAGGGAGAAAACAACACACATTGGGGCCAGTTGGGGGTCAGAGGAGTGTGAGACGGGGAGACCATTAGGACAAATAGCTAGTGCATGTGAAGCTTAAAACCTAGATGAACGGTTGATAGGTGCAGCAAAGCACCATGGTACACATATACCTATATAATAAACCTACACATTCTGCACCTGTATCCTGGAACTTAAGAAAAATCCTGTTTAGTTTAATTTCCAAACTCAAAAATCTCATTCAGCTGAAAACGTAACCCTTTTTTTACATATTTTAACACATAAAATAATCAACAATGAAAACAGGTAGAGGTTGAGCACCTCTGATCCATAAATTCCAAAATCCAAAATATTCCAAGATCTGAAATTCATCCACATCGATGGCTGAGGTAGCGATATGTGTGCTTTCTGATGGTTCAATGTATACAAACTTTGATTCGTGCACAAAATTGCTAAAAATATGTAAAATTTTATTTGCGTTATGTGTATGAGGTGTACGTAAACATAGGTGAATTTTGTGTTTAGACTTCAGTTATATCTTTAAGAGATCTCTTTATGTATATGTAAATGTTCCAAAATATGAAAAAAGTTTAAAATCCAAAACTCTTCTAGTCCCAAGGAATTCAGATAAGGAATATTCAACCACTACATCTAATAAGTCATGGATACTTTAAAATGAAATTTTAAAAGTATTTAAAGAGTCCAAAAGACATCAGGAGAAAAGGGACAGGACAAAAAGTGGGGAAGGGGATGCAAACGAAAACAAACAAAATAATGAAACAAACCATTAAATTGTAAGCTTGAATCCAATTACATCATTCGACCACTAATAAATCTACATTTAATAACGTTAAATGTTATTGAATCATACCACATACTCCAATTAAAGTGCAGAGATTGCCAGAATTGATTTAAAAAACCCACAAGACCCAGTGCTGTATATGAAATACACACTTTGAATAGAAAAAAAGAAGACAAATATACGTAGGTCTAAATAAGTACATTCGAATTTTTTTAAGACAGTGTCCTACTCTATCCCCTAGGCTGGAGTACAGTGGTGCAATCTCTGCTCACTGTAAACTCCGCCTCCTGGGTTCGAGCAATTCTCCTGCCTCAGCCTTTTGAGTAGCCGGGAATACAGAAACCTGCCACCACGCCTAGCTAAATGTTGGGGTATTTTTAATAAAGCTGGGGTTTCACTGCATGGGATAGGCTTGTCCTAAACTTTTGACCTCAAGTGATCTACCTGCCTCAGCCTCCCAAAGTGCTGGGATTGCAGGTGAGCCACTGTACCTGACCCTAAATGAGTACATTTAAAATGATATACTATGCAAACAGTCAGCAATGGAAGTGTGAAGAAGCTATATTAATACCAAATAAAATATGCTTAAGTCAAAACAGTATTTCCAAAGATAAAGAGGGATAGTTCATGATTACAGAAGAGTCATTTCATCAAAAAAATGGATTAAAAATAATTTGTGCATCAATTTGCACAAAAAAAAATTGAACTAAAGGAATAAACAAACAATCCACAATTTTGATTGGTGATTTTAATACCCATCTCCCAAGCAGTTGATAGATAAACTAGACAAAATCTTAGTCAAGATGCAGATGACCTGAACAACACTCTCCACCATCTTAAACAAACCAATGGAAGACGACACCCAATAACCACAGAATACTGTATGTTTCAAGTACATGTAGTGTTCACTAGGATAGGTCACATGCTAGGTCGTAAAACAAGACTGAATAGATTAAATCAAATTGAATTCATGCAGTGTATGTTACCTGACCACAATAGGATTAAAACAGAAATTAACAATAAGAGAACTAGGAAAGCTCCAAGTACTTGGAGATTAAATATAATACACAAGCCCAAGAAGAAAGCAAAAGGTAGAATATAAAATATTTTATTCTAAGGGATAATCAAAATACAACATGCCAACACTTATGAATTACAGCTATGGGAGTTCCCAGAGGGAAGTATAGCCGTACATGCTTATACTGCAATAGAAGAAAATGAGAAAGGTCTAAAATCAATGACGTAAATGTTCACCTAAAGAAGATTGAAAACACACACACACACAGAGCAAAGAAAACTCCAACGAAGTAGTAAGAAGGAAACAATAAAGGTAAAAGTGCAGAGATAAACCAAATTGAAGACAGACAAAATAATAGAGAAAACTAACAAAGCAAAGAAGCTGGTTGTTTTAAAATATCAACATTAATAAACCTTAAGCTACTCTGATCATGAAAAAAAGAGAGGAAACACAAATGGTCAGTATCAATATCAGAAGTGAAAGCGAAGTGAAACTATCACTACAGATCCTGCAGACGTGAAAAGGATAATAAGAGACTATCATAAACAACGTCATGGTGACAAATTCTGAAACTTAGATGAAATGAACAAAGTATCTGAAAAATACAACAAAAACTAACACGAATTTTGCAGAAAATGTGTCCGGGAAAATTAAAAGATACATTAAACAAAAGAATATGCAAGCCACAGCCTGACAGAAAATGGTCATAAATCTATTTTCAGTAAAGAGCCTGATTTCCAGAATATAGAAAGCAGTTTTATAACCTGAAAATAAGGCTGGGCACAGTGGCTCACACCTGTAGTGCCAGTACTTTGGGAGGCCGAGGAGGATGAATGGCTTAAGGCCAGGAGTTTGAGACTAGTCTGGGCAACATGGTGAGACCCTGACACCTAGTATAAGTACAAAAATTTAGCCTTGTATGTTGGCTAATATCAATACAAAAAGTTAGCCTGGTATCAGCTAATTGGGAGACTGAGGTGGGAGGATCGCTTGAGCCCAGGAAGCAGAGGCTGTAGTGAGCCAACATTGCACCATTGCCTTCCAGTCTGGATGACAGAACAACTAAAAGAAAAAAAGAGAACAATTACTGTTTAGAAGGGGAAAAAATTGGGGGAGCCACTTTGCAAAGATAATATACAAGTGGGACAAAATGGTTAACATCAAGGAAATGCAGATTAAAACCACAGTGAGATACTACTACACACCCCACAAAATAACTAGGTTGGGAAAGACTAAACACCAAATGTTGGCAAGAATACAGCACAACTATAACTATTGCTAATGGGACTATAAAACAGTACAACTACTTTGTCAAATTTCTGGAATTTTCTTATAGAACGAATATACATCTCATCTATAATAAATTTCCGAGTTAGGAATCTACCCCAATTAGTGAAAATACATGTTAATAAAAATACTTACAGAAGACCACAATAGCTTTACTCATAATAATCAAAAGTTGAAAATATATCTGGTGACCACAAATAGAGGATCAGGTAGCAAACTACGTTATTTCAGAGCATGAAATACTACTCAGCAATAAAAATGAAAGAGATACTGATATGTGTAACCTGACTGATAAATATAAAAATTATTTTGTGGACTGAAGGGAGCCTTATATATAGGGTGATCACAACATGATTCAAGTTATGTGGAATTTCTAAAGTTGGCAAACTTAGTCTACAATGAAAAAAATCCAAGGGTACAGAGCTGGAGACTGAGACAAGTCATGAGGAAACTTTCTGGGATTGTATTAGTCCGTTTTTTCACTGCTGATAAAGACATACCTGATACTGGGTACTTTATTCAAAAAAGGTTTAAGGGACTCACAGTTGCACCTGGCTGGGGAGGCCTCATCATCACAGCAGAAAGTCAAAGGGACATCTTACATGGTGGCAGACAAGAGAGAAATGAGAAACAAGCAAAACGGCTTTCCTCTTATAGAAGCATCAGCTCTTGTGAGACTTATTCACTATCACAAGAACAGTATGGGGGAAACTGTCACCATGATTAAATTCTCTCCCACCAGGTCCCTCCCACAACACGTGGGAATTCTGGGAGCTACAATTCAAGAAGAGATTTGGGTGAGGACACAGCCAAACCATATCAGGGATTATAGTAATGTTCTTTATTTGATAGAGTTTTGGGTTACACATATGTATACTTTTGTCAAAATTCGGTAAATACATACTTAAAATTTTTGCATTTCATCATTTGTAAACTTTACACCAAAAGGAAAAAAAAAGGTACCAAATTCTAGTTAATGCACGTTGAGTTACTGATGTCTGCAATTTACTTTAAAATGCCTAAAAAATATAATGGATTACCGGATGGATAGAAAGATGGATCTATGGATGGACATGAGATAAAACAAGACTCCAAGTTGGTGAAGATACAGTTAAAGTGTTCACTGTAAAGTTTTTTCAACTTTGTTGTACGTTCATAAATGTTCATGATAAAATATCAACGAAAACAATTTTCATCCCTCCTCCTCTGTGACAGCCTCAGCCTGAGAAACCCACAGTGGGAAGGGAAAGGAGGGCAGTGTGTTTGTTTATGACCACCCACCCTCACTTCTTAGCAGTGCTTTCTGGCTCTTCTAGTGTTGGATAGGGGCAGGGAGAAAGGAGAGACAGAGGAACAGATAGGGCTTTATTGAATAGTTCAGCTGTATTATGGTGTCACATTTTAGGAGCAGTCATGCAGTTTTGGGTCCTTTCTCATGCGTTCCTGAGAAATTCTCCTGGTAGGGATCTCTGACAGCAGTTCACTACCTCAGGTAATACAGTTTCTAGGAAGCCACTAAGAGCCCTCCTACCACCTGCCTCTGGGGGTCCTGGGCAGCCTCTTCCTTACCCCTGGCAGGAAGCTTTTCAGGGCAGCGTCCTCCTTAAAATCAATGGTTTTCTCTATTATGGAATTCCTATTTTGCCCATATAAAACATGCAAACACCTTTGTTTGGCTTAACTTGAAGTACGGGCCACTCCCAGCTCCAGTCTTTATCGCTTCTATCTGCCCTATTATTTCAACTTGGCCACAGCCTTTTGCCTTTGGATTGTATTCAGATGGGATAGCAGTTCCCGTGTTCTCCAGCCTTCAGGGACAGGAGCTAATCAGTTTGAATTGTTAATTAGAAGTTCCTGTTCATGCAGCTCGTTAGCTTTAAAATGAAGCAGCAGCATTTTCCCATCCATGAGAATTGGGTGAGGAGGGAGTTCATACAACACACAACCCTTTCAAAAGTCTTCAGTGTAATTAAAAAAAAAATGCCCAGTGTGGTGGCTCACATCTGTAATCCCAGTACTTTGGGCAGCTCAGGTAGGCAGATCATAAGGTCAGGCTTTGGAGACTACCCTGGCAAACATGGGGAGACATTCATTCCCAAAGCAAAATTTTGGAATTGTAATTCCAAAAGCAAAAATCCAACCACAAAAGATAAAGTCTTAATCAGTAGAGCTTTACAGAAGGAAGTAATGTAGGTAGTAAGGGCACTTTCGGAAATGTCTGGAATCAGAGGAGTCGATGTATCACCTGTTAGAAATTGTACTCGCTTGGTAGCAAAATTTTCCTTGTGTTCACTTAAAATAATAGTCTTGTTGTTTTAAAACCAACGCACAGTCAGAGGGTGACTTGGATGTTTAGTTTTTATTCTCTTTGCCTTCTTGTTTTAAGAATGGATTTTTCCTAAATTCTAATTATTATTGTAACTTACATAAGTGCAGCCGATTTTGCTTTTAAGGATAAAACTACATTTAAGTAGCTTTGTCTGGATTATCAAAACCAGGCCCTGAAGAAGTGAGTTCCTAAAGGGTAGGAACTTTGCTTATGTCTATATCTCAGTTGTGTTAAACAGAATAACTGGCGCAAATTCGCAAATGATGCACTGAGGAATCATAGAACAAAAGACTTTATGAAGAACTAAGTTTCAGATTCAGGGTGACGCTAAGGAGCTAGTGTACCAGAGGATGGTATGCCTTCTGCAATCACAAAAGCAGCATTCAGTCTGATCTGGGCTCTAAGAAGTGCTCCTTGAGACCTGACATTTTATCCTAACACTGCCACTAACAGGTTAAGTCAGAAAGAGTTCACTTCCCAGAGCTTTCGATTTCTGGTTTCCAAATCAGCACAATGAGAAACTGAAAAGAAGGAAAGAGGAAAAAAAGAGAGGGTCAGAGATCCCTCCTGCTTGTACAATGCCATGATTTGGACACAGGGTTTGGGCAACCATGGCCCATCCACCAATTCCTGCCTGTCGTCTCTTGTCAGACAGCTCATGAGCCACGAATGTGAAAGAATTCAAAAAAGTAACAATATTTTGGGACATGTCAACAATTATATAAAATGCAATTTTCAGTTCTCATAAAAGTACTTTGGAACTCAGCCCCACTCCTTTATTACCCATTTCTATGGCTGCTTTCACACCACAACCACAGAGATGAGTAGCTGTGACAGAGACCATATGGGCTGCCAAGCCTAAAATATTTACTGCCTAGACCTTTCCAGAAAAAAAAAAGGATTGCTGATCTTTTACACAGACAATCAAGCAAGCGATCACATGAGAACATTAAAATCTGTGTCTAGGACAAATGGGGCCTATAGAAACTAGGGAATAATCTTCCCCACTACTTATGCAAGAACATTCACCCTTCAGAGAGCAGGCTACATGGCTTGGCAGCACTACTGCCACCAGTCCAGACTTCCCCTCACCTGTGCCCTATAAGTGACCAGCATTTCTAGGCATCCGTGGAGCAGCGGGGTGCATTCTCATGGCTGGCCCCACACCTTCCCTTCCTCCTGCTTCCTCACATTCTATTTTCTGAGTGGTTGTCAAAGGAACGCTGAATTTTGCTGTCACTTTTTCAGACCCCAATTCCACTTATGACAGTCTTGGTACCAGGAAGCATTCCAAGCTCCTATCTCACCACCACAACCACCTGCTTCTCACTTAGTCCAGAGGAGCTTGCCACAGTGCACTTGCTTTTTAATCGCTCTCTCTCTTCTTGCCTTCACCTCCTCTCCCTCCCTCTCTCCCTGGCTCTTTCTGTCACACGGGTGTGTGCACATACACAAGTTCCGATTAGATAAAAGAAGAAACACTTTTTAAGTTTCTTTCTAGGCCTAATAGAAAATTCTTTTTTTTTTTTTTTTTTTTACAAAAACAGAGCTGTTTTTTTCCATTGCAAAAAATAATAAAATAGATTTATGAGGTACAGAGGCGTGCAGAAAAGTATTTTATAAGTGGAGTCAGAACTCTACTGTGGAAAGGGGGCTTTCTTTGTGCCCCTCGCACTCATGGACACCATCTCTAATGCACCGTTCATGCCTAGACCCACGCCTCAGCCTTTCCGGGGGTCGTTCAGAGCCACCTGCCAGGCAGGCACTACCACGCCGGCCTCTCCGGAGCACAGACTTCTGCTCCGTCTACATCCCAGCCTGTGCACCCGAAGGGACCCAACAGCTGAGTCCCAGCCCCACTGCGGCAGAGGGCAGGGACCAGCACGCACACCCTCAAGTCTACATGAAGACCCTCGCCGAGACTGTCGCCAGCACCGACCCCTGGATCACCCCGGCCCTGGGCGACGGATGGGGGTCTGGGGCGCATGCCCCAGAGGCATGGAGGCAGAGAGGAGGCCAGCGGAAGTTAGAGGTCACTGGGACAGTCTTGTCTTCCCCTCCCTTCCAGCAGTGGCGGGCCCCAGTCCCCACCCCTCTCCCAGGCCCCCGGTCTGGTGGCACCATGGCCACAAAGGGCAGCGAGGGTGCGTGCCCGACGCCTCGGTGCCTCGTGGTACCTGAACCCACTTGGTCGAGTGGCAGCTGCACCGCATCGCCGAGGGGCCGCGGCAGGGTGGAGTCCGTGGTACTGGCGGTGCCGGAGGGCGATGGAAAGTCTTAGACTAGGGACTGCTCTCCACCTGGCGCCCAGTGCCGCCCGCGCTCATTGCGAGTGACCGCTCCCTCGCCTCCAACTTCCAGCAACTCCCAACGCTGGTTCTCCACGTTGTGCACGCAGGCGCGGACAGCTGCCCACAGCACAATCCCGGCGTGGAACCCTGACGCGGCAGGCAATCAGAGAGCGCCGGCTGCACAGCGCCCCTCCCCCGTGCTGAGGGGCGGGGCAAAGGGAGGAGGCTCACGGGAAGGTTGTAGCCTGAGGGCGCCTCCTGGGCAGAGTGGGATGCCTTTCTGGGGTGAAACTTTAGAAGGGTGTCGTTGCCCCTTCGCCCCTCCCTTTTTGCTCCCTGGAATGTCATGGCCATCCACCTCTCTCTAGGAGGGACAGCACGCAACCTAGGGGTGGGCAGTGGCCCCCCAAAAAAACAGCAAAGTGAGGGACGTCCAAAGCATTGCTGGGGACATTGGGGACCAAGCTTGGGCCTGGGAGGAGGGGAACGGTGAACCAAACCTAGCTGAAAAGCCCTTTTGTCTTCAAAACTGCTGTGTAAAAGCCCAAAGTGGAAAACAATCCCGTGGTCTGACCCTTTCAGTCCCCCTCCAGCTGCACCTCAGCCATCCAGGCGGAGCCAGGTGTTCCTGGGTTGGATGCCTGTGGTTGCGGGGAGATGGACTCACCTTTGTTGCGTTAAAATTTAGTTCTTTGGTAGCCACCCGCTCTTATTGAACGTCCTGCCTTCCTCCTCAAAGAGGTGGTTTCTAAGCATCCCTTCACCCCCTGAGCACAGTCACCCTCAGACTTTTGAATTCTGCATGTCCGCATACCTTCTTGGTGTTGAGGGAGGGTTATATACATGTGTAATTCATTTGCCCCAAACTTCATAAAAGTAATCCATTTGGGCTCTTTGAAAACGCAACATCAAGTTTTGTTCAGCAGACGTTTAGAAGAGGAATGCCACAGGAGGGTTCCTAATTCCCCTTGGGAGCTCAAGACTTAAGGGATTGGCAGTTTGTGATTTGGGTAAAAATAGTGTTTACTGGGAGTTTAACTACATGTTTTAATACTTTTGGTAGAATAGCTCAATAATAAAAAAGATTTTATTACATTCAGGACTGAATAAAGACTGTTAGAAAAAATACACAATGCCTTATTCTACTTAGTTTTGGATTATATACACCAACTCAGTATGCTCGCTCAGGGAAAATACCGAAATTTTAATTTTATGCGAATCGAAAAAAATCTAAATATTATCTAGGCACCCCAATGTTAAAAGCAAAATTGCTGTGAATATAATCTGTCAGAAAAAATATACAATGCCCTTTTGTACTCTGTTTTGGAGTATATACACCAATTCAATATGCTCTCTCATGTAAACTACCAAAATTCTAACTTTATGCGAATTGAAAAAAATCTAAATATTATCTAGGCACGCCAATGTTAAAAGGAAAATTGCTCTGAATATAATGTCATAAAAAATATACAATGCCCTTTTCTACTGTGTTTTGCAGTATATACACCAACTAAATATGCCCTCTCATGTAAAATACCGAAATTTTAATTTTACGCAAATCGAAAAAATCTAAATAATATCTAGGCCTCCCACAGCTAAAAGAAAATGGCTCAGAATATAGTCTGTTAGTTAAAATATACAATACCTTATTCTACTCTGTTTTGGAGTATATACAGCAACTCCGTATGCTCTCTCATGTAAAATACAGAAATTCTAATTTTACCCGAATCGAAAAAATCTAAATACGATCTAGGCAACCCAATATTAAAAACAAAATTGCTCTGAATCAAATCTGTCAGAAAAAATATACAATGCCCTATTCTACTCTGTGTTGGAGTATATACACCACCTCCATATGCTCTCTCATGTAAAATACAGAAATTCTATATTTAAGCGAATCGAAAAAAATCTACATTTTATCTAGGCACCTTAATGTTAATAGAAAAATTGCTCTGAATATAATCGGTCAGAATAAATATACAATGCCTTACTCTACTCTGTTTTGGAGTATGTACACCAACTCAATATGCTCTCTCATGTAAAATACAGAAATTCTAATTTTACGTGAATAAAAAAAAACCTAAATATTATCCAGGCACCCAAATGGTAAAAGCAAAATTGCTCTGAATATACACTGACAGAAAAAATATACAATGCCTTATTCTACTCTGTTGTGGAGTATATACACCAACTCAGTATGCTCTCTCATGTAAACTACCGAAATTCTAATTTTACGTGAAACGAAAAAAATCTAAATATTATTTAGGCACCCTAATGGTAAAAGCAAAATTGCTCTGAAAATACACTGTCAGAAAAAATATACAATGCCCTTTTCTACTCTGTTTCGGTGTATATACACCAACTCAATATGCTCTCTCATGTGAAATACCGAAATTCTAAATTTACATGAATCGAAAAAATCTAAATATTATCTAGGCACCCCAAAGTTAAAAGAAAATGGCTCTCAATATAGTCCGTTAGAAAAAATATACAATGCCTTATTCTACTCTGTTTTGGAGTATATACACCAACTCAGTATGCTCTCTCATGTAAAATACAGAAATAATAATTTTACCCAAATCGAAAAAATCTAAATATAATCTAGGCACCCCAATGTTAAAAACAAAATTACCCTTAATATAATCTGTCAGAAAAAATATACAATGCCCTATTCTACCCTTTTTTGGAGTATATACACCAACTCCATATGCTCTCTCATGTAAAATACAGAAATTCTATATTGAAGCGAATTGAAAAAAAATCTAAATATAATCTAGGCACCCCAATATTAAAAACAAAATTTCTCTGAATATAATCTGTCAAAAAAAATATACAATATTTATTCTACTCTGTTTTGGAGTATATACACCAACTCAGTATGCTCTCTCATGTAAAATACCGAAATTATAAATTTACATGAATCAAAAAAAAATCTAAATATTAACTAGGCACCACTATGTTAAAAGAAAAATTGCTCTGAATATACTCTGTCAGAAAAAATATACAATGCCCTATTCTACTTTGTTGTGGATTATATACACCAACTCAATATTCTCTCTCATGTAAAATACTGAAATTCTAATTTTATGAAAATCGAATAAAATCTAAATAATATCTAGGTGCCCCAATGTTAAAAGAAATGGTTCTCAGAATAGTCTGTTAAAAAAATATACAATGCCTCATTCTACTCTGTTTTGGAGTATATACGCCAAATCAGTATGTTCTCTCATGTAAAATACCGAGATTCTAATTTTACGTTAATCGAAAAATTTTAAATATTATCTAGGCATCCGAATGTTAAAAGCAAAATTGCTCTGAATATAATCTGTCAGAAAATATATAAAATGCCCATTTCTACTCTTTTTGGGAGTATATACACCAACTCAATATGCTCTCTCATGTATAATACCGAAATTCTAATTTTACGTGAATCGAAAAAAATCTAAATATCTAGGCGCCCCTAAGCAAAAAAAAAAAAAAAAAATGGCTCTGAATATAGTCTGTTAGAAAAAATATACAGTGCCCTATTCTACTCTCTTTTGGAATGTATACACCAACTCAGTATGCTTTCTCATGTAAAATACAGAAATGCGAATTTTACGTGAATCAAACAAAATCTAAATATTATCCAGGCACCCCAATGTTAAAAGCAAAATTGCTCTCAATATAATTTGTCTGAAAAAATATACAATGCCATTTTCTACTCTGTTTTGGAGTATATACACCAACTCAGTATGCTCTCTCATGTAAAATATAGAAATTCTAAATTTACCCGAATCGAAAAAGTCTAAGTATAATCTAGGCAACCAAATGTTAAAAACAAAATTGCTCTGAATATAATCTGTCAGAAAAAATATACAATGTTCTATTCTACTCTGTTTTGGAGTATATACACCAAATCCATATGCTCTCTCGTGTAAAATACAGAAGTTCTATATTGAAGCGAATTGAAAAAAAATCGAAATAAAATCTAGGCACCCCAATATTAAAACGAAATTGCTCTGAATATAATCTGTCAGAAAAAATATACAATGCCTTATTCTACTCTGTTTTGGAGTATATACACCATCTCAGTATGCTCTCTCATGTCAAATACCGAAATTCGAATTTTACGCGAATTGAAAAAAATCTAAATAATATGTAGGCACCCGAAAGCTAAAAGTAAATGGCTCTGGAAATTTTCTGTAAGAAAAAATATACAATGCCCTATTCTACTCTCTTGGAGTATATACACCAACTCAGTATGCTCTCTCATGTAAAATAGCGTATTTCTAATTTTACGTGAATCAAAAATAATCTAAATTTTTTCAGGCACCCCAATGATAAAAGCAAAATTACTCTGAATATAATCTGTCAGAAAAAATATACAACGCCCTATTCTACTCTGTTTTGGAATATATGCACCAACTCCGTATGCTCTCTCATGTAAAATACAGAAATTCTATATTTAAGCGAATCGAAAAATATCTAAATATTATATAGGCACCTCAATGTTAAAAGCAAAATTTCTCTGAATATAATCTGTCAGAAAAAATATACAATGCCTTATCCTACTCGGTTTTGGAGTATATACACCAACTCAGTATGCTCTCTCATGTAAAATACCAAAATTCTAATTTTACGTGAATCAAAAAAAATCTAAATAATATCTAGGCACACCAATGATAAAAACAAAATTGCTCTGAATATAATCTGTCAGAAAAAATATACAATGCCCTATTCTACTCTGTTTTGGAGTATATACACCAACTCCATATGCTCTCTCATGTAAAATACAGAAATTCTATATTTAAGCGAATCAAAATAAATCTAAAAAATATCTAGGCACCCCAATGTATTAACCAAAATTGCTCTGAATATAATCTGTCAGAAAAAATATACAATGCCCTTTTGAACTCTGGTTTGAAGTATATAAACCAACTCAATATGCTCTCTCATGTAAAATACGGAAATTCTAATTTTACGTGAATCGAAAAAAATCTAAATATTTTCTAGGCACCCGAATGTTAAAAGCAAAATTGCTCTGAATATATTCTGTCAGAGAAAATATACAATGCTCTTTTCTACACTGTTTTGTAGTATATACACCAAATCAGTAAGCTCTCTCATGTAAAATACCGAAATTCTAATTTTACGTGAATCGAAAAAAATCTAAATAACATCTAGGCGCCACAAAGTTAAAATAAACTGGCTCTGAATATGGTCTGTTAGAAATAATATACAATGCCTTTTTCTACTCTATTTTGGAGTATATAAAACAATTCAGTATGCTCTCTCATGTAAAATACAGAAATCCTAATTTTACCCAAATCGAATAAATCTAAATGATTTCTAGGCACCCCAAGTTTAAAAACAAAATTGCTCTGAATATAATCTGTCAGAGAAAATATACAATGCCCTATTCTACTGTGTTTTGGAGTATATACACCAACTCCATATGCTCTCTCATGTTAAATACAGAAATTATATATTTAAGCGAATCGAAAAAAATCTAAATATAATCTAGGCACCCAATATTAAAAGCAAAATTTCTACTAATATAATCTGTGAAAAAAATATACAATGCTTATTCTACTTGGTTTTGGAGTATATACGCCAACTCAGTATGCTCTCTCAAGTAAAATACTGAAATTCTAATTTTACGGAAATCGAAGAAAATCTAAATAATATCTAGGCGCCCCAATGTTAAAAGAAAATGGTTCTCAATATAGTGTGTTAGAAAAAATATACAATGCCTCATTCTACTCTATTTTGGAGTATATACACCAACTCAATATGCTTTCTCATGTAAAACACCGAAATTCTAATTTTATGCGAATCGAAAAAAATCTAAAAAATGACTAGGCGCCCCAAAGTTAAAAGAAAATGGCTCTGAATATAGTCTGTAAGAAAAATTATACAATGCCTTATTCTACTCTGTTTTGGAGTATATACACCAACTCCTTATGCTCTCTCAGGTAAAATAGAGAAATTCTATATTTAAGCGAATCGAAAAAAATCTAAATAATATCTAGGCACCCCAATGTTAAAAGCAAAACTTCTCTGAATATAATCTGTCAGAAAAAATATACAATGCTGTTTTCTACTCTGTTTTGTTGTATATACACCAACTCAATATGCTCTCTCATGTAAAATACCGAAATTCTATTTTAACGTGAATCGAAAAAAATCTAAATAATATTTAGGTGCCCCAAAGTTAAAAGAAAATGGCTCTGTATGTAGACTGTTAGAAAAAATATACAATGCCTTATTTTACTTAGTTTTGGATTATATACACCAACTCAGTATGCTCGCTCAGGGAAAATACCGAAATTTTAATTTTATGCGAATCGAAAAAAATCTAAATATTATCTAGGCACCCCAATGTTAAAAGCAAAATTGCTGTGAATATAATCTGTCAGAAAAAATATACAATGCCCTTTTGTACTCTGTTTTGGAGTATATACACCAATTCAATATGATCTCTCATGTAAACTACCAAAATTCTAAATTTATGCGAATCGAAAAAAATCTAAATATTATCTAGGCACCCCAATGTTAAAAGGAAAATTTATCTGAATATAATCTGTCATAAAAAATATACAATGCCCTTTACTACTGTGTTTTGCAGTATATACACCAACTAAATATGCCCTCTCATGTAAAATACCGAAATTCTAATTTTACGCGAATCGAAAAATATCTAAATAATATCTAGGCCTCCCACAGCTAAAAGAAAATGGCTCAGAATATAGTCTGTTAGGTAAAATATACAATACCTTATTCTACTCTGTTCTGGAGTATATAAAGCAACTCCGTATGCTCTCTCATGTAAAATACAGAAATTCTAATTTTACCCGAAACAAAAAAATCTAAATATGATCTAGGCACCTGAATATTAAAAACAAAATTGCTCTGAACAAAATCTGTCAGAAAAAATATACAATGACATATTCTACTCTGTGTTGGAGTATATACACCACCTCCACATGCTCTCTCATGTAAAATACAGTAATTCAATATTCAAGCAAATTGAAAAAAATCTAAATATTATCTAGGCACCTTAATGTTAAAAGCAAAATTGCTCTGAATATACGCTGTCAGAAAAAATATACAATGCCTTATTCTACTCTGTTTTGGAGTATATATACCAACTCAGTATGCCCTCTGATGTAAAATACCGAAATTCGAAATTTACGTGAATCGAAAAATATCTAATTAATATCTAGGCGCCCCAAAGTGAAAAGAAAATGGCTCTGAATATAGCTTGTTAGAAAAAATATACAATGCCTTATTCTACTCTGTTTTGGAGTATATACACCAACTCAGTATGCTCTCTCATGTAAAATACAGATTCTAATGCTACCCAAATCAAAAAAATCTAAATATACTCTAGGCACCCCAATGTTAAAAACAAAATTGCTGTGAATATAATCTGTCAGAAAAAATATGCAGTGCCCTATTCTACCCTGTTTTGGAGTATATACACCAACTCCATATGCTCTCTCATGTAAAATACAGAAATTCTATATTTAAGCGAATCGACAAAAATCTAAATATAATCTAGGCACCCCAATGTTAAAAGCAAAATTGCTCTCAATATAATCTGTCAGAAAAAATATACAATGCCTTATTCTACTCTGTTTTGGAGTATATACACCAACTCATTGTGCTCTCTCATGTAAAATACCAAAATTCTAATTTTACGTGAATCGAAAAAAAATTTAAATATTATCTAGGCACCCGAATGTTAAAAGCAAAATTGCTCTGAATATAATCTGTCAGAAAAAATATACAATGCCCTTTTCTACTCTGTTTTGTAGTATATACACCAACTCAATATGCTCTCTTATGTAAAATTCCGAAATTCTAATTTGGCGCGAATCGAAAAAAATCTAAATAATATCTAGGTGCCCAAAGTTTAAAGAAAATGGCTCTGAATATAGTCTGTTAGAAAAAACATACAACGCCTTATTCTACTCTGTTTTGGAGTATATACACCAACTCCCTATGTTCTCTCATGTAAAATACAGAAATTCTAATTTTACCCGAATCGAAAAAATCTAAATATGATCTAGGCACCCCAATGTTAAAAACAAAATTGCTCTGAATATAATCTGTTAAAAAAAAATATACAATGCCCTATTCTGCTCTGTTTTGGAGTATATACGCCAACTCCATATTCTCTCTCATGTAAAATACGGAAATTCTATATTTAACAGAATCGAAAAAAATCTAAATATTATCTAGGCACCCCAATGTTAAAATAAAAATTGCGCTGAATATAATCTGTAAGGGAAAATATACAATGACCTATTCTACTCTGTTTTGGAGTATATACAACTACATATGCTCTCTTATGTAAAATACCGAAATTCTAATTTTACGTGAATCGAAGAAAATCTAAATAATATCTAGGCGCCCCAAAGTTAAAAGAAAATGGCTCTGAATATAGTCTGTTAGACAAAATTTACAATGCCTTATTCTACTTTGTTTTGGGATATATACACCAACACACTTTGCTCTCTCATGTAAAATACAAAAATTCTACATTTACCAGAATCGAAAACATCTAAATATTATTTAGGCACCCCAATGTTAAAAACAAAATTGCTCTGAATATAACCTGTCAGAGAAAATATACAATGCCCTATTCTACTGTGTTTTGGAGTATATACACCAACTCCATATGCTCTCTAATGTAAAATACTGAAATTCTATATTTAATCGAATCGAAAAAATCTAAATACAATCTAGGCACCCCAATATTAAAAGCAAAATTTCTATTAATATAATCTGTCAAAAAATATACAATGCCCTTTTCTACTTTGTTTTGGATTATATACACCAACTCAATATGCTCTCTCATATAAAATACTGAAATTCTAATTTTCCAGAAATCGAAGGAAATCTAAATAATATCTAGGCACCCCAATGATAAAAGAAAATGGTTCTGAATATAGTCCGTTAGAAAAAATATACAATACCTTATTCTACTCTGTTTTGGAGTATATACACCAACTCATTATGTTCTCTCATGTAAAATACCGAAATTCAAATTTTACGTTAATCGAAAAATTTTAAATATTATCTAGGCATCCAAATGTTAAAAGCAAAATTGCTCTGAATATAATCTGTCATAAAAAATATAAAATGCCCTTTTCTACTCTGTTTTGGAGTATATACACCAACTCAAAATGCTCTCTCATGTAAAATACCGAAATTCGAATTTTACGTGAATCGAAAAAAATCTAAATAATATCGAGGCGCCCAAAAGCAAAAAGCAAATGGCTGTGAATATAGTCTGTTATAAAAAATATACAATGCCTTATTCTACTCTGTTTTGGAGTATATACACCAACTCAGTTTGCACTCTCATGTAAAATACCTAAATTCTAATTTTACGTGAATCAAAAAAAATCTAAATATTATCCAGGCACCCTAATGGTAAAAGCAAAATTGCTCTGAATATACACTGTCAGAGAAAATATACAATGCCTTATTCTACTCTGTTGTGGAGTATATACAACAACTCAGTATGCTCTCTCATGTAAACTACCGAAATTCTAATTATATGTGAATCGAAAAAAATCTAAATATTATTTAGGCACACTAATGGTATCAGCAATATTGCTCTGAATATACACTGTCAGAAAAAATATACAATGCCCTTTTCTACCCTTTTTAGGGGTATATACACCAACTGAATATGCTCTCTAAAGTGAAATACCGAAATTCTAAATTTACGTGAATCGAAAAAAATCTAAATATAATCTAGGCAACCCAACGTTAAAAACAAAATTTCTCTGAATATAATCTGTCAGAAAAAATATACAATGCCCTATTCTACTCTGTTTTGGAGTATATACACCAACTCCATATGCTCTCTCATGTAAAATACAGAAATTCTATATTTAAGCAAATTGAAAAAAAATCTAAATATAATCTAGGCACCCCAATATTAAAAACAAACTTGCTCTGAATATAATCTGTCAGAAAAAATATACAATGCCTTATTCTACTCTGTTTTAAAGTATATACACCAACTCAGGATGCTCTCTCATGTAAAATAACGAAATTCTAATTTTACGTGAATCGAAAAAATCTAAATATTATCTAGGCAACCGAATGTTAAAAGCAAAATTGCTCTGAATATAATCTGTCAGTCAAAATATATAATGCCCTTTTCTACTCTGTTTTGGAGTATACACACGAACTCAATATGCTCTCTCATGTAAAAAAGAGAAATTCTAATTTTACGTGAATCGATAATAATCTAAATATATCTAGGCACCCCAAAGCTAAAAGAAAATGGCTCTGAAAATAGTCTGTTAGAGAAAATATGCAATGCCCTATTCTACTCTCTTGGAGTATATACACCAACTCAGTATGCTCTCTCATGTAAAATAACTTAATTCTAAATTAAGTGAATCAAAAATAATCTAAATATTATCCAGGCACCCCAATGTTAAAAGCAAAATTACTCTGAATATAATCTGTTCAGAGAAATATACAATGTTCTTTTCTACTTTGTTTTGGAGTATATGCACCAACTCCATATGCTCTCTCATGTAAAATACACAAATTCTATATTTACGCGAATCGAAAAAAATCTAAATATTATCCAGGCACCCCAATGTGAAAAGCAAAATTGCTCTGAATATAATCTGTTCAGAAAAAATATACAATGTTCTTTTCTACTCTGTTTTAAATTATATACACCAAGTCAATATGCTCTCTCATGTAAAAAACCGAAACTCTAATTTTACGTGAAACGAAAAAAATCTAAATAATATCTAGGCTCCACAAAGTTAAAAGAAACTGGCTCTGAATATAGTCTGTTAGAGAAAATATACAATGCCTTATTCTACTCTGTTTTGCAGTATATACACCAACTCAATATGCTCTCGCACATAAAAAACTGAACTACTAATTCTACACGAATTGAAAAAAATCTAAATAATATCTAGCCGCCCCAAAGTTAAAAAAAACTGGCTCTGAATATAGTCTGTTAGAGAAAAAACAATGCCTTATTCTACTCTGTTTTGCAGTATATACACCAAGTCAGTATGCTCTCTCATGTAAAATACAGAAATTCAAATTTTACCAGAATCTAATAAATCTAAATGTTTTCTAGGCAACCCAATGTTAAAAAAAAATTGCTATGAATATAATCTGTCAGAAAAAATATACAATGCCCTTTTCTACTTTGTTTTGGAGTATATACACCAACTCAATATGCCCTCTCATGTAAAATAATGAAATTCTAATTTTACCCGAATCGAAATAATCTAAATATATTCTAGGCTACCCAATGTTAAAAGCAATATTTCTATGAATATAATCTGACATAAAAAATACAAAATGCCCTTTTCTACTCTCTTTTTTTGTATATACACCACCTCAATATGCTCTATCACGTAAAATACAGAAATTCAAAATTTACGTGAATCCAAAAAAATCTAAATAATATCTAGGCGCCCCAAAGTTAAAAGAAAATGGCTCTGAATATAGTCTGTTAGAAAAAATAAACAATGCCTTATTATTCTCTGTTTTACAGTATATACACCAACTCAGTATGCTCTCTCATGTAAAATACCGAAATTATAATATTACCGGAATCGAAAAAACCTAAATATTATCTAGGCACCCAAATGTTAAAAAAAAAATTGCTCTGCATATAATCTCTCAGAAAAAATATACAATGCCCTTTTCTACACTGTTTTAAAGTATATACAACAACTCAATATGCTCTCTCATGTAAAATACCGAAATTCAAATTTTAAATGAGTCGAAAATAATCTAAATAATATATAGGCGCCCAAAAGGTAAAAGAAAATGGCTCTGAGTATAGTCTCTTAAAAAAAATACACAATGCCTGATTCTATTCTGTTTTGGAGTATATAAACAAACTCAGTATGCTCTCTCTCATAAAATACAGAAATTCTAATTTTACCCGAATAGAAATAATCTAAATATTATCTAGGCACCCCAATGTTAAAAACAAAACTGCTCTGAATATAATCTGTCTGACAAAATATACAATGCCCTATTCTACTCTGTTTTGGAGTATATTCACCAACTTCATATGCTCTCTCCTGTAAAATACAGAAATTCTATATTTAGCGAATCAAAAAAAATCTAAATATTATCTAGGCACCCCAATGTTAAAAAAAAATTGCACTGAATATAATCTTTGAGAAAAAATATACAATGCCCTATTCTAATCGGTTTTTACGTATATACACCAACTCCATATGTTCTCTCATGTAAAATACAGAAATTGTATATTTAAGCGAATCTAAAAAAATCTAAATATTATCTAGGCAACACAATGATAAAAACAATATTTCTCTGTGTATAATCTGTCAGAGAAAATATACAATGCCCTTTTCTACTCTGCTTTGTAGTATATACACCAACTCCATAAGCTCTCTCATGTAAAATACAAAAATTCTAATTTTACACGAATCGAAAAAATCTAAATATTATCTAGGCACTCCAATGTTAAAAACAAAATTGCTCTGAATATAATCTGTCAGAAATAATATACAATGCCCGATTCTTCTCTGTTTTGGACTATACACCAACTCCATATGCTCTCTCATGTAAAATACAGAAATTCTATATTTAAGAGACTCGAAAAAAATCTAAATATTATCTAGGCACCCCTATGTTACAAAAAAAAAATTTCTCTGAATATAACCTGTCAGAACAAATATACAATGCCCTATTCTACTCTGTTTTGGAGTATATACAACAACTCTGTATGCTATCTCATGTAAAATACCGAAATTCTTATTTTAAGTGAATCCATAAGTTTCTAAATATTATCTAGGCACCGCAATGTTAAAATCAAAATTGACCTTAATAAAATCTGTCAGAAAAAATGTACAATGCCCTTTTCTACTCTGTTTTGTAGGATATACACCAACTCCATATGCTCTCTCATGTAAAATACAGATATTCTAATTTTCCTAGAATCGAGAAAAATCTAAATATTATCTAGGCCATCCAATGTTAAAAAAAAAATTGCTCTGAATATAATATGTCCAAAGAATATACAATGCCCTTTTCTACTCTGTTTTGTAGTTTATACACGAACACAATATGCTCTGTCATGTAAAATACAGAAATTCTAATTCTACCTGAATCAAAAAAATCTAAATATTATTTAGTCTACCCAATGTTAAAAACAAAATTGCTCTGAATATAATCTGTAAGAAAAAATATACAATTCCTTATTCTACACTGTTTTGGAGTATATACACAAACTCAATATGCTCTCTCATGTAAAATAACGAAATTCTATATTTAAGCGAATCGAAAGAAATCTAAATATTATCTAGGCACCCCAATGTTAAAAGCAAAATTGCTCTGAATATAAACTGTCAGAAAAAATATACAATGCCCTATTCTACTCTGTTTTGGAGTATATACACCAACTCCATATGCTCTCACATGTAAAATACAAAAATTCTGTATTTAAGCGAATTGAAAAAAATCTAAAAATTATCTAGGCACCCCAATGTTAAAAGCAAAATTTCTCTGAATATAATCTGTCAGAAAAAATATACAATGCCTTTTACGACTCTGTTTTGTAGTATATACACCAAGTAAATATGCTCTCTCATGTAAAATACCGAAATTCAGATTTTACGCGAATCAAAAAAAAAATCTAAATAATATCTAGGCGCCCCAAAGTTAAAAGAAAATGGCTCTGAATATAGTGTGTTAGAGAAAATATACAATGCCTTATTCTACTCTGTTTTGGAGTATACACACCAACTCAGTATGCTCTCTCATGTAAAATACAGAAATTGTAATTTTACGTGAATCGCAAAAAATCTAAATATTATCTAGGCACCGGAATGTTAAAACCAAAATTGCTCTGAATATAATCTGTCAGAAAAAATATACAATGCCCATTTCTACTCTGTTTTAAAGTATAAAAACCAACTTAATATGCTCTCTCTTATAAAATACAGAAATTCTATATTGAAGCGAATCAAAAAGATCTAAATATTATCTAGGCACCCCAATGTTAAAAAAAAATTGCTCTGAATATCATCTGTCAGAAAAAATATACAATGCCCTTTTCTACTTTGTTTTTGAGTATATACACCAACTCAGTATGCTCTCTCATGTAAAATACAGAAATTCTAATTTTACGTGAATCGAAAAAAATCTAAATATTATATAGGCACCGCAATGTTAAAGCAAAATTGCTCTGAATATAATCTGTCTTACCAAATATACAATGTCCTTGTCTACTCTGTTTTGGAGTGTATACACCAACTCTATATGCTCTCTCATGTAAAATACCAAAATTCTTATTTTATGCGAATCTAAAGAAATCTAAATAATATCTAGGCACCCCAATGATAAAAACAAAACTACTCTGAATATTATCTGTCAGAAACATTATACAATGCCCTATTTTACTCTGTTTTGGGGTATATAAAACAACTCCATATGCTCTCTCATGTAAAATACCGAAATTCTAATTTTACGTGAATCGAAAAAAATCTAAATATTATCTAGGCGCCCCAAAGTTAAAAGGAAATGGCTCTGAATATAGTCTGTTAGAAAAATATACAATGCCCTATTCTACTCTGTTTTGGAGTATATACACCAACTCAGTGTGCTCTCTCATGTAAAATACTGAAATTCTAAATTTTCCCGAAACGAAAAAATCTAAATATTATCTAGGCAACCCAATGTTAAAAAAAAAAAATGCTCGAAATATAATCAGTCAGAAAAAATATACAATGCCCTATTCTACTCTGTTTTCGAGTATCTACACCAACTCAGTATGCTCTCTCATGTAAAATACAGAAATTCTATATTTAAGCAAATCGAAAAAAATCTAAATATTATCTAGGCACCACAATGTTAAGAGCAAAATTGCTCTAAATATAGTTTGTCAGAAAAAATATACACTGCGATTTTCTACTCTGCTTCGTAGTATATTCATCAACTCAATATGCTCTCTCATGTAAAATACAGAAATTATAATTTTAAACAAATCGAAAAAATCTAAATATAATCGAGGCAACCCTATGTGAAAAAAAAAATTGCGTTGAATATAATCTCTCGGAAAAAATATAGAATGCCCTATTCTACTCTGTTTTGAAGTATATACACCAACTCCATATGCTCTCTCATGTAAAATACAGAAAGTCTATATTTAAGCGAATCGAAAGAAATCTAAATATTATCTAGGCACCCCAATGTTAAAAACAAAATTGCTCTGAATATAAACTGTCAGAAAACATATACAATGCCCTATTCTACTCTGTTTTGGAGTATATACACCAACTCCATATGCTCTCTCATGTAAAATACAAAAATTCTGTATTTAAGCGAATGGAAAAAAATCTATAAATTATCTAGGCACCCCAATGTTAAAAGCAAAATTGCTCTGAATGTAATCTGTCAGAAAAAATATACAATGCCTTTTTTGACTTTGTATCATAGTATATAAACCAAGTTAATATGCTCTCTCATGTAAAATACCGAAATTCTGATTTTATGTGAATCAAAAAAAGTCTAAATAATACCTAGGCGCCCCAAAGTTAAAAGAAAATGGCTCTGAATATAGTGTGTTAGAGAAAATATACAATGCCTTATTCTACTCTATTTTGGAGTATATACACCAACTCAGTATGCTCTATCATGTAAAATACAGAAATTCTAATTTTACCCGAATCTAAAAAATCTAAATATTATCTAGGCACCCCAATGTTGAAAACAAAATTGCTCTGAATATGATCTGTTAGAAGAAATATACAATGCCCTATTCTACTCTGTTTTGGAGTACATACACCAACTCCATATATTCTCTCATGTAAAATACATTCTATATTTAAGCGAATCGAAAATAATCTACATATAATCTAGGCACCCCAATGTTAAAAGCAAAATTGCTCTGAATACAATGTGTCAGAAAAAATATACAATGCCCTTTTCTACTCTGTTTTCAAATATATACACCAACTCAATATGCTCTCTCATGTAAAATACCGAAATTCTAATTTTACGCAAATCGAAATAAATCTAAATAATATCTAGGCACCCCAAAGTTAAAAGAAAATGGATCTGAATATAGTCAGTTAGAAAAAATATACAATGCTTTATTCTACTTTATTTTGGAGTATATACACCAACTCAGTATACTCTCTCATGTGAAATACCGAAATTCTAACTTAACCGAATTGAAGAAATCTAAATATTATCTAGGCACCCCAATGTTAAAAACAAAATTTCTCTGAATATAATCTGTCAGAAAAAATATACAATGCCCTATTCTACTCTGTTTTGGGGTATATACACCAACTCCATATGCTCTCTCATGTAAAATACAGAAATTCTATCTTTAAGAGAATCGAAAATATCTAAATATTATCTTGGCACCCCAATGTTAAAAACAAAATTCCTCTGAATATAATATGTAAGAAAAAATATACAATGCCCTTTTCGACTCTGTTTTGGAGAATATACACCAACTGCATATGCTCGCTCATGTAAAATAGAGAAATTCTGTATTTAAGCGAATCGATAAAAGTCTAAATATTATCGAGGCACCCAAATGTTAAAAGAAAAATTTCTCTGAATATAAACTGTCAGAAAAAACATACAACGCCATTTTCTACTCTGTTTTTTAGTATATACACAAAATCAATATGCTCTCATATAAAATACCGAAATTCTAATTTCACGCGAATCGAATAAAATCTAAATACTATCTAGACACCCCTATGTTAAAAGCAAAATTGCTCTGAATATAATGTGTCAGAAAAAATATACAATGCCCTTTTCTACTCTGTTTTGGATTATATACAGCAATTCAATATGCTCTCTCATGTAAAATACAGATATTCTATATTTAAGCGAATCGAAAAATATCTAAATAATATCTAGGAGCCTCAAAGTTAAAAGAAAATGGCTCTGAATATAGTCTGTTTGAGAAAATTTACAATGCCTTCTTCTACTCTGTTTTGGAGTATATACACCAACTCAGTATGCTCTCTCGTGTACAATACAGAAATTCTGATTTTACCCGAATCGAAAAAATCTAAATATTATCAAGGCACCCCAATGTTAAAAACAAAACTGCTCTGAATATAAACTCTCAGAAAAAATATACAATGCCCTATTCTACTCTTATTTGGAGAATATACACCAACTCCATATGCTCACTTATGTAAAATACAGAAATTCTAATTTTACCCGAATCAAAAAAATCTAAATATTATCTAGGCACCCCAGTGTTAAAAACAATTTTGCTCTGAATATAATCTGTCAGAAATAATATACAATGCCCTATTCTACCTTTTTTTGGAGTATACACACCAACTCCATATGCTATCTAATAGAAAATACATAAATTCAATATATAAGCGAATCGAAAAAAATCTAAATATTATCTAGGCACCCCAATGTAAAAAGCAAAATTTCTCAGAATATAATCTGTCAGAAAAAATATACAATGCCCTTTTCCACTCTGTTTTGGAGTATATACACCAACTCAGTATGCTCTCTCATGTAAAATACCAAAATTCTAATTTTACATGAATTGAAAATAATCTAAATATTATCTAGGCACCCCAATGTGAAAAGCAAAATTGCTCTGAATATAATCTGTCTGACAAAATATACAATGCCCTATTCTACTCTGTTTTGGAGTATATACACCAATGCAGTATGCTCTCTCATGTAAAATAGCGAAATCCTAATTTTACCCGAATCGAATAAATCTAAATATTATGTAGGCAACCCAATGTTAAAAGCAATATTGCTCTGAATATAATCTGACAGAAAAAATATAAAACGCCCTTTTCTACTCTCTTTTGTAATATATACACCACCTCAATATGCTCTCTCACGTAAAATACAGAAGTTCGAAATTTACGTGAATCGAAAAAAATCTAAATAATATCTAGGCGCTCAAAAGTTAAAAGAAAATGGCTATGAATATAGTCTGTTAGAAAAAATATACAATGCCTTATTCTTCTCTGTTTTAAAGTATATACACCAACTCAGTATGCTCTCTTATGTAAAATACTGAAATTATAATATTACCGGAATCGAAAAAATCTAAATATTATCTAGGCACCCCAATGTTAAAAAAAAATTGCTCTGAACATAATCTGTCATAAAAAATATACAATGCCCTATTCTACTCTGTTTTGGAGTATATACACCAACTTCATATGCTCTCTCATGTAAAATACAGAAATTCTATATTTAGCGAATCAAAAAAAATCTAAATATAATCTAGGCACCCCAATGTTAAACACAAAATTGCTCTGAATATAATCTGTCAGAAAAAATATACAATGCCCTATTCTAATCGGTTTTTGCGTATATACACCAACTCCATATGCTCTCTCATGTAAAATACAGAAATTCTATATTTAAGTGAATCGAGAAAATCTAAATATTATCTAGGCACCCCAATGTTGAATACAATATTGTTCTGAGTATAATCTGTCAGAGACAATATACAATGCCCTTTTCTACTCTGTTTTGTAGTATATACACCAACTCAATATGCTCTTTCATGAAAAATACAATAATTCTAATTTTACATGAATCGAAAATATCTAACTATTATCACAGCACCCCAATGTTAAAAACAAAACTGCTCTGAATATAATCTGTCAGAAAAAATATACAATGACCTATTCTACTCTGTTTTGGAGTATATACACTAACTCCACATGCTCTCTAATGTAAAATACAAAAATTCTAATTTCACCCGAATCGAAAAAATCTAAAAATTATCTAGGCACCCCAATGTTAAAAGCAAAATTGCTCTTAATATAATCTGTCAGAAAAAATATACAATTCCCTATTCTACTCTGCTTTAAAGTATATACACCAACTCAATATGCTTGCTCATGTAAAATACAGAAATTCTAATATTAAGTGAATGGAAAAAAACCTAAAGAATATCTAGGCGCCCCAAAGGTAAGAGAAAATAGCTCTGAATATAGTCTGTAAGATAAGAAAAACAATGCCTTACTCTACTCTGTTTTGGAGAATATACAGCAACTCAGTATGATCTCTCATGTAAAATACCGAAATTCTAATTATACGCGAATCGAAAAAAATCTAAATAATATCTACGCGACCCAAAGTTAAAAGAAAATGGCTCTGAATATAGTCTGTTAAAAAAAATATACAATACCTTATTCTACTCTGTTTTACAGTATATACACCAAGTCAGTATGCTCCCTCATGTAAAATACCGAAATTCGAAATTTACGCGAATCGAAAAAAATGTAAATAACATCTAGGCACCCGCAAGTTAAAAGAAAATGGCTCTGAATATAGTCTGTTAGACAAAATATACAATGCCTTATTCTACTCTGTTTTGGAGTATATACACCAACTCAGTATGCTCTCTCATGTAATATACAGAAATTCTGGCGTGAAGGGTGGACTTTTCACGTGTCGCTAGGGCCGTATCACGGGTCTCTCCTTGCCGCGGTGCGCCAGAGCAGAGTACGAGTCTGAGACTGAGGGAGTCATGGCAGGACAGGCGTTTAAAAAGTTTCTCCCACTCTTTGACCGAGTATTGGTTGAAAGGAGTGCTGCTGAAACTGTAACCAAAGGAGGCATTATGCTTCCAGAAAAATCTCAAGGAAAGGTATTGCAAGCAACAGTAGTCGCTGTTGGATCGGGTTCTAAAGGAAAGGGTGGAGAGATTCAACCAGTTAGCGTGAAGGTTGGAGATAAAGTTCTTCTCCCAGAATATGGAGGCACCAAAGTAGTTCTAGATGACAAGGATTATTTCCTATTTAGAGATGGTGACATTCTTGGAAAGTATGTAGACTGAAATAAGTCACTGTTGAAATGGCATCAATGTGAAGCTGCCCATTCCACTGAAGTTCTGAAATCTTTCATCATGTAAATAATTTCCATATCTCTTTTATAATAAACTAATGATAACTGATGACAAAAAAAAATATACAGAAATTCTAATTTTAAGTGAATTGAAAATAATCTAAATAATATCTAGGCACCCCAAAGTTAAAAGAAAATGGCTCTGAATACAGTATGCTCTCTCATGTAAAATACAGAAATTCTAATTTTACCCGAATCGAAAAAAATCTAAATATTATCTAGGCATCGCAATATTAAAAACAAAATGGCTCTGAATATAATCTGTCAGAAAAAATATACAATGCCCTATTCTACTCTGTTTTGGAGTACATACACCAACTCCATATGCTCTCTCATGTAAAATACAGAAATTCTATATTTAAGGGAATCGAAAAATTCTAAATATTATCTGGGCACCCGAAGGTTAAAAGAAAAATTGCTCTGAATATATTCTGTCAGAAATAATATATAATGCCCTATTCTACTTTGTTTTGGAATATATACACCAACTCCATATGCTCTCTCATGTAAAATACTGAAATTCTAATTTTACGTGAATGGAAATAAACCTAAAGAATATCTAGGTGCCCCAAAGTTAACAGAAAATGGCTCTGAATATAATCTGTAAAAAAAAATATACAATGCCTTATTCTACTCTGTTTTGGAGTATATACACCAACTCAGTGTGCTCTCTCATGTAAAATACAGAAATTCTAAATTTACGTAGATCTAAAAAAATCTAAATATTATCTAGGCACCCTAAAGTTAGAAAAGAAATTGCTCTGAATATAATCTGTCAGAAACAATATACAATGCCCTATTCTACTCTGTTTTGGAGTATATACACCAACTCCATAAGCTCTCTCATGTAAAATACAGAAATTCTATATTTAAGCGAATAGAGAAAATCTAAATATTATCTAGGCACCCAAATGTGTAAAACAATATTGTTCTGGGTATAATCTGTCAGAGAAAATATACAATGCCCTTTTCTACTCTGTTTTGTAGTATATACACCAACTCAATATGCTCTTTCATGTAAAATACAAAAATTCTAATTTTACCCAAATCGAATATATCTAAATATTATCAAAGCACCCCAATGTTAAAAACAAAACTGCTCTGAATATAATCTGTCAGAAAAAATATACAATTCCCTATTCTACTCTGCTTTGGAGTATATACACCAACTCAATATGCTCTCTCATGTAAAATACAGAAATTCTATATTTAAGCGAATCGAAAAACATCTAAATATTATCTAGGCACCACAAGGTTAAAAGCAAAATTGCTGTGAATATAATCTGTCAGAAAAAATATACAATGCCCTTTTCGACTCTGTTTTGGAGTATATGCAGCAACTCAATATGCGATCTCATGTAAAATACAGAAATTATAATTTTATGCGAATTGAAAAAAATATAAATAATATCTAGGCACCCCAAAGTTAAACGAAAATGGCTCTGAATATAGTCTGTTAGAAAAAATATACAATGCCTTATTCTACTCTGTTTTGGAGTATATACACCAACTCAGTATGCTCTCTCATGTAAAATACCGAAATTCTACTTTTACCCGAATCGAAAAAATCTAAATATGATCTAGGCACCCCAATGTTAAAAACAAAATTTCTCTGAATATAATCTGTCCGAAAAAATATACAATGCCCTATTCTACTCTTTTTTGGTGTATATAAACCAACTCAGTATGCTCTCTCATGTAAAATAGAGAAATTCTAAATTCACGTGGATCTAAAAAAATCTAAAAATAATCTAGACACCCCAAAGTTAAAAGCAAAATTGCTCTGAATATAATCTGTCAGAAAAAATATACAATGCCCTATTCTACTGTGTTTTGGAGTATATACACCAACTCCATATGCTCTCTCATGTAAAATACAGAAATTCTATATTTAAGCGAATAGAGAAAATCTAAATATAATCTAGGCAATCCAATGTTAAAAGCAAAATTGTTCCGAATATAATCTGTCAGAAAAAATATCCAATGGCCTTTTCTACTCTGTTATGGTGTATATACACCAACTCAATATGCTCTCTCATGTAAAATACCGAAATTCTAAGTCTACGCGAATCGAAAAAAACTAAATAATATCAACGCACCCCAAAGTTAAAAGAAAATGGCTCTGAATATAGTCTGTTAAAAAAAATATACAATACCTTATTCTACTGTGTTTTACAGTATATACACAAACTCAGTATGCTCCCTCATGTAAAATACCGAAATTCTAAATTTACGCAAATCGAAAAAAATGTAAATAACATCTAGATGCACCAAGTTAAAAGAAAATGGCTCTGAATATAGTCTGTTAGAAAAAATATACAATGACTTATTCTACTTTGTTTTGGAGTATATACACCAACTCCATATGCTCTCTCATGTAAAATACAGAAATTCTATATTTAAGCGAATTGAAACAAATATAAATATTATCTAGGCACCCCAAAGTTAAAAACAAAATTTCTCGGAATATAATCTGTCAGAAAAAATATACAATGCCCTATTCTATTCTGTTTCGGTGTATATACACCAACTCAGTATGCTCTCTCATGTAAAATAGAGAAATTCTAAATTTACGTGAATCTAAAAAAATCTAAATATTATCTAGGCACCTCAAATTTCAAAGCAAAATTGCTCTGAATATAATCTATCAGAAAAAATATACCATGCCCTTTTGTACTCTGTTTTGGAGTATATGCAGCAACTCAATATTCGCTCTCATGTAAAATACCAAAATTCTAATTTTACGCGAATTGAAAAAAATAGAAATAATATCTAGGCACCCCAAAGTTAAAGAAAATGGCTCTGAATATAGTCTGTTACAAAAAATATACAATGCCTTATTCTAATCTGTTTTGGAGTATATACACCAACTAAGGAAGTTCTCTCTTGTAAAATACCGAAATTCTAATTTTACACGAATCGAAAAAATCTAAATATTATCTGGCACCCCAATGTTAGAAACAAAATTTCTCTGAATATAATCTGTCACAAAAAATATTCAATCCCCTATTCTACTCTGTTTTGGTGTATATACACCAACTCAGTATGCTCTCCCATGTAAAATAGAGAAATTCTAAGTTTACGTGAATCTTTAAAAATCTAATTATCCAGGCACCCCAAAGTTAAAAGCAAAATTGCTCTGAATATAGTCTGTCAGAAAAAATATACAATGCCCTATTCTACTCTGTTTTAGAGTATATACACCAACTCCATATGCTCTCTCATGTAAAATACAGGAATTCTATATTTAAGCGAATAGAGAAAACTCTAAATATTATCTAGGCACTCCAATGTTAAAAGCAAAATTACTCTGAATATAATCTGTCAGAAAAAATATACAACGCCCTATTCTACTCTGTTTTGGTGTAAATACACCAACTCAGTATGCTCTCTCATGTAAAATACCGAAATTCTAATTTTACCTGAATCGAAAAAATCTAAATATTATCTAGGTACCCGGAGATTAAAATCAAAATTGCTCTGAATATAATCTGTCAGAAAAAATATACAATGCCCTTTTCTACTCTGTTTTGGAGTATATACACCAACTCAATATGCTCTCTCATGTAAAATACCGAAATTATTAATTTATGTGAATTGAAAAAATCTAAATATTATCCCGGCACCCCAATGTTGAAAACAAAATTGCTCTGAATATAATATCTCAGGAAAAATATACAATGCCCTATTCTACTCTGTTTTGCAGTATATACAGACTCCATGTGCTCTCTCATGTAAAATACAGAAATTCTGTATTTAAGTGAATCAAAAAAAATCTAAATATTTTCTAGGCAACACAATGTTAAATGGAAAACTGCTCTGCATATATTCTGTCATAAAAAATATACAATATCCTTTTCTACTCTGTTTTGGAGTATATACACCAACTCAATATGCTCTCTCAGGTAAAATACCGAAATTCAATATTTAGCGAATCGAAAAAAATCTAAATATTATCTAGGCTCCCGAATGTTAAAAACAAAATTGCTCTGAGTATAATATGTCAGAAAATATACACAATGCCCTATTCTACTCTGCTTTGGAATATATACACCAACTCCATATGCTCTCTCATGTAAAATACTGAAATTCTACTTTTACGCGAATCAAAAAAAATCTAAATAATATCTAGGGCCCACAAAGTGAAAATAAAATGGCTGTGAATTTAGTCTGTTAGAGAAAATACACAATGCCTTATTCTACTCTGTTTTTGAGTATATACACCAACTCAGTATGCTCTCTCATGTAAAATACCGAAATTCTAATTTTACGTGAATCGAAAATAATCTAAATAGTATCTAGGTACCCCAATGTTAATAGCAACATGGCTCTGTCAGAGAAAATATACAATGTCCTTTTCTACTCTGTTTTGGAATATATACTCCAACTCAATATGCTCTCTCATGTAAAATACCGAAATTTTAATTTTACGCGAATCGAAAAAAATCTAAATAATAACTAGGCACCCCAAAGGTGAAAGAAAATGGCCCTGAATAAAGTCTGTTAGAAAAAATATACAATGCCTTTTTGTACTCTGTTTTGTAGTATATACACCAACTCAATAGGCTCTATCATGTAAAATACTGAAATTCTAATTTTACCTGAATCAAAAAAATTCTAAATAGTATCTAGGCGCCCAAAAGTTAAAAGAAAATGGCTCTGAATATATTCTGTTATAAAAAATATACAATGCCTTATTCTACTGAGTTTTGGAGTATATACACCAACTCAGTATGCTCTCTCATGTAAAATATAGAAATTCTAATTTTACACAAATAGAAAATATCTAAAAATTATCTAGGCACCCCAAACTTAAAAACAAAATTACTCTGAATAAAATTTGTCAGAAAACATATACAATGCCCTATTCTACTCTGTTTTTGAGTATATACACCAACTCCATATGCTCTCTCATGTAAAATACAGAAATTCTATATTTGAGCGAATCAAAAAAAAAATCTCAATATTATCTAGGCACCCCAATGTTAAAAGCAAAAATGCTCTGAATATAATCTGTCAGAGAAAATATACAATGCCGATTTCTCCTTTGTTTTAGAGTATATGCACCAACTCAATACGCTCTCTCATGTAAATTACCGAAATTCTAATGTTGCGCGAATCTAAAAAAATCTAAATAATATCTAGGCGCCCCAAAGTTAAAAGAAAATGTCTCTGAAAATAGTCCGTTATAAAAAATATACAATTCCTTATTCTACTCTGTTTTGGAGAACATACACCAACTCAATATGCTCTCTGATGTAAAATACCGAAATTCTAAATTTACGTGAATCGAAAAAAATCTAAATATTATCTACGCACCCGAATTTTAAAAGTACAATTTCTCTGAATAAAATCTGTCAGAAAAAATATACAATGGCCTTTTCTACTCTGTTTTGGAGTATATACACCAACTCAATATGCTCTCTCATGTAAAATACAGAAATTCAAATTTTACGTGAATCGAAAAAAATCTAAATCATCTCTAGGCGTGCCGAAGTTAAAAAAAAATGGCTCTGAATATAGTCTGTTAGAACAAATATACAATGCCTTATTCTTCTCTTTTTTGGAGTATATACACCAACTCAGTATGCTCTCTCATGTAAAATACAGAAATTCCATATATAAGCGAATCGAAATAAATCTAAATATTATCTAGGCACCCCAATGTTAAAAAAAAATTTCTCTGAATATAATCTGTCAGATAAATTATACAATGCCCTATTCTACTCTGTTTTGGATTATATACACCAACTCCATATGCTCTCTCATGTAAAATACAGAAAATCCATATTTAAGCGAATCAAAAAAAATCTAAATCTTATCTAGGCAACCCAATGTTAAAAGCAAAATTTCTCTGAATATAATCTTTTAGAAAAAATATACAATGCCTTTTACTACTCTGTTTTGCATTATACAAACCAACTCAATATGCTCTCTGATGTAAAATAACAAAATTCTAAATTTACGTGAATCGAAAAAAATCTAAATATTATCTACGCACCCGAATTTTAAAAGTACAATTGCTCTGAATAAAATCTGTCAGAAAAAATATACAATGGCCTTTTCTACTCTGTTCTGGAGTATACACACCAACTCAATATGCTCTCTCATGTAAAATACCGAAATTCTAATTTACACAAATCGAAAAAAATCTAAATAATATCTAGGCGCCCCAAAGTTAAAAGATAATGGCTCTGAATATAGTCTGTTAAAGAAAATATACAATGCAGTATTCTACTATGTTTTGGAGTATATACACCAACTCAGTATGCTCTCTCATGTAAAATACAGAAATTCTAATTTTACCCGAACCGAAAAAATATAAATATTATCTAGGTACCCCAATGTTAAAAATAAAATTGCTCTAAATATAATCTGTCAGAAAAAACATACAATGCCCTATTCTACTCTTTTTTAGAGTATATAAATCAACTCCATATGCTCTCTCATGTAAAATACAGGAATTCTATATTTAAGCGAATCGAAAAAAATCTAAATAATATCTAGGCGCCCCAAAGTTAAAAGAAAATGCCTCGGAATATAGTCTGTTAGAAAAAATATACAATGCCTTATTCTACTCTGTTTTGGAGTATATACAACAACTCAATTTGCTCTCTCATGTAAAATACAGAAATTCTCATTTTACCGAATTCGAATAAATCTAAATATTTTCTAGGCACCCCAATGTCAAAAACAAAATTGCTCTAAACATAATCTGTCAGAAAAAATATACAATGCCCTATTCTCCTCTGTTTTAGAGTATATACACCAACTCCATATGCTCTCTCATGTAAAATACTAAAATTCTATATTTAAGCGAATTGAATAAAATATAAATATAATCTAGGCACCACTATGTTAAAAGCAAAATTGCTGTGAATATGATCTCTCAGACAAAATATACAATGCCCTTTTCTACTCTCTTTTGGCGTATATACACCAACTCAATATGCACTCTCATGTAAAATACTGAAATTCTAACTTTACGTGAATCGAAAAAAATCTAAATAATATCTAGGCGCCACAAAGTTAAAAGAAAATGGCTCTGAATATAGTCTGTAAGGAAAAATATACAATGCCTTATTCTACTCTGTATTGGAGTATATACGCAAACTCAGTATGCTCTCTCATGTGAAATACAGAAATTCCATATTTAAGCGAATCGAAAAAATCTAAATATTATATAGGCACCCCAATGTGAAAAACAAAATTTCTCTGAATATAATCTGTCAGAAAAAATATACAATGCCCTTTTCTAGTTTGTTTTGGAGTATATACACCAACTCAGTTTGCGCTCTCAAGTAAAATAGAGAAATTCTAATTTTACCCTAATCAAAAAAATCTAAATATTCTTTAGGCACCCCAATGTTAAAAACAAAACTGCTCTGAATATAATCTGTCAGAAAAAATATACAATGCCCTATTCTACTCTTTTTTGGAGTATATACACCAACTCCATATGCTCTCTCATGTAAAATACATAAATTCTAATTTTACTCGAATCGAAAAAATGTAAATATTATCTAGGCACCCAAATGTTAAAAACAAAATGGCTCTGAATATAATCAGTCAGAAAAAATATACAATGCCCTATTCTACTCTGTTTTGGAGTATATAGACAAACTCCATATGCTCTCTCATGTAAAATACAGAAATTCTATATTTAAGCGAATCGAAAAAAATCTAAATATTATCTAGGAACGCCAATGTTAAAAGAAAAAGTGCTCTGAATATAATCTGTGAGAAAAAATATACAATGCTTTTTTCTACTCTGTTTTGTATTATATAAACCAACTCAATATGCTCTCTAAGGTAAAATACCAAAATTCTAATTTTACGCGAATCGAAAAAAACCTAAATAATATCTAGGCACCCCAAAGTTAAAAGAAAATGGCTCTGAATATAGTCTGTTAGAAAAAATATACAATAGCTTATTCTACTGTGTTTTGGAGTATATACACCAACTCTGTATGCTCTCTCTTGTGAAATACAGAAATTCTAATTTGACGTGATTCGAAAAAAATTTAAATATTATCTAGGCACCCCAATGTTAAAAGCAAAATTGCTCTGAATACTATCTCTCAGAAAAAGTATACAATGCCCTTTTCTACTCTGTTTTGTTGTATATACACCAACTCAATATGCTCTCTCGTGGAAAATACAAAAATTATAATTTTACGTGAATCGAAAAAATCTAAATAATATCTAGGCGCCCCAAAGTTAAACGAAAATGCCTCTGAATATAGTCTGTTAGAAAAAACATAAAATGCCTTATTCTACTTTGTTTTGGAGTCTATACACCAACTCAGTATTCTCTCTCATGTATAATACCGAAATTCTAAATTTACGTGAATCGAAAAAAATCTAAATAATATCTAGGCACCCCAATGTTAAAAAAAAAATTGCTCTGAATATAGTCTGTCTGAAAAAATAAAGAATGCCGTATTCTACTCTGTTTTGGAGTATTTGCACCAACTTTATATGCTCTCTCATGTAAAATACAGAAATTCTATATTTAAGAGAATCGAAAAAAATCTAAATATTATCTATGCACCCCAATATTATAAGCAAAATTGCTCTGTATATAATCTGTCAGAGAAAATATACAATGCCCTTTTCTACTCTGTTTTGGAGTATATACACCAACTCAGTGTGCTCTCTTATGTAAAATAAAGAAATTCTGATTTTACCCAAATCGAATAAATATGAATATTATCTAGGCACCGCAATGTTAACAACAAAATTACTCTAAATATAATCTGTCAGAAAAAATATACAATGCCGTTTTCTACTCTTTTTTGGAGTATATACACCAACTCAATATGCTCTCTCATGTAAAATACAGAAATTGTAAATTTTCGCAAATCGAAAGAAATCTAAATATTATCTATGCACCCCAATGTTAAAAGAAAATGGCTCTGAATATAAACTGTCAGAAAAAATATACAATGCCCTTTTCTAATTTATTTTGGAGTATACACACCAATTCAATATGCTCTCTCATGGAAAATACAAAAATTCTAAATATACGGGAATTGAAGGAAATCTAATTATTATCTAGGCACCCCAATGTAAAAACCAAAATTTCTCGGAACAAAATTTGTCAGAGAAAATATACTATGTCCTTTTCTACTCTGTTTTCGAGTATATACACCAACTCAATATGCTCTCTCTTGTAAAATACCAAAATTATAAATTTACGCTAATCAAATGAAATCTAAATATTATCTAGTCTCCCCAATGTTAATAGGAAAATTGCTCTGAATATAATATATCAGAAGAAATATACAATGCCTTTTCTACTGTGTTTTGGAGTATATACACCAACTCAATATTCTCTTTCATGTAAAATACCGAAAATCTAAATTCACTTGAATCGAAAAAAATCTAAGTATTATCAAGGCACCCCAAGGTTAAAAGCAAAATTGCTCTAAATGTAATCTGTTCAGAAATAATATACAATGCCCTATTCGTCTGTGGTTTGGAGTATATACACCAAATCAATATGCTCTCTCATGTAAAATACCGAAATTCTAATTTTACGCATATTGAAAAAAATCTAAATATTATGTAGGAAAACCAATGTTAAAAGAAATTAGCTCTGAATATAATCTGTCAGAAAAAATATACAATGACTTTTTCTACTCTGTTATGGAGTACATACACCAACTCACAATGCTCTCTTATATAAAATACCGAAATTCTAAATTGGCGCTAATTGAACAAGATCTAAATATTATCTAGGCACCCCAAAGTTAAAAGAAAATGGCTCTGAATATAATCTTTCATAAAAAATATACAATACTATTTTCTACTCTTTTTTGGAGTATATACACCAATTCAATATGCTCTCTCATGTAAAATACCGAAATTGTAAATATACACGAATCGAAAAACATCTAAATATTATCTAGGCACCCCAATGTAAAAAGCAAAATTTCTCAGAACAAAGTCTGTGGGAGAAAATATACAGTGCCCTTTTCTACTTTGTTTTAGAGTGTATACACCAACTCAGTATGCTCTCTAATGTAAAATACAGAAATTCTAATTTCACACGAGCAGAAACAAATCAAAATATTATCTAGGTACCCCATTGTTAAAAGCAAAATTGCTCTGAATATAATCTGTCAGAAAAAATACACAATGCCCTTTTCTACTCTGTTTTGGAGTATATACACCAATTCAATATGCTTTCTCATGTAAAATACCGAAATTCTAAATTTACGCGAATCGAAAAAAATCTAAATATTACCTAGGCACCCCAATGTTGAAAGCAAAATTGCTCTGAATATAGTCTGTCAGAAAAAATATACAATACCCTTTTCTACTTCGTTTTGGAGTATATACACAAACCCAATATGCTCTCTCATATAAAATACCGAAATTCTTATTATATGCGAATTGAAAAAAATCTAAATATTATCTAGACACCCCAATATTGAAAGAAAATAGCTCTGAATATAATCTGTCAGAAAAAATATACAATGCCCTTTTCTCCTCGGTTTTGGAGTATATGGACCAACTCAATATGCTCTCTCATGTAAAATACCGAAATTCTAAATTTACGTTAATCAAATGAAATCTAAATATTATCTAGGCACCCCAATGGTAATAGCAAAATTGCTCTGCATGTATTTCGTCAGATAAAATATACAATGCCTTTTTCTACTCTGTTTTGGAATATATACACCAACTCAATATGCTCTCATGTAAAATACAGAAATTCTAATTTTATGAGAATTGAAAAAAATCTAAATATTATCTAGGCACCCCAAAGTTAAAAGAAAATGTCCCTGAATATATTCTGTCAACAATAATACAATGCCCTTTTCTACTCTGTTTTGGAGTGTATAAACCAACTCAATATACTCTCTCCTGTAAAATACCGAAATTCTAAATTTACGCGAATCAAAAAAAATCTAAATGTTATCTAGGCACCCCAATGTTAAAAGCAAATTTTTTTTGAATATAGTCTGTCAGAGAAAATATACAATGCCCTTTTTTACTTTGCTTTGTAGTATATACACCAACTAAATATGCTCTATCATGTAAAACACCGAAATTCTAATTTTACGCAAATCGAAGACATTCTAAATATTATCTAGGCACCCCTAGGTTAAAAGAAAATGGTTATAAATATAATCTGTCAAAAAAAATATACAATGCCTTATTCTACTCTGTTTTGGAGTATACACACCAACTCAATATGCTCTCTCATGTAAAATACCGAAATTCTGATTTTACGCCAATCGAAAAAAATCTAAATAATATGTAAGAACCCCAATGTAAAAAGCTAAACTTCTCTGAATATAATCTGTCAGAAAAAGTATACAATGCTCTTTTCCACTCTGTTTTGGAGTATATACACCAACTCAATATGCTCTCTCATGTAAAATACTGAAATTCTAATTTTACGTAAATCTAACAAACTCTAAATATTACCTAGGCACAGCAATGTTAAAAGCAAAATTGCTCTGAATATAATCTGTCAGAAAAAATATACAATGCCCTATTCTACTCTGTTTTGGGGTATATACACCAACTCAATATGCTCTCACATGTAAAATACCGAAATTCTAATTTACACGAATCGAAAAAAATGTAAATATAATCTAGGCACCCCAATGTTAAAGAAAAATTTCTCTGAATATAGTCTGTCAGAAAAACTATTCAATGCCCTTTTCTGCACTGTTTTGGATTATATACACCAACTCAATATGCTCTCTCATGTAGAATACCGAGATTCTAATTTCACGTGAATCGAAACAATCTAAATATTATCTAGGCACATCATTGTTAAAAGAAAAATTTCTCTGAATATAATCTGTCAGAAAAAATATACAATGCGCTATTCTACTTTGTTTTGGAGTATATACACCAAGTCAATATGCTCTCTCATGTAAAATACCGAAATTCTAATTTTACGCAAATCGAAAAAAATCTAAATATTATCTCCGTACCCCAATGTTAACAGCAACATTGCTCTGAATATTATCTGTCAGAAAACATATAAAATGCGCTTTTCTACTCTGCTTTGGGGTATATACACCAACTCAATATGCTCTATTATTTAAAATATGGAAATTCTAAATTTACGCGAATCGTAAAAAATCTAAATATTATCTAGGCAACCCAATGTTTAAAGCAAATTTGCTCTGAATATGATCTGTCAGAAATAATATACAATGCCCTATTCTACTCTGTTTTGGAGTATATACACCAATTCAATATGCTCTCTTGTGTAAAATACTGAAATTCTTAATTTACGCTAATCGAAAAAAATCTAAATATTATCTAGGTACCCCAATGTTAAAAGCAAAATTGCTCTCAATATAATCTGTCAGAAAAAATATACAATGCCCTTTTCTACTGTGTTTTGGAGTGTATACACCAACTCAATATTCTCCCTCATGTAAATTACCCAAATCCTAACCTTACTCTAAGTATCTCATAAAGTGCACAAGACCCCCTTGATGTTGTTTTTTATAACTAGGGGATTACAGATGACATTACTCACGATATGACTGCGGCTGTTTGCCGGTCCTGTGATAATGTTTCTAATATCCACAGAAGGAGAGGGGAATGTTTCTGCCCATAGGCAAATCCTCTGAATACGGCAAGACGAGTACACCGTGCTCTGATATGGTCACTAATGTAAACAAGAAAACAATTATATTGAATTAAACATTGCAAGGGGTGAAACCCTCCTATGCTTTCAATTCTAATGTCAATGGGGTGAGGATGACATTTTTGTCAATATGCCAAATGTGTAACTAGAACTATTGCCTAATATGTAAAGAACCACAATAACATTATCATTTCTGTGTGATATGGTTGCAAGTATCATATTACACCACATTTTCAAAATAGCAGGGCCCCAGCAGCTGTGGGCACAGCGCCCTAGGCAGGGGGTCCCTAAGCAGCCAGCGTGGGCCTGGTAGCTGTTATGGGCCCTCTGGCGGGGGCTGTGGGTACAGCCCCCTAGCCAGGGTTCTTTAAGCAGCCAGGGTGGGCATTGAGGCTGCTACGAGCAGAACTTTAGTAATAGCCTGCTGTGCATAGGTATGTAGTTTGCACCTATTTCTGCATGTGTACATTGTTTAAATAGTAGGCACATATTTGTATACGTGTACATACGGTGTTATCATGATACATATATATTTTCATAATATGTGCACTATACATATGTACCTAATACATACCTAATGTGTACAATACGTACTTTTTGGTGATATTACACGACATATATGTATTAGTGTGATTATATGTCTTACTGTGATTATATATATTTTATCACTGATATTTTAAGGAATGTGCATAGTGTACACATTATGTACCTATGCATTGTGTACACATTATAGAAATATATAGGTACGTATTTTACAGATTATGTACATTTTTGTACATGTGCATTGTGTACACCTATGTACAGCAGAGTACATGTACAGATTGTGCTTATTTAATACATTTATCACAATACGACAATAAATGTACACACTATGACTACATTCTGGGATTTTATATTTAGTATATTAGATAGAAATCTCTCCGGTTACCAAAGTGGGTATACACCTATATGTGTACCTAGTATATACGTGTATATATTGTACATACTGTGTACTCCTGTACAGAAGGTACATATCTACATTATATGAACATATGTGTAGTGTACATATGTACATACTGTGCACACTTATGTACACGTGTATATACCGCAAATTTGCAAGTGTGCATGATGTACATGTGTACATATCATATCACAATAAATGTAAATGTATATAATGTGTGCAATATGTACATTTATATTGATATTATGTATATGTGTATTGTGATTATATATGCTGTTGTGATTATATGAAATCATTGTAATATTACAATATATTTACATATTGTACACATTATGTACATACCTACTGTGTACACATTATGTACATATAAATGTACATATTGTACAGATTATGTACATTTTTTGTACATCTGTATTGTGTACACATATGTACATCACAGTCAATGTACATATGGTACATATTTTGTACGTTGATTGTAATATCCCAATAAGTGTACACATTATGAGTATATTCTGGGATATGATTTATATTATATAAGAAAAAAGTTACTTCCAATATCAATGTGGGTATACTCGCATGTGTGTCCATTTTGCTGTACCTTCTATTAATCTTTGACATTGAACATGATAGTGAGAGGTGGTTCTTTTCTCTAACAAGGTTTTCTGTTAATATAACTCAACTCTACTACCTTGTGGCCTCTGTATCTTCCATTGTAAATTGTAATTACCTATAAAAGAGAATATTTTGACATCACGCATCTACCGCTTGGATCCATCAGCCAGAGGCCTAAAATAAAAAAGACATTCACCCCACGAATGGTTATATAGTGGTTGACAACCCCACTTTCTTCTAGGTAAATAGTATCCTCTCTTTAACAGTAGCTACTTACAAGATTTGTGCATAAAGAATGTGACTTTTTTATCAGTATCTAGTTTATTCTTACATAAATTTCTAAAATACTGAGAGAATATTCTGATCATTGGTTATGTATTATTTTAATTTAATTTTTTCCTCTCAAATTTTATCTTAACTGCATACTCTACCCTGTTTATAAGACTGTCCTATGGTTAAATTTAGTAGGTAGTAAATTATCCTGAGCACACAGAACAATTCTTTTTGTAATCAACTCTGAAACATCATTGAAAGAGCAAGGATATGGGAATGAGATTTATCTGGCTTTTATTTCTGGTACTTACTTGCTCTCTGACCTTGGGCAACTTATGTATTGCTCTGAGTCTCATCTTCTTCATCTGTAAAATGATCATAGTAATACCTAATTCATATGCAGCTTGGAAATGTGTAATTTAGTGATTGATATAAAGTTCCTGATACAATTTCTGACAAAATAATAGACACCCCACGAGAGATAGCCATAACAATCAGAGTTTATATTCACATTAACTGGGATAAAATTGATCTGAAAATACAGCATAAAAAAGCAGCCAAAAATTCACAAGCATATATTTCGCTTGCCTTTTTATACAGAGCTGGAAAATTTCTCATTATTATCTCATCCATTGCCTGCAGCACGATCCTTCCAAAACTCCTCCTAAGACCGTCTGCCAAGGTGGAACACACTGAACCGCATGTGACTCTGCCTTTTCTGACTATTTTTGCAAGATTTTTCTCATAGAGTATTATTAACAGAAAATGGGGCTGTTATCAAGGTGACTAGGAATGGTGCATTCTCAGTTCAGGCTCTGATGGAATGTCTACTTGATCTGGTGCAACTCCAGCTGTGCTCTTGGCTTTCCTCACTTTTGTGGTTCCGAGAATGCAAATATTCTCCCATGGCTTCCTTATTTTGTCTTTCTCCATGAGGTCTCATTCAAGTATAAACATTCCCTTCAATTTTCTCAACTCATTTTATATTGTCTGAATAACCTTGATAATTTTCCCTTTCCTAAAGCTATAGACCTTCTTTTGTGTGTAAGAACAGATTACTCACAAATGTTTACTGTCCGCTAAACATTTATGTGTAATCGGTCCTTAATTCTACACACAAAATATCATCTCTACCAACATTTTACAACTATAGTCTTTCTGTAGAGAACTATGAAAGGAACTTGCTCTAAAGGAGAAACTTCCAGAGCTAAACCAAGGGTCTGACCATTTTTAACAATATGTTATTCAGTAAAAATATTTTTTCAGTTAACAGAGAAGAATGCCATGGACAAAATGGCAAAAAAGAACTTTTCAGCACTTATTTCTTCACAGAAACATCAATTTGAACAGCCATCCGTGCATCAAAGTGTCTTCAAAATAGACAAGGAATCCAGGTGAGAGGTTATAGCACGTTTGTGGAGTAGAAAAGTAAGAAAAACGGCATAAAATAGAGTATAAAAGAGAGTTTTCTATTATCTGCATTACCCCGCCCCTAAACCTGGGTAGTGCAGCATGGAAAGAGATACTATGTATGTGCAGAGAGGAGAGCAAATGTAACACCTGACTTCAACATCAACTCCAATGCCAGGATCAATTCAGTGAACTCAACACCAGGCAGGTTTCTATAGCCACAGGCTATGGGACAGACCCTGTCAACCCAAGCTCCAGGCCTTCCCCTATGGCTCTAAGATCTAATGCCTCCAACCTCCATGGCTCCTATCGACATAGGCTCCAGGCCTACGCCACAACCAGGCCATTTATGGCTTCCCCAGGCTCCACACTGGTTACTATAGACTCGTAAGTGCCTGGATAAACAAACCTCTACATCGACACAGTGGAATATTATTCAGCAATGAAAGCAATAATCTTTGAATGTGGCTTTTGTTGCAGAAAAAAAGCACGTGAGCTATGAAACCATTAAAAGACATAGAGGAAACTCAAATACATACTACTAAGTGAAAGAAACCAATCTCAAATGACCACTTACTATATGAATCCAACTATATGACATTCTGGAAAAGGAAAAACTATAGAGACATCAAAACGTTCAGTGATTGCTGGGGGTTGAAGAGTGGGAAAGGATAAATGGGCAGAGCATAGAGGATGTTTAGGGCAATGAAACTACTCTGTGTGTTACTATAATGGTAGACACATGCCATTACACCCTTGTCAAAACTCACTGAATATACGACAGCAAGAATGGTCCCTAATGTCAATTATAAACTATGGGTGACAGTGATAAGTCAATGTTGGTTCATCCATTGTAACAAATGTACCTCTCTAGTGAGGAAGGTTGATAGTGGAGGAGGCTGTGCATTTGGGGAGGTGGGAATGTAGGAACTCTCTGTACTTTCCACTATGCCTCACTACTAACTTTACACTGCCCTAAAAATAAAGCGTATTTGAAAAAAGATTGAGCTGTTGATATAAGCCCAATGTCTACTTTGACGTCCAGAAATGTTTTTTTTAAAACGCTAATACACAACTTCCTGGAAAAAAATATTTGTTAACAAATTCTTTTCTAGAACAATTATTTTCGTGGGTGTTCCTGTCACAAGTATACATAAAAATCAGAATATGCAGCAACATCTTGATACTCTAAAAACACAATACCAAAAACGTTAAGAAAATCATTTCTAAATTTGATCTAAGCCAAAATGTGGAGAAGCAAAAGGGAAGAAAATTATTTCTGTATAATGAGATTATAGGTTGTTTCTCCGAACTCCTCTACAGTTTTCAGTATTTGCCAACTTCTATCATGGAGATATATAAATATAGAAGTAGATATGTAGATATATAGTCATTAGATATATATTTATATATAATAAATAAACAGATACCATTTTTATTATTTATTTATTTATTTATTTTTTGAGACGGAGTTTCGCTCTTGTTTCCCAGGCTGGAGTGCAATGGCGCGATCTTGGCTCACCGCAACCTCCGCCTCCTGGGTTCAGGCAATTCTCCTGCCTCAGCCTCCTGAGTAGCTGGGATTACAGGCACGCGCCACCAAGCCCAGCTAATTTTTTGTATTTTTAGTAGAGACGGGGTTTCACCATGTTGACCAGGATGGTGTCGATCTCTTGACCTCGTGATCCACCCGCCTCGGCCTCCCAAAGTGCTGGGATTACAGGCTTGAACCACCGCGCCCGGCCTACAGATACCATTTTTAAAAAATATATTTATGTATTTTATATATTTATATAATATATACATGTTCATATATACATCATGTTATCACCATTATGGATATAAAGAAGGACATTAAAATAGTGAAAAGATTAAAATAAAATGTACCAAAATGGAAACAGTGATTTAACTCTGCCTAGCTTTATGTGATTAAACAAGGTATTTTTCAAATCTATTTTTCTTTGCTTTCTAGAGGCTTTATAATAAACCTATATTTTTATATTTAAAAGCCTAATTTTTATTAAACAAATAAAAATTCAGCAACACTGTCTTTAGAACATTTTTTAAATAAATTAAGCATGAAGAAAATGTTATGACTATGGTGGTGAGCATTTTGAAAGATTAGCAGAAGCAGGGATAATGTGACACTTAGCTGATCTTTCAAGGGAAACTAGACAAATGACACTTTTCGAAAAGAAAATAGTAACTAGTGTTGAAACATGGTATTGCCAGTATGATTAAGAAGGAAAGTGTCAACTTCTTCTGTGGAAAATCCTAACATTACCAAACGTAAGAAGGCAAATACTTCAACAACAGAAATGAAAAAGATCTTGATTCATTTATTTAACACTTTTTTAGAGTTTAATCCCAAAAAGTCTTTTTTGAAGAAAAGAAAAAATCTTACTCGTGTATATTACCCTTATGCAGTGAACTGGCCAAATAAGTCTATCCAAGGTACGTTGAATACCGAGCATGCTGGAAACATTTTTATTGACATCATCTCTAATCCCTACAACAATAGTGCAAGGGAAGGTTTAACATCTTCTTTTTACAGAGAGGAAAGCTGAGGCTCAAAGAGGTATAGTAGCTCATTTAACATTACACATCTAATACGTGGTGGAGGTGGGACCTATACTTACATCTGTCAGACCTTAAAGTCTGTGTTCTTCTTTCTACCTCTCTGCCTCAGTCCAACAATTGGGATCTTTGCCATGATGCCTCACGAGTTCACGAGGCACTTTTCAGGAAGTTTTTGACTCAGACTTTATCACTCAGCAAGATACCTCAACTAATTTACAAAATGTGACTTGAAAAGCAGGTTGTAATTCCAAAAGCAAAAATCCAACCACAAAAGATAAAGTCTTAATCAGTAGAGCTTTACAGAAGGAAGTAATGTAGGTAGTAAGGGCACTTTCGGAAATGTCTGGAATCAGAGGAGTCGATGTATCACCTGTTAGAAATTGTACTCGCTTGGTAGCAAAATTTTCCTTGTGTTCACTTAAAATAATAGTCTTGTTGTTTTAAAACCAACGCACAGTCAGAGGGTGACTTGGATGTTTAGTTTTTATTCTCTTTGCCTTCTTGTTTTAAGAATGGATTTTTCCTAAATTCTAATTATTATTGTAACTTACATAAGTGCAGCCGATTTTGCTTTTAAGGATAAAACTACATTTAAGTAGCTTTGTCTGGATTATCAAAACCAGGCCCTGAAGAAGTGAGTTCCTAAAGGGTAGGAACTTTGCTTATGTCTATATCTCAGTTGTGTTAAACAGAATAACTGGCGCAAATTCGCAAATGATGCACTGAGGAATCATAGAACAAAAGACTTTATGAAGAACTAAGTTTCAGATTCAGGGTGACGCTAAGGAGCTAGTGTACCAGAGGATGGTATGCCTTCTGCAATCACAAAAGCAGCATTCAGTCTGATCTGGGCTCTAAGAAGTGCTCCTTGAGACCTGACATTTTATCCTAACACTGCCACTAACAGGTTAAGTCAGAAAGAGTTCACTTCCCAGAGCTTTCGATTTCTGGTTTCCAAATCAGCACAATGAGAAACTGAAAAGAAGGAAAGAGGAAAAAAAGAGAGGGTCAGAGATCCCTCCTGCTTGTACAATGCCATGATTTGGACACAGGGTTTGGGCAACCATGGCCCATCCACCAATTCCTGCCTGTCGTCTCTTGTCAGACAGCTCATGAGCCACGAATGTGAAAGAATTCAAAAAAGTAACAATATTTTGGGACATGTCAACAATTATATAAAATGCAATTTTCAGTTCTCATAAAAGTACTTTGGAACTCAGCCCCACTCCTTTATTACCCATTTCTATGGCTGCTTTCACACCACAACCACAGAGATGAGTAGCTGTGACAGAGACCATATGGGCTGCCAAGCCTAAAATATTTACTGCCTAGACCTTTCCAGAAAAAAAAAAAAAGGATTGCTGATTTTTTACACAGACAATCAAGCAAGCGATCACCTGAGAACATTAAAATCTGTGTCTAGGACAAATGGGGCCTATAGAAACTAGGGAATAATCTTCCCCACTACTTATGCAAGAACATTCACCCTTCAGAGAGCAGGCTACATGGCTTGGCAGCACTACTGCCACCAGTCCAGACTTCCCCTCACCTGTGCCCTATAAGTGACCAGCATTTCTAGGCATCCGTGGAGCAGCGGGGTGCATTCTCATGGCTGGCCCCACACCTTCCCTTCCTCCTGCTTCCTCACATTCTATTTTCTGGTGGTTGTCAAAGGAACGCTGAATTTTGCTGTCACTTTTTCAGACCCCAATTCCACTTATGACAGTCTTGGTACCAGGAAGCATTCCAAGCTCCTATCTCATCACCACAACCGCCTGCTTCTCACTTAGTCCAGACGAGCTTGCCACAGTGCACTTGCTTTTTAATCGCTCTCTCTCTTCTTGCCTTCACCTCCTCTCCCTCCCTCTCTCCCTGGCTCTTTCTGTCACACGGGTTTGTGCACATACACAAGTTCCGATTAGATAAAAGAAGAAACACTTTTTAAGTTTCTTTCTAGGCCTAATAGAAAATTCTTTTTTTTTTTTTTACAAAAGCAGAGCTGTTTTTCTCCATTGCAAAAGTGTGGGTGTCCTTCCTTTTGGAGAGTAACAATCATGTTCTACATGGCCTTCTGACACATTGCATGTTGTACATATGTGTGTGTGCACATGTGCATATGAGTGTTAGAATATGTGTGTGTAGCAGGGAGGAAAGAGATGAAGGAGAGTGTGTATGTGCATGTTGGTTCACATGAGTGTGAGTGTGTGCATGCACGTGCCTGTGTGTGTGCACATGTGTATGAGCATGCTTGTATTTGCGTATGAGAATGTGCATGTGAGAGAGAAAGAAAGAATGTGTGTATGTGTGAATGTGTATGTGTGTGTATAGCAGGGAAGAAGGGGATGAAGGAGAGTATGCTAAAAAGAGAACACCTCAGAACAGTCCAATAAAAGATTCCATATCAACATCATATCTTGTTAAAATACAGGATTCCCAAGTCAGTCACCTTCAAGCTGGAAGCCTGGAGTGTAAAAAGAGTGGGTGTTCTTCTCTGACAACTTATTGTCTAAGACAATTTTATGATCAAAAATATATTCGAATAAAAGCACAATCTCGGCTCACCGCAGCCTCCGCCTTTTGGGTTCAGGCAATTCTCCTTCCTCAGCCTCCCGAGTAGCTGGGATTACAGGCACGCACCACCATGCCCAGCTAATTTTTTGTATTTTTAGCAGAGACAGAGTTTCACAATGTTGACTAGGATGGTCTCGATCTCTTGATCTTGTGATCCACCCACCTCGGCCTCCCAAAGTGCTGGGATTACAGGCTTGAGCCACCGCGCCCAGCCAGAAATTTTTAAAAATGTGTTTTACGTTATTTTTTCTTTCAGCCTAAGGACTAAAAATTGAACACAACTGGATCTGCCCCATTGCCTCAAAGATTCTTAGCCTAGTTCAAGATCCATTGTCTGGACACTCCTGCTTTTCAGACAGAAAACAGGGCTAAATTCCTATTGACTTCCAAATACACAGACCCACAGATTTGTCACAGTAGCCTCTCTCTCTCACCCTGTCTCTGTCCGTCTGAGTCTCTCTTTCTTTCTCTCTCTCTTCCCTCACATCATCCCCAAATCAGAATGCATATATAAAAATTTGATTAACTGAAACATAGAATGACCAAGATTTTACTACAAGAGAAATACACAGACTTCATCTAAGATGTTTGGTTGAATACCTGCATATGCCTTCACTCCATCATTAAACCACATTAACATGGGATGATTAAAAATAAATAAACCAACAAAGATAAAAAGAAAATAAAGACAATCCCTTCAGCATATAGAAAACTGGCAAGCAGAAGCTGTCAGTGACACCTCACAGTAGACACAGAGATGCTAAATCCCAAGCCAGTGGCAGGAAGGCAACCAGGATCCCCAACGGTTCAAGAGTTGGCAGCTAAATTTACCTAGGGAATTTATGTTTCAGTAGTAAGTAGATCCCAGATCCTCTCCCTCGAATCGGTGACTGCATCCCACGGTGGTGGCAGGGTGGAGGTTTCCTCTCTATAGGGTAAAATTTGGTGTCTCTAGGCAGGAGCCCTCTAGACACAAGTGCTTAAATGTACACACTGAACACTGAGATCCTCCAGGTTTTCCTACCACTGAGTTCCAATGAGGGTGGCAGATACACTTGGTCAGAAGTTAAGATGATTTTTCTCTAGAGAGAATCTCTCTTTCTCAAGAAGAAAAGGTCTGACCCAGCAAGACCACCCCCCACAAAATGTTACAATCACAGAACTTCCATCAGCTTTTAGCTTTTCAGTGCTCCATTTTTTTCTAACAGACACAGACAGCTAAGGGTCACCAGGCATCTGAGCAAAGCTTCTAACATGAATGGCTGAGACCAGAGCAAGAAGACACATAAATGCAGCCTGAATGAGGACTGTGCTAGGAGATAAGACCTTCTGAAACCCATATGAATGTTCACGAAGAGATAAAAGTGTTACCATTTTCATGAAACAAGAACCAAATTTAAAGAAAAAGTAAACGCTTAGAAATTAAAAATATGACAGCAGAACTTGTGAAAAATTCTTGTTAGAATAGTAAGACAACAAAGTTGAGTAGATGAACCTTATGTCTTCCAGAAATAGCGATAAGAAAAAAGTTGAAATCCGGAAGAAAATTTGAACAGGTTCAACACTAAAATGATCAGAATTCCAAAGATAGAAATAGAGACAGACAGAGAGAGAGAAAAAAGAACAGACACACGCAGCAAATAAGAAAGAGAGAGATAAACCCTAACACAGTAATTGCTGGAGACTACAACACCCAACTTTCAGCACTGGACAGATCTTCCAGACAGAAAACCAACCAATCAACATGAAATTTAATCTTTACTACAGACCAAATGGAACTGATATTCAAGGAACATTTCATCCAATGACTGCAGAATACACATTTTTTCAACTCAACACATAGATCATTCATAAGTATAGAAGATACCTTAGGTCACAAAGCAGATGCAATCACATTTGAAATCAGGACTAAGAAATTCATTCAAAACCATACACTTACATGGAAACTGAGTAACTTGCTCCTGAATGACTCCTGGGTAAATAATGACATTAAGGCAGAAATCAAGAACTTTAAGAAGTTCTTTGAAAGTAATGAGAACAAAGGTACAACTTACCAGAGTTTCTGGGATGCAGCTAGTCAAGTAGTGTGGAGAGAAATTTATAGTACTAAATGCTCACATCAAGAAGTGAGAACTCGGGACAGCTGCGGTGACTCACTCTTGTAATCGCAGCACTTTTGGAGGCCAAGGCGGGCAGATTACAAGGTCAGGAGTTTGAGACCAGCCTGACCAACATGGTGAAACCCCATTCTACTAAAAATACAAAAATTAGCTGGTGTTGTGGCACATACCTGTAATCCCAGGTACTCAGGAGGCTGAGGCAGGAGAACTGCTTGAACCCAGGAGATAAATGTTGCAGTAAGCCCATATCACACCACTGCACTCCAGCCTGGTTGAGAGAACAACACTCCATCTCAAAAACAAAATTGAGATCTCAAGTTAACTACCCAACATCACAATTAAAAGAATTAGAAATCCAAGAGCAAAGAACACCCTCAAAGCTATGCTGAATGGGAGTGGGGAGAGAGGGCATCTTTATCTTGTGCCAATTTTTAAGGGGAATGCCTTCAGCTTTTGTCCATTCAGTATGATGCTGGCTGTGGTTTTGTCACATGTGGCTCTTATTATTTTGAGGTATGTTCCTTCAATACCTGGTTTATTGAGAGTTTTTAACACACATGAAAGTTGAATTTTATCAAAAGCTGTTTTTGCATCCATTGAGATAATCATGTGGGTAATTTTTTTTCTTTAGTTCTGTTTATGTGACGATGACATTTATCAATTTGCATATGTTAAACCAAACTTGCATCTCAGGGAGGGTGGTTGTGACCAGGAATTTATCAGTTTCTTCTAGATTTCTCAATTTTTTCAGGTTCAGTGGTTCACATCTGCAATCCCAGAACTTTGGGAGGTCAAGGTGGGTTGATCACCTGAGATTGGGAGTTCAAGACCAGCTGGATCAACATGGAGAAACCCCATGTCTACTAAAAATACACAATTAACCAGACATGGTGGCACATGCATGTCATCCCAGCTACTCAGGAAGCTGAGGCAGGAGAATAGCTTGAACTCAGGAGGCAGAGGTTGCACTAAGCCGAGATCTCACCATTGCCCTCCAGCCTGAGCAACAAGCACAAAACTTCATCTCAAAATTAAAGGAAAAATAGTGCCTACAGTTGTACATAATATTCTCTGAGGGTGGTTTGTATTTCTGTGGGGTCAGTGGTAATATTGCCCTTATTGTTTTTGATGGTGGTTATTTGAATCTCTTCCCTTTCTCCTTCATTGGTCTAGCTTCAAGTTTATTATTTTTTAACCAGTATGATTTTAATAGACCAGTTACTGGGTAGTAAATTGAAACGTACAGAGTGCCATCTCCAAGAGCAGTCATGATTTCATTTGGGTTCTTGAAAAATGTTAAGAAGTAGGTTGAGTTTTATTATTTTTTTCAGAAAACCAGCTTTTGAAAAATTTATGTGGAACCAAAAACAGCCAAGGCAATCCTAAGCAAGAAGAGCAAAGCTGGAAGCGACATGCTACCAGACTTCAAACTGCATTACAGGGCTACAGGAAACAACGGCATAGTACTGGTACAAAAACAAACACATAGACTAATGGAACAGAATAGAGAATCCAGAAACAAAACCAAGCTTCTACAACTATCTGATCTTTGGCAAACTTAACAAAAACAAGCAAGGGGGAAAAGATTCTCCCTATTCAATCAACGATGCCAGGATAACTGGATAGCCATATGCAAAAGACTGAAACTAGACCCCTTCTTCACATTACATACAAAAATTTGCTCATGATAGATTAAACACTGATATGTAAAACCAAAAACTATAAAAGCTCTGCAAGACACGAGACTATGCCATTCAAAACATAAGCACAGGCAAAGATTTCATCATGAACATGCCAAAAGAAAAGGTAACAAAAGCAAAATTGAAAACGGGTCAAATTAAAATGAGAAACTTTCACACAGCAAAATAAACTATCAACAGAGAAAACTGACAACCTACAGAATGTGAGAAAATGTTTGTAAACTATGCATTCCACAAAAATCTAATATCAAACATCGGTAGAGAAATTCAATTTACAAGAGGAAAACAAACAACCCATAAAAAGGTGGGCAAAGAACATAAACAGACACTTTTAAAACAAGACATATATGCAACAAGCAATCATATTAAAAAAGCTCAACATCACTGATTATTAGAGAAATGCAAATGAAAATTATAATAAGATACCATCTCACACCAGTCATAATGGCAATTATTAAAGCAAAAAAAAAAAAACACATACTGGCAAGGTTAGAGAGAAAAACAACACTTACACACTGTATTCGGGAATGCAAATTAGTTCTGCCATTGTGAAAAAGTGTCATGATTCCTCAAAGACCTAAAGAGTGAAATACCATTTGATTCAGCAAACCTAGTAATGGGTTACTAGGTATGTACCCAAGGGAATATAAATCCTTCTGTTATAGAGACATGTGCACGCATATGTCCATGGCAGCACTGTTCACAATAGCAAGAATATGGAATCAAGCTAAATGCCCATCAATGGTAGACTGGATAAAGAAAATGTGGTACATATACAACAAAAAACACTAGGCAGCCACAAAAGAATGCGATCGTGTTCTCTTCAGGGACATAGATGAAGCTGGAGACTATTATTCTTAGCAAACTAATGCAGGAACACAAAATCCAAATACCAGATATTTTCACTTGCAAGTGGGAGCTAAATGATGAGAACACAGGAACATACAACAGGCGGAAGAACAACACACACTAGAGCCTTTCAGAGAGTGGAGAATGAGAGAAGGAAGAAGATCAGGAAAAACAACTAAATGGGACTAGGCTTAATACCGGAGTAATGAAATGATCTGTACAATAAACCTCATGACAGACTTTACCTAAATAACAAACCTGTGCTTGAACCTTTGAACTTAAATAAAAGTTAAAAAAAAAAAAGGCAACTTCTCAAGTTGAATAACATAACCTCCTAGGTTTAAACACATGAACACAAACTCACACCAAGGAACATTGTCTTGAAAATCTGCAATATATGACAAAGGAAAACAGCTCTCCTAAGTTTTCAGAAAAGTTTTTTAAAAAACAGTATTTACAAAGAATCAAAAATCAGAATGATTTCAGGCTTCTCAACAGCACTACCAGAAGCTGGGAAATAATGGAGTAGTATCTTTAAAACTTGAATGGGAAATTATTTTCAATCAAAAATTCTATGCCCCACCAGTCATGTAAGTGTAAGAAGAAATAAAGTCATATTTCAGAACAATTTGCTTCAGTGTATCCTTGCTTGAATAAGTTACTGGAGGATACAGTCCACAAACAAGAGATTCAGGGCACGGGGCAGTGCAAAACAACAGAGTGGGTTTGTATTTGTATTGAAAAGACAGCAGCATTCGAGAGTTAGGGAATACTGGAGGAGGAGTTTTCTCCAGCATCCCTGGAGCCCACACCTCTCATTTCCACATTCCTATGTCCCATTGCTGCCCATGAATTCTGATCACCTATTCCTTTGATAGAGGTATTTCTCTCACCGATTAGCTGTAGTCAAGTGGCTCTTTCTTGGGCTACAGGAGGAAATCTATTGCTTTTCATTAAACATCAATTGGATTAACCTAGGCTTAAGGTCAGCATTATGCCATCAGCTGTACGTTCTTGGGAAGACATCTACTCACAAACTGGTTAAAGAACGTGGCCCTCCTAACTCTGACTTGTGTGATTCTAAGCAAGCTATTTAGCACCCTCTCATCTGTAAAACAAACATAAAGTTCTTATCTTGGGCTCCACAAACAGAAAGTGTTGAACAAGAACAGTTTCTTCTCCTCCAAGGCCAGACCATATGGAGGACCCTAAGACAGCCACAGTCTTGGTCAGTAGGACAAACACAAGGTTCAAATTGCACCATTAAAACTGTGGCCAAACGTTTGCTCTGCCTCTGAGTCACTCACTGTCATAAGGCTCTACCGGTTCCCATTCCAGATAGAAAGTGGCCTTTTGTTGGTTTTTGTTGTGTTTTTCAAGAGATGGAGTCACCCAGGCTGGAGTACAGTGGCATGACCATAGCTCACTGCAGCCCCAAACTCCTGAGCTCAAGTGACCTTTCTGCCATGGCCTCCTGACAGAAGCTGGGCCAACAGGGCAGCAGGTATGCATCCCCACACCCAGTAATTTTTTTTTGAGAGACGGGGTACTGCTATGTTGCCCAGACTGCTCTCAAATTCCTGGCCTGAAGCAATTTCCCCATATTAGCCTCGTAAATTTCTAGGATTACAGGTGTGAGCCACTGTTCCCAACAGGTGTTCTTAAATGCAATTTCCACACTGCTATTCTGAAGAAGGGCAAGAAGCAAAGAGTCCCTCCTTGAAACATAGAAAATAAAAGCATTCACTATTAAGTGGAGGCAGAGTTGATGATCAGCCAAAACTACTTCAACTGTAATCCAGAAGTCCCATTGATACAGGAGTTCTAAAGAAATTATTTAGTCAGAGATTGAAAGTAAGGAATTCTTTGGTAAGGTTTCCCTTGGAATAAAAAGCAGCCCCAAAACCATTTCTAACAAAGAGCGGCCTGTAAAATCGAGCTGCAGATATAGACAAGCGAACTGGAAGCTTGCACAGGCGAATGCCAGCAGCTGTAACAATAGGAGGCTACTTGGTTGCCAGGCATGCTCAACCTGACGGCTTTATCTTCCTTTTTCTTTATCAACCACAAGTGCAGTAAGGGACAGACAACATGCACTGGCCAAGTAGAAAACCTATATGCATAAGAAGATTTGGGTGGATAGCCAGCTTCTTCACGAGCTATGTAAAGCTCTCACCTGGTCCAACCCATATTTGGACCCTATGTAAATCAAACACCACCTCCTCAACAAGTCTATAAAACCTTGTGCAGTTCACCAGAAAACCAGAAAACACACTAAGAAGCCCCTCTCTTTCTCTGCAGAAGAGAGAGATGTTCTCTTTTCTTCTTTTGCCTGTAAAACCTCCATTCTTAACCTCACTCCATGTGTATTCATGTCCTTGATTTTCTTGACATGAGGCAATGTACCTTGGGTATTACCTCAGATGGACAATGCTACTTCATCATAGTTCTGTTTTGTTCAGGATGTGGGACAAACGGCTCCTTTCCTCTGCAACCTCAGCTCCACCTTACTCAGGCCTCCTTCCAGCAGAATCACAGAGCCAAATGAAACCCCTTAAGTCTTCTTTTAAATTGGCAGCCGCTCCAAAGAAAGCAGCATGATGAGTTTCAGGTGGCCCGTGGTGGGGGCAGTGCTACTCTGGCTTCTCCGTGCTCAGTCCCTCTCAGTTCAAAAGCGCACCACGTGGAGCAATAGAACACCTCCTCATCTGGGTTTTAAAAATAGTGGGAGGAAAAGCGCTGTCTTTATGCTTATTTCCCTGGCAGAGGGGAGGTCATAAAACACTAATTTCTAAGCAGTGGACCAGAGTTTTACTGATCTCTTCTGTTACTTACTCATGTTTACCCAGAGAAACCACATCACAATTCTGAGTCTCCTCTGGCAAGAGAAGGAATCGGATTCATGATTCTCTCAGCCCCCTTTCCACAGTAGAGTTCTGACTCCACTTCTAAAATACTTTTCTGCAAGCCTCTGTACCTCATAAATGTTTTACTCTACTCGAGACAGCAAAGGGAAGCACAGATTAGCTACTGTTTTCAGAACAGTGGAAACATGCTGTCTTCTCCACGTTTGGCATTGGAGTCAAAGATCAAGCGCCAAACAGTAGTTGTCAAGAATCCTTTCATTTACAATCAGGTTCTAGACTTTTCAAATGGTGTGGGCAAGAACCAGTTTTGCCAGAATAGGTTATTATCTACCTCTTACCTTTATAGGACAGGACTAAAAATTCTCTTTTTTAAGACAGAGTCTTGCTCTGTTCCCGAGGCTGCAGTGCAGTGGCATGATCTCGGCTCACTACAACTTCTGCCTCTCAGGTTGAAGTGATTTTCCTGCCTAAGCCTCCTGAGTAGCTGGAATTACAGGGGCCCACCACTACACTCAGCTAATTTTTTAATTTTTAGTAGAGACAGGGTCTCCCCATGTTTGCCAGGGTAGTCTCCAAAGCCTGACCTTATGATCTGCCTACCTGAGCTGCCCAAAATACTGGGATTACAGATGTGAGCCACCACGCTGGGCATTTTTTTTTAATTACACTGAAGACTTTTGAAAGGGTTGTGTGTTTTATGAACTTCCTCCTCACCCAATTCTCATGGATAGGAAAAGGCTGCTGCTTCATTTTAAAGCTAATGAGCTGCCTGAACAGGAACTTCTATTTAACGTTTCAAGCTGATTAGCTCACGTCCCTGAAGGCTGGAGAACACGGGAACTGCTATCCCATCTGAATACAATCCAAAAGCAAAAGGCTGTGGCCAAGTTGAAACAATGGGGCAGATAGAAACGATAAAGACTGGAGCTGGGAGTGGCCCGTACTTCAAGTTAAGCCAAACAAAGGTGTTTGCATGTTTTATATGGGCAAAATAGGAATTCCATAATAGAGAAAACCATTGATTTTAAGGAGGACGCTGCCCTGAAAAGCTTCCTGCCAGGGGTAAGGAAGAGGCTGCCCAGGAACCCCAGAGGCAGGTGGTAGGAGGGCTCTTAGTGGCTTCCTAGAAACTGTATTACCTGAGGTAGTGAACTGCTGTCAGAGATCCCTACCAGAATTTCTCAGGAACGCATGAGAAAGGGCCCAAAACTGCATGCCTGCTCCTAAAATGTGACACCATAATACAGCTGAACTATTCAATAAGGCCCTATCTGTTCCTCTGTCTCTCCTTTCTCCCTGCCCCTATCCAACCCTAGAAGAGCCAGAAAGCACTGCTAAGAAGTGAGGGTGGGTGGTCATAAACAAACACACTGCCCTCCTTTCCCTTCCCACTGTGGGTTTCTCAGGCTGAGGCTGTCACAGCGGAGGAGGGATGAAAATTTTTTTCATTGATATTTTATCATGAACATTTATGAACGTACAACAAAGTTGAAAAAACTTTACAGTGAACACTTTAACTGTATCTTCACCAACTTGGAGTCTTATTTTATCTCATGTCCATCCATAGATCCATCTTTCTATCCATCCAGTAATCCATTATAGTTTTTAGGCATTTTAAAGTAAATTTCAGACATCAGTAACTCAACGTGCATTAACTAGAATTTGGTACCTTTTTTTTTCCTTTTGGTGTAAAGTTTACAAATGATGAAATGCAAAAATTTTAAGTATGTATTTACCGAATTTTGACAAAAGTATACATATGTGTAACCCAAAACTCTATCAAATAAAGAACATTACTATAATCCCTGATATGGTTTGGCTGTGTCCTCACCCAAATCTCTTCTTGAATTGTAGCTCCCAGAATTCCCACGTGTTGTGGGAGGGACCTGGTGGGAGAGAATTTAATCATGGTGACAGTTTCCCCCATACTGTTCTTGTGATAGTGAATAAGTCTCACAAGAGCTGATGCTTCTATAAGAGGACTGACTGTTTGCATAGTATATTATTTTAAATGTACTCATTTAGGGTCAGGTACAGTGGCTCACACCTGCAATTCCAGCACTTTGGGAGGCTGAGGCAGGTAGATCACTTGAGGTCAAAAGTTTAGGACAAGCCTATCCAATGCAGTGAAACCCCAGCTTTATTAAAAATACCCCAACATTTAGCTAGGCATGGTGGCAGGTTTCTGTATTCCCGGCTACTCAAAAGGCTGAGGCAGGAGAATTGCTCGAACCCAGGAGGCGGAGTTTACAGTGAGCAGAGATTGCACCACTGTACTCCAGCCTAGGAGATAGAGTAGGACACTGTCTTAAAAAAATTCAAATGTACTTATTTAGACCTACGTATATTTGTCTTCTTTTTTTCTATTCAAAGTGTGTATTTCATATACAGCACTGGGTCTTGTGGGTTTTTTAAATCAATTCTGGCACTTTAATTGGAGTATGTGGTATGATTCAATAACATTTAACGTTATTAAATATAGATTTATTAGTGGTTGAATGATGTAATTGGATTCAAGCTTACAATTTAATGGTTTGTTTCATTAATTTGTTTGTTTTGTTTGCATCCCCTTCCCCACTTTTTGTCCTGTCCCTTTTCTCCTGATGTCTTTTGGACTCTTTAAATACTTTTAAAATTTCATTTTAAAGTATCCATGACTTATTAGATGTAGTGGTTGAATATTCCTTATCTGAATTCCTTGGGACTAGAAGAGTTTTGGATTTTAAACTTTTTTCATATTTTGGAACATTTACATATACATAAAGAGATCTCTTAAAGATATAACTGAAGTCTAAACACAAAATTCACCTATGTTTACGTACACCTCATACACATAACGCAAATAAAATTTTACATATTTTTAGCAATTTTGTGCACGAATCAAAGTTTGTATACATTGAACCATCAGAAAGCACACATATCGCTATCTCAGCCATCGATGTGGATGAATTTCAGATCTTGGAATATTTTGGATTTTCGGGTTTATGGATCAGAGATGCTCAACCTCTACCTGTTTTCATTGTTGATTATTTTATGTGTTAAAATATGTAAAAAAGGGTTAAGTTTTCAGCTGAATGAGATTTTTGAGTTTGGAAATTAAACTAAACAGGATTCTTCTGAAGTTCCAGGATACAGGTGCAGAATGTGTAGGTTTATTATATAGGTATATGTGTACCATGGTGCTTTGCTGCACCTATCAACCGTTCATCTAGGTTTTAAGCTTCACATGCACTAGCTATTTGTCCTAATGGTCTCCCCGTCTCACCCTTCTCTGACCCCCAACTGGCCCCAATGTGTGTTGTTCCCTCCCTGTGTCCATGTGTTCTCACTGTTCGACTCCCAATTATGAGTGAGAAAGTGTGGTGCTTGGTTTTCTGCTCCTGTTTTGAACTAGACAGAATTTCTTAATATCTTAAATTGCTCAGTGAAATAGAAAATATCAAAGATTCTACCCAACAGGTGGGTAAGAATGAGTCCACGTAGCAACTTTGATAAAGTGAAGGGAAATAACAAATCATTTCTGATTGCTCCCTGCCACAGCCAGTGCATTCAACCTTTTTACTGTCCTTTTATTATTTTTTCATTGTTCTTACAGTCATTATTATTTTTCCCCACATGAAAAAATAAAAGTGGTGGGATTGATAGTGAGGAAACAGACTGACAGCTGCCCCTACACGTGAGTTTAACTTTTGAGAAATATATTCAACATGATGATTTTCACACAGGGCTAGTAGGCCTTCTGCATCTGTTATAATTCCTGTTATGTTGTGGACAGAAAATAAATTTTTCTCTCCATGGGAACCTGTTAGTGATACTTGAGAACAATGTCAACTGTAGACCGAAACCGAATACAAGTGGAAATATTGTTTCATTTTTTTTGCAGTATTCCTTTTTTCAGACCTGAGATAGGAGGATAAAAAAGGAAAGAACTATTGACATGTGCAACAACATGGCTGAATATCAAAAACATTTTCTTGACTAAAAGAAACCTTACATATGGAGTGATCACAATATAATTCTATTTCTATCAAACTTTAAAATCTGTTCTGAAAGAATATTTAAAAGTATATTTGGGCTCGGGACCGACTAAGAGGAGGCAAAATTGAACTTTCTAGTCTCTGCTGTGATCCAAAACCCATGCTATAAACTTTGTACACAGTATCTCATTTAATCCTCAAAATCACCCTAACTGGTAGTTACTGTCACTTCCCCTGCTTCAAACAGAACATAAAGCTCAGAGAATCCAGGTACTGTGTTTTTTTGTTTGTTTCTTTTGTTTTTGAGATGGAGTTTTGCTCATGCCACCCAGGCTGAAGTGCAATGGCGTGATCTCGGCTCACTGCAAGCTCCACCTTCTGGGTTCAGGCAATTCTCGTGCCTCAGCCTCCCAAGTAGCTGGGACTACAGGAACGCACCACCATGCCCAGCTAAGTTTTTGTATCTTTAGTAGAGATGGGGTTTCACCATGTTGACCAGGATGGTCTCGATCTCTTGACCTCGTGATCCACCTGCCTCGGCCTCCCGAAGTGCTGGGATTACAGGTGTGAGCCACCATGCCTGGCCCGGTACTGTGTTTTACACCTACTTAGAAGTCACCAATTCCTAACGTTCTATAAAATGTTCTAAATAAAAATGAATAAAGTAGGCAAAAAAGACCATGTAAATAGCATTTCTACAAATATCTCCTAAGACAATTTTCACATCGATGTCCAAAGACATTTACAAGAACGTTTTCCACAACACTGTTTAAAATAATAGAAAACTACAAGCAACCTAAATGTCCATGGAAGAGTTAGATTCTTTCTCTTATTTCCGTATAATGCAATACTGTGCTGATGTAGAGATATCATATTCATTTTTAAAAATTACATTCACCTTCTTCTTATGGATCCAAGGAGATATGTTAGAGAATATCTATTGCATCTGGACATAAACATAAATACAAAGGAAATAGTAGGGGCTCTCTACAAGTGGTTATATATTGGAAGAGGAAGAAGAGAAAAATAAAAGGGATTATGAACTTGTATATGCTTTGGTAGTGTCTGGTTTTGTATATAACTTGAATTTTTCATAAATATATTTTACAGTCTGCATAATTACTAGGTAAGAAGACAAGTAAGTCAGTTTAGTAAAAGTTCTTCCAATTACTGCAACTGATTTCTACAGCCAGAATGTTCCCAGAACCTGAAAAGAGGAAGCACTAGAAATGGAAGGCAGAAATACTGACACTAGAGGGCCATAGCTGGAGAGGGTGGATCTAATGCAGCAAATCCATCAGCAGTTCTCATCGCCATCTTTGAGAAACCTCACAATTTTCCGTGCGTAATAAATGAGTTAAATTGAAAACAAATCCATGACAGTGGTGCATGAGAAAGGTTACATGTGTCCCGAATAATAAAGTCTGCGCACAATATAAATTAAAACATACCATTTTACATTCATAAGATTGACAAACAAAAAGTAAAAGCCTAGGAATATCAAGTGAAGCCAAACACAAAACAAGTTTCCCCACATTTCCTGTGGGAATACCAATTGTTACAACTACTTTAAACAATTGGAAATTCATAGTAAAAATGAAGACAAGCCTCCCCTACAACTTACCAATCCCTCTTCTGGGAACACAGTAAGAGAGATTCTTCCCAAGAAACCTGTAAACAAATGTATATGGCACTATGCATGTAATTGTACATCGTGGTATTTCCATATGGTAAAGTATTATTCGGCAGGGAAAGTAAGTAGACCAGAGGTAGACATTTCAATATCAATAAGTTTTAGAAAAATAAAATGGAGTATAGGAAGCTGCAACTATATCTGTAATGCTTTGTTTTGCCAGGAAAATAAAGGGACACGTGGGGAGGGCAAAGGACAACAAAAACTAAACAATCTGAAACACATGCAGAAAAATACCCATATTTTAAAATTTTCCATTGCTGCTTATATTAGTTTCTGTCTTTTCTATACGCTTGAAGTACTTGATAATCAAGAAAATATAAAAGGCATAGGAAAAAGTATTCTGAGAAAATACATCGAAAGGTTTATGGTTATTAGATTTGGTAAGATTTTAAATGACTTTAATTTTCTTTGTTATATCTCTCTATATGTCCTAGTCATACCATATTAAATGTGTATTTCATTTATGACAATAAAAATGTATTGTTTAAAAACTCATATATATGCAGTTTTATCTGACATATGATGAAACTCTACGAAACATAGATTCAGCAAAAATACTGAGAACAAGAACAAAAATAATAATATTAAGAGTTGTTGACTTTTGGATGGAGCTATGAGTGACTTTACATTTATCTCTAAACTCGATTTTTCTATAGTGGGCAAATAAAATATTTGTGAAAGCTAGATTAAATAGAAAGCTATAGGTTTTAAATGAAAAGGAATTCAAATAATTTTCCAGCATGATAAAATGTTCATATTCCTAAATATGAACTACTTTACAAAAGCACCAGTGATTTTAAAGAAACATTAGATGATTTTTAAAGGAAGTCAGTTATGATACTGCAGTTTATAGTGATACTGAGTGTTTGCTAGCTCCACTAATCAGGATATTAAGTTAATAGTATATAATATGCCATAAAGAAATTATATGAGCAGAGGTTACTGCAAAAGGAGAACACAATGATTTTAAGTGGGCTGGTGACCTGAATTTCTTCCAGTGAGGGGAAACATCAGAGTCATTTGATCAATGAAGTGCCTTTTATAAATCTTCAGGAAATCTCCTATGAAGGCTTTAAGAAGATGGATTTCTTATGACTTCTGATGTATGTTCCCATGAAATTTTTCCATTGCCACCATGGGCCTGCCCAGCCTAAGAGATGGAAACTGTGAGTCCAGCCCACTGACGCCCAGCATCAGTAAGAAGATTGCACACTGAGGAGGCCATGGCCAGCCTGCTGACTGAAATCTATACTGTAAAAGGATGATGCTGTTCCAGCAATCCTGAAACCCTGCCCTAGGATCAATGCAAAGTGGTGTCAACCTTAGAATTTCAATACGCCTAGGCAGATAGTTATCTTTAAATATAAGAACAGTATCATTTTCTGGAGAAACCAAAAGAATCCAGAAAAATTCTACAGTAGTCTACTCTGCCCTTCCTCCCCATTCCGTCTTGTTAGTAACAGCCAAATCCAGGCACAAAGATGTCCTAACTTCTACACCTGAGGTTGCCCACAACGTGTGCTAGGTGACGCATCTTATAGAGCACATATGCAAACAATTATGGGATCTGAAAAACAATAACTCAGGCAGAAACATTAGGAATTGGTGCCCCTAAGTGAACCAGTGGGAAAAAAGGAGGCTTAGAGAGTTTAAACAACTTTCCCCAGTAGCTGATAAGTTACGGTGGCCTTAGACAAGCTGACAAGAGTGGTAGCAAAAAGGCTTCAAGGATTACAAATTGTTCTACTATAAGGTTTTAAAAAGGTTTCAAAGGCAAAGAAGAGCAAATGAAGCCATGAATTTTACAATCTACATATTTTTAGCCCTTTCTCTTTTTTGCTCTTCTTGAGTAAACTAATTAGACCCTGCAAACACATTCCCACCCACAATGTGGTCTCCATTGCTTTAGGAACTCACCTCTGAGCAGCCAGAGGAAATGCAGCTGACCCCTTATCTAGTTAACAACCTTTTATACTCTGCCCTTTCGCTTTGCTTTCTCCATGCCAACATAAGACATACAAAGATTCTTCTGCCTCCAAGATGCTGCAGCTTTCTTGTCAGCTAGTTACCCCCAGCTAAAAATAACTGTTCCACATACTCAGAGATATATGGCAATCAAGCAACCAAGTGCCCCTTTTGCCAATGACATGTTTTTAAAAAATATGTTCAATGAGCGGCTCTTTGAAAATTATTCACTTTTTTTCTGAGTTGCAAAGGAAAACGAAAGGCAAATTATGGCTCTATAAGCAACTGTTTGCACAGATCCCATTAATTCGCCATCCACAGGGCTATTGACAACTAGCTCTTTTCTCTTGTCATTTCGCTTACCAGGCAGAAATGATTACAAACTTAATTTCTTTGGGGGGTTATTTAGGTTAGAGAGGGCCCCTTGATAATGCAGAAGTCATAACGGCCACCAGAGACAGGAGAACAATAGCTCCCAGTGCTTCCACAATGGAGAGAGAGATAACTGAATGTCATATTCGGAAGAAATTCAAACCATCATTGATTTTTTCAGATGAAAAAACTGAGGCTCAAAGAGGTTAGGGGGTTAACCAAAGTCAGTCAGTGTTTTAGTTTGCAGCAAAGCTGAAAGCAGGCGCTAAGCATTGCAACACCTGGTGTCTTCCTTCCTCCCCTCCATCCTGCTGCTAATAGTGTCAGTGGCAAATACAAGCCAGTTCAAGGAAATGTGGCCTCAGCGAGGAGTACTAAGGACCAAGCACCAATGCATCTTGACATTTACAACAAATTCCTTAATTACAAGGCTTCATTTATTCACAGAAGCTGCCTCTTTCGTACATAGCCAAACACACACACACACACACACACACACACACACACACACAGTGTGACAGAGATAATTTATCATTATCTGAATGCACTCAGGGTGGTCAATTTCAGCCAGAGTGAAGAACAGAGAAAGGTAGGGTCAAGGGCACTATAGAAATAGCTGTTCCTGCTTCACTTTTCAGCCCTCCTTCCCCTCCCATCAGCCCACTTTCATTACTTTTCTCTTTGATGAAAAATCTGAAAATCTTGGTCAGGCAGCTCTGCTTATCAGTGGGTTCTTAATAACCCACTTTTATCAAACTTCATCTGATGGACCCAAAATATATTTGATCGTAGCAAAAAGTACCCTTATCAGTCCTAAAATGACACTGTCCCAAAGTGAATAGTGTTAGCAGCCAACTCTCTAGAACCAGAAAGAAGTATGTTTAAATCTTCAATCCATCACTTTCCAGCCATGCTGTCATGTCCAACTCATTCTTCTTAAACAATATCTCACTAAGCACACTAGACTGTAGAAATGCACACAGATAGGGCCTTACCTTTTCTGGCTTTATTCCTGCGAGGCAGCAGTGGACACTAACATATCTGTCACTCCAGTTAATGTAAAGCTTTAACTGGTACAAGTGCTGTGCAGGCAGGTCTCTGGAACAATGAGAGCACCCAGGAGAAGGCTTTGCTTTAGTTACAAAGGTCAGGAAAGGTTTCCCCTAGGGAGGGACCGAGATCAGAAGCATGAGTGGGCAGTAAGTGGGCAAAGTAAGGACGATCTGGCATTCCTGGCAAATATGTGGTGCAGGGGGACCTGGACCTTGGCCAGTACAAGATGCTGAGTCTTTGCAGTGCAGAGCAGAGAGGAGGGGCACGCCATGAGGACAGAGAAATGTAAAGAAGACTGTGGCCATGGTGAGGAGGTTTGTCCTCATTCTAAGAAGGACTGGGAGGTATGGGGCATGGTCTGACTTATGTGGAGGACAGACTGGAGACAACATGGACACAGACACACAGGTGGAAGGCCAGGAGGTAATCCACAGAAGGGCTGCAATGAGAATTTTAATGGAAAGAAAAACAGAAGCTAAGGGATATCTAAGAACTAAAATCAGCAGGCCTGAATGGTAAGTTGGATATGAGAAGTGAGAGAGAAAGGGATAAACCAGAACTCACTCATAGGACTTTGGCTTGTGTGACTGGATAGGTGGTGGCACCATTTTCTAAAAACCAGAATGTAAGAAGGAGCAGGCTAGTGACTTAAACCTCATAGCCTCAATTTTCTCATCTGTAAAATGGGAATAGTCCTACATATATCACAATGTTTTTGAAAGCGTTAGAAAATATTCCTAGAAAATGAAGCCTCCATAAAAAGTGGTGTATGTTTCTCCCCCAAATAAATGGGACCTATTCTTATAGGCTTCTTTTTCTTGTTCTGATTGGAAACTCAGGATCTCAGATATTCATTTCTTTTCATCCTCTTCTCTGATGGCTCTACCAAATTGCTGGTTTACTGATCTCATCACCCTAAACAACGTATGGGTACTCCATACTAGTCAAATAGGCAAGTTGGCAATTGCTCTTCTGAACAAATTATTGTAAATGTCACTGCTACAGTGCAGCTCATAGTGGCTCACTTGGCTGTTCAAGGGAAAAATTCTTGCAAATGCGGCTCTTATTATTTGCCAAATGTTCATGCACAAATGCATTTATTTTACCAAGAGCGTAGTGTTGGGTCATTTAAGGAGAATGGAAAAACACCACTCACAATTGAAGAGGCAAAATAGAATACATACAGCACTCCAGAGCTTGCAAACCCCTTCATATACACTATACCAATGGTACCTCACACTGACTGTGGCTGAGATGTCGAGAAAGGGCAGGTATATTTATGATTATTTTTACAAGGTTAACTTAGACAAAGTAACTCTCTCCAGGTCACAACTCAAGGAAGTAATACATTTCTGTGATGAAAATACAAGTCTTGGGGCTTCTGATTTTATCATGTGTCTATCAAAATCCCCCACCTGCCAACGTTAAGCCATACGATGTAGAACATAAAAACCATACAGCCTCTGAAACAGAGGAGAGGGGCGAGATCAAAACTCATTTGAACTTACATAATCATATTTTTTCAATTCATTATTAGTCCACTATTATCATTGTGGTCGTCATTAATAGACAAGACGTGTTGAGCAACTACTACCTGCCAGACCAAATAGGAAGGACTTCATCTGTGCTGTTTCACTGAACCTTTACTTTCAACAAAGGTGCTCTTAAAAATCAGAATGATGAAAGTACAGATGAGAAAATGGAAGCCGAGAAGGCTTGAGTTGCCTAAACCTGCTCCTAAATCCTAGCCTTTTTCCAAGGCCACTCTACTAGACTTGCTTCTGTGGGATCTATTGTATTCATAGTCAAATACCAATAAGGCCAAGACAATGAGTACTTTTGAGTTCTTCTGGGTTTTGGGGAAAATTTAAACAATGTCTCCCAATCTCCTGAATGCATTTAATGTATTCGGCCGATTCGATAAGCGAGCAGGCATGAACGCTTATCTGAGATGATACCACTCTAGTTTCACTCTAACAGTACATTTTGTGTAGAATATTTCTATCTCAAATGCTGATCCTCATTCTGTTACTTACTGGCTGTATATCGTTGGACAAGTGGCTTAGCAGCTCAGACACTCAATTTAGTAGTCTGCAAAGTAGGGTTGACGATAGTTCCAATAGTAAAACAAAAGTGGAACCATCTGCAGAAAGCACTTGACATGGTTTCTAGAACATGGTTAGTAAGCCACACATATTAACTATGATTATTTTTTATTTTGATGATCCTTGTGACCACAGAAAAGAGGTTAGCTACATTCTACAGAGAGGAAACTGGTTCTAAGATATAAAGTGTTTTGTGTAAATTCACCCAGCTTGATAGAATAAAGATAAGGAAGCACGTCTCCTAAATGTGACAGAGAAAATTTTTGTTAGTAAAATCTCCAGCAACTCTCTGAGGAGGTGGGTCTTGGTAGCTGAAGAATTCTGAAAGTAGAAGTGGAAGAATTCTAAAATGCTCATCGGGAAAAGATAAGAAATCAAGAAACCTGAAAATGATTCAATAGTGAGCAAAGAGAAAAACAGGGGAGAGGAAGAATATGTTCAAAGGGATTTGAGAAATTTGCTCCCACACACAATGTAAATTACTATGAAAATACTGTGTTAGAAAAAATATACAAGGCCCTTTTCTACACTATTTTAAAGTATATACACCGTCTCAATATTGGCTGTCTTGTAAAATACAAAAATTCTATTTTTATGCAGTTACAGAAAATATAAATACTCTAATTTAACCTTAAAAAATTTACTCTGAAGACACTCTGATAGAAAAAATATACAATGCAATTTTCTACTATGTTTTAAAGTATATGCACCGACTCAATATTCTCTATCTTGTAAAATATGGAAATTCTAATTTTATGCGGTTACAGAATATATACATACTCATTTTAACACAAATGTTAAACACAAAATTACTAAAAATATAAATATTCTCTTTTTACCCCAACGTTAAAAACAAAATTGTTCTGACAATACTCTGTTAGAAAAAATATACAATGCCCTTTTCTATTCTGTTTTAAGGTATATACACCATCTCCATATTCCCTCTTGTAAAACATGGAAATTCTATTATTACGTGGATAGAGAAAATGTATTTCCTTTGACTTCAATGTTAAAAACCAAATTACTCTAAAGACACTCTGTTAGAAAAAATACACAATGCTTTTTTTAACTATCTTTCTTAGTATATACACAATCTCAATATTCTCTCACATGTAAAATACAAAAATTCTAAATTTACGTGGTTAGACACAAATATAAATATTCTCTATGCACCCCAATGTAAAAAACAAAATTGCGTGGAAGATACTCTGTTAGAAAAAAAATACAATGCTCTTTTCTACTCTCTCATGGTGTATATATACCATCTCAATATTCTCTGTAATGTAAAATACTGAAAGTCTAAATTTACGCTGTTAGAAATAAATAGAAATATCCTCTATGTCCCCGAATGATATAAGCAAAATTGCTCGAAGAATAATCTGTTAGAAAAAATATACAATGCCCTCTTCTACATTCTTTTGGAGTATATACACAATCTCAATATTCTTTGTCATGTAAAATACCAAAATTATAAATTTACGTGAATAGAAAAACATAAAAATATTATCTATTTACCCAAATGCTGAAAGCAAAATTGCTCTAATGATAATCTGTATGAAAAAATATACAATGCCCTTTTCTACACTCTTTTGGAGTATATAAACCAAATCAATATGCTCTCTCATGTAAAATATTAAAATTCTAAATTTACGCAAATAAAAAAATATATAAATATGATCTATGTAACACAATGTTAAAAGCAAAATGGCTCTAAAGAAAATCTGTTTCAAAAAATATACAATGCCCTTTTCTACACAGTTTTGGAGTATATACACCTTATCAATAAGCTGTCTCATGTAAAATATTTAAATACTCAATTTACACGGTTACAAAAAATATAAATATTTTCTATGTACACCAACATTAAAAGCAAAATTGCACATAATATAGTGTGTAAGAGAAAATATACAATGCCCTATTTTACTCTTTCCTAAAGCATATCCACCAAATAAATAGGCTCTCTCATACAAAATACCGAAATTTTAAATTTACGCCAATATAAAAAAATCTAAATATTATCTAGGCACACCAATCTTAAAAGCAAGATTGCACTGAATATCATCTGTCAGAGAAAATATGCAATGCCCTTTTCTACTCTGTTTGGAGTATATACACCAACTCAATACGCTCTCTCAGGTAAAATACCGAAATTCTAATTTTACGCGAATCGAAAATAATCTAAATATTATCTAGGCGCCCCACAGTTAAAAGAAAATGGCTCTGAATATAGTCTGTTTGAAACAATATACAATGCCTTATTCTACTCTGTTTTGGAGTATATACACAAACTCAGTATGCTCTCTCATGTAAAACACAGAAATTCTATACATAAGCGAATCGAGAAAAATTGAAATATTATCCAGGCATCCCAGTGTTAAAAGAAAAATTGCTCTGAATATAATCTGTCAGAAAAAATATACAATCCGCTTTTCTACTCTGTTTTGGAGTATATACACAAACTCAACATTCTCTCTCATGTAAAATACCGAAATTCTAATTTTACGTGAATCGAAAAAAATGTAAATATTATCTAGGCACCCCAATGATAAAAACAAAATGGCTCTGAATATAATCTGTCAGAAAAAATATACAATCCGCTTTTCTACTCTGTTTTGGAGTATATACACAAACTCAACATTCTCTCTCATGTAAAATACCGAAATTCTAATTTTACGTGAATCGAAAAAAATGTAAATATTATCTAGGCACCCCAATGATAAAAACAAAATGGCTCTGAATATAATCTGTCAAAAAAAATATACAATGCCCTATTGTACTCTGTTTTGGAGTATATACACCAACTCCATATGCTCTCTCATGTAAAATACAGAAATTCTATATTTAAGCGAATCGAAAAAAATCTAAATATTATCTAGGCACCCCATGTTAAAAGAAAAATTTCTCTGAATATAATCTGTCAGAAAAAATATACAATGCCCTTTTCTACTCTGTTTTGGAGTATATACACCACCTCAATATCCTCTCTCATGAAAAATTAAAAAATTCTAATTTTACCCGATCCTAAAAAATCTAAACATTATATAAGCACCCCAATGTTAAAAACAAAATTCCTCTGAATATAAAGTGTCAGAAAAAATATACAATGCCTTATTCTACTCTGTTTAGGAGTATATACACCAACTCAGTATGCTCTGTCATGTAAAATACCAAAATTCTAAATTTACGTGAATTGAGAAAAATATAAATATTATCTAGGCACCCCAATGTTAAAAACAAAATTGCTCTAAATATAATCTGTCAGAAAAAATATACAATGCCCGATTCTACTCTGTTTTGGAGTATATACACCAACTTCATATGCTCTCTCATGTAAAATACAGAAATTCTATATTAAAGCGAATCGAAAAAAATCTAAATAATATTTAGATGCCCCAAAGTTAAAAAAATATAGCTCTGAATATAGTCTGTTAGAAAATATATACAATGTATTATTCTACTCTGTTTTGGAGTATATACACCAACTCCATATGCTCTCATGTAAAATTCAGAAATTCAAAATTTAAGCAAATTGAATAAAATCTAAATATTATCTAGGCACCCCAATGTTAAAAGGAAAATTTCTCTGAATATAATCAGTCAGAGAAAATACATAATGCCTTTTTCTACGGTGTTTTGTAGTATATACACCAACTCAATATGCTCTATCATGTAAACTACAGAAATTCTAATTTTACCTGAATTGAAAAATCTAAATATTACGGAGGCACTTCAATGTTAAAAACAAAATTGCTCTAAATAATATCTGGCAGAAAAAATATACAATGCCACATTCTACTTTGTTTTGTTGTATATACAACAACTCAATGTGCTCTCTTATGTAACATACAGAAATTCAAAATTTACCAAATTCGAAAAAATCTAAATATTATTTAGGCACACCAATGGTAAAAACAACATTGCTCTGAATACAATCTGTCAGAATAAATATACAATGCCCTATTCTACTCTGTGTTGGAGTATACACACCCACTCAGTATACTCTCTCATGTAAAATATTGAAATTCTACTTTTACACGAATCGAAGAAAATCTAAATAATATCTAGGCGTCCCAAAGTTAAAAATAAATGTCTGTGAATATAGTATGTTAGAAAAAGTATGCAATGCATTACTCTACTTTGTTTTGGAGTGTATACACCAACTCAGTATGCTCTCTCAGGTAAAATACAGAAATTCTAATTTTACGTGAATCGAAAAAAATCTAAATAATATCTAGGCACCCTAATGTTAAAAGGAAAATTGCTCTGAGTATAATCTGTCAGAGAAAATATACAATGCCCTTTTGTGCTCTGTTTTGGAGTATATACACCAAATCAATATGCTCTTTCATGTAAAATACCAAAATTATAATTTTACGTGAATCGACAAATATAAGTAATATCTAGGTGCCGAAAAGTTAAAAGAAAATGGCTCTGACTACAGTCTGTTAGAACAAATATACAATGCCTTATTATACTCTGTTTTGGAGTATATACACCAACTCAGTATGCTCTCTCATGTAAAATACAGAAATTCTAATTTTACCCAAATCGAAAAAATCTAAATATTATCTAGGCACCCCAATGTAAAAAGCAAAATTGCTCTGAAAATAATCTGTCAGAAAAAATATACAATGCCCCTTTCAACTCTTTTTTGTAGAATATACACGAACTCAATATGCTCTCTCATGTAAAATACCGAAATTTTAATTTTACGTTAATCGAAAAACATCTAAATATTCTCTAGGCACCCCAATGTTAAAAGCAATATTGCTCTGAATATAATCTGTCAGAAAAAATATACAATGCCCTATTTTACTTTGTTTTGGAGTATATACACCAACTCAGTATGGTCTCTCATGTAAAATACCGAAATTCTAATTTTACGTGAATCGAAAAAAATCTAAATATTATCTAGGCACCCCAATGTTAAAAGCAAAATTTCTCTGAATATTATCTGTCAGATAAAATATACAATGCCCTATTCTACTCTGTTTAGGAGTATAGACACCAACCCAGTGTGCTCTCTCATGTAAAATACGAAAATTCTAATTTTACGCAAATCGAAAAAAATCTAAATAATATCTAGGCACCCCAAAGTTAAAAGAAAATGGCTCTGAATATAGTCTGGTAGAAAAAAAACACAATGCCTTATTCTACTCTGTTGTGGACTCTATACACCAACTCAGTATGCTCTCTCTTGTAAAATACAGAAATTCTAATTTTACGTGAATAGAAAATAATCTAAATATTATCTAGGCACCCAATGTTAAAAGCAAAATTGCTCTTAATATAATCTGTCAGAAAAAATATACAATGCCCTATTCTACTCTGTTTTGTTGTATATGCAACAACTCAATATGCTCTCTCATGTAAAATACAGAAATTCTGATTTTACCGGATTCGAAAAATTCTAAATATTATCTAGTCACCCCAATGTTAAAAACAACATTGCTCTGAATATAATCTGTCAGAATAAATATACAATGCCATATTTTACTCTGTGTTGGAGTATATACACCCATTCAGTATGCTCTCTCATGTAAAATACTGAAATTCTAATTTTACGCGAATCGAAAAAAATCTAAATAATATCTATGCGCCCCTAAGTTAAAAGAAAATGGCTCTAAATATAGTCTGTTAGATAAAATATACAATGCCTTATTTTACTCTGTTTTGGAGTGTATACACCAACTCAGTATGCTCTCTCATGTAAAATACCATAATTCTAATTTTACGTGAATCGAAATAAACCTAAATATTATCTAGGCACCCCAATGTTAAAAGGAAAATTGCTCCAAATATAATCTGTCAGAGAAAATATTCAATGCCTTTTTGTGCTCTGTTTTGGAGTATATACACCAAATCTATGTGCTCTCTCATGTAAAATACCGAAATTCTAATTTTACACGAATCGAAAAATCTAAGTAATATCTAGGTGCCACAAAGTTAAAAGAAAATGGCTCTCAATATAGTCTGTTAGAAAAAATATACAACGCCTTATTCTACTCTGTTTTGGAGTATATACACCAACTCAGTATGCTCTCTCATGTAAAATACGGAAATTCCAATTTTACCCGAATCGAAAAAATCTGAATAATATCTAGGCACCCCAATGTTAAAACAAAATTGCTCTGAATATAATATGTCAAAAATAATATACAGTGCCCTATTCTACTCTGTTTTGGAGTATTCACACTAACTCAGTATGCTCTCTCATGTAAAATACCGAAATTATAATTTAACGTGAATCGAAAAAAATCTAAATATTATCTATGCACACCAATGATAAAAAGAAAATTTCTCTGAATATAATCTGTCAGAAAAAGTATACAATGCCCTATGCTAGTCTGTTTTGGAGTATATACTCCAACTCCATATGCTCTCTCATGTAAAATACAAAAATTCTATATTTAAGCGAATCGACAAAAATCTAAATATTATCTAGGCATCCCAATGTAAAAAGCAAAATTGCTCTGAATATAATCTGTCAGAAAAAATATACAATGCCCTTTTCTACTTTGTTTTGTAGTACATACACGAACTCAATATGCTCTCTCATTGAAAATACCGAAATTCTAATTTTACGTTAATCGAAAAGCATCTAAATAATCTCTAGGCACCCCAATGTTAACAGCAATATTTCTCTGAATATAACCTGTGAGAAAAAATATACAATGCCCTATTTTACTGTGTTTTGGTGTATATACACCAACTCAGTATGGTCTCTCATGTAAATACAAAAATTCTATATTTAGGCGAATCAAAAAATATCTCAAGATTATCTAGGCACCCCAATGTTAAAAGCAAAATTGCTCTCAATATAATCTGTCAGAAAAAATATACAATGCCCTATTTTACTCTGTTTTGGAGTATATACACCAACCCAATATGCTCTCTACTGCAAATTACCGAAACTCTAATTTTACGCAAATCGAAAAAGATCTATATAATATGTAGGTGCCACAATGTTAAAACAAAATGGCTCTGAATATAGTCTGTTAGAAAAAACATACAATACCATATTCTACTTTTTTTGGAGTATATACACCAACTCTGTATGATCTCTCATGTAAAATACAGAAATTCTATATTTAAGGGAATCAAAATAATACCTAAATATTATCTATGCACCACAATGTTAAAAGTAAAATTGCTCTGAATATAACCTGTCAGAAAGAATATACAATGCTTTTTTATACTTTGCTTTGTAGTATATACACCAACTCAATATGCTCCCTCATGTAAAATACAGAAATTCTACTTTTACCCGAATCCAAAAAATCTAAATATTATCTAGGCACACCAATGTTAAAACAAAATTGCTCTGAATATAATCTGGCAGAAAAAATATACAATGCTCTGTTCTACTCTGTTTTGGAGTATATACGCTAACTCAGTATGCTCTCTCATGTAAAATACTGAAATTCTAATTTTACGTCAATCGAAAAAAATCTAAATATTATCTAGACACCCCAATGTTAAAAACAAAATTGCTCCGAATAAAATCTGACAGAAAAAATATACAATGCCCTATTCTACTCTGTTTTAAATTATATACACCAACTCCATATGCTCTCTCATGTAAAATAAAGAAATTCTATACGTAAGCAAATCGAAAATAATCGAAATATTATCTAGGCACACCAATGTTAAAAGAAAATTTCTCTGAATATATTCAGTCAGAAAATTTATACAATGTTCTTTTCTACTCTGTTTTGTAGTACATACACCAACTGAATATGCTCTCTCATGTAAAATACAGAAATTCTAATTTTACCCGAATCGAAAACATCTAAATATTATCTAGGCACCCCAATGTTAAAAACAAAATTGCTCTGCATATAATCTGTCAAAAAATATATACAGTGCCCTAATCTACTCTGTTTTGGAGTATATCCACCAACTCCATAAGCTCTCTCATGTAAAATACAGAAATTCTACATTTAAGCGAATCAAAAAAAACTCTAAATATTATCTAGGCACCGCAATGTTAAAAACAAAACTGCTCTGAATATACTCTATGAGAAAAAATATACAACGCCCTTTTCTACTCGGTTTTGGAGTATATACACCAACTCAATATGGTCTCTCATATAAAATAAAGAAATTCTAATTTTACGCGAATCGAAAAAAATCTAAATAATATCTAGGCGCCCCAACTTTAAAAGAAAATGGCTCTGAATATAGTCTGTTAGAAAAAATATGCAATGCCTTATTCTACTCTGTTTTGGAGTGTATACTCCAACTCAATATTCTCTCTCATGTAAAATACAGAAACTCTAATTTTACCCAAATCGAAAAAATCTAAATATAATCTAGGCACCCCAATGTTAGAAACAAAATTGCTCTGAATATAATCTAACAGAAAAAATATACAATGCCCTATTCTACTCTGTTTTGGAGTATATACGCCAACTCAGTATGCCCTCTCATGTAAAATACAGAAATTTTATATTTAAGCAAATCGAAAAAAATCTAAATATTATCTAGGCACCCCAATGTTAAAAGCAAAATTTCTCTGAATATAATTTGTCTGAAAAAATATACAATGCTTTTTTCTACTCTTTTTTGGAGTATAGACACCAACTCTGTGTGCTCTCTCATGTAAAATACCGAAATTCTAATTTTTCGCGAATCGAAAGAAATCTAAATAATATCTAGTCGCTTCAAAGTTAAAAAAATGGCTCTGAATATACTCTACTAGAAAAAATATACAATGCCTCATTCTACTCTGTTGTGAAGTCTATACACCAACTCAGTAAGCTCTCTCATGTAAAATACAGAAATTCTAATTTTACGTGAACTGAAAAAAACCTAATATTATCTAGGTACCCCAATGTTAATAGCAAACCTGCTCTGAATATAATCTGTCAGAAAAAATATAAAATGCTTTTTTCTACACTGTTTTTGAGTATATACACCAACTCAATATCCTATCTCATGTAAAACACCGAAATTCTAATTTTTCGTGAATCTAAAATAATCTAAATAATATCTAGGTGTCCAAAGTTAAAAGAAAATGGCTCTGAATATAGTGTGTTAGAAAAAATATACAATGCCTTATTCTACTCTGTTTTGGAGTATATACACCAACTCAGTATGCTCTCTCAAGATAAATACCGAAATTCTAATATTACGTGAATCGAAAAAATCTAAATATTATCTAGGCACCCCAATGTTAAAAGCAAAATTTCTCTGTATATAATCAGTCTGAAAAAATATACAATGCCATTTTCTACTCTTTTTTCGACTATAGACACCAACTCAGTATGCTCTCTCATGTAAAATAACGAAATTCTAATTTTACGGGAATCGAAAAAAATCTAAATAATATCTAGGCGTCCCAAAGTTAAAAGAAAATGGCTGTTAATATAGTCTGGTAGAAAAAATATACAATAAGTTATTCTGCTCTGTTTTAAAGTCTATACACCAACTCAGTATGCTCTCTCTTGTTAAATACAGAAATTCTAATTTTAAGTGAATCGAAATAAATCTAAATATTATCTAGGCACCCCAATGTTAAAAACAAAATTGCTCTGAATATAATCTTTCACAAAAAATATACAATGACCTATTCTACTGTGTTTTGGAGTATATACACCAACTCGCTATGCTCTATCATGTAAAATATTTAAATTTTATATTTAAGCGAATCGAAAAAAATCTAAATATTATCTGGGCACCTCAATGTTAAAAGCAAAATTGCCCTGAGTATAATCTGTAAGAAAAAATATACAATGCCCTATTCTACTCGGTTTTGGAGTATATAAAAAAACTCAATATGCTCTCATGTAAAATACAGAAATTCTAATTTTACCCGAATTGAAAAAATATAAATATTATCTAGGCACCCCAATGTTAAAACAACATTGCTCTGAATATAATCTGTCAGAATAAACATATAATGTTTTATTCTACTTTGTGTTGGAGTATATACACCCACTCAGATTGCTCTCTCATGTAAAATACCAAAATTCTAATTTTACGCGAATAGAAAATAATCTAAATAATATCTAGGCGCCCCAAAGTTAAAAGAAAATGGCTCTGAATATATTCTGTTAGAAAAAATATGCAATGCCTTATTCTACTCTATTTTGGAGTATATACACCAACTCTGTATGCTCTCTCATGTAAAATACCGAAATTCTAATTTTACGTGAATCGAAAAAAATCTAAATATAATCTAGGTACCCCAATGTTAAAAACAAAATTGCTCTGAATATAATCTGTCAGAAAAATAAAAACAATGCCCTATTCTACTCTGTTTTGGAGTATATGCACAAACTCCATATGCTCTCTCATGTGAAATAGAGAAATTCTATATTTAAGCGAATCGAAAAAAATCTAAATATTAATTAGGCACCTCAATGTTAAAAATGAAACTGCTCTGAATATCATCTGTCAGAAAAAATATACAATTCCCTATTCTACTCTGTTTTGGAGTATATACACCATCTCAATATGCTCTCTAATGTAAAATACCAAAATTCTAATTTTAACCGAATCGAATAAAATCTAAATATTATATAGGCACCCCGACGTTAACAGCAAAATTGCTCTGAATGTTATCTGTCAGACAAAATATACAATGACATTTTCTACTCTGTTTTGGAGTATATACACCAACTCAATATGCTCTCTCATGTAAAATACTGGAATTCTAATATTACGCGATTCGAAAAAAATCTAAATAATATCTATGTGCCCCAAAGTTAAAAGAAAATGGCTCTGAGTACAGTCTGTTTGAAAAAATATACAATGCCTTATTCTATTGTATTTTGGAGTATATACACCAACTCAGTATGCTCTCTCATGTTAAATACCGAAACTCTAATTTTACGTGAATCGAAACAAATCTAAATATTATCTAGGAACCCCAATGTTAAAAGCAAAATTTCTCTAAATATAATGTGTCAGACAAAATATTCAATGCCTTTTTCTACTCTGTTTTGGAGTATATACACGAACTCAATATCCCCTCTGATGTAAAATACCGAAATTCTAATGTTATGTGAATCGACAGAAATCTAAATAATATCTAGGCGCCCCAACGTTAAAAGAAAATAGCTCTGAATATAGTCTGTCAGAAAGAATATACAATGCCTTATTCTACTCTCTTTTGGAGTATATACCCCAACTCAGTATGCTCTCTCATGTAAAATACCGAAATTCTGTATTTCAGCGAATCGAAATAAATCTAAATATTATTTAGGCACCCCAATGTAAAAAGCAAAATCGCTCTGAATATAATATGTCAGAAAAAAATATACAATGTTTTTTTTTTAATGTGTATTGGAGTATATATATCAACTCAATATGGTCTCTCATGTAAAATACTGAAATTCAAATTTTACGCGAATCGAAAAAAATCTAAATAAAATCTAGGCGCCCAAAAGGTAAAAGAAAAAGACTCTGAATATAGTCTGTTACAAAAAATATACAATGCCTTATTCTACTCTGTTTTGGATTATATACACCAACTCAGTATGCTATCTCATGTAAAATACCGAAATTCTAATTTTACGTGAATCAAAAAACATCTAAATATTACCTAGGCACCCCAATGTTACAGCAAAATTGTGCTGAATATAATCTGTCAGAAAAAATATACAATGCCCATTTCTACTCTGTTTTGGAGTACATACACCAACTCAGTATGCTCTCTCATGTAAAATACCGAAATTCCAATTTTACACGAATCGAAAAAATTCTAAACAATATCTAGGCGCCCCAAAGTTAAAAGAAAATGTCTCTGAATATAGTCTGTTACAAAAAATATACAATGCCTTATTCTACTCTGTTTTGGAGTATATACACCTACTAAGTATGCTCTCTCATGTAAAATACTGAAAATCTAATTTTACCCGAATCCAAAATATCTAAATATTATCTAGGCTCCCCAATGTTAAAAGCAAAATAGCTATGAATATAATCTGTCATAAATAATATACAATGCCCTTTTCTACTTTGTTTTGGACTATATAAACCAACTCAATATGCTATCTCATGTAAAATAAAAAATTCAAATTTTACAGAAATCGAAAAAAATCTAAATAATATCTAGGCGCCCCAAAGTTAAAAGAAAATGTCTCTGATTATAGACTGTTAGTAAAAATATACAGTGCGTTATTCTACTTTGTTTTGGAGTATATACACCAACTCAGTATGCTCTCTCATGTAAAATAACGAAATTCTAATTTTACGTGAATCGAAAAAAATCGAAATATTATCTAGGCACCCAATGTTAAAAACAAAATTGCTCTGCATATAATCTGTCAGAGAAAATATACAATGCCCTATTCTACTCTTTTTTGGAGTATATACACCAACTCCTTTTCCTCTCTCATGAAAATACAGAAATTCTTTTTTTAAGAGAATCGAAAAATTCTAAATATTATCTAGGCACCCCAATGTTAAAAGCAAAATTGCTCTGAATATAATCTGTCAGAAAATATATAAAATGCCCTTTTCTACTCGGTTTTGTAGTATATAAACCAACTCAGTATGCTCTGTCATGTAAAATACAGAAATTCTAATTTTACCCGAATCGAAAAAATCTAAATATTATCTAGGCACCTCAATATTTAAAGCAAAATTGCTCTGAATATAATTTGTCAGAAAAAATATACAATGCCCTATTCTACTCTGTTTTGGAGTATATACACCAACTCAGTATGCTCTCTCATGTAAAATACTGAAATTCTAATTTTACATGAATCGAAAAAAATCTAAATATTATCTAGGCACCCCAAATTTAAAAGAAAAATTGCTCTGAGTATAATCTGTCAGAAAAAATATACAACTTTCTTTTCTTCTCTGTTTTGTAGTATATACATCAACTCAATATGGTCTCTCATGTAAAATACTGAAATTCAAATTTTAAGCGAATCGAAAAAAATGTAAATAAAATCTAGGTGCTCCAAGGTAAAAGAAAATGGCTCTGAATATATTTTGTTAGAAAAAATATACAATGCCTTATTCTACTCTGTTTTGGATTATATACACCAACTCAGTATGCTCTTTCATGTAAAATACAGAAATTCTAATTTTACGTGAATCGAAAAAAATCTAAATATTATCTAGGCATTCCAATGTTAAAAGCAAAATTGTTCTGAATATAATCTGTCAGAAAAAATATACAATGCACTTTTCTGATCTGTTTTCGAGTATATACACCAACTCAGTAAGCTCTTTCATGTAAAATACAGAAAATCTAATTTTACGTGATTCGAAAAAAATCTATATATTATCTAGGCACCACAGTGTTAAAAACAAACTTTCTGTGAATATAATCTGTCAGAAAACATAAAAAATGCCGTATTCTACTTTGTTTCGTAGTATATACACCACATCCATATGCTCTTTCATGTAAAATACAGAAATTCTATATTTAAGCGAATCGAGAAAAATCTAAATATTTTCTAGGCACACCAATGTTAAAAACAAAATTGCTCTGAGTGTAATCTGTCAGGAAGAATGTACAATGCCCTATTCTACTCTGTTTTGGAGTATATACACAAACTACATATGCTCTGTCATGTAAATTACTGAAAGTCAAATATTACGTGAATCGAAAAAATCTAAATAATATCTAGGCGACCCAGAGTTAAAAGAAAATGGCTCTGAATATACTCTGTCAGATAAAATATACAATGCCGTATTCCACTCTGTTTTGGAGTATATACACCAATTCCATATGCCCTCTCATGTAAAATACAGAAATTCTATATTTAGCGAATCGAAAAAGATCTAAATATTATCTAGGCTCCTGAATGTTAAAAACAAAATTGCTCTGAGTATAATATGTCAGAAAATATACACAATGCCCTATTCTACTCTGCTTTGGAATATATACACCAACTCCATATGCTCTCTCATGTAAAATACCGAAATTCTACTTTTACGCGAATCGAAAAATATCTAAATAATATCTAGGGCCCACAAAGCTAAAATAAAATGGCTGTGAATTTAGTCTGTTAGAAAAAATACACAATGCCTTATTCTACTCTGTTTTTGAGTATATACACCAACTCAGTATGCTCTCTCATGTAAAATACCGAAATTCTAATTTTCCGTGAATCGAAAAAAATCTAAATAGTATCTAGGTACCCCAATGTTAAAAGCAACATGGCTCTGAATATAATCTGTCAGAGAAAATATACAGTGTCCTTTTCTACTCTGTTTTGGAATATATACTCCAACTCAATATGCTCTCTCATGTAAAATACCGAAATTTTAATTTTACGCGAATCGAAAAAAATCTAAATAATAACTAGGCGTCCCAAAGTTGGAGGAAAATGGCTCTGAATATAGTCTGTTAGAAAAAATATACAATGCCTTATTCTACTCTGTTTTGGAGTATATACACAAGTCAGTATGCTCTCTCATGTAAAATACTGGAATTCTAATTTTACGTGAATAGAAAAAAATCTAAATAATATCTAGGCACCCCAATGTTAAAAGCAAAATTGCTCTGAATATAATCTGTCTGAAAAAATGTACAATGCTTTTTTCTACTCTGTTTGGAGTATATAGACAAACTCAATATGCTATCTCACATAAAATGAAGAAATTCTAATTTTACGTGAATCAAAAAAATCTAAATATTACCTAGGCACCCCAATGTTAAAAACAAAATTGCTCTGAATATAATCTGTCAGAAAAAATATACAATGCCCTATTCTACCCTGTTTTGGAGTATATACACCAACTCAATATGCTCTCTCATGTAAAATATTGAAATTCTAAGTTTATGCGAGTCAAAGAAAATCTAAATAATATCTATGCGCCCCAAAGGTAAAAGAAAATGGCTCTAAATATAGTCTGTTAGAAAAAATATACAATGCCTTATTCTGTTTTGTTTTGGAGTATATAAACTAACTCAGTATCCTCTCTCATGTAAAATACAGAAATTCAAATTTTACCTGAATCGAAAATATCTAAATATTATCTGGGCACCCCAATGTTAAAAACAAAATTGCTCTGAATATAATCTGTCAGAAAAAATATACAATGCCCTATTCTACTCTGTTTTGGAGTATATACACCCACACAGTTTGCTCTCTCATATAAAATACAGAAATTCAAATTTTACCCAAATTGAAAAAATCTAAATATTATGTAGGCACCCCAATGCTAAATACAAAATTGCTCTGAATATAATCTGTCAGAAAAAATATACAATGCCGTATTCTACTCTTTTTTGAAGTATATACACTAACTCCATATGCTCTCTCATGTAAAATACAGAAATTCTATATTTAGGTAAATCAAAAAAAAACCTAAATATTATCTAGGCACCCCAATGTTAAAAGTAAAATTGCTCTGAATATAATCTGTCAGAAAAAATATATAATGCCCTTTTCTACTCTGTTTTGGAGTATATATACCAACTCAATATGCTCTCTCATGTAAAATACGGAAATTCTAATTCTCCGTGAATCGAAAAAAATCTAAATTATATCTATTTGTTCCAAAGTTAAAAGAAAATGGCGCTGAATATAGTCTGTTAGAAAAAATATACAATGCCTTATTCTACTCTGTTTTGGAGTATATACACCAACTCAGTATGCTCTCTTATGTAAAATACCAAAATTCTAAATTTACGTGAATCGAAAAAAATCTAAATCGTATCTAGGCACTCCAATGTTAAAAACAAAATTGCTCCGAATATATTCTGTCAGAAAAAATATGCAGTGCCTGATTGTACTCTGTTTCGGAGTATATACACGAACTCCATATGCTCTCTCATGTAAAACAGAGAAATTCTATATTTAAGGGAATTGAAAAAAATCTAAATATTATCTAGGCACCCCAATGTTGAAAGCAAAATTGCTCTGAAAATAATCTGTCAAAAAAATATACAATTCTCTATTCTACTTTGTTTTGTAGTATATACACCAACTCGATATGCTCTCTCGTGTAAAATACCGAAATTCTATATTTACGTGAATCGAAAAAAATCTAAATATTATCTAGGCACCCCAATGTTAAAAGCAAAATTGCTCTGAATATAACATGTCACAAAAAATATACAATGCCCTTTTCTACTCTGTTTTTGAGTACATACACCAAATCAGTATGCTTTCTCATGTAAAACACCGAAATTCTAATTTTATGTGAATCGAAAAATAACTAAATATTATCAGGGCACCCCAATAATAAAAGAAAAATTGCTTTTAATATAATCCGTCAGAGAAAATATATAATGCCCTATTCTACACTGTTTTGGAGTATATACACCAACTCAATATGCTCTCTCATGTAAAATACCGAAATTCTAATTTTACGCGAATCGAAAAAAATCTAAATAATATCTAGGCACCCCAAATTTAAAAGAAAATGCCTATGAATATAGTCTGTTAGAAAAAATATACAAGGCCTTCTTCTACTCTGTTTTGGAGTAAATACACCAACTCCGTATGCTCTCACATGTAAAATACAGAAATTCAATTTTACCAGAATCGAATAAATCTAAATATTATCTAGGCACCCCAATGTTAAAAACAAAATTGCTCTGAATATAATCTGTCAGAACAAATATACAATGCCCTATTCTACTCTGTTTGGAGTATATATACCAACTACATACGGTCTCTAATGGAAAATACAGAAATTCTAATTTTACGAGAATCGAAATAAATCTGAATAATATTTAGGCACACCAAAATTAAACGAAAATGGCTCTGAATATAGTCAGTTAGAAAAAATATAGAATGCTTTATTCTTCTCTGCTTTGGAGTATATACACCAACTGCATATGCTCTCTCATGTAAAATACAGAAATTCTATATTTAAGCGAATCGAAAAAACCTAAATATTATCTAGGCACCCCAATGTTAAAAACAAAATTGCTCTGAGTATAATCTGTCAGAAAATATATACAATGCCCTATTTTACTTTTTTCTGGAGTATATACACCAACTCCATATGCTCTCTCATGTAAAATACAGAAATTCTATATGTAAGCGAATGGAAAAAATTTTAAATATTATCTAGGCACCCCAATGTTAAAAGAAATATTGCTCTGAATATAATCTGTCATAAAAAACATACAATGCCCTTTTCTATTCTGTTTTGGAGTATATACACCAACTCCATTGGCTCTCTCCTGTAAAATACAGAAATTCTAATTTTACGTGAATCGAAAAAAATCTAAATAATACCTAGGCGCCCCAATGTTAAAAGAAAATGGCTCTGAATATAGTCTGTTAGAAAGAATATACAATGCCTTATTCTACTGTGTTTTGGAGTATATACACCAACTCCATATTCTCTCTCGTGTAAAATACAGAAATTCTAATTCTATCCGAATCGAAAAAATCTAAATATTATCTAGGCACCCCAATGTTAAAAGAAAAGTTGCTCTGAATATAATCTGTCATAAAAAATATACAATGCCCTATTCTACTCTGTTTTTGAGTATGTACACCAACTCTACCTGCTCTCTAATGTAAAATACAGAAATCCTATATTTAGGCGAATAGAAAAAAATCTAAATATTATCTAGGCACCACAATGTTTAAAACAAAATTGCTCTGAATATAATCTGCCAGAAAAAATATACAATGCCCTTTTCTACTCTGTTTTTGAGTATATACACCAACTCAATATGTTCTCTCATGTAAAATAGAAAAATTCTATATTTAAGCAAATCGAAAAAAATCTAAATATTATCTAGGTACCCCACTGTTAAAAACAAAATTGCTCTGAATATAATCTGTCAGAAATAATATACAATGCCTTATTCTACTCTGTTTTGAATTATATACACCAACTCCATATGCACTCTCATGTAAAATAGAGAAATTCCATATTTATGCAAATCGACGAAATTCTAAATATAATCTAGGCACCCCAAAGTTAAAATCAAAATTGCTCTTAATATAATCTGTCAGAAAAAATATACAATGCCCTTTTCTACTCTGCTTTGGAGTATATACACCAAATAAATATGCTCTCTCATGTAAAATACCAAAATTCAAATTTTACGTGAATCGAAAAAAATCTAAATAATATCTAGGCGTCCCAAAGTTAAAAGAAAATGGGTATGAATATAGTCTGTTAGAAAAAATATACAATACCTTATTCTACTCTGTTATAAAGTAAATACAACAACTCCGTATGCTCTCTCATATAAAATACAGAAATTTAATTTTACCAGAATCGAAGAAATCTAAATATTATCTAGGCACACCATTGTTAAAAACAAATTGCTCTGAATATAATCTGTCATAAAAAATATACAATGCCCTTTTCTACTTTGTTTTGGAGTATATACACCAACTCAATATGCTCTCTCATGTAAAATACCGAAATTCTAATTTTACGTGAATCGAAATAAATCTAAATAATATCTAGGCACCCCAAAGTTAAACGAAAATGTCTCTGAATATAGTCAGTTAGAGAAAATATAGAATGCTTTATTCTACTCCATTTTGGAGTATATACACCAACTCCATAATCACTCTCATGTAAAAACAGAAATTCTATATTTAAGCGAATCGAAAAAATTTAAATATTATCTAGACACCCCAATGTTAAAAACAAAATTTCTCTGAATATAATTTGTCAGAAAAAATATACAATGCCCTTTTCTACCCTGTTTTGGAGTATATACAGCAACTCCATAAGCTCTCTCATGTAAAATACAGAAATTCTATACTTAAGCGAATTGAAAAATATCTAAAAATTATCTAGGTACCCGAATAATAAAAACAAAATTACTCTGAATATAATCTGTCAGAAAAAATATACAATCCCCTATTCTACTCTGTTTTGAAGTATATACACCAACTCCATATGCTCTCTCATTTAAAATTCAGGAATTCTATATTTAAGCGAATCGAAAACATTCTAAATATTATCTAGGTACCCCAATGTTAATAGAAAAATTGCTATGAATATAGTCTGTCTCACAAAATATAAAGTGCTTTTGTCTACTTTGTTTTGGAGTATATACACCAACTCAGTATGCTCTCTCATGTAAAATACAGAAATTCAAGTTTTATGCGAATCGAAAAAAATCTAAATAATACCTGGGCGCCCCAATGTTAAAAGAAAATTGCTGTGAATATAGTCTGTTAGAAGAATTATACAATGCCTTATTCTACTATGTTTTGGAGTATGTACACCAACTCAATATGCTCTCTCATTTAAAATACAGAAATTCTATCGTTAAGCAAATCGAAAGTATCTAAATATTATCTAGGCACCCCAATGTTAAAAACAAAATTTCTCTGGATATAAACTCTAAGAGAAAATATACAATGCCCAATTCTATTCTGTTTTTGAGTATATACACCAAATCTACATGCTCTCTCATGTAAAATACAGAAATTCTATATTTAAGCGAATCAAAAAAAATCTAAATATTATCTAGGCACCCTAATGTTAAAAGCAAAATTGCTCTGAATATAATCTATCAGAAAAAATACACAATGCCTTTTTCTACTCTGTTTTGGAGTATATACACCAACTCAGTCTGCTTTCTCATGTAAAATACTGAAATTCTAATTTTACGTGAATTGAAAAAAATCTAAATATTATATAGGCACCCCAGTGTCAAAAGTAAAATTGCTCTGAATATAATCTGTCTGACAAAATATACAATGTTTTTGTCTACTTTGTTTTGAAGTGTATAAACAAACTCAATATGCTCTCTCATGTGAAATACCGAAGTTCTTTTTCATGTGAATCAAAAAAAATCTAAATAATATCTATGCACCACTATAATAAAAACAAAATTCCGCTGAATATAATCTGTCAGAAAAAATATACAATGCCCTTTTCTACTCTGTTTTGGGGTATATAAAACAACTCAAAATGCTCTCTCATATAAAATACAGAAATTCTATATTTAAGCGAATCAAAAACAATCTAAATATTATCTAGGCACCCTAATGTTGAAAGCAAAATTGCTCTGAATATAATCTGTCAGAAAAAATATACAATGCCCTATTCTACTCTATTTTGTAATATATACAGCAACTCCATATGCTCTCTTATGTAAAATACAGAAATTCTAATTTTAGCAGAATTGAAATAATCTAAATATTATCTAGGCACCCCAATGTTAAAAACAAGAATGCTCTGAATATAATCAGTCAGAAAAAATATACAATGCCCTATTCTACTCTGTTTTGGAGTATGTACACCAACTCAATATGCTCTCTTATGTAAAATAACGAAATACTAATTTTATGCAAATCGAAACAAATCTGAATAATATCAAGGCGCCCCAAAGTTAAAAAAAAATGGGTCTGAATATAGTCTGTTAGAAAAAATATACAATGCCTTATTCTACTCTGTTTTGGAGTATATACACCAGTTCACTATGCTCTCTCATGTAAAAGATAAAAATTCTATATTTAAGAGAATCGAAAAAAATCTAAATATTATCTAGGCACCCCAATGTTAGAAGCAAAATTGCTCTGAATATAGTCTGTCAGAAAAAAATATACAATGCCATTTTCTACTCTGTATTGTAGTATATACATCAACTCAATATGCTCTCTCATGTAAAATAAAGAAATTCTAATTTTACCCAAAGCGAAAAAATATAAATATAATCTAGGCACCACTATGTGAAAAACAAAATTGTGTTGAATATAATCTGTCAGAAAAAAATATACAATGCCCTATTCTACTCTATTTTGGAGTATATACACCAACTCCATATGCTCTCTCATGTAAAATGCAAAAATTCTGTATTTAAGCGAATGGAAAAAAATCTAAAAGTTATCTAGGCAACCCGATGTTAAAAGCAAAATTGCTCTGAATATAATCTGTCAGAAAAAATATACAATGTCACTTTCTACTCTATTTTGGAGTATATACACCAACTCAATATGCTCTCTCATGTAAAATACCGTAATTCTAATTTAACGTGTATCGAAAAAAATCGAAATAATATCTAGGTTCCCAAGAGATAAAGGAAAATTGCTCTGAATATATTCTGTCAGAAAAATATACAATGCCTTATTCTACTCTGTTTTGGAGTGTATACACCAAATCAGCATGCTCTGTCATGTAAAATACAGAAATTCTAATTTTACCCGAATCGAAAACATCTAAATATTATCTAGGCACCCCAACGTTAAAAGCAAAACTTTTCTGAATATAATGTGTCAGAAAAAATATACAATGCCCTTTTCTACTTTTTATCGGAGTATATACACCAACTCAAAATGCTCTGTCATGTAAAATACCAAAATTCAAATTTTACGTGAATCGAAAAAAATCTAAATAATATCTAGGCGCCCTAACGTTAAAGGAAAATGGCTCTGAATACAGTGTATTAGAAAAAATATACAATGCATTATTCTACTCTCTCTTAAAGTATATAAACAAACTCCGTATGCTCTCTCAGGTGAAATACCGAAATTCTAATTTTAACAAAATTGAAAAAATCTAAATATTATCTAGGCACCTAAATGTTAAAAACAAAATTGCTCTGAATATAATCTCTCAGAAAAAATATACAATGCCCTATTCTACTCTTTTTTGGAGTATATACACCAACTCCATATGCTCTCTCATGCAAAATACAGAAATTCTTATTTTACCCGAATCGAAAATATCTAAATATTATGTAGGCACCACAATGTTAAAAACAAAACTGGTCTGAATATAATCTCTCAGATAAAATATACAATGCCCTATTCTCCTCTGTTTTGGAGTATATACACAAAATCCATATGCTCTCATGTAAAATACAGAAATTCTATATTTAAGTGAATCGAAAAATTCTAAATATTATCTAGGTTCCCCAAAGGTAAAAGAAAATGTCTCTGAATATAGTCTGTTAGAAAAAATATACAATGCCTTATTCTACTCTGATTTCAAGTATATACACCAACTCGGTATGCTCTCTCATGTAAAATAACGAAATTCTAATTTTACGCAAATCAACAAAAATCTAAATAATATTTAGGCGCCCCAAAGTTAAAAGAAAATGGCTCTGAATACAGTCTGTTAGAAAAAATATACAATGCCTTATTCGACTCTGTTTTGCAGTATATAAACCAACTCAGTATGCTCTCTCATATAAAATAACGAAATTCTAATTTTCCGAGAATCGAAAAAAATCTAAATGTTATTTAGGCACCCCAATGTTAAAAGCAAAATTGCTCTGAATATAATCAATCAGAATAAATATACAATGTCCTTTCCTACTCTGTTTTGGAGTATATACACCAACTCAAAATGCTGTCTCATGTAAAATATTGAAATTCAAATTCTACGCGAATCGAAAAAAATCTAAGGAATATCTAGACACGCCAAAGTTAAAAGAAAATGGCTCTTAAAATAGCCTGTTAGAAACAATATACAATGCCTTATTCTACTCTGTTTTAAAGTATATTCACCAACTCACTATGCTCTCTCATGTAAAATATCAAATTTTAATTATACCCGAATCAAAAAAATTTATATATTATCTAGGCACCCCAATGTTAAAAACAAAATTGCTCTGAATATAATCTGTCAGATAAAATATACAATGCCCTATTCTACTCTGTTTTTGAGTATATACACGAACTCCATATGGTCTCTAATAGAAAATACATAAATTCTATATTTAAGCATATCGAAAAAAATCTAAATATACTCTAGGCATCCCTATGTTAAAAGTAAAATTGCCTAGAATATAATCTGTTATAAAAAATAAACAATGCCCTTTTCTATTATGTTTTGGAGTATATACACCAACTCAATATGTACTCTAATGTAAAATACCGCAATTCTAATTTTACGTGACTCGAAAAAAATCTACATTATATCCAGGGGGCCCAAAGTTAAAAGAAATTGGCTCTGAATATACTCTGTTAGAAAAATTATACAATGCCTTATTCTACTTTGTTTTAGAGTATATACACCAACTCAGTATGCTCTCTTATGTAAAATACCGAAATTCTAAATTTACGTGAATCGAAAAAATCTAAATAGTATCTAGGCACCCGAATGTTAAAAGCAACATTTCTCTGAATATAATCTTTCATAAAAAATATACAACGACCTAATCTAGTCTGTTTTGGAGTATATACACCAACTCAATATGTTCTCTCATGTAAAATACCGAAATTCTAATTTTACGCGAATCGAAAAAAATCTAAAGGATATCTAGGCACCCCAAAGTTAAAAGAAAATGGCTCTGAATATAGTCTGTTAGAAAAAATATACAATGCCTTATTCTACTCTGTTTTGGAGTATACACACCAACACAGTATGCTCTCTCATGTAAAATACAGAAATTCTAATTTTACCAGAATCGAAAAATTCTAAATATTATCTAGGCAGCCCAATGTTAAAAACAAAATTGCTCGTAATATAATCTGTCAGAACAAATATACAATGCCCTATTCTACTTTGTTTTAAAGTATATACACCAACTCCATATGCTCTCTTATGTAAAATACAGAAATTCTATATTTAAGTGAATCGAAAAAAATCTAAATATTATCTAGGCACACCAATGTTAGAAGCAAAATTGCTCTGAATATAATCTGTCAGAGAAAATACACAATGCCCTTTTCTACTTTGTTTTGTAGAATATCCACCAACTCAATATGCTCTGTCATGTAAAATACCGAAATTCTAACTTTATGCGAATCGAAAAAAATCTGAATAATAACTAGGCGCACCAAAGTTTAAAGAAAAAGGCTCTAAATATAGTCTAGTACAAAAAATATACAATGCCTTATTCTACTCTGTTTTGGAGTATATACACCAACTCAGTATGCTCTCTCATGTAAAATACAGAAATTAGATATTTAAGCAAATCGAAAAAAATCTAAATATTATCTAGGCACCAAAATGTTAAAATCAAAACTGCTATGAATATAATCTGTCAGAAAAGATATACAATGCCCTTTTCTACTCTGTTTTGTAGTATGTACACCAACTCAATATGCTCTCTCATATAAAATACAGAAATTCTAATTTTACCCGAATCAAAAAAATATAAATATTATCTAGTTAACTCAATGTTAAAAACAAAATTGTTCTGAATATAGTCTATTAGAAAAAATATACAATGCCCTATTCTACTTTGTTTTGGAGAATGTACACCAACTCCATATGCTCTCTAATGTAAAATACAAAAATTCTATATTTAAGCGATTCAAAGAAAATATAAGTATAATCTAGGTACCCCAATGTTAAAAACAAAATTGCTCTGAATATAATCTGTCAGAAAAAATATACAATGCCCTGTTCTACTCTGTTTTGGAGTATCTACACCAACTCAATATGCTCTCTCATGTAAAATACAGAAATTCTAATTTTACCCGAATCGAAAAAATATAAATATTATTTAGGCACCCCAATGTTAAAAGCAAAATTGCTCTGAATATAATCTTTCAGAAAAAATATACAATGCCTTCTTCTACTCTGTTTTGTAGTACATACACCAACTCAATACGCTCTCTCATGTAAAATACCGAAATTCTAATTTTACGTGAATCGAAAAATATCTAAATAATATCGATATGCCCCGAAGTTAAAAGAAAATGGCTCTGAATATAGTCTGTTACAAAATATATAGAATTCCTTATTCTACTCTGTTTTGGAGTATATACACCAACTCGATATGCTCTCACAAGTAAAATACAGAAATTCTATAATTACGTGAATCGAAAAAAATCTAAATATTATCTAGGCAACCCAATGTTACAAGAAAAATTTTTATGAATATAATCTTTCAGAAAAAATATACAATGCCCTTCACTACTGTGTTTTTCAGTATATACACCAACGCAATATGCCCTCTCATGTAAAATACAGAAATTCTAATATATGTGAATCGAAAATAAGTCTAAATAATATCTACGCGACCCAAACGTAAAAGAAAATGCCTCTGAATATAGTCTGTTAGAAAAATATACAATGCCTTATTCTACTCTGTTTTGAAGTATATAAACCAACTCAGTATTCTCTCTCATGTAAAATACCGAAATTCTAATTTTATGTGAATCGATAAATATCTAAATATTATCTAGGCACCCCAATGTTAAAAACAAAATTGCTCTGAATATAATCTGTCAGAAAAAATATACAATGCCCTATTCTACTCTGTTTTGGAGTATATACATAAACTCTATATGCTCTCTCATGTAAAATACCGAAATTCCACATTTAAGCGAATCAAAAAAATTCTAAATATTATCTAGGCACCCCAATGTTAAAAGCAAAATTTCTCTTAATATAATCTGTCAGAAAAAATATACAATGCCCTATTCTACTCTGTTTTGGAGTATATACACCAACTCAGTATGCTATCTCATGTAAAATACCGAAATTCTAATTTTACGTGAATCGAAAAAATCTAAATGTTATCTAGGCACCACAATGTTAAAATCAAAATTGCTATGAATATAATCTGTCATAAAAAATATAGAGTGCCCTTTCCTACTCTGTATTGGAGTATATACACCAACTCAATATGCACTCTCATGTAAAATACTCAAATTCTAATTTTACGAGAATCAAAAAAAATGTAAATAATATCAATTCGCCCCAAAGTTAAAAGACATGGCTCTGATTATAGTCTGTTAGAAGAAATATACAATGCCTTACTCTACTATGTTTTGGAGGATATACACGAACTCACTATGCTCTCTCGTGTAAAATACAGAAATTCTAATTTTACCCGAATTCAAAAAAGCTAAATATTATCTAGGCACCCCAATGTTAAAAACAAAATTGCTCTGAACATAAACGGTCAGAAAAAATATACAATTTAGTTTCCTACTTTCTTTTGGAGTATATACACCAACTCCATATGCTCTCTCATGTAAAATACCGAAATTCTAAATTTACGCTAATCAAATGAAATATAAATATTATCGAGGCACCCCAATGGTAGTAGCAAAATTGCTATGAATATAATCTGTTAGAAAATATATACAATGCTTTTTCTACTCAGTTTTGGAGTATATACACCATCTCAATATGCTCTCTCATGTAAAATACCAAAATTCTAAATTTACGCGAATTGAAAAAAATCTCAATATTATCTAGGCACCCCAAGGTTAAAAGCAAAATTGCTGTGAATAAAATCCGTAAGAAAAAATAAACAATTCCCTTTTCTACTCTGTTTTGCAGTATATACAACAACTCAATATGCTCTCTCATGTAAAATACGGAAATTCTAATTTTACGCGAATCGTAACAAATCTAAATATTATCTAGGCATCCCAATGTTAAATGAAAAATTGCTCGGAATATAATCTGTCAGAAAAAATATACAATTCCTTATTCTACTCCGTTCTGGAGTATATAAACCAACTCAGTATGCCCTCTCATGTAAAATACAGAAATTCTAATTTTACCCGAATCTAAAAAATCCAAGTATTACCTAGGCACCCAAATGTTAAAAATAAATTGCTCTTAATATAATCAGTCATAAAAAATTTTCCATGCCCTATTCTACTCTTTTTTGGAGTATATACACCAACTCAATATGTTCTCTCATGAAAAATACAGAAATTGTATATTTAAGCGAATCGAAATAAATCTAAATATTATCAAGGCAACTGAATGTTAAAAACAATATTGATCTGAATATAATCTGTCAGAAAAAATATAAAATGCCTATTCTACTCTGTGGTGGAGTATATACACCAACTCCATATGCTCTCTCATGTAAAATACGGAAATTCTATATTTAAGCGAATCGAAAAATATCTAAATATTATCTAGGCACCCCAATGTAAAAAGCAAAATTGCCCTGAATATAATCTGTCAGAAAAAATATACAATGCTTTTTTCTACTCGGTTTTGTAGTATATAAACCAACCCATTATGCTCTCTCATATAAAATAGAGAAATTCTAATTTTACCCGAATAGAAAAAATCTAAATATTATCTAGGCACCACAATGTTAAAAACAAAATTCCTCTGAATATCATCTGTCAGAAAAAATATACAAGTCCCTTTTCTACTATGTTTTGGAATATATAAACCAACTCAATATGCTCTATGATGTAAAATACCGAAATTCTAATTTGATGTGAATAGAAATAAATCTAAATAATATCTAGGCGCTCCAAAGTTAAAAGAAAATGGTTCTCAATATAGTCTATTAGAAAAAATATAGAATACCTTATTATACTCTGTTTTGGAGTATATACACCAACTCAGTATGCTCTCTTATTTAAAATACCGAAATTCTAAATTTACATAAATCGAAAAAAATATAAATATTATCTGGGCACCCCAATATTAAAAGCAAAATTGCTCGGAATATAATCTGTCAGAAAAAATATACAATGCTTTTTCTACTCTGTTTTGGAGTATATACACCAACACAATATGCTCTCTCATGTAAAACACCGAAATTCTAATTTTACGTGAATCGAAAAAGTCTAAATATTATGTAGGCACCCCAATGGTAACAGCAAAATTGCTCTGAATAAATTCTGTCAGAAAAAATATGCAATGCCCTTTTGAACTCTGTTTTGGAGTATATACACCAACTCAATATGCTCTCTCATATAAAATACCGAAATTCTAATTTTACGTGAATCGAAAAAAATCTAAATATTATCTAGGCACCCCAATGATAAAAGAAAATTGCTCTGAATATAATCTGTCAGAAAAAATATATAATGCCCTATTCTACTCTGTTTTGTATTATATACACCAGCTCAATATGCTATCTCATATAAAATACCAAAATTCTAATTTTACGCGAGTCGAAAAAAATTTAATTAATAGCTAGGCTACCCAAAGTTAAAAGAAAATGGCTCTGAATATAGTCTGTTAGAAAAGATATACAATGTCTTATTCTACACTGTTTTGGAGTATATACAACAACTCTGTATGCTATCTCATGTTAAATACCGAAATTCTAATTTTACGTGAATCGAAAAAAATCTAAATATTATCTAGGCACCGCAATGTTAAAAACAAAAGTGCTCTGAATATAGTCTGTCATAAAATATATACAATGCCGTATTCTACGCTGTTTTGGAGTATATATTCCAATTCCATAAGCTGTCTCATGTAATATACAAAAATTCTATATTTAAGAGAATCGAAAAAAATCTAAATACTATCTAAGCACCCCAATGTTAAAAGCAAAATTTCTCTGAATATAATCTGTCAGAAAAAGTAAACAATGCCCTTTTCTACTCGGTTTTGTAGTATATACACCAACTCTATACGCTCTCTCATATAAAATACCGAAATTCTAATTTTACACGTATCGAAAAAAATCTAAATAATATCTAGGCGCCCCAAAGTTAAAAGAAAATTTCTCTGAATATAGTCTGTTACAGAAAATATACAATGCTTTATTGTACTCTGTTTTGGAGTATATACACCAAATCAATATGCTCTCTCATGTAAAATACAGACATTTTAATTTTACCTGAATCGAAAAAATCTAAATATTATCTAGGCACCCCAAAGTTAAAAGCAAAATTGCTCTGAATATAGTCTGTAAGAAAAAATATACAATGCCCTTTTCTACTCCGTTGTGTAGTATATAAAACAACTCAGTATGCCCTCTGATGTAAAATACCGAAATTCTAATTTTACGTGAATCAAAAAATGTCGAAATATTATCTAGGCACTTGAATGTTAAAAGCAGAATTGCTCTGAATATAATCAGTCAGAAAAAATATACAATGCCCTTTTGTACTTTGTTTTGGAGTATATACACTAACTCAATATGCTCTCTCACCTAAAATACCGAAATTCTAATTGTACGAGAATGGAAAAAAATCTAAATAATATCTAGGCGCCTAAAAGTTAAAAGAAAATGGCTCTGAATATAGTCTGTTACAAAAAATATACAATGCTTTATTCTACTCTGTTTTGGAGTATATACACCAACTCAATATGCTCTCTCAGGTAAATTACTGAAATTCTAATTTTACTTGAATCGATAAAAATCTAAATATTATCTAGGCACCCAAATGCTAAAAGTAAAATTGCTCTGAATATAATCTGTCAGAAAAAATATACAATGCCCTTTTCCACTCTGGGTTGGAGTATATACACCAACTCAATATGCTCTCTCATGTAAAATTACCAAATACTAATTTTAGGCAAATCGAAAAAAATCTAAATAATATCTAGGCGCCTCAAAGTTAAAAGAAATTGGCTCTGAATATATTCTCTTAGAAAAAATATACAATGCCTTATTCTACTCTGTTTTGCAGTATATTCACCAACTTACTATGCTCTCTCTTGTAAAATACAAAAATTCTAATTTTACCCGAATCGAAAAAATCTAAATATTATCTAGGCACCCCAATGATAAAGAAATATTGCTCTGAATGTACTCTGTCAGAAAAAATATACAATGCCCTATTCTACTGTGTTTTGGAGTACACACAGCAACTCAGTATGCTCTCTCATGTAAAATACCGAAATTCTAATTTTACGTGAATCAAAAAAAATCTAAATATTGTATAGGCACCCCAAAGTTAAAAGAAAAATTTCTCTGAATATAATCTTTCAGAAATTAACTACAATGCCCTATTTTATTCTTTTTTGGTGTATATACACCAACTCAATATGCTCTGACATGTAAAATAGCGAAATTCCAATTTTACACGAATCGATAAAAATCTAAATAATATCTAGGCTCTTCACAGTTAAACGAAAATGGCTCTGAATATAGTCTGTTAGAAAAAATATACAATGCCTTATTCTACTCTGTTTTAAAATATATACAAAAACTCAGTATGCTCTCTCAGGTTAAATACCGAAATTCTAATTTCACGTGAATAAAAAAAAAATCTGAATATATTTTAGGCACCCCAATGTTAAAACTAAAATTGCTCTGAATATAATCTGTCAGAGAAAATATACAATGTCGTATTCTACGCTGTTTTAAAGTATATACACCAACTCTCTATGCTCTCTCATTTTAAATTCCGAAATTCTAATTGTACGCGAATCAAAAAAAAATCTAAATAATATCTAGGTGCTTAAAAGTTTGAAGAAAATGGCTGTGAATATTGTCTGTTAGAAAAAATATAGAATGCCTTATTCTACTCTGTTTTGGAGTATATACACCAACTCCATATGCTCTCTCAAGTAAAATACAGAAATTCTATATTTAAGCGAATTGAAAAAAATCTAAATATTATCTAGGCACCCCAATGTTAAAAGTAAAATTGCTCTCAATATAATCTGTCAGAAAAATTATACAATGCCCTTTTGTACTCTGTTTTGGAGTATATACACAAACTCAATATTCTCTCTCATGTAAAATAACGAAATTATAATTTTATGCGAATCAAAAAAAATCTAAATAATATCTAGGCGCTTAAAAGTTACAAAAAATCGCTCTGAATATAGTCTGTTAGAAGAAATATACAATGCCTCATTCTACTCTGTTTTGGAGCATATACACCAACTCAGAATGCTTTCTCATGTAAAATACCGAAATTCTAATTTTACGTGAATCGAAAGAAATCTAAATAATATCTAGGTGCCCCAAAGTTAAAAGAAAATGTCTCTAAATATACTATGTTAGAAAAAATATACAATGCCTTATTGTACTCTGTTGTGGAGTATATACACCGACTTCATATGGACTCTCATGTAAAATACAGAAATTAGATATTTAAGCGAATCAAAAAAAATCTAAATATTATCTAGGCACCCGAATGTTAAAGCAAAATTGCTCTGAATATAATCTGTCAGAAAAAATATGCAGTGCCCTTTTCTACTCTGTTTTGGAGTATATACACCAACTCAATATGCTGTCTCATGTAAAATACCGAAAGTCTAATTTTAGGCAAATCAAAAAAGATCTAAATAATATCTAGGCACCCCAAAGTTAAAAGAAAATGGCTCTGAATATAGTCTGTTAGAAAAAATATACAATCCCTTATTCTACTCTGTTTTGGAGTATATACAGCAACTCAGGATGTTCTCTCATGTAAATTATAAAATTCTAATTTTACCCGAATCGAAAAAATCTAAATATTATCTAGGCATCTCAATGTTAAAAACAAAATTGCTCTGAATATAATCTGTCAGAAAAAAGATACAATGCCCTATTCTACTCTGTTTTCGAGTATATACAACAACTCCATATGCTCTCTCATGTAAAATACAGAAATTCTATATTTAAGCGAATCGAAAAAAATCTAAATATTATCTAGGCACCCCAATGTTAAAAACAAAATTGCTCTGAATGAAATCTGTCATAAAAAATATACAATGCCCTTTTCTACTCTGTTTTATAGTACATACACCACCTCAATATGCTCTCTCATATAAATTACCGAAATTCTAATTTTAGGCGAAACGAAAAAAATCTAAATAATATCTAGGCGCCCCAAAGTTAAAAGAAAATGGTTCTAAATATAGTCTGTAAGAAAAAAAATACAATGCCTTATTCTTCTCTGTTTTGAAGTATATACAACTCCATATGCTCTCTCAAGTAAAATACAAAAATTCTATATTTAAGTGAATCGAAAGAATTCTAGATATTATCTAGGCACCCCAATGCGAAAAATAAAATTGCTCTTAATATAATCTGTCAGATAAAATATACAATGACCTTTACTTCTCTGTCTTGTAGTATATACACCAACACAAAATTCTCTCTCATGTAAAATACAGAAATTCTAATTCTACCCAAATGGAAAGAATCTAAATATTATCTAGGGACCCCAGTGTTAAAAAAAAATTGCTCTGAATATAATCCGTCAGAAAAAATATACAATGCCCTATTCTACCCTGTTTTGGAGTATATACACCACCTGCATATACTCTCTCATGTAAAATAAAGAAATTCTATATTTAAGCGAATCGAAAAAAATCTAAATATTATCTAGGCACCCCAATGTTAAAAGCAAACTTGCTCTGAATATAATCTGTCAGAGAAAATATACAATGCCCATTTCTACTCTGTTTTGGAGTATATACACCAACTCCATATGCTGTCTCATGTAAAATAACGAAATTCTAAATTTACACGAATCAAAAAATATCTAAATAATGTCTACGTGCCCCAAATTTAAAAGAAATTTGCTCTGAATATAGTCTGTTTAAAAAAATATACAATTCCATATTCTACTATGTTTTGGAGTATATACACCAACTTAGTATGCTCTCTTATGTAAAATACAGCAATTCTAGATTTACGTGAATCAAAAAAAATCTAAATATTATCTAGGCACCCCAATTTTAAAAGCAAAATTGCTCTGAATATAATCTGTCAGAGAAAATATGCAATGCCTTATTCTACTCTGTTTCGGAGTATATACACCATCTCAGGTTGCACTGTCATGTAAAATACAAAAATTCCAATTTTACGTGAATCGAAAAAATCTAAATATTATCTATGCACCTCAGTGTTAAAAAAATTGCTCTGAATATAATATGTCAAAAGAAATATACAATGCCCTATTCTACTCTGTTTTGGAGTATATACACCAACTCCATATGCTCTCTCATGTATAATACAGAAATTCTATATTTAAGCTTATCGGAAAAAATCTAAAAATTATCTAGGCACCCCATTGTTAAAAGAAAAATTTCTCTGAATATAATCTGTCAGAAAACATATACAATGCCCTTTTCTACTTTGTTTTGGAGTATATACACCAACTCAATGTGCTCTCTCATGTAAACTACCGAAATTCTAATTTTAGGTGAATCAAAAATAATCTAAACAATATCTAGGTGCCCCAAAGTTAAAAGAAAATGGCTCTGAATATAGTCTGTTAGAAAATATATACAATTGTTTTGGAGTATATACACCAACTCAGTATGCTCTCTCATGTATAATACAGAAATTCTAATTTTACGTGAATCCAAAAAAATCTAAATATAATATAGGCACCCCAATGTTAAAAGCAAGATTTCTCAGAATATTATCTGTCAAAAAAATATACAATGCCCTTTTCTACTCTGTTTTGTAGTATATATACTAACTAAATATGCTCTCTCATGTAAAATACAGAAATTCTAAATTTACCTGAACCGAACAAATCCAAATATTATCTAGGCACTGCAATGTTAAAATAAAAAATGCTCTGAATATAATCTTTCAGAAAAAATATACAATGCCCTCTTCTATTCCGTTATGTAGTATAAACACCAACTCAATATGATCTGTCATGTAAAATACAGAAATTCTAATTCTACCCGAATCGAAAAAAATCTAAATATTATCTAGGCACCCCAATCTTAAAAGTAAAATTGCTCTGAATATAGTCTGGCAGAAAAAATATACAATGCCCTTTTCTACTCTGTTTTGGAGTATATACACCAACTCAATATGCTCACTCATGTTAAATACGGGAATTCTAATTTTAGGTGAATCAAAATAATCTAAATAATATCTAGGTGCCCCAAAGTTAAAAGAAAATGACTCTGAATATAGTCTGTTAGAAAAAATATACAATGACTTATTCTACTCTGTTTTGGAGTATATACACCAACTTAGTATGCTCTCTCATGTAAAATACAGAAATTCTAATTTTACGTGAATTGAAAAAAATCTAAATATTATCTAGGCAACCCAATGTTAAAAACAAAATTGCTCTCAATATAATCTGTCACAATAATTATAAAATGCCCTATTCTACTCGGTTTTGGAGTATATACCCCAACTCAGTATGGTCTCTCATGTAAAATACCGAAATTCTAATTTTAAGTGAATCGATAAACTTCTAAATATTATCTAGGCACCGCAATGTTAAAAACAAAATTTCTCTGAATAAAATCTGTCAGAAAAAATGTAAAATGCCCTTTTCTACTCTGTTTTGTAATATATACACCAACTCCATATGCTCTCTCATGTAAAATACAGAAATTCTAACTTTCCGCGAATCGAGAAAAATCTAAATATTATCTAGGCACCCCAATGTTAAAAGAAAAATTGCTCTGAATATAATATGTCAGAAAAAATATACAATGCCCTTTTCTACTCTCTTTTGTAGTATATACGCCAACACAATATGCTCTGTCATGTAAAATACAGAAATTCTAATTCTACCTGAATCGGAAAAATCTAAATATTATTTAGTCAACCCAATGTTAAAAACAAAATTGCTCTGAATATAATCTGTCAGAAAAAATATACAATTCCCTATTCTACTCTGTTCTGGAGTATATAGACCAACTCAGTATGCTCTCTCATGTAAAATACGGAAATTCTATATTTAAGCGAATCGAAAAAAATCTAAATATTATCTAGGCACCCCAAAGTTATAAACAAAATCGCTCTGAATATAATCTGTCAGAAAAAATATACAATGCCCTATTTTACTCTGTTTTGGAGTATATACACCAAATCCATATGCTCTCTCATGTAAAATAAAGAAATTCTATATTTAAGCGAATTGAAAAAAATCTAAATATTATCTAGGCACCCCAATGTTAAAATAAAAATTGCTCTTATAGTATGCTGTCAGAAAAAATATACAATTCCCTTTTCTACTCTGTTTTTTAGTATATACACCAACTCAATACGCTCTCTTATGTAAAAAACCAAAATTCTAATTTTATGTGAATCGAAACAAATCTAAATAATATCTAGACGCCCCAAAGTTAAAAGATAATGGCTCTGAATATAGTTTGTTAAATAAAATTTTCAATGTTTTATTCTACTCTTTTTTGGAGTATATACACAAACCCAGTATGCTCGCTCATGTTAAATACCGAAATTCTATATTTAAACAAATCGAGAAAATTCTAGATATTATCTAGGCACCCCAATGTGAAAAGCAAAATTGCTCTTAATATAGTCTGTCAGATAATATATACAATGCCCTTTACTTTTCTGGTTTGTACTATATACACCAACTCAATATGCTCTCTCTTGTAAAATACAGAAATTCTAATTCTACCCAAATCGAAAAAATCTAAATAATATCTAGGTATTCCAATGTTAAAAACAAAATTGCTCTGAATATAATCTGTCAGAAAAAATATACAATGCCCTCTTCTACTCTGTTTTGGAGTATATACACCAACTCCATATTCTCTCTCATGTAAAATACCGAAATTCTAATTTTACGAGAATCGAAATAAATCTAAATATTATCTAGGTACCCCAGTGATAAAAACAAAATTGCTCTGAATATAATCTGTCAGAAAAAATATACAATGCTTTTTTCTACTCTGTACTGTAGTATATACACCAACTCAATATGCTCTCTCATGTATAAATGTGAAATTCTAATTTTACACTAATCGAAAAAATCTAAATAATATCTAGGCGCCCCAAAGTTAAAAAAAAATGGCTCTGAATGTAGTGTGTTAATAAAAATGTACAATGCCTTATTCTACTTTTTTTTGGAGTATATACACCAACTAAGAATACTCTATCATGTAGAATACCGAAATTCAAATTTTACATGAATTGAAAAATTCTAAATCTTATCTAGGCACCCGAATGACAAAAGCAAAATTGCGCTGAATATAATCTGTCAGAAAAAATATATAATGCGCTTTTCTACTCTGTTTTGGAGTATATACACCAATTCTATATGCTCTCTCATGTAAAATACAGAAATTCCAAATTTACGAAAATCGAAATAAATCTAAATAATATCTAGGTGCCCGAAAGTTAAAGGAAAATGGCTCGGAATATAGTCTGTTAGGAAAAATATACAATGCCTTATTCTACTCTGTTTTGGTGTATATACACCAACTCCGTATTCTCTCTCATGTAAAATACAGGAATTCTATATTTAAGCGAATCGAAAAAAATCTATATATTATCTAGGCAACCCAATGTTAAAAGCAAAATTGCTCTGAATATAATCTATCAGAAAAAAGATACAATGCCCTTTTCTACTCTTTTTTGGAGTATATACACCAACTCCATATACTCTCTCATGTAAAATACAGAAATTCTATATTTAGGCGAATCAAAAACAATCTAAATAATATCTAGGCGCCCCAAAGTTAAAAGAAAATGGATCTGAATATAGTCTGTTACAAAAAATATACAATGCCTTATTCTACTCTGTTTTGGAGTATATACACCAACTAAGTATGCTCTCTCATGTAAAATACCGAAATTCTAAATTTACCCGAATCGAAAAAATCTAAATATTATCTAGGCACCCCAATGTTACAAACAAAATTGCTCTGAATATAATGTGTCAGAGAAAATATACAACGCCCTATTCTACTCTGATTTGGAGTACATACAACAACTCCATATGCTCTCTCATGTAAAAAACAGAAATTTTGTATTTAAGCGAATCGAAAAAAATCTAAATATTATCTACGCAGCCCAATGTTAAAAGCAAAATTGCTCTGAATATAATCTGTCAGAAAAAATATAAAATGCCCTATTCTACTTTATTTTGGAGTATATACACCAACTCCATTTGCTCTCTCATGTAAAATACAGAAATTCTATATTTAATTGAATCGAAACAAATCTAAATATTATCTAGGCACCCCAATGTTAAAAGCAAAATTGCTCTGAATATAATCTGTCAGAAAAAATATACAATGCCCTTTTGTATTCTGTTTTGGAATATAAAAACCAACTCAATATGCTCTTTCATGTAAAATACGTAAATTCTAATTTTACGTGAATCGAAAAAAATCTAAATAATATCTAGGCGCCCCAAAGCTAATAGAATATGGCTCTTAATATAGACTGTTAGTAAAAATATACGATGCCTTATATTACTCTGTTTTGGAGTATATACACCACCTCATTATGCTCTCTAATGTAAAATACCGAAATTATAAATTTACGCGAATTGAAAAAAATCTAAATAATATCTAGGCGCCTTAAAGATAAAGAAAATGGCTCTGAATATAGTCTGTTAAATTAAATATACAATGTTTTATTCTACTTTGTTTTGGAGTATATACACCAACTCAGTATGCTCTATCATGTAAAATACAAAAATTCTAATTTTGCCCAAATCGAAAAAATCTAAATATTATCTAGGCAACCCAATGTTAAAAACAAAATTGCTCTGAATATAACCTGTTAGAGAAAATATGCAATGCCCTCTTCTACTCTGTTTTGGTGTATATACACCAACTGCATATGCTCTCTCATATAAAATACAGGAATTCTAATTTTAGGTGAATCAAAATTATCTAAATAATATCTAGGCGCCCCAAAGCTAAAAGAAAATGACTCTGAATATAGTCTGTCAGAAAAAATATACAATGCCTTATTCTACTCTGTTTTCGAGTATATACACCATCTCAGTATGCTCTCTCATGTAAAATACAGAAATTCTAATTTTACCTGAATCAAAAAAAATCTAAATATAATCTAGGCAACCCAATGTTAAAAACAAAATTGCTCTAAATAGAATCTGTCACAATAAGTATAAAATGCTTTATTGTAGTCTGTTTTGGACTATATACACCAACTCAGTATCCTCTCTCATGTAAAATACCAAAATTCTAATTTTAAGTGAATCGATAAACTTCTAAATATGATCTAGGCACCGCAATGTTAAAAACAAAATTGCTCTGAATAAAATCTGTTAGAAAAAATGTACAATGCCATTTTCTACTCTGTTTTGTCGTATATACACCAACTCCATATGCTCTCTCATGTAAAATACAGAAATTCTAATTTTCCGCAAATTGAAAAACATCTAAATAATATCTAGGCGCCCGAAAGTTAATAGAAAATGGCTCTAAATATAGTCTGTTAGAAAAAATACACAATGCCCTATTCTACTCTGTTTTGGAATATATACACCAACTCAGTATGCTCTCTCATGTAAAATACAGAAATTCTTATTTTACCTGAATCGAAGAAAATATAATATTATTTAGGCACCCCAATGTTAAAAACAAAATTGCTCTGAATAAAATCTGTCAGAAAAAATATAAAATGCCCTTTTCTACTCTGTTTTGTAGTATATACACCAACTCAATATGCTCACTCACGTAAAATACAGAAATTCAAATTTTACACATATCGAAAAAAATCTAAATAAAATCTAGACGCCCCAAAGATAAAACAAAATGGCTCTGAATATAGTCTGTTAGAAAAAAAAATACATCGCCTTATTCTACTCTTTTTTGAAGTACATACACCAACTCAGTGTGCTCTCTCATGTAAAATAGAGAAATTCTAATTTTACGTGAATCAAAAATAATCTAAATATTATCTAGGAACCCCAATGTTAAAAACAAAATTGCTCTGAATATAATCTGTCAGATAAAATAAACAATGCCCTATTCTACTCTGTTTTAAAGTATATACACCAACTTCATATGCACTCACATGTAAAATACAGAAATTCCATATTTAAGCGAATCGAAAAAAATCTAAATATTATTTAGGCACCCCAATGTTAAAGCAAAATTGCTCTGAATATAATCTGTCAGAAAAAATATACAATGCCCTATTCTACTCTGTTTTAGAGTATATACACCAAATCCATATGCTCTCACATGTAAAATACAGAAATTCTATATTTAAGCAATTCGAAAAATATCTATATATTATCTAGGCACCCCAATGTTAAAAGCAAAATTGCTCTAAATATAATCTGTCAGAACGAATATACAATGCCCTATTCTACTCCGTTTTCTAGTATATACACCAACTCCATATGCTGTCTCATGTAAAATACAGAAGTTCTATATTTAAGCGAATCAAAAAAAATCTAAAAATTACCTAGGCACCCCAACGATAAAAGCAAAATTGCTCTGAATATAATCTGTCAGAAAAAATATACAATGCCCTTTTCTACTGTGTTTTGTAGTATATGCACCAACTCAATATGCTCTCTTATGTAAAATACCGAAATTCTAATTTTACCCGAATCGAAAAAATCTAAATATAATCTAGGAACCCCAATGTTAAAAACAAAATAGCTCTGAATATAAACTGTCAAAAATATATACAATGCCCTATTCTACGCTGTTTTGGAGTATATACAGCAACTCAGTATGCTCTCTCATGTAAAATACCAAAATTCTAATTTTATGTGAATCGAAAAATATCTAAATATTATCTAGGCACCCCAATGTTAAAAACAAAATTGCTCTGAATATAATCTGTCATAAAAAATAAACAATGCCCTATTCTACTCTGTTTTGGAGTATATAAACCAACTTCATATGCTCTCTCATGTAAAATACAGAAATTCTATATTTAGCGAATCGAAAAAAATCAAAATATAAACTAGGCACCACAATTGTTAAAAACAAAACTGCTCTGAATATAATCTGTCAGAAAAAATATACAATGCCCTATTCTACTCTATTTTGGAGTATATACACCAACTTCATATGCTCTCTAATGTAAAATACAGAAAATCTATATTTAGTGAATCGAAAATAATCTGAATATAATCTAGGCACACCAATGTTAAAAACAAATTGCTCTGAATATAATCTGTCAGAAAAAATATACAATGCCCTATTCTAATCGGTTTTTGCGTATATACACCAACTCCATATGCTCTTTCATGTAAAATACAAAATTTCTATATTTAAGCGAATCGAAAAAAATCTAAATATTATCCAGGCACCCCAATGTTGAAAACAATATTGTTCTGGGTATAATCTGTCAGAGAAAATATACAATGCCCTTTTCTACTCTGTTTTGTAGTATATACACCAACTCAATATGCTTTTTCATGCAAAATACAAAAATTCTAATTTTACCCAAATCGAAAAAATCGAAATATTATCAACGCACCCCAATTTTAAAAACAAAACTGCTCTAAATATAATCTGTCAGAAAAAATTTACAAAGACCTATTCTACTCTGGTTTGGAGTATATACACAAACTCCATATGCTCTCTCATGTAAAATACAGAAATTCTATATTTAAGCAAATCGAACAAAAACTAAATATTATCTAGTCAACCCAATGTTAAAAGCAAAATTTCTCTGAATATAATCTGTCATAAAAAATATACAATTCCCTTTTCCACTTTGTTTTGGAGTATATACACCAAATCAATATGCTCTGTCTTTTAAAATACCAAAATTCTAATTTTACGTGAATCGAGAAAAATCTAAATAATATCTAGGCGACCCAAAGTTAAAAGAAAATGGCTCTGAATATAGTCTGTGAGAAAAAATATACAATGCCTTATTCTACTCTGTTTTGGAGTATATACAACAACTCTGTAAGCTCTCTCTTGTAAAATAACGATATTGTAATTTTACCCGAATTGAAAAACTCTAAATAATATATAGGCGCCCGAAAGTTTAAAGAAAACGGCTCTGAATATAGTATGTTAGAAAAAATATACAATGCCTTATTCTAATCTGTTTTGGAATATATACACCAACTCAGTATGCTCTCTCATGTAAAATACCAAAATACTAATTTTACCCGAATCGAAAACATCTAAATATTATCTAGGCACCCCAATGTTAAAAACAAAATTGCTCTTAATATAATCTGTCAGAAAAAATATACAATGCCCTTTTCTACTCTGTATTGGAGAATATACACCAACTCAATATGCTCTCTCATGTAAAATGCCCAAATTCTAATTTTACGCAAATCGAAAAAAATCTAAATAATATCTAGGCGCCCCAAAGTTAAAAGAAAATGGCTCTGAATATAGTCTGTTAGAATAAATGTACAATGCCATATTCTATTATGTTTTGGAGTATATACACGAACTCAGTATGCTATCTCGTGTAAAATAAAGAAATTCTAATTTTACCCGAATCAACAAAACCTAAATATTATCTAGGCACCCCAATATTAAAAACAAAATTACTCTGAATATATAGTGTCAAAAAAAATATACAATGCCCTTTTCTACTCTGTTTTGGAGTATATACACCAACTCCATCTGCTCTCTAGTGTAAAATACAGATATTCTATATTAAAGGGAATCAAAAAAATTCTAAATATTATATAGGCACCCCATTGGTAAAATCAAAATTTATCTTAATATAATCTGTTAGAAAAAATATACAATGCCCTATTCTTCTCTGTTTTGGAGTATACACACCAACTCCATATGCTCTCTCAGGTTAAATACAGAAATTCTATATTTAAGTGCATCGAAAAAAAGCTAAATATTATCTAGGCACCCCAATGATAAAAGCAAAATTGCTCTGAATATAATCTGTCAGAAAAAATATACAATGCCCTTTTCTACTCTGTTTTGGAGTATATACACCAAATCAATATGCTCCCTAAGGGAAAATACGAAAATTCTAATTTTACGCGAATCGAAAAAAATTTAAATAATATCTAGGCGCCCCAAAGTTAAAAGAAAATGGCTCTGAATATATTCTGTTATAAAAAATATAAAATGCCTTATTCTACGCTGTTTTGGAATATGTACACCAACTCAACATGCTCTCTCATGTAAAATACCGAAATTATATATTTAAGCGAATCAAAAAATATCTAAATATTATCTAGGCACCCTAATGTTAAAAGCAAAATTGCTCTGAATATAATCTGTAAGAGAAAATACACAATGCCATTTTCTACTCTGTTTTGTATTATATACACCAATTCAATATGCTCTTTCATGTAAAATACAGAAATTCTAATTTTACCTGAATCGAAATAATCTAAATATTTTGAAGTCATGCCAATGTTAAAAACAAAATTGCTCTGAATATAATGTGTCATAAAAATATACAATGCCCTTTACTACTCTGTTTTACAGTATATACACCAACTCAATATGCTCTCTCATTTAAAATACCGAAATTCAGATTTTACACGAATCGAAAAACATCTAAATAATATCTAGGCGACCCAAAGGTAAAAGAAAATGGGTTTGTGTCGTTTGTAGGAACATGGAATAATCTGGAGAACATCATACTCAGCAAACTGACACAAGAACAAAAAATGAAACACCGCATATTCTCACTCATAGGTGGGTGATGAAAAATGAGAACACATGGACACTGAAAGGGGAGTACTAAACACTGGGGTCTAATGGGGGGAAAAGGGGAGGGCCAGTGTTACGGGAAAATGGGGAGGGATAGCCTGGGGAGAAATGCCAAATGTGGGTGAAGGGGAGAAGAAAAGCAAAATTGCTCTGAATATAATCTGTCAGAAAAAATATACAGTGCCCTATTCTCCTCTGTTTTGGAGTATATACACCAACTCAACATGCTCTCTCATATAAAATACAGAAATTCTATATTTAAGCGAATTGGAAAAAATATAAATATAATCTAGGCACCACTATGATAAAAACAAAATTGGTCTGAATATTATCTCTCAGACAAAATATACAATGCCCTTTTCTACTCTTTTTTGGCGTATATACACCAACTCAATATGCACTCTCATGTAAAATAACGAAATTCTAATTTTACGTGAATTGAAAAAAATCTAAATAATATATAGGCGCCACAAAGTTAAAAGAAAATGGCTCTGAATATAGTCTGTTAAAAAATATATACAATGCCCTATTCTACTCTGTTTCGGAGTATATACAACAACTCAGTATGCTCTCTCATGTAAAATACAGAAATTTTAATTTTATGGGAATCCAAAAAATCTAAATATTATCTAGGCACCCCAATGTTAAAAGCAAAATTGCTCTGAATATAATCTGTCTGAAAATATTTACAATGCCCTTTTCTACTCTGTTTGGGAGTATCTACACCAACTCAATATGCTCTCTCATGTAAAATACCGAATTCTAATTTTACGCGAATCGAAAAAAATCTAAATAATATCTAGGCACCCCAAAGTTAAAAGAAAATGGCTCTGAATATAGTCTGTTAGGAAAAATATACAATGACTTATTCTACTCTGTATTGGAGTATATACACAAACTCAGTATGCTCTCTCATGTAAAATACCGAAATTCTAAATTTACATGATGGAGAAAAAATCTAAATAATATCTAGGGACCCCAATGGTAAAAACTAAATTGCTCTGAATATAATCTGTCAGATAAAATAAACAATGGCCTATTCTACTGTGTTTTAGAGTATATGCACCAAATCCATATGTTCTCTCATTTAAAATACAGAAATTCTATATTAAAGCGAATCGAAAATAATCTAAATATTATCTAGGCACCCCGATGTTAAAAGCAAAATTTCTCTGAATATAATCTGTCTGAAAATATTTACAATGCCCTTTTCTACTCTGTTTGGGAGTATCTACACCAACTCAATAGGCTCTCTCATGTAAAATAGCGTAATTCTATTTTTACGCGAATCGAAAATTCTAAATATCTAGGCGCCTCAAAGTTAAAAGAAAATGGCTCTGAATATAGTCTGTTAGAAAAAAAATACAATGCCGTATTCTACTCTGTTTTAAAGTATATGCACCAACTCAGTGTGCTCTCTGATGTAAAATACAGAAATTCAAATTTTACGTGAATAAAAAAATCTAAATATTATCTAGGCACCCCAATGTTAACAACAAATTTGCTCTGAATATAGTCTGTCATAAAAAATACACAATGCCCTTTTCTACTCTGTTTTGGAGTATATACACCATCTCCATATGCTCTCTCTAGTAAAATACCGAAAATCTATATTTAAGAGAATCGAAAAAATTCTAAATACTATCTAGGCAACCCAATGTTAAAAGCAAAATTTCTCTGAATATAGTCTGTCATTAAAAATATACAATTCCCTTTAATACTGTGTTTTGCAGTATATACACCAACTCAATATGCTCTCTCATGTAAAATACCGAAATTCTAATTTACGCGAATAGAAAAAAATCTAAATAATATGTAGGCGACCCAAAGTTAAAAGAAAATGCCTCTGAATATAGTCCGTTAGAAAAATATACAATGCCGTATTCTACTCTGTTTTGGAGTATATAAATTAACTCCATATGCTCAATCATGTAAAATATAGAAATTCTATATTAAAGTGAATCTAAAAAAAATCTAAATATTATCTAGGCACCCCAGTGTTAACAACAAAATTGCTCTGAATATAATCTGTCAGAGAAAATATACAATGCCCTTTTCTACTCTGTTTTGTAATATATACACGAACTCAATATGCTCTCTCATGAAAAATAGAGAAATTCTAATTTTAAAAGAATAGAAAAACCAAAATTTATCTAGGCACACCAATGTTGAAAACAAAATTGCTCTGAATATAATCTGTTGGAAAAAATATACCCTGCCCTATTCTCCTCGGTTGTGGAGTATATATACCAACTCAGTATGCTGTCTCATGTCAAATATCGAAATACTCATTTTAGGTGAATCGAAAAAAATCTAAATATTATTTAGGCTCCCCAATGGGGAAAAAAAATTGCTCTGAATATAATCGGTTAGAATAAATATACAATGCCCTATTCTACTCTGTTTTGGAGTATATACACCAACTCAGTATGCTCTCTCATGTAAAATACCAAAATTCAAACTTTACGTGAATCAAAAAAATTCTAAATATTATCTAGGCACCCCAATGTTAAAAGCAAAATTGCCCTGAATATAATCTGTCATAAAAAATATAGAATGCCCTTTTCTACTCTGTTTTGGAGTATATACACGAACTCAATATGCTCTGTCATGTAAAATATTGAAATTCTAATTTTACGTGAATCGAAAAAAATCTGAATAATATCTAGGCACCACAAAGTTAAAAGAAAATCGCTCTAAATATAGTCTGTCAGAAAAAATATAAAATGCCTTATTCTACTCTGTTTTGGAGTATATACACCAACTCAATCTACTCTCTCATGTAAAATACAAAAATTCTAATTTTACCCTATTTGAAAATGTGTAAATATTTTCTACGCACCCCAATGTTAAAAACAAAATTGCACTGAATATAATCTGCCAGAAAAAATATACAATGCCTTATTCTACTCTGTTTTGGAGTACATACACCAACTCCATATGCTCTCTCATGTAAAATACAGAAATTAAATATTTAAGCAAATCGAAAAAATCTAAATATTATCTAGGCAACCCAATGTTAAAAGCAAAATTTCTCTGAATATAATCTTTCAGAAAAAATATACAATGCCCTTTACTACTCTGTTTTGCTGTATATACACGAACTCAATATGCTCTCTCATGTAAAATACAGAAATTCTAAATTTACGTGAATCGAAAACAATCTACATAATATCTCAGCACCCCAAAGTTAAAAGAAAATGGCTCTGAAAATAGTCTGCTATAAATAATATACAATATCTTATTCTACTCTGTTTTGGAATATATACATCAACTCAGTATGGTCTCTGATGTAAAATAATGAAATTCTAATTTTACGTGAATCAAAGAAAATCTAAATATTATCTAGGCACCGGAATGTTAACAGTACAGTTGCTCTGAATATAATGTGTCATAAAAAATATACAATGCCCTTTTCTACTCTGGTTTGGAGTAGATACACCAACTCAATATGCTCTCTCATGTAAAATAAAGCAACTCTAATTTTACGCAAATAAAAAAATCTAAATATTATCTAGGCACCCCAATGTTAAAAGCAAATTTACTCTGAATATAGTCTGTCAGAAAAAATATACAATGCCCTTTTGTACTGTGTTTTGGAGTATATACACCAACTCAATCTGCTCTCTCATGTAAAATAGAGAAATTCTAATTTTACCCTATTTGAAAATGTGTAAATAATTTCTAGGCACCCCAATGTTAAAAACAAAATTGCTCTGAATATAATCTGTCAGAAGAAATATACAATGCCCTATTCTACTCAGTTTAGGAGTATATACACCAACTCAGTATGCTCTCTCGTGTAAAATACCGAAATTCTAATTTTACGTGAATCGAAAAAAATCTAAATATTATCTAGGCACCCCAATGTTAAAAGCAAAATTGCTCTGAATATAAACTCTCAGAAAAAATATACAATGCTTTTTTCTACTCTGTTTTGAAGTATATACACCAAGTCAATATGCTCTTTCATGTAAAATAAAAAAATTCTAATTATACGCAAATTGAAAAAAATCTAAATAATATCTAGGCGCCCCAAAGTTAAAAGAAAATGGCTCTGAATATAGTCTGTTAAAAAAAAATACAATGCCTTATTCTACTCTGTTTTGGAGTATATACACCAACACAGTATGCTCTCTCAAGTAAAATACCGAAATTCTATATTTAAGCGAATCGGAAAAAATCTAAATATTATCTAGGCGTCGTAATATTACAAGCAAAATTGCTCTGAATATAATCTGTCACAAAAAATATACAATGCCCTTTTCTACTCTGTTTTGTAGGATATACACCAACTCAATATGCTCTTTCATGCAAAATACAAAAACTCTCTTTTACCCGAATCGAAAACATCTAAATATTATCAAGGCACCCCAATGTTAAAAACAAAATTAGTCTGAATATAATCTTTCAGAAAAAATATACAATGACCTATTCTACTCTGTTTTGGAGTATATACACCAACTGAGTATGCTCTCTCATGTAAAATACAGAAATTCTAATTTTACCGGAATTGAAAAAATATAAATATTGTCTAGGTACCCCAATGTTAAAAACAAAATTGCTCTGAATATAATCTGTCAGAATAAATATACAGTGCCCTATTCTACTCTTTTTTGGAGTATATACACCAACTCCATATCCTCTCTCATGTAAAATACAGAAATTCTAATTTTACCCGAATCAAAAAAATCAAAATATTATCTAGGCAACCCAATGTTAAAAACAAAATTGCTCTGAATAGAATCTGTCAGAAAAAATATACAATGCCCTATTCTACTCTGTTTAGGAGTATATACACCAACTTAGTATGCTTTCTCATGTAAAATACCAAAATTCTAATATTACGTGAATCGAAAAAAATCTAAATATTATCTAGGCACCGGAATGTTAAAAGCAAAATTGCTCTTAATACAATGTTTCAGAAAAAATATACAATTCCCTTCTCCACTTTCTTTTGGAGTATATACAGCAACTCAACATGCTCTGTCATGTAAAATACCGAAATTATAATTTTACGCGAATCGACAAAAATATAAATAATATCTATGCGCCCCCAAGATAAAAGAAAATGGCTCTGAATATAGTCTGTTATAGAAAATATACAAAGCCTTATTGTACTCTGTTTTGGAGTATATACACCAACTCAGTATGCTCTCTCATATAAAATACCGAAATTCTAATTTTACGTGAATCGAAAAAAATCTAAATGTTATCTAGGCACCCCAATGTTAAAAGCAAAATGGCTCTGAATATTATCTGTCAGAAAAAATATACAATGCCTTTTCCTACTCTTTTTAGGAGTATCTACACCAACTCAATATGCTCTCTCATGTAAAATACCTAAATTCTAATTTTACGTGAATTGAAAAAAATCTAAAGAATATCTAGGCACCCCAATGTTAAAAGAAAATGGCTCTGAATATAGCCTTTTAGAAAAAATATACAATGCCTTATTCTACTCTTTTTTGGATTATATACACCAAATCAGTATGCTCTCTCATGTAAAACAACGAAATTCAAATTTTACCCGAATCGAAAAACTCTAAATAATATATAGGGGCCCCAAAGTTTAAAGAAAACGGCTGTGAATATAGTCTGTTAGAATAAATATACAATGCCTTATTCTACTCTGTTTTGGAGTATGTACACCAACTCAATATGCTTTCTAAAAGAAAATACATAAATTCTATATTTAATCGAATCGAAAAAAATCTAAATACTATCTAGGCATCCCTATGTTAAAAGCAAAATTTCTCTGAATATAATCCGTCAGAAAAAATATACAATGCCCTTTTCTACTCTGTTTTGGAGTATACACACCAACTCAATATGCTCTCTCATGTAAAATACCGAAATTGTAATTTTACGTGAATCGAAAAAAATCTAAATCATATCTATGTGCCCCAAAGTTAAAATAAAATGACTCTGAATATAGTCTGTAAGAAAATTATACAATACCTTATTCTACTCTGTTTTATTGTATATACACCAAATCAGTATGCTCCCTCATGTAAAATACAGAAATTTTAAATTTACACGAATTGAAGAAAATGTAAATAACATCTAGGCGCCCCAAAGTTAAAAGAAAATGACTCTGAATATAGTCTGTCAGAAAAAATATACAATGCCTTATTCTACTCTGTTTTGGAGTATATACACCAACTATGTATGTTCTCTCATGTAAAATGTAGAAATCCTAATTTTACACGAATCGAAAAAATCTAAAAATTATCTAGGCACCCCAAAGTTAAAAACAAAATTTCTCTGAATATAATCTGTTAGAACAAATATACAATGCCCTATTCTTCTCTGTTTTGTAGTATATACACCAACTCCATATGCTCTCTCAGGTAAAATACAGAAATTCTATATTTGAGCGAATCGAAAAAAATTCAATACTATCTAGGCACCCCAATGTTAAAAGCAAAATTGCGCTGAATATCATCTGTCAGAAAAAATATAAAATGCCCTTTTCTACTCTGTTTTGTAGTATATACACCAACACTATATGCTCTCTCATGTAAATTACCAGAATTGTAATTTTACACGTATCGAAAAATATCTAAATAATATCTAGGTGCCCGAAAGTTAAAAGAAAATGGCTCTGAAAATAGCCTGTTATAAAAAATATACAATTCCTTATTCTACTCTCTTTTGGAGTATATACACCAACCCACTATGCTCTCTGATGTAAAATACCGAAATTCTAATTTTACGTGAATCGAAAAAATTCTAAATACAATCTTGGCACCACAATGTTAAAAGCAAAATTGCTCTGAATATAATCTCTCAGATAAAATATACAATGCCCTTTTCTAATCTGTTTTGGCTTATATACACCAACTCAATATGCACTCTCATGTAAAATACCGAAATTATTATTTTACGTGAATTGAAAATAATCTAAATAATATATACATGCCACAAAGTTAAAATAAAATGGCTCTGAATATACTCTGTTAGGAAAAATATACAATGCCTTATTCTACTCTGTATTGAATTATATAGACAAACTCAATATGCTCTCTAATGTAAAATACCGAAATACTAATTTTACGTGAATCGAAAAAAATCTAAATAATATCTAGGTGCCCCAAAGTTAAAAGAAAATGGCTCTTAATATATTCTGTTACAGAAAATATACAATGCCCTATTCTACTCTGTTTTGGAGTATATACACCAACTCAGTATGCTCTATCATGTAAAATACCGAAATAATAACTTTACGTGAATCAAAAAAAATCTAAATATTTTCCAGGCACCACAATGTTAAAAACAAAATTCCTCTGAATATAATCTGTCAGAAAAAATATACAATGCCCTTTTCTACTCTGTTTTGGAGTATATACACCAACTCAGTTTGCGCTCTCATGTAAAATACAGAAATTCTAATATTACCCGAATCGAAAAAATCTAAATATTCGGTAGGCAAAGCAATGTTAAAAACAAAACTGCTCTAAATATAATCTGTCAGTTAAAATATACAATGCCCTATTCTACTCTTTTTTGGAGTATATACATTAACTTCATATGCTCTCTCATTTAAAATACAGAAATTCTAATTTTACTCGAATCAAAAAAATCTAAATATTATCTAGGCACCACAATGTTAAAAGCAAAATTGCTCTGAAGATAATCTCTCAGAAAAAATATACAATGCCCTTTTCTAATCTGTTTTGGTGTATATACACCAACTCAATATGCACTCTCATGTAAAATACCAAAATTCTAATTTTAGGTGAATCGAGGAAAATCTAAATAATATTTAGGCACCACAGAGTTAAAATAAAATGGCTCTGAATATAGTCTGTTAGAAAAAATATACAACGCCCTATTCTACTCTGTTTTGGAATATATACACCAACTCAGTATGCTCTCTCATGTAAAATACCGAAATTCAAATTTTACGTCAATAAAAAAATCTTAATATTATCTAGGCACCGCAATGTTTAAACAAATTTGCTCTGAATATAGTCTGTTATAAAAAATATACAATGCCCTTTTCTACTCTTTTTTGGAGTATATACACCAACTCAATATGCTCACTTATGTAAAATACCGAAATTCTAATTTTACGTGATTCGAAAAAAATCTAAATAATATCTAGGCGCCCCAGAGTTAAAAGAAAATGGCTATGAATATATTTTGTTAGAAGAAATATACATTGCCTTATTCTACTCTGTATTGGAGTATATACACAAACTCTGTAGGCTCTCTCATGTAAAACACAGAAATTCTAATTTTACGTGAATTGAATAAAATCTAAATATTATCTAGGCAACCCAATTTTAAAAACAAAATTACTCTGAATATAATCTGTCAGAAAAAATATACAATGCCCTCTTCTACTCTGTTTTGGAGTATATACATTAACTCCATATGCTCAATCATGTAAAATACAGAAATTCTCTATTAAAGCGAATCGAAAAATATCTAAATACTATCTAGGCACCCCAATGTTAACAACAAAATTGCTCTGAATATAATTTGTCAGAGAAAATATACAATGCCCTTTTCTACTCTGTTTTGTAATATATATACAAACTCAATATGCTCTATCATGAAAAATACTGAAATTCTAATTTTACCAGAATCGATAAACCAAAATTTATCTAGGCACTACAATGTTAAAAACAAAATTGCTCTGAATATAATCTGTTGGAAAAAATATACCCTGCCCTTTTCTACTCTATTGAGGAGTATATATACCAACTCAGTATGCTCTCTCATGTCAAATACCGAAATACTCATTTTAGGTGAATTGAAAATAATCTAAATATTATTCAGGCACCCCAATGGGAAAAACAAAATTTCTCTGAATATAATCTGTTAGAATAAATATACAATGCCCTATTCTACTCTGTTTTGGAGTATATACACTAACTCGGTATGCTCTCTCATGTAAAATACCAAAATTCTAATTTTACGTGAATTGAAAAAATTCTAAATATTAGGTAGGCACCCCAATGTTAACAGCAAAATTGCTCTGAATATAATATGTCAGGAAAAATATACTATGCCCTTTTCTACTCTGTTTGGAGTATATACACGAGTTCATAATGCTCTCTCATGTAAAATACTGAAATTTTTATTTTATGCGAATCGAAAAAAATCTAAATAATATCTAGGCACCACAAAGTTAAAAGAAAATGGTTCTAAATATAGTCTGTCAGAAAAAATATACAATGCCCTATTCTACGCTATTTTGGAGTATATACACCAACTCCATATGCTCTCTCATGTAAAATACATAAATTCTAATTTTACTCGAATCGAAAAAAATCTAAATAATATCTAGGTGCACCAATGTTAAAAGCAAAATTGCTCTGAATATAATCTGTGAGAAATAATATACAATGCCCTTTTCTACTCTGTTTTGGATTATATAAACCAACTCAATATGCTCTCTCATGTAAAATACCGAAATTATAATTTTACGCGAATCGAAAAAAATCTTAATAATATCTAGGCACCCCAAAGTAAAAAGAAAATGGCTCTGAATATAGTCTCTTAGTAAAAATATACAATGCCTTATTCTACTATGTTTTCGAGTATATACACCAACTCAGTATGCTATCTCATGTAAAATACAGAAATTCTAATTTTACCCGAATCATAAAAATCTCAATATTTTCTAGGTACCCCAATGTTAAAAACAAAATTGCTCTGAATTTAGTCTGTCATAAAAAATATAGAATGTCCTTTTCTACTCTGTTTTGGACTATATACACCAACTCCATATGCTCTCTCATGTAAAATAGAGATATTCTATATTTAAGCAAATCAAAAAAAATCTAAATAATATCTAGGTGCCCTAAAGTTAAAAGAAAATGGCTCTGAATGTAGTGTGTTAGAAAAAATACACAATGCCTTATTCTACTCTCTGTTAAAGTATATAAACAAACTCAGTATGCTCTCTCATGTGATATATCGAAATCCTAATTTTAACAAAATCGAAAAAATCTAAATATTATCTAGGCACCCAAATGTTAAATACAAAATTGCTCTGAATATAATCTCTCAGAAAAAATATACAACGCCATATTCTATTCTTTTTTGGAGTATATAAACCAACTCCATATGCTCTCTCATGTAAAATACAGAAATTCTATATTTAAGGGATCCAAAAAATTCTAAATATTATTTAGGCATTCCAATGTTAAAAGCAAAATTGATCTGAATATAATCTGTCAGAAATAATATACAATGCCCTTTTCCGCTTTGTTTTCGAGTATATACAGCAACTCAATATGCTCTGTCATGTAAAATACCGAATTTCTAATTTTACGCGAATCGAAAAAAATCTAAATAATATCTAGGTGCCCCTAAGTTAAAAGAAAATGGCTCTGCATATAGTGTGATAGAAATAATATACAATGCCTTTTTCTAATCTATTTTAAAGTATATACACCAACTCAGTATGCTCTCTCATATAAAATACCGAGATTCTAATTTTAACAAATCTAAAATGTCTAACTATTATCTAGGCACCCAAATGTTAAAAACAAAATTGCTCTGAATATAATCTCTCAGAAAAAACATGCAATGCCCTATTCTACCCTGTTTTGGAGAATACACCAACTCCATATGCTCTCTTGTAAAATACAGAAATTCTATATTTAAGCGAATCGAAAAAATTCTAAATATTATGTAGGCTCACCAATGTTAAAAGCCAAATTGCTCTGAATATAATCTGTCAGATAAAATATACAATGCCTTTTTCTACTCTGTTTTGGAGTATATACTCCAACTAAATATGCTCTCTCATGTCAAATACCAAAATTCTAATTCTATGTGACTCGAAAAAAATCTAAATAATATCTAGGCACCCCTAAGGTAAATAAAAAAGTCTCTGAATATAGTCTGTTAGAAAAAATATACAATGCCTTATAGTACTCTGATTTCAAGTATATACACCAACTCTGTATGCTCTCTCATATAAAATAACAAAATTCTAATTTTACGTGAATCGAAAAAAATCTAAATGTTATCTAGGCACCCCAATATTAAAAGCCAAATTGCTCTAAATATATTCTGTCAGAAGAAATATACAATGCCCTTTTCTAAACTGTTTTGGAGTATATACAACAACTCAATATGGTATCTCATGTAATATACCGAAATTCTAATTTTACGAGAATGAAAAAAATTTAAATAATATCTAGGCACCCCTAAGTTAAAAGAAAATGGCTCTGAATATAGTCTGTTAGAAAAAATATACAATGCCTTATTCTACTCTCTTTTGGAGTATATACACCAACTCAGTTTGCGCTCCCATGTAAAATACAGAAATTCTAATTTTACCCGAATTGAAAAAATCTAAATAATATCTAGGCACCCCAATGTTAAAAGCAAAATTCCTCTGAATATAATCTGTCAGAAAAAGTATGCAATGCCCTATTCTACTCTGTTTTTGAGTATATACACAAACTCCATATGCTCCCTCATGTAAAATATGGAAATTCTAAATTTGCGTGAATCGAAAAAAATCTAAATATTATCTAGGCACCCAAATGTTAAAAGCAAAATGATCTAAATATAATCTGTCATAAAAAATATACAATGCTTCTTTCTACTCTTTTTTGTAGTATATACACCAACTCAATATGCTCTCTCATATAAAGAACTGAAATTCTAATTTTACGCAAATTGAAATAAATCTAAATAATATCTAGGTGCCCGAAAGTTAAAAGGAAATGGCTTTCAATATAGTCTGTTTGAAAAAATATACAATGCCTTATTCTACTCTGTTTTGGAGTAAACACACCAACTCAGCATGCACTCTCATGTAAAATACGGAAATTCTAATTTTACGTGAAACGAAAAAAATTTAAATATTATCTAGGCACCCCAATTTTAAAAACAAAATTGCTCTAAATATAATCTGTCATAAAAATTATAGAATGCCCTATTCTACTCTGTTTTGGAGTATATAAACCAACACCTTATGCTCTCTCACATAAAATAAAGGAATTCTATATTTAAGTGAATTGAAAAGAATCTAAATATTATCAAGGCACCCCAATGTTAAAAGCAAAATGATCTAAATATAATCTGTCATAAAAAATATACAATGCTTCTTTCTACATTTTTGTAGTATATACACCAACTCAATATGCTCTCTCATGTAAAATACAGAAATTCTAATTTTACCAGAATAGAGAATATCTAAATATTATCTAGGCACCCCAATGTTAAAAAGAAAATTGCTCTGAATATAATCTGTCAGAAATAATATACAATGCCTTATTCTACTATGGTTTGGAGTATACACACCAACTCAGTATGCTCTCTCATGTAAAATACAGAAATTCTAATTTTAACAGAATCGAAAAAATCCAAATATAATCTAGGCACCCCAATGTTAAAAACAAACTTTCTCTGAATATAATCTGTCGGAAAAAATATACAATGCCCTATTCTACTCTGTTTTGAAGTGTATACACCAACTCCATATGCTCTCTCATGTAAAATACAGAAATTCTATATTTAAGTGAATAGAAAAAAATATAAATATTATCTACGCACCCCAGTGTTAAAACCAAAATTTCTCTGAACATAATCTGACAAAAAATATATACAATGCTTTATTCTACTGTGTTTTGTGGTATATACACGAACTCAGTATGCTCTCTCATGTAAAATACCGAAATTCTAATTTTTCGTGAATCGAAAAAAATCTAAATATTATCTAGGCACCCCAATGTTAAAAGCAAAATTGTTATGAATATAGTCTGTCAGAAAAAATATACAATGCCCTTTTCTACTCTGTTTTAGTGTATATACACCAACTCAATATGCTCTCTCATGTAAAATACTGAAATTCTAATGTTACGCGAATCGAAAAAAATCTAAATAATATATAGGCACCCCAATGTTAAAAGAAAATGGCTCTGAATATCGTCTGTTAGAACAAATATACAATGCCTTATTCTACTATGTTTTGGTGTATATAAACCAACTCATTATGCTGTCTAGTGTAAAATACAGAAATTCTAATTTTACCCAAATCAAAAAATCTAAATATTATCTAGGCACCCCAATGTTAAAAGCAAAATTGCTCTGAATATAATCTGTCTGAAAAAATATACAATGCTCTTTACTACTTTGTTTCGGAGTATATACACCAACTCAATATGCTCCATCATGTAAAATACCGAAATTCTAATTTTACGCGAATCGAAAAAAATCTAAATAATATCTAGGCGCCCCAAAGTTAACAGAAAATGGCTGTGAATACAGTCTGTTAGAATAAATATACAATGCCTTATTCTACTATGTTTTGGAGTATATACACGAACTCAAAATGCTCTCTCGGGTAAAATAAAGAAATTAAATTTTACCCGAATTGACAAAATCTAAATATGATCTAGGAACCCCAATATTAAAAAAAAAAATTGCTCTGAATATAATTTGTCAGAAAAAATATTCAATTCCCGTTTCTACTCTATTTTGGAGTATATAAACAAACTCAATATGCTCAATCATGTAAAATACCGAAATTCTAATTTTACAAAAATTAAAAATATCTAAATATTATCTAGGTACCCCAATGTTAAAGGAAAATGGCTCTGGAATATAATATGTCAGAAAAAATATTCAATCCCCTTTTCTAGTTTATTTTCGAGTATACACACCAATTCAATATGCTCTCTCATATAAAATACCGAAATACTAAATACACGGGATTTGAAGAAAATCTAAGTATTGTCTAGGCACCCCAATGTAAAAAGCAAAATTTCTCGGAACAAAATCTGTCAGAGAAAGTATACAATGCTTTTTTCTACTATCATTTGGAGTATATACACCAACTCAATATGCTCTCTCATGTAAAATACCGAAATTCTAATTTTACACGAACCGAAACAAATCTAAATATTACCTAGGCACACCAATGTTGAAAGCAAAACTGCTCTGAATATAATCTTTCAGAAAAAATATACAATGCCCATTTCTACTCTGTTTTGGAGTATATACACTAATTCAATATGCTCACTCATGTAAAATACAGAAATTCTAATTATACGCGAATCGAAAAATATCTAAATACTATCTTAGCACCCCAATGTTAAAATAAAATAGCTCTGAATATAATCTGTCAAAAAAAATACAATGCCCTATTATACTCTGTTTTGGAGTATATACACCAACTCAATATGCTCTCTCATGTAAAATACCGAAATTCTAAATTTACGCGAATCGAAAGAAATCTAAATATTATTGAAGTACCCCAATGTTAAAGCAAAATCACTCTGATTATAATCTGTCAGAAATAATATACAATGCTTTATTCTACTTTCTTTTGAAGTATATACACAAACTCAATATTTTCTCTCATGTAAAATACCGAAATTCTAATTTTACGGGAATCAAAAAAATCTAAATATTGTCTAGGAACCTTAAAGTTAAAAGCAAAATTTCTCTGAATATAATTTGTCAGAAATAATATACAATACCTTTTTCTACTCTGTTTTGAGGTATATACACCAACTAAATATGCTGTCTCATGTAAAATACCGAAATTCTAATTTTACGCGAATCGAAAAAAATCTAAATATGATCTAGGCACCACATTGTTGAAATCAAAATTGCTCTGAATATAACCTCTCAGAAAAAATATACAGTGCCCTTTTCTACTCTGTTTTGGAGTAAATACACCAACTCAATATGCTCTCTCAGGTACAATACTGAAATGGTAATTTTACGCAAACCGAAAAAAATCTAAATATTATCTAGGAACCCAATGTTAAAAGAAAATGACACTTAATATAACCTGTCAATCAAAATATACTATTCCCTGTTCTACTGTGTTTTGCAGTATATACAGCAACAGAATATGCTCTCTAATGTAGAATACGGAAATTCTAATTTTACGTGAATCGAAATAAATCTAAATATTAACTAGGCACTTCAATGTTAAAAGAAACATTGATCTGATTATAATCTGTCAGAAAAAACATACAATGTTCTTTTCTACTCTATTTTGAAGTATATACACAAACTCAATATGCTCTGTAAGCTAAATCACCGAAATTCTAAATTTACGTGAATCGAAAAAAATCTAAATATTATCTAGGCAACCCAATGTTAAAAGCAAAATTGCTCTGAATATAATCTTTCAGAAAAAATATACAATGCCCTATTCTACTCTGTTTTGGAGTATATACACCAACTCAATACGCTATCTCATGTAAAATACAGAAATTCTAATTTTACCCGAATCGAAATGATCTAAATATAATCTAGGCACACCAATGTTAAAAACAAAATTGCTCTGAATATAATCTGTCAGAAAAATATACAATGCCCTATTCTCCTCTGTTTTGGAATATATACACCAACTCAGTATACTCTCTCATGTAAAATTCCGAAATTCGAACTTTACGTGTATCGAAAATAATCTAAATATTATCCAGGCACCCAAATGTTAAAAGCAAAATTGCTCTGAACATAATCTGTCATAAAAATTATACAATGCCCTTATCTACACTGTACTGGAGTATATACACCAACTCAATATGCTCTCTCATGTAAAATACTTACATTCTAATATTACGTGAATTGAAAAAAATCTAAATAATATCTAGGCGCCCCAAAGTTAAAAGAAAATGGATCTGAATATAGTCTGTTAGAATAAATATACAATGCCTTATTCTACTATGTTTTGGAGTATATACATGAACTCAGTATGCTCTCTCGTGTAAAATAAAGATAATTAATTTTACCCGAATCGAAAAAATCTAAATATTACCTAGGCACCCCAATGTTAAAAACAAAATTGCTCTAAATATAATCTGGCAGAAAAAATATACAATGCCCTATTCTAGTTTGTTTTTGAGTATATACACCAACTCTACCTGCTCTCTCATGTAAAATACAGAAATTCTATTTTAAGCGAATAAAAACAAATTTAATATTATCTAGGCACCCCAATGTTAAAAGCAAAATTGTTCAGAATATAATCTGTCAGAAAAAATATACAAGGCCCTATTCTACTCTGCTTTGGAGTACATACACCAAATCAGTATGCTCTCTCATGTAATAAAACAAAATTCAAATTTTACGCGAATCAAAAAAAATCTAAATAACATCTAGGTGCCCCAAAGTTACAAGAAAATGTCTCTGAATATAGTCTGTTACAAAATATATACAATGCCTTATTCTACTCTGTTTTGGAGTATATACACCAACTCAATATGCTCTCTCATGTAAAATACAGAAATTCTAATTTTAACTGAATCGAAAAAATCGAAATATTTCCTAGGCACCCAATGTTAAAAACAAAATTTCTCTAAATATAATCTGTCAGAAAAAAATATACAATGCCCTATTTTACTCTGTTTTGGAGTATATACACCAACTCAGTATGCTTTCTCATATAATATACAAAAATTCAAATTTTACATGAATCGAAAAAATCTAAATATTATATAGGCACCCCAATGTTATAAGCAAGATTTCTCTGACTATAATCTGTCAGAAAAAATATACAATAGCCTTTTCTACTCTGTTTTGGAGTATATACACCATCTCAATATGCTCTCTCATGTAAAATACAGAAATTCTGATTTTACCCAAAGAGAAAAAATCTAAATAATAGCTAGGCACCCCAATGTTAAAAGAAAATAGCTCTGAATATCGTCTGTTGGAAAAAATATAAAATGCCTTATGCTACTTTATTTTGGAGTATATAGACCAACTCAGTATGCTCTCTCATGTATAATACAGAAATTCTAAATTTACGTGAATTGAAAAAAATTTAAATATTATGTAGGCACACCAGTGTTAAAAACAAAGTTGCTCTGAATATAATCTGTCAGAAAAAATACACAATGCCCTATTCTACTCTGTTTTGGATTATATACACCAACTCCATATGCTCTATCATGTAAAATACACAACTTCTATATTTAAGCGAATCGAAAAAAATCTAAATATAATCCATTAGAAAAAATATACAATGCCCTATTCTACTCTATTTAGAGTATATACACAAACTCAGTATGCTCTCTCATGTATAATACAGAAATTCTACATTTAAGCGTATTAAAAAAATCTAAATAATATCTAGGCACCCCAATGTTAAAAGCAAAATTCCTCTGAATATAATCTGTTAGAAAAAATATACAATGCCCTTTTCTACTCTGTTTTGGTGTATATACACCAACTCAATATGCTCTCTCATGTAACATACAGAAATTCTAATGTTACGTGAATCGAGAAAAATCTAATTGATATCTAGGAACTCCAAAGTTAAAAGAAAATGGCTCTGAATGAAGTGTGCTATAAGAAATATACAATGCCTTATTCTACTCTGTTTTGGAATATATACACCAACTCAGTATGCTCTCTCATGTAAAATACCGAAATTCTAATTTTACATGAATCGAAACTAATCTAAATATTATATAGGCACCCCAATGTTAAAAACAAAATTGCTCTGAATATAATCTGTCAGAAAAAATATACAATGCCCTATTCTACTCTGTTTTGGAGTATATACACCAACTCCATATGCTCTCTCATGCAAAATACAGAAATTCTATATTTAAGCGAATCAAAAAAAATCTAAAAATTATATAGGCACCCCAATGTTATAAGCAAAATTGCTCTGAATATAATCTTTCAGAAAAAATATACAATTTCCTTTTCTACTCTGTTTTGTAGTATATACACCCACTCAATATGCAATCTCAGGTAAAATACAGAAATTCTAATTTTAACTGATTCGAAAATATCTAAATATTACCTAGGCACCCTAATGTTAAAACAAAATTTTTCTGAATATCATCTGTCAGAAAAAATATGCAATGCCCCATTTTACTCTGTTTTGGAGTATATACACCAACTCAGTATGCTCTCTCATGTAAAATACAGAAATTCTAATTTTACACTAATCGAAAAAAATCTAAATCATATCTACGCTCACTGAAGTTAAAAGAAAACGACTCTAAATATATTCTGTTAGAAAAAATATATAGTGCCTTTTTCTACTATATTTTGGAGTATATACACCAACTGAGTATGCTCTCTCATGTAAAATACGGAAATTCTAATTTTACGTGAATCGAAAAAAATCTAAATAATATCTAGCGCTCCAAAGTTAAAAGAAAATGGCTCTGAGTATACTCTTTTAGGAAAAATATACAATGCCGTTTTCTACTGGGTTTTGGAGTATATACACCAACTCCATATGCTCTCCCATGTAAAATACAGAAATACTATATTTAAGCGAATAAAAAAAATCAAAAATATATTTAGGCCACCCAAAGTTAAAAGAAAATGGCTCTCAATATAGTCTCTTAGAAAAATTATACAATGCCTTATTCCACTCTGTTTTGAAGTATATACACCAAAAAAGTATGCTCTCTCATGTAAAATACAGAAATTCTAATTTTAACAGAATCAAAAAAATTAAAAATCTAAATATTATTTAGGCACCCCAATGTTAAAAGCAAAATTGCTCTGAATATAATATATCAGAAAAAATGTACAATGCCCTTTTCTACTCTGTTTTGTAATATATACACCAACTCAATGTGCTCTCTCATGTAAAATACCAAAATACTAATTTTACGTGAATCAAAAAAATCTAAATAATATCTAGGTGTCCCAAGGTTAAAAGGAAATGGCTCTGAATATAGTCTGTTAGAAAAAATATACGATGCCTTATTCTACTCTGTTTTGGAATATATACACAAACTCAGTATGCTCTCTCATGTAAAATACCGAAATTCTAATTTTACGTGAATCGAAAATAATCTAAATATAATCTAGGTACCCCAATGTAAAAAACAAATTTTCTCTGAATATAATCTGTCATAAAAAAAACAATGCCCTTTACTACAGTGTTTTGCAGTATATACACCAACTCAATATGCTCTCTCATGTAAAATACAGAAATTCTAATTTACGTGAATCCGAAAAAATCTAAATAATATCAAGGCAACCCAAATGTAAAAGAAAATGCCTCTGAATATAGTCTGTTAAAAAAATATACAATGCCTTATTCTACTCTGTTTTGGAGTATATAAACCAACTCAGTATGCTCTCTCATGTAAAATTCCGAAATTCTAATTTTGCGTGAATCGAAAAATATCTAAATATTATCTAGGCACCCCAATGTTAAAAACAAAATTGCTCTTAATATAATCTGTTAGAAAAAATATACAATGCCCTATTCTACTCTGTTTTGGAGTATATACATTAACTCTATATGCTTTCTCATGTAAAATACAGAAATTCTATATTTAAGCGAATCGAAAAAATTCTAAATATTATCTAGGCACCACAATGTTAAAAGCAAAATTGCTCTGAATATAATCTGTCAGAAAAAATATACAATGCCCTATTCTACTCTGTTTTGGATTATATACACCAAATCAGTATGCTATCTCATGTAAAATACCGAAATTCTAATTTTACGTGAATCGAAAAAAATCTAAATAATATCTAGGCGCCCCAAAGTTAAAAGAAAATCGCTCTGAATACAGTCTGTAATAAAAAATATACAATTTCTTATTCTACTCTGTTTTGTAGTGTATACACCAACTCCATATGCTCTCTCAAGTAAAATACAAATATTCTATTTTCAAGCGAATTGAAAAAAATCTAAATATTATCTAGGCAACCTAATGTTAAAAGCAAAATTTCTCTGAATATAATCTGTCAGAAAAAATATACAATGCAATTTACTACTCTGTTTTGCCGTATATACACCAACTCAATCAGCTCTCTCATGTAAAATACCAAAATACTAATCTATGAGAATCGAAAAAAATCTAAATAATATCTAGGCGACCCAAAGTTAAAAGAACATGGCTCTGAATATACTCTGTTAGAAAAAAATACAATGCCTTATTCTACTCTGTTTTGGAGTATATACACAAACTCAGTATTCTCTCTCATGTAAAATACCGAAATTATAAATTTACGTGCATCGAAAAATATCTAAAAATTATCTAGGCACCCCAATGTTAAAAACAAAATTGCTCTGAATATAATCTGTCAGAAAAAATATACAAGACCCTATTCTACTGTGTTTTGGAGTGTACACACCAACTCTATATGCTCTCTCATGTAAAATAGAGAAATGCTATATTTGAGCAAATCGAAAAATATCTCAGTATTATCTAGGCACCCCAATGTTAAAAGCATAATTGCTTTGAGTATAATCTGACAGAAAAAATATACAATGCCCTTTTCTACTCTGTTTTGTAATATATACACCAACTAAATATGCTCTCTCATGTAAAATACAGAAATTCTAATTTTACCAGAATCGAAAAACCAAAATTTATCTAGGCACCCCAATGTTAAAAGCAAAATTGCTCCGAATATACTCTATGCAAAAAAATATACAATACCCTTTTCTACTCTGTTTTGGAGTATATACACCAACTCAACATGGTCTCTCATGTAAAATACCGAAATTTTAATGTAAGTGAATCATAAAAAATCTAAATAATATCTAGGCGCCCCAACGTTAAAAGAAAATGGCCCTTAATATAGTCTGTTAAAAAAATATAAAATGCCTTATTCTACTCTGTTTTGGAGTGTATACAACAACTCGGTATGCTCTCTCATGTAAAATACGGAAATTCTAATTTTACGTAAATCCATAAAAATCTAAATACTATCTAGGCACCCGAATGTTAAAAGCAAAATTGCTCTGAATATAATCTGTCAGAAAAAATATACAATGCCATTTTTTACTCTGTTTTGGACTATATACACCAACTCAATATGCTCTCTCATGGAAAATACCGAAATTCTAATTTTACGTGAATCGAAAAAAATCTAAATAATATCTAGGCGACCCAAAGTTAAAAGAAAATGGCTCTGAATATAGTCTGTTAGAAAAAAATACAACGCCTTATTCCACTCTGTTTTGGAGTATATACACCAACTCAGTATGCTCTCTCATGTAAAATACCGAAATTCTAATTTTACGTGAATCGAAAAATATCTAAATATTATCTAGGCACCCCAATGTTAAAAACAAAATTGCTCTGAATATAATCTGTCAGAGAAAATATACAATGCCCTATTCTACTATGTTTTGGAGGATATACATTAACTCCATATGCTCTATCATGTAATATAAAGAGACTCTATATTTAAGAGAATCGAATAAATTCTAAATATTATCTAGGCACCCCAATGTTAAAAGCAAAATTGCTCTGAATATAATCTGTCAGAAAAATATACAATGCCCTATTCTACTCTGATTTGTAGTGTAAACACCAACTCAATACTCTCTCTTATGTAAATTACCGAAATTCTAATTTTACGTGAATCGAAAAAAATCTAAATAATATCTAGGCACCCCAAAGTTAAAAGAAAATGGCTCTGAAAATAGTGTGTTATAAAAAATATACAATTTCTTATTCTACTCTGTTTTGGAGTATATACACCAACTCAGTATTCTCTCTGATGTTAAATACCGAAATTCTAATTTTATGTGAATCGAAAATAATCTAAATATTATCTAGGCACGGGAATGTTAACTGTACAGTTGCTCTGAATATAATCTGTCATAAAAAATATACAATGTTCGATTCTACTCTGTTTTGGAGTATATACACCAAATCCATATGCTCTCTCATATAAAATACCAAAATTCTAATTTTATGCAAATCAAAAAAAATCTATATAATATCTAGGTGCCTCAAAGTTCAAAGAAAATGGCTCTGAATATAGTCTGTTAGAGAAAATATACAATGCCTTATTCTAATCTGTTTTGGAGTATATACACCAACTCAGGATGCTCTCTCATGTAAAATAGAGAAATTCTAATCTTAAGTGAATCAAATAAACCTAAATATTATCTAGGCACACCAATGTTAAAAAAAATATTGCTCTGAATATAATTCATCTGAAAAACTATACAATGCCCTATTCTACTCTGTTTTTGATTATATACACCAACTCCAAATGCTCTGTCATGTAAAATACAGAAATTCTACATTTAAGTGAATCGAAAAAAATCTAGATATTATCTAGGCACGTCAATGTTAAAAGCAAAATTTCTCTGAATATAATCTCTCAGAAAAAATATACAATGCCCTATTCTACTCTGTTTTGGAGTATATACACCAACTCCCTATGCTCTCTCATGTAAAATACAGAAATTCCAAATTTAAGGAAAAGAAAAAATTACTAATTATTATCTAGGCACCCCAATGTAAATAGAAAAATTTATCTGAATATAATCTGTCAGAAAAAATACACAATTGCATTTTCTACTCTGTTTTTTAGTATATACACCTACTCAATATGCTCTCTCATGTAAAATTTTGAAATTCTAATTTTACACAATCGAAAAATATCTAAATAATATCTAGGCACCCCAAAGTTTAAAGAAAATGGCTCTTAATATAGTCTGTTAGAGAAATTACACAATGCCTTATTCTCCTCTGTTTTGGAGTATATACACCAACTCAGTATGCTCTCTCATGTAAAATACAGAAATTGTATATTTAAGCGAATCGAAACAAATCTAAATATTATCTAGGAACCCGAATGTTAAAAGCAAAATTCCTCAGAATATAATCTGTCAGAAAAAATGTACAATGCCCTTTTCTACTCTGTTTTTAGTATATACACCAATTTAATATGCTCTCTCATGTAAAATACAGAAATTCTTATTTTAGCCGAATCGAAAAAATCTAAATATTATGTAGGCACCCCAATGTTAAAAACAAAATTGCTCTGAATATAATCTGTCAGAAAAAATATACAATGCCCTATTCTACTCTTTTTTGGAGTATATACAAAAACTCCATATGCTCTCTCATGTAAAATACCGAAATTCTAATTTTAAGTGAATCGAAAAAAATCTAAATAATATCTAGGTGCCACAACGTTCTAAAAAAATAGCTCTGAATAAAGTCTGTTAGAAAAAATATACAATGCCTTATTCTACTTAGTTTTGGAGTATATACACCAACTCAACATGCTCTCTCATGTAAAATAAAAAATTCTAATTCTACCCAAATCGAAAAATTATAAATATTGTCCAGGCACCCCAATGTTAAAAACAAAATTGTTCTGAATATATTCTGTCAGAAAAAATATACAATGCCCTATTCTACTCTGTTTTGGAGTATATACACCAACTCCATATGCTCTCTCATGTAAAATGCAGAAATACTATATTTATGTGAATCCAAAAAAATCTAAATATTATCTAGGCACCCCAGTGTTAAAAGCAAACTTGCTCTGAATATAATCTGTCAGAAAAAATATACAATGCCCTTTTCTACTCTGTTTTGGAGTATATACACCAACTCCATATGCTCTCTCATTTAAAATACAGAAATACTAATTTTACGCGAATCGAAAAAAATCTAAATAATATCTAGGCTCCCCACAGTTAAAAGAAAATGGCTGTGAATATAGTCTGTTAGAAAAAATATACAATGCCTTATTCTACTTCGTTTCGGAGTATATACACCAACTCAGTATGCTATCTCATGTAAAATAACAAAATTCTAATTTTACGAGAATCTAAGAAAATCTAAATAATACCCAGGAGGCCCAAAGGTAAAAGAAAATGGCTCTGAATATAGTCTGTTAGAAAAAATATACAATGCATTTTTCTACACTGTTTTGGAGTATATACACGAACTCAGTATGCTCTCTCATGTAAAACACTGAAATTTTAAATTTACATGTATCGAAGAAAATCTCAATAATATCTAGGCGCCCCAAAGTTAAAAGAAAATGGCCCTCAGTATAGTCTGTTAGAGAAAATATACAAGGCCTTATTCTACTCTGTTTCGGACTGTATACACCAACGCAGTATGCTCTCTCACGTCAAATACAGAAACTCTAATTTTACCCAATTCGAATAAATCTAAATATTTTCGAGGCACCCCAATGTTAACAACAAAATTACTCTGAATATAATCTGTCATAAAAAATATACAAGGCCCTATTCTTCTCTGTTTTGGAGTATATACACCAAGTCCAAATGTTCTCTCATGTAAAATACCAAATTTCTATATTTAATCAAATTGAAAAAAATATAAATATAATTTAGGCACCACTATGTTAAAAGCAAAATTGCTCTGAATATAATCTCTCAGACAAATTATACAATGCCTTTTTCAACTCTCTTTTGGCGTATATAAAACAACTCAATATGCACTCTCATGTAAAATACAGAAATCCTAATTTTACGTGAATGGAAAGAAATCTAAATATTTTCCAGGCACCACAATGTTAAAAGCAAAATTCTTCTGAATATAATCTGTCAGAGAAAATATACAATGCCCTCTTCTCCTCTGATTTGGAGTATATACATCAACTCAGTATGATCTCTAATGTAAAATACCGAAATAGTAATATTACGTGAATCAAAATAAAATCTAAATATTTTCCAGGCACCACAATCTTAAAAGCAAAATTCCTCTGAATATAATCTGTCACAAAAAATATACAATGTCCTATTCTACTCTGTTTTGTAGTATATACACCAACTCCATATGCTCTCTCAGATAAAATACCGACATTATAATTTTACGCGAATCGAAAAAAATTTAATAATATCTAGGCACCCCAAATTTAAAAGAAAATGGCTCTGAATATAGTCTGTTAGAAAAAATATACAATGCATTATTGTACTGTGTGTTGGAATATATACACCAACTCCATATGCTCTCACATGTAAAATACAGAAATTCTATATTGAAGAGGATCGAAAAAAATCTAAAAATTATATAGGCACCCCAATGTTAGAAGAAAAATTGCTCTGAATATAATCTGTCAGAAAAAATATACAATTCCCTTTTTTACTCTGTTTTGTCGTATACAAACCAACTCAATATTCAATATCATGTAAAATACAGAAATTCAAATTTTACCTGAATCGAAAAAATCTAAATATTATCTAGGCACCCCAATGTTAAAACAAAATTTCTCTGAATATAATGTGTCAGAAAAAATATGCAATGCTTTATTTTACTCTGTTTTGGAGTATATACACCAACTCAGCATGCTCTCTCATGTAAAATACCGAAATTCTAATTTTAGGTGAATCAAATAAAATCTAAATATTACCTAGGCACCCCAATGTTAAAAACAAAATTGCTCTGAATATAATCTGTCAGAAAAAATATACAATGCCCTATTCTACTTTGTTTTGGAGTATATACACCAACTCGATATGCTCTCTCATGTAAAATACAGAAATTCTATATTTAAGTGAATCGTAAAAAATTTAAATATTATATAGGAACCACAATATTATAAGCAAAATTGCCCTGAATATAATCTGTCAGAAAAAGTATTCAATTACCTTTTCTACTCTGTTTTGTAGTATATACACCAACTCAATATGCTGTCTCATGTAAAATACCGAAATTCTAATTTTACCTGAATCGAAAAAATCTAAATATTGCCTAGGCACCCTAATGTTAAAAACAAAATTTCTCTGAATATAATCTGTCAGAAAAAAATGTACAATGCCCTATTTCACTCTGTTTTGGTGTATATACACCAACTCAGTATGCTCTCCCATGTAGAATACTGAAATTCTAATTTTACGTGAATCGAAAAAAATCTAAATCATATCTAGGCGCACCGAAGTGAAAAGAAAATGACTCTGAATATAGTCTATTAGAAAAAATATACAATGCCTTTTTCTACTCTGTTTTGGAGTATATACAACAACTCAGTATGCTCTCTCATGTAAAATACAGAAATTCTAATTTTACCCTATTCGAAAAAATCTAAATATTATCTAGGCACCCCAATGTTAAAAACAAATTTGGTGTGAACATAATCTGTCAGAGCAAAATATACAATACCCTGTTCTACTCTGTTTTGGAGTATATACACCAACTCCATATGCTCTTTCATGTAAAGTATAGATATTCTATATTTAAGCGAATCGAAAAAAATCTAAAAAATATCTAGGCGCTCCAAAGTTAAAAGAAAATGGCTCTGAATATAGTCTGTTAGAAAAAATGGAAAATGCCTTTTTCTACTCTGTTTTGGAGTATATACACAAACTCAGTATGCACTCTCATGTAATATACAGAAATTCTAATTTTACCCGAATCAAAAAAATCTAAATATTACCTAGGCACACCAATGTTAAAAACAAAATTGCTCTGAATATAATCTGTCAGAGAAAATATACAATGCCCTATTCTAATCTTTTTTGGAGTATATACACCAACTCCATATTCTCTCATGTAAAATACAGAAATTGTATATTTAATCGAATCGAAAAAAATCTAAATATTATCTAGGCACCCCAAAGTTATAAACAAAATGGCTCTGAATATAATCTGTCAGAAAAAATATACAATTCCCTATTCTACTCTGTTTTGGAGTATATACACCAACTCAATATACTCTCTCTTGACAAATACAGAAATTCTACATTTAAGCGAATCGAAAAAAATCTAAATATTATCTATGCACCCCAATGTTAAAAGTAAAATTGCCCTGTATATAATCTGTCAGAAAAAATATACAATGCCCTTTTCTACTCTGTTTTGGAGTATATACACCAACTCAATATGCTCTCTCATGTAAAATACAGAAATTCAAATATTACGCGAATCGACAAAAATCTAAATAATATCTAGGCGCCCCAAAGTTAAAAGAAAATGGCTGTGAATATAGTCTGTTAGAGAAAATATACAATGCCTTATTTTACTCTGTTTTGGAATATATACACCAACTCCACATGCTCTATCATGTAAAATACAGAAATTCTATATTTAAGCGTATTGAAAAAAATCTAAATATTATCTAGGCACCCCTTGTTAAAAACAAAATTTCTCTGAATATAATCTGTCAAAAAAAATAGACAATACCATATTCTACTCTGTTTTGAAGTATATAAACCAACTCCATATGCTCTCTCATGTAACATGCAGAAATTCTAAATTTAAGTGAATCGAAAAAAATCTAAATATTATCTAGGCACCTCAATGTTAAAAGCAAAATTGCTCTGAATATAATCTGTCAGAGAAAATACAAAATGTCATTTTCTACTCTGTGTTGGACTATATACACCAACTCCATATGCTCTCTCATGTAAAATACAGAAATTCTATATTTAAGCGAATCGAATAAAATCTAAATATTATCTAGGCACCCCAATGTTAAAAGCAAATTTGCTCTGAATAAAATCAGTCAGAAAAAATATAACATGCCCTTTTCTACTCTGTGTTGTAGTACATACACCAATTCAATATGCTCTCTCATGTAAAATATCAAATTCTAATGTTATGTGAATCGAAAAAAAATCTAAAAAATATCGAGGCACCTTAAAGTTAAAAGAAAATGGCTCTGAATATAGTCTGTTTTAAAAAATATACAATGCCTTATTCTACTGTGTTTTGGAGTATATACACCATCTCAGTGTGCTCTCTCATGTAAAATAAAGAAATTCTAATTTTAAGCGAATCTAAAAAATCTAAATATTATCTAGACAACACAATGTTAAAAACAAAATTGCCCTGAATATAATCTGTCAGAAAAAATATACAATGCCGTATTCTACTCTATTTTGGAGTATATACACCAACTCCATATGCTCTGTCAGGTAAAATACAGAAATTCTATATTTATGCGAATCGAAATAAATTTAAATATTACATAGGCACTCCAATGTTAAAAACACAATTGCTCTGAATATAATCTGTCAGAAAAAATATGCAATGCCCTATTGTACTCTGTTTTGGTGTATAAACACCAACTCCATATGCTCTCTCATGTAAAATAACGAAATTCTAATTTTACGTGGTTCGAAAAAAAATGTAAACATTATCTACGCACCCGAATATTAAAAACAAAATTGCTCTGAATATAATCTGTCAGAATAAATATACAATGCCCTTTTCTACTCTTTTTTGTAGTATATACACCAACTCAATATGCTCTCTCATGTACAATACAGTAACTCTAATTTTACCAAAATCGAAAAATTCTAAATATAATCGAGGCACACAAATGTTAAAAAGAAAATTGCTCTGAATATATTCTGTCAAAAAAATATATAATGACCTATTGTACTCGGTTTTGGAGTATATACACCAACTCAGTATGCTCTCTCATGTAAACTGAAATTCTAAATTTACTTGAATCGAAAAAAATCTAAATATTATCTAGATACCCCAATGATGAAAGCATAATTGCTCTGAATATAATCTGCCAGAAAAAACATAGAATGCCCTTTTCTACTCTGTTTTGTGCTATATACACCAACTCAATATGCTCTCTCATGTAAAATACCGAAATCCTAATTTTACATTTATCGAAAAAAATCTAAATAATATCTAGGCGCCCCAGAGTTAAAAAAAAAAATGGATCTGAATATAGTCTGTTCGAAAAAATATGCAATGCCTTATTCTACTCTGTTTTGGAGTATATACACAAACTCAGTATGCTCTCTCATGTAAAATACAGAAATTCTAATTTTACCCGAATCGAAAAGATCTAAGTATTATCTAGGAACCCTAATGTTAATAACAAAATTTCTCTGAATATAATCTTTCTGATAAAATATACAATGACCAATTCTACTCGGTTTTGGAGTATATACACCAACTCATGATGCTCTCTCATGTAAAATACAGAAATTCGAATTTTACACGAATCAAAAATATCTAAATATTATCTACGTACCCCAATGTAAAAAAGAAAATTGCTCTGAATATAATCTGTCAGAAAAAATACACAATGCCCTATTCTACTCTGTTTTGGAGTATATACACCAATTCCATATGCTCTCTCAGGTAAAATGCAGAAATTCTATATTTAAGCAAATCGAAAAAATTCTACATATTATCTAGGCAACCAATGTTAAAATCAAAATTGCTCTGAATATAATCTGTCATAAAAAATATACAATGCCCTTTTCACTACCTTTTGGAGTATATACACCAACTCAATATGCTCTCTCATGTAAAATACCGAAATTCTAATATTAGGAGAATCGAAAAATTCTACATAATATCTACGCGCACCGAAGATAAAGGAAAATATCTCTGAATATAGTGTGTTAATAAAAATATACAATCCCTTATTCTACTCTGTTTTGGAGTATATACACCAACGCAGTATGCTCTCTCATGTAAAATACCGAAATTCTAAATTTACGTGAATCGAAAAAAATCTAAATAATATCTAGGCACCCCAATGTTAAAAGCAAAATTGCTCTGAATAAAATCAATGAGGATAAATATACAATGCCCATTTATACTCTGTTTTTGAGTATATACACCAAGTAAATATGCTCTCTCATGTAAAATACCGAAATTCTAATTTTATGCAAATCGAAAAAAATCTAAATAATAAATACGGGCCTCAAAGTTAAAAGAAAATGGCTCTAAATATAGTCTGTTAGAAAAATATACAATGCCTTATTCTACTCTGTTTTGGAGTATATACACCTACTCAGTATGCTCTCACATGTATAATAACGAAATTCAAATTTTACATGAATTTAAAAAATCTAAATATTATCTAGGCACCCCAATGTTAAAGCAAAATTGCTCTGCATAAAATCTGTCAGAAAATATATACAATTCCCGATTCTACTCTGTTTTGTAGTATATACACCAACTCCATATGCTCTATCATGTAAAATACAGAAATTCTAATTTTACCCGAATTGAAAAAATCAAAATATTATGTAGGCACCCCAATGTTAAAAACAAAATTGCTCTGAATATAATCTGTCAGAAAAAATATACAATGCCCTATTCTACTCTGTTTTGGATTATATACACCAACTCCATATGCTCTCTCATGTAAAATACCGAAATTACATATTTAAGAAAATCGAAAAACATCTCTATATTATCTAGGCACCCGAAAGTTAAAATCAAAATTCCTTTGAATATAATTTGTCAGAAAAAATAAACAATGCCCTATTCTACTCTGTTTTGGAGTATGTACACCAACTCAGTATGCTCTCTCATGTACAATACAGAAATTCTAATCTTACGTGAATCGAAAAACATCTAAATATTATCTTGGCGCCTCAGTGTTAAAAGAAAATTGCTCGGAGTATAGTCTGTTAGACAAAATATACAATGCCTTATTCTACTCTGCTTTGGAGTACACACACCAACTCAGTAGGCTCTCACATGTATAATAACGAAATTCAAATTTTACATGAATTTAAAAAATCTAAATATTATCTAGGCACCCCAATGTTAAAGCAAAATTGCTCTGCATAAAATCTGTCAGAAAATATATACAATTCCCGATTCTACTCTGTTTTGTAGTATATACACCAACTCCATATGCTCTATCATGTAAAATACAGAAATTCTAATTTTACCCGAATTGAAAAAATCAAAATATTATGTAGGCACCCCAATGTTAAAAACAAAATTGCTCTGAATATAATCTGTCAGAAAAAATATACAATGCCCTATTCTACTCTGTTTTGGATTATATACACCAACTCCATATGCTCTCTCATGTAAAATACCGAAATTCCATATTTAAGAAAATCGAAAAACATCTCTATATTATCTAGGCACCCGAAAGTTAAAATTAAAATTCCTTTGAATATAATTTGTCAGAAAAAATAAACAATGCCCTATTCTACTCTGTTTTGGAGTATGTACACCAACTCAGTATGCTCTCTCATGTACAATACAGAAATTCTAATCTTACGCGAATCGAAATACATCTAAATATTATCTAGGCACCTCAGTGTTAAAAGAAAATTGCTCGGAGTATAGTCTGTTAGACAAAATATACAATGCCTTATTCTACTCTGCTTTGGAGTACACACACCAACTCAGTAGGCTCTCTCATGTAAAATACTGAAATTCTAATTTTACACGAATCGAAAAAAATATGAATAATATCTAGGCGCTCCAATGTTAAAAGCAAATGGCTCTGAATATAGTCTGTTAAAAAAATATACAATGACTTATTCTACTATGTTTTGGAGTATAGAAACCAACTCACTATGCTCCCTCGTATGAAATACAGAAATTCTAATTTCATCCGAATCGAAAATATCTAAATAATATCAAGGCACCCCAATGTTAAAAGCAAAATTGCTCTGAATATAAACTGTCAGAAAAAATATAAAATGCCCTATTCTACTCTGTTTCGGAGTATAAACACCAACATCATATGCACTCTCATGTAAAATAGAGAAATTCTATATTTAAGCAAATCGAAAAAAATCTAAATATTATCTAGGTACACCAATGTTAAAAGCAAAATTGCTCTGAATATAATCTGTCAGAAAAAATATACAATGCCCTTTTCTACTCTTTTTTTGAGTATATACACGAACTCCATATGCTCTCTCATGTAAAATAGAGAAATTCTATATTTAAGCAAATCGAAAAAAATCTAAATATTATCTAGGTACCCCAATATTAAAAGTAAAATTGCTCTGAATATAATCTGTCAGAAAATATATACAATGCCCTATTCTACTCTGTTCTGGAGTATATACACCAACTAAATATGCACTATCATGTAAAATAGAGAAGATATATATTTATGCAAATTGAAAAAAATCTAAATATAATCTAGGCACTCCAACGTTAAAAGCAATAGTGCTCTGAATATAATCTGTCAGAAAAAATATACAATGCCTTTTTCTACTCTGCTTTGGAGTATATACACCAAATCAATATGCTCTCTCATGTAAAATACCGAAACACTAATTTTACGCGAATCCAAAAAAATCTAAATAATATCTAGGCGCCCCAACGTTAAACGAAAATGGGTATGAATATAGTCTGTTAGAAAAAATATACAATGCCTTATTCTACTCTGTTTTGGAAAAAATACACGAAATCCGTATGCTCCCTCATGTAAAATACTGAAATTCTAATTTTTCCCGAATCGAAAAAAATCTAAATATTATCTATGCACCCCAATGTTAAAAGCAAAATTGCTATGAATATAGTCTGTCTTACAAAATATAAAATGCCCTTGTCTACTCTGTTTTGGAGTATATACACCAACTCAATATGCTCTCTCATGTAAAATACCGAAATTCTAATTTTATGTGAATCGAAAAAATTCTAAATATTATCTAGGCACCCCAATGTAAAAGCAAAATTGCTTTGAATATAATCTGTCAGAAAAAATATACAATGCCCTTTTCTACTACGTTTTGGAGTATATCCATTAACTCCATATACTCTCGCATGCAAAATACAGAAATTCAATATTTAAGCGAATCGAAAATAATCTAAATATTATATATGCACCCCAATGTTCAAAACAACATTGCTCTGAATACTATCTGTCATAAAATATATACAATGCCCTATTCTACTTTATTTTGGAGTATACACACCAAATTAATACGCTCTCTCATGTAAAATACAGAAATTCTATATGTAAGCGAATGGAAAAAAAATATAAATATTATCTAGGCACCCCAATGTTAAAAGCAAAATTGTTCTGAATATAATCTGTCATAAAAAATATACAATGTCGTTTTCTACTCTCTTTTGGAGTATATACACCAACTCCATATGCTCTCTCATGTAAAATACCGAAATTCTAATTTTACGTGAATCGAAAAAAGTCTAAATAATATCTAGTCGCCCCAATGTTAAAAGAAAATTTCTCTGAATATAGTCTGTTAGAAAAAATATACAATGCCTTATTCTACTGTGTTTTGTAGGATATACACCAACTCAGTATGCTCTCTTGTGTCAAATAGAGAAATTCTAATTTTACCAGAATCGAAAAAAATCTAAATATTATCTAGGCACCCCAATGTTAAAAACAAATTGCTCTGAATATAATCTGTCAGAAAAAATATGCAATGCCCTTTTCTACTTTGTTTTGGAATATATACACCAACTCAATATGCTCTCTCATGTAAAATACCGAAATTCTAATTTTACGAGAATCAAAATAAATCTAAATAATATCTAGGCACCTCAAAGTTAAACGAAAATGTCTCTGAATATAGTCAGTTAGAAAAAAAATAGAATGCTTTATTCTACTCTTGTTTGGAGTATATACACCAACTCCATATGCACTCTCATGTAAAATACAGAAATTCTATATTTAAGCGAATCGAAAAAATCTAAATATTATCTAGACACCCCAATGTTAAAAAAAATTGCTCTGAATATAATTTGTCAGAAGAAATGTACAATGCCCTTTTCTACTCTGTTTTGGAGTGTATACAGCAACTCAATATGCTCTCTTATGTAAAATACCGAAATTCTAATTTTACGCGAATCGAAAAAAATCTAAATAATATCTAGGCGCCCCAATGTTAAAATAAAATTGCTCTGAATATAGTCGGTTAGAAAAAATATACAATGCCTTATTCTACTATGTTTTGGAATATATACACCAAATCAGTATGCTCTCTCGTGTAAAATACAGAAATTCTAATTTTACCTGAATCGAAATAATCTAAATATTATCTATGCACCCCAATGTTAAAAACAAAATTGCTCTGAATATAAACTGTCAGAAAAAATATACAATGCCCTATTCTACTCTGTTTTGGAGTATATACATTAACTCAATATGCTCTCTCATGTAAAATACAGAAATTTTATCGTTAAGCAAATCGAAAATATCTAAATATTATCTAGGCAACCCAATGTTAAAAATAAAATTGCTCTGAATATAATTTGTAAGAAAAAATATACAATGCTTTTTCCTACTCTGTTTTGGAGTATATACATCAACTCCATATGCTCTCTCATGTAAAATACAGAAATTCTATATTTAAGCAAATCGACAAAAATCTAAGTATTATCTAGGCACCCCAATGTTAAAAACAAAATTGCTCTGAATACAATCTGTCAGAAAAAACTTTACAATGCCTTATTCTACTCTCTTTTGGAGTATATACACCAACCCCCTTTGCTCTCTCATGTAAAATACAGAAATTCTATATTTAAGAGAATCGAAAAAAATCTAAATATTATCTAGGCACCCCAATGTTAAAAACTAAATTGCTGTGAGTATAATCTGTCAGAAAAAATATCCAATGCACTATTATACTCTGTTTTGAATTATATACACCAACTCCATATGCTCTCTCATATAAAATACAGAAATTCAATATTTAAGAAAATCGAAAAAAATCTAAATATTATCTAGGCACCCCTATGTTAAAAGCAAAATTGCTCTGAGTATAATCAGTCATAAAAAATATACAATGCCCTTTTCTACTCTATTTTGGAATATATACACCAACTCCATATGCTCTCCCATGTAAAATACAGAAATTCTATTTTTAAGCGAATCGAAAAAAATCTAAATAATATCTAGGCGCCCTGAAGTTAAAAGAAAATGGCTCTGAATATAGTATGTTAGAAAAAATATACAATGCCTCATTCTACTATATTTTAAAGTATATACACCAACTCACTCTACTCTCTCGTGTAAAATACAGAAACTCTAATTTTACCCGAATCGAAAAAATCTAAATATTATCAAGGCACCCCAATGTTAAAAACAAAATTTCTCTGAATATAAACTCTCAGAGAAAATATACAATGCCTTTTTCTACTTTTTTTTTGAGTATATACACCAACTCTACATGCTCTCTCATGAAAAATACAGAAATTTTATATTTAAGCAAATCAAAAAAATCTAAATAATATCTAGGCACCCCAAAGTTAAAAGAAAATGACTCTGAATATAGTATGTTAGAAAAAATGTACAATGCCTTATTCTACTATGTTTCGGAGTATATACACCAACACAGTATGCTCTCTCATGTAAAATACAGAAATTCTAATTTTACCCGAATCGAAAAAATCTAAATATTATCCAGGCACCCCAATGTTAAAAACAAAATTGCTCTGGATATAAACTCTAAGAGAAAATATACAATGCCCTATTCTACTCTGTTTTTGAGTATATACACCAACTCTACATGCTCTCTCATGAAAAATACAGAAATTTTATATTTAAGCAAATCAAAAAAATCTAAATATTATCTAGGCACCCTAATGTTAAACAATATTGCTCTCAATATTACTTGTCAGAAAAAATATACAATGCCCTTTTCTACTCTGTTTTGGAGTATATACACCCACTCAGTATGCTCTCTCATGTAAAATACCGATATTCTAAATTTACGTGAATCGAAAAAAATCTAAATATTATCTAGGCACCCCAATGTCTAAAACAAAATTGCTCTGAATATAATCTGTCTGACAAAATATACAATGTTTTTGTTTACTTTGTTTTCGAGTGTATACACCAACTCAATATAATCTCTCATGTAAAATACCGAAATTCTTATTTTATGTGAATCGAAAAAAATCTAAATAATATCTAGGCACCACAATGATAAAAACAAAATAGCTCTGAATAAAATCTGTCAGAAAAAATATACAATGCCATATTCTACTTTGTTTTGGGGTATATAAAACAACTACATATGCTCTCTCATATAAAATACAGAAATTCTACATTTAAGCGAATAAAAACAATCTAAATATTATCTAGGCACCCTAATGTTGAAAGCAAAATTGCTCTGAATATAATCTGTCAGAAAAAATATACAATGCCCTATTCTACTCTGTCTTGGAGTATATACACGAACTCCATATGGTCTCTAATAGAAAATACATAAATTTTATATTTAAGCAAATCGAAAAAACACTAAATATTATCTAGGCATCCCTATGTTAAAAGCAAAATTGCCTAGAATATAATCTGTTATAAAAAATATACAATGCCCTTTTCTACTCTTTTTTGGAGTATATACACCAACTCAATATGCTCTCTCATATAAAATACCGAAATTCTAATTTTACGCGCATCGAAAAAAATATAAATTATATCCAGAAGGCCCAAAGTTAAAAGAAAATGGCTCTGAATATACTCTGTTAGAAAAATTATACAATGCCTTATTCTACCCTTTTTCGGAGTATATACACCAACTCAGTATGCTCTCTTATGTAAAATACCAAAATTCTAATTTTAAGTGAATCGAAAAAAATCTAAATATTATCTAGGCACCCGAATGTTAAAAGAAAAATTTCTCTGAATATACTCTTTCATAAAAAATATACAATGAGCTAATCTAGTTTGTTTTGGAGTATATACACCAACTCAATATGTTCTCTCATGTAAAATACCAAAATTCTAATTTTACCCGAATCGAAAAAATCTAAATATTATCTAGGCACCCCAATGTTAATAACAAAATTGCTCTGAATATAGTCTGTCAGAAAAAATATACAATGCCCTATTCTTCTCTGTTTTAAAGTATATAGACCAACTCCATATGCTCCCTCATGTAAAACACCGAAATAATAATTTCACTAATCAAAAAAAATCTAAATAATATCAGGGCGCCCCAAAGTTAAAAGAAAATGGCTCTGAATATAGTCTATTAGAAAAAATATACACTGCCCTATTCTACTCTTTTTTGGAGTATATACACCAACTCCATCTGCTCTCTCATGTAAAATACAAAAATTCTATATTTAAGCGATTCAAAGAAAATATAAGTATAATCTAGGCACCCCACTGTTAAAAACAAAATTGTGCTGAATAGAATCTGTCAGAAAAAATATACAATGCCCTATTCTACTCTGTATTGGAGTATATACACAAACTCCATATGCTCTCTCATGTAAATACAGAAATTCTATATTTAAGTGAATCAAAAAAAATCTAAATATTATCTAGGCACCCCAATGTTAAAAGCAAAATTGCTCTGAATATAATCTGTCAGATAAAATATACAATGCCCTTTTCTACTCTGTTTTGGAGTATATACACCAACTCAATATGCTCTCTCAGGTAAAATACCGAAATTTTAATTTTACGTGAATTGAAAAAAATCTAAATAATATATAGGCACCACAAAGTTAAAAGAAAATGGCTCTGAATATAGTCTGTTAAATAAAATACACAATGGTTTACTCTACTCTGCTTTGGAGTATATACACCAACTCAGTATGCTCTCTCATGTAAAATACCGAAATTCTAATTTACCCGAATTGAAAAAATCTAAATATTATCCAGGCACCCCAATGTTAAAAACCAAATATCTCTGAATATAGTCTGTCAGAAAAAATACACGATGCCCAATTCTACCCTATTTTCGAGTATATACACCAATTCCATATGCTCTCTCATGTAAAATACAGAAATTCTATATTTAAGAGTATCGAAAAAAATCTAAATATTATCTAGGCACCCCAACGTTAAAAGCAAAATTGCTCTGAATATAGTCTGTCAGAAAAAATATACAATGCCCTTTTCTAGTCTGTGCTGTAGTATATACACCAACTCAATATGCTCTCATGTAAAATAGAGAAACTCTAATTTTACCCAAATCGAAAAAATCTAAATATTATCTAGGCAACCCAATGTTAAAAACAAAATTCATCGGAATATAATCTTTCATAAAAAATATACAATGCCCTATTCTACTCTTTTTCGGAGTATATAAACAAACTCAGTATGCTCTCTCATGCAAAATACAGAAATTCTAATTTTACGCGAATCGAAAAAAATCTAAATATTATTTGGCACCCCAACGTAAAAACAAAATGGCTCTGAATATCATCTGTTGGAACTAATATACAATGCCTTATGCTACTATGTTTTGGAGTATATAAACTAACTCAGTATGCTCTCTCAAGTAAAATACCAAAATTTTAATTTTAACTAAATCGAAAATATCTAAATATAATCTAGGCACCCCAATGTTAAAAAAAAATTTCTCTGAATAGAATCTGTCATAAAAAGTATACAATGCCCTATCCTACTCTGTATTGGAGTATATACACCAACTCCATAAGCTCTCTCATGTAAAATACAGAAATTCTATATTTAAGCAAATCGAAAAAAATCTAAATATTATCTACGCACCCCAATGTTAAACCAAAATTGCTTTGAATATAATCTGTCAGAAAAAATATACAATGCCCTTTTCTACTCTGTTTTAGTATCATACACACCAATTCAATATGCTCTCTCATGTAAAATACCGAAATTCTAATTTTACGTGAATAGAAAAAAATCTAAATAATATCTAGGCACCCCAAAGTTAAAAGAAAATGGCTATGGATATAGTCTGTTAGGAAAATTATACAATGCCTTATTCTACTCTGTTTTGGAGTAAATACACCAACTCCATATGCTCTCTCATGTAAAATACAGAAATTTAATTTTACCAGAATCGAAAAAATCTAAATATTATCTAGGAACCCCAATGTTAAACACAAAATTGCTCTGAATATAATCTGTCAGAAAAAATATACAATGCCCTATTCTACTCTGTTTTTGAGTATATACACCAACTCCATATGCTCTCTCATGTAAAATACAGAAATTCTATCTTTAAGCGAATTGAAATAATCTAAATATTACCTTGGCACACCAATCTTAATAACAAAATTGCTCTGAATATAATTTGTAAGAAAAAATATACAATGCCATTTTCTACTGTGTTTTGGAGTATATACACCAACTCCATAAGCTCTCTGATGTAAAATACAGAAATTCTATATTTAAGCGAATCGAAAAAAATCTAAATATTATATAGGCACCCCAATGTTAAAAACAAAATTCCTCCGAATATACTCTGTCATAGAAAATATATAATGCCCTATTCTACTTTGTTTTGGAGTGTATACACCAACTCCATATTCTCTCTCATTTAAAATCCAGGAATTCTATATTTAAGCGAATCGATAAAAATCTAAATATTATCTAGGCACCCCAATGTTAAAAGCAAAATTGCTCTGAATATTGGCGGTCATAAAAAATATAAAATGCCCTTTTCTACTCTATTTTCGACTATATACACCAACTCAATATGCTCTCTCATGTAAAATACCGAAATTCTAATTTTACGTGAATCGAAAAAAATTGAAATAATATCTAAGCGCCCGAAAGTTAAAAGAAAATGGCTCTGAATATTATCTTTTAGAGAAAATATACAATGCTTTTTTCTACTTTCTTTTGGAGTATATAGACCAACTAAGTATGCTCCCTCATGTAAAATGCTGAAATTCTAATTTTTCCAGAATCGAAAAAAATCTAAATATTATCTAGGCACCCCAATGTTAAAAACAAAATTGCTCTGAATATAATCTGTCAGAACAAATAAACAATGCCCTATTCTACTCCGTTTTGGAGTATATATACCAACTACATACCGTCTCTAATGTAAAATACAGAAATTCTAATTTTACGTGAATCGAAATAAATCTGAATAATATCTAGGCACCGGAAAGTTAAACGAAAATGGCTCTGAATATAGTCAGTTAGAAAAAATGAAGAATGCTTTATTCTACTCTATTTTGAAGTATATACACCAACTGCATATGCTCTCTCATGTAAAATACAAAAATTCTATATTTAAGCGAATCAAAAAAATCTAAATATTATCTAGGCACCCCAATGTTAAAAACAAAATTGCTCGGAATATAATTTGTCAGAAAAAATATACAATGCCATTTTCTACTGTGTTTTGGAGTATATACACCAACTCCATAAGCTCTCTAATGTAAAATACAGAAATTCTGTATTTAAGCGAATTGAAAAAAATCAAAATATTATCTAGGCACCCCAATGTTAAAAAAAAAATTGCTCTGAATATAATCTGTCAGAAAAAATATACAAGGCCCTATTCTACTCTGTTTTGGAGTATATACACCAACTCCATATGCTCTCTCATTTAAAATACAGGAATTCTATATTTAAGCGAATCGAAAAAAATCTAAATATTATCTAGGCACCCCAATGTTAATAGCAAAATTGCTATGAATATAGTCTGTCTCGAAAAATATAAAATGCCCTTGTCTACTCTGTTTTGGAGTATATACACAAACTCAATACGCTCTCTCATGTAAAATACCGAAATTCTAATTTTACGTGAATCAAAAAAAATCTAAATAATATCTACGTGCCCCAATGTTAAAAGAAAATTGCTCTGAATATAGTCTGTTAGAAAAAATATACAATGCCTTATTCTACTATGTTTTGGAGTATATACACCAACTCAGTATGCTCTCTTGAGTAAAATACAGAAATTCTAATTTTACCTGAATTGAAATAATCTAAACATTATTTAGGCACCCCCATGTTAAAAACAAAATTGCTCTGAAAATAACCTGTCAAAAAAATATACAATGCCCTATTCTACTTTGTTTTTGAGTATATGCACCAACTCTACCTGTTCTCTAATGTAAAATACAGAAATTCTATATTTCAGCGAATCAAAAAAAATCTAAATATTATCTAGGCACCCCAATATTAAAAGAAAAATTGCTCTGAATATAATCTGTCAGAAAAAATATACAATTCCCTTTTCTACTTTGTTTTGGAGTATATACACCAAATCAATATGCTCTCTCATGTAAAATACCGAAATTCTAATTTTAAGCAAATCGAAAATAATCTAAATAATATCTAGGCGCCCCAAAGTTAAAACAAAATGGCTCTGAATATATTCTGTTAGAGAAAATATACAATGCCTTATTCTACTCTGTTTTGGAGTATATACACCAACTCAATATGCTCTCTCATGTGAAATACCGAAATTCTAATTTTACGTGAATCGAAAAAAATCTAAATATTATCTAGGCACCCCAATATAAAAGCAAAATTTCTCTTAATATAATCTGTCAAAAAAAATATACAATGCCCATTTCTACTACGTTTTGGAGTATATACACCAACTTTATATGCTCTCTCATGTAAAATACAGAAATTCAATATTTAAGCAAATCGAAAAAAATCTAAATATTATCTATACACCCCAATGTTCAAAACAAAATTTCTCTGAATATTATCTGTCAGAAAAAATATACAATGTCCTATTCTACTTTGTTTTGGAGTATATACACCAACTTGATATGCTCTCTCATGTAAAATACAGAAATTCTATATATAAGCGAATCGAAAAAATTCTAAATATTATCTAGGAACCCCAATGATAAAAGCAAAATTGACCTGAATATAATCTGTCAGAAAAAATATACAATGCCATTTTTTACTACGTTTTGGAGTAAATACACCAACGCTGTACGCTCTCTGATGTAAAATACAGAAATATTAATTTTACCAGAATCAAAAAAATCTAAATATTATCTAGGCACCCCAATGTTAAAAACAAAATTGCTTTGAATATAATCTGTCAGAAAAAATATACAATGCCCTTTTCTACTCTGTTTTGGAGTATATACACCAACTCCGTATGCTCTCTCATGTAAAATAGAGAAATTCTATATTTAAGCAAATCGAAAAAAATCTAAATATTATCTAGGAACCTCAATGTAAAAGCAAAATTGCTCTGAATAGAATCTGCCAGAAAAAATATACAATGCCCTTTTCTACTACGTTTTGGAGTATATACACCAACTCCATATGCTCTCTCATGTAACATACAAAAATTCAATATTTCAGCAATTAAAAAAAAAATCTAAATATTATCTATGCACCCCAATGTTCAAAACAAAATTGCTCTGAATATTATCTGTCAGAAAAAATATACAATGCCCTATTCTACTTTGTTTTGGAGTATATACACCAACTTTATATGCTCTCTCATGTAAAATACAGAAATTCTATATATAAGCGAATCCAAATGAATCTAAATATTATCTAGGCACCCGAATGATGAAAGCAAAATTGCTCTGAATATAATCTGTCAGAAAAAATATACAATGTCCTTTTCTACTACGTTTTGGAGTAAATACACCAAGGCCGTATACTCTCTCATGTAAAATACAGAAATTCTAAATTTACGTGAATCGAAAAAAATCTAAATATTATCTAGGCACCCCAATGTTAAAAGCAAAATTTCTCGGAATATAATCTGTCAGAAAAAAAATCCAATGCCCTTTTCTACTCTGTTTTGTACTATATACACCCCATTAATATGCTCTCTCAAGTAAAATACAGAAATTCTATATTTAAGCGGATCGAAAAAAATCTAAATATTATCTAGGCACCCCAATGTTAATAACAAAATTGCTCTGAATATAATCTGCCAGAAAAAATATACAATGAACTATTCTACTCTGTTTTGGAGTATATACACCAACTCAATATGCTCTCTCATGTAAAATACCGAAATTCTAATTTTACGTGAATCAAAAATAATCTAAATATTATCTTGGCACCCAAATGTTAAAAGCAAAATTTCTCTGAATACAGTCTGTAAGAAAAAATATACATTGCCTTATTCAACTCTGTTTTGGAGAATATACACCAACTCACTATGCTCTCTCATGTAAAATACAGAAATTCTAATTTTACGTGAATCGAAAAAAATCTAAATATTATCTAGGCACCCCAATGTTAAAACAAAGTTGCTCTGAATATTATCTGTCAAAGAAATATACAATCCCGTATTCTACTCTCTTTTGGACTATACAAACGAACTCCATATTCTCTCTCATGTAAAATACAGAAATTCTATATTTAAACGAATCGAAAAAAATCTAAATAATATCTAGACGCTCCAAAGTTAAAAGAAAATGCCTCTGAATATAGTCTGTTAGAAAAAATATACAACGCCTTATTCTACTCTGTTTTAGAGTAAATAAACCAACTCAGTATGCTCTCTCATGTAAAATACAGTAATTCAAATTTTACCTGAATCGAAAAAATCTAAATATTACTTAGGCACCACAATTTTAATAACAAAATTTCTCTGAATGTGAAGTGTCAGAAAAAATATTCAATGCCCTATTCTACTCTGTTTTTGAGTATATACACCAACTCAACCTGCTCTCTCATGTAAAATACAGAAAATCTATATTTCAGGGAATCAAAAAAAATCTAAATATTATCTAGGCACCCCAATGTTAATAGAAAAATTTCTCTGAATGCAGTCTGTCAGAAAAAATATACAACGCCCTTTTCTACTATGTTTTGGAGTATATACACCAAATCAATGTGCTCTCTCATGTAAAATACCAAACTTCTAATTTTACATAAATCGAAATAAATCTAATTATCTAGGCACCCCAATGTTAAAAGCATATTTGCTCTGAATATAATCTGTCACAAAAAATATACAATGCCCTTTTCTACTCTGTTTTAGAGTATATACAACAACTCAATATGCTCTCTCATGTAAAATACAGAAATTCTAATTTTACACGAATCGAAAAAATCTAAATATTATCTAGGCACCTCAATGATAAAAACCAAAATTGCTCTGAATATAATCTGTCAGAAAAAATATACAATGCCCTATTCTACTCTGTTTTCGGGTATATACAAAAACTCAGTGTGGTCTCTCAAGTAAAATACAGAAATTGAGATTTTACACGAATAGAAAAAAATCTAAATAATATCTAGGTGCCCCAAAGTTTAAAGAAAATGGCTCTGAATATAGTCTGTTAGAACAAATATACAATGCCTTATTCTACTCTTTTTTGGAGTATATACACCAACTCAGAAGGCTCTTCATGTAAAATACAGAAAATATAATTTTACTTAAATCGAAAAATTCTAAATATTATCTAGGCACCTGATGTTAAAAACAAAATTACTCTCAATATAATCTGTCAGAAAAAATATACAATGCCTTATTCTACTCTGTTTTGAAGTATATACACCAACTCCATATGCACTCTCATGTAAAATACAAAAATTCAATATTTTAGCGAATCGGAAAAAATCTAAATATTATCTAGGCTCCCCAATGTTAAAAACAAAATTGCTCTGAATATTATCTGTCAGAAAAAATATACAATGCCCTTTTTTACTTTGTTTTGTAGTATATACACAAACACAATATGCTCTCTCATGTAAAATACCCAAATTCTAATTTTACGTGAATCGAAAATAATCTAAATAATATCTAGGCACCCCAATGTTCAAAGAAAAATTGCTCTGAATATAATCTATCAGAAAAAATACACAATGCCCTATTCTACTCTGTTTTGGAGTATATACACGAACTCAGTGTGCTTTCTCATGTAAAATACCGAAATCCTAATTTTACGTGAATCGAAAAAAATATATATAAATATTATCTAGGCACCGCAATGTTAAAAGTAAAATTTCTCTAAATATACTCTGTTAGAAAAAATATACAATGCCCTTTTCTACTCTTTTTTGGAGTATATACAATAACTCAATATGCTCTCTCATGTAAAATACCGAAATTCTAAATTTACGCGAATCGAAAAAAATCTAAATCATATCTAGGTGTTCCAAAATTAAAAGAAAATGGCTGTGAATATAGTGTGTTAGAAAGAAAAATACAGTGCCTTATTTTACTCTGTTTTGGAGTATATACAGCAACTCAGTATGCTCTCTCATGTAAAATACCGAAATTCTAATTTTACATGAATCGAAAATAATCTAAATATTATCTAGGCACCCCAATGTTAAAAGCAAAATTTCTCTGAATATAATCTGTCAGAAATAATATACAATGCCCTGTTCTACTCTGTTATGGTGTATATATAACAACTCCATATGCTCTCTCACGTAAAATACAGAAATTCCATATTTAAGCGAATCGAAAAAAATCTAAATATTATCTAGTTACCCCAAAGTTAAAAAAAAAATTGCTATGAATATAATCTGTCAGAAAAAATGTACAATGCCTTATTCTACTCTGTTATGAAGTATATACACCAACTCCATATGCTCTCTTATGTAAAATACAGAAATTCTATATTTAAGCTAATCGAAAAAATATAAATATTATCTAGGCAGCCCAATGTTAAAAACAAAATTGCTCTGAACATTATCTGTCAGAAAAAATATACAATGCCCTATGCTACACTGATTTGGAGTATATACACCAACTCCATATGCTCTCTCATGTAAAATACAGAAATTCTATATTTAAGCGAATCGAAAAAAATCTAAATATTATCAAGTCACTCCAATGTTAAAAGCAAATTTGCTCTGAATCTAATCTGTCAGAAAAAATATACAATGTTTTTTTCTACTCTGTTTTGGAGTATATAGACAACCTCAATATGCTCTCTCATGTAAAATACAGAAATTCTAATTTTACGTGAAAAAAAATCTAAATAATATTTAGGCTCCCCAACGTTAAAAGAAAATGGCACTGAATATAGTCTGTTAGAAAAAATATACAATGCCTTATTTTACTCTGTTTTGGAGTATATACACCAACTCAGTATACTCTCTCATGTAAAATATCAAAATTATAATTTTACCCGAATCGAAAATATCTAAATATTATCTAGGCAACCCAATGTTAAAATCAAAATTGCTCTGAATATAATGTCAGAAAAAATATACAATGCCTTATTCTACTCTGTTCTGGATTATATACACCAACTGCATATGCTCTCTCATTTAAAACACAGAAATTCTATATTTAAGTGAATAGAAAAATATCTAAATATTATCTAGGCACACCAATGTTGAAAGCAAAATTGCTCTGAAAATAATCTGTCAAAAAATATACAATTCCCTATTCTACTCTGTTTTGTAGTATATATATCTACTCGATATGCGCTCTCATGTAAAATACCGAAATTCTAAATTTACGAGAATCGAAAAAAATTTAATATTATCTACGCACCCCAATGTTAAAAGCAAAATTGCTCTGAATATAATCTGTCACAAAAATATACAATGCTTTTTCTACTCTGTTTTGCATTATATAAACCAACTCAGTATGCTCTTTCATGTAAAATACGGAAATTCTAATTATACGCAAATCGAAAAAAATCTAAATATTATCTTGGCACCCCAACGTTAAAAGCAAAATGGCTCTGAATATAATATGTTGGAACAAATATACAATGCCTTATTCTACTATGGTTTGGAATATACACACCAACTCAGTATGCTCTCTCATGTAAAGTACAGAAATTCTAATATTAACCGAATCGAAAAAATCTAAATATAATCTAGACACCCGAATGTTAAAAACAAAATTTCTCTGAATATAATCTGTCAGAAAAAATATACAATGCCCAATTCTACTCTGTTTTGAAGTATATACACCAACTCCATATGCTCTCTCATGTAAAATACTGAAATTCTAATTTTACGCGAATCGAAAATAATCTAATTAATATCTACGTGCCCCAGTGTTAAAAGAAAATGGCTCTGAATATAGTCTGTTAGAAAAAATATACAATGCCTTATTCTACTATGTTTTGGAGTATATACACAAATTCAGTATGCTCTCTCGTGTAAAATACAGAAATTCTAATTTTACCCGAATCAAAAAATCTAAATATTATCTAGGCACCCCAATGTTAAAAGCAAAATTGCTGTGAATATAAACTGTGAGAGAAAATATACAATGCCCTATTCTACTTTGTTTTGGAGTATATACACCAACTACATACGGTCTCTAATATAAAATACAGAAATTCTCTATTTAAGCAAATCGATAAAAATCTAAATATTATATAGGCACCCCAATGTTAAAAGCAAAATTGCTCTGAATATAAACTTTCAGGAAAAATATACAATGCCCTTTTCTACTCTGTTCTGGAGTATATACACCAAATCAATATGCCCTCTCATGTAAAATATAGAAATTATATATTTAAGAGAATAGAAAAAAATCTAAATAATATATAGGCACCCCAATGTTAAAAACAAAATTGCTCTGAATATATTCTGTCAGAGAAAATATACAATGCCCTATTCTACTCTGTTTTGAAGTAAATACACCAACTCCATATGCTCTCACATGTAAAATACAGATATTCTATATTTAAGCGAATCGAAAAAAATCTAAATATTATCTAGGCACCCCAATGTTAAAAGCAAATTTGCTCTAAATATAATCTGTCAGAAAAACTATACAATGCCCTATTTTACTCTGTTTTGGAGTATATACACCAACTCAATATACTCTCTCATGTAAAATACCGAAACTCTAATTTTAAGCGAATCGAAATAAATCTAAATGATATCTAGGCACCCCAAAGTTAAACGAAAATGGCTCTGAATATAGTCAGTTAGAAAAAATATAGAATGCTTTATTCTACTTTATTTTGGAGTATATACACCAACTCAGTATCCTCTCTCATGTAAAATACAGAAATTCTAATTTTACGTGAATTGAAAAAAATGTAAATATTATCTGGGCACCCCAATATTTAAAGCAAAACTGCTCTGAATATAATCTGACTGACAAAATATACAATGTACTTGTCTACTCTGTTTTGGAGTGTATACACCAACTCAATATGCTCTCTCATGTAAAATACCGAAATTTTTATTTTATGCGAATCGAAAAAAATCTAAATAATATCTAGGCACCCCAATGATAAAAACAATATGGCTCTGAATATAATCTGTCAGAAAAAATATACAATGCCGTATTCTACTCTGTTTTGGGGTATAAAATACAACTCAATATGCTCTCTCATATAAAATACAAAAATTCTATATATAAGTGAATCGAAAAAAATCTCAATATTATTTAGGCACCCTAATGTTGAAAGCAAAATTGCTCTGAATATAATCTGTAATAAAAAATATACAATTCCCTATTTACTCTATTTTGTAATATATACACAAACTGCATATGCTCTCTTATGTAAAACACAGAAATTCTTACTTTAGCAGAATCGAAAAAATCTAAATATTATCTAGGCACCCCAATGTTAAAAACAAATATGCTCTGAATATAATCAGTCATAAAAAATATACAATGCCCTATTCTACTCTGTTTTGGTGTATATACACCAGTTCAGTATGCTCTCTCATGTAAAATACAAAAATTCAATATTTAAGCGAATCGAAAAAAATCTAAATATTATCTAGGCACCCCAATGTTAAAAATAAAATTGCTCTGAATATAGTCTGTCAGAAAAAGTATACAATGCCATTTTCTACTCTGTTTTGTAGTATATATATCAACTCAATATGCTCTCTCATGTAAAATACAGAAATTCTTTATTTAAGCGAATTGAAAAAATTCTAAATATTATCTAGGCACCCATATGTGAAAAACAAAATTGCGTTGAATATAATCTGTCTGAAAAAATATAGAATGCCATATTCTACTCTGTTTTGGAGTATATACACCAACTCCATATACTCTCTCATGTAAAATACAGAAATTCTATATTTAAGCGAATCGAAAGAAATCTAAATATTATCTAGGCACCCCAATGTTAAGAGCAAAATTGCTCTGAATATAATCTGTCAGAAAAAATATACAATGCCCTATTCTACTCTGTTTTGGAGTATATACACAAACTACATACGGTCTCTAATGTAAAATACAGAAATTCTCTATTTAAGCGAATTGAAAAAAATCTTAATATTTTCTAGGCACCCCAATGTTAAAAGCAAAATTGCTCTGAATATAATCTGTCAGAAAAAATATACAATGCCCTATTCTACTCTTTTTTGGAGTATATACACCAACTCCATACGCTATCTAATGGAAAATACATAAATTCTATATTTAAGCGAATCGAAAAAAATCTAAATATTATCTAGGCACCCCAATGTAAAAAGCAAAATTTCTCTGAAAATAGTCTTTCAGAAAAAATGTACTCTGCCCTTTTCCACTCTGTTTTGGAGTACATACACCAACTCAGTATTCTCTCTCATGTAAAATACCAAAATTCTAATTTTACGTGAATTGAAAATAATCTAAATATTATCTAGGAACCCGAATGTTAAAAGCAATTTGTCTCTGAATAGAATCTTTCATAAAAAATATACAATGCCATAATCTAGTCTGTTTTGGAGTATATACACCAACTCAATATTCTCTTTCATGTAAAATACCGAAATTCTAATTTTACGTGAATCGGAAAAAATCTAAAGAATATCTAGGCACCCCAAAGTTAAAATAAAATGGCTCTGAATATAGTCTGTTAGAGAAACTATACAAAGCCTTATTCTAATCTGTTTTTGAGTATATACACCTACTCAGTATGCTCTCTCATGTAAAATAACGAAATTTTAATTTTACCCCAATCGAAAAAATCTAAATATTATCTAGGCACACCAATGTTAAGAAAAAATTGCTCTGAATATAATCAGTCAGAAAAAATATACAATGCCGTATTCTACTCTGTTTTGGAGTATATAAAGCAACTCAATATGCTCTCTAAGGTAAAATACCGAAATTCTAATTTTAGACGAATCGAAAGAAATCTAAATAATATCTAGGCAACTCAAAGTTAAAAGAAAATGGCTCTGAATATATTCTGTTAGGAAAAATATACAGTGCCTTATTCTACTATGTTTTCGAGTATATACACCAACTCAGTGTGCTCTCTCATGTAAAATACATAAATTCTAATTTTACCCGAATCATAAAAATCTCAATATTATCTAGGCACCCCAATGTTAAAATCCAAATTGCTCTGAATATAAACTGTCAGAAAAATATGCAATGCCCTATTCTACTCTTTTTTGGAGTATATACACCTACTCCGTATGCTCTCTCATGTAAAATACAGAAATTCTATATTTAAGAAAATTGAAAAAATCTAAATATTATCTAGGCACCCCAATGTTAAAAGAAAAATTTCTCTGAATATAATCTGTCAGAAAAAATATACAATGCCCTATTCCACTTTGTATTGGAGAATATACACCAACTCAATATGCTCTGTCATGTAAAATACAGAAATTCTAATATTACGTGAATCGAAAAAAATCTAAATAATATCTAGGTGGCCTAAAGTTAAAAGAAAATGACTCTGAATATAGTGTGTTAGAAAAAATATACAATGCCTTATTCTACTCTCTCTTAAAATATTTAAACAAACACAGTATGCTCTCTCATGTGAAATACCGAAATTCAAATTTTGACAAAATCGAAAAAATCTAAATATTATCTAGGCACCCAAATGTTAAAAACAAAATTGCTATGAATATATTCTCTCAGAAAAAATATACAATGCCCTATTCTACTCTTTTTTGGAGTATATACACCAACTCCATATGCTCTCTGATGTAAAATACAGAAATTCTATATTTAAGGCATTCGAAAAAATTCTAAATAATATCTAGGCAACCCAATGTTAAAAGCAAAATTGATCTGAATATAATCTGTCAGAAATAATATATAATGCCCATTTCCACTTTGTTTTGGAGAATATACACCAACTCAATATACTCTGTTACGTAAAATACCAAATTTCTAATTTTACGAGAATCGAAAAAAATCTATATAATATCTAGGCGCCACAAATGTAAAAGAAAATGGTTCTGAATATAATCTGTTAGAAAAAATACACCATGCCTTATTCAACTCTGATTTGGAGTATATACACCAACTCAGTATGCTCTCTGATGTAAAATACAGAAATTCTAATTTTACGTGAATCGAAAAAAATGTAAATGTAATCTAGACACCCCAATGTGAAATGCAAGATTGCTCTGAATAGAATCTGTCAGAAAAAATATACACTGCCCTATTATACTCTGTTTTGGAGTATATACACCATCTCAGTTTGCGCTCTCATGTAAAATACAGAAATTCTAAAATTACCGGAATCGAGAGAATCTAAATATTTTGTAGGCACCCCAATTTAAAATCAAAACTGCTCTGAATATAATATGTCAAATAAAATATACAATGCCCTATTCTACTCTTTTTTGGAGTATATACACGAACTCCATATGCTCTCTAATGTAAAATACAGAAATTCTAATTTTACTCGCATCGAAAAAATCTAAATATTATCTAGTCACCCCAATGTTAAAAACAAAATTGCTCTTATTATAGTCAGTCAGAAAAAATATACAATGCCCAATTCTACTCTGTTTTGGAGTATATAAACAAACAGAATATGCTCTCTGAGGTAAAATACCGAAATTATAATTTTACTCGAATCGAAAATAATCTAAATAATATCTAGGCACCACAAAGTTAAAAGAAAATGGCTCTGAATATAGTCAGTTAGAAATAAAATACAATGCCTTATTCTACTCTGTTTTGGAGTATATACACCAACTCAGTATGCTCTCTCATGTAAAATACAGAAATTCTATATTTAAGCTAATCGAGAAAAATCTAAATATTATCTAGGCATTCCAATCTTAAAATAAAAATTGCTCTGAATATAATCTGTCAGAAAAAATATACAATGCCCTATTCTACTCTGTTTTGAGTATAAACACCAACACCATATTCTCTCTCATGTAAAATACAGAAATTCTATATTTAAGCGAATCTAAAAAAATCTAAATATTATCGTGGCACCTTAATGTTAAAAGCAAAATTTCTCTGAATATAGTCAGTCAAAAAAAATATACAATGCTTTTTTTCTACTCTGTTTTGTAGTATACACACCAACTCAATATGCTCTCTCATGTAAAATACAGAAATTCTAATTTTACCCGTATCGAAAAAACTCTAAATAATATCTAGCTACCCGAAAGTTAAAAGTAAATGGCTCTGAATATAGTTTGTTAGGAAAAATATAAAATGCCTTATTCTCCTCTGTTTTGGAGTATATACACCAACTAAGTATGCTCTCTCATGGAAAATAAAGAAATTCTATTTTTACGTGAATCGAAAATAATATAAATATTATCTAGGCACCCGAATGTTAAAAGCAAAATTGCTCTGAATATATTCTGTAAGAAAAAATATAGAATGCTCTTTTATATTCTGTTTTGGAGTATATACACCAACTCAATATGCTCTCTCATGTAATATACCGAAATCCTAATTTTACGTGAATCGAAAATAATCTGAATAATATCTAGGCGCCCCAAAGTTAAAAGAAAATGGCTCTGAATATAGTCTGTTTTAAAAAATATACAATGCCTTATTCTACTCTGTTTTGGAGTTTATACACCAACTCAGTATGCTCTCTCATGTAAAATGCAGAAATTCTATATATCAGCTAATCGAAAAAAACCTTAATATTATCTAGGAACCCCAATGTTAAAAGCAAAATTTATATGAATATAATCTGTCAGAAAAAAAATACAATGCCCTATTCTACTCTATTTTAAAGTATAAACACCAATTCAATATGCTCTTTCATGTAAAATACAAAAATTCTATAATTAAGCGAATCTAAAAAAATCTAAATATTATCTTGGCACCCCAATGTTAAAAGCAAAATTACTCTGAATATAGTCTGTCAGAAAAAATATACAATGCCCTTTTCTACTCTATTTTGTAGTATATACACCAACACAATATGCTCTCTCATGTAAAATATCGAAATTCATATTTTACCAGAATCGAAAAAAATCTAAATAATATCTAGGGGCTGAAAGTTAAAAGAAAATGACTCTGAATATAGTCTTTTAGACAAAATATACAATGCCTTATTCTCCTCTGTTTTGCAGTATATTCACCAACTCAGTATGCTCTCTCATTTAAAATACAGAAATTCTAATCTTACGTGAATCAAAAAAAATCTAAATATTATCTAGGCACCCGAATGTTAAAAGCAAAATTGCTCTGAATATATTCTTTCATAAAAAATATACAATGTTCTTTTATATTCTTTTTTAGAGTATATACACCAACTAAATATGCTCTCTCATGTAATATACCGTAATTCTAATTTTACACGAATCGAAAATAATATGAATAATATCTAGGCGCCCAAAAGTTAAAAGAAAATGGCTCTGAATACAGTCTGTTTCAAAAAATATACAATGCCTAATTCTACTCTGTTTTGGAGTATATACACCAACCCAGTATGCTCTCTTATGTATAATACTGAAATTCTAAATTTACGTGAATCGATAAAAATCTAAATATTATGTAGGCACCTTAACGATAAAAGCAAAATTGCTCTGAATATAATCTGTCAGAAAAAATATACAATGTTATTATTTACTTTGTTTTGTAGTATATAAACCAACTCAATATGCTCTCTCATGGAAAATACCAAAATTCTAATTTTACATGAATCGAAAAAAATCTAAATAGTATCTAGGCGCCCCAAAGTTAAAAGAAAATGGCTCTGAATATACGGTGTTAGAAAAAATATACAATGTTTTATTCTACTCTTTTTTGAAGTATATACACCAACTCAGTATGCTCTCTCATGTAAAATAAATTATAATTTTACGTGATTTGAAAAATAAATATTATCGAGGCACGCCAATGTAAAAAACAAAATTGCTCCGAATATAATCTGTCAGAAAAAATATACAATGCTCTATTTTACTCTGTTTTGGAGTATATACACCAACTCCATATGCTCTCTCATGTAAAATACAAAAATTCTATATTTAAGTGAATCGAAAAAAATCTAAATATTACCTAGGCACCCCAATGTTAAAAGCGAAATTGCTCTGAATAGAATCTGTGAGAAAAAATATAAAAGGCCTTATTCTACTTTGTTTTGAAGTATATAAACCAACTCCATATGCTCTCACACATAAAATACAGAAATTAATATTTAAGCGAATCGAAAAAAATCTAAATATTACCTAGGCACCCCAATGTTAAAAGCGAAATTGCTCTGAATATAATCTGTGAGAAAAAATATACAATGCCCTTTTACTCTGTAGCATATACACCATCTCAATATGCTCTCTCATGTAAAATACCGAAATTATAATTTTATGCGAATCGAAAAAAATCTAGATAATATCTAGGAGCCCCAATGTTAAAAGAAAATGGCTCTGAATATAGTTTGAAAGAAAAAATATACAATGCCATATTCCACTCTGTTTTGGAGTATATAAACCAATTCTGTATGCTCTCTCATGTAAAATACAGAAACTCTAATTTTACACGAATCGAAAAAATCTAAATATTATCTAGGCACCCCATTTTAAAAACAGAATTGCTCTGAATATAATCTGTCAGAAAAAATATACAGTGCCCTAATGTAGTCTGTTTTCGAGGATATACACCAACTGAGTATGCACTCTCATGTAAAATAACTTAATGCTAAATTTACGTGAATCGAAAAAAATCTAAATATTATCTAGGCACTCCCAAAGTTAAAACAAAATTATGGTGAATATAATCTGTCATAAAAAATATACAATGCCCTATACCACTTCGTTTTAGATTATATACACCAACTTCATATGCACTCTAATGTAAAATACAGAAATTCTATATTTAATCGAATCGAAAAAAATCTAAATATTATCTTGGCACCCCAATGTTAAAAGCAAAATTGCTCTTATTATAATCTGTCAGAAAAAATATACAATGCCCTTTTCTACTTTTTTTTGTAGTATATACACGAACTCAGTGTGCTCTCTCATTTAAAATACAGAAATTCTAATTTTACCCGAATCGAAAAAATCTAAATATTATCTAGTCACTCCAATAATAAAAACAAAATTGCTCTGAATATAATCTGTCAGAAAAAATATACAATGCCCTATTCTACTTTGTTTTGGGGTACATACACCAACTCAGTATGCTCTCTCATGTAAAATACCGGAATTCTAATTTTACGTGAATCGAAAATATTCTAAATATTATCTAGGCACAAGAATGTAAAAAGCAAAATTGCTCTGAATATAATCTGTCAGAAAAAATATACAATGCCCTATTCTACTCTGTTTTGGAGTATAGACACCAACTCCATATGCTGTCTCATGTAAAATACAGAAGTTCTATATTTAAGCGAATCGAAAAAAATCTAAATATAATCTAGGCACCCCATTGTTGAAAGCAAAATTTCTCTGAATATAATCTGTCGGAGAAAAAATACAATGCCCTTATCTACTCTGATTTGTAGTATATACACCAACTCAATATGCTCTCTCATGTAAAATATCGAAATTCTAATTTTACCCGTATGGAAAAAAATCTAAATAATATTTAGCAGCCCCAAATATAAAAGAAAATGGCTCTGAATATAGTCTGTTACAAAAAATATACAACTCGTTATTCTACTCAGTATTGGAGTATCCACACCTACTCAGTATGCTCTCTCATGTAAAATACAGATAATCTATATTTAAGCGAATCGAAAAAAATCTAAATTTTATCTAGGCACCCCAATGTTAAAAACAATATTGCTTTGAATATTGTACGTCAGAAAAAATATACAATGCCCTATTCTACTCTGTTTTAAAGTATATACACCAACTCAGTATGCTTTCTCATGTAAAATACAGAAATTCTATATTTAAGCGAATCGAAAAAAATCAAAATATTATCTAGGCAACCCAATGTTAAAAGAAAATTGTTCTGAATATAATCTGTCCGAAAATATATACAATGCCCTTTTCTAATTTGTTTTTTAGTATATACACCAACTCAATATGCTCTCTCATGTAAAATAACGAAATTCAAATTTAACGCGATTCAAAAAAAATCGAAATAATATCTAGGCACCCGGAAGTTAAAGGAAAATGGCTCCGAATATAGTCTGTTAAAACAAATATACAATGCCTTATTCTACTCGGTTTTAAAGTGTATACACCAACAAAGAATGCTCTCTCATGTAAAATACAAGAATTCGAATTTTTCCTGAATAAAAAAAATCTAAATATTATCTAGGCACCCGAATGTTAAAAGCAAAATTGTTCTGAACATAATGTGTCAGAAGAAAATATACAATGCCCTATTCTACTCTGTTTTGGAGCATATACACCAACACCATATGCTCTCTCTTGTAAAATACAGAAATTCTATATTTAAGCGAATCAAAAAATATCTAAATATTATCTAGGCACCACAATGTTAAAAACAAAATAGCTCTGAATATAATCTGTCAGAAAAAACATACAATGCCCTATTCTACTCTGTTTTGGAGCATATACATCAACTCAGTACGCTCGCTCATGTAAAATACCGAAATTATTTATTCACGTGAATCAAAAAAAATCTAAATATTATCTCGGCAACCCCAATGTTTAAAGCAAAATTGCTCTGAATATGATCTGTCAGAAAAAATATACAATGCCCTCTTGTACTCTGTTTTGGAGTATATAAATCAACTCATTAGGCTCTCTCATGAAAAATACCGATATTATAATTTTGCGTGAATCGAAAAATATCTAAATATTATCTAGGCACCCGAATGTTAGAAGCAAAATTGTTCTGAATATAATCTGTCAGAAAAAATATACAATGCCATTTTGTACTCTGTTTTGGAGTATATACACCAAGTCAATATTCTCTCTCATGTAAAATACTGAAATTCTAATTTTAGGTAAATCAAAATAAATCTAAATAATATCTAGGTGCTGCAAAGTTAAAAGAAAGTAGCTCTGAATATAGTCTGTTTGAAAAAATATACAATGCCTTATTCTACTTTGTTTTGGAGTATATATACCAACTCAGTGTGCTCTCTCCTGTAAAATACCGAAATGTTAATTTTACGTGAATGGAAAAAAATCTAAATATTATCTAGGCACCCAAATGTTAAAAACAAAATTGCTCTATATATAATCTGTCAGAAAAAATATACAATGCCCTATTCTACTCTGTTTTGGAGTATATACACCAAGTCAATATTCTCTCTCATGTAAAATACTGAAATTCTAATTTTAGGTGAATCGAAATAAATCTAAATAATATCTAGGCGCTGCAAAGTTAAAAGAAAGTAGCTCTGAATATAGTCTGTTTGAAAAAATATACAATGCCTTATTCTACTTTGTTTTGGAGTATATATACCAACTCAGTGTGCTCTCTCCTGTAAAATACCGAAATGTTAATTTTACGTGAATGGAAAAAAATCTAAATATTATCTAGGCACCCAAATGTTAAAAACAAAATTGCTCTATATATAATCTGTCAGAAAAAATATACAATGCCCTATTCTACTCTGTTTTGGAGTATATACAACCACACCATATGCTCTCTCATCTGAAAAACAGAAATTCTATATTTAAGCGAATCGAAAAAAATCTAAATATTATCTAGGCACCCAAATGTTAGAAGCAAAATTGCTCTGAATATAATCTGTCAGAAAAAATATACAATGCCCTTTTGTACTCTGTTTTGTAGTATATTCACCAACTCCATATGCTGTCTCATGTAAAACGCAGAAATTCTAATTTCACCTGAATCAAAAAAATCTAAATATTATCTAGGCACCCCAATTTTAAAATCAAAATTGTTCTGAATATAATCTGACATAAAAAAATACAATGCCCTATTCTACTCTGTTTTTGAGTATATACACCATCTCAGTATGCTCTCTCATGTAAAATACCGAAATTCTAATTTTACGTGAATCGAGAAAAATCTAAATATTATCTAGGCACCCCAATGTTAAAAACAAAATTTCTCTGAATATAATCTGTCAGAAGAAATATACAATGCCCTATTCTACTCTGTTTTGGAGTATATACACCACCCCAGTATGCTCTCAATTGTAAAATTCAGAAATTCTAATTTTACCCGAATCGAAAAAATCTAAATATTATCTAGGCACCCCAATGTTAAAAACAAAATGTCTCTCAATATAGTTTGTCAGAAAAAATATACAATGCCCTATTCTACTCTGTTTTGGTGTATATACACCAACTCCATATGCTGTCTCGTGTAAAATACAGAAATTGTATATTTAAGCAAATTGAAATAAATTTAAATATTATCTAGACACCCCAATGTTAAAAGCAAAATTGCTTTGAATATATGGTCAGAAAAAATATACAATGCCCTTTTCACTCTGTTTTGTAATATATACAGCAACTCAATATGCTCTCTCATGTAAAATACCGAAATTCTAATTTTACGCGACTTGATAGAAATCGAAATAATATATAGGCGCCCCATAGTTGAAATAAAATGGCTCTTAATATACTCTGTTAGAGAAAATATACAATGCCTTATTCTACTCTGTTTTGGAGTACATACACCAAATCATTATGCTCTCTCATGTAAAATACCGAAATTCTAATTTTACATGAATCGAAAAAATCTAAATATTATCGAGGCAACCCCATGTTAAAAGCAAAATTGCTCTGAATATAGTCTGTCAAAAAAAATATACAATGCTTTTTTCTACTGTGCTTTTGTGTATATACACCAACTGAGTATGCTCTCTCATGTAAAATACCGAAATCCTAATTTTACGAAATCGAAAAAATTCTAAATAATATCTAGGCGCCCCAAAGTTAAAAGAAAATGGCTCTGAATATAGTCTGTTAAAAAAATATACAATGTTTTATTCTACTCTGATTTTGTGTATATACACCAACTCAGTATACTATCTCATGTAAAATACCGAAATTCTAAATTTACGTGAATCGAAAAAAATCTAAATATTATCTAGGCACCCCTATGTTCAAAACAAAATTGCTCTGAATATAACTGTCAGAAAAAATATACAATGCCATATTCCAATCTGTTTTGGACTATATACAGCAACTCAATAAGCTCTCTCATTTAAAATACAGAAATTCTATATTTAAGCGTATCGAAAATAATCTAAATATTATCTAGACACCCCAATGTTAAAACAAAATTGCTCTGAATATAATCTGTCAATAAAAATATAAAATTCCCTATTCTACTTTGTTTTGAAGTTTATACACCAACTCCATATTCTCTCTCATGTAAAATACAGATATTCTATATTTGCGTGAATCGATAAAAATCTAAATATTATCTAGGCACCCCAATGTTAAAAGCAAACTTGCTCTGAATATAATCTGTCAGAAAAAATACAATGACCTTTTCTACTTTGTTTGCAGTATATACACCAAATCAATATGCTCTCTCATGTAAAATACCCAAATTCAAATTTTACACGAATCGAAAATATCTAAATAATATCTAGGCGCCCCAAAGTTAGAAAAAAATGGCTCTGAATATAGTCTGTTAGAAAAAATATGCAATGGCTTATCCTACTCTGTTTTGGAGTATATACACCAACTCAATATTTTCCGTCATGTAAAACACAGAAATTCTGTATTTAAGCGAATCGAAAAAAATCTAAATATTATGTAGGCACCCCAATGTTAAAAACAAAATTGCTCTGAATATAATCTTTTAGAAAAAATATACAGTGCCCTTTTCTACTCTGTTTTCAAGTATATACACAAACTCAATATGCTCTCCTTGTAAAATACACAAATGCTATATTTAAGCGAATCAAAAAAAATCTAAATATTATCTAGGCACCGCAATGTTAAAAGCAAAATTGCTCTGAATATAATCTGTCAGAAACACTATACAATGCATTTTTCTACTCTGTTTTGGATTATATACACCAACTCAATATGCGCTCTCATGTAAAATACCGAAATTGAAATTTAACGTGAATCGAAAAAAATCTAAATAATATCTAGTTGCCCCAAAGTTAAAAGACAATGGCTCTGAATATAGTCTGTTAGAAAAAATATACAATGCCTTTTTCTACTCTGTTTTAAATTATATACACCAACTCAGTTTGCTCTCTCATGTAAAATACCGAAATTCTAATTTTACGTGAATCAAAAAAAATCTAAATATTATCTAGGCACCCCAATGTTAAAAGCAAAATTGCTCTGAATATAATCTGTCAGAAAAACTATACAATGCATTTTTATACCCTGTTTTGGAGTATATACACCAACTCAGTGTGCTCTCTCATGTAAAATACCGAAATTCTAAATTTACGTGAATCGAAAAAATTCTAAATATTATCTAGGCACCCCAATGTTCAAAGCAAAATTGCTCTGAATATAATCTGTCAGAAAAACTATACAATGCATTTTTATACTCTGTTTTGGAGTATATACACCAACTCAGTATGCTCTCTCATGTAAAATACCGAAATTCTAAATTTGTGTGAATCGAAAAAAATCTAATTATTATCTAGGCACCCCAATGTTCAAAGAAAAATTGCTCTGAATATAATCTGTCAGAAAAAATATACAATGTCCTTTTCTACTTTGTTTTGGAGTATTTACACCAACTCAATATGCTCTCTCATGTAAAATACCAAAATTCTAATCATACGCAAATCGAAAAAAATCTATATAATATCTAGGCGCTTCAGAATTAAAAGAAAATGGCTCTGAATATAGTCTGTTATAAAAGATATACAATGCCTTATTCTACTCTGTTTTGAAGCATATACACCAGCTCCATATGTTCTCTCATGTAAAATAAAGAAATTATATATTTAGGCGAATCAAAAAAAACTCAATAATATCAAGGAACCCCAATGTTAAATGCAAAATTGCTCTGAATATAATCTGTCAGAAAAAATATACAAGGCCCTTTTCTACTCTGTTTTGGAGTATATACACCATCTCAGTATGCTCTCTCATGTAAAATATGAAAATTCTAATTTTACGTGGATTGAAAAAAATATAAATATTATCTAGTAACCACAATGTTAAAAACAAAATTGCTCTGAATATAATCTGTCAGAAAAAATATACAATGCTCTATTCTACTTTGTTTTGGAGTATATACACCAACTCCATATGCTCTCTCATGTAAAATACAGAAATTATATATTTAAGCGAATCGAAAAAAATCTAGATATTATCTAGGCACCACAATGTTAAAAGCAAAATTGCTCTGAATATAATCTGTCAGAGAAAATATACAATGCTTTTTTCTCCTCTCTTTTGTAGTATATACACCAACAAAATATGCTTTCTCATGTAACATACTGAAATTTTAATTTTACCTGAATGAAAAAATCTAAATATTATCTAGGCACCCCAATGTTAAAAACAGAATTGAGCTGAATATAATCTGTCAGAAAAAATATGCAATGCCAAATTCTACTCATTTTTGGAGTATATACATTAACTCAGTATGCTCTCTTATGTAAAATACTGAAATTCTAATTTTACGTAAATCCAAAAAATTTTAATATTATCTAGGCACCCAAACGTTTAAAGCAAATTTGCTCTGAATATTATCTGTCAGAAAAAATATACAATGCTCTATTCTACTCAAGTTTTAGTATATACACCAACTCAATATGCTCTCTCATTTAAAATAAAAAAATGCTATATTTAAGCAAATCGAAAAAAATCTAAATATTATCTAGGCACCCCAGTGTTCAAAGCAAAATTTCTCTGAATAAAATCTTTCATAAAAAATATACAATGCCCTTTTCTACCCTGTTTTGCCATATATAAACCAACTCAATATGGTCTCTCATGTAAAATACCGACATTCTAATTTTACACGAATCAAAAATAATCTAAATAATATCTAGGCACCCCAAAGTTAAAAGAAAATTCCTCTGAATATAATCTGTCAGAAAAAATATAAAATGCCCTTTTCTACTCTGTGTTGGAGTATATAAACCAACTCAATATGCTCTCTCATGTAAAATACTGAAATTTTAATTTTACGCAAATCGAAAACAATCAAAATAATATCTAGGCGCCCCAAAGTTAAAAGAAAATTGCTCTGAATATACTCTGTTAGAAAAAATATAAAATGCCTTATTCTACTCTCTTTTTGAGTATATACACCAACTCAATATGCTCTCTCATGTAAAATACAGAAATTTTAATTTAAGCAAATCGAAAAAATCTAAATATTATCTAGGCACCCCAATGTTAAAAGCAAAATTGCTCTGAAAATAATCTGTCAGAAAAAATATACAATGCCTTTTTCTACTTTGTTGTGTAGTATATACACCAACTCAGAATGCTCTCTCATGTAAAATACAGAAATTTTAATTTTACCAGAATCTAAAAAATCTAAATATTATCTAGGCACCCCAATGTTAAAAACAAAATTTCTCTGCATATAATATGTTAGAAATAATATACAATGCCCTATTCTACTCTGTTTCAGAGTATATACACCATCTCAGAATGCTATCTCATGTAAAATACTGAAATTATAATTTTACGTGAATCAAAAAAATTCTAAATATTATCTAGGCATCCCAATGTTAAAAACAAAATTGCTCTGAATATAATCAGTCAGAAAAAATATACAATGCCCTATTCTACTCTGTTTAGGAGTATATACAAAAACTCCATATGCTCTCTTTTATAAAATACAGAAATTCTATATTTAAGCAAATCGAAAAAAATCGAAATATTATCTAGGCACCCCAATGTTAAAAGAAAAATTGCTGTGAATATAATCTGTCAGAAAAAATATACAATGCCCTTTTCTACTCTGTTTTGGGGTATATACACCAACTCAGTGTGCTCTCTCATGTAAAATACCGAAATTCAAATTTTACGTGAATCGAAAAAATTCTAAATAATATCTAGTTGCCCCAAAGTTAAAAGACAATGGCTCTAAATACAGTCTGTTAGAAAAAATGTACAATGCCTTATTCTACTTCATTTTGGAGTATATACACCAGTCAGTATGCTCTCTCATAGAAAACATCGAAATTCTAATTTTACGTGAACTGAAAAAAATCTAAATATTATTTAGGCACCCAAATGTTAAAAACAAAATTGCTCTGAATATAATCTGTCAGAGAAAATATACAATGTCCTATTCTACTTTGTTTTGGAGTATATACACCAAGTTACTATGTTCTTTCATGTAAAATACCGAAATTCAAATTTTACGTGAATTGAAAAAAATCTAAATATTATCTAGGCACACCAATGTTAAAAACAAAATTGCTCTAAATATAATCTGTCAGAAAAAATATACAATGCGCTATTCTACTCTATTTTGGAGTATATACACCAACTCCATATGTTCTATCAAGTAAAATACAGAAATTCTATATTTAATTGAATAAAAACAATCTAAATATTATCTAATAACCATAATGTTAAAAGAAAAATTGCCCGGAATATAATTGGTCAGAAAAAATATACAATGCCCTTTTCTACTCTTTTTTGGAGTATATACACCAACTCTATATGCTTTCTCATGTAAAATACCAAAATTCTAATTTTACGTAAATCGTAAGAAAGCTAAATAATATCTATGTGCCCCAAAGTTAAAAGAAAATGGCTCTGAATATAGTCTGTTAAGAAAAATATACAACGATTATTCTACTCTATTTTGGAGTATATTCACCAGTCAGTATGCTCTCTCATGTAAAATAGAAAAATTCTAATTTTACGTGAATAGAAAAAAATCTAAATAATATTTAGGCACCCCAATTTTAAAAGAAAAATTGCTCTGAATATCTTCTGTCAGAAAAAATATACAATGCCTTTTTCTACTTTGTTTTGGAGTATATACATTAACTCAATATGCTCTCTCATGTAAAATGCCTAAATTCTAAATTTACGTGAATCGAAAAAAAATCTTAATAATATCTAGGGGCCCCAAAGTTAAAAAAAAATTGCTCTGAATATAGTCAGTTAGAAAAAATATACAATGCCTTATTCTACTCTGTTTTGGAGTATATACACCAATTTAGTATGCTCTCTCATGTTAAATACTAAAATTCTTATTGTACGTGAATCGAAAAATCTAAATATTATCTAGGCACCCGAATGTTAAAGGCAAAATTGCTCTGAATATAATCTGTCCGAAAAAATATACAATGCCCTATTTTACTCTGTTTTGGAGTATATACACCAACTCCATATGCTCTCTCATGTTAAATACAGAAATTCTATATTTAAGGGAATCGAAAAAAATCTAAATATTATCTAGGCACCCCAATGTTAAAGGCAAAATTGCTCTGAATATAATATGTCAGGAAAAATATACAATGATCTATTCTACTCTGTTTTGGAAAATACACACCAACTCAATATGGCCTCTCATGGAAAATACCGAAATTTTATATTAAAGCGAATCGAAAAAAATCTAAATATTATCTAGCCACCCCAATGTTAAAAGCAAAATTGCTCTGAATATAATCTGTCAGAAATAATATACAATGCACTTTTGTACTCTTTTTTGAAGTATATACACCAACTCAACATGCTCTCTCATGTAAAATACCGAAATTCAAATTTTACGTGAATCGAAAAAATCTAAATGATATCTAGGCGCCCCAAAGGTAAAAGAAAATGGCTCTGAATATAGTCTGTTAGAAAAAATATACAATGCCTTTTTCTACTTTGTTTCGGAGTATATACACCAACTCAGTATGCTCTCTCATGTAAAATACCGGAATTCTAAATTTACATGAATCGAAAAAAAACTAAATATAATCTAGACACCCATATGTTAAAAACAAAATTGCTCTGAATATAATTTGTCAGAAAAAATATACAATGCCCTATTCTACTGTGTATTGGAGTATATACAAAAACTCTATATGCTCTCTAATGTAAAATAAAGAAATTCTATATTTAAGCGAATCGAAATAAATCTAAATATAATCTAGGCACTTTAATGTTAAAAGCAAAATTGCACTTAATATATTCTGTCAGAAAAAATATACAATGCTATTTTCTACTCTGTTTTGGAGTATATATACCAACTCAATGTGCTCTCTCATGTAAAATAACGAAATTCTAAATTTACACGAATCGAAAAAAATCTAAATAATACTAGGCGCCCCAAAGTTAAAAGAGAATGGCTCTGAGTATATTCTGTTAGAAAAAATATAAACACCTTATTCTACTCTTTTTTGGAGTATATAAACGAACTCAGTATGCTCTCTCATGTAAAATACCGAAATTCTAATTTCACGTGAATCGAAGAAAATCTAAATATTATCTAGGCACCCGAATGTTGAAAGCAAAATTGCTCTGAATATAATCTGTCAGAAAAAATATACAATGCCCTTTTCTACTTTGTTTTGGAGTATATACACCAACTCAGTTTGCTCTCTCATGTAAAATACAGAAATTCTAAATTTACCCGAATTGAAAGAATCTAAATATTATCTAGGCACCCCAACATTAAAAACAAAATGGCTCTGAATATAATCTGTCAGAAAAAATATTCAATGCCCTATTCTACTCGGTTTTGGAGTATATACAGCAACTCAGTATGCTCTCTCATATAAAATACAAAAATTTAAATTTTACGTGAATCGAAAAAAATCTAAATATTATCTAGGCACCCCAATGTTAAAAACAAAATTGCTCTAAATATAATTTGTCAGAAAAAATATAAAAGGCTTTTTTCTACTCTCTTTTGTAGTATATACACCAACTCAATATGCTCTCTCATGTAAAATACCAAAATTCAAATTTTATGCCAATAGAAAAAAATCTAAATAATATCTAGGGGCCCCAAAGTTAAAAGAAAATGGCTCTGAATATAGTCCATTAGAGCAAATATACAATGCCTTATTCTGTTCTGTTTTGGAGTATATATATCAACTTAGTATGCTCTCTCATGTAAAATACCGAAATGCTAATTTTACGTGAATCAAAAAAAATCTAAATATTATCTAGGCAACCCAATGTTAAAAGCAAAATTGCTGTGAATATAATCTCTCTGAAAAAATGTACAATGCCCTATTCTACTGTGTTTGGTAGTATATAAACCAACTCCATATGCTCTCTAATGTAAAATACTGAAATTATAAATTTACGCGAATCGAAAAAAATCTAAATATTATCTAGGCGCCCCAAAAATAAAAGCAAAATTGCTCTGAATATAATCTGTCAGAAAAAATGTACAATGCCTTATTCTACTGTGTTTTGTATTATATACACCGACTCAATATGCTCTCTCATGTAAAATACCGAAATTCTAAATTTACGTGAATAGAAAAAAATATAAATATTATTTAGGCACCCCAATGTTAAAACCAAAATTGCTCTGACTATAATCTGTGAGAAAAAATATACAATGCCCTATTATACTTTTTTTTGGAGTATATACACCAACTCCCTATGCCCTCTCATGTAAAATAGAGAAATTCTATATTTAAGCGAATCAAAAAAATTCTAAATATTATCTAGGCACCCCAATGTTAAAAACAAAATTGCTCTGAGTATAATCTGTCATAAAAAATATACAATGCCCTATTCTACTCTATTTTAGAGTATATACACCAACTCCGTATGCTTTCTCATGTAAAATACAGAAATTCTATATTTAAGCAAATCGAAAAAAATCTAAATATTATTTAGGCACCCCAATGTAAAAAGCAAAATTGCTCTGAATATTATCTGTCAGAAAAAATATACAATACCCTATTCTTTTCTGTTTTGCAGTATATACACCAACTCAATATGCTCTCTCATGTAAAATACAGAAATTCTAATTTTACACGAATCTAAAAAAATCTAAATATTATCTATGCAATGGAATGTTAAAAACAAAATTACTCTTTGTATTATCTGTTTGAGAAAATATACAATGCCCTATTCTACTCTGCTTTGGAATATATACCCCAACTGCATATTCTCTCTCAAGTAAAATACAGAAATTCTATATTTAAGCGAATCGAAAAAAAATCTAAATATCATCTAGGAACCCCAATGTTAGAAGAAAAATTGCTCTGAATATAATCTGTCAGAAAAAATATACAATGTTCTACTCTACTCTGTTTTGCAGTATATACACCAACTCAATATGCTCTCTCATGTAAAATACCTAAATTATAATTTTATGCAAATCAAAAAAACCCAAATAATATCTAGTAGCCCAAAATTTAAAAGAAAATGGCTATGAATATAGTCTGTTGGAAAAAATATACAATGACTTATTCTACTCTGTTTTAAAGTATATACAACTCAGTATGCTCTCTCATGTAAAATACCGAAATTCTAATTTTATGTGAATCGAAACAAATCTAAATATTATCTAGGCACCCTAATGTTAAAAGCAAAATTGCTCTGATTATAATCTGTCAGAAAAAATATACAATGTTCTTTTGTACTCTGTTTTGCAGTATATACACCAACTCAATATGCTCTCTCATGTAAAATACCGTAATTCTAATTTTACGCGAATCGAAAAAAATCTAAATAATATCTAGGCGCCCGAAAGTTAAAAGAAAATGCTTCTGAATATAGTTTATAAGAAAAAATATATAATGACCTATTCTACTCTGTTTAAGTATATACACCAACTCCATATGCGCTCTCATGTAAAATACAGAAATTCTAATTTTACGCGAATTGAACAAAATCTACATACTATCTGGGCAACCCAACGTTAATAGAAAATGGCTGTAAATATAGTCTGTTGCAAAAAATATACATTGCCTTATTCTACTTTGTTTTGGAGTATATACACCAATTCAGTATGCTCTCTCATGTAAAATACCGAAATTCTAATTTTACATCAATCGAAAAAAATCTAAATATTATCTCGGCACCCCAATGTTAAAAACAAAATTGATCTGAATATAATCTGTCAGAAAAAATATAAAATGCCCTATTCAACTTTTTTTTGGAGTATATACACCAACTCCATATTCTCTCTCATTTAAAATACAGAAATTCTGATTTTACGTGAACCGAAAAAATTCTAAATATTATACAGGCACACGAATGTTAAAAGTAAAACTTTTATGATTATAATATGTCAGAAAAAATATACAATGCCCTTTTCTGCTCTGTTTTTGAGTATATACACCAACTCAGTATGCTCTCTCATGTAAAATACCGAAATTCAAATTTTACGTGAATCGAAATAAATCTAAATGTTATTTAGGCACCCAAATGTTAAAAGCAAAATTGCTCTGATTATAATCTGTCATAAAAAATATACAATGCCCTATTCTACTCTGTTTTGGAGTATATACACCAACTCAATATGCTCTATCATGTAAAATGCAAAAATTCAATATTTAAGCGAATTGAAAAAAATCTAAATATTATCTAGGCACCCCAATGTTAAAAGAAAAATTGCTCTGAATATAATCTGTCAGAAAAAATATACAATGCCCTTTTATACTCTGTTTTGTAGTATATAAACAAACAAAATATGCTCTCTTCTGTAAAATATAGAAATTCTAATTTTACCCAAATTAAAAAAAAATCTAAATATTATCTAGGCACCCCAATGGTAAAAGCAAAATTGCTCTAAATATAATCTGTCAGAAAAAATATACAATTCCCTATGCTACTTTGCTTTGGAGTATATACACCAACTCAGTATGCTCTCTCATTTAAAATACCGAAATAGAAACTTTACGCAAATCGAGAAAAATCTAAATAATATCTAGGCGCCCCAAAGTTAAAAGAAAATGGCTATGAATATAGTCTGTTAGAAAATATATACAATGCCTTATTGTACTCTGTTTTGGAATATATACACCAACTCAGTATGGTCTCTCCTGTAAAATGCAGAAATTCTAAATTTACGTGAATCGAAAAAAATGTACATATTATCTAGGCATCCCAATGTTAAAAACAAAATTGCTCTGATAACAATCTGTCAGAAAAAATATACAATACCCTATTCTACTCTGTTTTGGAGTATATACACCAACTCAGTATTCTCTCTTATGTAAAATACCTAAATTCTAATTTTACGTGAATCGTAAAAAATCTAAATATTATCTAGGCACACCAATGTAAAAAAAATACTACTCTCAATATAATCTGTCAGAAAAATATACAATGCCCTATTCTACTCTTTTTTGGGGTATATACACCAACTCAGTATGCTCTCTCATGTAAAATACCGAAATTCAAATTTTACGTGAATCGAAAAAAATCTAAATATTATCTAGGCACCCCAATGTTAAAAGCAAAATTGCTCTGAATTTAATCTGTCAGAAAAAATATACAATGCCCTTATCCACTCTGTTTTCGAGTATATACACCAACTCAATAGGCTCTCTCATATAAAATACAGAAATTCTAATTTTACGCGAATCCAATAATATCTAAATAATATTTAGGCACCCCAAAGTTAAAAGAAAATGGCTCTGAATATAGTCTGTTAGAAAAATTATACAATGCACTTTTCCACTCTTTTTACGAGTGTATACACCAACTCAATATGCTCTCTCACGTAAAATACCGAAATACTAATTTTACGCGAATCGAAAATAATCTCAATATTCTCTAGTAACCCGAATGTTAAAAACAAAATTGCTCAGAATATAATCGGTCAGAAAAAATATACAATGTTCTATTCTAATGTGTTTTGGAGTATATACAGCAACTCCATATGCTCTCTCATGTAAAATACAGATATTCTATATTTCAGCGAATCGAAAAAAATCTAAATATTATCTGCGCACCCCAATGCTGAATGTAAAATTGCTCTGAATATAATCTGTCAGAAAAAATATAAAATGCCCTATTCTACTCTGTTTTGGAGTATATATACACCAACTCAGTATGCTCTTTCATGTAAAATACAGATATTCTAATTTTACCCGAATCGAAAAAATCTAAATATTATCTAGGCACCCAATGTTACAAACAATATTGCTCTGAATATAACCTGTCAGACAAAATATACAATGCCCTATTCTACTCTGTTTTGGAGTATATACACCAACTCCATATGCTCTCTCATGTAAAGTGGAGAAATTCTATATTTAAGCGAATCAAAAAAATCTAAATAGTATCTGGGAACCCCAATGTTAAAAACAAAATTGCTCTGAATATAACCTGTCAGATAAAATATACAATGTCCTTTTCTACTCTGTTTTCGAGTATATACACCAACTCAATATGCTCTCTAATGTAAAATACCAAAATTCTAATATTACGTTTATCGAAAGAAATCTAAATATTATCTAGGAAACCCAATGTTAAAATGAAAATTGCTCTGAATATAATCTGTCAGAAAAAATACACAAGGTTCTATTCCACTCTGTTTTCGACTATATAAACTAACTCCATATGCTCTCTCATGTAAAATAAAAAAATTCTAAGTTTAAGCAAATCGAAAAAAATCTAAAAATTTTCTAGGCACCCGAATGTTAAAAGCAAAATTTCTCTGAATATAATCTGTCAGACAAAATATACAATGCCCTATTCTACTCTGTTTTGGAGTATATAAACCAACTCCATATGCTCTCTCATGTAAAGTAGAGAAATTCTATATTTAAGCGAATTGAAAAAAATCTAAATATTATCTGGGCACCGCAATGTTAAAAACAAAATTGCTCTGAATATAATCTGTCAGAAAAAATATACAATGCCCTATTATACTCCGTTTTGGAGTATATACATTAACACCATATGCTCTCTTATGTAAAATACAGAAATTCTATATTTAAGCTGATCAAAAAAAATCTAAATATTATCTAGGCACCCCAATGTTAAAAGCAAAATTGCCCTGAATATAATCTGTCAGAAAAAATATAAAATGCCCTTTTCTACTTTGTTCTGGAGTATATACACCAACTCAATATGCTCTCTCAAGTAAAATACGGAAATTCTAATTTTACGTGAATCGAAAAAAATCTAAATGTTATCTAGGCACCCCAATGTTAAAAACAAAATTGCTCTGAATATACTCTATCAGAAAATATATACAACGTCCTATTCTAATCTGTTTTTGGGTATATACACCAACTCAGTATGCTCTCTCAAGTAAAATACAGAAATTATAATTTTACGTCAATCAAAATATCTAAATATGATCTCGGCAACCCAATGTGAAAAACAAAATTGCTCTGAATATAATCTGTCAGAAAAAAATATACAATGCCCTATTCTACTCTGTTTTGGAGTATATACACCAACTACTTATGCTCTCTAATGTGAAATACAGAAAGTCTATATTTAAGCGAATCCAAAAATACCTAAATATTATATAGGCACACAAATGTTAAAAGCAAAATTGCTCTGAATATAATCTGTCATAAAAAATTTACAATGCCCTCTTTTACTCTGTTTTGTAGTATATTCACCAACTCAATACGCTCTCTCTTGTATAATACAGAAATTCTATTTATACCCGAAACGAAAAAATCTAAATATTATCTAGGCATCCCAATGTTAAATACAAAATTGCTCTGAATATAATCTGACCGAAAATATATACAATGCCCTATTCTACTCTGTTTTGGAGTATATACACCAACTCCATTGGCTCTCTCATGTAAAATACCAAAATTCTATATTTAAGCGAATTGAAAAAAATCAAAATATTATCTAGGCACCCCAATGTTAAAAGCAAAATTGCTCTGAATATAGTCTGTTACAAAAAATATACAATGCCTTATTCTGCTCTGTTTTGGAGTATATACACCAACTCAGTATGCCCTCTCATGTAAAATACCGAAATTCTAATTTTACGTGAATCGAAAAAAATTTAAATATTATGTAGGCACCCGAATGTTAAAAGCAAAATTGCTCTGAATAAAATCTGTCAGTATAAATATAAAATGCCCTATTCTACTTTGTTTTGGGGTATATACACCAACTCCATATGCTCTCTTTTGTAAAATACAGAAATTCTGTATTTATGTGAATAAAAAAAATCTAAATATTGTCTAGGCACCCCAATGTTAACAGCAAAATTACTCTGAATAAAATCTGTCAGAAAGAATATACAATGCCCTTATCTACACTGTTTTAATGTATATAATCCAACTCAATATGCTCTCTCAGGTAAAATATTGAAATTCTAATTTTACGCGAATCGAAAAAACTCTAAATAATATCTAGGCTCCCCAAAGTTAAAAGAAAATGTCTTTTTTTTTTAAATTTTATACTGGATTATAGGTTTTCGGGTACATGAGCAGAGCATGCAAGACAGTTGCGTAGGTACACACATGGCAGTGTGCTTTCTTTTCTTCTCCCATTCACCCACATTTGGCATTTCTCCCCAGGCTATCCCTTCCCACCTCCCCCTCCCACTGGCCCTCCCCTTTTCCCCCCAATAGACCCCAGTGTTCAGTACTCCCCTTTCTGAGTCCATGTGTTCTCATTTTTCATCACCCACCTATAAGTGAGAATATGCGGTGTTTCATTTTCTGTTCTTGTGTCAGTTTGCTGAGGATGATGTTTTTCATATTCATCCATGTCCCTACAAACGACACGAACTCATCATTTCTGATTGCTGCATAATATTCCATGGTGTATATGTGCCACATTTTTCCAATCCAGTCTATTATCAATGGGCATTTGGGTTGATTCCAGGTCTTTGCTATTGTAAACAGTGCTGCAATGAACATTCGTGTACATGTGTCCTTATAGTAGAACGATTTATAGTCTTTTGGATATATACCCAGTAATGGGATTGCTGGGTCAAATGGAATATCTATTTCTAAGGCCTTGAGGAATCGCCACACCGTCTTCCACAATGGTTGAACTAATTTACACTCCCTCCCACAGTGTAGAAGTGTTCCTTTTTCTCCACATCCTCTCCAGGATCTGTTGTCTCCAGATTTTTTAATGATCGCCATTCTAACTGGCGTGAGATGGTATCTCAATGTGGTTTTGATTTGCATCTCTCTGATGACCAGTGACGATGAGCATTTTCTCATATGATTGTTGGCCTCATATATGTCTTCTTTCATAAAGTATCTGTTCCTATCCTTTGCCCACTTTTGAATGGGCTTGTTTGTTTTTTTCCTGTAAATCTGGTTGAGTTCTTTGTAAATTCTGGATATCAGTGCTTTGTCAGAAGGGTAGACTGCGAAAATTTTTTTCCATTCTGTTGGTTGCCGATCCACTCTAGTGAATGTTGCTTTTTACTTTGTTAGAAAAAATATACAATGCCTTATTATACTCTGTTTTGGATTATACACACCAACCCAATATGCTCTCTCATGTAAAATAGCGAAATTATAATTTTACCCGAATCGAAAAAATCTAAATAATATCTAGGTACCCCAATGTTAAAAAAAAATTTCACTGAATATAATCTTTCAGAAAAAATATACAATGCCCTATTCTACTCTGCTTTGGAGTATATACACAAACTCCATATGCTCTCTCATGTAAAATACAGAAATTCTATATTTAAGCGAATCGAAAAAAATCTAAATTCTATCTAGGCACCCCAATGTTAAAAGCAAAACTGCTCTGAATATAATCTTTCAGAAAAAAAAAACAATGCTATTTTCTACCCAGTTTTTTATTATATACACCAACTCAATATGCTCTCTCATATAAAATACAGAAATTCTAATTGTACGCGAATTGAATAAAATATATATAATATCTAGGCGCCCCAAAGTTAAAAGAAAATGGCTCTGAATATAGTCTGTCAGAAAAAATATACAATGCCTTATTCTACTTTGTTTTGGAGTATATACACCAACACGGTATGCTCTCTCATGTAAAATACGGAAATTCTAATTTTATGTGAATCAAAAAAAATCTAAATATTATTTAGGCACCCCAATGTTAAAAAAAAATTGCTTTGAATATAATCTGTCAGAAAAAATATCCAATGCACTTTCCTACTCTCTTTTGTAGTATATACACCAACTCAATATGCTCTCTCATGTAAAATACAGAAATTCTAATTTTACCCAAATCGAAAAAATGTAAATATTATCTAGGCACCACATTGTTAAAAACAAAATTGCTCTGAATATAATCTGTCAGAAAAAATATACAATGCCCTATTCTACTCTGTTTTGGAATATATACACTAACTCAGTATGCTCTCTCATGTAAAATATAGAAACTCTAATTTTACAAGAATCAAAAAAAATCTAAATATTATCTAGGCACCCTAATATTAAAAACAAAACTGCTCTGAATATAATCTGTCAGAAAATATATACAATGCCCTATTCTACTCTGTCTTGGTGTATATACACCAACTCCATATGCTGTCTCATGAAAAATACAGAAATTTTATATTTAAGCGAATTGAAAAAAATCTAAATATTATCTAGGCACACGAATGTTAAAAGCAAAATTGCTCTGAATATAATCTGTCAGAAAAAATATACAATGGTCTTTTTACTTTGTTTTCTAGTATATACACCAACTTAATATGCTCTCTCATGTAAAATACCGAAATTCTAATTTTACCTCAATCGAAATATCTAAATATTCTTTAGGCACCCCAATGTTAAAAACAAAATTGCTCTGAATATATTCTGTCAGAAATAATATAAAATGTCCTTTTCTACTCTGTTTCGGAGTATATACACCAACTCAGGATGCTCTATGATATAAAATAGCGAAATTCTAATTTTACGTGACTCGAAAGAAATCTAAATAATATCTAGGCGCTCCAAAGTTAAAACAAAATGGCTCTGAATATACTCTGTTAGAAAATATATACAATGCCTTATTCTATTCTGTTTTGGAGTATATACACCAACTCAGTATGCTCTCTCATGTAAAATAGAGAAATTCAAATTTTATGTTAATAGAAAACAATCTAAATATTATCTAGGTACCGCAATGTTAAAAGCAATGTTGCTCTGAATATAATCTGTCAGAAAAAATATACAATGCCCTATTCTACTTCGTATTGGAGTATATACACCAACACAGTATGCTCTCTCATGTAAAATACCGAAATTTTTATTTTACATGAATCGAAAAAAATCTAAATATTATCTAGGCACCCCAATGTTAAAAGCAAAATTGCTCTCAATATAATCTGTCAGAAAAAATATACAATGGCCTTTTCTACTCTGTTTTGGGGTATATACATCAACTCAATATGCTCTCTCATGTAAAATACCTAAATTCTAATTTAACGTGAATCGAAAAAAATCTAAATAATATATAGGCGCCCCAAAGTTTATAGAAAATGGCTGTGAATATAGTCTGTTAGAAAAAATATACAATGCCTTGTTCTACTCTGTTTCGGAGTATATACACCAATTAAGTTTGCTCTCTCATGTAAAATACAGAAATTCTAATTTTATCCGAATCAAAACAATCTAAATATTGTCTAGGCACTTCAATGTAAAAAACAAAATTGCTCTGAATATAATCTGTCAGAAAAAATATACAATGCCTTATTCTACTCGGTTTTGGAGTATATACACCAACTCAGTATGCTCTCTCATGTAAAATACAGAAATTCTGTATTTAAGCGAATTGAAAAAAATCTAATTATTATCTTGGCACCCCAATGTTAATAGCAAAATTGCTCTCAATATAATCTTTTAGAAAAAATATACAATGCCCTTTTCTACTCTGTTTGGTAGTATATACCCCAACTCCATATGATCTCTCATGAAAAATAAAGAAATTCTACATTTATGCGAATCGAAACAAATCTAAATATTATCTAGGCACCCCAATGTTAATAGCAAAATTGCTCTGAAAATAATCAGTGAGAAAAAATATACAATGTCCTTTTCTACTCTGTTTTGTAATATATAAACCAACTCAATATGCTCTCTCATATAAAGTACCGAAATTCTAATTTTATGTGAATCGAAAAAAATCTAAATAATATCTAGGCGCCCCAAAGTTAAAAGAAAATGGCTCTGAATATAGTCTGGTAGAAAAAATATACAATGCCTTATTCTGCTCTGTTTTGGAGTATATACACCAACTCTGTATGCTCTCTCATGTAAAATACAGACATTCTAATTTTACACGAATCGAAAATTATCTAAATAATATCTAGGTGCCCCAAAGTTAAAAGAAAATGGCTCTAAATATAGCCTGTTAGAAAAAATATACAATGCCTTATTCGACTCTGTTTTGGAGTATATACAAAAACTGAGTATGCTCTCTCATGTAAAATACCGAAATTATAATTTTACCCGAATCGAAAAAATGTACATATTATCTAGGCACCCCAATGTTAAAAACAAAATTGCTCGGAATATAATCTGTCATAACAAATATGCAAGGCCCTATTCTACTCTGTTTTGGAGTATATACACCAACTCAGTATGCGCTCTTATGGAAAATACAGAAATTCTATATTTAAGCGAATCGAAAAAAATCTAAATATTATCTACGCACCCCAATGTTAAAAGCAAATTTGCTTGGAAAATAATCTGTCAGATATAATACACAATGCCATTTTTACTCAGTTTTGTAGTATATACACCAACTCAATATGCTCTCTCATGTAAATTACAGAAATTCTAATTTTACCCGAATTGACGAAATCTAAATATTATTTAGGCACCCCAATTTTAAAAACAAAATTGCACTGAATATAATCTATCAGAAAAAATATACAATGCCCTATTCTACTCTGTTTTGGATTATATACACCAACTCACTATGCTCTCTTAGGTAAAATACAGAAATTTTGAATTTACGTGAATCGAAAAAAATCTAAATATTATCTAGGCAGTACAATGTTAAAAACAAAATTTCTCTGAATAAAATCTGTCATAAAAAATATACAATGCTCTATTCTACTCTGATTTGGAGTATATACACCAACTCCATCTGCTCTCTAATGTAAAATACAGAAATTCTGTATTTAAGCGAATCGAAAAAAATCTAAATATTATCTAGGGAACACAATGTAAAAGCAAAATTGCTCTGAATATAATCTGTCAGTAAAACTATACAATGCCATATTCTAATCTGTTTTGTAATATATACAGCAACTCAATATGCTTTCTCATGTAAAATACCAATATTCAACATTTACACAAATCGAAAAAAAACCTAAATAATATCTAGGTGCCCCAAAGTTAAAAGAAAATGGCTCTGAATAGAGTCTGTTAGAAAAAATATACAATGCCTTATTCTACTCTGCTTTGGAGTATATACACCAGCTCTGAATGCTCTCTCATATAAAATACAGACATTCTAATTTTACATGAATCGAAAATTATCTAAATAATATCTAGGCGCCCCAAAGTTAAAAGAAAATGGCTCTGAATATAGTCTGTTAGAAAAAATATACAATGCCTTATTCTACTCTGTTTTGGAGTATATACACAAACTCAGTATGCTCTCTAATGTAAAATACCGAAATTCTAATTTTACGTGAATCGAAAAAATCTAAATATTATCTAGGCACCCCAATGTTAAAGCAAAATTGCTCTGAATATAATCTGTCAGAAAAAATATACAAGGCCCTATTCTACTCTGTTTTGGAGTATATACACCAACTCAGTATGCTCTCTCATGTAAAATACAGAAATCCTATATTTAAGCGAATCGAAAAAAATCTAAATATTATCTAGGGAACCCAATGTGAAAAGCAAAATTGCTCCAAATATAACCTGTCAGTAAAAATATACAATGCCGTATTCTACTCTGTTTTGTAATATATACACCAACTCAATATGCTCTCTCATGTAAAATACCAAAATTCAACTTTACACGAATCGAAAAAAATCAAATAATATCTAGGCGCCCCAAAGATACAAGAAAATGGCTCGGAATATAGTCTGTTAGAAAAAATATACAATGCCCTATTCTAATCTGTTTTAGAGTATATACACCAACTTAATATGCTCTCTCATGTAAAATTCAGAAATTCTAATTTTACGCGAATCGAAAAAAATCTAAATAATATCTATGCGCCCCAAAGTAAAAAGACAATTGATCTAAATATAATCTGCTAGAAGAAATATACAATGCCTTCTTCTACTGTGTTTTGGAGTATATACACCAACTCAGTATGCTCTCTCATGTAAAATACAAAAATTCTAATTTTACGTGAATCTAAAAGAATCTCAATATAATCTAGGCACCTCAGTGGCAAAAACAAAGTTAATCTGAATATAATCTGTCAGAAAAAATATACAATGCCCTATTCTACTCTGTTTTGGAGTATATACACCAACTCAGAATTCTCTCTCATGTAAATCACAGAAATTCTATATTTAAGCGAATCGAAAAAAATCTAATTATTATCTAGGCACCCGAATGCTGATAGCAAAATTCTACTGAGTATAATCTGTCAGATAAAATATACAATGCCCTATACTACTCTGTTTTAAAGTATATACACCAACTCAATATGCTCTCTCATGTGAAATACAGAAATTTTATATTTAAGCGTATCGAAAAAAATCTAAATATAAGCTAGGCACCCCAATGTTAAAAGCAAAATTGCTCTCAATATAGTCTGTCAGAAAAAATATACAATGCCTTTTTCTACTCTGCTTTGAAGTATATATACCAACTCAATATGCTCTCTCATGTAAAATTCTGAAATTCAAATTTTACGTGAATCGAAAAAAATCTAAATAATATCTAGGCGCCCCAAAGTTAAAAGAAAATGGCTCTGAATATAGTCTGTTAAGTAAAATATACAATGCCTTATTCTACTCTGTTTTGGAGTACATACACCAGCTAAGTATGCTCTCTAATGTAAAATACCAAAATTCTAAATTTACATGAATCGAAAAAAATCAAAATATTATCTAGCCGCCCCAATGTTAAAAGAAAAATTTCTCTGAATATAATCTGTCAGAAAAAATATAAAATACTCTTTTCTACTCTGTTTTGGGGCATATACACCAACTCGATATGCTCTCTCATGTAAAATACCGAAATTCTATTTTTACGTGAATCAAAAAAAAATCTAAATAATATCTAGGTGCCCCAAAGTTGAAAGAAAATGGTTCTGAATGTAGTCTGTTAGAAAAAATATACAATGCCTTATTCTACTGTGTTTTGGAGTATATACACCAACTCAGTATGCTCTCTTATGTAAAATAAGAAAATTCTAATTATACCCGAATCGATAAAATCTAAATATTATGTAGGCACCCCAATGTTAAAAACAAAATTGCTCTGAATATAATCTGTCAAAAAAAATATACAACACCCTATTCTACTCTGTTTTGGAGTATATACACCAACTCCATATGCTCTCTCATGTAAAATACCGAAATTCTAATTTTACGTGAATCTAAAAATATTTAAATATTATCTAGCCACCCCAATGTGAAAAACAGTATTTCTCTGATAATAATCTGTCAGAAAAAATATACAATGCCCTATTCTACTTTGTTTTGGAGTATATACACCAACTCCATATGCTCTCTCATGTAAAATACAGAAATTCTAATTTTACACGAATCCAAAAAATTCTAATTAATATCTAGGTAGCCCGTAGACAAAAGAAAATGGCTCTGAAAATAGTCTTTTAGAAAAAATATACAATGCCTTATTCTACCCTGTTTTGGAGTATATACACCGACTCAGTATACTCCCTCATGTAAAATACAGAAATTCTAATTTTACACGAATCAAAAAAATCTAAATATTACCTAAAGACCCCAATATTAAAAACAAAATTGCTCTGAATATAATCTGTCAGAGAAAATATACAATGCCCTATTCTACTCTATTTTTGAGTATATACACCAACTGAATATGATCTCTCATGCAAAATACAGAAATTCTATATTTAAGCGAATTGAAAAAAATCTAAATATTATCTAGGCACCCCAAAGTTAATATCAAAATTGCTCTTAATATAATCTGTGAGAAAAAATATACAATGCCCTTTTCTACTCTGTTTTGTAGTATATACACCAACTCAATATGCTCTCTCATGTAATATACCAAAATTCTAATTTTAAGCAAATTGAAAAAAATCTCAATAATATCTAGGTGCCCCAAAGTTAGAAGAAAATGGCTTTGTATATAGTCTGTTTGAAAAAATATACAATGACTTATTCTAGTCTTTTATGGAGTATATAAACCAACTCAGTGTGCTCTCTCATGTAAAATACAGAAATTCAAATTTTACACGAATCGAAAGAAATCTAAATAAAATCTAGGCCCTTCATAGTTTAAAAAAAATAGCTCTGAATACAGTCTGTTAAAAAAAATATACAATGCCTTACTATACTCTGTTTTGGAGTATATATACCAACTCAGTATGTTCTCTAAGGTAAAATACCAAAATTATAATTTTACTTGAATCAAAATAATGTAAATATAATTTAGGCACCCCAATGTTAAAACCAATATTGCTCTGAATATAATCACTCAGAGAAAATATACAATGCCCTATTCTACTCTATTTTGGAGTATATACATCAATTCAATATGCTCTCTCATGTATAATACAGAAATTCTATATTTAGGCGAATCAAATAAAATCTAAATAATATCTAGGCACCCCAATGTTAAAATCAAAATTCCTCTGAATATAATCTGTCAGAAAAAATATACAATGCCTTATTCTACTTTGTTTTGGAGTATATACACCAACTCAGTATGCTCTCTCATTTAAAATACAGAAATTCTAATTTTACCCGAATCGAAAAAAATCTAAATAATATCTAGGTGCCGAAAAGATAAAAAAAAAATGGCTCGGAATATATTGTTAGAAAAAATATACAATGCCTTATTTTACTCTGTTTTGGAGTATATACACCAACTCAATATGCTCTCTCATGTAAAATAAAGAAATTCTAACATTACGTGAATCGAAAAAAATCTAAATATCATCTAGACACCCCAATGGTAAAAACAAAATTGCTCTGAATACAATATGTCAAAAAAATATACAATGCCCTATTCTTCTCTCTTTGGAAGTATATACACCAACTCAATATGCTCTCTCATGTAATATACCGAAATTCTAATTTTAAGCAAATCGAAAAAAATCTCAATAATATCTAGGTGCCCCAAAGTTAGAAGAAAATGGCTTTGTATATAGTCTGTTAGAAAAAATATACAATGACTTATTCTTCTCTTTTTTGGAGTATATAAACCAACTCTGTATGCTCTCTCATGTAAAATACAGAAATTCAAATTTTACACGAATCGAAAAAATCTAAATAAAATCTAGGCGCTTCATAGTTTAAAAAAAATGGCTCTGAATACAGTCTGTTAAAAAAAATATACAATGCCTTACTATACTCTGTTTTGGAGTATATATACCAACTCAGTATGCCCTCTCAGGTAAAATACCAAAATTATAATTTTATTGAATCAAGAAAATGTAAATATAATTTAGGGACCCCAATGTTAAAACCAATATTACTCTGAATATAATCTCTCAGAGAAAATATACAATGCTCTATTCTACTCTATTTTGGAGTATATACACCAATTCCATATGCTCTCTCATGTAAAATACAGAAATTCAATATTTAGGCGAATCGAAAAAAATCTAAGTAATATCTAGGCACCCCAATGTTAAAATCAAAATTCGTCTGCATATAATCTGTCAGAAAAAATATACAATGCCTTATTCTACTTTGTTTTGGAGTATATAAACAAACTCAGTATGCTCTCTCATTTAAAATACAGAAATTCTAATTTTACCCGAATCGAAAAAAATCTAAATAATATCCAGGTTCCCAAAAGTTAAAAAAAAATGGCTCGGAATATATTCTGTTAGAAAAAGTATACAAAGCCTTATTCTACTCTGTTTTGGAGTATATACAGCAACTCAATATGCTCTCTCATGTAAAATAAAGAAATTCTAACTTTACGTGAATTGAAAAAAATATAAATATTATCTAGGCAACCCAATGTTAAAAGCAAAATTGCTCTCAATATAATCTGTCAGAAAAAATATGCAATGCCCTATTCTACTCTGTTTTGGAGTATATACACCAACTCAGTATGCTCTCTAATGTAAAGTACTGAAATTCTAATTTTACGTGAATCGAAAAAAATCTAAATATTATCTAGGCACCTTAATGTTAAAAACAAAATTGCTCTGAATATAATCTGTCAGAAGAAATATACAATGCCCTATTCTACTTTGTTTTGGAGTATATACACCAACTCCATATGCTCTCTCACGTAAAATAAAGAAATTCAATATTTAAGCGAATCGAAAAAAATCTAACTAAAATCTAGGCCCCCCAAAGTTAAAAGAAAATGGCTCTGAATATAGTCTGTTAGAAAAAATATAGAATGTTTTATTCTAATCTGTTTTGGAGTATATACACGAACTCAGAATGCTCTCTCAGGTACAATACAGAAATACAAATTTTATGTGAATTGAAAGAAATCTAAATATTATTTAGGCACCCCAATGTTAAAAACAAAATTGCTCTGAAAATAATCTGTCAGACAAAATATACAATGCCCTATTCTACTCTGTTTTGGAGTATATAAACCAACTCAATATGCTCTCTCATGTAAATTTCCAAAATTATAATTTTACGTGAATCAAAAAAAACTAAAAATACCTAGGCGCCTCAAAGTTAAAAGAAAATGGCTCTGAATACAGTCTGTTAGAAAAAAATGTACGGTGCCTTATTCTACTTTCTTTTGGAGAATGTACACCAACCAAGTATGCTCTCTCAGGTAAAATAACGAAATTCTAATTTTACGTGAATCAAAAAAAACTAAATATTATCTAGGAACCCCAATGTAAAAAACAAAATTGCTCTGAATATAATCTGTAAGAAGAAATATACAATGTCCTATTCTACTCTGTTTTTGAGTATATACACCAACTCTGTATGCTCTCTCATGTAAAATACCAAAATTCTAAATTTATGTGAATCTAAAAAAATCTAAATATTTTCTAGGCACCCCAATGTTAAAAACAAAATTGCTCTGAATATAATCTGTCAGAAAAAATATACAACGCTTTTTTCTACTCTGTTATGTAGTGTACACACCAACTGAATATGCTCTCTCATGTAAAATACCAAATTCAAATTTTATGCAAATCAAAGAAAATTTAAATAATATCTACGCATTCCAAAGTTAAAATAAAATGGCTCTGAATATAGTCTTTTAAAAAATATATACAATGCCTTATTATACTCTGTTCTGGAGTATATACACCAGCTCTGTATGCTCTCTCAGGTGAAATACCGAAATTCTAAATTTACGTGAATTGAAAAAAATCTAAATATTATCTAGGCACACCAATGTTAACAGAAAAATTGCTCTGAATATAATCTGTCAGAAAAAAACATAAAATGCTTTCTTCTACTCTGTTTTGTAGTATACACACCAACTGAATATGCTCTCTCATGTAAAATACAAAATTCTAATTTTACGCGAATCAAAGAAAATCTAAATAATATCTACGTGCGTCAAAGTTAAAAGAAAATGGCTCTGAATATAGTCTGTTAGAAGAAATATACAATGCCTTATTCAACTCTGTTTTGGAGCATATACACCAACTCAGTATGCTCTCTCATGTAAAATACCGAAATTCTAATTTTACGTGAAAAGAATAAAATCTAAATATTATCTAGCAACCCCAATGATTACAACAAAATTGCTCTGAATATAATTTGTCAGAAAAAATATACAATGCCCAATTCTACTCTGTTTTGAAATATATTCACCAACTCTCTATGATCTCTCAGGTGAAATACAAAAATTCTATATTTAAGCGAATCGAAAAAAATCTAAATATTATCCAGGAACACCGATGTGAAAAGAAAAATTGCACTGAATATAATCTGTCAGAAATAATATACAATGCCCTATTCTACTCTGTTTTGTAGTATATTCACCAACTCAATAGGCTCTCTCATGTAAAACAGAAAAATTCTAATTTTACCCGAATCGAAAATACCTAAATATTATCTAGTCACCCCAATGTTAAAAACAAAATTGCTATGAATATCATCTGTCAGAAAAAATATACAATGCCCTATTCTACTCTGTTATCGAGTATGTACACCAACTCAGTATGCTCTCTCATGTAAAATACCGAAATTCTAATTTTACGTGAATCGAAAAAAATCTGAATAATATGTAGGCGCCCCAAAGTTAAAAGAAAATGGCTCTGAATATTCTCAGTTAGAAAAAATATACAATGCCTTATGCTACTCTGTTTTGGAGTATATACACCAACAAAGTATACTCTCTAATGTAAAATAGAGAAATTCTATATTTAAGCGAATCGAAAAAAATCTAAATATTCTCTAAGCACCCCAATGTTAAAAACAAAACTGCTCTGAATATAATCTGTCAGAAAAAATATACAATGCTTTATTCTACTTTGTTTTGGCATATATACACCAACACAGTACGCTGTTGCATGTAAACTACAGAAATTCTAATTTCACGTGAATCGAAAAAAATCTAAATATTATCTCAGAATCCCAATGTTACAAGCAAAATTACTCTGAATATAATCTGTCAGAAAAAAATATACAATGCCCTTTTCTACTCTCTTTTAAAGTATATACTCCAACTCAATATGCTCTCTCATGTAAAATACCGGAATTCTAATTTTACACGATTCGAGAAAAATCTAAATAATATCAAGGCACCCCAAAGTTAAAAGAAAATGACTCTGAATTTAGTCTGTTAGAAAAAATATACAATGCCTTATTCTACTCTGTTTTGAAGTATATACACCATTTCATTATGCTCTCTCATGTAAAATACAGAAATTCTAATTTTACCCTATTCGAAAAAATCTAAATATTATCTAGGCAACCCAATGTTAAAAACAAAATTGCTCTGAATATAATCTGTCAGAAAAAATATATAATGCCCTAATCTACTCTGTTTTGGAGTATATACACCAACTCCATATGCTCTCTCAAGAAAAATACAGAAATTCTATATTTAAGCGAATCGAAAAAAATCTAAGTATTATCTAGGCACCACAATGTTAAAAGCAAAATTTCTCCGAATAACATCTGTCAGAAAAAACATACCATGCACTATTCTACTCTGTTTTTGTGTATATACACCAACTCAGTATGCTCTCTCATTTAAAATACCGCAATTCTAATTTTACGTGAATCGAAAAAAATCTAAATATTATCTAGGCACCCCAATGTTAAAAGCAAAATTGCTCTGAATATAATCTGTCAGAATAAATATACAATGCCCTTTTCTACTCTATTTTGGAGTATATACACCAACGCAATAAGCTCTCTCATGTAAAATTCCGAAACTGTAAATTTACGAGGATCAAAAATAATCTAAATAATACCTAGGCGCCCCAACGTTAAAAGAAATTGTCTCCGAATATAGTCTGTTAGAAAAAATATACAATGCCTTATTCTACTCTGTTATGGCGTATATACACCAACTCAGTATGCTCTCTCACGTTAAATACAGAAATTCTAATTTTACCCAAATCGTCGAAATCTAAATATTGTGTAGGCACCCCAATTTTAAAAACAAAATAGCTCTGAATATATTCTGTCAGAGAAAATGTACAATGCCCCATTCTACTCTGTTTTAAAGTATATAAACCAACTCAGTGTGCTCTCTCATGTAATATTTTGAAATTCTAAATTTACGTGAATCGACAAAATTGTAAATATTATCTAGGCACCACAATGTTAAAAACAAAATTTTTAACTCTGAATATAATCCGTCAGAAAAAGTATACAATGCCCTTTTCTACTCTGTATTGTAGAATATAAACCAACTCAATATGCTGTCTCATGTAAAATACAGAAATACTAATTTTACGCGAATCTAAAAAAATCTAAATAATATTTAGGTGCCCCAAAGTTAAAAGAAAATGGCTCTGAATATAGTCTCTTAGAAAAAATATAGAATGCCTTATTGTGCTATGTTTTGGAGTATATACACCAACTCAGTATGCACTCTCATTTAAAATACCACAATTCTAATTTTATGTGAATCGAAAAAAATCTAAATATTATCTAGGCACCCCAATGTTAAAATAAAAATTGCTCTGAATATAATCTGTCAGAAAAAACATACAATGCCCTTTTCTTCTCTTTTTGGGAGTATATACACCAAGTCATTATGCTCTCTCACGTAAAATTCCGAAACTCTAATTGTACAAGAATCCAAAAAAATCTAAATAAAATCTAGGGGCCCCAAATTTAAAAGAAAATGGCTCCAAATACAGTCTGTTAGAAAAAATATACAATGCCTTATACTACTCTGTTTTGGAGTATATAAACCAACTGTATACGCTCTCTCATGTAAAATACCGAAATTCAAATTTTACGTGAATTGAAAATAATCTAAATATTATCTAGGCACCCCAATGTTAAAAACCAAATTGCTCTGAATATAATATGTCAGATATAATATACAATGATCTATTCTACTCTGTCTTAAAGTATATACACAAACTTTATATGCTCTCTCATGTAAAATACAGAAATTCTAAATTTAAGCGAATCGAAAAAAATCTATATATTATCTAGGCACTTCAGTATATAAACCAAAATTGCTCTACATATAAACTGTCAGTGAAAATATACAATGCCCATTTCTACTCTGTTTCGTAGTGTATAAAACGACTCAATATGCTCTCTCATGTAAAATACCGAAATTCTAATTTTACGTGAATTGAAAAAAATCTAAATAATATCTAGGTGCCCCAAAGTTAAAACAAAATGGCTCTCAATATACTCTGTTAGAGAAAATATACAATGCCTTATTCTACTCTGTTTTGGAGTATATACACCAACTCAATATGCTGTCTCATGTAAAATACCGAAATTCTAATTTTACGCGAATCGAAATAATTCTAAATGATAATTAGGCTCCCGAAATTTAATAGAAAATGGCTCTGAATATAATCTGTCAGAAAAAATATACAATGTTTTATTCTACTTTGTTTTGGCGTATTTACACCAACACAGGATGCTCTCACATTTAAAATACAGAAATTCTAATTTCACGTGAATCGAAAAAAATCTAAAAATTATCTAGGCACCCTAATGTTAAATGCAAAATTTCTCTGAACATAATCTGTCATAAAAAATATACAACGCCCTTTTCTACTCTATTTTGAAGTATATACACCAAGTCAATAAGCTCTCTCATGTAAAATTCCGAAACTCTAATTTTACGAGAATCGTAAAAAATCGAAATAATATCTAGGCGCCCCAAAGTTAAAAGAAAATGGCTCCGAATATAGTCTGTTAGAAAAAATATACAATGCCTTATTCTACTCTGTTTTGAAGTATATACCCCAACTCAGTATGCTCTCTCATGTAAAATACAGAAATTCTAATTTTAGGTGAATCGAAAATAATCTAAATATTATCTAGGCACCCCAATGTAAAAAACCATATTGCTCTGAATATAATTTGTCAGAAAAAATATACAATGCCCTATTCTACTCTGTTTTGGAGTATATACACCAACTCCATAGGCTCTCTTATGTAAAATACACAAATTCTATATTTAAGCGAATCGAAAATAATCTGAATATTATCTAGGCACTTCAATGTTAAAACCAAAATACTCTGAATATAAACTATAAGTAAAAATACACAATGCCCTTTTCTACTCTGTTTTGTAGTATATAAACCAACTCAATATGCTCTCTCATTTAAATACCGAAATTCTAATTTTACGTGAATCGAAAGAAATTTAAATCATATCTAGGCGCCCCAAAGTTAAAAGAAAATGGCACTGAATATAATCTGTCAGAAAAAAATATACAATGCCCTTTTCTACTTTTTTTTGGAGTATATACACCAACTCCATATGCTCTCTCATGAAAAATACAGAAATTCTATATTTAAGCGAATGGAAAGAAATCTAAATATTATCTGGGTGTCCCAATGTTTAAAGCAAATTGCTCTTAATAGATTCTGTCATAAAAAATATACAATGTCCTTTTCTACCTTGTTTTGTAGTATATACACCAACTTAATATGCTCTCTCACGGAAAATAGAGAAATTCTAATTTTACCCGAATCGAAAACATCTAAATATTATCTAGGCACCCCAATGTTTAAATCAAAATTCCTCTGAATATAATCTGTCAGACAAAATATAAAATGCCCAATTCTACTCTGTTTTGGAGTATATACACCAATTCAGTATGCTCTCTCATGTAAAATACAGGAATTCTATATTTAAGCGAATCGAAAAAAATATAAATATTATCTACTCACCCAATGTTAAAAGCAAAATTGCTCTGAAAATAATCTGTCAGAAAAAAAATATGCAATGCCCTATTCTACTTTGTTTTGGAGTATATAAACCAACTCAGTATGCTATCTCATGTGAAATACCGAAATTCTTATTTTACGTGAATCGAAAAGAATCTAAATAATATCAAGGCACACCAAAGTTTAAATAAAATGGTTCTGAATATAGTCTGTTTGAAAAAATATACAATACCTTATACTACTCTGTTTTGGCGTATATACACTAACTCAGTATGCTCTCTCATGTAAAATACCGAAATTCTAAATTTACGTAAATCGAAAAAAATCTACATATTATTTAGGCACCCCAATGTTAAAATCAATATTGCTCTGAATATAATCTGTCAGAAGAAATATACATTGCCCTATTCTACTCTGTTCCAAAGTATATAAAGCAACTCCATATGCTCTATCATGTAAAACACAGAAATTCTATATTAAAGTGAATCGAAAAAAATCTATATATTATCTAGGCACCCCAATGTTAAAAGCAAAATTGCTCTGAATATAATCTCTCAGAAAAAATATACAATGCCCTATTCTACTCTGTTTGGAGTATTTACACCAACTCCATATTCTCTCTCATGTAAAATACAAAAATTCTATATTTAAGCAAATCGAAAAAAATCTATATATTATCTAGGCACCCAATGTTAAAAGCAAAATTTCTCTGAATATAATCTGCCAGAAAAAAATATACAATGCCTTATTCCACTCTGTTTTGGAGTATATCAACAAACTCCATATGCTCTCTCATGTAAAATACAGAAATTCTATATTTAAGAGAATCGAAAAAAATCTAAATATTATCTAGGCACCACAATGTTAAAAGCAAAATTGCTCTGAATATAATCTGTCAGAAAAAATATACAATGCCATTTTCTACTCTGTATTTTAGTATATACACCACCTCAATATGCTCTCTCATGTAAAATATTGAAATTCGAATTGTACGCGAATCGAAAAAAAATCTAAATAATATCTAGCCGCCCCAAAGTTAAAAGAAAATGGCTCTGAATATAGTCTGTTAGAGACAATATGCAATGCCTTATTCTACTCTGTTTTGGAGTATATACACCAACTCAGTATGCTCTCTCATGTAAAATACAGAAATTCTAATTTTACCGGAATAGAAAAAATCTAAATATTATCTAGGCACCCCAATGATAAAAACAAAATTGCTCTGAATATAATCTGTCAGAAAAAAGATACAATGCCTTATCCTACTCTGTTTTAGAGTATATACACCAACTCCATATGCTCTCTCATGTAAAATACAGAAATTCTATAGTTAAGCGAATCAAAAAAATTCTAAATATTATCCAGGCACCCCAATGTTTAAATCAAAATTGTTCTGAATATAATCTCTTACAGAAAATATACAATGCCCTATTCTACTCTGTTTTGGAGTATATACACCAACACTGTTTGCTCTCTCATGTAAAGTACTGAAATTCAAATTTTACGTGAATCGAAAAATATCTATATAATATCTAGGCACCCCAAAAATAAAAGAAAATGGCTCTGAATATAGTCTGGTAGAAAAAATATACAATGCCTTATTCTACTCTTTTTTCGAGTATATACACCAACTCAGTGTGCTCTCTCATGTAAAATACTGAAATTCTAATTATACGTGAATCGAAAAATATCTAAATATTATCTAGGCAACCCAATGTTAAAAAGAAAATTGCTCTGAACATAGTCTGTTAGAAAAAATATACAATGCCGTTTCTACTTTGTTTTGGAGTATATAAACCGACTACGTATGCTATCTCATGTAAAATACCAAAATTCTAATTTTACGCGAATCAAAAAGAATCTAAATTATATCTAGGCACACGAAAGTTAAAATAAAATGACACTGAAAATAGTCTGTTAGAGAAAATATATAATGCCTTATTCGACTCTGTTTTGGAGTATATACAACAACTCAGTTTGCTCTCACAACTAAAATACAAAAATTCTAAATTTACCCGAATTGAAAAAATCTAAATATACTCCAGGAACCCCAATGTTAAAAACAAAATTGCTCTGAACATAATCTGTCAGTAAAAATACACTATGCCCTTTTCTACTCTATTTCCTAGTATATACACCAGCTCAATATGTTCTCTCATGTAAAATACAGAAATTCTAATTTTACCCGAATCGAAAAAATCTAAATATTATCTAGGTACCCTAATGTTTAACTCAAAATTTCTCTGAATATAATCTGTCAGAAAATATATACAATGCCCTATTCTACTCTGTTTTGGAGTATATACACCAACTCAGTATGCTCTCTCATGTAAAATACCGAAATCCTAATTTCACATGAATCGAAAACAATCTAAATATTATCTAGGCACCTTAATGTTAAAAACAAAATTTCTATGAATATAATCTGTCAGAAAAAAAATATACAATGCCCTATTCCACTCTGTTTTGGAGTATATGCACCAACTCCATATGCTCTCTCATGTAAAATACAGAAATTCTATATTTAAGCGAATCAAAAAAAATCTAAATATTATCTAGGCACCACAATGCTGAAAGAAAAATTGCTCTAAATATAATCTGTCAGAGAAAATATACATGCCCTTTTCTACTCTGTTTGTTAGTATATACACTAACTCAATATGCTCTCTCAGGTTAAATACGGAAATTCTAATTTTACGCAAATCGATAAAAATCTAAATAATATCTAGGCTACCCAAAGTTAAAAGAAAATGGCTCTGAATATAGTCTGTTAGAAAAAATATACAATGCCTCTTTCTACTCTGTTTTGAAGTATATACATCAACTTAGTATGCTCTCTCATGTAAAATACCTAAAATCTAATTTTACGTTAATCGAAAAAAATCTGAATATTATCTAGGCACCCCAATGTTAAAAGCAAAATTGCCCTGAATATAATATCTCAGAAAAAATATACAATGCCCAATTCTACTGTTTTGGAGTACATACAACAACTCCATATGCTTTCTCATGTAAAATACAGAAATTCTATATTTAATACATTCGAAAAAAATCGAAATATTATCTAGGCACCCCAATGTTAAAAGCAAAATTGCGCAGAGTATAATCTGTCAGAAAAAATATACAATGCCCTCTTTTACTCTGTTTTGTAGTATATACACCAACTCAATATGCTCTCTCATGTAAAATACCGAAATTCTAATTTTACGCAAATCGAAAAAGATCTAAATAATATCTAGGCGCCCCAAAGTTAAAAGAAATTGGCACATAATATAGTCTGTTAAAAAAATATACAATGTCTTATTCTACTCTGTTTTGGAGTATATACACCAACTCAATATGCTCTCTCATGTAAAATACAGAAATTCTAATTCTACACGAATCGAAAAACTCTAAATATTATCTAGGAAACCCAATGTTAAAAGCAAATTTCTCTGAATATAATCTGTCAGAAAAAGTAGACAATGCCCTTTTCTACTCTGTTTTGTATTATATACATCAACTCAATATGCTCTCTCTCGTAAAATACAAAAATTCTAATTTTACCCGAATCGAAAGAATGTAAATATTATCTAGGCACCCCAATGTTAAAAACAAAATTGCTCTGAATATAATCTGTCAGAAAGAATATTCAATGCCCTAATCTACTTTGTTTTGGAGTATATAAACCAACTCATTATGCTCTCTCATGTAAAATACCATAATTCTACTTTTACGTGAATCGAAAGAAATCTAAATATTATCTAGGCACCCCAATGGTAAAAGCAAAATTGCTCTGAATATAATCTGTCAGAAAAAATATACAATGCCCTTCTCTACTCTGTTTTGGATTATGTACACCAACTGAATATGCTTTTTCATGTAAAATGCCGAAATTCTAATTTTATGCGAATCGAAAAAAATCTTAATAATATCTAGGTGCCCCAAAGTTAAAAGAAAATGGCTCTGAATATAGTCTGTTAGAAAATATATACAATGCCTTATTCTACTTTGTTTTGGAGTATATAACCCAACACAGTATGCTCTCTCATTAAAATACAGAAATTCTAATTTTACCCGAATCGAAAAAATCTAAATATTATCTAGGCACCCCAATGTTAAAAGCAAAACTGCTCTAAATATAATATGTCAGAAAAAATATAAAATGCCCTTTTCTACTCTGTTTTGTAGTATATGTATCAACTCAATATGCTCTCTCATGTAAAATACAGAAATTCTCATTTCACCCGAATCGAAAAAATCTAAATATTATCTAGGCACCCCAATGTTAAAAGCAAAATTGCTCTGAATATACTCTGTTGGAGAAAATATACAATGCCCTTTTCTACTCTCTATTTTAGTATATATACCAAATCAATATGCTCTCCAATGTAAAATACAGAAATTCTAATTTTACCCGCATCGAAAAAAATCTAAATATTATCTAGGCAACCCAATATTTAAAAAAAATTGCTCTGAATTTAATCTGTCAGAAAAAATATTCAATGCCCTATTCTACTCTGTTTCATACTATATACACCAACTCAATTTGCTCTGTTATGTAAAATACAGAAATTCTATATTTAAGTGAATCGAAACGAATCTAAATATTATCTAGCACCCCAATGTCAAAAGAAAAATAGCTCTTAATATAATCTGTCAGACAAAATATACAATGCACTTTCCTACTCTGTTTGGTAGTATATACCCAAACTCAATATTCTCTCTCATGTAAAATACCGAAATTCTAATTTTATGTGAATCGAAAAAAATGTAAATTATATCTAGGCATACAAAAGTTAAAAGAAAATGGCTCTGAATATGGTCTGTTAGAAAATATATACAATGCCATATTCTGCTTTGTTTTGGAGTATATACACCAACTCAGTATGCTCCTTCATGTAAAATACAGAAATTCTAATTTTACCCGAATCGAAAAAATCTAAATATTATCTAGGCACCCCAATGTTAAAAACAAAATTGCTCTGAATATGATCTGTCAGAAAAAATATACAATGCCCTATTCTATTCTGTTTCGTAGTATATACACCAACTCCATATGCTCTCTAATGTAAAATACAGTAATTCCATATTTAAGTGAATCGAAAAAAATCTAAATATTATCTAGGCACCACAATGTTAAAAGAAAAATTGCTCTGAATTTAATCTGTCAGAAAAAATATACAATGCCATTTTCTACTCTGTTTTGTAGTATATACCCCAACTCAATATGCTCTCTCATGTAAATTACCGAAATACTAATTTTACGGGAATCGAAAAAAATCTAAATATTATCTAGGAACCCTAATATTAAAAGCGAAATTGCTCTGAATATAATCAGTCAGAAATAATATACAATGCCCATTTCTACCCTGTTTTGGAGTATATACACCAACCCAATATGCTCTCTCATCTAAAATGCAGAAATTCTATATACACGCGAATTGAAAAAAATATAAATATTATCTAGGCACCCCAATGTGGAAAGAAAACGGATCAGAATATAATCTGTCAGAAAAAATATACAATGCCCTTTTCTACTGTGTTTTGGAGTATATACACCATCTCAATATGGTCTCTCATGTAAAATACAGAAATTGTAAATTTACTCGAATCGAAAAAAATCTAAATATTATCTAGGCACCCCAATGTTAAAAGAAAAATTACTCTGAATATAATGTGTCAGAAAAAATATACAATGCTTTTTTCTACTCTGTTTTGGGGAATATACACCAACTCCTTATGTTCTCATATAAAATACAGAAATTCTATATTTAAGCGAATCGAAAATATTCTAAATATTATCTAGGCACCTTAATGTTAAAAGCAAAATTCCAGTGAATATAATCTGTTAGAAGAAATATACAATGCCATTTTCTACTCTGTTTTGTAGTATATACACCAACTCAATATGCTCTCTCATGTAAAATACCAAAATTCAAAATTTCTGCGAATCAAAAAAATTCTAAATATTATCTAGGCACCCCAATGTTAAAAGCAAAATTTCTCTGAATGTTGTCTGTCAGAAAAAATATACAATGCCCTTTTCTACTCGGATTTGGAGTATATACACCAACTCAATATGGTGTTTCATTTAAAATACCGAAATTCTAATGTTACATGAATCGAAAAAAATCTAAATATTATCTATGTACCTCAATGTAAAAGCAAAATTGCTCTGAATATGATCTGTCTGTAAAAATATACAATGCCTTTTATTCTACTTTGTTTTGGAGTCTATACACACACTCAATATGCTCTCTTATAAAAAAATACCAAAATAGTAATTTTACACGAAGCGAAAAAAATCTAAATATTTTCTAGGCACCCCATTGTTAAAGCAAATTTGGTCTGAATATAATGTTTCAGACGAAATATACAATGCTTTTTTCTACTCTGTTTTGCAGTATATACACCATATAAATATGCTCTCTCATGTAAAATACCGAAATTATATATACACGCGAATAGAAAAAATCTAAATATTATCTAGGCACTCCAATGTAGAAAGAAAATGGATCTGAATATATTCTGTCAGAAAAAATATACAATGCCCTTTTCTACTCTGTTTTGGAATATATAAACCAACTCAAAATGCTCTCTCATGTAAAATACCGAAATTCTAAATTTACACGTAACGAAAAAAATCTAAATATTATCTAGGCACCCCAACGTTAAAAGGAAAATTGCTCTGAAAATAATCTTTCAGAAAAAATATACAATGCTTTTTTCTACTCTGTTTTGGAGTATATGCACCAAACCAATATGCTCTCTCATGTAAAATACCGAAGTTCTATATACACGCGAATCGAAAAAAATCTAAAAATTATCTAGGCAACCCAATGTTAAAAGCAAAATTGCTCTGAATAGAGTCTGTCACAGAAAATACACAATGACGTTTTCTACTCTTTTTTGGAGTATATACACCAACTCAATATGCTCTCTCATGTAAAATACAAAAATTCTAATTTTACCTGAATCGAAAAAAATCTAATTATTATCTAGGCACCCCAATTTTAAAAGCAAAATTTCCCTGATTATAATCCATCAAAAAAATACACAATGCCCTTTTCTACTCTGTTTTAGAGTATATCAACCAACTCAATATGCTCTCTCATATAAAATACCGAAATTCTACATTTAAGCGAATCGAAAAAGATCTAAATATTATCTGGGCACCCCAATGATAAAAGCAAAATTGCTCTGAATATAATCTATCAGAAAAAATATACAATGCCCTTTTCTACTCTGTTTTGTAGTATATACACCAACTCAATATGCTCTCTCATGTAAAATAAGGAAATAATTTTACGTGAATCGAAAAAAGTTTAAATAATATTTAGGCGTCCCAAAGTTAAAAGAAAATGTCTCTGAAAATAGTCTGTTAATGAAAATACACAATGCCTTATTCTACTCTGTTTTGGAATATATACACCAACTCAGTATGCTCTCTCATGTAAAATACAGAAATTTTATATTTAAGCGAATCGAACAAAATCTAAATATTATCTAGGCACCCCAATGTTAAAAGCAAAATATCTCTGAATATAATGTGTCAGAAAAAATATACATTGCCCTTTTCTACTTTGTTTTGGAGTATATATACCATCTCAATATGCTATCTCATGTAAAATATCGAAATTCTAATTTTACGCGAATTGAAATAAATCTAAATAATATCTAGGCGCCCCAAAGTTAAAAGAAAATGGCTCTTAAAATAGTCTATTAGAAAAAATATACAATGCCTTATTCGACTCGGTTTTGGACTATATACAACAACTCAGTATGCTCTCTCATGTAAAATACGGAAATTCTGTATTTAAGTGAAACCAAAAAAATCTAAATATTATGTATTCTCACCAAACTTAAAAGAAAATGGCTCTGAATATAGTCTTTTAGAAAAAATATACAATGTCTTATTCTACTCTGTTTTGGAGTATATACACCATACCAGTATGCTCTCTCATGAAAAATACAAAATTTCTAATTTTACCCGAATTGAAAAAATCTAAATATTATGTAGGCACCTCAATGTTAAAACAAAATTGCTCTGAATACAATCTGTCAAAAAAAAATATACAATGCCCTATTCTACTCTGTTTTGTAGTATGTAAACCAACTCCATATGCTCTCTCATTTAAAATACAGAAATTCTATACTTAAGCGAATCGAAAAAAATCTAAATATTATCTAGGCACCCCAATGTTAAAAGCAAAATTTCTATGAATATCATCTGTCAGAAAAAATATACAATGCCCTTTTCTACTCTATTTTGTAGTATATACACCAACTCAATATGCACTCTCATGTAATATACCGTAATTCTAATTATAAGTCAATCGAAAAAAATCTAAATAATATCTAGGCGACCCAAAGTTAAAAGAAAATGGCTCTGAATATAGTCTGTTAGAAAAAATATACAATGCCCTATTATACACTGTTTTAAAGTATATACATCAGCTCAGTACGCTCTCTCATGTAAAATAGAGAAATTCTAATTTTACCCGAATTGAAAAAATCTAAATATAATCTAGGCACCTTAATAATAAAAGCACAATTGCTGTGAATATAGTCTTTCCGAAAAAATATACAATACCCTTTTCTACTCTGTTTTGTCGTATATACACCAACTCTATATGCTCTGTCATGTAATATGTTGAAATTCTAAATTTACACGAATTGAAAAAAATCTAAATAATATCTAGGTGCCCCAAAGTTAAAACAAAATGGCTCAGAATATAGTCTGTTAGACAAAATATACAATGCCTTATTCTACTCTGTCATGGAGCATATACGCCAACTCAGTTCTCTCTCATGTATCATACAGAAAATCTAATTTTACCTGAATCGAAAAAAATCTAAATATTATCTAGGCACCCCAATTTTAAAAACAAAATTGCTCTGAATATAATCTGTCAGAACAAATATACAATGTCCTATTCTACTCTGTTTCGTAGTATATACACCAACTCCATACGCTCTCTCATGTAAAATTACAGAAATTCTATATTTAAGCGAATCGAAAAAACTCTAAATATTATCTTGGCACCCCAATGTTAAAAGCAAATTTGCTCTGAATATAATCTGTCATAAAATATATACCATGCCCTCTTCTACTCTGTTTTGTATTATATACCCAAACTCAATATACTCTCTCCTGTAAAATATCGAAATTCAAATTTTACACGAATCGAAAAAACTCTAAATAATATCTAGGCGCCCCAAAGTTAAAAGAAAATGGCACTGAATATAGTTTGTTAAAAAAATATACAATTTTATATTCTACTGTGTTTTGCAGTATATACACCAAGTCAGTATGCTCTCTCATGTAAAATACAGAAATTCTAATTTTATCCGAATCGACAAAATCTGAATAATATCTAGGCACGCCAATATTAAAAACAAAATTGCTCTGAATATAATCTGTCAGAAAAAAATACAATGCCCTCTTCTACTCTGTTTCGTAGTATATACACCAACTCCATATGCTCTCTCATGTAAAATTACAGAAATTCTATATTTAAGTGAATCAAAAAAAAATGTAAATATTATCTAGGCACCCCAATGTTAAAAGCAAAATTTCTCTGAATATAATCTGTCATAAAAAATATACAATGCCCTTTTCTACTCTGTTTTGTAGTAAATATCCCAACTCAATATACTCCCTTATGTAAAATACAGAAATTCTAATTTTACACGAATCGAAAAAAATCTAAATAATATCTAGGCACCCCAAAGTTAAAAGAAAATGGCTCTGAATATAGTTTGCTAGAATAAATATACAATGCCTTATTCTAATTTTTTTTGGAGTATATACACCAATTCAGTATGCTCTGTCATGTAAAATACAGAAATTCTAATTTTACCCGAATCGAAAAAATCTAAATATTATCTAGGCACCCCAACGTTAAAAGCAAAATTGCTCTGAATATAATCTGTCAGAAAAAATATACAATGCCCTTTTCTACTCTGTTTTGTAGTATATACACCAACTCAATATGCTCTCTCATGTAATATACAGAAATTCTAATTTTACACGAATCAAAAAATCTAAATATTATCTAGGAACCCCAATGATGAAAACAAAATTGCTCTGAATATAATCTGTGAGAAAAAACATACAATGCCCTATTCTACTCTGTTTTGGAGTATATACATCAACTAAGTATGCTCTCTCATGTAAAATAGAGAAATTCGGTATTTTACTGAATCAAAAAAAATCTAAATATTATCTAGGCACACCAAAGTTAAAAGAAAATGGTTCTAAATTTAGTCAGCTAGAAAAAATATACAATGCCCTACTCTACTCTGTTTCCTAGTATATACACCAACTGCATATGCTCTCTCATGTAAAATACAGAAATTCTATATTTAAGCGAATCGAAAAAAATCTAAATAATATCTAGGTGACCCACAGTTAAAAGAAAATGGCTCTGAACATAGTCTGTTTGAAAAAATATACGATGCCTTATTGTACACTGCTTTGGAGTATATACACCAACACAGTATGCTGTCTCATGTAAAATACAGAAATCCAAATTTTACCCGAATTCAAAAAATCTAAATATTATCTAGGCACCTTAATGATAAAAGCAAAATTACTCTGAATATAGTCTGTCAGAAAGAATATACAATACCCTTTTCTACTCTGTTTTGTAGTATATACACCAACTCAGTATGGTCTCTCATGTAAAATGCCGAAATTCTATATTAACGCGAATCGAAAAAAATCTAAATAATATCTAGGCGCCAAAAAATTAAAAGAAAATGGCTCTGAATATAGTCTGTTAAAGAAAATATACAATGATTTATTGAACTCTGTTTTGGAGTATATACACCAACTCAGTATGCTCTCTCATATAAAATACAGAAATTCTAATTTTACTCGAATCGAAAAAACCTAATTATTATCTAGGCACCCCAATGATAAAAGCAAAATTGCTCTGAATATAGTCTTTCAGAAAAAATATACAATACCCTTTTCTACTCTGTTTTGTAGTATATACAGCAACTCAATATGCTCTCTCATGTAAAATGCCGAAATTCTAATTTTACGTGAATCGAAAAAATCTAAATATTATCTAGGTAACCCAATGTTAAAAGCAAAATTGCTCTGAATATAATCTGTCAGAAACAATATACAATGCCCTTTTCTACTCTGTTTTGGAGTATATACACCAACTCAGTATGCTCTCTCACGTAAAATACAGAAATTCTATATTTAATCGAATCAAAAAACATCTAAATAATATCTAGGCTCCCCAAAGTTAAAAGAAAATGGCTCTGAAAACAGTCTGTTAGAAAAAATATACAATGCCTTATTCGACTCTGTTTTGCAGTATATACACCAACTCAGTATGCTCTCTCATGTAAAACACAGAAATTCTAATTTTACATGAATCAAAAAAAATCTAAATATTATCTAGGCACCACAATGTTAAAAACAAAATTGCTATGAATATAATCTGTCAGAAATAATATACAATGCCCAATTCTACACTATTTTTGGCGTATATACACTAACTCCATATGCTCTGTCATGTAAAATACAGAAATTCTATATTTAAGCGAATCAAAAACAGTCTAAATATTATCTAGACACCCCAATGTTAAAAGCAAAATTTCTCTGAATATAATCTGTCATAAAATATATACCATGCCCTATTATACTTTGTTTTGGAGTATATACACCAACTCACTATGCTCTCTCATGTAAAATACCGAAATTCATATTTTACGTGAATCGAACAAAATCTAAATAATATCTAGGTGCTCCAAAGTTAAAAAAAATGATTCTTAATATATTCTGTTAGGAAAATTATACAATGCCTTATTCTACTCTGTTTTGGAGTATATACACCAACTCAGTATGCTCTCTCATGTAAAATACCGAAATTCTAATTTTACGTGAATCGAAAAATATCTAAATAATATCTAGGCACACGAATGTTAAAAGCAAAATTGCTTTGAATATAATCTGTCAGAAATCATATACATTACCCTTTTCTAATTTGTTTTAAAGTATATACACCAACAAAATATGCTCTCTCATGTAAAATACAGAAATTCTAATTTTCCCCGAATCGAAAAAATCTGAATATAATCCAGACACCCCAAGGTTAAAATCAATATTGCTCTGAATATAATCTATCAGAAAAAATACACAATGCCCTTTTGTACTCTGTTTTGGAGAAGATACACCAACTCAATAGGCTCTCTCATGTAAAATACCGAAATTTAAATTTTACCCGAATCGAAAAGATCTAAATATTATCTACGCACCCTAATGTTAGACACAAAATTGCTCTGTATATAATCTGTCAGAAAAAATATACAATGATCTATTCTACTCTGTTTTGGACTATATACAACAACTCAGTATGTTCTCTCATGTAAAATACAGAAATTCTAATTTTACGTGAATCGAAAATAATCTAAATATTATCTAGGCAAACCAATGTTAAAAGTAAAATTTCTCTTAAAATAGTCTGTCAGAAAAAATATACAATGCCCTTTTCTACTCTGTTTTCGAGTATATACACAAACTAAATATGCTCTCTCATATAAAATATATAAATTATAATTTTACGTGAATCGAAGAAAATCTAAATAATATCTAGGCGCCCAAAGTTAAAAAAAAATGGCTCCAAATATAGTCTGTTAAAAAAATATACAATGCCTTATTCTACTCTGTTTTGGAGTATATAAACCAACACAGTATGCTCTCTCATGTAAAATACCGAATTTCTAATTTTATCCGAATCGAAAATATCTAAATACTATCTAGGCACCCCAATGTTAAAAACAAGATTGCTCTGAATATAATCTGTCAGAAAAAATATACAATGCCCTTGTCTACTTTGTTTTGTATTATATAGACCAACTCAATATGATCTCTCATGTAAAATACAGAAATTCTAATTTTACGCGAATCGAAGAACAATATAAATATTATCTAGGCACCTCAATGTAAAAGACAAAATTGCTCTGAATATAATCTGTCAGAAAAAATATACAATGCCCTATTCTACTCTGTTTTCGTGTATATACAAAAACTCAGTATGCTCTCTCACGTAAAATACAGAAATTCAATATTTAAGCGAATCGAAAAAAATCTAAATAATATCTAGGCTCCCCAAAGTTAAAAGAAAATGGCTCTGAATATAGTCTGTTATAAAAAATATACAATGCCTTATTCTACTCTTTTTTGGAGTATATACACCAACTCAGTATGCTGTGTCATGTAAAACACAGAAATTCTAATTTTACATGAATTTAAAAAAATCTAAATATTATCTAGGCACCCCAATGTTAAAAACAAAATTCCTATGAATATAATCTGTCAGAAACAATATACAATGTTCAATTCTACACTATTTTTGGCGTATATACACCAAATTCATATGCTCTGTCCTGTAAAATACAGAAATTCTATATTTAAGCGAATCAAAAAAAATCTAAATATTATCTAGGCACCCCAATGTTAAAATCAAAATTTCTCTGAATGTAATCTGTCAGAAATAAAATACCATGCCCTATTCTACTCTGTTTTGGAGTATATACACCAACTCAGTATGCTCTCTCATGTAAAATACGGAAATTCTGTACTTAAGTGAATCGAAAAAAAGCTAAATATTATCTAGGCACACCAAAGTTAAAAGAAAATGGCTCTGAATATAGTCTGTTAGAAAAAATATGCAATGTCTTATTCTACTCTGTTTTGGAGTATATACACCAACTCAGTATGCTCTCTCATGTAAAATACCGAAATTCTAAGTTTACGTGATATGAGAAAAATCTAAATATTATCTAGGCACACCAATGTTAAAAGCAAAATAGCTCTGAACATAATCTGTCAGAAATAATATACAATGCCCTTCTCTACTCTGTTTTGGAGTATATACCCCAACTCAATATGCTCTCTCAAGTAAAATGCCGAGCTTCTAATTTTACGCGAACCGAAAAAATCTAAATAATATCTAGGCTCCCCAAAGTTAAAAGAAAATGGGTCTGAATATAGTCAGTTAGAAAAAATACACAATGTCATATTCTGCTTTGTTTTGGAGAATATACAAAAACTCAGTATGCTCTCTTATGTAAAATACAGATATTCTAATTTTACCAGAATCGTAAAAATGTAAATATTATCTAGGCACCCCATTGTTAAAGAAAAAATTGCTCTGAATATAGTCTGTCAAAATAAATATACAATGCCCTATTCTACTCTGTTTTGGAGTATATACACCAAGTCATTATGCTCTCTCATGTAAAATACCGTCATTCTAATTTTATGTGAATCGAAAAAAAATCTGAATATTATCTAGGCACCCCAATGTTAAATGCAAAATTGTTCTGAATATAATCTGTCAGAAAAAATATACAATGCCGTTTTCTACTCTGTTGTGTAGTATATACCCCAACTCACTATGCTCTCTCATGTAAAATACCGCAATTCTAATTTTACGTGAATCGAAAAAATCTAAATAATATCTCGGAGCCCCAAAGTTAAAGGAAAATGGCTCTGAATATAGTCTGTTAGAAAAAATATACAATGCCTTATTCTACTGTGTTTGGAGTATATACACCAACTCAGTATGCTCTCTCATGTGAAATATAGAAATTCTAATTTTACCTGAATTGGAAAAATCTAAATATTATCTAGGCACCCCAATGTTAAAAACAAAATGTCTCTGAATATAATCTGTCAGAAAAAATATGCAATGCCCTATTCCACTCTGTTTCGTAGTATATACACCAGCTCCACATGCTCTCTCAAGTAAAATACAGAAATTCTATATTTAAGCGAATTGAAAAAAATATAAATATTGTCTAGGCACCCCAATGTTAAAAGCAAAATAGCTCTGAATATACTCTGTCAGAAAAAATATACAATGCCCTTTTCTACTTTATTTTGTAGTATATACACCAACTCAATATGCTCTCTCATGTAAAATATCGAAATTCTAATTTTACGCGAATCGAAAAAAAACTAAATAATATCTAGGTGCCCCAAAGTTAAGAGAAAATGGCTCTGAATATAGTCAGTTCGAATAAATATACAATGCCATATTCTATTTTCTTTTGGAGTATATACACCAACTCAGTACGCTTTCTCAAGTAAAATACAGAAATTCTAATTTTAACCCAATGGAAAAAATCTAAATTTTATCTAGGCACCCCAAAGTTAAAAGAAAATGGCTCTGAATATAGTCTGTTAAAAAAAATACACAATGCCCTATTCTACTCTGTTTTAGAGTATATACACCAACTCAGTATGCTCTCTCATGTAAAATACTGAAATTCTGCATTTAAGTGAATCGAAAAAAATCTAAATACTATCTAGGCACCCCAATGTTAAAAGCAAAATTGCTCTGAATATAATCTGTCAGAAAAAATATACAATGCCCTTTTATACTCTGTTTTGTAGTATATAGACCACCTCAATATGCTCTCTCATATAAAATACAGAAATTCTAATTTTACCCGAATCGAAAAAATCTAAATATTATCTAGGCAACCAATGATAAAAATAAAATCGCTCTGAATATAATCTGTCAGAAAAAATAAACAATGACCTATTCTACTCTGTTCTGGAGTATATACACCACCTCAGTATGCTCTCTCATGTAAAATACAGAAATTCTAATTTTATGTGAATCGAAACAAATAGAAATATTATCTAGGCACCCCAAAGTTAAAGCAATATTGCTCTGAATATAATCTGTCAGAAAAAATATACAATGCCATTTTCTACTCTGTTTTGTAGTATATAAAGCAACTCAATATGCTCTCTCATGTAAAATACAGAAATTCTAATTTTACCCGAATCAAAAAAATCTAAATATTATCTACGCACCCCAATGTTAAAAACAAAATTTCTCTCAATATAATCTGTCTGAAAAAATATGGAATTTCCTATTCTACTTTGTTGTTGAGTATATACACCAACTAAGTATGCTCTCTCATGTAAAATACCTAAATTTTAATTTTAAGGGAATCGAAAAAAATCTGAACATTATCTAGGCAACCAATGATAAAAACAAAATCGCTCTGAATATAATCTGTCAAAAATATACAATGCCATATTCTATTTTCTTTTGGAGTATATACATCAACTACGTATGCTCTCTCAAGTAAAATTGAGAAATTCTAAATTTAACCGAATCGAAAAAATCTAAATTTTATCTAGGCACCCCAAAGTTAAAAGAAAATGGCTCTGAATATAGTCTGTTAGAATAAATATACAATGCCGTATTCTACTCTGTTTTAGAGTATATACACCAACTCAGTATGCTCTCTAATGTAAAATACCGAAATTCAAATATTACGTGAATCGAAAAAAACTAAATAATATGTAGGTGCCCCAAAGTTAAAAAAAAAATGGCTCTGAAAATAGTCTGTTAGAAAAAATATACAATGCAGTTTTCTTTCTTTTTTTTTTTTTGAGAAGGAGTTTCGCTCTTGTTACCCAGGCTGGAGTGCCACGGCGCGATCTCGGCTCATCGCAACCACCGCCTCCTGGGTTCAGGCAATTCTCCTGCCTCAGCCTCCTGTGTAGCTGGGATTACAGGCACGCGCGACCGTGCCCCACTAATTTTTGGTATTTTTAGTAGAGACTGGGTTTCACCATGTTGACCAGGTTGGTCTCTGTCTCCCGAGCTCGTGATCCACCCGCCTCGGCCTGCCAAAGTGCTGGGATTACAGGCTTGAGCCACCGCACCCGGTTAGAATGCCCTTTTCTACTCTGTTTTGGAGTATGTACACCAACTCAATATGCTCTCTCATGTAAAATACAGAAATTCTAATTGTACCCGAATCGAAAAAATCTAAATCTTATCTAGGCACCCCAATGTTAAAAACAAAATTGCTCTGAATATAATCTGTCAGAAATAATATACAATTCCCTTTTCTACTCTCTTTTGGAGTATATACACCAACACAGTATGCTCTCTCATGTAAAATACAGAAATCCTAATTTCAAACAAATCGAAAAAATCTAAATATTATCTAGGCACCCCAATGTTAAAACCAAAATTGCTCTGAATATCATCTGTCAGAAAAAATACACAATGCCCTATTCTACTCTGTTTTGGAGTATACACACAAACTCCCTATGCTATCCCATGTAAAACACAGAAATTGTATATTTAAGCGAATCGAAAAAAATCTAAATATTATCTAGGCACCCCAATGTTAAAACCAAAATTGCCCTGAATATAATCTGTCAGAAAAAATATACAATGCCCTTCTCTACTCTGTTTTGGAGTATATACACCAACTCCATATGCTCTCTCATGTAAAATACCGAAATTCTAATTTTACGCGAATCGAAAAAATCTAAATAATATCTAGGCACCACAAAGTTAAAAGAAAATATCTCTGAATATGGTCTGTTAGAAAAAATATACAATGCCTTATTCTACTCTGTTTTGGATTATATACACCAACACAGTATGCTCTCTCATGTAAAATACCAAAATTCTAATTTTCCGTCAATTGAAAAAAATCTAAATATGATCTAGGTACCCCAATGTTAAAATAAAAATTGCTGTGAATATAATCTGTCAGAAAAAATATACAATGCCCTATTCTACAATGTTTTGGAGTATATACACCAACTCAGTATGCTCTCTCATGTAAAATATTGAAAGTCTAATTTTACCCAAATATAAAAAATCTAAATATTATCTAGGCACCCGAATGTTAAAAGCAAAATTGCTCTGAATATAATATGTCAGAAAAAATATACGACGCTTTTTTTTACTCAGTTTTGTAGTATATACACCAACTCAATATGCTCTCTCATGTAAAATACCAAAATTCTAAATTTACGTGAATCGGAAAGAAATCTAAATAATATCTAGGCGCCACAAAGTTAAAAGAATATGGCTTTGAATATAGTCTGTTATAAAAAATATACAATGCCTTATTCTTCTCTGTTTTGGAGTATATACATTAACTCAGTATGCTTTCTCATGTAAAATAGCGAAATTCTAATTTTACGTGAATCAAAAAAAATCTAAATATTATCTAGGCACCCTAATGTTAAAAGCAAAATGTCTCTGAATATAATCGTTCAGAAAAAATATACAATGATCTTTTCTACTCTTTTTTGTAATATACACACCAACTCAGTATGCTCTCTCATGTAAAATACCGAAATTTAAATTTTACGCGAATGGAAATAAATCTAAATAATATCTAGGCGCCCCAAAGTTATAAGAAAATGGCTCTGAATATAGTCTGTTAGAAAAAATATGCAATGCCTTATTGAACTCTGTTTTGGAGTATATACACCAACTCCATATGCTCTCTCATGTAAAATACAGAAATTCTATATTTAAGCGAATTGAAAAAAATCTAAATATTATCTAGGCACCCCAATGTTAAAAGCAAAATTTCTCTGAATATAGTCTGTAAGAAAAAATATTCAATGCCTGTTTCTACTATTTTTTGGAGTATATACACCAACTTATTATGTTCTCTCATTTAAAATACCGAAATTCTAATTCTACTTGAATCGAGAAATATCTAAATAATATCTAGGCACCCCAATGTTAAAAGAAAAATTGCTCTGAATATAATCTGTCAGAAAAAAATATACAATACCTTATTCTACACTGTTTTGGAGTATATACACGAACTCAGTATGCTCTCAAATGTTAAATACCGAAATTCTAATTTTTCGTGAATCGAAAAAAATCTAAATATTATCTAGGCATTTGAATGTTAAAAGCAAAATTTCTCTGCATATAATCTGTTAGAAAATATATACAATGCCATTTTCTACTCTGTTTTGGAGTATATACAGCAACTGCATATGCTCTCTCATAGAAAATACAGAAATTCTATATTTAAGCGAATCGAAAAAAATCTAAATATTATCTAGGCACCAGAATGTTAAAAGCAAAATTTCTCTGAATGTAATCTGTCAGAAAAAATATACAATGCCCTTTTCTACTCTGTTTTGGAGTATATACACCACCTCAATATGCTCTCTCATGAAAAATACAGAAATTCTTATTTTACCCAAATCGAGCAAATCTAAATATTATCTAGGCACCCCAATGTTAAAAACAAAACTGCTCTGAATATAATCTGTCAGAAAAAATATACAATGCCCTTTTCTACTTTGTTTTGGAGTATATACACCAACGCAGTGTGCTCTCTCATGTAAAATAAAGAAATTCTATATTTAAGCGAATCGAAATAATCTAAATAATATCTAGGCACTCAAATGTTAAAAGAAAAATTGCTATGAATATAATCTGTCTGACAAAATATACCTTTTCAACTTTGTTTTGTAGTATACACACCAACTCAATATGCTCTCTCATGTAAAATAACAAAATTCTAATTTTACGCGAATCAAAAAAATCTAAATAATTTCTAGTCGCCACAAAATTAAAAGAAATTGGCTCTGAATATATTCTGTTAGAAAAAATATAGAATGCCTTATTCTACTCTGTTTTGGAGTATATACACGAACTCAATATGCTCCCTCATGTAAAATACCAAAATCCTAAATTTACGCGAATCTAAAAAATCTAAATATTATCTAGGCACCCCAATGTTAAAAGCAAAATTGCTCTGAATATAATCTGTTGGAAAAAATATATAATGCCTTTTTCTGCTGTGTTTTCGGGTATATACACAACTCAATATGCTCTCTCATGTAAAATACGAAAATTCTAATTTTATGCGAATCGAAAATAATCTAAATATTATCTAAGCACCCCAATTGTTAAAAGCAAAATGGCTCTGAATATAATCTGTCAGAAAAAATATACAATGCTTTTTTCTACTCTGTTTTGTAGTATATACACCTACTCAATATGCTCTCTCATGTAAAATACCGAAATTGTAAATTTACGTGAATCGAAAAAAATCTAAATATTGTCTTGGCATCCCAATGTTGAAAGCAAAATTCCTCTGAATATAATCTGTTCGAAAAAATATACAATGCTTTTTTCTACTCTGTTTTGGAGTATATACACAAACTCAATATGCTCTCTCATGTAAAATACCCAAATCCTAACATTACTCAGTATCTCATGAAGTGCACAAGACTTCCGTGATGTTGTTTTGTATAACTAGGGGATTACAGATGACATTACTCACGATATGACTGAGGCTGTTTGCCGGTCCTGTGATAATGTTTCTAATATCCAGATAAGGAGAGGAGACTGTTTCTGCCCATAGGCAATTCCTCTGAATTTGGGAAGAGGAGTACACCGTGCTGTGATATGGTCACTAATGTAAACAAGAAAACAATTATATTAAATTAAATATTGGAAGGTGTTAACCCCTCCTATAATTTTCCTTCTAATATCAAGGGGGTGAGGAGGACATTTTTGTCAAAATGGCGGAGGTGTAACTACAGCTATTGCCTGCTATATAATAAAAAAGGATAAAATTATTATTTACATATGATATGATTGCCAGTATCATATTACGCCACATTTTCAAAATATCTGGGCCCCAGCAGCTGTGGGCATGGCAGCCAAGCGAGGGTGTCCCTATGCAACCAGGTTGGGTATTGCGGCTGCTATGGGCCCTTTGTGGTTTGTCTGGGGGCTGCTATGGGCGCTCTGGAGGTGGCTGTGGTAACAGCCACATAGCCAGAGGGTCTCTCAGCATCCAGGGAGGACCTGGCGGCTGCTACTGACACTCTGGCAGGGGCTATGGGCACAGCCACCTGACCAGGGGTCCCTACATAGCCAGGGTGGGGCTGGAAGCTGCTATCGGCCCTTTGGCGGGAGGTGTGGGGATACCCTGCTCTTCACAGGTACACAGTTTGCACCTATTTCTACATGTGTAGATTGTTTACATAATGGGCACATATTTGTACACATGTACATATAATATTATCACAATAAACATATATGTACATAATATGTGTACAATAAGTATGTACTTTATACGTACCTAATATAAACAATATGTACTTTTTGGTGATATTATGTGATATCTACATATTATTGATTATATATCTTATTGTGATAATATGTATGTTACCACTGAAATTTTTAGAAATGTACATAGAGTACACTTTATGTACCTATGCATTGTGTACACATTATAGAAATAGGTACATATTTTACAGATGATGTACATTTTTTCTACATGTGTATTTTGTACACATATGTACAGCAGAGTAAATGTACAGACTATACCTATTTTATACATTTATTGTGATATGTCAATAAATGTACACATGAGTACATTCTGGGATATAATTTTTAGCATATTAGATAGGAATTACACCGGTGACCAAAGTGGGTTTACACCCAGGTGCGCACATAGTTTATACATGTACATGTTGTGCATATTATGTACTCATGTACAGAATGTACATGTCTACATTATATATACATAGGTGTACGCAGCATACATATGTACATACTGTGCACACATATGTACATGTGCATATATTGTACATAATGGGTGCATGATGTACATGTGTACACATCATATCACAATAAATGTAAATATACATAATGTTTGCAATATGTACGTTTATATTATGTATTATGTTTATTGTGATTATATATGCTGTTGTGATATGATATCATTGTGACATTACAAATGTACATATTATACACATTATGTACCTATGCATTGTGCACAGATTATAGAAATAGAAAGAAACATATTTTACAGGTTATGTACATTTTATTTACTTGTGTATTGTGTACACAGAGTAAATGTACAGATCTTACTTACTTTATACATTTATTGTGATATGCCAATAAATGTACACATGAGTACATTCTGTGATATTACATTTAGAATATAAGATAGAAATTACTCTGGTTACCAAAGTGGGTGTAAACTTATGTGTGCACATATTTTGTACATGTACATACTGTGCATATTATGTACTTGTGTACAGAAGGTAAATATCTACATTATATGTATGTATGTGTACAGAGCGTACATATGTACATACTATGTACATATATCTACACCTGAATTTATTGTACATCCGTACATAATGGGTCCATGCTGTACATGTAAACACATCGTCATACCACAATAAATGGAAATGTACATAATGTGTGAAATACGTACATTTATATTATGTATTACATGTGTATTGTGATTGTATATGCTGTTCTGATATCATTGTGATATTACAAATGTACATATTGTACACATTATGGACATACCTATTGTGTACATATTATGTACACATAAATGTACATATTGTACAGATTATGTATATTTATTGTACATCTGTATGGTGCACACATATGTACATCACAGTCAACGTATATATGGTACATATTCTGTACATTGTTTGTAATATATCAGTAAGACTACACATTATAAGTATATTCGGGGATATGATTTTTAGTATGTTAGATAAAATTACTTTCAATATCAAAGTGGGTATACACTTATGTTTGTCCATTTTGTGATATTATCCATCATATCCTGAGTAGGTATTTCTCTCATTGTGAAAGCAGGTTTACACTCTCGGATTGCTCCAATATCAAGGCAAACTAAAACTCGTCTGTGATGTAGTTAATAATATCCTGAGGACAAAGGATGACCATACCCTGAATATCGCAGGAAGTGTACACCACCACTGTAGTATTGTTTCTAATGTTCAAAAACGGAAAGGATATTACTCCAAATATCTCAGAAAGCACACAAGCCCCCCGTGATATTGTTTCTAATAAGTAGAGAATTACAGATGACATTACCCACGACGTGACTGGGGCTTTACTCTGGTCCTGGAATATTGTTCCTAATATCCAGAGAAGGAGAGGAAAATGTTGCTGCCCATAGGGAAATACTCTTAATACGGCAAGAGGTGTACACCATGCTTTGATATGGTCACTAATGTAAGCGAGAAAACAATTACATTGAATTAAGCATTGCAAGGAATGAAACTCCCCTATGATTTTCATTGTAATGTCAATGGGGGTGAGGATGACATTTTTGTCAATATGGCAGAGGTGTAACTGGAGCTATTGCCTAATATACAAAAAAACAGAATAAGATTATCATTTTTATATAATATGGTTGCCAGTATCATATTACACCTGATTTGCAAAATAGCTGGGCCTCAGCAGCTGTGGGCAGAGCCCACAAGCGAGGGGACCCCTAAGCAGCCAGGGTGGGCCTGGGGGCTGCTCTGGACTTTTTGGTGGGGTCTGTGAGCACATCGACCCAGCCAGGGGTCCCCGAGCAGCCATGGTTGGCCTGGGGGCTGCTACGGGCACTCTGGCATGGGCTGTGGGCACAGACACCTAGTCAGGGGGTCCCTAAGCAGCCAGGGTGGGCATGGGGGCTGCTACAGGCATTCGAGCAGTGTTTGTGGGCACAGCCCAATTGCCAGGGGGTCTCTAAGCAGCCAGGCTGGGCCTGGGGCCTGCTATAAGGGGGGCTTTGGTAATAGCGTGCTGTGCATCGGTACATAGTTTGCACCTATTACTACATGTGTAAATAGTTTTAATATCGGGCATATATATGTACATGCGTACATATGGAGTTATCACGATAAATTTATATTTACATAATATGTGCAAAATACATATGTACCTAATGCATACCTAATGTGTACAATATGTAGTTTTTCGTAATATTAGACAATATATATTACTGTGATTATATATCTTATTGTGATTAAATATATTTTATCACTAATATTTTAAGGAATGTGCATAGTGTACACATTATATACCTATGTATTGTGTACACAATATAGAAATATATAGGTACATATTTTACAGATTATGTACACTTTTTCTACATGTGTATTGTGTACACCTATGCACAGCAGAGTAAATGTACAGACTGTACCTATTTTATACATTTCTTGTGATATGCCAATAAATGTACACATTATGAGTACATTCTAAAATATAATTTTTACCATATTAGAAATTACTCCATTAACCAAAGTGGGTGTACACCCAGGTGTGTACATAGTTTACACGTGTACATATTGTGCATATTAGGTACTCGTGTACAAAATGTACATGTCAACATTATATGTATTTATGTGTACACAGTGTGCACATGCACATACTGTTCACACATATGTACATGTGCATATTTTGTACATGTGTACATAATGGGTACATGATGTGCATGTGTACACACCGTGATACCACAATAAATGTAAATGTACACGATGTGTGCAATATGTACATTTATATTATGTATTACTTGTGTATTGTGATTTTATATGCTGTTGTGATATCATTGTAATATTACAATAAATGTACCTATTGCACACATTTCGTACTACCTATTGTGTACACATTATGTACCTGTAATTGCACATATTGTACAGATTATGTACGGTTTTGGTACATCTGTATTGTGTACACATATGTACATAACACTATGTACATATGGTATGTATTCTGCACATTGATTGTAACATCTCAATAAGTGTACACATTATGAGTATATTGTGATATATGACTTTTAGTATATTAGATAAACATTTCTTTCTATATCAAAGTGGGTATACACCCATGTGTGTCCATTTTTTGATATTATCCATCATATTTTAAATAGGTAGTACTCTCATTTTGAAAGCAAGTGTTCACTCTGTGATTGTTCCAATATCACAGGCAAAGTACAAGGCTTCTTTAATGTACTACTTAATATCCTGGGGACAAAAGATTATTATACCCTGAATATCGCAGGAAGTGTACACCACCACTGTAGTATCGTGTCTAATATCCAAAAACGGAAAAGATATTACTCCAAGTATCTGATAAAGCACACAAGACCCCCGTGATATTTTTTCTAATAACTAAGGGATTACAGATGACATTACTCACGATATGACTGGGGCTGTCCGCCGGTCCTGTGATATTGTTCCTAATATCCAGAGAACGAGAGAATAATGTTGCTGCCCATAGACAAATCCTCTGAATACGGCAAGAGGAGTACACTGTGCTCTGATATGGTCACTAATGTAAACAAGAAAACAATTCTATTGAATTTAACATTGCAAGGGGTGAAACCCCCTTATGATTTCAATTCTAATGTCCAGGGGTGTGAGGATGACATTTTTGTCAATATGGCAGAGGTGTAACTAGAACTATTGCCTAGTATATAAAAACCCAGAATAACATCATTTCCATATGATATGGTCGCCAGCATCATATTACACCACATTTTCAAAATAGCTGGGCACAGCGTTCTAGCCAGGGGGTCCCTAAGCAGCCAGCGTCAGCCTGGGAGCTGTTACGGGCCCTCTGGCAGGGAATGTGGTTACAGCTCCCTAGCCAGGGGGTCTTTAAGCAGCCAGGGTGGGCCTTGGGGCTGCTACGAGGGGGGCTGTGGTAATAGCCTGTTCTGCACAGGTACATAGTTTTAATAATGAACTCATATTTGTATAAGTGTACACATGGTGTTATGATAAATATGTACATATGTGCACAATACATATAGACCTAATGCGTACCTACTGTGTACAATATGTACTTTCTTGTGATATTACTTGATATATATATTACTGTGATTATATGCGTTATTTTGATTATATATATTTTATCACTGATATTTTAAGGAATGTGCATAGTGTACACATTATGTACCTATACATTGTTTACACATTATAGAAATATGTAGGTACATATTTTACAGAGTATGTACATTTTTTGTACATGTGCATTGTGTACACATATGTACAGCAGGGTAAATGTACAGATTGTACCTATTTTATACATTTATTGCAATATGCCAATAAATGTACACACTATTACTACATTCTGAATTATTATATTTTGTATATTAGATAGAAATCTCTCCGGTTACCAAAGTGGTTATACACCCAGGTGTGTACATAGTTTATATGTGTACATATTGTGCATAGAATGTACTCGGGTACAGAAGGTACATATCTACATTATATGTACACATGTGTAGTGTACATATGTACATACTGTACCCATATACGTACACTTGCATATATTGTGCATCTGTACATAATGGGTACATGATGTACATGTTTACATATCATATCACAATAAATGTAAATGTACATCATGTTTGCAATATGTACATTTATATTGATATTACATATTACATGTGTATTGTAATTTTATATGCAGTTGTGATTATATAACATAGTGATATTACAATAAATGTACATATTTTACACATGTGCATACCTATTGTGTGCACATTTTGTACATATATTCGTACATATGATACAGTTTGTGTACATTTATTGTACATCTTTATTGTATACATGTATGTACATCACAGTAAAGGTACATATGTTACATATTCTGTACATTGAGTGTAATATCCCAATAAGTCTACACATTATGAGTTTTTTCTGGATTATGACTTTTAGTATATTAGATAAAAATGACTTCCAATATCACAGTGGGTATATACCCATGTGTGTCCCTTTTGTGATATTATCCATCATATCCTAAGTAGGTATTTCTCTCACAATGAAAGAAGGTGTACACTCTGTGATTGTTCCAATATTATAGGCAAAGTGCAACGCTTTTGCGACGTAGTTCCTAATATCTCAGGGACAGAGGATGAGTATACTCTTAATATCGCAGGAAGTGTACACCACCACTGTAGTATTGTTTCTAATATCCAGAAACTAAAAGGATATTACTCCAAATATCTCCAAAAGCACACAAGACCCCAGTTACATTGTTCTTAATAACTAGGGGATTACAGATGACATTGCTCACGATGTGACTGGCGCTGTAAGCCGGTCCTGTGACATTCTTCCTAATATCCAGATAAGGAGAGAAAAATGTTGCTGCCCATAGAGAAATATTCTGAATACTGCAAGAATTGTACACCGTGCTCTGATATGGTCACTAATGTAAACAAGAAAACAATTATATTGAATTAATCATTGCAAGGGGTGAAACACTCCTATGCTTTCAATTCTAATGTCAATGTGGTGAGGATGACATTTTTGTCAATATGCCAAATGTGTAACTAGAACTATTGCCCAATATGTAAAGAACCACAGTAACATTATCATTTCTGTGTGATATGGTTGCCAGTATCATATTACACCACATTTTCAAAATAGCCGGGCCCCAGCAGCTGTGGGCACAGCGCCCTAGGCAGGGGGTCCCTAAGCAGCCAGCGTGGGCCTGGTAGCTGTTATGGGCCCTCTGGCGGGGGCTGTGGGTACAGCCCCCTAGCCGGGGGTCTTTAAGCAGCCAGGGTGGGCATTGAGGCTGCTACGAGCAGAACTGTAGTAATAGCCTGCTGTGCATAGGTATGTAGTTTGCACCTATTTCTGCATGTGTACATTGTTTAAATAGTAGGCACATATTTGTATACGTGTACATACGGTGTTATCATGATACATATATATTTTCATAATATGTGCACTATACATATGTACCTAATACATACCTAATGTGTACAATACGTACTTTTTGGTGATATTACACGACATATATGTATTAGTGTGATTATATATCTTACTGTGATTATATATATTTTATCACTGATATTTTAAGGAATGTGCATAGTGTACACATTATGTACCTATGCATTGTGTACACATTATAGAAATATATAGGTACATATTTGACAGATTATGTACATTTTTTGTACATGTGAATTGTGTACACCTATGTACAGCAGAGTACATGTACAGATTGTGCTTATTTAATACATTTATCACAATACGACAATAAATGTACACACTATGACTACATTCTGGGATTTTATATTTAGTATATTAGATAGAAATCTCTCCAGTTACCAAAGTGGGTATACACCTATATGTGTACCTAGTATATACGTGTACATATTGTACATACTGTGTACTCCTGTACAGAAGGTACATATCTACATTATATGAACATATGTGTAGTGTACATATGTACATACTGTGCACACTTATGTACACGTGTATATACCGCAAATCTGCACGTGTGCATGATGTACATGTGTACATATCGTAATATCGCAATAAATGTAAATGTATATAATGTGTGCAATATGTACGTTTATATTGATATGTATTATATGTGTATTGTGATTATATATGCTGTTGTGATTATATGAAATCATTGTAATATTACAATATATTTACATATTGTACACATTATGTACATACCTACTGTGTACACATTATGTACATATAAATGTACATATTGTACAGATTGTGTACATATTTTGTACATCTGTATTGTGTACACATATGTACATCACAGTCAATGTACATATGGTACATATTTTGTACGTTGATTGTAATATCCCAATAAGTGTACACATTATGAGTATATTCTGGGATATGATTTATAGTATATAAGAAAAAAGTTACTTCCAATATCAGTGTGGGTATACTCGCATGTGTGTCCATTTTGCTGTACCTTCTGTTAATCTTTGCCATTGAACATGATAGTGAGAGGTGGTTCTTTTCTCTAACAAGGTTTTCTGTTAATATAACTCAACTCTACTACCTTGTGGCCTCTGCATCTTACATTGTAAATTGTAATTACCTATAAAAGAGAATATTTTGACATCACGTATCTACCTCTTGGATCCATCAGCCAGAGGCCTAAAATAAAAAAGACATTCACCCCACGAACGGTTATATAGTGGTTGACAACCCCACTTTCTTCTAGGTAAATAATATCCTCTCTTTAACAGTAGCTACTTACAAGATTTGTGCATAAAGAATGTGACTTTTGTATCAGTATCTAGTTTATTCTTACATAAATTTCTAAAATACTGAGAGAATATTCTGATCATTGGTTATGTACTATTTTAATTTTTTCCTCTCAAATTTTATCTTAACTGCATACTCTACCCTGTTTATAAGACTGCCCTATGGTTAAATTTAGTAGGTAGTAAATTATCCTGAGCACACAGAACAATTCTTTTTGTAATCAACTCTGAAACATCATTGAAAGAGCAAGGATATGGGAATGAGATTTATCTGGCTTTTATTTCTGGTACTTACTTGCTCTCTGACCTTGGGCAACTTATGTATTGCTCTGAGTCTCATCTTCTTCATCTGTAAAATGATCATAGTAATACCTAATTCATATGCAGCTTGGAAATGTGTAATTTAGTGATTGATATAAAGTTCCTGATACAATTTCTGACAAAATAATAGACACCCCACGAGAGATAACCATAACAATCCGTTTATATTCACATTAACTGGGATAAAATTGATCTGAAAATACAGCATAAAAAAGCAGCCAAAAATTCACAAGCATATATTTCGCTTGCCTTTTTATACAGAGCTGGAAAATTTCTCATCATTATCTCATCCATTGCCTGCAGCACGATCCTTCCAAAACTCCTCCTAAGACCGTCTGCCAAGGTGGAACACACTGAACCGCATGTGACTCTGCCTTTTCTGACTATTTTTGCAAGATTTTTCTCATAGAGTATTATTAACAGAAAATGGGGCTGTTATCAAGGTGCCTAGGAATGGTGCATTCTCAGTTCAGGCTCTGATGGAATGTCTACTTGATCTGGTGCAACTCCAGCTGTGCTCTTGGCTTTCCTCACTTTTGTGGTTCCGAGAATGCAAATATTCTCCCATGGCTTCCTTATTTTGTCTTTCTCCATGAGGTCTCATTCAAGTATAAACATTCCCTTCAATTTTCTCAACTCATTTTATATTGTCTGAATAACCTTGATAATTTTCCCTTTCCTAAAGCTATAGACCTTCTTTTTGTGTGTAAGAACAGATTACTCACAAATGTTTACTGTCCGCTAAACATTTATGTGTCATCAGTCCTTAATTCTACACACAAAATATCATCTCTACCAACATTTTACAACTATACTCTTTCTATAGAGAACTATGAAAGGAACTTGCTCTAAAGGAGGAACTTTCAGAGCTAAACCAAGGGTCTGACAATTGTTAACAATATGTTATTCAGTAAAAATATTTTTTCAGTTAACAGAGAAGAATGCCATGGACAAAATGGCAAAACAGAACTTTTCAGCACTTATTCCTTCACAGAAACATCAATTTGAACAGCCATCCGTGCATCAAAGTGTCTTCAAAAGAGACAAGGAATCCAGGTGAGAGGTTATAGCACGTTTGTGGAGTAGAAAAGTAAGAAAAACTGCATAAAATAGAGTATAAAAGAGAGTTTTCTATTATCTGCATTACCCTGCCCCTAAACCTGGGTATTGCAGCATGGAAAGAGATACGATGTATGTGCAGAGAGGAGAGTAAATGTAACACCTGACTTCAACATCAACTCCAATGCCAGGCACAATTCAGTGAACTCAACACCAGGCAGGTTTCTATAGCCACAGGCTATGGGACAGACCCTGTCAACCCAAGCTCCAGGCCTTCCCCTATGGCTCTAAGATCTAATGCCTCCAACCTCCATGGCTCCTATCGACATAGGCTCCAGGCCTTCGCCACAACCAGGCCATTTATGACTTCCCCAGGCTCCACACTGGTTACTATAGACTCATAAGTGCCTGGATAAACAAACCTCTACATCGACACAGTGGAATATTATTCAGCAATGAAAGCAATAATCTTTGAATGTGGCTTTTGTTGCAGAAAAAAAGCACGTGAGCTATGAAGCCATTAAAAGACATAGAGGAAACTCAAATACATACTACTAAGTGAAAGAAACCAATCTCAAATGACCACTTACTATATGAATCCAACTATATGACATTCTGGAAAAGGCAAAACTATAGAGACATCAAAACGTTCAGTGATTGCTGGGGGTTGAAAAGCGGGGAAGGATAAATGGGCAGAGCATAGAGGATGTTTAGGGCAATGAAACTACTCTGCGTGTTACTATAATGGTAGACACATGCCATTACACCCTTGTCAAAACTCACTGAATATACGACAGCAAGAATGGTCCCTAATGTCAATTATAAACGATGGGTGACAGTGATAAGTCAATGTTGGTTCATCCATTGTAACAAATGTACCTCTCTAGTGAGGAAGGCTGATAGTGGAGGAGGCTGTGCATTTGGGGAGGTGGGAATGTAGGAACTCTCTGTACTTTCCACTATGCCTCACTATTCACTTTACGCTGCTCTAAAAATAAAGCGTATTTTAAAAAAGATTCAGCTGTTGATATAAGCCCAATGTCTACTTTGACGTCCAGAAATGTTTCTTTTAAAACGCTAATACACCACTTCCTGGAAGAAAATATTTGTTAACAAATTCTTTTCTAGAACAATTATTTTTGTGGGTGTTCCTGTCACAACTATACATAAAAATCAGAATATGCAGCAACATCTTGATACTCTAAAAACACAATACCAAAAACGTTAAGAAAATCATTTCTAAATTTGATCTAAGCCAAAATGTGGAGAAGCAAAAGGGAAGAAAATTATTTCTGTATAATGAGATTATAGGTTGTTTCTCCGAACTCCTCTACAGTTTTCAGTATTTTCCAACTTCTATCATGGAGATATATAAATATAGAAGTAGATATGTAGATATACAGTCATTAGATATATATTTATATATAAGAAATAAACAGATACCATTTTTATTTTTTATTATTTATTTATTTCTTTATTTTTTGAGATGGAGTTTCGCTCTTGTTTCCCAGGCTGGAGTGCAATGGCGCGATCTTGGCTCACCGCAACCTCCACCTCCTGGGTTCAGGCAGTTCTCCTGCCTCAGCCTCCTGAGTAGCTGGGATTACAGGCACGCGCCACCAAGCCCAGCTAATTTTTTGTATTTTTAGTAGAGACGGTGTTTCACCATGTTGACCAGGATGGTGTCGATCTCTTGACCTCGTGATCCACCCGCCTCGGCCTCCCAAAGTGCTGGGATTACAGGCTTGAGCCACTTTGCCCGGCCTACAGATACCATTTTTAAAACATATTTATGTATTTTATATATTTATATAATATATACATGTTCATATATACATCATGTTATCACCATTATGGATATAAAGAAGGACATTAAAATCGTGAAAAGATTAAAATCAAATGTACCAAAATGGAAACAGTGATTTAACTCTGCCTAGCTTTATGTGATTAAACAAGGTATTTTTCAACTCTATTTATCTTTGCTTTCTAGAGGCTTTATAATAAATTTATATTTTTATATTTAAAAGACTAATTTTTATTAAACAAATAAAAATTCAGCAACAATGTCTTTAGAACATTTTTTAAATCAACTTGAGCATGAAGAAAATGTTATGACTATGGTGGTGAGCATTTTGAAAGATTAGCAGAAGCAGGGATAATGTGACATTTAGCTGATCTTTCAAGGGAAGCTAGACAAATGACACTTTTCGAAAAGAAAATAGTAACTAGTGTTGAAACATGGTATGGCCAGTAGGATTAAGAAGGAAAGTGTCAACTTCTTCTGTGGAAAATCCTAACATTACCAAACGTAAGAAGGCAAATACTTCAACAACAGAAATGAACAATATCTTGATTCATTTAACACTTTTTTAGAGTTTAATCCGAAAAAGTCTATTTTGAGGAAAAGAAAAAATCTTACTCATGTATATTACCCTTTGCAGTGAACTGGCCAAATAAGTCTATCCAAGGTACGTTGAATACCGAGCATGCTGGAAACATTTTTATTGACATCATCTCTAATCCCTACAACAATAGTGCAAGGAAAGGTTTAACATCTTTTTACAGAGAGGAAAGCTGAGGCTCAAAGAGGTATAGTAGCTCATTTAACATCACACATCTAATACGTGGTGGAGGTGGGACCTATACTTACATCTGTCAGACCTTAAAGTCCGTGTTCTTCTTTCTACCTCTCTGCCTCAGTCCAACAATTGGGATATTTGCCATGATGTCTCACGAGTTCACGAGGCACTTTTCAGGAAGTTTTTGACTCAGACTTTATCACTCAGCAAGATACCTCAACTAATTTACGAAATGTGACTTGAAAAGCAGGTTGTAATTCCAAAAGCAAAAATCCAACCACAAAAGATAAAGTCTTAATCAGTAGAGCTTTACAGAAGGAAGTAATGTAGGTAGTAAGGGCACTTTCGGAAATGTCTGGAATCAGAGGAGTCGATGTATCACCTGTTAGAAATTGTACTCGCTTGGTAGCAAACTTTTCCTTGTGTTCACTTAAAATAATAGTCGTGTTGTTTTAAAACCAACGCACAGTCAGAGGGTGACTTGGATGTTTATTTTTTATTCTCTTTGCCTTCTTGTTTTAAGAATGGATTTTTCCTAAATTCTAATTATTATTGCAACTTACAAAAGTGCAGCCGATTTTGCTTTTAAGGATAAAACTACATTTAAGTAGCTTTGTCTGGATTATCAAAACCAGGCCCTGAAGAAGTGAGTTCCTAAAGGGTAGGAACTTTGCTTATGTCTATATCTCAGTTGTGTTAAACAGAATAACTGGCGCAAATTAGCAAATGATGCACTGAGGAATCATAGAACAAAAGACTTTATGAAGAACTAAGTTTCAGATTCAGGGTGACGCTAAGGAGCTAGTGTACCAGAGGATGGTATGCCTTCTGCAATCACAAAAGCAGCATTCAGTCTGATCTGGGCTCTAAGAAGTGCTCCTTGAGACCTGAAATTTTATCCTAACACTGCCACTAACAGGTTAAGTCAGAAAGAGTTCACTTCCCAGAGCTTTCGATTTCTGGTTTCCAAATCAGCACAATGAGAAACTGAAAAGAAGGAAAGAGGAAAAAAAGAGAGGGTCAGAGATCCCTCCTGCTTGTACAATGCCATGATTTGGACACAGGGTTTGGGCAACCATGGCCCATCCACCAATTCCTGCCTGTCGTCTCTTGTCAGACAGCTCATGAGCCACGAATGTGAAAGAATTCAAAAAAGTAACAATATTTTGGGACATGTTAACAATTATATAAAATGCAATTTTCAGTTCTCATAAAAGTACTTTGGAACTCAACCCCACTGCTTTATTACCCATTTCTATGGCTGCTTTCACACCACAACCACAGAGATAAGTAGCTGTGACAGAGACCATATGGGCTGCTGAACCTAAAATATTTACTGCCTAGACCTTTCCAGAAAAAAAAAAAGGATTGCTGATCTTTTACACAGACAATCAAGCAAGGGATCACCTGAGAACATTAAAATCTGTGTCTAGGACAAATGGGGCCTATATAAACTAGGGAATAATCTTCCCCACTACTTATGCAAGAACATTCACCCTTGAGAGAGCAGGCTACATGGCTTGGCAGCACTACTGCCACCAGTCCAGACTTCCCCTCACCTGTGCCCTATAAGTGACCAGCATTTCTAGGCATCCGTGGAGCAGCGGGGTGCATTCTCATGGCTGGCCCCACACCTTCCCTTTCTCCTGCTTCCTCACATTCTATTTTCTGAGTGGTTGTCAAAGGAACGCTGAATTTTGCTGTCACTTTTTCAGACCCCAATTCCACTTATGACAGTCTTGGTACCAGGAAGCATTCCAAGCTCCTATCTCATCACCACAACCGCCTGCTTCTCACTTAGTCCAGACGAGCTTGCCACAGTGCACTTGCTTTTTAATCGCTCTCTCTCTTCTTGCCTTCACCTCCTCTCCCTCCCTCTCTCCCTGGCTCTTTCTGTCACACGGGTGTGTGCACATACACAAGTTCCGATTAGATAAAAGAAGAAACACTTTTTAAGTTTCTTTCTAGGCCTAATAGAAAATTATTTTTTTTTTTACAAAAACAGAGCTGTTTTTTTCCATTGCAAAAGTGTGGGTGTCCTTCCTTTTGGAGAGTAACAATCATTTTCTACATGGTCTTCTGACACATTGCATGTTATACATATGTGTGTGTGCACATGTGCATATGAGTGTTAGAGTATGTGTGTGTAGCAGGGAGGAAAGAGATGGAGAGTGTGTATGTGCATGTTGGTTCATATGAGTGTGAGTGTGTGCATGCACGTGCCTGTGTGTGTGCACATGTGTATGAGCATGCTTGTATTTGCGTATGAGAATGTGCATGTGAGAGAGAAAGAAAGAATGCCTGTATGTGTGAATGTGTATGTGTGTGTATAGCAGGGAAGAAGGGGATGAAGGAGAGTATGCTAAAAAGAGAACACCTCAGAACAGTCAAATAAAAGATTCCATATCAACGGCATATCTTGTTAAAATACAGGATTCCCAAGTCAGTCACCTTCAAGCTGGAAGCCTGGAGTGTAAAAAGAGTGGGTGTTCTTCTCTGACAACTTATTGTCTAAGACAATTTTATGATCAAAAATATATTCGAATAAAAGTACCTGAGAAAAGTACATAAAGAGAATATAGCAAAATGTTAACAATGGTTTTCTTTGGGTGAGAGGAAGAAGAGGCAGGTTGTGGTTGATCTGTTTCTTTTAGTTCAACTATTCTGCATTCCTCACTTTTAAATTTTGGATATTAAGCTGGAGAGAAAGAACATGAATATAAAGATGAATTCGCTGAATGGAGCAACGAATGCTGAGTTAGCCAAAAATGTATGGCTACCTTCTATATCTAATTATCTGAGGGAAAATCAGAAAACACCACTTTAAGAAATTTTTTTTTTTTTTAGAAATGAAGTTTCGCTCTTGTGCCCAAGCTGGAGTTCAATGGCAGAATCTCGGCTCACCGCAGCCTCCGCCTTTTGGGTTCAGGCAATTCTCTTTCCTCAGCCTCCCGAGTAGCTGGGATTACAGACACGCACCACCATGCCCAGCTAATTTTTTGTATTTTTAGCAGAGACAGGGTTTCACAATTTTGACCAGGATGGTCTCGATCTCTTGATCTTGTGATCCACCCACCTCGGCCTCCCAAGGTGCTGGGATTACAGGCTTGAGCCACCGTGCCCAGCCAGAAATTTTTTTAAATGTGTTTTACGTTATTTTCCCTTTCAGCCTAAGGACTAAAAATTGAACACAACTGGATCTGCGCCATTGCCTCAAAGATTCTTAGCCTAGTTCAAGATCCATTGTCTGGACACTCCTGCTTTTTACACAGAAAACAGGGCTAAATTCCTATTGACTTCCAAATACACAGACCCACAGATTTGTCACAGTAGCCTCTCTCTCTCACCCTGTCTCTGTCCGTCTGAGTCTCTCTTTCTTTCTCTCTCTCTTCCCTCACATCATCCCCAAATCAGAATGCATATATAAAAATTTGATTAACCGAAACATAGAATGATCAAGATTTTACTACAAGAGAAATACACAGACTTCAGCTAAGATGTTTGGTTGAATACCTGCATATGCCATCACTCCATCATTAAACCACATTAACACGGGATGATTAAAAATAAATAAACCACCAAAGATAAAAAGAAAATAAAGACAATCCCTTCAGCATATAGAAAACTGGCAAGCAGATGCTGTCAGTGACACCTGACAGTAGACCCAGAGATGCTAAATCCCAAGCCAGTGGCAGGAAAGCAACCAGGATCCCCAAGGGTTCAAGAGTTGGCAGCTAAATTTACCTAGGGAATTTATGTTTCAGTAGTAGGTAGATCCCAGATCCTCTCCCTCGAATCGGTGACTGCATCCCACGGTGGTGGCAGGGTGGAGGTTTCCTCTCTATAGGGTAAAATTTGGTGTCTCTAGGCAGGAGCTTTCTAGACACAAGTGCTTAAATGTACACACTGAACACTGAGATCCTCCAGGTTTTCCTACCACTGAGTTCCAATGAGGGTGGCAGATACACTTGGTCAGAAGTTAAGATGATTTTTCTCTAGAGAGAATCTCTCTTTCTCAAGAAGAAAAGGTCTGACCCAGCAAGACCACCGCCCACAAAATGTTACAATCACAGAACTTCCATCAGCTTTTAGCTTTTCAGTGCTCCATTTTTTTATAACAGACACAGACAGCTAAGGGTCGCCAGGCATCTGAGCAAAGCTTCTAACATGAATGGCCAAGACCAGAGCAAGAAGACACATAAATGCAGCCTGAATGAGGACTGTGCTAGGAGATAAGACCTTCTGAAACCCATATGAATGTTCTCGAAGAGATAAAAGTGTTACCATTTTCATGAAACAAGAACCAAATTTAAAGAAAAAGTAAACGCTTAGAAATTAAAAATATGACAGCAGAACTTGTGAAAAATTCTTGTTAGAATAGTAAGACAACAAAGTTGAGTAGATGGACCTTATGTCTTCCAGAAATAGCGATAAGAAAAAAGTTGAAATCCGGAAGAAAATTTGAACAGGTTCAACACTAAAATGATCTGAATTCCAAAGATAGAACTAGAGACAGACAGAGGGAGAGAAAAAAGAACAGACACACGCAGCAAATAAGAAAGAGAGAGATAAACCCTAACATAGTAATTGCTGGAGACTACAACACCCAACTTTCAGCACTGGACAGATCTTCCAGATAGAAAACCAACCAATCAACATGAAATTTAATCTTTACTACAGACCAAATGGAACTGATATTCAAGGAACATTTCATCCAGTGACTGCAGAATACACATTTTTTTCAACTCAACACATAGATCATTCATAAGTATAGAAGATACCTTAGGTCACAAAGCAAATGCAATCACATTTGAAATCAAGACAAAGAAATTCATTCAAAACCATACACTTACATGGAAACTAAGTCACTTGCTCCTGAATGACTCCTGGGTAAATAATGACATTAAGGCAGAAATCAAGAAGTTTAAGAAGTTCTTTGAAAGTAATGAGAACAAAGGTACAACTTACCAGAGTTTCTGGGATGCAGCTAGTCAAGTAGTGTGGAGAGAAATTTATAGTACTAAATGCTCACATCAAGAAGTGAGAACTCGGGACAGCTGCGGTGACTCACTCTTGTAATCTCAGCACTTTTGGAGGCCAAGGCGGGCAGATTACAAGGTCAGGAGTTTGAGACCAGCCTGACCAACATGGTGAAACCCCATTCTACTAAAAATACAAAAATTAGCTGGTGTTGTGGCACATACCTGTAATCCCAGGTACTCAGGAGGCTGAGGCAGAACTGCTTGAACCCAGGAGATAAATGTTGCAGTGAGCCCATATCACACCACTGCACTCCAGCCTGGTTGAGAGAACAACACTACATCTCAAAAACAAAATTGAGATCTCAAGTTAACTACCCAACATCACAATTAAAAGAATTAGAAATCCAAGAGCAAAGAACACCCTCAAAGCTATGCTGAATGGGAGTGGGGAGAGAGGGCATCTTTATCTTGTGCCAATTTTTAAGGGGAATGCTTTCAGCTTTTGTCCATTCAGTATGATGCTGGCTGTGGTTTTGTCACTTGTGGCTCTTATTATTTTGAGGTATGTTCCTTCAATACCTGGTTTATTGAGAGTTTTTAACACACATGAAAGTTGAATTTTATCAAAAGCTGTTTTTGCATCCATTGAGATCATCATGTGGGTAATTTTTTTCTTTAGTTCTGTTTATGTGACGATGACATTTATCAATTTGCATATGTTAAACCAAACTTGCATCTCAGGGAGGGTGGTTGTGACCAGGAATTTATCAGTTTCTTCTAGATTTCTCAATTTTTTCAGGTTCAGTGGCTCACATCTGCAATCCCAGAACTTTGGGAGGTCAAGGTGGGTTGATCACCTGAGATTGGGAGTTCAAGACCAGCTGGATCAACATGGAGAAACCCCATGTCTACTAAAAATACACAATTAACCAGACATGGTGGCACATGCATGTCATCCCAGCTACTCAGGAAGCTGAGGCAGGAGAATAGCTTGAACTCAGGAGGCAGAGGTTGCACTAAGCCGAGATCTCACCATTGTCCTCCAGCCTGAGCAACAAGCACAAAACTTCATCTCAAAATGAAAGAAAAAAAAGTGCCTACAGTTGTACATCATATTCTCTGAGGGTGGTTTGTATTTCTGTGGGGTCAGTGGTAATACTGCCCTTATTGTTTTTGATGGTGGTTATTTGAATCTCTTCTTTCTCCTTCATTGGTCTAGCTTCAAGTTTATTATTTTTTAACCAGTATGATTTTAATAGACCAGTTACTGGGTAGTAAATTGAAACATACAGAGTGCCATCTCCAAGAGCAGTCATGATTTCATTTGGGTTCTTGAAAAATGTTAAGAAGTAGGTTGAGTTTTATTATTTTTTTCAGAAAACCAGCTTTTGAAAAATTTATGTGGAACCAAAAACAGCCAAGGCAATCCTAAGCAAGAAGAGCAAAGCTGGAAGTGACATGCTACCAGACTTCAAACTGCATTACAGGGCTACAGGAAACAACAGCATAGTACTGGTACAAAAACAAACACATAGACTAATGGAACAGAATAGAGAATCCAGAAACAAAACCAAGCTTCTACAACTATCTGATCTTTGGCAAACTTAACAAAAAAAAGCAAGGGGAAAAGATTCTCCCTATTCAATAAACGATGCCAGGATAACTGGATAGCCATATGCAAAAGACTGAAACTAGACCCCTTCTTTACATTACATACAAAAATTTGCTCAAGATAGATTAAACACTGATATGTAAAACCAAAAACTATAAAAGCTCTGCAAGTCACGAGACAATGCCATTCAAAACATAAGCACAGGCAAAGATTTCATCATGAACATGCCAAAAGAAAAGGTAACAAAAGCAAAATTGAAAACTGGGGTCAAATTAAAATGAGAAACTTTCACACAGCAAAATAAACTATCAACAGAGAAAACTGACAACCTACAGAATGTGAGAAAATGTAAACTATGCATTCCACAAAAATCTAATATCAAACATCGGTAGGGAAATTAAATTTACAAGAGGAAAACAACCCATAAAAAGGTGGGCAAAGAACATAAACAGACACTTTTAAAACAAGACACATATGCAACAAGCAATCATATTAAAAAAGCTCAACATCACTGATTATTAGAGAAATGAAAATGAAAATTATAATAAGATACCATCTCACACCAGTCATAATGGCAATTATTAAAGCAAAAAAAAAAAAACACACATACTCGCAAGGTTAGAGAGAAAAACAACACTTACACACTGTATTCGGGAATGCAAATTAGTTCTGCCATTGTGAAAAAGTGTCACGATTCCTCAAAGACCGAAAGAGTGAAATACCATTTGATTCAGCAAACCTAGTAATGGGTTACTAGGTATGTACCCAAAGGAATATAAATCCTTCTGTTATAAAGACATGTGCACGCATATGTCCATGGCAGCACTGTTCACAATAGCAAAAATATGGAATCAAGCTAAATGCCCATCAATGGTAGACTGGATAAAGAAAATGTGGTACATATACAACAAAAAACACTAGGCAGCCACAAAAGAATGCGATCATGTTCTCTTCAGGGACACAGATGAAGCTGGAGACTATTATTCTTAGCAAACTAATGCAGGAACACAAAATCCAAATACCAGATATTTTCACTTGCAAGTGGGAGCTAAATGATGAGAACACAGGAACATACAACAGGCGGAAGAACAACACACACTAGAGCCTTTCAGAGAGTGGAGAATGAGAGAAGGAAGAAGATCAGGAAAAACAACTAAATGGGACTAGGCTTAATACCGGAGTAATGAAATGATCTGTACAACAAACCTCATGACAGACTTTACCTAAATAACAAACCTGTGCTTGAACTCTGAACTGAAATAAAAGTTAAAAAGAAAGGCAACTTCTCAAGTTGAATAACATAACCTCCTAGGTTTAAACACATGAACACAAACTCACACCAAGGAACATTGTCTTGAAAATCTGCAATATATGACAAAGGAAAACAGCTCTCCTACGTTTTCAGAAAAGTTTTTTAAAAAACAGTATTTACAAAGAATCAAAAATCAGAATGATTTCAGGCTTCTCAACAGCACTACCAGAAGCTGGGAAATAATGGAGCAGTATCTTTAAAACTTGAATGGGAAAATATTTTCAATCAAAAATTCTATGCCCCACCAATCATGTAAGTGTAAGAAGAAATAAAGTCATATTTCAGAACAATTTGCTTCAGTGTATCCTTGCTTGAATAAGTTACTGGAGGATACAGTCCACAAACAAGAGATTCAGGGCACGGGGCAGTGCAAAACAACAGAGTGGGTTTGTATTTGTATTCAAAAGACAGCAGCATTCGAGAGTTAGGGAATACTGGAGGAGGAGTTTTCTCCAGCATCCCTGGAGCCCACACCTCTCATTTCCACATTCCTATGTCCCATTGCTGCCCATGAATTCTGATCACCTATTCCTTTGATAGAGGTATTTCTCTCACCGATTAGCTGTAGTCAAGTGGCTCTTTCTTGGGCTACAGGAGGAAATCTATTGCTTTTCATTAAACATCAATTGGATTAACCTAGGCTTAAGGTCAGCATTATGCCATTAGCTGTACGTTCTTGGGAAGACATCTACTCACAAACTGGTTACAGAACGTGGCCCTCCTACCTCTGACTTGTGTGATTCTAAGCAAGCTATTTAGCACCCTCTCATCTGTGAAACAAACATAAAGTTCTTATCTTGGGCTCCACAAACAGAAAGTGTTGAACAAGAAGAGTTTCTTCTCCTCCAAGGCCAGACCATATGGAGGACCCTAAGACAGCCACAGCCTTGGTCAGTAGGACAAACACAAGGTTCAAATTGCACCATTAAAACTGTGGCCAAACGTTTGCTCTGCCTCTGAGTCACTCACTGTCATAAGGCTCTACCAGTTCCCAATCCAGATAGAAAGTAAGCTTTTGTTGGTTTTCGTTGTGTTTTTCAAGAGATGGAGTCACCCAGGCTGGAGTACAGTGGCATGACCATACCTCACTGCAGCCCCAAACTCCTGAGCTCAAGTGACCTTTCTGCCATGGCCTCCTGACAGAAGCTGGGCCAACAGGGCAGCAGGTATGCATCCCCACACCCAGTAATTTTTTTTTGAGAGATGGGGTACCGCTATGTTGCCCAGACTGCTCTCAAATTCCTGGCATGAAGCAATTTTCCCATATTAGCCTCCTAAATTTCTAGGATTACAGGTGTGAGCCACTGTGCCCAACAGGTGTTCTTAAATGCAATTTCCACACTGCTATTCTGAAGAAGGGCAAGAAGCAAAGAGACCCTCCTTGAAACATAGAAAATAAAAGCATTCACTATTAAGTGGAGGCAGAGTTGATGATCAGCCAAAACTACTTCAACTGTAATCCAGAAGTCCCATTGATACAGGAGTTCTAAAGAAATTATTTAGTCAGAGATTGAGGGTAAGGAAGTCTTTGGTAAGGTTTCTCTTTGAATAAAAAGCAGCCCCAAAACCATTTCTAACAAAGAGCGGCCTGTAAAATCGAGCTGCAGATATAGACAAGCGAGCTGGAAGCTTGCACAGGTGAATTCCAGCAGCTGTAACAATAGAAGGCTACCTGGGTGCCAGGCATGCTCAACCTGACGGCTTTATCTTCCTTTTTCTTTATCAACCACAAGTGCAGTAAGGGACACACCACATGCACTGGCCAAGTAGAAAACCTATATGCATAAGTAGATTCGGGTGGATAGCCAGCTTCTTCACGAGCTACGTAAAGCTCTCACCTGGTCCAACCCATATTTGGACCCTATGTAAATCAAACACCACCTCCTCAACAAGTCTATAAAACCTTGTGCAGTTCACCAGAAAACCAGAAAACACACTCAGAAGCCCCTCTCACTCTCTGCAGAAGAGAGAGATGTTCTCTTTTCTTCTTTTGCCTGTAAAACCTCCATTCTTAACCTCACTCCATGTGTATTCACGTCCTTGATTTTCTTGACATGAGGCAATGTACCTTGGGTATTACCTCAGATGGACAATGCTGCTTCATCATAGTTCTGTTTTGTTCAGGTTGTGGGACGAACGGCTCCTTTCCTCTGCAACCTCAGCTCAACCTTACTCAGGCCTCCTTCCAGCAGAATCACAGAGCCAAATGAAACCCCTTAAGTCTTCTTTTAAATTGGCAGCTGCTCCAAAGAAAGCAGCATGATGAGTTTCAGGTGGCCCGGGGTGGGGGCAGTGCTACTCTGGCTTCTCCGCGCTCAGTCCCTCTCAGTTCAAAAGCGCACCACGTGGAGCAATAGAACACCTGCTCATCTGAGTTTTAAAAATAGTGGGAGGAAAAGCGCTGTCTTCATGCTTATTTCCCTGGCAGAGGGGAGGTCATAAAACACTAATTTCTAAGCAGTGGACCAGAGTTTTACTGATCTCTTCTGTAACTGACTCATGTTTACCCAGAGAAACCACATCACAAATCTGAGTCTCCTCTGGCAAGAGAAGGAATCGGATTCATGATTCTCTCAGCCCCCTTTCCACAGTAGAGTTCTGACTCCACTTCTAAAATACTTTTCTGCAAGCCTCTGTATCTCATAAATGTTTTACTATACCCGAGACAGCAAAGGGAAGCACAGATTAGCTACTGTTTTCAGAACAGTGGAAACATGATGTCTTCTCCAAGTTTGTCATTGGAGTCAAAGATCAAGCGCCAAACAGTAGTTGTCAAGAATCCTTTCATTTACAATCAGGTTCTAGACTTTTCAAATGGTGTGGGCAAGAACCAGTTTTGCCAGAATAGGTTATTATCTACCTCTTACCTTTATAGGACAGGACTAAAAATTCTCTTTTTTAAGACAGAGTCTTGCTCTGTTCCCGAGGCTGGAGTGCAGTGGCATGATCTCGGCTCACTACAACTTCTGCCTCTCAGGTTGAAGTGATTTTCCTGCCTAAGCCTCCTGAGTAGCTGGAATTACAGGGGCCCACCACTACACTCAGCTAATTTTTGAATTTTTGGTAGAGACAGCGTCTCCCCATGTGTGCCAGGGTAGTCTCCAAAGCCTGACCTTATGGTCTGCCTACCTGAGCTGCCCATAGTACTGGGATTACAGATGTGAGCCACCACGCTGGGCATTTTTTTTTTAATTACACTGATGACTTTTGAAAGGGTTGTGTGTTGTATGAACTCCCTCCTCACCCAATTCTCATGGATGGGAAAATGCTGCTGCTTCATTTTAAAGCTAATGAGCTGCCTGAACAGGAACTTCTAATTAACCATTCAAACTGATTAGCTCACGTCCCTGAAGGCTGGAGAACACGGGAACTGCTATCCCACCTGAATACAATCCAAAGGCAAAAGGCTGTGGCCAAGTTGAAATAATGGGGCAGATAGAAGCGATAAACACTGGAGCTGGGAGTGGCCGGTACTTCAAGTTAAGCCAAACAAAGGTGTTTGCATGATTTATATGGACCAAATAGGAATTCCATAATCGAGAAAACCATTGATTTTAAGGAGGACGCTGCCCTGAAAAGCTTCCTGCCAGGGGTAAGGAAGAGGCTGCTCAGGACCCCCAGAGGCAGGTGGTAGGAGGGCTCTTAGTGGCTTCCTAGAAACTGTATTACCTGAGGTAGTGAACTGCTGTCAGAGATCCCTACCAGGAGAATTTCTCAGGAACGCATGAGAAAGGGCCCAAAACTGCATGCCTGCTCCTAAAATGTGACACCATAATACAGCTGAACTATTCAATAAGGCCCTATCTGTTCCTCTGTCTCTCCTTTCTCCCTGCCCCTATCCAACCCTAGAAGAGCCAGAAAGCACTGCTAAGAAGTGAGGGTGGGTGGTCATAAACAAACACACTGCCCTCCTTTCCCTTCCCACTGTGGGTTTCTCAGGCTGAGGCTGTCACAGAGGAGGAGGGATGAAAATTGTTTTCGTTGATATTTTATCATGAACATTTATGAAAGTATAGCAAAGCTGAAAAAACTTTACAGTGAACACTTTAACTGTATCTTCACCAACTTGGAGTCTTGTTTTATCTCATGTCCATCCATAGATCCATCTTTCTATCCATCCAGTAATCCATTATAGTTTTTAGGCATTTTAAAGTAAATTGCAGACATCAGTAACTCAACGTGCATTAACTAGAATTTGGTACCTTTTTTTTTCCTTTTGGTGTAAAGTTTACAAATGATGAAATGCAAAAATTTTAAGTATGTATTTACCGAATTTTGACAAAAGTATACATATGTGTAACCCAAAACTCTATCAAATAAAGAACATTACTATAATCCCTGATATGGTTTGGCTGTGTCCTCACCCAAATCTCTTCTTGAATTGTAGCTCCCAGAATTCCCACGTGTTGTGGGAGGGACTTGGTGGGAGAGAATTTAATCATGGTGACAGTTTCCCCCATACTGTTCTTGTGATAGTGAATAAGTCTCAAAAGAGCTGATGCTTCTATAAGAGGAAAGCCCTTTTGCTTGTTTCTCATTTCTCTCTTGTCTGCCACCATGTAAGATGTCCCTTTGACTTTCTGCCGTGATGATGAAGCCTCCCCAGCCAGGTGCAACTGTGAGTCCCTTAAACCTTTTTTGAATAAAGTACCCAGTATCAGGTATGTCTTTATCAGCAGTGAAAAAACGGACTAACACAATCCCAGAAAGTTTCCTCATGACTTGTCTCAGTCTCCAGCTCTGTACCCTTGGATTTTTTTCATCGTAGACTAAGTTTTCCAACTTTAGAAATTCCACGTAACTTGAATCATGTTGTGATAACCCTATATATAAGGCTCCCTTCAGTCCACAAAATAAATTTTATATTTATCAGTCAGGTTACACATATCAGTATCTCTTTCATTTTTATTGCTGAGTAGTATTTCATGCTATGAAATAACGTAGTTCTGTACCTGATCCTCTATGTGTGGTCACCAGAAATATTTTCAACTTTTGATTATTATGAGTAAAGCTATTGTGGTCTTCTATAAGTATTTTTATTAGCATGTATTTTCACTAATTGGGGTAGATTCCTAACTCGGAAATTTATTATAGATGAGATGTATATTCGTTCTATAAGAAAATTCCAGAAATTTGACAAAGTAGTTGTACTGTTTTATAGTCCCATTAGCAACAGTTATAGTTGTGCTGTATTCTTGCCAACATTTGGTGTTTAGTCTTTCCCAACCTAGTTATTTTGTGGGGTGTGTATTAGTATCTCACTGTGGTTTTAATCTGCATTTCCTTGATGTTAACCATTTTGTCCCACTTGTATATTATGTTTGCAAAGTGGCTCCTCAAATTTTTTCCCCTTCTAAACAGGAATTGTTCTCTTTTTTTCTTTTAGTTGTTCTGTCATCCAGGCTGGAAGGCAATGGTGCAATCTTGGCTCACTACAGCCTCTGCTTCCTGGGCTCAAGCGATCCTCCCACCTCAGTCTCCCAATTAGCTGATACCAGGCTAACTTTTTGTATTGATATTAGCCAACATACAAGGCTAATTTTTTGTACTTATACTAGGTGTCAGGGTCTCACCATGTTGCCCAGACTAGTCTCAAACTCCTGGCCTTAAGCCATTCATCCTCTTCGGCCTCCCAAAGTACTGGCACTACAGGTGTGAGCCACTGTGCCCAGCCTTATTTTCAGGTTATAAAACTGCTTTCTATATTCTGGAAATCAGGCTCTTTACTGAAAATAGATTTATGACCATTTTCTGTCAGGCTGTGGCTTGCATATTCTTTTGTTTAATGTATCTTTTAATTTTCCCAGACACATTTTCTGCAAAATTTGTGTTAGTTTTTGTTGTATTTTTCAGATACTTTGTTCATTTCATCTAAGTTGCAGAATTTGTCACCATGTCGTTGTTTATGATAGTCTCTTATTATCCTTTTCACGTCTTCAGGATCTGTAGTGATAGTTTCACTTTGCTTTCACTTCTGATATTGATACTGACCATTTGTGTTTCCTCTCTTTTTTTCATGATCAGAGTAGCTTAAGGTTTATTAATGTTGATATTTTAAAACAACCAGCTTCTTTGCTTTGTTAGTTTTCTCTATTATTTTGTCTGTCTTCAATTTGGTTTATCTCTGCACTTTTAGCTTTATTGTTTCCTTCTTACTACTTCGTTGGAGTTTTCTTTGCTCTGTGTGTGTGTGTGTGTGTGTTTCCAATCTTCTTTAGGTGAACATTTACGTCATTGATTTTAGACCTTTCTCTTTTTCTTCTATTGCAGTATAAGCATGTACGGCTATACTTCCCTCTGGGAACTCCCATAGCTGTAATTCATAAGTGTTGGCATGTTGTATTTTGATTATCTCTTAGAATAAAATATTTTATATTCTACCTTTTCATTTCTTCTTGGCCTTGTGTATTATATTTAATCTCTAAGTACTTGGAACTTTCCTAGTTCTCTTATTGTTAATTTCTGTTTTAATCCTATTGTGGTCAGGTAACATACATTGCATGAATTCAATTTGATTTAATATATTCAGTCTTCTTTTACGACCTAGCATGTGACCTATCCTAGTGAACACTACATGTACTTGAAACATACAGTATTCTGTGGTTATTGGGTGTCGTCTTCCATTGGTTTGTTTAAGATGGTGGAGAGTGATGTTCAGGTCATCTGCATCTTGACTAAGATTTTGTCTAGTTTATCTATCAATTGCTTGGGAGATGGGTATTAAAATCGCCAATAAAATTTGTGGATTGTTTGTTTATTCCTTTAGTTCAATTTTGTTTTGTGCAAATTGACGCACAAATTATTTTTCATCCATTTTTTTAATGAAATGACTGTTCTGTAATCATGAACTATCCCTCTTTATCTTTGGAAATACTGTTTTGACTTAAGCATATTTTATTTGGTATTAATATAGCTTCTTCACACTTCCATTACTGACTGTTTGCATAGTATATCATTTTAAATGTACTCATTTAGGGTCAGGTACAGTGGCTCACACCTGCAATCCCAGCACTTTGGGAGGCTGAGGCAGGCAGATCACTTGAGGTCAAAAGTTTAGGACAAGCCTATCCAATGCAGTGAAACCCCAGCTTTCTTAAAAATACCCCAACATTTAGCTAGGCGTGGTGGCAGGTTTCTGTATTCCCGGCTACTCAAAAGGCTGAGGCAGGAAAATTGCTCGAACCCAGGAGGCGGAATTTATAGTGAGCAGAGATTGCACCACTGTACTCCAGCCTGGGAGATAGAGTAGGACACTGTCTTAAAAAAATTCAAATGTATTTATTTAGACGTACGTATATTTGTCTTTTTTTTTCTATTCAAAATGTGTATTTCATATACAGCACTGGGTCTTGTGGGTTTTTAAAATCAATTCTGGCAATCTCTGCACTTTAATTGGAGTATGTGGTATGATTCATTAATATTTAACGTTATTAAATATAGATTTATTAGTGGTTGAATGATGTAATGGGATTCAAGCTTACAATTTAATGGTTTGTTTTATTATTTTGTTTGTTTTTGTTGGCATCCCCTTCCCCACTTTTTGTCCTGTCCCTTTTCTCCTGATGTCTTTTGGACTCTTTAAATACTTTTAAAATTTCATTTTAAAGTATCCATGACTTATTAGATGTAGTGGTTGAATATTCCTTATCTGAATTCCTTAAGACTAGAAGTGTTTTGGATTTTAAACTTTTTTCATATTTTTGAACATTTACATATACATAAAGAGATATCTTAAAGGTATAACTGAAGTCTAAACACAAAATTCATCTATGTTAATGTACACCTCATACACATAACGCAAATAAAATTTTACATATTTTTAGCAATTTTGTGCACGAATCAAAGTTTGTATACATTGAACCATCAGAAAGCACACATATCGCTATCTCAGCCATCGATGTGGATGAATTTCAGATCTTGGAATATTTTGGATTTTGGGGTTTATGGATCCGAGATGCTCAACCTCTACCTGTTTTCATTGTTGATTATTTTATGTGTTAAAATATGTAAAAAAGGGTTAAGTTTTCAGCTGAATGAGATTTTTGAGTTTGGAAACTAAACTGAACAGGATTTTTCTGAAGTTTTAGGATACAGGTGCAGAATGTGTAGGTTTATTATATAGGTATATGTGTACCATGGTGCTTTGCTGCACCTATCAACCGTTCATCTAGGTTTTAAGCTTCACATGCACTAGCTATTTGTCCTAATGGTCTCCCCGTCTCACTCTCCTCTGAACCCCAACTGGCCCCAATGTGTGTTGTTCCCTCCCTGTGTCCATGTGTTCTCACTGTTCGACTCCAAATTATGAGTGAGAAAGTGTGGTGCTTGGTTTTCTGCTCCTGTTTAGAACTAGACAGAATTTCTTAATATCTTAAATTGCTCAGTGAAATAGAAAATATCAAAGATTCTACCCAACAGGTGGGTAAGAATGAGTCCACGTAGCAACTTTGATAAAGTGAAGGGAAATAACAAACCATTTCTGATTGCTCCCTGCCACAGCCAGTGCATTCAACCTTTTTACTGTCCTTTTATTATTTTTTCATTGTTCTTACAGTCATTATTATTTTTCCCCAAATGAAAAAATAAAAGTGGTGGGATTGATAGTGAGGAAACAAAGACTGAGAGCTGCCCCTACACCTGAGTTTAACTTTTGAGAAATATAGTCAACATGATGATTTTCACACAGGGCTAGTAGGCCTTCTGCATCTGTTATAATTCCTGTTATGTTGTGGACAGAAAATAAATTTTTCTCTCCATGGGAACCTGTTAGTGATACTTGAGAACAATGTCAACTGTAGACCAAAATCGAATACAAGTGGAAATATTGTTTCATTTTTTTTTGCAGCATTCCTTTCTTAAGACCTGAGATAGGAGGATAAAAAAGGAAAGAACTATTGACATGTGCAACAACATGGCTGAATATAAAAAACATTTTCTTGACTAAAAGAAACCTTACATATGGAGTGGTCACTATATAATTCTATTTCTATCAAACTTTAAAATCTGTGCTGAAAGAATATTTAGAAGTATATTTGGGTTTGGGACCGACTAAGAGGAGGCAAAACTGAACTTTTTAGTCTCTGCTATGATCCAAAACCCATGCTATAAACTTTGTACACAGTATCTCATTTAATCCTCAAAATCACCCTAACAGGTAGTTACTGTCACTTCCCCTGCTTCAAACAGAACATAAAGCTCAGAGAATCCAGGTACTGTGGTTTTTTTTTTTTTTGTTTTTTGTTTTGAGACAGAGTTTCGCTCATGCCACCCAGGCTGAAGTGCAATGGCGTGATCTCGGCTCACTGCAAGCTCCGCCTTCTGGGTTCAGGCAATTCTCGTGCCTCAGCCTCCCAAGTAGCTGGGACTACAGGAACGCACCACCATGCCCAGCTAAGTTTTTGTATCTTTAGTAGAGATGGGGTTTCACCATGTTGACCAGGATGGTCTCGATCTCTTGACCTCGTGATCCACCTGCCTCGGCCTCCCGAAGTGCTGGGATTACAGGCGTGAGCCACCATGCCTTGCCCGGTACTGTGTTTTACACCTACTTAGAAGTCATCAATTCCTCGTGCCAGGTCTTATGTTTAAGTCTTTAATCCATCTGGAGTTAATTTTAGTGTAAGGTGTCAGGAAGGGGTCCAGTTTCTGCTTTCTGCACATGGCTAGCCAGTTTTCCCAACACCATTTGTTAAACATGGAATCCTTGCCCCATTGCTTGTTTTTGTCAGGTTTATCAAAGATTGTATAGTTGTATGTATGTTGTGTTGCCTCCGGTGCCTCTGTTTTGTTCCATTGGTCTATATCTCTGTTTTGGTACCAGTACCATGCTGTTTTGATTACTGTAGCCTTGTAGTATAGTTTGAAATCCGGTAGTGTGATGCCCCCCGCTGTGTTCTTTTTGCTTAGAATTGACTTGGCTATGCGGGCTCTCTTTTGGTTCCATATGAAGTTCATGGTGGTTTTTTCCAGTTCTGTGAAGAAAGTCAATGGTAGCTTGATGGGGATAGCGTTGATTCTGTAAATTACTTTGGGCAGTATAGCCATTTTCACGATATTAATTCTTCCTAACCATGAACATGGAATGTTTCTCCATCTGTTTGTTTCCTCTCTGATTTCGTTGAGCAGTGGTTTGTAGTTCTCCTTGAAGAGGTCCCTTACGTTCCTTGTGAGTTGTATTCCAAGGTATTTTATTCTTTTTGTAGTAATTGCGAATGGCAGTTCGCTCTTGATTTGGCTTTCTTTAAGTCTGTTATTGGTGTAGACGAATGCTTGTGATTTTTGCACATTGATTTTATATCCTGAGACTTTGCTGAAGTTGTTTATCAGTTTCAGGAGTTTTTGGGCTGAGGCGATGGGGTCTTCTAGGTATACTATCATGTCGTCTGCAAATAGAGACAATTTGGCTTCCACCTTTCCTATTTGAATACCCTTTATTTCTTTTTCTTGCCTGATTGCTCTGGCTAGAACTTCCAGTACTATATTGAATAGGAGTGGTGAGAGAGGGCATCCTTGTCTAGTACCAGATTTCAAAGGGAATGCTTCCAGTTTTTGCCCATTCAGTATGATATTGGCTGTTGGTTTGTCATAAATAGCTTTTATTACTTTGAGATACGTTCCATCGATACCGAGTTTATTGAGGGTTTTTAGCATAAAGGGCTGTTGAATTTTGTCGAATGCCTTCTCTGCGTCAATTGAGATAATCATGTGGTTTTTGTTTTTGGTTCTGTTTATGTGGTGAATTACGTTGATAGACTTGCGTATGTTGAACCAGCCTTGCATCCCTGGGATGAATCCTACTTGATCATGATGAATAAGTTTTTTGATTTGCTGTTGCAATCGGCTTGCCAATATTTTATTGAAGATTTTTGCATCTATGTTCATCATGGATATTGGCCTGAAGTTTTCTTTTCTCGTTGGGTCTCTACCGGGTTTTGGTATCAGGATGATGTTGGTCTCATAAAATGATTTGGGAAGGATTCCCTCTTTTTGGATTGTTTGAAATAGTTTTAGAAGGAATGGTACCAGCTCCTCCTTGTGTGTCTGGTAGAATTCGGCTGTGAACCCATCTGGACCTGGGCTTTTTTTGTGAGGTAGGCTCTTAATTGCTGCCTCAACTTCAGACCTTGTTATTGGTCTATTCATCATTTCAGCTTCCTCCTGGTTTAGGCTTGGGAGGACACAGGAGTCCAGGAATTTATCCATTTCTTCCAGGTTTACTAGTTTATGTGCATAGAGTTGTTTGTAATATTCTCTGATGACGGTTTGAATTTCTGTGGAATCTGTGGTGATTTCCCCTTTATCATTTTTTATTGCATCTATTTGGTTGTTCTCTCTTTTATTTTTAATCAATCTGGCTAGTGGTCTGTCTATTTTGTTGATCTTTTCAAAAAACCAGCTCTTGGATTTATTGATTTTTGGAAGGGTTTTTCGTGTCTCAATCTCCTTCAGCTCAGCTCTGATCTTAGTAATTTCTTGTCTTCTGCTGGGTTTTGAGTTTTTTTGATCTTGCTCCTCTAGCTCTTTCAATTTTGACGATAGGGTGTCAATTTTGGATCTCTCCATTCTCCTCATATGGGCACTTATTGCTATATACTTTCCTCTAGAGACTGCTTTAAATGTGTCCCAGAGGTTCTGGCATGTTGTGTCTTCATTCTCATTGGTTTCGAAGAACTTCTTTATTTCTGCCTTCATTTCGTTGTTTACCCAGTCAACATTCAAGAGCCAGTTGTTCAGTTTCCATGAAGCTGTGCGGTTCTGGGTCGGTTTCTGAATTCTGAGTTCTAACTTGATTGCACTATGGTCTGAGAGGCTGTTTGTTATGATTTCAGTTGTTTTGCATTTGTTGAGCAGTGCTTTACTTCCAATTATGTGGTCAATTTTAGAGTAGGTGTGATGTGGTGCTGAGAAGAATGTGTATTCTGTGGATTTGGGGTGGAGAGTTCTGTAAATGTCCACCAGGTTTGCTTGCTCCAGGTCTGTTCAAGCCCTGGATATCCTTGTTGATTTTCTGTCTGGTTGATCTGTCTAGTATTGACAGTGGAGTGTTAAAGTCTCCCACTATTATTGTGTGGGAGTCTAAGTCCTTTTTTAAGTCATTAAAATATAAATTCTCTAATTTAACCTTAAAAAATTTACTCTGAAGACACTCTGATAGAAAAAATATACAATGCAATTTTCTACTATGTTTTAAAGTATATGCACTGACTCAATATTCTCTATCTTGTAAAATATGGAAATTCTAATTTTATGCGGTTACAGAATATATACATACTCATTTTAACACAAATGTTAAACACAAAATTACTAAAAATATAAATATCCTCTTTCTACCCCAACGTTAAAAACAAAATTGTTCTGACAATACTCTGTTAGAAAAAATATACAATGCCCTTTTCTATTCTGTTTTAAAGTATATACACCATCTCCATATTCCCTCTTCTAAAACATGGAAATTCTATTATTACGTGGATAGAGAAAATGTAAGTATTTCCTTTTGACATCAATGTTAAAAACCAAATTACTCTAAAGACACTCTGTTAGAAAAAATACACAATGCTTTTTTTTACTATCTTTTTTAGTATATACACAATCTCAATATTCTCTCACATGCAAAATACAAAAATTCTAAATTTACGTGGTTAGACACAAATATAAATATTCTCTATGCACCCCAATGTAAAAAACAAAATTGCGTGAAAGATGCTCTGTTAGAAAAAAAATAAAATGCTCTTTTCTACTCTCTTTTGGTGTATATATACCATCTCAATATTCTCTCTCATGTAAAATACTGAAAATCTAAATTTACGCTGTTAGAAATAAATATAAATATCCTCTATGTCCCCGAATGATATAAGCAAAATTGCTCGAAAAATAATCTGTTAGATAAAATATACAATGTCCTCTTCTACATTCTTTTGGAGTAAATACACAATCTCAATATTCTTTGTCATGTAAAATACAAAAATTATAAATTTACGTGAATAGAAAAACATAAAAATATTATCTATTTACCCAAATGCTGAAAGCAAAATTACTCTAATGATAATCTGTATGAAAAAATATACAATGCCCTTTTCTACACTCTTTTGGAGTATATACACCAAATCAATATGCTCTCTCATGTAAAATATTAAAATTCTAAATTTACGCGGATATAAAATTATATAAATATTATCTATGTAACACAATGTTAAAAGCAAAATGGCTCTAAAGAAAATCTGTTCCAAAAAATATACAATGCCCTTTTCTACACTGTTTTGGAGTATATACACCATATCAATTAGCTCTCTCATGTAAAATATTTAAATACTCAATTTACGCGGGTACAAAAAATATAAATATTTTCTATGTACACCAACGTTAAAAGCAAAATTGAAAATAATATAGTGTGTAAGAGAAAATATACAATGCCCATTTTTACTGTTTCTTGGAGTATATCCACCAAATAAATAGGCTCTCTCATGAAAAATACCGAAATTTTAAATTTACGCCAATATAAAAAAATCTGAATATTATCTAGGCACCCCAATCTTAAAAGCAAAATTGCACTGAATATCATCTTTCAGAAAAAAATACAATGCCCTTTTCTACTCTGTTTGGAGTATATACTCCAACTCAGTAGGCTCTCTCAGGTAAAATACCGAAAGTCTAATTTTACGTGAATAGAAAATAATCTAAATATTATCTAGGCAACCCAATGTTAAAAGCAAAATGGCACTGAATATAATCTGGCAGAAAAAATATACAATACCATTTTCTACTCTGTTTTGGAGTATACACACCAATTCAATATGCTCTCTCAAGTAAAATACCAAAATTCTAATTTTACGCGAATCGAAAAGAATCTAAATATTACCTAGGCACCCCAATGGTAAAAGCAAAATTGCTCTGAATATAATATTTCAGAAAAAATATACAATGCCGTTTTCTACTCTGTTTTGGAGTATATACACCAACTCAATATGCTCTCTCATGTAAAATACCGAAATTCTAAATTTACGCGAATTAAAAATAATCTAAATATTATCTAGGCACTCCAATGTTAAAAGCAAAATTGCTCTGAATATAATCTCTCAGTAAAAATATACAATGCACTTCTCTACCATGTTATGGAGTATATACACCAACTCAATATGCTCTCTCATGTAAAATACCGAAATTCTAAATTTAATCAAATTGAAAAAAATCTAAATATTATCTAGCCACCCCAATGTAAAAATCCAAATTTCTCTGAATATAATCACTCAGCAAAATTATACAATGCCCTTTTCTACTCTGTTTCGAAGTATATACACCAACTCAATATGGTTGCTCATGTAAAATACCGAAATTCAAATTTTACGCGAATCGAAAAAAATCTAAATATTATCTAGGCACCCCAATGTAAAAAGCTAAATTGCTCTGAATATGATATGTCAGAAAAAGTAAACAATGCCCTTTTCTACTCTGTTTTGGAGTATATACACCAACTCAATATGCTCTCTCATGTAAAATACCGAAATTCTAATTTTATGCGAATCGAATAGAATCTAAATATTATCTAGACACCCCAATGTTAAAAGCAAAATTGCTCTGAATATAGTTTGTCAGAAAGAATATACAATGCCCTTTTCTACTCTGCTGTGGAGTATATACACATACTCAATATGCTCTCCCATGTAAAATACCGAAATTCAAAATTTACGTGAATCAAAAATAATCTAAATATTATCTAGGCACCTCAATGTTAATAGCAAAATTGCTCTGAATATAATCTCTCAGTTAAAATATACAATTCTCTTTTCTACCATGTTTAAAGGATATACACTAAAACAATATGCTCTCTCATGTAAAATACAGAAATTCTAAATTTACAGGAATCGAAAAAATCTAAATATTATCTACGCACTCCAATGTTAAAAGGAAAATTGCTCTGAACACAGTCTCTCAGAACAAATATACAATGCCTTTTTCTACTCTGTTTGGATTATATACATCAACTCAGTATGCTCTCTAAGGTTAAATACCGAAATTCTAAAATTACGCGAATCGAAAAAAATTTAAATATAATCTATGCACCCCAATGCCAAAATCAAAATTTCTCTGAATATAATCTGTCAGAGAAAATATACAATGCCCTTTTCTACTCTGTTTCGGAGTATATACACCAACTCAATATGCTCTCTCATGTAAAATGCCGAAATTCTAATTTTAAGCTAATCGAAAAAAATTTAATAATATCAAGGCACCCAAAAGTTAAAAGTAAATGGCTCTGAATATAGTCTGTTAAAAAAAATATAAAATGACTTATTCTACTCTGTGTTGGAGTATATACACCAACTCAGTATGCTCTCTCCTGTAAAATACAGAAATTCTAATTTTACGTGAATTGAAAAAAATCTAAGTATTATCTAGGCAATGCCCTAATCTACTCTGTTTTCGAGTATATACATAAACTCCATATGCTCTCTCATGTAAAATACAGAAATTCTATATTTAAGCGAATCAAAACACCTAAATATATTCTAGGAATCCCAATGTTAAAAACAAAAATTACTCTGAATATAATCTCTCAGAAAAAATATACAATGCCATATTCTACTCTGTTTTGGAGTATATACACCAACTCCATATGCTCTCTCATGTAAAATTCAGAAATTCTATATATAAGCAAATCGAAAAAAATCTAAATATTATCTAGGCACACCAATGTTAAAAGCAAAATTGCTCTGAATATAATCTGTCAAAAAAAATACACAATGCCCTTTTCTACTCTGTTTTGTAGTATATACACGAACTCCATATGCTCTCTCATGTAAAATACCGAAATTCTAAATTTACGTGAATAGAAAAAAATCTAAATATTACCTAGGCACCCCAATGTAAAAGCAAAATTGCTCTGAATATAATCTGTCAGAAAAAATATACAATGCCCTATTCTACTCTGTTTTGGAATATATACACCAACTCAAATGCTCTCTCATATAAAATACAGAAATTCTGAATTTAAGCGAATCAAAAAAAATTTAAATATTATCTTGGCACCCCAATGTTATAAGCAAAATTGCTCTGAATACAATCTGTCAGAAAAAATATACAATGCCCATTTCCTTATTGTACTCTGTTTTGGAGTATATAAACCAACTCAGTATGCTCTCTCATGTAAAATACCGAAATTTTAATTTTAAGTGAATCGAAAAAAATCTAAATATTAACTAGGCACCCCAATGTTAAAAGCAAAATTTCTCTCAATATAATCTGTCAGAAAACATATACAATGCCCTTTTCTACTCTGTTTTGAAGTATATACACCAACTCAATATGCTCTCTCATGTAAAATACCGAAATCCTAATTTTACGAGAATCGAAAAAAATATAAATAATACCTAGGCGCCCGAAAGTTAAGAGAAAATGGCTCTAAATATAGTCTGTTAGAAAAATATACAATGCCTTATTCTACTGTGTTATGGAGTATAGACACCAACTCAGTATGCTCTCTCATGTAAAATACATAAATTCTAATTTTACGTGAATCGAAAAAAATCTAAATATTATCTAGGCAGCCCTATGTTAAAAAAAATTTGCTCTGAATATAATCTGTCAGAAGAAGTATACAATGCCCTGTTCTACTCTGTTTTGGAATATATACACCAACTCCATATGCTCTCTCATCTAAAATACAGAAATTCTATATTTAAGCGAATTGAAAAACATCTAAATATTATCTAGGCACCCCAATGTTAAAAGCAAAATTGCTGTGAATATATTCTGTCTGAAAAAATATACAATGCCCTTCTCTACTCTGTTTTGGAGTATATACACCAACTCAATATCCTCTCTCATGTTAAATACCTTAATCCTAATTTTACGTGAATCGACTGAAATCTAAATAATATCTAGGCGAGGCAAAGTTAAAAGAAAATGGCTCTGAATATAGCCTGTAAAAAAAAATATACAATGCCTTACTCTATTATGTTTTAAATTATATGCACCAACTCAGTATGCGCTCTCATGTAAAATACCGAAATTCTAATTTTACGTGAATCGATAAAAATCTAAATATTATCTAGGCAAACCAATGTTAAAAGCAAAATTGCCCTGAATATAATTTGTCAGAAAATATATACAACGCACTTTCCTACTCTGTTTTGTGGTATATGGAGAGGGCATTTACATGCCCTCTCACGTAAAATACAGAAATTACATATTTATGCGAATCGAAAAAAATCTAAATATTATCTAGGCACCCCAATGTTAAAAGCAAAATTGCTCTGAATATATTCTGTCTGAAAATAAATACAATGTTCTTCTCTACTCTGTTTTAGAGTATATACACCAACTCAATATCCTCTCTCATGTAAAATATCGAAATTCAAATTTTACGCGAATCGAAAAAGTATCTTAATAATATCTAGGCGCCCCAAAGTTAAAAGAAAATGGCTCTGAATATAGTCTGTTAGAAAAAATATACAATGCCTTATTCTACTCTGTTTTGGAGTATATATACCAACTGAGTATGCTCTCTCATGTAAAATACCGAAATTCTTATTTTACGTGAATCGATAAAAATCTAAATATTATCTAGGCACGCCAATGTCAAAAGCAAAATTGCTCTGAATATAATCTGTCAGAAAAAATATACAATGCCCTTTTTTACTCTGTTTTGTAGTATATACACCAACTCCATATGCCCTCTCATATAAAATACAGAAATTCCATAGTTAATCGAATCCAAAAAAATCTAAATATTATCTAGGCACCCCAATGTTAAAAGCAAAATTGCTCTGAATATAATCTTTCTGAAAAACTATACATGCCCTTTTCTTTTTTTTTATTTATTTTTTTATTTTTTTTTAATAAATGTCATTTTATTATCATCATGATTATTACAGCAAAATCAAAAGCTGTTGTTCTTATTATATCCCTTATATATTTTTTTTAAATTTTTTATTGGATTATAGGTTTTGGGGTACATGAGCAGAGCATGCAAGACAGTTGCGTAGGTACAGGCATGGCAGTGTGCTTTGCTTTTCTTCTCCCCTTCACCCACATTTGGCATTTCTCCCCAGGCTATCCCTCCCCACCTCCCCCTCCCACTGGCCCTCCCCTTTTCCCCCCAATAGACCCCAGTGTTTAGCACTCCCCTTTCTGTGTCCATGTGTTCTCATTTTTCATCACCCACCTATGAGTGAGAATATGCTGTGTTTCATTTTCTGTTCTTGGGTCAGTTTGCTGAGGATGATGTTTTCCAGATTCATCCATGTCCCTACAAACGACACGAACTCATCATTTCTGATTGCTGCATAATATTCCATGGTGTATATGTGCCACATTTTTCAATCCAGTCTATTATCAATGGGCATTTGGGTTGATTCCAGGTCTTTGCTATTGTAAACAGTGCTGCAATGAACATTCGTGTACATGTGTCCTTATAGTAGAACGATTTATAGTCTTTTGGATATATACCCAGTAATGGGATTGCTGGGTCAAATGGAATTTCTATTTCTAAGGCCTTGAGGAATCGCCACACTGTCTTCCACAATGGTTGAACTAATTTACACTCCCACCAACAGTGTAAAAGTGTTCCTTTTTCTCCACATCCTCTCCAGCATCTGTTGTCTCCAGATTTTTTAATGATCGCCATTCTAACTGGCGTGAGATGGTATCTCAATGTGGTTTTGATTTGCATCTCTCTGATGACCAGTGACGATGAGCATTTTTTCATACGATTGTTGGCCTCATATATGTCTTCTTTCGTAAAGTATCTCTTCATATCCTTTGCCCACTTTTGAATGGGCTTGTTTGTTTTTTTCCTGTAAATCTGCTTGAGTTGTTTGTAAATTCTGGATATCAGCCCTTTGTCAGATGGGTAGACTGCGAATATTTTTTCCCATTCTGTTGGTTGCCGATCCACTCTAGTGACTGTTTCTTTTGCCGTGCAGAAGCTGTGGAGTTTCATTAGGTCCCATTTGTCTATTTTGGCTTTTGTTGCCAATGCTCTTGGTGTTCTGTTCATGAAGTCCTTGCCTACTCCTATGTCCTGGATAGTTTTGCCTAGATTTCCTTCTAGGGTTTTTATGGTGCCAGGTCTTATGTTTAAGTCTTTAATCCATCTGGAGTTAATTTTAGTGTAAGGTGTCAGGAAGGGGTCCAGTTTCTGCTTTCTGCACATGGCTAGCCAGTTTTCCCAATACCATTTGTTAAACATGGAATCCTTTCCCCATTGCTTGTTTTTGTCAGGTTTATCAAAGATTGTATAGTTGTATGTATGTTGTGTTGCCTCCGGTGCCTCTGTTTTGTTCCATTGGTCTATATCTCTGTTTTGGTACCAGTACCATGCTGTTTTGATGACTGTAGCCTTGTACTATAGTTTGAAATCCGGTAGTGTGATGCCCCCCGCTGTGTTCTTTTTGCTTAGAATTGACTTGGCTATGCGGGCTCTCTTTTGGTTCCATATGAAGTTCATGGTGGTTTTTTCCAGTTCTGTGAAGAAAGTCGATGGTAGCTTGATGGGGATAGCGTTGATTCTGTAAATTACTTTGGGCAGTATAGCCATTTTCACGATATTAATTCTTCCTAACCATGAACATGGAATGTTTCTCCATCTGTTTGTGTCCTCTCTGATTTCGTTGAGCAGTGGTTTGTAGTTCTCCTTGAAGAAGTCTCTTACGTTCCTTGTGAGTTGTATTCCAAGGTATTTTATTCTTTTTGTAGCAATTGCGAATGGCAGTTCGCTCTTGATTTGGCTTTCTTTAAGTCTGTTATTGGTGTAGAGGAAGGCTTGTGATTTTTGCACATTGATTTTATATCCTGAGACTTTGCTGAAGTTGCTTATCAGTTTCAGGAGTTTTTTGGCTGAGGCGATGGGGTCTTCTAGGTATACTATCATGTCGTCTGCAAATAGAGACAATTTGGCTTCCACCTTTCCTATTTGAATACCCTTTATTTCTTTTTCTTGCCTGATTGCTCTGGCTAGAACTTCCAGTACTATATTGAATAGGAGTGATGACAGAGGGCATCCTTGTATAGTGCCAGATTTCAAAGGGAATGTTTCCAGTTTTTGCCCATTCAGTATGATATTGGCTGTTGGTTTGTCATAAATAGCTTTTATTACTTTGAGATACGTTCCATCGATACCGAGTCTATTGAGGGTTTTTAGCATAAAGGGCTGTTGAATTTTGTCAAATGCCTTCTCTGCGTCAATTGAGATAATCATGTGGTTTTTGTTTTTGGTTCTGTTTATGTGGTGAATTACGTTGATAGACTTGCGTATGTTGAACCAGCCTTGCATCCCCGAGATGAATCCTACTTGATCATGATGAATAAGTTTTTTGATTTGCTGTTGCAATCGGCTTGCCAATATTTTATTGAAGATTTTTGCATTTATGTTCATCATGGATATTGGCCTGAAGTTTTCTTTTCTCGTTGGGTCTCTGCCGGGTTTTGGTATCAGGATGATGTTGGTCTCATAAAATGATTTGGGAAGGATTCCCTCTTTTTGGATTGTTTGAAATAGTTTTAGAAGAAATGGTGCCAGCTCTTCCTTGTGTGTCTGGTAGAATTCGGCTGTGAACCCGTCTGGACCTGGGCTTTTTTTGTGTGGTAGGCTCTTAATTGCTGCCTCAACTTCAGACCTTGTTATTGGCCTATTCATAGTTTCAGCTTCCTCCTGGTTTAGGCTTGGGATTACACAGGAATCCAGGAATTTGTCCATTTCTTCCAGGTTTACTAGTTTATGCGTAGGGAGTTGTTTGTAATATTCTCTGATGATGGTTTAATTTCTGTGGAATCTGTGGTGATTTCCCCTTTATCATTTTTTATTGCATCTATTTGGTTGTTCTCTCTTTTATTTTTAATCAATCTGGCTAGTGGTCTGTCTATTTTGTTGATCTTTTCAAAAAACCAGCTCTTGGATTTATTGATTTTTTGAAGGGTTTTTCGTGTCTCAATCTCCTTCAGCTCAGCTCTGATCTTTGTTATTTCTTGTCTTCTGCTGGGTTTTGAGTTTTTTGATCTTGCTCCTCCAGCTCTTTTAATTTTGACGATAGGGTGTCAATTTTGGATCTCTCCATTCTCCTCATATGGGCACTTATTGCTATATACTTTCCTCTAGAGACTGCTTTAAATGTGTCCCAGAGGTTCTGGCACGTTGTGTCTTCGTTCTCATTGGTTTCGAAGAACTTCTTTATTTCTGCCTTCATTTCGTTGTTTACCCAGTCAACATTCAAGAGCCAGTTGTTCAGTTTCCATGAAGCTGTGTGGTTCTGGGTCTGTTTCTGAATTCTAAGTTCTAACTTGATTGCACTATGGTCTGAGAGGCTGTTTGTTATGATTTCAGTTGTTTTGCATTTGTTGAGCAGTGCTTTACTTCAAATTATGTGGTCAATTTTAGAGTAGGTGTGATGTGGTGCTGAGAAGAATGTGTATTCTGTGGATTTGGGGTGGAGAGTTCTGTAAATGTCAATCAAGTTTGCTTGCTCCAGGTCTGAGTTCAAGCCCTGGATATCCTTGTTGATTTTTTGTCTGGTAGATCTGTCTAGTATTGACAGTGGAGTGTTAAAGTCTCCCACTATTATTGTGTGGGAGTCTAAGTCCTTTTGTAAGTCGTTAAGAACTTGCCTTATGTATCTGGGTGCTCCTGCAGTGGGTCCATATATGTTTAGGATTGTTAGCACTTCTTGTTGTATCGATCCTTTTACCATTATGTAATGGCCTTCTTTGTCTCTTTTGATCTTTGTTGCTTTAAAGTCTATTTTATCAGAGATGAGAATTGCAACTCCTGCTTTCTTTTGCTTTCCATTTGCTTGGTAAATCTTCCTCCATCCCTTTATTTTGAGCCTTTGTGTATCCTTGCATGTGAGATGGGTTTCCTGGATACAGCACACTGATGGGTTTTGGATTTTTATCCAATTTGCCAGTCTGTGTCTTTTGATTGGTGCATTTAGTCCATTTACATTTAGGGTTAATATTGTTATGTGTGAATTTTATACTGCCATTTTGATGCTAAGTGGCTGTTTTGCCTGTTAGTTGTTGTAGATTCTTCATTATGTTGATGCTCTTTAGCATTCAGTGTGATTTTGGAATGGCTGGTACTGGTTGATCCTTTCTATGTGTAGTGCCTCTTTTAGGAGCTCTTGTAAAGCAGGCCTGGTGGTGACAAAATCTCTGAGTACTTGCTTGTTCGCAAAGGATTTTATTCTTCCTTCACTTCTGAAGCTCAGTTTGGCTGGATATGAAATTCTGGGTTGAAAGTTCTTTTCTTTAAGAATGTTGAATATTGGCCCCCACTCTCTTCTGGCTTGTAGTGTTTCTGCCGAGAGATCTGCTGTGAGTCTGATGGGCTTCCCTTTGTGGGTGACCCGACCTTTCTCTCTGGCTGCCCTTAGTATTCTCTCCTTTATTTCAACCCTATTGAATCTGACGATTATGTGCCTTGGGGTTGCTCTTCTTGCGGAATATCTTTGTGGTGTTCTCTGAATTTCCTGCAATTGAGTGTTGACCTGTCTTGCTAGGTGGGGGAAATTTTCCTGGATGATGTCCTGAAGAGTATTTTCCAGCTTGGATTCATTCTCTTCGTCCCCTTCTGGTACACCTATCAAACGTAGGGTAGGTCTTTTCACATAGTCCCACATTTCTTGGAGACTTTGTTCATTCCTTTTTGCGTTTTTTTCTCTAGTCTTGGATTCTCGTTTTATTTCATTGAGTTGGTCTTCGACTTCAGATATTCTTTCTTCTGCTTGGTCAATTCGGCTATTGAAACTTGTGCATGCTTTGCGAAGTTCTCGTATTGTGTTTCTCAGCTCCTTTAATTCATTCATATTCCTCTCTATGTTATCCATTCTTGTTATCATTTCCTCAAATCTTTTCTCAAGGTTCTTAGTTTCTTTGCATTGATTTAATACATGATCTTTTAGCTCACAAAAGTTTCTCATTATCCATCTTCTGAAGTCTAATTCCGTCATTTCGTCACAGTCATTCTCCGTCCAGCTTTGTTCCCTTGCTGGTGAGGAGTTTTGGTCCTTTCTAGGAGGCGAGGTGTTCTGGTTTCGGGTGTTTTCCTCCTTTTTGCGCTGGTTTCTTCCCATCTTTGTAGATTTGTCCGCTGGTCGTCTGCGTAGTTGCTGACTTTTCGATTGGGTCTCTGAGTGGACACCCAGAATGTTGATGATGAAGTATTTCTGTTGCTTGGTTTTCCTTCTACCGGTCTAGCCCCTTCGCTGTATGAGTGCTGAGGTCCGCTCCAGACCCTGCTTGTCTGGGGTGCACCTCTAGCAGCTGCGGCACAGCGAGGGATGCTACCAGTTTCTTTTTCTGCTATCTTTGTCCCAGGATGGTGCCTGCCTAATGTCAGTCTTTTGGATATAGAGGGGTCAGGGAGCTGCTTGAGGAGACAGTTTGTACTTTATAGGGGTTTAATTGCTGAGCTGTGAGCTGTGTTGTTCATTCAGGGCTGTTAGGCTGCTATGTTTGATTCTGCTGCAACAGAGCTCATTAAAGAAACCCTTTTTTTTCTCAAATGCTCTGTGTTGAGGGGTTTGGGCTTTATTTTTGGATGTCCGTTGAGGTCCTGCCCAGCTAGGATGCAGACTAGCCACTGTTTGCCTGCCGAGGCTCCGCCCTGCTGTTGTGACGCTCACCCTGGCTCAGCTGTTCTGCTGTTCTCCGCCACGCCCTGTGGTGGAGTCTCTCTGTTGTAGCGGGTTGCTTCGGCAACGGCAGGCTGCGTCAGCAGTGGGCGTGTATCTCAGTAGGGACGGGTTGCCTCGGCAATGGCTGGCTGCATCAGCAATGAGCGTGTATCTCAGTTGGGGTGGGTTGCCTTGGTAATGGTGGCCGCCCCTCCCCCTCAGAGAGTCTCGGGCCATCTGCACGGGGCTTGTTTGAAATCGCGGTTTGTTCGTCCCACTGGGCTAATCCTAACGTTCTGTCCCTGCAATCCCCTGGGCTGGCCCACTGTCCAAGTCTAGCTCAGTCTCAAGTCCAGCCCTCTCACGTCTCCAGTTGCCGGTTCAATGGGGCACCCGGACAAGTGCGCCCTGTGTGGAGCACTGGGAAGGGCCAGCCACCGTCACCCCGGCTGCCGGCTTTGCCAGGCACAATATCGGCCTGGTGTCCCGCATCTCCTCTTCACTTGAGAATTTCCCCGTTCCGTGCGCAACAAAGATCAGTCTGCAAATGCAGCTCAGACCCACCTCTCCGCAAACACAAGGAGAACTCCAATCCTGGATTGTTCTCACAGTGTCATCTTGAGTCCTCCTACCTACAATGCCCTTTTCTACTCTGTTTTGTAGAAAATACACCAACACAATATGCTCTCTCATGTAAAATACCGAAATTCTAATTTTACGCAAATCGAAAAAAATCTAAATGTTTTCTAGGCACCCCAGTGTTAAAAAGAAAATTGCTCTGAATATAATCTGTCAGAACAAATATACAATGCCCTATTCTATTCTGCTTTGTATTATATACAGCAACTCCATATGCTCTCTCATGTAAAATTCAGAAATTCTATAGGTAATCGAATCGAAAGAAATCTAAATATTATCTAGGCACCCCAATGTTAAAAGCAAAAGTGCTTTGAATACAATCTGTCAGAAAAAATATAGAATGCTTTTTTCTACTCTGTTATGTAGTATATACACCAAATAAATATGCTCTCTCATGTAGAATACAGAAATTGTAATTTTACCCGAACCTAAAAAATCTAAACATTATCTAGGCACCCCAATGTTAAAAACAAAATTGCTCTGAATATAATCTGTCAGAAAAAATACACAATGCCCTATTGTACTCTGTTTGGGAGTACATACGCCAACTTTATATGCTCTCTCATGTAAAATACAGAAATTTTATATTTAAGCAAATCGAAAAATTCTAAATATTATCCCAATGTTAAAAGCAAAATTGCTCTGAATATAATCTGTCAATAAAAATATACAAGGTCCTATTCTACTCTATTTTGTAGAATATACACCAACTCAATATGCTCTCTCATTTAAATTAACTAAATTCTAATTTTACGTGAATCGAAATAAATCTAAATAATATCTAGGGGCACCAAATTTAAACGAAAATGGCTCTTAATATAGTCTGTTGGAAAACATATACAATGCCTTACTCTACTCTGTTTTGGAGTATATACACCAACTCAGTAAGCTCTCTCATGTAAAATACAGAAATTCTAATTTTATGTGAATCGAAACAATCTATATATTATGTAGACACCCCAATGTTAAAAGCAAAATTACTCTGAATATAGTCAGTCAGAAAAAATATACAATGCCCAATTCTACTCTGTTTTGGAGTATATACACCAACTCCATATGCTCTCTCATGTAAAATACAGAAATTCAACTTTCACCCAAATGGAAATAATCTAAATATTATCTAGGCCCCAGAATGTTAAAAACAAAATTGCTCTACATATTATCTGTCAGAAAAAATATACAATACCCTATTCTACTCTGTTTTGGAGTATATACAGCAACTCAGTATGCTCTCTCTTGTAAAATACAGAAATTCAAAATTTGCGTGAATCGAAAAAAATCTAAATATTATCGTGGCACCCCAATGTTAAAAGAAAATTGCTCTGAATATAATCTGTCAGAAAAAAAATACAATGCCATTTTCTACTCTGTTTTGTAGTATATACACCAACTCAATATGCCCTATCATGTAAAATATAGAAACTCTAATTTTACCCGAATCAAAAAAATCTAAACATTATCTAGGCACCCCAATGTTAAAAGCAAAATTGCTCTGAATATAATCTGTCAGAAAAAATATACAATGCATTTTTCTACTCTCTTTTGGAGGATATAAACCAACTCAGTATGCTCTCTCATGTAAAATACCGAAATTCTAATTTTACACGAATCGAAAATAATCTAAATAATATCTAGGCGCCCCAAAGTTAAAAGAAAATGTCTCTGAATATAGTCTGTTAGAAAAAATATACAATGCCTTATTCTACTCTGTTTTGGAGTATATACACCAACTCAGTATGCTCTCTCTTGTAAAATACAGAAATTCAAATTTTACGTGAATTGAAAATAATCTAAATATTATCTAGGCACCCCAATGTTAAAAACAAAATTGCTCTGAATATACTTTTTCAGAGAAAATATACAATGCCCTATTCTACTCTGTTTTGGAGTATATACACCAACTCGATATGCTCTCTCATGTAAAATACGGAAATTCGATATTTAAGCGAATCGAGCCAAACCTAAATATTATCTAGGAACACCAATGTTGAAAGCAAAATTTCCCTGAATATAATCTGTCAGAAAAAATATACAATGCCCTGTTCTACTCTGTTTTGTTGTATATACAAGAACACAACATGCTACCTCATGTAAAATACAGAAATTCAAATTTTACCCGATTCGAAAAAATATAAATATTATGTAGGCACCACAATGTTAAAAGCAAAATTGCTCTGAATATAATCTGTCAGAAAAAATATACAATGCTTTTTTCTACTCTGTTTTGTAGTTTATACAGCAACTCAATATGCCCTCTCATGTAAAATACAGAAATTCTAATTTTACCCGAATTGAAAAAATCTAAATATTACCTAGGCACCCCAATGTTAAAAGCAAAACTACTGTGAATATAATCTGTCAGAAAAAATATACAATGCACTATTTTACACTGTTTTAAAGTATATACACCCACTCAGTATGCTCTCTCATGTAAAATACCGAAATTTTAATTTTACCCGAATCGAACAAATCTAAATATTAACTAGGCCACGCAGTGTTAAAAACAAAATTGCTCTGAATATAATCTGTCAGAAAAAAATATACAATGCCTTATTCTACTCTGTTTTGGAGTATATACTCCAACTCCATATGCTCTTTCATGTAAAATACAGAAATTCTATATTTAAGCGAATTGACAAAAATCTAAATATTATCTAGGCACCCCAATGTTAAAAGCAAAATTTCTCTGAATATAATCTGCCAGAAAAAAAATATAATGTCCTTTTCTATTTGTTTTGGAGTACATACTCCAACTCAATATTCTCTCTCATGTAAAATACGGATATTCTAATATTACGCGAATCGAAAAAAATTTAAATAATATCTAGGCGCCCCAAAGTTAAAAGCAAATGGCTCTGAATATAGTCAGTTAGAAAAAATATACAATGCCGTATTCTACTCTGTTTTGCAGTATATACACCAACGCAGTATGCTCTCTCATGTAAATTACCGAAATTCAAATTTTACGCGAATCGAAAAAAATATAAATAATATCAAGGCACCCCAATGTAAAAAGCAAAATTGCTCTAGATATAATCTGTTAGAAAAAATATATGATGCACTTTTCTACTCTGTTTTCGTGTATATACACATACTCAATATGCTCTCTCATGTAAAATACCGAAATTTTAATTGTACGCGAATCGAAAAAAATCTAAATAATATCTAGGCGCCCCAAGGTTAAAAGAAAATGTCTATGAATATAGTCTGTTGGAGAAAATATACAATGCCTTATTCTACTCCGTTTTGGATTATATACACAAATTCAGTATTCTCCCTCATGTAAAATACCAAAATTCTAATTTTACCCAAATCAAAAAAATCTAAATATTATCTAGGCACCCCAATGTTACAAATAAAATTGCTGTGAATATATTCTGTCAAAAAAATATACAATTCCATATTCTACTCAGTTTTGGTGTATATACAAAAACACCCTATGCTCTCTCAGTTAAAATAAAGAAATTCTATAAATTAAGCGAATCAAAAAAAATCTAAATATTATCTAGGCACCCCAATGATAAAAGTAAAATTGCTCTGAATATATTCTGTCAGCAAAAATATACAACGCCCTTTTCTACTCTGTTTTGTAGTATGTACACCAAATCAATATGCTCTCTCTTGTTAAATACGGAAATTCTAATTTTACACGAATCAAAAAAAATCTAAATAATATCAAGGCGGCCCAAAGTTAAAAGAAAATGGATCTGAATATACTCTGTTAGAAAAAATATACAATGCCTTATTTTACTCTGTTTTGGAGTATATACACCAACAAAGGGTCCTCTCTGATGTAAAATATCGAAATTTTAATTTTACGTGAATTGAAATAAATCTAAATATTATCTAGGCACCCGAATGTTAAAAGCAAAATTGCTCTGAATATATTGTGTCAGAATAAATATACAATGACTTATTCTACAATGTTTTGGAGTATATACACCAACTCAGTATGCTCTCTCATGGAAAATACAGAAATCCTAGTTTTATGTGAATCGAAAAAAAGCTAAATATTATCTGGACTGCCAATGTTAAAACCAAAATTGCTCTGAATATAATCTGTCCGAATAAATATAAAATGCCCTATTCTACTCTGTTTTGGAGTATATACACCAACTCCATATGCTCTCTCACGTAAAATACAAAAATTCTATATTTAAGCGAATCGAAAATAATCTAAATATTATCTAGGCACCGCAATGTTAAAAACAAAATTTCTCTGAATATAATCAGTCAGAAAAAATATACAATGACCTTCTCTACTTTGTTTTGTTGTATATACACCAACTCAATATGCTCTCTCATGTAAAATACAGAAATAAAAATTTTACCAGAATCAAAATTCTAAATATTATCTAGGCACTGCATGTTAAAAACAAAATTTCTCTGAATATAATCTTTCAAAAAATATATACAATGCCCTATACTACTCTGTTTTAAAGTATATAAACCAACTCTGTATGCTCTCTCATGTAAAATATAGAAATTCTAAATTTATGTGAATCAAAAAAAATCTACATATTATCTAGGCACCCCAATGTCAAAAGCAAAATTGCTCTGAATATAATCTGTCAGAAAAAATATACAATGCCCTTTTCTATTCTGTTTTGGAGTATATACACCAACCCAATATGCTCTCTCATGTAAAATACAGAAAATATAATTTTACACGAATCGAAAACATCTAAATATTATCTAAGCATCTCAATGATAAAAACAAAATGCTCTGAATATAATCTGTCAGAAAAAATATACAATGCCCTATTCTACTCTGTTTTGGAGTATATACATTAACTAAGTATGCTCTCTCATGTAAAATACAGAAATTCAAATTTTAAATGAATTGAAAAAATCTAAATATTATCTAGACAGCCCAATGTTAAAAACAAAAATCCTCTGAAGACAATCTGACATAAAAAATATACAATGTTCTATTCTAATCTTTTTTGGTGTATATACACCAACTCAATATGCAATGTCATGTAAAATACAGAAATTCTATATTTAAGCGAATCGAAAAATACCTAAATATTACCTAGGAACCCCAATATTGAAAGCAAAATTGCTCTGAATATAATCTGTCATAAAAAATATACAACGCCCTATTCTACTCTGTTTTGTATTATGTACACCAACACAATAGGCTCTCTCATGTAAAATACAAAAATTCTAATTTTACCAAAATCGAAAACATCTAAATAGTATCTAGTCACCCCAAAATTAAAAACAAAATTGCTCTGAATATAATCTGTCAGAAAAAATATACAATGCCCTATTCTACTTTGTTTTGGAGTATATACACCAACTCAGTATGCTCTCCCATGTAAAATGCCGAAATTCTAAATTTTCGTGAATCGAAATAAATCTAAATATTAACTAGGCACCCCAACGTTAAAAGAAAAATATCTCTGAATATTATCTGGTAGAAAAAATATACAATGCCTTATTATACTCTGTTTTAGAGTATATACACAAACTCCATATGCTCTCTCATGTAAAATACCGAAATTCTAATTTTACGTGAATCGAAAAAAATCTAAATTTAATGAAGGCATTCCAATGTTAAAAACAAAATTGCTCTGAATATAATGTGTCATAAAAAATATACAATGCCCTATTCTACTCTGTTTTGGAGTATATACACCAACTCAGTGTGCTCTCTCATGTAAAATACTAAAATTATAATTTTAACAGAATCGAAAACATCTTAATATTATTTAGGCACCTGAATTTTAATAGCATAATTGCTCTGAATATCATCTGTCAGAGAAAATATACAATGCCCATTTCTACTCTGTTTTGTAGTATATACACTAACTAAATATACTCTCTCAAGTAAAATACTGATACTATAATATTACGCGAATTAGAAAAAAATCTAAATAATATCTAGGCGCCCCAAAGTTAAAAGAAAATGGCTCTGAATATAGTCTGTTAGAAAAAATATACAATGCCTTATTCTACTCTGTTTTGGAGTATATACACCAACTCAGTATGCTCTCTCATGTAAAGTACCGAAATTCTAATTTTAGGTGAATCGAAAAAAAATCTGAATATAATCTAAGCACCCAAATGTTAAAAAAAAATTGCTCTGATTAGCATCTCTCAGATAAAATATACAATGCCCTATTCTACTCTGTTTTGGAGTATATACACCAACTCAGTATGCTCTCTCATGTAAAATACCGAAATTCTAATTTTACGTGAATCGAAAAATATCCAAATATTATCTAGCCACCCCAATGTTAAAAGTAAAATTGCTCTGAATATAATTTGTCAGAAAAAATATACAATGCCCTTTTCTACGCTGTTATGGAGTATATACACCAACTCAATATGCTCTCACATGTAAAATAACGAAATTCTAATTTTATGCAAATCGAAATAATTTTAAATAATATCTAGGCGCAGGAAAGGTAAAAGAAAATGGCTCTAAATATAGTCTGTTAGAAAAAATATACAATGGCTTATTCTACTCTGTTTTGGTGTATATACACCAAGTCCGTATGCTCTCTCATGTAAAATACCAAAATTCTAATTTTACGTGAATCAAAAAATATCCAAATATTATCTAGCCACCCCAATGTTAAAAGTAAAATTCCTCTGAATATTATTTGTCAGAAAAAATATACAATGCTCTTTTCTACGCTGTTATGGAGTATATACACCAACTCAATATGCCCTCTCATGTAAAATAATCAAATTCTAATTTTATGCGAATCAAAATAATTATAAATAATATCTAGGCGCAGGAAAGGTAAAAGAAAATGGCTCTAAATATAGTCTGTTAGAAAAAATATACAATGCCTTATTCTACTCTGTTTTGGTGCATATACACCAACTAAGTATGCTCTCTCATGTAAAATACAGAAATTCTAATTTTACGTGAATCAAAAAAATCTAAATACTATCTAGGCACCCCAATTTTAAAAACTAAATTGCTCTGAATATAATCTGTCAGAAAATATGTGCAATGCCCTATTCTACTCTGTTTTGGAGTATATACACCAACTCCATATGCTCTCTAATGTAAATTAAGAAAATTCTATATTTAAGGGAATCAAAAAAAATTTAAATATTATCTAGGCACCCCAATGTTAAAACAAAATTGCTCTGAATATAATCTGTCAGAGAAAATATACAATGCCCTTTTCTACTCTGTTTTTTAGTATATACACCAACTCAATATGCTCTCTCCTGTAAAATACAGAAATTCTATTTTTACCCGAATCGAAAAAATCTAAATATTATCTAGGCACCCCAATGGTAAAAACAAAATTGCTCTGAATATAATCTGTTAAAATAAAAATACAAGGCCTTATTCTACTTTGTTTTAGAGTATATACGCCAACTAAGTATGCTCTCTCATGTAAAATACAGAAATTATAGTTTTACCCAAAACGAAAAAATCTAAATATTATCTAGGCACCTGAATATTAAAAGAAAGATTGCTCTGAATATAATCTGTCTGAACCAATATACAATTCCCATTTGTACTCTATTTTGGTGTATATACATAAACTCAGTATGCCCTATCATGTAAAATAAAAAAATTATAATTTTACCCGAATCGAAAAAATCTAAATATCATCTATGCCCCCCAGAGGTAAAAGAAAATGGCTCTGAATATACTCTGTTAAAAAAAATATACAATGATATATTCTACTCTGTTTTGGAGTATATACACCAACTCAGTATGCTCTCGCATGTAAAATACCGAAATTCTAATTTTACATGAACCGAAAAAATCTAAATATTATCTAGGCACCCCAATGTTAGAAACAAAATTGCTCTGAATATAATGTGTCAGAAAAAATATACAATGCCATTTTCTACTCTATTTTGGAGTATACACACCAACTCAATATGCTGTCTCATGTAAAATACAGAAATTCTATATTTAAGCAAATAGAAAAAAATCTAAATATTATCTAGGCACCCAATGTTAAAAGCAAAATTGCTCTTAAAATAATCTGTCAGAAAAAATATAGAATGTTGTTTTCTACTTTGTTTTGGAGTATATAAACAAACTCAATATTCTTACATGTAAAATATCGAAATTCTAGTTTTACGCGAATCGAAAAAATCTAAATAATACCCAGGCGCCCCAAAGTTAAAAGAAAATGTCTCTGAATATAGCCTGTCAGAAAAAATATACAATGCCTTATTCTACTATGTTTTGGAGTATATACACCAACTCAGTATGCTCTCTCATGTAAAATACCGAAATTCTAATTTTACGTGAATCAAAAAAAAAATCTAAATAATATCTAGGCGCCCAAAAGTTAAAAGAAAATGGTTTTGAATATAGTGTATTAGAAAAAATATACAATGCCTTATTTCACTCTTTTCTGGAGTATATACACCAACACAGTATGCTCTCTCATGTAAATACCGAAATTCTAATTTTACGTGAATCGAAAAAAATCTAAATATTATCTAGGCATCCCAATGTTAAAAACAATATTGCGCTGAATATAATCTGTCAAAAAATATATACAATGCCTTATTCTACTTTGTTTTGGAGTATATACACCAACTCCATATTCTCTCTCATGTAAAATACAGAAATTCTATATTTAAGCAAATCGAAAAAGATCTAAATATTATCTAGGCACCCCAATGTTAAAGCAAAATTGCTCTGAATATAATCTGTCAGAAAAAATACACAATGCCCTTTTCTACTCTGTTTTGTAGTAAATACACCAATTCAATATGCTCTCTTTGTAAAATACAGAAATTCTAATTTTACGTGAACCGAAAAAAATCTAAATATTATCTAGGCACCTTAATGTTAAAAACAAAATTGGTCTGAATATAATCTGTCAGAAATAATATACAGTGCCCTATTCTACTCTGTTTTGGAATATATACACCAACTCACTATGCTCACTCATGTAAAATACAGAAATTATAATTTCACCCGAATCGATAATATCTAAATATTATCTAGGCACCTGAATGTAAAAAGCAAAATTGCTCTGAATATAATATGTCAGAAAAAATATACAATGCCCTACTTAACTCTGTTTTGGAGTATATACAAAAACTCAGTATTCTCTCTAATGTAAAATACCGAAATTCTTATTTTCCGTGTATTGAAATTAATCAAAATATTATCTAGGCACCCCAATGTTAAAAGCAAAATTGCTCTGAATATAATCTGTGAGATAAAATATACAATGCCCAATTCTACTTTGTTTTGGAGTATATACACCAATTCAATATGCTCTCTCAAGTAAAATAGAGAAATTCTATATTTAAGCGAATCGAAAAAATTTAAATATTATCTAGGCACCCCAATGTTTAAAGCAAAATTGTCAGAAAAAGTATACAATGCCCTATTCTACTCTCTTTTAGAGTATATACAATGCCATTTCTACTCTGTTTTGGAGTATATACACCAACTCAGTATGCTCTCTCATGTAAAATACTGAAATTCTAATGTTACGTGAATAGAAAAAATCTAAATATTATCTAGGCACCCCAATGTTTAAAGCAAAATTGCTCTGAATATAATGTCAGTAAAAATATACAATGTTCATTTCTACTCTGTTTTTGAGTATATACACTAACTCCATATGCTCTCTCACGTAAAATATTGAAATTCTTAATTTACGTGAATCGAAAAAAATCTAAATAATATCTAGGTGCCCCAATGTTAAAAGAAAATGGCTCTGAATATAGTCTGTTAGAAAAAATATACAATGCCTTATTCTACTCTATTTTGTAGTATATCCACCAATTCAATATGCTCTCTCATATAAAATACAGAAATTCTAATTTTACCCGAATCGAAAAAATCTAAATATTATCTAGGCACCCCAATGTTAAAAAAAAATTGCTCTGAATATAATCAGTGAGATAAAATATACAATGCCCTATTCTACTTTGTTTTGGAGTATATACACCAACTCAATATGCTCTCTCATGTAAAATAGAGAAATTCTATATTTAAGCGAATCAAAAAAATTTAAATATTATCTAGGTGCCCCAAAGTTAAAAGAAAATGGCTCTGAATATAGTATGTTAGAAGAAATATACAATGATATATTCTACTCTGTTTTGGAGTATATACACCAACTCAGTATGCTCTCTCATATAAAATACCAAAATTCTAATTTTATGTGAATCGAAAAATATCTAAATATTATCTAGGCACCCCAATGTTAAAAACAGAATTGCTCTGAAAATAATCTGTCAAAAAAATATACAATGCGCTTTTCTACTCTGTTTTGTAGTATATACTCCAACTCAATATGCTCTCTCATGTAAAATACCGAAATTATAATTCTATGTGAATCGGTAAGAAATCTTATTAATATCTAGGTGCCCCAAAGTTAAAAGAAAATGGCTCTGAATATAGTATGTCAGATAGAATATACAATGCCCTTTTCTACTCTGTTTTGGAGGACATACACCAACTCCATATGCTCTCTTGTAAAATATAAAAATTCTATATTTAAGCGAAACGAAAAAAATCTAAATATTATCTAGGCACCCCAATGTTAAAAGCAAAATTGCTCTGAATATAATCTGTCAGAAAAAATATACAATGCCCTATTCTACTCTCTTTTAGAGTATATACAAAAACTCAGGATGCTCTCTTATGTAAAATACCGAAATTCTAATTTTACGTGAATCGAAACAAACGTAAATATTATCTAGGCATTCCAATGTTAAAAACAAAATTGCTCTGAATATAATGTGTCATAAAAAATATACAATGCCCTATTCTACTCTGTTTTGGAGTATATACACCAACTCAGTATGCTCTCTCATATAAAATACAGAAATTATAATTTTACCAGAATCGAAAAAATCTTAATATTATCTAGGCACCCGAATGTTAATAGCACAATTGCTCTGAATATAATCTGTCAGAGAAAATATACAATGCCCATTTCTACTCTGTTTTGTAGTATATACACTAACTCAATATACTCTCTCAAGTAAAATACTGATATTTTAATATTACACGAGTTAGAAAAATATCTAAATAATATCTAGGCGCCCCAAAGTTAAAAGAAAATGGCTCTGAATATAGTGTGTTAGAAAAAATATACAATGCCTTATTCTACTCTGTTTTGGAGTATATAAACCAACTCAGTATGCTCTCATGTAAAGTACCGAAATTCTAATTTTACGAGAATGGAAAAAAATCTAAATATTATCTAAGCACCCCAATGTTAAAAAAATATTGCTCTGATTATCATCTGTCAGATAAAATATACAATGCCCTATTCTACTCTGTTTTGGAATATATACACCAAATCAATATGCTCTCTCATGTAAAATACCGAAATTCTAATTTTATGTGAATCGAAAAACTTTTAAATAATATCTAGGCACACGAAAGGTAATAGAAAATGGATCTAAATATAGTCTGTTAGAAAAAATAAACAATGCCTTATTCTACTCTTTTCTGGAGTATATCGACCAACTCCATATGCTCTCTCATGTAAAATACAGAAATTCTAATTTTACGCGAATCGAAAAAATCTAAATATTTTCTAGGCACCCCAAAATTAAAAACAAAATTGCTCTGAGTATAATCTGTCAGAAAATATATACAATGCCCTATTTTACTCTGTTTTGCAGTATATACACCAACTCCATATGCTCTCTCATGTAAATTAAAAAAATTGAATATTTAAGTGAATCAAAAAAATATAAATATTATCAAGGCACCCCAATGTTAAAGCAAAATTTCTCTGAATATAATTTGTGAGAAACAATGCCCTTTTCTACATTGTTTTTTAGTATATATACCAACTCAATATGCTCTCTCATGTAAAATAGAGAAATTCTATATTTTCCCGAATTGAAAAAATCTAAATATTACCTAGGCACCCCTATGTTAAAAACAAAATTGCTCTGAATATAATCTGTCAGAATAAATATACAATGCCCTATTCTACTTTGTTTTATAGTATATACACAAACTAAGTATGCTCTCTCATGTAAAATACCAAAATTCTAATTTTAGGTGAATCGAAAAAAATCTAAATAGTATCTATGCACCCCAATGTTAAAAATAAAATTGCCCTGAATATAATCTGTAATAAAAAATATACAATGCCTTATTCTACTCTATTTTGGAGTATATACTCCAACTCAGTGTACTCTCTCATGTAAAATACAGAAATTATAATTTTACCCGAATAAAAATTCTAAATATTATCTAGGCACCTGAATGTTATAAGCAAATTTGCTCTAAATATAATCTGTCAGAACAAATATACAATTCCCATTTTTACTCTCTTTTGGTGTATATACAAAAACTCAGTATGATCTATCATGTAAAATACAGAAATTCTAAATTTACCCGAATCGAATATATCTAAATAGCATCTACGCACCCCAAAGTGAAAAGAAAATGGCTCTGAATATACTCTGTTAGAAAAAATATACAATGATTTATTCTACTCTGTTTGGGAGTATATACACCTTCTCAGTATGCTCTCTCAAGTAAAATACCGAAATTCAAATTTTACATGAATCGAAAATAATCTATATATTATCTAGGCACACCAATGTTAAATACAAAATTGCTCTGAATATAATCTGTCATAAAAAATATACAATGCCCTTTTCTGCTCTGTTTTGGAGTGTATAAACCAACTCCATATGCTCTCTCATGTAAAATACAAAAATTCTATATTTAAGCGAATAGAAAAAAATCTAAATACCCTCTAGGCACCCCAATGTTAACAGGAAAATTACTCTGAATATAATCTGTCAGAAAAAATATACAATGCTATTTTCTACTTTGTTTTGTAATAAATACACCAACTCAATATGCTCTCTCGTGTAAAATACCGAAATTCTAATTTTACCTGAATCAAAAAAATCTAAATATTATCTAGGCACCCCAATGTTAAAAACATAATAGCTCTGAATAAAATCTGTCAGAAAAAATTTACAATGACCTATTCTACTCTGTTTTGGAGTATATAAACAACTCAGTATGCTCTCTCAAGTAAAATACCGACATTCTAATTTTACGTGAACCGAAAAAAATCTAAAGATTATCTAGGCACCCCAATGTTAAAAACAAAATTGCTCTGAGTATAATCTGTCAGAAAAAATATACAATGCCCTATTCTACTCTGTTTTGGAGTATATACACCAACTCTACATGCTCTCTCATGTAAAATACAGAAATTTTATATTTAAGCAAATCGACAGAAATCTAAATATTATCTAGGCATTCCAATATTACAAGCAAAATTGCTCTGAATATAATCTGTCAGAAAAAATATACAATGACCTATTCTACTCTGTTTTTTAGTATATACACCAACTCATTATGCTCTCTCATGTAAAATAGAGAAATTCTAATTTTACTTTAATCGAAAAAATCTAAATAATATCTAGGCGTCCTAAAGTTTAAAGAAAATGCCGTAGAATATAGTGTGTTAGAAAAAATATACAATGCCTTATTTCACTCTTTTCTGGAGTATATACATCAACACAGTTTGCTCTCTCATGTAAAATACCAAAATTCTAATTTTACGTGAATTGAAAAAAATCTAAATATTATCCAGGCATCCCAATGTAATAAACAAAATTGCTCTAAATATAATCTGTCAAAAAAAATATACAATGCCTTATTCTATTCTGTTTTGGAGTATATACACCAACTCCATATTCTCTCTCATGTAAAATACAGAAATTCTATATTTAAGCAAATCGAAAAAGATCTAAATATTATCTAGGCACCCCAGTGTTAAAGCAAAATTGCTCTGAATATAATCTGTCAGAAAAAATACACAATGCCCTTTTCTACTCTGTTTTGTAGTAAATACACCAATTCAATATTCTCTCTCTTGTAAAATGCAGAAATTCTAATTTTACGTGAACCGAAAAAAATCTAAATATTATCTAGGCACCCCAATGTTAAAAACAAAATTGGTTTGAATATAATCTGTCAGAAATAATATACAATGCCCTATTCTACTCTGTTTTGGAATATATACACCAACTCCGTATGCTCTCTCAAGTAAAATACAGAAATTATAATTTCACCCGAATCGATAATATCTAAATATTATTGAGGCACCTGAATGTAAAATGCAAAATTGCTCTGAATATAATCTGTCAGAAAAAATATACAATGCCTTATTCTACTTTGGTTTGGAGTATATACACAAACTCAGTATGCTCTCTCATGTAAAATACCGAAATTATAATTTTACGTGAATTGAAGAAAATCTTAATAATTTCTAGGCACCCCAAAGTTAAAAGCAAAATTGCTCTGAATATATTCTGTTATAAAAAATATAGAATGCCTTATTCTACTTAGTTTTCGAGTATATACACCAACTCAGTATGCTCTCTCATGTAAAATAACGAAATTCTAATTTGACCCGAATCGAAAAAATCTAAATATTATCTGGGCACCCCAATGTTAAAAACAAAACTGCTCTGAATATAATCTGTCAGAAAAAATATAAAATGCCATATTCTACTCTGTTTTGGAATATATACACCAACTCAGTATTCCCTCTAATGTAAAATACCGAAACTCTAATTTTTCGTGAATTGAAAAAAATCTAAATATTATCTAGGCACCCCAATGTTAAAAACAAAATTTCTCTGAATATAATCTGTCACAAAAAATATACAATGCTTAATTCTACTCTTTTTTGGAGTATATAAACCAACTCTATATGCTCTCACATGTAAAATACAGAAGTTCTATATTTAAGCACATTGAAAGAAATCTAAATATTATCTAGGCACCCCAATGTTAAAAGCAAAGTAGCTGTGAATACAATCTGTCAGAAAAAATATACAATGCCCTTTTCTACTTTGTTTTGTAGTATATACACCAACTCAATATGCTCTCTCATGTAGAATACAGAAATTCTAATTTTACTTTAATCAAAAAAAATCTAAATATTTTCGAGGCACCAGAATGTTACTAGCAAAATTGCTCTGAATATAATCAGTCAGATAAAATATACAATGTTATATTCTACTTTGTTTTGGAATATATACACCAACTCCATATACTCTCTCATGTAAAATACAGAAAATCTATATTAAAGCGGATCGAAAAAATTCAAAATATTATGTAGGCAACCCAATGTTTAAAGCAAAATTGCTCTGAATATAATGTGCCAGAAAACATATACAATGCCCTATTCTACTCTGTTTTGGAGTATATAAACCAACCCAGTATGCTCTCTCATGTAAAATACAGAAATTATAATTTTACCCGAATCGAAAAAATCTAAATATTATCTAGGCACCCCAATGTTAAAAGCACAATTCCTCTGAATATAATCTGTCAGAAAAAATATACAATGCCGATTTCTACTTTGTTTTGGTGTATATACACCAACTCAGTATGCTCTCTCATGTAAAATACCGAAATTCTAAATTTACGTGAAACGAAAATAATCTAAATATTATCTTGGCACCCCAATGTTAAATGCAATATTTCTCTGAAAATAATCTCTCAGAAAAAATATACAGTGCCATTTTCTACTCTGTTTTCGAGTATATACACCTACTCAATATGCTCTCATGTAAAATGTCAAAATTCAAATTTTACGTGAATCGAAAAAAATCTAAATAATATCTAGGTGCCCCAAAGTTACAGGAAAATGGCTCTTAATATAGTCTGTTAGAAAAAATACACAATGCCTTATTCTACTCTGTTTTGGAGTATATACACCAACTCAGTATGCTCTCTCATGTAAAGTACCGAACTTCTAATTTTACGTGAATCAAAAGATATCTAAATATTATCTAAGCACCCCAATGTTAAAAGAAAATTGCTCCGATAATCATCTGTCAGAAAAAATATACAATGCCCTATTCTACTCTGTTTTGGTGTATAAACACCAACTCAGTATGCTCTCTCATCTAAAATACCAAAATATTAATTTACGTGAATCGAAAAAAATATACATATTATCTAGCCACCCCAGTGTTAAAAGTAAAATTTCTCTGAATATAATTTGTCAGAAAAACTATACAATGCCATTTTCTACTCTATTTTGGAATATATACACTAACTCAATACGGTCTCTCATGTAACATACAGAAATTCTATATTTAAGCGAATCGAAACAAATCAAAATATTATCTAGGCACCCCAATGTTAAAAGCAAAATTGCTCTGAATATAATCTGTCAGAAAAAATATACAATGCTGTTTTCTACTCTGTTTTGGAGTATATACACCAACTCAATATCCTCTCATGTAAATTATTGAAATTCTAATTTTATGTGAATCGAAAAAAATCGAAATGTTATCTAGGCATCCCAATGTTAAAAACAATATTGCTCTGAATATAATCTGTGAGAAAAAATATACAATGCCCTATTCTATTCTGTTTTGGATTATATACACCAACTCAGTATGCTCTCTCATGTAAAATACCGAAATTCTAATTTTACGTGAATCGACAAAAATCTAAATATTATCTAGGCACCCCAATGATAAAAACCAAATTTCTCTGAATATAATCTGTCAGAAAAAATATACAATGATTTATTCTACTCGTTTTTGGAGTATATATACCAACACCATATGCTCACTCATGTAAAATACAGAAATTCTAGATTTTAGCCAATCGAAAAATATATAAATATTATCTAGGAACACCAATGTTAAAAGCAAAATTGCTCTTAATATAATCTGTCAGAAAAAATCTACAATGCCCGTTTTTACTCTGTTTTAAAGTATATACGTCAACTCAGTATGCTCTCTCATGTAAAATATCGAAATTCTAATTTTACGAGAAACGGTAAAAAATCTTAAGAATATCTAGGCAACACAAAGTTAAAAAAAATGGCTCTAAACATAGTCTCTTTAAAAAATATACAATGCCCTTTTCTACTCTGTTTTGGAGTATATACACCAAGTCAATATGCTCTCTCACATGAAATACAGAAATTCTAATTTTACGCGAATCGAAAAAAATCTAAATAATATCACGGCGTCCCAAAGATAAAAGAAAATGGCTCTAAATATATTCTGTTAGAAAAAATATACAATACCTTATTCTACTCTGTTTTGGAGTATATACACCAACTCAGTAGGCTCTCTCATGTAAAATACAGAAATTCTAATTTTACGTGAATCGAAAAAAATCTAAATATTATCTAGGCACCCCAGTGTTAAAAACCAAATTTCTCTGAATATAATCTGTCATAGAAAATATACAATGTTCGATTCTACTCTGTTTTGGAGTATATACACCAACTCAATATGCTCTCTCATGTAAAATAAAGAAATTCTGTATTTAAGCGAATCGGAAAAAAATGTAAATATTATCTAGGCACCCTAATGTCAAAATAAAAATTGTTCTGAATATAATCTGTCAGAAAAAATATACAATGATTTTTTCTACTCTGTTTTGGTGTATATACACCAACTCAGTGTGCTCTCTCATGTAAAATACTGAAATTCTAATTTTACGTGAATCTAAAAAATTCTAAATATTATCTAGGCACCCGAATGTTATAAGCAAAATTGCTCTGAATATAATCTGTCAGAAAAAATATACAATGCCTTTTTCGACTCAGTTTTGTGGTATATACACCAACTTCATATGCTCTCTGAGGTAAAATACAGTAATTATATATTTAAGCGAATCGAAAAATATCTAAATATTATCTAGGCACCTCAATGTTAAAAGCAAAATTGCTATGAACATAATCTGTCAGAAAAAATATACAATGCCCTTTTCTACTCTGTTTAGGGGTATATACACCAACTCAATATGCTCTCTCATGTAAAATTGCAAAATTCTAATATTACGTGAATCAAAAAAATCTAAATAATATTTAGGTTCCCCAAAGTTAACGATAATGGCTCTGAATATAGTCTGTTAGAAAAAATATACAATGCCTTATTCTACTATGTTTTGGAGTATATAAACCAACTCAGTATGTTCTTTCATATAAAATACCAAAATTATAATTTTGCGTGAATAGAAAAAAATCTAAATATTATCTATGCATATCAATGTTCAATGCAAAATTGCTCTCAATATCACCTTTCAGTAAAAACATACAATGCCCTATTCTACTCTGTTTTCGAGTATATACACCAACTATATATGCTGTTATGTAAAATACAGAAAATCTATATTTAAGCAATTCGATAAAAATCTAAATATTATCTAGGCTTCTTAATATTAAAAGCAAAATTGCTCTGAATATAATTTGTCAGTCAAAATATACAATGCCCTTTTCTACTCTGTTTTGGAGTACATACACCATCTCAATATGCTCTCTCCGGTAAAATACAGAAATTAAAATTTTATGTGAATCAAAAAAATCTAAATATTATCCAGGCACCCCAATTGTTAAAAGCAAAATTGCTCTGAATATATTCAGTCAGAAAAATTATACAATGCCCTTTTCTACTCTGTTTTGGAGTATATACACCAACTCAATATGCTCTCATGTAAAATACCGAAATTCTAATTTTACGCGAATCGAAATAAATCTAAATAATATCTAGAAGCCCCAAAGATAAAAGAAAATGGCTCTGAATATATTCTGTTAGACAAAATGTACAATGCCTTATTCTACTCTGTTTTGGAGTATATACACCAACTCAATATGCTCTCTCATGTAAAATACAGAAATTCTAATTTTACATGAATCGAAAAAAATTTAAATAATATCTAGGCACCGCAAAGTTAAAATAAAATGGCTCTGAATAAAGTCTGTTAGAGAAAATATACAATGCCTTATTCTACTCTATTTTGGCGTATATACACAAACTCAGTATGCTCCCTCATGTAAAATACCGAAATACAAATTTTACGTGAATTGAAAAAAATCTAAATATTATCTAGGCACTCCAATGATAAAAAACATATTGCTCTAAATATAATCGGTCAGAAAAAATATCCAAGGACCTTTTCTACTCTTTTTTGTAGTATATACACCAACCGAATATGCTCTCTCATGTAAAATACCGAAATTCAAATTTTATGTGAATCGAAAATAATCTAAATAATATCTAGGCTCTCCAAAGTTAAAAGAAAATGGCTCTGAATATAGTCTGTTAGAAAAAATATACAATGCCTTATTCTACTCTGTTTTGGAGTATATACATCAACTCAGTTTGCTCTCTAATGTAAAATACCGAAATTCTAATTTTACGCAAATCGGTAAAAAATCTTAATAATATCTAGGCGCCCCAAAGTTAAAAGAATATGGCTCTGAATATAGTCTGTTAGAAAAAATATACAATGCCTTATTCTACTCTGTTTTGGATTATATACACAAACTCTGTATGCTCTCTCATGTAAAATACCGAAATTCTAATTTGACCAGAATTTAAAAAATCTAAATATTATCTAGGCAACCCAATGTTAAAAGCAAAATTAGTTCGAATATAATCTGTCAGAGAAAATATAAAATGCCCTATTCTACTCTGTTTTGGAGTATATACACCACCTCCATATGCTATCTTTTGTAAAATACAGAAATTCAATATTTTAGCAAATCGAAAACAATCTAAATCATATTTAGGCGTTCCAACGTTAAAACAAAATGGCTCTAAATATAGTCTGTTAGAAAAAATATACAATGCCTAAATCTAGTCTTTTTTGCAGTATATACACCAACTTAGTATGCTCTCTCTTGTAAAATAGCGAAATTCTAATTTTACGTGAATCGAAAAAAATCTAAATATCATCTAGGCACCCCAATGCTAAAAGAAAATTGCTCTGAACATAATCTGTCAGAAAAAATATACAATGCCCTTATCTACTCTGTTTTGGTTTATATACACCAACTAATTATGCTCTCTGATGTAAAATACCGAAATTCTAATATTATGCAAATCGAAATAAATCTAAATAATATGTAGGCGCCCCAAAGGTAAAAGAAAATGGCTCTGAATATAGTCTATTATAAAAATTATACAATGCGTTATTCTACTCTGTTTTGGAGTATATACACCAACTTAATATGCTCTCTAATGTAAAATACAGAAATTGTAATTTTACACGAATCGAAAAAAATCTAAATAATATCTAGGCACCGCAAAGTTAAAAGAAAATGGCTCTGAATAAAGTCTGTTAGAGAAAATATACAATGCCTTATTCTACTCTATTTTGGAGTATATACACAAACTCAGTATGCTCTCTCATGTAAAATACCGAAATACTAATTTTACGTGAATCAAAAAAAATCTAAATATTATCTAGGCACTCCAATGATAAAAAACATATTTCTCTGAATATAATCTATCAGAAAAACTGAACAAGGCCCTATTCTACTCTGCTTGGAGTATATAAATCAACTCAGTATTCTCTCTCATGTAAAATACCGAAATTCTAATTTTACGTGAATCGAAAAATATCTAAATATTATCTAGAAACCCCAATGTTGAAAGCAAAACTGCTCTGTATATAATCTGTCAGAAAAAATATACAATGCCCTTTTCTACTCTTTTTTGGAGTATATACACCAAGTCAATATGGTCTCTCAGGTAAAATCCCGAAATTCTAATTTTACGCGAATCAAAAAAAATCTAAATAATATCTAGGTGCTCCAAAGTTATAAGAAAATATCTCTGAATATAGTCTGCTAAAAAAAATATACAATGCCTTATTCTACTCTGTTTTGGACTATATACACCAACTCAGTATGCTCTCTCATGTAAAATACCGAAATTCTAATTTTACCCGAATTGAAAAAATCTAAATATTATCTAGGCACCCCAATGTCAAAAACAAAATTGCTCTGAATATAATCTGTCATAAAAAATATACAATGCGATTTTTTACTTTGTTTTATAATATATACACGAACTACGTATGCTCTCTCTTGTAAAGTACAGAAATTCTAATTTTACGTGAATCGAAAAAAATCTAAATATTATCTAGGCATCCCAATGTTAAAAGCAAAATTGCTCTGAATATTATCTCTCAGAAAAAATAAACAAATTTATATTTTACTCTGTTTTGGAGTATATACACCAACTCAATATGCTCTCTCATGTAAAATATCGAAATTCAAATTTTATGTGAATCGAAAAAAATCTAAATACTATCGTGGCACCCCAAAGTTAAAAGAAAATCTCTCTAAATATAGTCTGTTAGAATAAAAATACAGTGCCTTATTCTACTCTGTTTTGGATATATACAACCACTAAATATGCTCTCTCATGTAAAATACCGAAATTCTAATTGTACCCGAATCACATAAATCTAAATATTATCTAGGCATTCCAATGTTAAAAACAAAATTGCTCTGAATATAATCTGTCAAAAAAATATACAATGCCCTTTTCTACTCTGTTTTGGAGTATATACACTAACTCCATGTGCTCTCTCATATAAAATACAGAAATTCTATATTTAAGCGAATCGAGAAAATTCTAAATATTATCTAGGCACACCAATGTTAAAGCATAATTGCTCTGAATATACTCTGTCAGAAAAAATATACAATGCCGTTTTCTACTCTGTTTTGTAGTATATACACCAACTCCATATGCTCTCTCATGTAAAATACAGAAATTCTAATTTAACCAGAATCGAAGAAATCTAAATATTATCTAGGCACCCCAATGTTAAAACAAAATTGCTCTAAATATAATCTGTCAGAAAAAATATACAATGCCCTATTCTACTCTGTTTAAAAGTATATACATTAACTCAGTATGCACTCTCATGTAAAATACCTAAATTCTAAATTTACGTGAATCGAAAAAAATCTAAATATTATCTAGGCACTCCAATGTTAAAAGCAAAATTGGTCTGAATATAATCTGTCAGAAAAAATATACAGTGCCCTATTCTACTTTGTTTTGGAGTATATACACCAACTCCATATGCTCTCTTATGTAAAATACAGAAATTCTAATTTTACGTGAATCAAAAAAAATCTAAATAATATCTAGGCGCCTTAATGTTAAAAGAAAATGGCTCTGAATATAGTCTGTTAGAAAAAATATACAGTGCCTTATTCTAATCTTTTTTGGTGTATATACACCAACTCAGTTTGCTCTCTCATGTAAAATACAGAAATACTAATTTTACACAAATCGAAAAAATCTAAATATTATCTAGGCACCCCAATATTAAAAACAAAATTGCTCTGAATATAATCTGTCAGAAAAAATATAGAATGTTCTATTCTACTCTGGTTTGGAGTATATACACCAACCCCATATGCTCTCTCATGTAAAATACTGAAATCTATATTTTAGCGAATCGAAAACAATCTAAATATTATCTAGGCACCACAATGTTAAAAGCAAAATTGCTCTGCATATAATCTGTCAGAAAAATTATACAATGCCCTATTCTACTCTGTTTTGGAGTATATACACCAACTCAATATGCTCTCTCATGTAAAATACAGAAATTTTAATTTTATGTGAAACGAAATAAATTTAATATTATCGAGGCATGCCAATGTTAAAAGCAAAATTGCTCTGGATATAGTCTGTCAGAAAAAATATACAATGCCCTTTTCTACTTTGTTTATGAGTAGATACACCAACTCACTCTGCTTTCTTATGTAAAATAGAAAATTCTAATTTTACGTGAATCGAAAAAAATTTAAATATTATCTAGGCACCCAAATGTTAGTAGCAAAATTGCTCTGAATATAATCTGTTAGAAAATATACACAATGCCTTTTTCTTCTCTGTTTTGGAGTATATACATTAACTCAGTAAGCGCTCACATGTAAAATATCGAAATTTAATTTTACATAAAACGAAAGGAATATAAATATTATCTAGGCACTTCAATGTTAAAAGCAAGATTGCTCTGAATATATTCTGTCCGAAAAAATATACAATGCCCTATTGTACCTTGTTTTGGAGTATATACACGGACTACATATGCTCTCTCATGTAAAATACAGAAATTCTATATTTAAGTGAATCGAAAAAAATCTAAATATTATCTAAGCATGCCAATGTTAAAAGCAAAATTGCTCTGAATATAATCTGTCAGAAAAAATATACAATGCCCTTTTCTACTCTGTTTTGGAGTACATACACCAACTCAATATGCTCTCTCATGTAAAATACCGAAGTTCTAATTTTACGCAAATCGATTTAAATCTAAATAATATCTAGGCACCCCAATGTTGAAAGAAAATGTCTTTGAATATAGTCTGTTAGAAAATATATACAATGCCTTTTTCTACTCTGTTTTGGAGTATATACATTAACTCAGTATGCTCTCTCATGTAAAATACCGAAATTCAAATTTTACGTGAATCGAAGAAATCTAAATAATATCTTGGCGCTATGAAGCTAAAAGAAAATGGCTCTGAATATAGTCTGTTAGAAAAAATACACAACGTCCTATTCTACTCTTATTTAGAGTATATATACCAACTCAGTATGCTCTCTCATGTAAAATAAAGAAATTATAATTTTACCCGAATCGAAAAAATCTAAATATTATCTAGGCACCCCAATGTTAAAAACAAAATTGCTCTAAATATAATCTATCAGAAAAAATATACAATGCCCTATTCTACTTTGTTTTGAAGTATATACACAAACTCCACTTGCTCTCTCAGGTAAAATACAGAAATTCTATATTTAAGCGAATCGAAAATAATCTAAATATTATCTTGGCACCCCAATGTTAAAAACAAATTATTCTGAATATAATCTGTCAGAACAAATATACAATGCCCTATTCTACTCTATTTTAAAGTATATAAAACAACTCAGTATGCTTTCTCATGTAAAATAAATAAATTATAATTTTACCAAAATCGAAAAAATCTAAATATTATCTACTGATTCGAATGTTAAAAGCAAAATTTCTCTGAACATAATCTGTCAGAACAAATATACAATGCCCATTTTTACTCTGTTTTGGTTTATATACACCAACTCAGTATGCTCTCTCATGTAAAATACAGAAATTCCAATTTTACCTGAATCGAACAAATCTAAATATTATCTAGGCGCCCCAAAGTTAAAAGAAAATGGCTCTGAATATAGTTTGTTTGAAAACATATACAATGCCTTACTCTACTCTGTGTTGGAGTATATACATTAACTCAGTGTGCTCTCTCATATAAAGTACCGAAATTCTAATTTTACGTTAATTGAAAAAAATGTAAATACTATATAGCCACCCCAATGTTAAAAGAAAAATTGGTCTGAATATAATTTGTCATAAAAAATATATAATGCCCTTTTCTACTCTGTTTCAGTGTATATACAGCAACTCAATATGCTCTCTCATGTAAAATACCGAAATACAACTTTTTCATGAATCGAAAAGTATCTATATAATATCTAGGCACCCGAAAGGTAAAAGAAAATGGCTCTGAATATAGTCTGTTAGAAAAAATATACAATGACTTCTTCTACTCTGTTTTGGTGCATATACAAAAACTCAGTACGCACTCTCAGGTATAGTACCGAAATTCTAAATTTACGTGAATCGAAAAAAACCTAAATATTATCTAGGCACCCCAATGTTAAAAGCAAAATTGCTCTGAATATAACCTGTCAGAAAATATATACAATGCCCATTTCTACTCTGTTTTGTAGTATATACACCAACTCAATATGCTCTCTCATGTAAAATACAGAAATTCTAATTTTACACAAATTGACAAAATCTAAATATTATCTAGGCACCCCAATGTTAAAAGTAAAATTGCTCTGAATATACTCTGTAAGAAAAAATATACAATGCCCTATTCAACTCTGTTTTAGAGTATATACACCAACTCTGTGTGCTCCCTCATGTAAAATACTGAAATTCAAATTTTACGTGAATCGAAAAAAATCTAAATATTATCTAGGCACCCCAATGTTAAAAGAAAATTGCTAGAAATATAATCTATCAGAAAAAATATACAATGCCCTTTTCTACTCTAGTTTGGAATATATATACCAACTCAGTATGCTCTTTCATGTAAAATACCGAAATTCAAATTTTACGCAAATCGGTAAAAAATCTTAATAATATCTACGCGCCCCAATGTTAAAAACAAAATTGCCCTGAATATAATCTTTCAGAAGAAATATACAATGCCCTATTATATTCTGTTTTGGAGTATATATATTAACTCAATATGCTCTCTCATGTAGAATACAGAAATTCTAATTTTACTTTAATCGAAAAAATCTAAATAATATCTAGGCATCCCAAAGGTAAAAGAAAATGGCGTTGAATATAGTCTGTTAGAAAAAATATACAATGCCTTATTCTACTCTGTTTGGGGGTATATACACCAACTCAGTATGCTCTCTTATGTAAAATACCAAAATTCTAATTTTTCGTGAATCAAAAAAAATCTAAATATTTTCTATGCAGTCGAGTGTTAATAGCAAAATTGCTCTGAATATAATCTGTCAGAAAAAATATAAAATGCCCTTTTCTACTCTGTTTTGTAGTATATACACCAACTCAATATGCTTTTTCATGTAAAATACAGAAATTCTAATATTACGCAAATAAAAAAAATCTAAATAATATCTAGAAGCACCAAAGTTAAAAGAAAATGGCTCTTAATATAGTCTGTTAGAAAAAATATGCAATGCTTTATTATACTCTGTTTTGGAGTATATACATGAACTCAGTATGCTCTCCCATGTAAAATACAGAAATTCTAAATTTACGTGAATTGAAAAAAATCAATATTATCTAGGCACCCCAATGTTAAAAGCAAAATTGCTCTGAATATAATCTGTCAGAAAAAATATACAATGCCCTTTTCTACTCTGTTTTGGAGTATATAAAACAACTCAATATACTCTCGAATGTAAAATTCCGAAATTCAAATTTTATGCCAATCGAATAAAATCTAAATAAAATGTAGGCGCACTAAGGTAAAAAGAAAATGGCTCTAAATATAGTCTGTTAGACAAAATAGACAATGCCTTATTTTACTCTGTTTTGGAGTATATACACCAACTCAGTTTGCTCTCTCATGTAAAACACCGAAATTCTAATTTTACGTGAAGTGAAAAAAATCAATATATAATCTAGGCACCCCAATGTTAAAAGGAAAATTGCTCTGAATATAATATGTCAGAAAAAATATACAATGCCCTTTTCTACACTGTTTTAGAGTATATACAAAAACTCAAAATGCTGTCTCATGTAAAATACCGAAATTCTAAATCTACGTGAATTGGTAAAAAATCTTAATAATATCTAGGCGCCCAAAAGTTATAAGAAAATGGCTCTGAATATAGTCTTTCATCAAAAATATACACTGCCCTTTTCTACTCTGCTTTGGAGTACATACACCAACTCAATATGCTCTCTCATGTAAAATACAGAAATTCTATATTTAAGCGAATAGAAAAAAATCTAAATATTATATAGGCACCCCAATGTTAAAAGCAAAATTGCTCAGAATATAATCTGTCAGAAAAAATATAAAATGCCATTTTCTACTCTTTTTTGGAGTATATACACCAAGTCAATATGCTCACTCATGTAAAATACAGAAATTCTAATATTACGCGAATCGAAAAAAATCTAAATAATATCTAGTTGCCCCAAAGTTCAAATAAAATGGCTCTGAATATAGTCTGTTAGAAAAAATATACAATGCCTTATTCTACTCTGTTTTGGAGTATATACACCATCTTAATATGCTCTCTCATATAAAATACCAAAATTCTAATTTTACGCAAATCGAAAAAAATCTAAATAATATCTAGGCGACCCAAAGTTAAAAGAAAACGACTCTGAATATAGTCTGTTAAAAAAAAATACAATGCCTTATTCTACTCTGTTTTGGAGTATATACACCAACTCATTATGCTCTCTCATGTAAAATACCGAAATTCTAATTTTACGTGAATCAAAAAAAAATCTAAATATTATCTAGGTACCGCAATGTTAAAAACAAAATTGCTCTGAATATAAACTGTCAGAAAAAATATACAATGCCCTATTTTACTCTGTTTTGGAGAATATACACCAACTCAGTATGTTCTCTCATGTAAAATACAGAAATTCTATATTTAAGCGAATAGAAAAATATCTAAATATTATCTAGGCACCCCAAGGTTAAAAGCAAAATTGCTCTGAATATAATCTGTCATAAAAAATATAAAACATTCATTTCTACTCTGTTTTATAGTATATACACCAACTCAATATGCTCTCTCATGTAAAATAAAGAAATTCTAATTTTACGCAAATCGAACAAAATCTAAATAATATCAAGGCTCCCAAAAGTTAAAAGAAATTGGCACAGAATATAGTCTGTCAGAAAAAATGTACAACGCCCTATTCTACTCTGTTTTGGAGAATATACACCAACTCCATATGCTCTCTCATGTAAAATACAGAAATTGTGTATTTAGCGAATCAAAAAAAATTTAAATATTATCTAGGCACCCCAATATTAAAAACAAAATTGCTCTGAATATAATCTGTCGGAAAAAATATACAGTGTTCATTTCTACTCTGTTTTGTAGTATATACACCAACTCAATATGCTCTCTCATTTAAAATAGTGAAATCCTAATTTTAAGCAAATCGAAAATTATCTAAATAATATCTTGGCACCCCAAAGATAAAAGAAAATGGCCCTGAATGTATTCTGCTAGAAAAAATATACAATGTTCTTTTCTACTCGGTTTTGGATTATATACACCAACTCAGTAGGCTCTCTCATGTAAAATAAAAAAATTCTAATTTAAGCGAATCGAAAAGAATCTAAATATTATCCAGGCACACCAATGTTAAAAGCAGAATTGCTCTGAATATAATCTGTCAGAAAAAATATACAATGCCCTTTTCTACTCCGTTTTGTAGTATATACATCAACTCAGTATGCTCTCATGTAAAATACCGTAATTATAATTTTATGCAAATCGAAAAAAATCTAAATATTATCTAGGCACATTAATGTTAAAAGCAAAATTGTTCTGAATATAATCTGTCAGAAAGAATATACAGTGCCTTATTTTACTGTTTTGGAGTGTATACACCAACTCAATATTCTCTCTCATGTAAAATACAGAAATTTAAATTTAACGTGAATTAAAAAAAATCTAAATATTATCTAGGCACCCAAATGTCAAAAGCAAAATTGCTCTAAATATAATCTGTTAGAAATAATTTACAATGCCCTTTTCTACTCTGTTTTGTAGTATATACACCAACTCAATATGCTCTCTCATGTAAAATACCAAAATTCAAATTTTACGTGAATCGAAAAAAATCTAAATAATATCTAGGTGCCCCAAAATTAAAAGAAAATGGCTCTGAATATACTTTGTGAGAAAAAATATACAATGCCTTATTCTACTCTTTTTTGGAGTATCTACGCACACTCGGTATTCTCTCTCATGTAAAATACCGAAATTCAAATTTTACCTTTATCGAAAAAAAATCTATATTTAAGAGAATCCAAAAAACTCTAAATATTATCTAGGAACCCCAATGTTAAAAGCAAAATTGCTCTGAATATAATCTCTCAGAGAAAATATACAATGCTTTTTTCTACTCTGTGTTGGAATATATACACCAAATCAATATGCTCTCTCATTTAAAATATCAAAATTGTAATTTTACGCTAACAGAAATAATCTAAATAATATCTAGGCGCCCCAAAGTTAAAAGATAATGGCTCTGAATATAATCTGTCAGAAAAAATATACAATGCCTTATTCTACTCTGTTTTGGAGCATATAAACCAACTCAGTATGCTCTCTCGTTTAAAATACAGAAATTCTAATTTTACCCGAATCAAAAAAATCAAAATTGTAATTTTACGCTAACAGAAATAATCTAAATATTATCTAGGCACCCCAATGTTAAAAACAAAATTACTCTGAATATAAACTGTCAGGAAAAATATACAATGCCCTATTCCACTCTGTTTTTAAGTATATGCACCAACTCCATATGCTCTCTCATGTAAAATACAGAAATTCTATATTTAAGAAAGTCGAAAAAAATCTAAATATTATCTAGGCACATTAATGTTAAAAGCAAAATTGCTCTGAATAAAATCTGTCAGAAAAAATATACAGTGCCTGATTCTACTCTATTTTGGAGTATATACACCAACTCAGTATGCTCTTTCATGTAAAATACCGAAATTCTAATTTTACATGAATCAAAAAAAATCTAAATATTATCTAGGCACCAGAATGTTAAAAGCAAAATTGCTCTGAATATAATCTGTCAGAAAAAATTTACAATGCCCTTTTCTACTCTGTTTTGTAGTATATACAGCAACTCAGTATGCTCTCTCATGTAAAATACCGAAATTCTAAATATACGCGAATCGAAAAAAATCCAAATAATATCTACGAGCCCCAAAATTAAAAGAAACTGGCTCTGAATATACTCTGTTAAAAAAAATATACAATGCCTTATTCTACTCTGTTTTGAGGTATATACACCAACTCGGTATGCTTGCTCGTTTAAAATACAGAAATTTTAATTTTACCCGATTTGAAATAATCTAAATATTATCTAGGCATCCCAATGTTAAAAAAAAAATTGCTCTTAATATAGTCTGTCAGAAAAATGTACAATGCCCTATTCTACTCTGTTTTTGAGTACATACACCAACTCTACCTGCTCTCTCATGTAAAATACAGAAATTCTATATTTAAGCGAGTCGAAAAAAATTTAAATATTATCTAGGCACCCCAATTTTAAAAACATAATTCCTCTCAATATAATCTTTCAGAGAAAATATACAATTCCCTGTTTTACTCTTTTTTGGAGTATATACACCAACTCAATATGCTCTCTCATGTAAAATAGCGAAATTCTAATTTAACACGAATCTAAAAAAGTCTAAATAATATCTAGGCATCCCATAGGTAAAACAAAATGGCTCTGAATATAGTCTGGTTGAAAAAATATACAATGCCTTATTTCACTTTGTTTTGGAGTATATACACCAAGTAAGTATGCTCTCTCATTTAAAATTCAGAAATTCGAATTTTACTGGAATCAAAAATATCTAAATAATATCTAGGCACCCCAATGTTAAACACAAAATTTCTCTGAATATAAACTCTCAAAAAAATATACAATGCCCTATTCTACTCTCTTTTGAGTATATACACCAACTCAGTATGCTCTCTCATGTAAAATACAGAAATTCTAATATTACATGAATCGAAAAAAAAACTTAATATTATCTAGACACCCCAATGTTAAAAGTAAAATTGCTCTGAGTATATCCTCTCATAAAAAATATAGAATGCCATTTTCTACTCTGTTTTGGAGTATATACACCAACTCAATTTGCTCTCTCATGTATAATACAGAAATTCTATATTTAAGCGAATCGAAAAAAATCTAAATATTATCGATGTACCCCAATGTTTAAAGCAAAATTGCTCTGAATATAATCTGTGCGAAAAAATATACAATGTTCTTTTCTACTCCGTTTTGGAGTATATAAACCAACTCAATATGCTCTCCCATGTAAAGTACCGAAATTGTAATTTAACGCGAATCAAAAAAATCTAAATAGTATCTAGGCACCCGAAAGTTATAAAAAAATGGCTCTGAATATAGTATGTTAGAAAAAATATACAATGCTTTATTCTAATTTGTTTTGGAGTATATAAATCAATTCAGTATGCTCTCTCGTGTAAAATACAGAAATTCTAATTTTACCCGAATCGAAAAAATCTAAATATTATCTAGGCAGCCCAATGTTAAAAACAAAATCGCACTGAATATAATCTGTCAGAAAAAATATACAATGCCCTTTTCTTCTCTGTTTTTTAGGATATAAATCAACTCAATATGTTCTCTCAAGTAAAATACAGAAATTCTAATTTTATCCGAATCGAAAAATTCAAAATATTATCTAAGCATCCCAATGTTAAAAACAAAATTGTTCTGAATATAGTCTGTCAGAAAAAATATACAATGCCCTATTCTATTCTGTTTTGGAGTATATACGCCAACTCCATATGTTCTCTCATATAAAATACAGAAATTCTATATTTAAGTGAATCGAAAAAAATCTCAATATTATCTAGAAACCTCAATCTTAAGAGCAAAATTGCTCTGAATATAATCTGTCAGAAAAAATATACAATGCCCTTTTCTAATTTTTAAAGTATATACACCAACTCAATATGCTCCCTCATGTAAAATACAGAAATTCTTATCTTACCCAAATCGAAAAAATCTAAATATTATCTAGGCACCCCAATGTTGAAAACAAAATTGCTCTGAATATAATCTGTCAGAATAAATATACAATGCCCTATTCTACTCTGTTTTGGAGTATATACACAAACTCAGTATGCTCTCTCATGTAAAATACCGAAATTCTTATTTTACGTGAATCGAAAAAAATCTAAATATTATCTAGGCACCCCAATGTTAAAAGCAAAATTTCTCTGAATATAATCTGTCACAAAAAATATTCAATGCTATTTTCTACTCTCTTTTGGAGTATATACTCCAACTCAATATGCTCTTTCATGTAAAATACCAAAATTCAAATTTTACGCGAATCGAAAAAAATCTAAATCATATCTAGGCGCCACAAATTTAAAAAAAATTGGTTCTGAATATAGTCTGTTAGAAAACATATACAATGCCTAATTCTACTATGTTTTGGAGTATATACACCAACTCAGTATGCTCTCTTTTGTAAAATACAGAAATTCTATATTTACGCGAATCGAAAAAAATCTAAATATTATCTAGGCACCCCAATGTTAAAAACAAAATTTCTCTGAATATAATCTGTCAGAAAAAATATACAATGCCCTATTCTATTCTGTTTTGGAATATATACACCAACTCCATATGCTCTCTCATGTAAAATACAGAAATTATATATGGAAGCTAATCGAAAAAAATCTAAATAATATCTAGCACCCCAATGTTAAAAGCAAAATTGCTCTAAATATAGTCTGTCAGAAAAAATATACAATGTCCTTTTCTACTCTGTTTTGGTGTATATACACCAACTCAATATGCTCTCTCATGTAAAATACCGAAATTCGAATTTTACGCAAATTGAAAAAAATCTAAATAATATCTAGGCACACCAAAGTAAAAGAAAATGGCTCTAAATATAGTGTGTTATAAAAAATATACAATGCCTTATTCTGCTTGGTTTTGGAGTATATAAAGCAACACACTATGGTCTCTCATGTAAAATACATAAATTATAATTTTACCCGAATCGAAAAAATCTAAAGATTATCTAGGCACCCCAATGTTAAAAACAAATTTGCTCTGAATATGATTTGTAAAAAAAATATACAATGCCCTATTCTACTCTGTTTTGGAGTATATACACCAACTCCATATGCTCTCTCATGTAAAATACAGAAATTCTAATTTCACCCGAATTGAAAAAAATCTAAATATTATCTAGGCACCTTAATGTTAAAACCAAAATTGCTCTGAATATAATCTGTCAGAAAAAGTATAAAATGCCCTTTTCTACTCTGTTTTGAAGTATATACGACAACTCCATATGCTCTCTCAAGTAAAATATCGAAATTGTAATTTTACGCGAATTGAAAAAAATCTAAATAATATCTAGGCGCCCCAAAGTTAAAAGAAAATGGCTCTGAATATAGTCTGTTAAAAAAAATATACAATGCCGTATTCTACTCTGTTTTGGAGTATATACACCAACCCACTCTGCTCTCTCATGTAAAATACAGAAATTCTAATTTCACCAAAATCTAAAAAATCAAAATATTATCTAGGCACGCCAATGATAAAAACAAAATTGCTCTGAATATATTCTGTCTGAAAAAATATACAATGCCGTATTCTACTCTGTTTTGGAGTATATAAACCAACCCACTCTGCTCTCTCATGTAAAATACAGAAATTCTATATTTAAGCGAATCAAAAAAAAGCTACATATTATCTAGGAACCCCAATGTTAAAAACAAAATTGCTCTGAATATAGTCTGTCAGGAAAATTATACAATGCCCATTTCTACTCTGTTTTTGAGTATATACTTCAACTCAATATGCTCTCTCATGTAAAATATCGAAATTCTAATTTTACACCCATCGAAAAAAATCTAAATAATATCTAGGCACCCCAAAGTTAAAAGAAAATGGCTCTGAATATAGTCTGTTACAAGGAATATACAATGGCTTATTCTACTCTGTTTTGGAGTATATACACCAACTCACTATGCTCTCTTATGTAATATACCGAAATTCTAATTTTACGTGAATCGAAAAAAACCTAAATATTACCTAGGCACCCCAATGTTAAAAACAAAATTGCTCTGAATCTAATCTGTCAGAAAATATATACAATGCCCTATTCTACTCTGTTTTAAAGTATATACACCAACTCAATATGCTCTCTCATGTAAAATACAAAAATTCTATATTTAAGAGAATCCAAAAAACTCTAAATATTATCTAGGAACCCCAATGTTAAAAGCAAAATTGCTCTGAATATAATCTGTCAGAATAAATATACAATGCCCTTTTCTACTCTGTTTTGGAGTATATACACCAACACAGTAAGCTCTCTCATGTAAAATACCAAAATTCTATATACACGCAAATCGAAAAAAATCTAAATATTATCTAGACACTGCAATGTGGAAATAAAATGGATCTGAATATCATCTGTCAGGGAAAATATACAATGCCCTTTTCTACTCTATTTTGGAGTATATACACCAACTCAATATGCTCTCTCACGTAAAATATTGAAATGCTAAATTTACGCTAATCAAATGAAATCTAAATATTATCTAGGCACCCCAATGGTAATAGAAAAATTGCTCTGAATATAATCTGTCATAAAAAATATACAATGCTTTTTATACTCTGTTTCAAAGTGTATACACCAACTCAATATGCTCTCTTTGGTAAAATACCAAAACTCAAAATTTACTCGAATCGAAAAATATCTAAATATTATCTAGGATCCCAATGGTAAAAGCAGAATTGCTCTGAATATAATCTGTCATAAATAATATGCAATGCCCAATTCTACTCTGTTTTGTAGTATATACACCAACTCAATATGCTCTCTCATGTAAAATACCAAAATTCTAAATTTAAGGGAATCCAAATGTATCTAAATATTATCTAGGAACCCCAATATTAAAAGCAAAATTGCTCTGAATATAATCTGTCAGAAATAATATACAATGCCCTATTTTACTTTGTTTTGTAGTATATAGACCAACTCAATATGCTCTCCATGTAAAATACCAAAATTCAAATATCACACAAACCCAAAAAAATCTAAATATTATCTAGGCACCCCGTTGTTAAAAGTAAAACTGCTCTGAATATAATCTATCAGAAAAAATATACAATGCCCTTTTCTATTCTGTCTTGGAGTATATACACCAACTCAATATGCTCTCTCATGTAAAATACCAAAATTCTAATTTTAAGCGAATGGAAAATAATCTAAATATTATCTAGGCACCCCGTTGTTAAAAGTAAAACTGCTCTGAATATAATCTGTCAGAAAAAATATACAATGCCCTTTTCTACTCTGTTTTGGAGTATATACACCAACCCAATAAGCTCTCTTATGTAAAATAACGAAATTCTATATACACGCGAATCGAAATAAATCTAAATATTATCTAGGCACCCCAATGTTAAAAGCAGAATTTATCTGAATATAATCTGTCAGAAAAAATATACAATGCCCTTTTCTACTCAGTTTTGGAGTATATAAACCAACTCAATATGCTCTCTCATGTGAAATACCGAAATTCTAAATTTCCGCGAATCAAAAAAAATCTAAATATTATCTAAGCAACCCAATGTTAAAAGCAAAATTGCTCTGAATATAATAAGTCAGAATAAATATACAATGCTTTTTTCTACTCTGTTTTGGAGTATATACACCAACGCAATATGCTCTCCCATGTAAAATACCGAAATGAAAATTTTACACGAACCGAAAAAAATATAAATATTATCTAGGCACCACAATAATAAAAGGAAAATTGCTCTGAATATAATCTGTCAGAGATAATACACAATGCCCGTTTTTACATTTTGGAGTATATACACCAACTCAATATGCTCTCTCATGTAAAATACCGAAATTCTAATTCTACGGGAACTGAAAAAAAATTTAAATAATATCTAGGCACCCCAATGTTAAAATCAAAATTGCGCTGAATATAATCTGTCAGAAAAAAAATACAATGCCTTTTTCTACTTTGTTTTCGAGTGTATACACCAACTCAAAATGCTCTCTCATGTAAAATACTAAAATTCTAATTTTACGCAAATCAAAATATATCTAAATATAATCTAGGCACCCGAATGTTAAAAGCAAAATGGCTCTGAATATAATCTGACAGAAAAAAAATACCATGGCCTTTTCTACTCTGTTTTGGAGTATATTCACCAACTCAATATGCTCTCCCATGTAAAATACCGAAATTCCAATTTTATGCGAATCGAAAAAAATCTAAATATTACCTAGGCACTTGAATAACAGAAGAAAATGGCTCTGAATATAATCTGTCAGAAAAAAATATACAATGACCTTTTCTACTTTGTTTTGGAATATATACACCAACTCAATATGCTCTCTTATATAAAATACCGAAATTGTAATTTTATGCAAATCGAAATAAATCTAAATATTATCTAGGCACCCAAATGTTAAAAGCAAAATTGCTTTGAATATAATCTGTCAGAAAAAATATACAATTCCCTATTCTACTCTGTTTTGCATTATAAACACCTACTCAATATGCTCTCTTATGTAAAATACCGAAATTCTAATTTTACAGGAATCGAAAAAACTCTAAATATTATTTAGGGAACCCAATGTTAAAAGCAAAATTTCTCTGAATATAATCTGTAAGGAAAAATATAAAATGCCGTTTTCTACTCTTTTTTGTAGTATATACACGAAATCAATATGCTCTCCCATGTAAAAAAGCGAAATTCTAATTTTACGAGAATCGAAGAAAATCTAAATATTATATAGGCAATCCAATGATAAAGGAAAATTTCTCTGAAAATAATCTGTCAGAAATTATATACAATGCCTGTTTATACTCTGTTTTCGAGTATGAACTCCAACTCAATATGCTCTCCCATGTAAAATACCGAATTTCTAATTTTACGCGAATCGAAAAAGTCTAAATATTATCTAGGCACCCCAATGTTAAAAACAAAATTGCTCTGAGTATAATCTGTCAGAAAAAATATACAATGTTTTTTTGTACTCTGTTTTCGAGTATATACACCAACTCAATATGTTCTCTCATGTAAAATACCGAAATTCAAATTTTACGTGAATCGAAAAAAATATAAATATTATCTAGGCACACCAATGTTAAAAGAAAATGGCTCTGAATATAATCTGTCATAAAAAATATACACTGCTATTTTCTACTTTGTTTTGGAGTATATATACCAACTCAATATGCTCTCTCATAAAAATGCCGAAATTCTAATTTTACAAGAATCGAAAAAAATCTAAATATTATCTAGGCACCCCAATGTTAAAAGGAAAATTGTGAATATGATCTGTCAGTAAAAATATACAATGCCTTTTTCTACTATTTTTTGGAGTATATACACCAACTCAATATGCTCTCCCATGTAAAATATTTAAATTCTACCTTTACACGAATCGAAAAAAATCTAAATATGATCTAGGAACCCCAATTTTAAAAGCAAAATTGTTCTGAATATAACCTGTCATAAAAAATATAAAATGCCCGTTTCTACTCTGTTTTGGGGTATATACACCAACCCAATATGCTCTCTCAGGTAAAATACCGAATTTCTAACATTATGCAAATCGAAGCAAATTTAATATTATCTAGGTAACCCAATGTTAAAAGCAAAATTGCTCTGAATACAGTTTGTCAGAAAATTTGTACAATGCCCTTTTCTACTCTGTTTTGGATTATATAAACCAACTCAATTCGCTCTCTCATGTAAAATATTGAAATTCTAATTTTACGCGAATCCAAATAAATGTAAATAATATCTAGGCACCCCAATGTTAAAAGCAAAATTGCTCTGAATACAATTTGTCAGAAAAAATATACAATGCCATTTTCTACTCTGTTTTGGAGTATATACACCAACTCAATGTGCTCTCTAATGTAAAATAACGAAATATTAATTTAACACGAATCGAAAAAAATCTAAATATTATCTACGCACCCCAAGGTTAAAAGAAAATGGCTCTGAATGTAATCTGTCAGAAAAAATATACAATGCCTTATTCTACTCTGTTTTGGAGTATACACACCAACTCAATCTGCTCTCTCATGTAAAATACCGAAATTCTAATTTTACGTGAATCGAAAATAATCTAAATATTATCTAGGCAACCCAATGTTAAAATCAAATTGCACTGATTATAATCTGTCAGAAAACATATACAATGCCCTTTTCTACTCTGTTTTGGGATGTATACATCAACCCAATATGCTCTCTAATGTAAAATAACAAAATTCTAATTTTACTTGAATCGAAAATATCTAAATATTACCTAGGCACACCAATGTTAAAGGCATAATTCCTCTGAATATAATCTGTCAGAAAAAATATACAATGCCCTATTCTACTTTGTTTTGGAGTATATACATCAACTCAATATGCTCTCTCATGAAAAATACCGAAATTCTAAATATACACGAATCGAAAAAATCTAAATATTACCTACTTACCCCAACGTCAAAAGCAAAATTTCTCTGAATATACTCTGTCAGACAAAATATACAATGCTTTTCTTTCCTCAGTTTTGGAGTGTATACACCAACTCAATATGCTCTCTCATGTAAAATACTAAAATTTTAAATTATTGCGAATTGAAAAAAATCTAAATAGTACCTAGGAACCCCAACGTTAAAATAAAAATTGTTCTGAATATAATCTTTCAGAAAAAATGTACAATGCCCTTTTCTACATTGTTTTGGAGTATATACACAAACTCAATATGCTCTCTCATGTAAAATACCGAAATTCTAAATTTACTCAAATTGAAAAAAATATAAATCTTATCTAGGCACCCGAATGTGGAAAGAAAATGGATCTGAATATAATCTGTCAGAGAAAATATACAAAACCCTTTTCTACTCTTTTTTGGAGTATATACACCAACTCAATACTCTCTCTCTTGTAAAATACCGAAATTCTAAATTTAGGCTAATCAAATGAAATCTAAATATTATCTAGGCACACCAATGGTAATAGCATAATTTCTCTGAATATAATCTGTCAGAGAAAATACACAATGCCCTTTTCTACTCTGTTTTGGTGTATATACACGAACTCAATATGCTCTCTCATGTAAAATACCGAAATTCTAAATTAATTCAAATCAAAAAAATCTAAATATTATCTAGGCACCCCAATGAAAAAAGCAAAATTGCTCTGAATATAATCTGTCAGAAATAAAATACAACGCCCTATTCTACTCTGTTTTGGAGTATATACACCAAATCCATATGCTCTCTCATGTAAAATACTGAAATTGTAATTTTATGTGAATTGAAAAAAATCTACATATTACCTAGGCACCCCAACGTTAAAAGCAAACTTTCTCTGAATATAATCTGACATAAAAAATATACAATGCTTTTTGGTACTCTGTTTTGTTGTATATACACGAACTCAATATGCTCTCTCATGTAAAATACCGAAATTCTAAATTAACTCATATCGAAATAAATCTAAATATTATCTAGGCACCCCAATGAAAAAAGCAAAATTGCTCTGAATATAATCTGTCAGAAATAATATACAATGCCCTATTCTACTCTGTCTGGGATTATATACACCAACTCAATATGCTCTCTCATGTAAAATACCGAAATTGTAAATTTACATGAATCGAAAACAATCTAAATATTACCTAGGCACCCCAACGTTAAAAGCAAAATTTCTCTGAATATAATCTGACATAAAAAATATACAATGCGATTCTCTACTCAGTTTTGAAGTATATTCACCAACTCAATACACTCTCTCATTTAAAATACCGAAATTCTAAATTTACAAGAATCGAAAAAAATCTAAATATTATCTAGGCTCCCCAATGTTAAAAGCAAGTTTTCTCTGAGTATATTCTGTCAGAAAAAATATACAATGCACTTTTCTACTCTGTTTTGGAGTGCATACACCAACTCAATATGCTCTCTCATGTAAAATACCGAAATTTTATATTTACGTGAATCGAAAAAATCTCAATATAATCTAGGCGACCCAATGTTAAAGGCAAAATTGCTCTGAATATAGTCTGTCAAAAAAAATATACAATGCCCTTTTCTACTCTGTTTTGGGATATATACAGCATCACATTATGCTCTCTAATGTAAAATAACAAAATTCAAATTTTATTCGAATAGAAAAAATCTAAATTTTATCTAGGCATTCCAAGGTTATAGGAAAATAACTCTGAATATAATCTGTTATAAAAAATATACAATGCCTTATACTACTCGTTTTTGGAGTATATACACAAAGTCAGTAGGCTCTCTCATGTAAAATACAGAAATTCGACTTATATGCGAATGGAAAAAAATTTAAATATTACCTAGGCACCCCCAGGTTAAAAGAAAATGGCTCTGAATATAATCTGTCAGAAAAAATAGACTATGCCTTATTCTACTCTGTTTTCGAGTATACACAAAAACTCAATATACTCTCTTATGTAAAATACCGAATTTCTAAATTTACACTAATCAAATGAAATCTAATTACTATCTGAGCACCCCAATGGTTATAGAAAAATTGCTCTGAATATAATCTGTCAGAAAAAATATACAATGCCCTATTCTACTCTGTTTTGGAGTATGTACACCAACTCAATATGCTCTCTCATGTAAAATACAGAAATTCTAACTTTAAGGGAATCGAAAAAATATAAATATTATGTAGGAACCCCAATATTAAAAGAAAAATTGCTATGAATATAATCGGTCAGAAATAATATACAATACTCTTTTCTACTCTGTTTTGGAGTATATACACCAACTCAATATGCTCTCTCATGTAAAATACAGAAATTCTAAGTTTACGTGAATCGAAAATAATCTAAATAATATCTCTTAGCCCCAAAGTTAAAAGAAAATGGCTCTGAATACAGTCTGTTAGAAAAAATATACAATGCCTTATTCTACTCTGTTTTGGAGTATATACACCAACTCAGTATGCTCTCTCATGTAAAATATAGAAATTCTAATTTTAACCGAATCATAAAAATCTAAATATTATCTAGGCACCCCAATGTTAAAAACAAAATTGCTCTAAATATAATCTGTCAGAAAAAATATACAATGCCCTATTCTACTTGGTTTTGCAGTATATACACCAAATCAGTAGGCTCTCACATGTAAAATACAAAAATTCGAATTTTATGTGAATCGAAAAAAATTTAAATATTATCTAGGCACCCGAAAAATAAAAGAAAATGGCTCTGAATATAATCTCTAAGAAAAAATAGACAATGCCTTATTCTACTCTGTTTTGGAGTATACAGAAAAACTCAATATGCTCTCTCTGGTAAAATACCGAAATTCTAAAATTATGTTAATAAAATGAAATCTAAATCTTACCTGGGCACCCCAATCGTTATAGCAAAATTGTTGTAGATAAAATCTGTCAGAAAAAAATATACAGTGCCCTTTTCTACTGTGTTTTGGACTATATACACCAACTCAATATGCTCTCTCATGTAAAATACAAAAATTCTAAATTTACTCGAATCGAAAAAGATCTAAATATTATCTAGGCACCCCAATGTTAAAAGCAAAATTGATCTGGATATAATCTGTCAGATATAATATACAATGCCCTATTCTACTCTGTTTTGGAGTATATACACCAACTCCATATGCCCTCTTATTTAAAATATCGAAATTCTAATTTTACGGGAATTGAGAAAAATCTAAATATTATCTAGGAGCCCCAATGTTAAAAGCAAAATTCTTCTGAATGTAATATGTCAGAAATAATATACAATGCCCTTTTCTACTCTGTTTTGGAGTATATAAACCAACTCAGTATGCTCTCTCATGTAAAATACCAAAATTCTAATTTTACCCGAATCAAAAAAAATCTAAATATTATCCAGACACGCCAATGTTAAAAGCAAAATTGCTCTGAATATAATCTGTTTGAAAAAATATACAATGCCCTTTTCTACTCTATTTTTTAGTATATACAGAAACTCAACTTGCTCTCTCATGTAAAATACAGAAATTCTAATTTTACCTGAATCGAAAAAATTCTAAATAATATCTAGGCGAACCAAAGTTAAAAAAAAATGGCTCTGAATACAGTCTGTAAGAAAAAATATAAAATGCCTTATTCTACTGTGTTTTGGAGTATATACACCAACTCAGTATGCTATCTCATGTAAAACACAGAAATTCTAAATTTAAGTGAATTGATAAAAATTTAAATATTATCTAGGCAACCGAATGTTAAAAGAAAAATTGCTATACATATAATCTGTCAGAAAAAATATACAATGCCCTATTCTAATCTCTTTTGAAGTATATAAACCAACTCAGTATGCTTTCTCATGTAAAATACCAAAATTTTAATTTTACACGAATCAAAAAAAATTTAAATAATATCAAGGCGCTCCAAAGTTAAAAGAAAATGGCTCTGGATATAGTCTGTTAGAAAAAATATACAATGCCTTATTCTACACTGTTTTGGAATATATACACCAACTCAATATGCTCCCTCATATAAAATACAGAAATTCTAATTTTACATGAATCGAAATATCTAAATATTCCTTAGGAACCCCAATGTTAAAAAGAAAATGGCTCTGAATGTAGTATGATATAAGAAATATAAAATGACTTATTCTACTCTGTTTTGGAGTATATACACCAACTCAGTGGGCTCTCTCATGTAAAATACAGAAATTCTAAATTTACGTCAATCGAAAAAAATCTAAATATTATCTAGGCACTCGAATGTTAAAAAAAAATAATTGCTCTGTATATAGTGTGGCAGAAAAAATATACAATGCCCTTTTCTAATCGGTTTTGGAGTATATAAACCAACTCGATATGCTCTCTCATGTAAAATTCCGAAATTCTAATTTTACCTGAATCGAAAAAAATCAAAATAATATCTAGGTGCCCCACAGTTAAAAGAAAATGGCTCTGAATATAGTCTGTTAGAAAAAATATACAATGCCTCATTCTACTTTGTTTTGGAGTATATACATCAAATCAGTATCCTCTGTCATGTAAAATACAGAAATTCTAATTTTACCAGAACCGAAAAAATCGAAATATTATCTAGGCACCCCAATATTAAAAATAAAATTGCTCTGCATATAATCTGTCAGAATAAATATACAATGCCGTATTCTACTTTGTTTTGGAGTATATACACCAACTCCATATGCTCTCTCATGTAAAATACACAAATGTTATATTTAAGCGAATCGAAAAAAATGTAAGTATTATCTAGGCACCACAATGATAAAAGCAAAATTGCTCTAAATATAATCTGTCAGTAAAAATGTACAATGCCCTTTTCTACTCTATTTTGTAGTACATACACCAACTCAGTATGCTCTCTCATGTAAAATACCGAAATTCTAATTTTACGCGAATCGAAATAATCTAAATAATATCTAGGCGCCCTAAAGTTAAAAGAAAATGGCTCTAAATATAGTATGTTAGAAAAAATATACAATGCCTTATTCTACTCTGTTTTGAAGTATATACACCAACTCAGTATGCTCTGTCATGTAAAATACCGAAATTCTAATTTTTCCTGAATTGACAAAATCTAAGTATTATCTAGGCACCCCAATGTTAAAAACAAAATTGCTCTCAATATAATCTGTCATAAAAAATATACAATGCCCTATTCCACTCTGTTTTGGAATATATGCACCACCTGCATAAGCTCTCTAATGTAAAATACAGAAATTCTATATATAAGAAAATCGAAAAAAATCTAAATATTATCTAGGCATCCCAATGTTAAAAACAAAATGCTAGGAATATAATCTGTCAGAATAAATATAGAATGCCCTATTCTACCCTGTTTTGGAGTATATACACCAACTCCATATGCTCTCTCATGTAAAATACAGAAATGCTATATTTAAGCTAATCGAAAAAAATATAAATATTATCTAGGCACCCCAATGATAAAATCAAAATTGCTCTGAATATAATCTGTCAAAAAAAATATACAATGCCCTTTTCTACTCTGTTTTATAGTACATACACCAACAGTATGCTCTCATGTAAAATACCGAAATTCTAATTTTACCCGAATCGAAATAAATCTAAATAATATCTACACGCACCAAAGGTAAAAAAAATGGCTCTCAATATAGTCTGTTAGAAAAAATATACAGTGCCTTATTCTACTCCGTTTTGAAGTATATACACCAAATCAGTATGCTCTCTCACGTAAAATACAGAAATTCTAATTTTACCCGAATCGAAAAAATCTAAATATTATCTAGGCACCCCAATGTTGAAAACAAAATTGCTCTGAAAATAAACTGTCAGAAAAAATATACAATGCCCTATTCCACTCTGTTTTTGAGTATATACACCAACTCCATATGCTCTCTCATATAAAATACAGAAATTCTGTATTTAAGCGAATCGAAAAAAATCTAAATATTATCTAGTCAAATTAATGTTAAAAGCAAAATTGCTCTGAATATAATCTGTCAGAAAGAATATACAATGCCTTATTGTACTCTGGTTTGGAGTATATACACCAACTCAGTATGCTCTCTCATGTAAAATATGGAAATTTTAATTTTAGGTGAATCGAAAAAAATCTCAATATTATCTAGGCACCTAATGTTAAAAGCAAAATTACTCTGAATATAATGTGTCAGAAAAAATATACTATGCCCTTTTCTACTCTGTTTTAGTGTATATAAACCAACTCAATATGCTCTCTCATGTAACATACCGAAATTCAAATTTTACGCATATCGAAAAAATTCTGAATAATATCTAGGCGCCACAAAGTTAAAAGAAAATGGCTCTGAATATAGTCTGTTTGAAACAATATACAATGACTTATTCTACTCTGTTATGAAGTATATACACCAACACTGTATGCTCTGTCATGTAAAATAGAGAAATTCTAAATTTACGTGAATCGAAAAAAATCTAAATATTATCTAGGCAAACCAATGTTATAAACAAAATTTCTCTGAATATATTCTGTCAGAAAAAATATACAATGCCCTATTCTACATTGTTTTGGAGTATGTACACAAACTCCATATGCTCTCTCATGTGAAATAGAGAAATTCTATACTTAAGCGAATCGAAAGAAATCTAAATGTTATCTAGGAACCCCAATGTTAAAAGAAAAATTGCTCTGAAAATAATCTGTTAGAAAAAATATACAATGCCCTTTTCTACTCTGTTCTGTATTATATACAACAATTTAATATGCTCTCTCTTGTAAAATACAGAAATGCAAATTTTCCCCGAATTGAAATTATCTAAATATTATCTAGGCACACCAATGTTAAAAACAAAATTGCTCTGAATATAATCTGTCAGAGAAGATATACAATGCCCTATTCTACTCTGTTTTGGAGTATATACACCAACTCAATATGTACTCTCATGTAAAATACCAAAATTCTAATATTACGTGAATCGAAAAACATCTAAATAATATCTAGGCACCCCAAAGTTAAAAGAAAATGGCTCTGAATATAGTCTGTTAGTGAAAATATACAATGCCTTATTATACTCTGTTTTGGAGTATATACACCAACACAATATGCTCTATATTTTAAAATACAGAAATTAAAATTTTACACGAATCGAAAAAATCTCATTATCTAGGTACCCCAATGTTAAAAAGAAAATTGCTTTGAATATAATCTGTTAGAAAAAATAAACAATGCCCTATTCTACTCTGTTTGGAGTATATAAACCAACTCAATATGCTCTTTCATGTAAAATACTGAAATTCTAATTTTACGCTAATCGAACAAAATCTAAATATTATCTAGGCATCCTAATGTTAAAAGCAAAATTACTCTGAATATAATGTGTCAGAAAAAATTTACAATGCCTTTTTCTACTCTGTTTTGGTGTATATACACCAACTCAGTATGCTCTCTCATGTAAAATACAGAAATTCTAAATTTAAGTGAATCGAAAAAAAGCTAAATACTATCTAGGCACCCCAATGTCATAATCAAAATTGCTCTGAATATATTCTGTTAGAATACATATACAAGGCCCTATTCTACTCTGTTTTCGAGTATATACACCAACTCCATATGCTCTCTCATGTAAAATAGTGAAATTCTATATTGAAGCGAATTGAAAAAAATCTAAATATTATCTAGGCACCAAAATGTTAAAAGCAGAATTGCTGTGAATATAATCTGTCAAGGAAAATATACAATGCCTTATTCTACTCAGTGTTGGAGTATATACAACAACTTAGTATGCTCTCTCATGTAAAATAACGAAATTCTAATTATACTCGGATTTAAAAAAATCTAAGTAATATCTAGGCACCCCAAAGTTAAAAGAAAATGGATCTGAATATACTCTGTTAGAAAAAATATACAATGCCTTATTCTACTTTGTTTTGGAGTATATAAACCAGCTCAGTATCCTCTCTCATGTAAAATACCGAAATTCTAATTTTTCCGGAATCGAAAAAATCTAAATATTATCTAGGCACTCCAATGTTAAAAACCAAATTTCTCTGAATATAATCTGTCAGAAAAAATATACAGTGCCCTATTCTACTCTGTTTTGGAGTATATACAACAACTCCATATGCTCTCTCATGTAAAATACACAAATTCTATATTTAAGCGAATTGAAAATAATATAAATATTATCTAAGCACCCGAATGTTAAAAGCCAAATTGCTCTGAATATAATGTCAGAAAAAATATACAATGCGTTCTTCTACTCTGTTTTGTAGTATATAAACCAACTCCATATGCTCTCTCATGTAAAATACAGAAATTCTATATTTAAACGAATCGAAAAAAATCTAAATATTATCTAGGAGCCCCAATGTTAAAAGAAAATGCCTCTCAATATAGTCTGTTAGAAAAAATATACAATGCCTTATTCGACTCTGTTTTGGAGTATATGCAGCAACTCAGTATGCTCTCTTATGTAAGATACAGAAATTCTAATTTTACGTGAATTAAAAAAATCTAAATAATATCTAGGCCCCCCAAAGTTAGAAGAAATCGGCTTTGAATACAGTCTGTTAGAAAAAATATTCAACGCCTTATTCTACTCTGTTTTATAGTATATAAACCAACTCAGTATGCTCCCTCATGTAAAATACAGAAATTCTAGTTTTACTTGAATCTAAGAAATCTAAATATTATCTAGGCACCCCAATGTTAAAAACAAAATTGCTCCGAATATAATCGGTCATAAATAATACACAATGCCCTATTCTAATATGTTTTGGAGTATATAAACCAACTAAGTATGCTCTCTAATGTAAAATACTGAAATTATAATTTTACGTGAATTGAAAAAAATCTAAATATTATCTAGGCACCCCAATGTTAAAAACAAAATTGCTCTGAATAAAATGTCTCAGAGAACATATACAATGCCCTATTCTACTCTGTTTTGGAGTATGTACACCAACTCCTTATACTCTCTTACATAAAATACAGAAATTCTATATTTAAGCGAATCGAAATATATCTAAATATTATCTAGGCACACCACTGTTAAAAGAAAAATTCCTCTGAGTATGATCCCTCAGAAAAAATATACAATGCTCTTTTCTACTCTGTTTAGGAGTATATACACCAACTCAACCTGCTCTCTCATGTAAAATACCGAAATTCTACTTTTACGCGAATCGAAGAAAATCTAAATAATATCTAAGCTCCCCAAAGTTAAAAGCAAATGGCTCTGAATACAGTCTGTTAGAAAAAATATACAATGCCTTATTCTACTCTGTTTTGGAGTATACACACCAACTCAGTATGCTCTCTCATGTAAAATAGCGAAAATCTAAATTTACGTGAATCGAAAATAATTTAAATATTATCTAGGCACACGAATATTAAAAGCAAAATTGCTCTGAATATAATCTGTCGGAAAAAATATACAATTCCCTTTTCTACTCTGTTTTGGAATATATACACCAACTCAGTGTGGTCGGTCATGTAAAATACCGAAATTCTAATTTTACGTGAATTGAAAAAAATCTAAATATTATCTAGTCACCCCAATGTTAAAAGCAAAATTGCTCTGAATATAGTCTGTCAGAAAAAATATACAATTCCCTCTTCTACTCTATTTTGTAGTATATACACCAACTCAATATGCTCTGTCATGTAAAAGACCGAAATTCTAACTATACGTGAATCGAAAATAATCTAAATAATATCTAGGCGCCCCAAAGTTAAATAAAAATGGTTATGAATATAGTCTGTTATAAAAAATATTCAATGGCTCATTCTACTCTTTTTTGGAGTATATACACAAACTCAATATGCTCTCCCATGTAAAATAACGAAATTCTAATTTTACCCAAATCGAAAAAATCTAAATATTATCTAGGCACCCCAATATTAAAAACAAAATTGCTCTGAATATAATCAGTCAGAAAAAATATACAATGCCCTATTCTACTCTGTTTCTGTGTATATACACCAACTCCATATGCTCTCTCATGTAAAATTTAGAAATTCTATATTTAAGCGAATCGAAAAAAATCTAAATATTATCTAGGCACCCCACTTTAAAAACAAAATTTCTCTGAATATAATCGGTCAGAAAAAATATACAATGCCCTATTCTACTCTTTTTTGGAGTATATATACCGATTCCATATTCTTTCTCATGTAAAATACAGAAATTCTATATATAAGCAAATCGAAAAAAATCTAAATATTATCTAGGCACCCCAGTGATAAAAGCAAAATTGCTCTGTATATAATCTGTTAGAAATACTATACAATGCCCTTTTCTACTCTGTTTTGTTGAATATACACCATCTCAATATGCTCTCTCATGTAAAATATAGAAATTCTAATTTTACACGAATCGAAAAAATCTAAGTAATATCTAGGCACCCCAATGCTAAAAACAAAATTTCTCTGAATATAATCTGTCAGAAAAAATATACAATGCTCTATTCTACACTGTTTTGCAGTATATACACCAACAGAGTATGCTCTCTGATGTAAAATAATGAAATTCTAATTTTACATGAATCGAAAAAAATCTAAATATTATCTAGGCACGCCAATGTTAAAAGCAAAATTGCTCTGAATGTAATCTGTCAGGAAAAATATGCAATGCCCTTTTCTACTTTGTTTTGCAGTATATACACAAAATCAATATTCTCTCCCATGTAAAATACCAAAATTTTAATTTTACGTGAATCGAAAAGAATCTAAATAATATCTAGGCGCCCCAAAGTTAAAAGAAAATGGCTCTGAATATAGTCTGTTAGAAAAAATATACAACGTTTTATTCTACTCTGTTTTAAAATATATACACCAACCCAGTAAGATCTCTAATTTAATATACTGAAATACTAATTTTACGTGAATCGAAAAAAATCTAAATAAGATCTAGGCACCTTAATGTTAAAAGCGAAATTGCTCTGAATATAATCTGTCAGAAACAATATACAATGCCTTATTCTTCTTTGTTTTGGGGTATATACAACAACTCAATATGCTCTCTCATGTAAAATACCAAAATTCTAATTTTACGTGAATCAAAAAAAATCTAAATAATATCTAGGCACCCCAAAGTTAAAATAAAATGCCTCTGAAAATAGTCTGTTATAAAAAACATACTATGCCTTATTCTACTCTATTTTGGAGTATATAAACCAACTCAGTATACTCTCTAATGTAAAATACAGAAATTCTAATTTTGCCCGAATCAAAAATATCTAAATATTATCCAGGCACCACAATGATAAAAGCAAAATTGCTCTGAATATAATTTGTCAGAAAAAATATACAATGCCCTTTTCTACTCTGTTTTGTAGTATATACACCAACTCAATATGTTCTCTCATGTAAAATACCGATATTCAAATTTTACGGGAATCGAAGAAAATCTAAGTAATACCTAGGCGCCCCAATGTTACAAGAAAATGGCCCTAAATATAGTCTGTTAGAAAAAATATACAATGCCTTATTCTACTCTGTTTTGAAGTATATACAACAACTCAGTATGCTCTCTCATGTAAAATACCAAAATTCTAAATTTACGTGAAATGAAAAAAATGTAAATATTATCTAGGGACTCAAATATTAAAAGCAAAATTGCTCTGAATATAATCTGTAGGAAAAAATATACAATGCCCTTTTCTACTATGTTTTGGAATATATACATAAACTCAGTATGCTCTTTCATGTAAAATATCAAAATTCTAATTTTACACGAATCAAAAAAAACCTAAATAATATCTAGGCGCCCCAAAGTTAAAAGAAAATGGCTCTGGATATAGTCTGCTACAGAAAACATACAATGCCTTATTCTACTCTGTTTTGGAGTATATACACCAACTCCATATGCTCTCTCATGTAAAATATAAAAATTCTATATTTAACCGAATCAATAAAAATCTAAATATAATATAGGCACCCCAATGTTAAAAACAAAATTCCTCTGAATATAGTCTGCCAGTACAAACATACAATGCCCTATTCTACTCTGTTTTGGAGTATATACAGCAACTCAATATGCTCTCTCATGTAAAATACAGAAATTCTAAATTTAAGCGAATCGAAAATAATCTAAATATTATCTAGGCACCTTAATGTTAAAAGCAAAATTTCTCTAAATATAATCTGTCAGAAAAAATATACAATGCCCTTTTCTACTTGGTTTTGGAGTATATAAACCGACTCAATATGCTCTCTCAAACAAAAATACATAAATTCTAGCTTGACGTGAATCGAGAAAAATCTAAATAATATCTAGGCACCCCAAAGTTAAGAGAAATTGGCTATGAATATAGTCTGTTAGAAAAAATATAAAATGCCTTATTCAACTTTGGTTTAGAGTATATAAACCAACTCAGTATGCTCTCTCATGTAAAATACCGAAATTCTAATTTTACATGAATCGAAAAAATATAAATAATATCTAGGCGCCCCAAAGTTAATAGAAATTGGCTCTGAATATAGTCTGTTAGAAAAAATATACAATGCCTTATTCTACTCTGTTTTGGAGTATATACACCAACTCAGTATGCTCTCTCATGTAAAATACCGAAATTTTAATTTTACCCGAATCGAACAAATCTAAATATTAACTAGGCCACGCAGTGTTAAAAACAAAATTGCTCTGAATATAATCTGTCAGAAAAAAATATACAATGCCTTATTCTACTCTGTTTTGGAGTATATACTCCAACTCCATATGCTCTTTCATGTAAAATACAGAAATTCTATATTTAAGCGAATTGACAAAAATCTAAATATTATCTAGGCACCCCAATGTTAAAAGCAAAATTTCTCTGAATATAATCTGCCAGAAAAAAAATATAATGTCCTTTTCTATTTGTTTTGGAGTACATACTCCAACTCAATATTCTCTCTCATGTAAAATACGGATATTCTAATATTACGCGAATCGAAAAAAATTTAAATAATATCTAGGCGCCCCAAAGTTAAAAGCAAATGGCTCTGAATATAGTCAGTTAGAAAAAATATACAATGCCGTATTCTACTCTGTTTTGCAGTATATAAACCAACGCAGTATGCTCTCTCATGTAAATTACCGAAATTCAAATTTTACGCGAATCAAAAAAAATATAAATAATATCAAGGCACCCCAATGTAAAAAGCAAAATTGCTCTAGATATAATCTGTTAGAAAAAATATATAATGCACTTTTCTACTCTGTTTTCGTGTATATACACATACTCAATATGCTCTCTCATGTAAAATACCGAAATTTTAATTGTACGCGAATCGAAAAAAATCTAAATAATATCTAGGCGCCCCAAGGTTAAAAGAAAATGTCTATGAATATAGTCTGTTGGAGAAAATATACAATGCCTTATTCTACTCCGTTTTGGATTATATACACAAATTCAGTATTCTCCCTCATGTAAAATACCAAAATTCTAATTTTACCCGAATCAAAAAAATCTAAATATTATCTAGGCACCCCAATGTTACAAATAAAATTGCTGTGAATATATTCTGTCAAAAAAATATACAATTCCATATTCTACTCTGTTTTGGTGTATATACAAAAACACCCTATGCTCTCTCAGTTAAAATAAAGAAATTCTATAAATTAAGCGAATCAAAAAAAATCTAAATATTATCTAGGCACCCCAATGATAAAAGTAAAATTGCTCTGAATATATTCTGTCAGCAAAAATATACAACGCCCTTTTCTACTCTGTTTTGTAGTATGTACACCAAATCAATATGCTCTCTCTTGTTAAATACGGAAATTCTAATTTTACACGAATCAAAAAAAATCTAAATAATATCAAGGCGGCCCAAAGTTAAAAGAAAATGGCTCTGAATATAGTCTGTTATAAAAAATATACAATGCCTTATTCTACTCTGTTTTGGAGTATATACACCAACTAAGGGTGCTCTCTCATGTAAAATACAGAAATTTTAATTATACGTGAATTGAAATAAATCTAAATATTATCTAGGCATCCGAATGTTAAAGGGAAAATTGCTCTGAATATATTGTGTCAGAAAAAATACACAATGACTTATTCTACAATGTTTTGGAGTATATACACCAACTCAGTATGCTCTCTCATGGAAAATACAGAAATTTTAATTATACGTGAATCGAAAAAAATCTAAATATTATCTAGGCACCCCAATGTTAAAAGAAAACTTGATCTGAATATAATATGTCACAAAAAATATACAAATTGAAAACAATCTAAATAATATCTAGGCATCCCAAAGTTGAAAGAAAATGGCTCAGAACATAGTCTGTAAGAAAAAATACACGATGTCTTATTCAACTGTGTTTTTGAGCATATACAACAACCCAGTATGCTCTCTCATGTAAAATACCAAAATTCGAATTTTACCCGAATCGAAAAAATCTAAATATTATCTAGGCACCCCAATGTTAAAAACAAAATTGCTTTGAATATAATCTGTCAGAAAAAATATACAGTGCCCTATTCTACTCTGTTTTCGAGAATATACACCAACACCATATGCTCTCTCAGGAAGAATACAGAAATTTTATATTTAAGCGAATCGAAAAAAATCTAAGTATTATCTAGGCATTCAATGTTAAAAGCAACATTGCTCTGAATATAATCTCTCAGAAAAAATATACAATGCCCCTTTCTACTCTGTTTTGTAGTATATACACCAACTCCATATGCTCTCTCATGTAAAATACCGAAATTCTAATTTCACGTGAATTGAAAAAATCTAAATAATATCTAGGCACCCCAAAGTTAAACGAAAATGGCTCTGAATATAGTCTGTCAGAAAAAATATACAATGCCTTATTCTACTCTGTTTTGGAGTATATACACCAATTCAGTATGCTCTCTCAAGTAAAATAACGACATTCTAAATTTACGTGAATCAGAAAGAATCTAAATATTATCTAGGCACCCCAATGTTAGAAGTAAAATTGCTCTGAATATAATCTGTCAGAAAAAATATACAATGCCCTATTGTACTTTGTTTTAAAGTATATACACCAACTCCATATGCTCTTTCATGTAAAATACAGATATTCTCTATTTAAGCAAATCGGAAAAAATCTAAATATTATCTAGGCACCCCAATTGTTAAAAGCAAAATTGCTCTGAATATAATCTGTCAGAAAAAATATACAATGCCCTTTAAAACTCTGTTTTGTAGTATATACACAAACTCAATATGCTCTCTCATGTAAAATACCGAAATTCTAATATTATGCAAATCGAAGAAGATCTAAATAATATTTAGGCGCCCCAAAGTTAAAAGAAAATGGCTCTGAATATAATCTGTTAGAAAAAATATACAATGCCTTATTCTACTTTGTTTTGGAGTATATACACCAACTCAGTATGCTCTCTCATGTAAAATACCGAAATTCTAATTTTACACGAATCGAAAAAATTTAAATTTTATCTAGGCACCCCGATGTTAAAAACAAAATTGCTCTCAATATAATCTGTCAGAAAAAATATACAATGCCTTAATCTACTCTGATTTGGAGTATATACACCAACTCAGTATGCTCTCTCATGTAAAATACCGATATTCTAATTTTACGTGAATTGAAAAAATCTAAATAATATCTAGGCGCCCCAAAGTTAAAAAAAAATGGCCCTGAACATAGTCTGTTAGAAAAAATACACAATGTCTTATTCAACTGCGTTTTTGTGTATATACAATAACCCAGTATGCTTTCTCATGTAAAATACCAAAATTCGAATTTTACCCGAATCGAAAAAATCTAAATATTATCTAGGCACCCCAATGTTAAAAACAAAATTGCTTTGAATATAATCTGTCAGAAAAAATATACAGTGCCCTATTCTACTCTGTTTTCGAGTATATACACCAACACCATATGCTCTCTCAGGAAGAATACAGAAATACTATATTTAAGCGAATAGAAAAAAATATAAGTATTATCTAGGCACCCAATGTTAAAAGCAACATTGCTCTAAATATAATCTGACAGAAAAGATATACAATGCCCATTTCTACTCTGTTTTGTAGTATATACACCAACTCCATATGCTCTCTTATGTAAAATAGCGAAATTCAAATTTCACTTGAATTGAAAAAAATCTAAATAATATCTAGGCACCCCAAAGTTAAAAGAAAATGGCTCTGAATATAGTCTGTCAGGAAAAATATACAATGCCTAATTCTATTCTGTTTTGGAGTATATACACCAACTCAGTATGCTCTCTCATTAAAAATACCGAAATTCTAATTTTACGGGAATCGAAAAAAATCTAAATATTATCTAGCCAACCCAATGTTTAAAGAAAAATTGCTCTGAATACAGTCTGTCAGTAAAAATATACAATGCGGTTTTCTAATCTGTTTTGTTGTATTTAAAGCAACTCAATACGCTCTCTCATGTAAAATACCAAAATTCTAATTTTACGTGAATCGAAAAAAATCAAATTATCTAGACACGCCAATGTTAAAAGCTAAATTTCTCTGAATATAATGTGTCAGAAAAAATATACAATGCTTTATTCTACTATGTTTTGTAGTATATGCACCAACTCAATATGCTCTCTCATGTAAAATACCGAAATTCTAATTTTACCTGAATCGAAAAAAATCTAAATAATATCTAGGTGCCCCAAAGTTAAAAAAAATTGGCTCTGCATATAGTCTGTTAGAAAAAATATACAATGCCTTATTCTACTCTATTTTGGAGGATACACAACAACTCATTATGCTCTCACATGTAAAATACAGAAATTCTAAATTTTCGTGAATCAAAAAACATCTAAATATTATCTAGGCACCCGATTCTTAAAAACAAAATTGCTCTGAATATAATCTGTCTGAAAAATATACAATCCTCTTTTCTACTCTCTTTTTAAGTATATACACCAACTGAATATGCTCTCACGTGTAAAATACAGAAATTCTAATTTTACACGAATCGAAAAATCTAAATATTATCTAGGTACCCCAATGTTAACAGTAAAATTGCTCTTAATATTATCTGTCAGAAAAAATATACAATGCCTTTTCTACTATGTTTTGTAGTATATACACGAACTCAGTATACTCTCTCATGTAAAATACAGAAATTTTAATTTTACATGAATCGAAAACGATCTAAATATAATCTAGGCACCTGAATGTTAAAAGCAAAATTGCTCTGAATAAAATCTGTCAGAAAAAATGAAAAATGCTGTTTTGTACTTTGTTTTGTAGTATATACACCAACTCAATATGCTCTCTTATGTAAAATATCAAAATTCTAATTTTACATGAATCAAAAAAAACATAATAATATCTAGGCGCCCGAAATATAAAAGCAAATGGCTCTGAATATAGTCAGTTATAAAAAATATACAATGCCTTATTCTACTCTTTTTTGGAGTATATACACCAACTCAGTATGCTCTCTCATGTAAAATACAGAAATTCAAATTTTACGCGAATTGAAAAAAATATAAATAATATCTAGGCCCCCCATTGTAAAAAGCAAAATTGGTCTGAATATAATCTGTTAGAAGAAATATATAATGCCCTTCTCTTCTCTGTTTTGGTGTATATACACCAACTCTATATGCTCTCTCATGTAAAAAACCAAAATTTCAATTGTACGCGAATCGAAAAAAATCTAAATAATATCTACGTGTCTCAAGGTTAAAAGAAAATGTCTCTGATTATAGTCTGTTGGAGAAAATATACAATGATTTATTCTACTCCGTTTTGGAGTGTATACACCAATTCAGTATGCTCTCTCATGTAAAATAACGGAATTCTAATTTTAACCGAATCGAAAAAATCTAAATATTATCTAGGCACCCCAATGTTAGAAACAAAATTGCTATGAATATAATCTGTCAAAAGAAATGTACAATGCCCTATTCTTCTCTGATTTGGTATATATACACCAACACCATATGCTCTCTCAGGTAAAATACAGAAATACTATATTTCAGCGAATCTAAAAAAATCTAAATATTATCTAGGCACCCCAATTCTAAAAGTAAAATTTCTCTGAATATAATCTGTCTGAAAATATATACAATGCCCTTTTCTACTCTGTTTTGTAGTATGTACACAAACTCAATATTCTCTCTCTTGTTAAATACCGAAATTCTAATTTTACACAAATCGAAACAAATCTAAATAATATCAAGGCGGCCAAAAGATAAAAGAAAATGGATCTGAATATACTCTGTTAGAAAAAATATACAATGCCTTATTTTACTCTGTTTTGGAGTATATACACCAACAAAGGGTCCTCTCTGATGTAAAATATCGAAATTTTAATTTTACGTGAATTGAAATAAATCTAAATATTATCTAGGCACCCGAATGTTAAAAGCAAAATTGCTCTGAATATATTGTGTCAGAATAAATATACAATGACTTATTCTACAATGTTTTGGAGTATATACACCAACTCAGTATGCTCTCTCATGGAAAATACAGAAATCCTAGTTTTATGTGAATCAAAAAAAAGCTAAATATTATCTGGACTGCCAATGTTAAAACCAAAATTGCTCTGAATATAATCTGTCCGAAAAAATATAAAATGCCCTATTCTACTCTGTTTTGGAGTATAAACACCAACTCCATATGCTCTCTCACGTAAAATACAAAAATTCTATATTTAAGCGAATCGAAAATAATCTAAATATTATCTAGGCACCCCAATGTTAAAAGAAAAATTGCTCTGAATATAATCTGTCAGAAAAAATATACAACGCCCTTTTCTACTCTGTTTTGTAGTATATACACCAACTCAATACGCTCTCTCATGTAAAATAACGAAACTCTAATTTTACGCAAATCGAAAATAATCTAAATATTATCAAGTCACCCCAAAGTTAAAAGAAAATGGCTCTGAATATAGTCTGTTAGAAAAAATATACAATGCCTTATTCTACTCTGTTTTTGAGTATATACTCCAACTCAGTATGCTCTCTCATGTAAAATACAGAAATTGTATATTTAAGCGAATTGATAAAAATCTAAATATTTTCTAGGCACCCCAATGTTAAAAACAAAATGGCTCTGAATATAATCTGACATAACAAATATATAATGCCCTATTCTACTCTGTTTTGGAGTATATACACCAACTACGTATGCTCTCTCATGTAAAATACAGAAATTCTATATTTAAGAGAATCGAAAAATATCTAAATATTATCTAGGCACCCCAATGTTAAAAACAAAATTGATCTGAATATAATCTGTCATAAAAAATATACAATGTCCTTTTCTACTCTGTTTTGAAGTATATACACCAACTCAGTATGCTCTCTCATGTAAAATCACGAAATTCTAATTTTATGCGAATCGAAAATAATCTAAATAATATCTATGCTCCCCAAAGTTAAAAGAAAATGGCTCTGAATATAGTCTTTAAGAAAAAATATACAATTCCTTATTCTACTCTTTTTTGGAGTATATACACCAACTCAGTATGCTCTCTCATGTAAAATACCGAAATTCTAATTTTACGCAAATCAAAAAAAATCTAAATAATATCTAGGCGCCCTAAATTTAAAAGAAAATGGCTCTGAATATAATCTGTCAGAAAAAATATACAATACCTTATTCTACTTTGTTTTGGAATTTATACACGAACTCAGTATGCTCTCTCATGTAAAATACTGAAATTCTAATTTTACCCGAATCGAAAAAATCTAAATTTTATTTAGGCACTTCAATGGTAAAAAAAAATTGCTCTGAATATAATTTGTCAGAAAAAATATACAATGACTTATTCTACTCCGTATTGGAGTATATACACCAACTCAGTATGCTCTCTCATGTAAAATACCGATATTCTAATTTTATGCGAATTGAAAACAATCTAAATAATATCTAGGCGCCCCAAACTTTAAAGAAAATGGCTCTGAACATAGTCTGTTCGAAAAAATACACAATGTCTTATTCAACTTTGTTTTTGAGTATACACAACAACCAAGTATGCTCTCTCATGTAAAATACAAAATTCTAATTTTACCCGAATCGAAAAAATCTAAATATTCTCTAGGCACCCCAATGTTAAAAACAAAATTGTTTTGAATACAATCTGTCAGAAAAAATATACAGTGCCCTATTCTACTCTGTTTTCGAGTATATACACCAACACCATAAGCTCTCTCAGGAAGAATACAGAAATTCTATATTTAAGCAAATCGAAAAAAATCTAAGTATTATCTAGGCACTCAACGTTAAAAGCAACATTGATTGCTCTTAATATAATCTGTCATAAAAAATATACAATGCCCCTTTCTACTCTGTTTTGTAGTATATACATCAACTCCATATGCTCTCTCATGTAAAATACTGAAATTCTAATTTCACGTGAATTGAAAAATATCTAAACAATATCTAGGCACCCCAAAGTTAAAAGAAAATGGTTCTGAATATAGTCTGTCAGGAAAAATATACAATGCCTTATTCTACTCTGTTTTAAAGTATATAGACCAACTCAGTATGCTCTCTCAAGTAAAATAACGACATTCTAATTTTACGTGAATAGGAAAAAATCTAAATATTATCTAGGCACACCAATGTTAGAAGTAAAATTGCTCTGAATATAATCTGTCAGAAAAAATATACAATGCCATATTCTACTCTGTTTTAGAGTATATACACCAACTCCATATGCTCTTTGATGTAAAATACAAATATTCTATATTTAAGCGAATCGGAAAAAATCTAAATATTATCTAGGCACCCCAATGTTAAAATCAAAATTGCCCTGAAAATAATCTGTCAGAAAAAATATACAATGGCCATTTCTACTCTGTTTTGGAGTATATACACCAATTCAATATGCTCTCTTATGCAAAATACCGAAATTCTAAATTTACACGAATCGAAAAAAATATAAATAATATCTAGGTGCCCCAGAGTTAAAAGAAAATGGCTCTGAATATAGTCTGTAAGAAAAAATATACAATGCCTTATTCTACTCTCTTCTGGAGTATATAGACAAACTCCGTATGCTCTTTCATGTAAAAAACAGAAATCCTAATTTTACCCGAATCGAAAAAATCTAAATATTATCTAGGCACCACAATGTTAAAAGCAAAATTACTCTGAATATAATCTGTCAGGAAAAATATACATTGCCCTTTTCTACTTTGTTTTGGGGTATATACACCAACTCAATAAGCTCTCTCATGTAAAATACAGAAATTCTAATTTTACACGAATCAAAAAGAATCTAAATAATATCTAGGAGCACCAAAGTTAAAAAAAAATGGCTCTACATATAGTCTGTTAGAAAAAATATTCAATGCCTTATTCTAATCTGTTTTGGAGTATATACACCAACTCAGCATGCTCCTTCATGTAAAATACCGAAATTCAAATTTTACGTGAATCGAAAATAATGTAAATATTAGCTAGCCTCCCGTACGATAAAAGCAAAATTGCTCTTAATAAAATCTGTCAGAAAAAATATATAATGCCCTTTTCTACTCTGTTTTGGAGTACATACACCAACTCAATTAGCTCCTCATGTAAAATACCGACATTCTAAATTTACGCGAATCTAAAAAAAATCTAAATAATATCTAGGCTCCCCAAAGTTAATAGAAAATGGCTCTGAGTATAGTCTGTAAGAAAAAATATACAATGCCTTATTCTACTTTCTTCTGGAGTATATAGACCAACTCAGTGTGCTCTCCGATGTAAAATACAGAAATTCTAAATTTACGTGTTTCGAAAAAAATCTAAATATTATCTATGCACCCCAATGATAAAGGCAAAATAGCTCTGAATATAGTCTCTCAGAAGAAATATACAATGCCCTATTCTACTCTGTTTGGGAGTATATATACCAACACCATTTTCTCTCTAATTTAAAATACAGAAATTCTAAACTTAAGCAAACCGAAAAAAATCTAAATATTATCTAGGCACCCCAATGTTAAAAGCAAAATTGCTCTGAATATCATCTGTCAGAAAAAATATACAATGCTTTTTTCTACTCTGTTTTGTAGTATATACACCAACTCAATATGCTCTCTAATGTAAAATACCGAAATTCTAATTTTACGCTAATTGCAGAAAATCTAAATAATATCTAGCCGCCTCAAAGTTAAAAGAAAATGGCTCTGTAGATAGTCTGTCAGAAAAAATATACAATGCGTTATTCTACTCTGTTTTGGAGTATATAAACCAACTCAGTATGCTCTCTCAGGTAAAATACCGAAATTCTAATTTAAGTGAATCGAAAAAAATCTAAATATTATCTTGGCACCCCAATGTTAAAAGCGAAATTGATCTGAATATAATCTGTCAGAAAAAATATACAATGCCCTTTTCTACTCTGTTTTGTAGTATATACACAAACTCAATATGCTCTCTCATGTAAAATCCGAAATTCAAATTTTACGCCAATCGAAAAAAATATAAATAATATCTTGGTGCCCCAAAGTTAAAAGAAAATGTCTCTGAATACAGTCTGTTAGAAAAAATATACAATGCCTTATTATACTCTGTATTGGAGTATATACAACAACCCAGTATGCTCCCTCATGTGAAATACAGAAATTCTAATTTTACCCGAATCGAAAAAATCTACATATTATCTAGGCACCCCAATGTTAAAAACAAAATTGCTGTGAATATAATTTTTTATAATAAATATACACTGCCCTATTCTACTCTGGTTTGGAGTATATACACCAACTCAATATGCACTCTCATGAAAAATACAAAAATTCTATATTTAATCAAATCGAAATAAATCTAAGTATTATCTAGGCACCCCAATGTTAAAAGCAAAATTGCTCTGAACATAAACTGTCAGAGAAAATATGCAATGCGTTAATCTACCCTGTTTTGGAGTATATACACCAACTCAGTATGCTCTCTCGTGTAAAATTCTGAAATTCTAATTTTCCGTGAATTGATAATAATCTAAATATTATCAAGGCACCCGAATGTAAAAAGCAAAATTTCTCTGAATATAATCTGTCAGAAATAATACACAATGCCCATTTCTTCTATGTTTTGAAGTATATACACCAACTCAATATTCTCTCTCATGTAAAATACCGAAATTCTAATTTGACGCGAATCGAGAAAAATCTAAATAATATCTAGGCGCCAAAAGATAAAAGAAAATGGCTCTGAATATAGTCTGTTAAAAAAAATATAAAATGCCTTATTCAACTCTGTTTTGGAGTATATACACCAACTCAGTATGCTCTCTCATGTAAAATACCGAAATTCTAAATTTACCCCAATCGAATAAAATCTAAATATTATCTAGGGACCCGAAGTTTAAAAGCAAGATTGCTCTGAATATAATCTGTCAGAAAAAATATACAATGCCGTATTCTACTCTTTGTTGGAGTATATAGACCAACTCCAAATGCTCTCTCATGTAAAATACAGAAATTGTATATTTAAGCATAGTGAAATAAATCTAAATATTGTCTTGGCACCACAATGTTAAATGCAAAGTTGCTCTGCTTATAATCTGTCACAGAAAATATACAATGCCCTTTTCTATTCTTTTTTGTAGTGTATACACCAACTCAAAATGATCTCTCGTAAAATACCGAAATTCTAATTTTACGCAAATCGAAAAAAATCTAAATATATCTAGGCGCCCGAAAGTTAAAAGATAATGACTCTGAATATAGTCTGTTAGGAAAAATATACAATGCCTTTTTCTACTATTTTTTGGAGTATATACACTAACTCAGTATGCTCTCTCATGTAAAATACCGAAATTGTAATTTTACGTGAATCGAAAAAAATCTAAATATTCTCTAGGCACCCGAATGTTAAAAACAAAATTGCTCTGAATGTAGTCTATCAGAAAAAATATACAATGCCTTATTCGACTCTGTTTTGGAGTATATAAACCAACTCCGTATGCTCTCTCATGTAAAATACAGAAATTCTATATTTAAGAGACTGGAAAAAACGTAAATATTATCTAGGCACCCCTATGTAAAAACAAAATTGCTCTAAATATAGTCTGTCAAAAAATATTTACAGTGCCCTTTTCTACTCTGTTTAGTAGTATATACACTAAGTCAATTTGCTCTCTCATGTAAAATAAGGAAATTCTAAATTTACGGGAATTGAAAAAAATCTAAATATTATCTAGGCACCCCAATGTTAAAAGCAACATTGCTCTGAATATAATCTGTCAGAAAAAATATGCAATGCCTTATTCTACTCTTTTTTGGAGTATATACAAAAACTCTATATGCTCTTTCATGTAAAATACGGAAATTCTAAATATACGCGAATCAAAAAAAATCTAAATAATATCTAGGCGCCCCACAGTTGTTAATAGAAAATGGCTCTTAATATAGACTGTTAGATAAAATATACAATGCCTTATATTACTCAGTTTTGGTGTATATACACCAACTCTGTATGCTCTCTAATGTAAAATACCGAAATTCTAATTATACGCGAATCGGAAAAAATCTAAATAATATCTAGGCGCCCCAAAGATAAAGAAAATGGCTCTTAATATAGTCTGTTAGAGAAAATATACAATGTCTTATTCTACTTTGTTTTGGAATATATACACCAACTCCACATGCTGTCTCATGTAAAATACATAAATTATATATTTAAGCGAATCGAAGAAAATCTAAATATTATCTAGGCACCCGAATGATAAAAGCAAAATTGCTGTGAATATAGTCTGTCAGAGAAAATATACAATGCCCTTTTCTACTCTGTTTTGTAGTATATACACCAACTTAATATGCTATCTCATGTAAAATACAGAAATTCTAATTATACGCGAATCGAAAAAAATCTAAATAATTACTAGGCACCTCAAAGTTAAAAGAAAATGTCTCTGAATATAGTCTGTTAAAAAAATATACAATGTTTTATTCTACACTGTTTTGGAGTATATTCACAAACTTCGTGTACTCTCTCCTGTAAAATATAGAAATTCTAATTTTACGTGAATCGAAAAAAACCTAAATATTACCTTGGCACCCCAATGTTTAAACCAAATTGCTCTGAATATAATCTGTCAGAAAAAATATGCAATGCCCTTTTCTACTCTGTTTTGTAGTATATACACCAACTCCATATGCTCTCTCATGTAAATATCAAAATTCTATATTTTAGCAAATAGAAAAAAATCTAAATAATATATAGGTGCCCCGAAGTTAAAAGAAAATGGCTCTGAATATATTCTGTTAGAAAAAATATACAATGCCTTATTCTACTTTGTTTTGGAGTATATACACCAACAGAGTATGCTCTATCATATAAAATACAGAAATTCTAATTTTACCCATATCGAAAAAATCTAAATATTATCTAGGCACCCCAATGTTAAAAACAAAATTGCTCTGAATATAATCTGTCAGAGAAAATATACAACGCCCTATTCTACTCTGTTTTGGAGTATATACACCAACTCCATATGCGCTCTCATGTAAAATACAGAAATTCTATATTTAAGCAAATTGAAAAAATCTAAATATTATCTAGGCACCCCAATGCTAAAACAGAATTGCTCTGAATATAATCTGTAAGAAAAACTATACAATGCCCTCTTGTACTCTGTTTTCGAGTACATACAACAATTCCATATGCTCTCTCATGTAAAATACAGAAATCCTAATTTTACCCGAATCGAAAAAATCTAAATATAATTTAGGAACCCCAATGTTAAAAGCAAAATTGCTCTGAATATAATCTGTCATAAAAATTATACAATGCCCTTTTCTACTCTGTATTGGAGTATATACACCAACTAAATATGCTCTATCATGTAAAATACACAAATTCTAATTTTACGCGAATCGAAATAAATCTAAATAATATCTAGGCGCCCCAAAGTTAAAAGAAAATGGCTCTGAATATAGTCTGTTAGAAAAAATATACAATGCCTTATTTTACTATGTTTTGGAGTATATATACGAACTCAGTATGCTCTCTTATGTAAAATAAAGAAATTCTAATTTTACCCGAATCGAAAAAATCTAAATATTATCTAGGCACCCCAATGTTAAAAACAAAATTGCTCTGAATATAATCTGTCAGAAAAATTATACAACGCCTTATTCTACTCTGTTTTGGAATATATACACCAACTCAACCGGCTCTCTCATGTAAAATACAGAAATTCTATATTTAATCTAATCGAAAAAAATCTAAATATTATCGAGGCACCCCAATGTTAAAAGCAAAATTGCTCTGAATATAATCTGTCAGAAAAAATACACAATGCCGTTTTCTACTCTGTTTTGGAGTATATACACCAAATCAGTATGCTCTCTCATGTAAAACACCGAAATTGTATATTTTAGCGAATCGAAAAAAATCTAAATAATATCTAGGCGCCCCAAAGTCAAAAGAAAATGGCTCTGAATACAGTCTGTTAGAGAAAATACAAAATGCCGTATTCTACTCTCTTTTGGAGTATATACACAAACTGAGTATGCTCTCTCATGTAAAATACCGAAATTCTAATTTTACGTGAATCAAAAAAATTCTAAATATTATCCAGGCACCACAATGTTAAAGCAAAATTTCTCTGAAATATAATTTGTGAGAAAAAATATACAATGCCCTTTTTGACTCTGTTTTGGAGTATATAAAACAACTCAGTATGCTCTCTCATGTAAAATACCGTAATTATAATTTTACAGGAATCGAAAATTCTAAATAATATCTAGGCACCTCAAAGTTAAAAGAAAATGGCTCTGAATATAGTCTGTAAGAAAAAATATACAATGAGTTATTCTACTCTGTTTTGGAGTATATACACCAACTCCGTATGCTTTCTCATACAAAATACAGAAATTCTTATTTTACTTGAATCGAAAAAATCTATATATTATCTAGGCACCCCAATGTTAAAAACAAAATTGCTCTGAATATAATCTGACAGAAAAATATACAATGCCCGATTCTTCTCTGTTTTGGAGTATACAGGAACTCCATATGCTCTCTCATGTAAAATACAAAAATTCTATATTTAAGCTACTCGAAAAAAATTTAAATATTATCTAGGCACCCCTATGTTAAAAACAAAATTGCTCTGAATATAATCTGTCAGAAAAAATATACAATGCCCTTTTCTACTCTGTTTTGTAGTATATACACCAACTCAATACGATCTCTCAAGTAAAATAAGGAAATTCTAATTTAACGTGAATCGAAAAAAATCTAAATATTATCTAGGCACACCAATGTTAAAAGCAATATTGCTCTGAATATAATCTGTCAGAAAAAATATGCAATGCCTTTTTCTACTCTGTTTTGGTGTATATACACCAACTCAATATGCACTCTCATGTACAATACCAAAATTATAATTTTACGCTAATCGAAAAAAATCTAAATATTAACTAGAAACCCAATGTTAAAAGAAAATGACTCTTAATATAACCTTTCAATCAAAATATACTATTCCCTTTTCTACTGTGTTTTGCAGTATATACACCTACAGAATATGCTCTCTAATGTAAAATACCGAAATTCTAATTTTACGCGAATCGAAATAAATCTAAATATTAACTAGGCACCCCAATGTTAAAAGCAACATTGATCTGAATATAATCTGTCAGAAAAAATATACAATGTTCTTTTCTACTTTGTTTTGAAGTAAATACACAAACTTAATATGCTCCGTAAGCTAAAATACCGAAATTCTAAATTTACATGAATCGAAAATAATCTAAATATTATCTAGGCACCCCAATGTAAAAGCAAAATTGCTCTGAATATAATCTTTCAGAAAAAATAAACAATGTCCTATTCTCTGTTTTGGAGTACATACACGAACTCAATACACTCTCTCATGTAAAATACAGAAATTCTAATTTTACCCGAATCGAAAAAATCTAAATATATTTTCGGCACCCCAATGTTATAAACAAAATTGCTCTTAATATAATCTGTCAGAAAAATACACAATACCCTATTCTCCTCTGTTTTGGAATATATACTCCAACTCAGTATACTCTCTCATGTAAAATACTAAAATTCTAATTTTACGTCAATCGGAAAAAATCTAAATATTACCTAGGCACACCAATGTTAAAAACAAAATTGCTCTAAATATAATCTGTAAAATAAAATATAAAATGCCCTATTCTACTCTGTTTTGGAGTATATACACCAACTCAGTATTCTCTCTCATGTAAAAGATCGAAATTCTAATTTTACGTGAATCGAAAAAAATCTAAATGTTATCTAGGCACCACAATGTTAAAATCAAAATTGCTCTTAATATAATCTGTCAAAAAATATACAGTGCCCTTTTCTACTCTGTATTGGAGTATATACACCAACTCAATATGCTCTCTCATGTAAAATACTCAAATTCTAATTTTACGAGAATCGAAAAAATCTAAATAATATCAATTTACCCCAAAGTTAAAAGAAAATGGCTCTGAATATAGCCTGTTAGAATAAAAATACAATGCCTTACTCTACTATGTTTTGGAGGATATAGACGAACTCATTATGCTCTCTCGTGTAAAATACAGAAATTCTAATTTTACCCGAATTGAAAAAATCTAATTATCTAGGCACGCCAATGTTAAAAACAAAATTGCTCTGAATATAATCTGTCAGAAAAAATATACAATGCCATTTTCTACTCTGTTTTGGAGTATATACAACAATTCCATATGCTCTCTCATGTAAAATACAGAAATTCTAATTTTACGTGAATCAAAAAATATCTAAATATTATCTAGGCACCCATTGTTAAAATCAAAATTGCTCTGAATATAATCTTCCAGAAAAAATATACAATGCCCTTTTCTACTATGTTTTGGAGTATGTACACCAACCCAATATGCTCTTTCATGAAAAATACCGAAATTCTAAATTTAAGCTAATCAAATGAAATATAAATATTATCGAGGCACCCCAATGGTAGTAGAAAAATTGCTCTGAATATAATCTGTCATAAAATATATACAATGCTTTTTCTACCCAGTTTTGGAGTATATACACCATTTCAATATGTTCTCTCATGTAAAATACCAAAATTCTAAATTTACGCGAATTGAAAAAAATCTCAATATTATCTAGGCACCCCAAGGTTAAAAGCAAAATTGCTCTGAATATAATCCGTCAGAAAAAATACACAATGCCATTTTCTACTCTGTTTTGGAGTATATACAACAACTCAATATGCTCTCTCATGTAAAATACGGAAATTCTAATTTTACGCGAATCGAAAAAATCTAAATATTATCTAGGCAAACCAATGTTAAAATCAAAATTGTTCTGAATATAATCTCTCAGAAAAAATCTACAATGCCCTTTTCTACTCTATTTTGAAGTATATAAACCAACTCAATATGCTCTCTCATGTGAAATACCGAACTTCGAAATTTACACGAATCGAAAAAAATCTAAATATTATTTAGGCACCGCAATGTTAAAAGCAAAATTGCTCTGAGTATAGTCTGTCAGAAAAAATATACAATGCCTTTTTCTACTCTGTTTTGGCGTATATACACCAACTCAATATGCTCTCTCATGTAAAATACCGAAATTCTAATTTGACTCGAGTCAAAAAATATTTAAATATTATCTAGGCACCCCAATGTTAAAAGCAAAATTTCTCTTAATATAGTCTGTCAGAGAAAATACACAATGCCCTTTTCTGCACGGTGTTGGTGTATATACAGCAACTCAATATGCTCTCTCATGTAAAATACTGAAATTCTAATTTTATGCGAATTGAAAAAAATCTAAATATTATCTAGGCAAACCAATGTTAAAAGTAAAATTGCTCTGAATATAATCTATCAGAAAAAATATAAAATGGCCTTTTCTACTCCGTTTGGGAGTATATACACCAACTCAACATGCTCTCTCATGTAAAATATCGAAATTCTAATTTTACATGAACCGAAAACATTTAATTTTATCTTGGCACCCCAATGTTAAAAGTAAAATTGCTCTGAATATAATCTGTCTGACAAAATATACAATGACGTTTTCTACTCTGTTTTGGATTATATACACCAACACAATATGCTCTTCCATGTAAAATACTGATATTCTAATTTACACGAAACGAAAAAAATCTACATATTATCTAGGAACCCCAATATTAAAAGCAAAATTGCTCTGAATATCATCTGTCAGAAGAAATATACAATGCCCTTTTATATTCTTTTTTGGGGTATATACACCAACTCAATATGCTCTCTCATGTAAAATACCGAAATTCTAAATTTACACGAATCGAAAAAAATCTAAATATTATCTACGCACCCCAATATTAAAAGCGAAATTGCTATGAATATTATTTTTCAGAAAAAATATACAAGGCCGTTTTCTACCCTGTTTTGGAATATATACACCAACCCAATATGGTCTCTGATGTAAAACACTGCAATTCTATATATACTCGATCGGAAATATGTAAGTATTATCTAGGCACCCAAATGCTGATAAAAAATGGCTCTGAATATAATCTGTCAGAAAATATATACAATGCCGTTTCTACTCTGTTTTGGAGTACATATACAAACTCAGAATGCTCTCTCATGTAAAATACCAAAATTAAAAATTTATATTAATCAATGGAAATTTAAATGTTATCTAGGCACCCCAATGTTAATAGCAAAATTGTTCTGAATATAAAATGTCAGAAAAAATATACAATGCCCTTTTCTACTTTGTTTTGGAGTATATACACTAACTCAATATGCTCTCCCATGTAAAATACAGAAATTCTAAATTCACTCGAATTGAAAAAATCTAAATATTAATTTCTCATCCCGATGTTAAAAGCAAAATTTCTCGGAATATTATCTGTCAGAAATAATACACAATGCCCTATTCTATTCTGTTTTGAAGTAGATATACCAACTCAATATGCTCTCTCATGTAAAATACCAAAATTCTAATTTTACGGGAATCGAAAACAATCTAAATATTATTTAGGAACCCCAAAGTTAAAGGCAAAATTGCTCTGAATATAATCTGTTAGAAATAATATACAATGACCTTTTCTACTCTGTTTTGGAGTATACACATCTACTCAATATCCTCTCTCATGTAAAATACCGAAATTCAAATTTTTCTCGAATCGAAAAAAATCTAAATATTATCTAGGAACCCTAATGTTAAAAGAAAATCGCTTAAAATATAATTTGTAAGAACAAATATAGAATGACTTTTTCTACTTCGTTTTGGAGTATATACACCAACTCAATATTGTCTCTCAAGTAAAATACCGAAATTATAGATTTACGCACATTAAAAAAATTCTAAATATTATCTAGGCACCTCAATGTTAAAAGCAAAATTGTTCTGAATGTAATCTGTAAGAAGAAACATAAAATGCCTTTTTCTACTCTCTTTTGTAATATATACACCAACTCAATATGCTCTCTTATGTAAATTGCAGAAATCATAATTTTACATGAACCGAAAAAATCTAAATATTATCTAGGCATTCCAATGTTGAAACCAAAATTGCTCTGAATATAATCTGTCAAAAAAATACACAATGCTTTTTACTACTCTGTTTTGGAGTACATACAGCAACTCAATATGCTCTCTCATGTAAAATACCGAAATTCTAAATTTACACGTATCATAAAAAATCTAAATATTATCTAGGCACCCCAATGTTAAAAGCAAAATTGCTCTGAATATAATCTGTCCGAAAAAATATACAATGCCCATTTCTCCTCGGTTTTGGAGTATATAAACCAACACAATATGCTCTGGCATGTAAAATACTGAAGTTCTATTTATACGCAAATCGAAAAAATCTAAATATTATCTAGGCAGCCCAATGTTAAAAGAAAATGGCTCTGAATATAATTTGTCAGAAAAAATATACAATGCCCTTTTCTACTCTGTTTTGGAGTATATACACCAACTCATTATGCTCTCTTAAGTAAAATATAGCAATTCTAATATTACGTGAATCAAAAAAAATCTAAATATTATCTATGCACCCCAATGTTAAAAACAAAATTGCTCTGAATATAATCTGTCAGAGAAAATATACAATGCCCTATTCTAATGTGTTTTAAAGTATATACACCAACTCCATATGCTCTCTCATGTAAAATATAGAAATTCTATATTTCAGCGAATCGAAAAAAATCTAAATATTATCTAGGCACCCCAATTTTAAAAGCGAAATTGCTCTGAATATAATCTGTCAGAAAAAATATACAATGCCCATTTCTACTCGGTTTTGTCATATATACATTAACTCAATATGCTCTCTGATGTAAAATACAGAAATTCTAATTTTACGCGAATCAAAAAAAATCTAAAAAATATCTATGCGCCCCAAAGTTAAAAGAAAATGGCTGTGAATATAGTCTGTTAGAAAAAATATGCAATGCCTTATTCTACTCTGTTTTGTAGTGTATACACCAACTCAATATTCTCTGTCATGTTATATACAGAAATTCTAATTCTACCCGAATCAAAAAAATATAAATATTATCTAGGCACCCCAATGTTAAAAGCAAAATTGCTCTGAATATAATCTGTAAGAAAAAATATACAATGCTCTTTTCTACTTTGTTTTGGCGTACATACACCAACTCAACTTGGTCTCTCGTGTAATATACGAAAATTCTAATTTTAGGTGAATCAAAAAAAATCTAAATAATATCTAGGCTCCCCAAAGTTATAAGAAGATGGCTCTGAATATAGTCTTTTTAAAAAATATACAATGCCTTATTCCACTTTGTTTTGGAGTATATACACCAACTCAGGATGCTCTCTCATGTCAAATACCGAAATCTAATTTTACCCGAAGCGAAAATAATCTAAATATTATCTAGGCACCACAGTGTTAAAAAAAATTGCTCTGAATATAATTTGTCAGAAAAAATATCTAATGCCCTATTCTACTCTGTTTTGAAGTATATACACCAACTCCATATGCTCTCTCATGTAAAATACAGAAATTCTATATTTAAGCGAATCGAAAAAAATCTAAATATTATCAAGGCACCCCAATGTTAAAAACAAAATTGCTCTGAATATAATCTGGCAGAAAAAATATACAATGCCCTATTCTACTTGGTTTTAAATTATATGCACCAACTCTATATGCTCTCTCATGTAAAACACAGAAATTCTATATTTAAGCGAAACAAAAAAATCTAAATATTAATTAGGCACCCCAATGTTAAAAGAAAAATTACTCTGAATAAAATTTGTCAGAAAATATATACAATTCCCTTTTCTACTCTGTTTTGGAGTATATACACCAACTCAATATGCTGTCTCATTTAAATTACCGAAAGTCTAATTTTAGGCAAATCAAAAAAGATCTAAATAATATCTAGGCGCCCCAAAGTTAAAAGAAAATAGCTCTGAATATAGTCTGTTAAAAAAAATATTCAATGCCCTATTCTACTCTGTTTTGGGGTATATACACCAACTCCATATGCTCTCACACGTAAAATAAAGAAATTCTATATTTAAGCAAATTGAAAAAAATCTAAATATTATCTAGGCACCCCAATGTTAAAAACAAAATTGCTCTGAATGAAATCGGTCAGAAAAAATATACAATGCCCTTTTCTACTCTGTTTTGTAGTATATACACCAACTCAATATGCTCTCTCATATAAAATACCGAAATTCTAATTTTACGTGAAACGAAAAAAAACTAAATTATATCTAGGCACCCCAAAGTTAAAAGAAAATGGTCCTAAATATAGTCTGTAAAAAAAAATATACAATGCCTTATTCTTCTCTGTTTTGAAGTATATACACCAACTTCATATGCTCTCTCAAGTAAAATACAGAAATTCTATATTTAAGCAAATCGAAATAATTCTAGATTGTATCTAGGCACCCCAATGTGAAAACCAAAATTGCTCTTAATATAATCTGTCAGATAAAATATACAATGCCCATTACTTCTTTGTTTTGTAGTATATACACCAACTAAATATGGTCTCTCATGTAAAATACCAAAATTCTAATTTGACTCGAGTTGAAAAATATCTTAGTATTATCTAGGCACCGCAATGTTAAAAACAAAATCGCTCTGAATATAATCTGTCAGAACAAATATACAATGCCCTATTCTACTCTATTTTGGAGTATATACACCAACTCTATATGCTCTCTCATGTAAAATACAGAAATTCTATATTTATGTAAATCAAAAGAAATCTAAATATTATCTTAGGCACCCCAATGTTAAAAGCAAACTTGCTCTGAAATAATGTCTCAGAAAAAATATACAATGCTTTATTCTACTCTGTTTTGGAGTATATACACCCACTCAGTATGCTCTCTCATGAACCCTAAATGTAAATGGACTAAATGCACCAATCAAAAGACACAGACTGGCAAATTGGATAAAAATTCAAAACCCATCAGTGTGCTGTATCCAGGAAACCCATCTCACATGCAAGGATACACAAAGGCTCAAAATAAAGGGATGGAGGAAGATTTACAAAGCTAATGGAAAGCAAAAAAAAGCAGGAGTTGCAATTCTCATCTCTGATAAAATAGACTTTAAAGCAACAAAGATCAAAAGAGACAAAGAAGGCCATTACATAATGGTAAAAGGATCGATACAACAAGAAGAGCTAACGATCCTAAACATATATGGACCCAACACAGGACCACTCAGATACATAAGGCAAGTTCTTAGTGACTTACAGAAGGACTTGGACTCCCACACAGTAATAGTGGGAGACTTTAACACTCCACTGTCAATACTAGACAGATCAACCAGACAGAAAATCAACAAGGATACCCAGGGCTTGAACTCAGACCTGGAGCAAGCAAACCTGGTGGACATTTACAGAACTCTCCACCCCAAATTTACAGAATACACATTCTTCTCGGCACCACATCACACCTACTCTAAAATTGACCACATAATTGGAAGTAAAGCACTGCTCAACAAATGCAAAACAACTGAAATCATAACAAACAGCCTCTCAGACCATAGTGCAATCAAGTTAGAACTCAGAATTCAGAAACTGACCCAGAACTGCACAGCTTCATGGAAACTGAACAACTCGCTCTTGAACGTTGACTGGGTAAACAACGAAATGAAGGCAGAAATAAAGAAGTTCTTCGAAACCAATGAGAATGAAGACACAACGTGGCAGAACCTCTGGGACACATTTAAAGCAGTCTCTAGAGGAAAGTATATAGCAATAAGTGCCCATATGAGGAGAATGGAGAGATCCAAAATTGACACCCTATCGTCAAAATTGAAAGAGCTAGAGGAGCAAGATCAAAAAAACTCAAAACCCAGCAGAAGACAAGAAATAACTAAGATCAGAGCTGAGCTGAAGGAGATTGAGACACGAAAAACCCTTCCAAAAATCAATAAATCCAAGAGCTGGTTTTTTGAAAAGATCAACAAAATAGACAGACCACTAGCCAGATTGATTAAAAATAAAAGAGAGAACAACCAAATAGATGCAATAAAAATTGATAAAGGGGAAATCACCACAGATTCCACAGAAATTCAAACCATCATCAGAGAATATTACAAACAACTCTATGCACATAAACTAGTAAACCTGGAAGAAATGGATAAATTCCTGGATTCCTGTGTCCTCCCAAGCCTAAACCAGGAGGAAGCTGAAACTATGAATAGACCAATAACAAGGTCTGAAGTTGAGGCAGCAATTAAGAGCCTACCTCACAAAAAAAGCCCAGGTCCAGATGGGTTCACAGCCGAATTCTACCAGACACACAAGGAGGAGCTGGTACCATTCCTTCTAAAACTATTTCAAACTATTCAAAAAGAGGGAATCCTTCCCAAATCATTTTATGAGACCAACATCATCCTGATACCAAAACCCGGCAGAGACCCAACGAGAAAAGAAAACTTCAGGCCAATATCCATGATGAACATAGATGCAAAAATCTTCAATAAAATATTGGCAAGCCGATTGCAACAGCAAATCAAAAAACTTATTCATCATGATCAAGTAAAATTCATCCCGGGGATGCAAGGCTGGTTCAACATACGCAAGTCTATCAACGTAATTCACCACATAAACAGAACCAAAAACAAAAACCACATGATTATCTCAATTGACACAGAGAAGGCATTTGACAAAATTCAACAGCCCTTTATGCTAAAAACCCTCAATAAACTCGGTATCGATGGAACGTATCTCAAAGTAATAAAAGCTATTTATGACAAACCAACAGCCAATATCATACTGAATGGGCAAAAACTGGAAGCATTCCCTTTGAAATCTGGTACTAGACAAGGATGCCCTCTCTCACCACTCCTATTCAATATATTACTGGAAGTTCTAGCCAGAGCAATCAGGCAAGAAAAGGAAATAAAGGGTATTCAAATAGGAAAGGTGGAAGCCAAATTGTCTCTATTTGCAGACGACATGATAGTATACCTAGAAGACCCCATCGCCTCAGCCCAAAAACTCCTGAAACTGATAAACAACTTCAGCAAAGTCTCAGGATATAAAATCAATGTGCAAAAATCACAAGCATTCGTCTACACCAATAACAGACTTAAAGAAAGCCAAATCAAGAGCGAACTGCCATTCGCAATTGCTACACAAAGAATAAAATACCTTGGAATACAACTCACAAGGAACGTAAGGGACCTCTTCAAGGAGAACTACAAACCACTGCTCAACGAAATCAGAGGACACAAACAGATGGAGAAACATTCCATGTTCATGGTTAGGAAGAATTAATATCGTGAAAATGGCTATACTGCCCAAAGTAATTTACAGAATCAACGCTATCCCCATGAGGCTCCCATTGACTTTCTTCACAGAACTGGAAAAAACCACCATGAACTTCATATGGATCAAAAGAGAGCCCGCATAACCAAGTCAATTCTAAGCAAAAAGAACACAGCGGGGGGCATCACACTGCCGGATTTCAGGCTATACTACAAGGCTACAGTAATCAAAACAGCATGGTACTGGTACCAAAACAGAGATATAGACCAATGGAACAAAACGGAGGCTCCGGAGGCAACACAACATACATACAACTATACAATCTTTGATAAACCTGACAAAAACAAGCAATGGGGCAAGGATTCCATGTTTAACAAATGGTGTTGGGAAAACTGGCTAGCTATGTGCAGAAAGCAGAAACTGGACCCCTTCCTGACACCTTACACTAAAATTAACTCCAGATGGATTAAAGACTTAAACATAAGACCTGGCACCATAAAAACCTTAGAAGGAAATCTAGGCAAAACTATCCAGGACATCGGAGTAGGCAAGGACTTCATGAACAAAACACCAAGAGCATTGGCAACAAAAGCCAAAATAGACAAATGGGACCTAATGAAACTCCACAGCTTCTGCACGGCAAAAGAAACAGTCACTAGAGTGGATCGGCAACCAACAGAATGGGAAAAAATTTTCGCAGTCTACCCATCTGACAAAGGGCTGATATCCAGAATTTACAAACAACTCAAGCAGATTTACAGGAAAAAAACAAACAAGCCCATTCAAAAGTGGGCAAAGGATATGAACAGATACTTTACGAAAGAAGACATATATGAGGCCAACAATCATATGAAAAAATGCTCATCGTCACTGGTCATCAGAGAGATGCAAATCAAAACCACATTGAGATACCATCTCACGCCAGTTAGAATGGCGATCATTAAAAAATCTGGAGACAACAGATGCTGGAGAGGATGTGGAGAAAAAGGAACACTTTTACACTGTTGGTGGGAGTGTAAATTAGTTCAACCATTGTGGAAGACAGTGTGGCGATTCCTCAAGGCCTTAGAAATAGAAATTCCATTTGACCCAGCAATCCCATTACTGGGTATATATCCAAAAGACTATAAATCGTTCTACTATAAGGACACATGTACACGAATGTTCATTGCAGCACTGTTTACAATAGCAAAGACCTGGAATCAACCCAAATGCCCATTGATAATAGACTGGATTGGAAAAATGTGGCACATATACACCATGGAATATTATGCAGCAATCAGAAATATTGAGTTTGTGTCGTTTGTAGGGACATGGATGAATCTGGAGAACATCATCCTCAGCAAAGTGACACAAGAAAAGAAAATGAAACACCGCATATTCTCACTCATAGGTGGGTGATGAAAACTGAGAACACATGGACACAGAAAGGTGAGTACTAAACACTGGGGTCTATTGGGGGGAAAAGGGGAGGGCCAGTGGGAGGGGGAGGTGAGGAGGGATAGCCTGGGGAGAAATGCCAAATGTGGGTGAAGGGGAGAAGAAAAGCAAAGCACACTGCCATGTGTGTACCTACGCAACTGTCTTGCATGCTCTGCTCATGTACCCAAAAACCTATAATCCAATAAAAAATTTAAAAAAAAAAATTGCTCTGAATATAATTTGTCAGAAAAAATAAACAATGCCCTATTCTACTCTGTTTTCGAGTATATACACCAACTCAGTATGCAATGTCATGTAAAATACGGAAATTCTAATTTTACGTGAATCGAATAAAATCTAAATATTATCTATGCACCCGAATGTTAAAAGTAAAATTGCTCTGAATATAATCTGTCTGAAAAAATATACAATGCCCAATTCTACTCTGTTTTGGAGTATATACACCAACTCCATATGCTCTCTCATATAAAATACCGAAATTCTAATTTTATGCGAATCAAAAAAAATCTAAATAATATCTAGGCGCCTCAAAGTTCAAAGAAAATGGCTCTGAATATAGTCTGTTAGAAAAAATATACAATGCCTTATTCTACTCTGTTTTGTACTATATACATCAACTCAGTATGCTCTCTCATATAAAATACAGAAATTGTATATTTAAGCGAATCAAAACAAATCTAAATATTATCTAGGCACCCCAATGTTAAAAGCAAAATTCCTCTGAATATAATCTGTCAGAAAAAATATACAATGCCCTTTTCTACTCTGTTTTTAGTATATACACCAACTCAATATGCTCTCTCATGTAAAATACAGAAATTCTAATTTTAGCCGAATCGAAAAAATCTAAATGTTAGGTAGGCACCCCAATGTTAAAAACAAAATTGCTCTGAATATAATCTGTCAGAAAAAATATACAATGCCCTATTCTATTCTTTTTTGGATTATATACAGAAACTCCATATGCTCTCTCATGTAAAATACCGAAATTCTAATTTTACGCGAATCAAAAAAAATCTAAATAATATCTAGGCGCCACAACGTTCCAAAAAAATAGCTCTGAATATAGTCTGTTAGAAAAAATATACAATGCGTTATTCTACTTTTTTTTGAGTATATACACCAACTCCATATGCTCTCTCATTTAAAATACAAAAATTGTAATACTACCCAAATCGAAAAAATATAAATATTGTCTAGGCACCCCAATGTTAAAAACAAAATTGCTCTGAATAAAATCTGTCAGAAAAACTATACAATGCCCTATTCTACTCTGTTTTGGAGTATATACAACAACTCAATATGCTCTCTAATATAAAATACCGAAATTCTAATTTTAAGCAAATCGAAAAAAATATAAATAATATCTATGCGCTCCAAAGTTAAAAGAAAATGACTCTGAATATAGTCTGTTAGAAAAAATAAACAATGCCTTATTCTAATCTGTTTTGGAGTGTATACACCAACTCACTATGCTCTCTCATGTAAAATACAGAAATTCTAATTTTACATGAATCGAAAAAAATCGCAATATTATCAAGGAACCCAAAACATTAAAACAATATTTCTCTGAATATAATCTGTCAGAAATAATATACAATGCCCTGTTCTTCTCGGTTTTGGAGTATATATACCAACTCAATATGCTCTCTCATGTAAAATACAGAAATTCTTATTTTACCCAAATCGAAAAAATCTAAATATTATCTAAGCTCCGCAACGTTAAAAGCAAAATTGCTCCGAATATAATCTGTGAGAAAAAATATAAAATGCCCTTTTCTACTCTCTTTTATAGTATATACACCAACTCAATATGCTCTCTTATGTAAAATAAGGAAATTCTAATTTTACACGATTCGAAAAAATCTAAATAATATCTAGGTGCACTAAAGTTAAACGAAAATGCCTCTGGATACAGTCTGTAAGAAAAAATATACAATGCCTTATTCTACTCTGTTTTGGAGTATGTACACCAACTCAGTATGCTCTCTCATGTAAAATACAGAAATTCTAATTTTACCCGAATCCAATAAATCTAAATATTATCTAGGCTACCCAATGTTAAAAACAGAATTCCTCTGAATATAATCTGTCAGAAAAAATATACAATGCCCTATTCTACTCTGTTTTGTAGAATATACACCAACTCAATATGCTCTCTCCTGTAAAATACCGAAATTCTAATTTTACGCGAATGGAAAAAAATCTAAATAATATCTAGGCGCCTCACAGTTAAAATAAAATAACTCTTAATATAGTCTGTTAGAAAAAATATACAATGCTTTATTCTACTCTGTTTTGGAGTATATACACCAACTCACTATGCTCTCTAAAGTAAAACACCGTAATTCTAATTTTACATTAATTGAAAAAAATCTAAATATTATCTAGGCACCCGAATGTTAAGAAAAAATTTCTCTCAATATAATATGTCAAAAAAATATACAGTGCCCGATTCTCCTCTGTTTTGGAGTACATACCTTAACTCAATATGCTCTGTCATGTAAAACACCGAAATTCTAATTTTACCCGAATCGAAAAAAATCTAAATAATATCTATTCGCCTTGAAGTTAAAAGACAATGGCTCTGAATGTAGTCTGTTATAAAAAATATACAATCACTTATTCTACTTTGTTTTGGAGTATATACACCAACTCAGTATGCTCTCTCATTTAAAATACCGAAATTCTAATTTTACACGAATCGAAGAAAATCTAAATAATATCTAGGAGCCCCTAAGGTAAAAGAAAATGGCTCTGAATGTAGTCTGTTAAAAAAAATATACAATGCCCTATTTTACTCTGTTTTGGAGTATATACACGAACTCAGTATGCTCTCTCATATAAAATACAGAAATTCTAATTTTACCCGAATCGAAAATATCTAAATATTATCTAGGGATTCCAATGCTAAAAACAAAATTGCTCTAAATATAATCTGTCAGAAAAAATATATAATGCCCTGTTCTACTCTTTTTTGGAGTATATACACCAACTCGATAAGCTCTCTCATGTAAAATACAAAAATTCTAGGTTTAAGTGAATCGAAAATAACCTAAATATGATCTAGGAACCCCAATGTGAAAAACAAAATTGCTCTGAATATAATCTGTCAGAAAAAATATATAATGCCCTATTCTATTCTGTTTTGGAATATATACACCAACTCCATATTCTCTCATGTTAAATACCGGAATTCTAATTTTATGTGAATCGAAATAAATCTAAATAATATCTAGGGGCCCCAAAATTAAAAGAAAATGGCTCTGAATGTAGTCTGTTAAAAAAATATACAATGCCCTATTCTACTCTGTTTTGGAGTATATACACCAACCCAGTATGCTCTCTAATGTAAAATAACGTAATTTTAATTTTAGGTGAATTGAAAAAAATCTAAATATTATCTAGGCACCCCAATGTTATAAACAAAATTTCTCTGAATATAATATGTCAGAAAAAATATACAGTGCCCTACTCTACTTTGTTTTGGAGTATATACACCAACTCAATATGCTCTCTCAAGCAAAATACCGAAAATCTAATTTTACCCGATTTGAAAAAAATCTAAATAATATCTAGGTGCCCCAAAGTTAAAAGAAAATGGCTCTGAATATAGTCTGTTAGAAAAAATATACAATGCCTTATGCTACTCTGTTTTGGAGTATATACACCAACTCAGTATGCTCTCTCAGGTAAAATATCGAAATTCTAAATTTACGTCAATGAAAAAAACTCTAATTATTATCTAGGCACCCTAATGTAAAAAACAAAACTTCTCTGAATATAATCTGTTAAAAAAAATAAACGATGCCCTATTCTACTTTTTTTTGGAATATATACACCAACTCCATATGCTCTCTCATGTAAAATACAGAAATTCTATATTTAAGCGAATCGAAAAAATGTAAATATTATCTAGGCTCTCCAACGTTAAAAAAAATTGCTCTCAATATAATCTGTGAGAAAAAATATACAATGCCCTTTTCTACTGTCTTTTGTACTATATACACAAACTCAATTCGCTCTCTCGTGTAAAATAACAAAATTCTTATTTTACACGAATCAAAAAAATTCTAAATAATATCTAGGCGACCCAAAGTTTAAAAAAAAAGTCTCTAAATATAGTCTGTTCGAAAAAATATACAATGCCTTATTCTACTTTGTTTTGGAGTATATACACCAACTCAGCATGCTCTCTCATGTAAAATACCGAAATTATAATTTTATGCGAATCGAAAAAAATGTAAATAATATCATGGCACCCCAAATTTAAAAGTAAATGGCTCTGAATATAGTCTGTTAGAAAACATACACAATGCCTTATTCTACTTTGTATTGGAGTATATACACTGACTCAGTATCCTCTCTCATGTAAAATACAGAAATTCTACTTTTACCCGAATCAAATAAATCTAAATATTATCTAGGCAACCCAATGTTAAAAAAAAAACTGCTTTGAGTATAATCTGTCAGAAAAAATATGCAATGCCCTACTCTCTGTTTTGTAGTATATACACAATCTCAACTCAATATGCTCTCTCATGTAAAATACAAAAATTCTAATTTTACCCGAATCCAAAATATCTAAATATTATCTAGGCCCCCCAGTGTTAAAAACAAAATTGCTCTTAATATATTCTGTTAGAAATAATATACAAGGCCCTATTCTACTCTGTTTTGGAGTATATACATCAACTCATTATCCTCTCTCATGTAAAATACCGAAATTCTAATTTTACGTGAATCGAAAATAATCTAAATATTATCTAGGCACTCCAATGTTAAAAGCAAAATTGCTCTGAATATATTCTGTCAGAAAAAATATGCAATGATTTTCTACTCTGTTTTGGAGTGTATACACCAACTCAATATGCTCTCTCATGTAAAATACCGAAATTCTAATTTTACGAGAATCGAATAAAATCTAAATATCTAAGCGCCCCAAAGTTAAAAGAAAATGGCTTTAAATATAGTCTGTTAGAAAAACATACAATGCCTTATTCTACTCTGTTTTGGAGTATATAGACCAACTCACTATGCTCTCTAATGTAAAATAGCGTAATTCTAATTTTATATGAATTGAAAAAAATCTAAATATTATCTAGGCACCCCAATGTTAGGAAAAAATTTCTCTGAATATAATATGTCAGAAAAAATATACAGTGCCCTATTCTACTCTATTTTGGAGTACATACACCAACTCAATATGCTCCGTCATGTAAAAGACCGAAATTCTTATTTTACCCAAATCGAAAAAAAATCTAAATAATATCTAGTCGCCCCAAAGTTAAAAGACAATAGCTTTGAATGTAGTCTGTTACAAAAAATATACAATGACTTATCCTACTCTGTTTTGGAGTAAATACACAAACTCAGTATGCTCTCTCATGTAAAATACAAAAATTCTAATTTTACGCGAATGGAAAAAAATCTAAATAATATCTAGGAGCCCCAAAGGTAACAGAAAATGGCTCTGAATATAGTCTGTTAGAAAAAATATACAATGCCTTATTCTACGCTGTTTTGGAGTATATACACCAACTCTGTATGCTCTCTCATATAAAATACAGAAATTCTAATTTTACCCCAATTGACAATATTTAAATATTACGTAGGCACCCCAATGCTAAAAACAAAACTGCTCTGAATATAATCTGTCAGAAAAAATATACAATGCCGTATTCTACTCTTTTTTGGAGTATATACACCAACTCCATATGCTCTCTCATTTAAAATACAGAAATTCTAATTTTACCTGAATCGAAAAAATCTAAATATTATCTAGGCACTCCAATGTTAAAAACAAAATTGCTCTGAATATAATCTGTCAGAAAAAATATACAATGCCCTATTCTACTCTTTTTTGGAATGTATACACCAACTCCATATGCTATCTCATGTAAAATAAGGAAATTCTAATTTTACTCGAATTGAAAAAATCTAAATATTGTCTAGGCACCCCAATGTTAAAAAGAAAATTGCTCTGAATATAATCTGTCTCAAAAAATATACAATGCCTTATTTTAATCTGTTTTGGAGTAAATACACACACTCAGTATGCTCTCTCTTGTAAAATACCGAAATTCTAATTTTACCCGAATCAAAAAATCTAAATATTATCTAGGCACCCCAATGTTAAAAGCAAAATTGTTCTGAATATAATCTGTCAGAAAAAATATACAATGCCGTATTCTAACCTGTTTTGGAGTATATACACTAACTCAGTATGCTCTCTCATGTAAAAAAGCGAAATTCTAATTTTACGTGAATCGAAAAAAATCTAAATACTTTGTAGGCACCCCAATGTTAAAAGCAAAATTGCTCCGAACATAATCTGTTTGAAAAAATATACAAAGCCCTATTCTACTCTATTTTGGAGTATAAACACCAACTCCATATTCGCTCTCATGTAAAATACAGGAATTGAATTTTACGTGAATGGAAAATGATCTAAATAATATCTAGGCACCCCAAAGTTAAAAGAAAATGGCTCTGTATATAATCTGTTATAAAAAATATAAAATGCCTTATTCTAGTCTGTTTTGGGGTATATACACCAACTCAGTATGCTCTCACATGTAAAATACAGAAATTATAATTTTACCCGAATCGAAAAAATCTAAATATTATCTAGGCACTACAATGTTAAAAGCAAAATTGCTCTTAATATAATCTGTCAGAAAAAATATACACTGCCCGTTTCTACTCTGTTTTGTAGTATATACACCAACTCAATATGCTCTCTCATGTAAAATACCAAAATTCTAAATTTAGGTGAATCGATAAAAATCAAAATATTATCTAGGCACCCCAATGTTAGAAACAAAATTTCTCTGAATATAATCTGTCAGAAAAAATATACAATGCCTTTTTATACTCTGTTTTGGAGTATATACACCACCTCAGTATGCTCTGTCATGTAAAATACAAAAATTCTATATTTAAGCGAATCGAAAAAAATCTAAATATTATCTAGGCACCTCAATTTTAAAAGCAAAATTTCTCTGAATATAATCTGTCAGAAAAAATATACAATGCCCTATTCTACTCTGTTTTGGAATATATAACGCAACTCAGTATGCTCTCTCATGTAAACTACAGAAATTATATATTTAAACGAATCGAAAAAAATTTAAATATTATCTAGGCACCCGAATGTTAAAAGCAAAATTGCTCTGAATATAATCTGTCAGAAAAATACAATGCCCTTTCTACCCTGTTTTTAGTATATACACCAATTCAATATGCTCTCTCACGTAAAATACAAAAATTTTAATTTTACCCGAATCGAAAAAATCAAAATAGTATGTAGGCACCCCAATGTTTAAAACAAAATTGCTCTGAATATAATTTGTCAGAAAAAATAAACAATGCCCTATTCTACTCTGTTTTCGAGTATATACACCAACTCAGTATGCTCTGTCATGTAAAATATGGAAATTCTAATTTTACGTGAATCGAATAAAATCTAAATATTATCTATGCACCCGAATGTTAAAAGTAAAATTTCTCTGAATATAATCTGTCTGATAAAATATACAATGCCCTATTCTACTCTGTTTTGGAGTATATACACCAACTCCATATGCTCTCTCATATAAAATACCGAAATTCTAATTTTATGCGAATCAAAAAAAATGTAAATAATATCTAGGCGCCTCAAAGTTCAAAGAAAATGGCTCTGAATATAGTCTGTTAGAAAAAATATACAATGCCTTATTCTACTCTGTTCTGTAGTATATACACCAACTCAGTATGCTCTCTCATATAAAATACAGAAATTGTATATTTAAGCGAATCAAAACAAATCTAAATATTATCTAGGCACCCCAATGTTAAAAGCAAAATTCCTCTGAATATAATCTGTCAGAGAAAATATACAATGCCCTTTTCTACTCTGTTTTTAGTATATACACCAACTCAATATGCTCTCTCATGTAAAATACAGAAATTCTAATTTTAGCCGAATCAAAAAAATCTAAATGTTAGGTAGGCACCCCAATATTAAAAACAAAATTGCTCTGAATATAATCTCTCAGAAAAAATATACAATGCCCTATTCTATTCTTTTTTGGAGTATATACAGAAACTCCATATGCTCTCTCATGTAAAATACCGAAATTCTAATTTTACGCGAATCAAAAAAAATCTAAATAATATCTAAACGCCACAACGTTCCAAAAAAATAGCTCTGAATATAGTCTGTTAGAAAAAATATACAATGCCTTATTCTACTTTTTTTGGAGTATATACACCAACTCCATATGATCTCTCATGTAAAATACAAAAATTGTAATTCTACCCGAATCGAAAAAATATAAATATTGTCTAGGCACCCCCATGTTAAAAACAAAATTGCTCTGAATATAATCTGTCAGAAAAAATATACAATGCCCTATTCTACTCTGTTTTGGAGTATATACAGCAACTCCATATGCTCTCTCATGTAAAATACCGAAATTCCAATTTTACGCAAATCGAAATAAATCTAAATAATATCTAGGCGCCCCAAAGTTAAAAGAAAATGGGTCTAAATATAGTCTGTAAGAAAAAATATACGATGCCTTATTCTTTTATGTTTTGGAGTATATACACCAATTCCATATGGTCTCTCTAGAAAAATACAGAAATTCTATATTTAAGCGAATTGAAAAAATTCTAGATATTATCTAGGCACCCCAATGATAAAAGAAAAATTCCTTTGAATATAATCTGTAAGATAAAATATACAATGCCCTAATCTACTCTGTTTTGGAGAATATACACCAACTCAACATGCTCTCTCATGTAAAATACAGAAATTTTATTTTTAAGCGAATCGAAAAAAACCTAAATATTATCTAGGCACCACAAGGTTAAAAGCAAAATTGCTCTGAATATAATCTGTCAGAAAAAATATATACTGCCCTTTCCTACTCTGTTTTGTACTATATACACCAAATCAATATGCTCTGTTATGTAAATTAGAAAAATTCTAATTCTACCTGAATCGAAAATATGTAAATATTGCCTAGGCAACCCAATGTTAAAAACCAAATTGCTCTGAATATAATTTGTCCGAAAAAATATACAATGCCCTATTCTACTCTGTTTTGGAGTATACACACCAACTCAGTATGCTCTCTCATGTAAAATACAGAAATTTTAATTTTACGTGAATTGAAGAAAATCTAAATATTATGTAGGCACACCAATGCTAAAAGTAAAATTGCTCTGAATATAATCTGTCAGAGAAAATATACAATGCCCGATTCTACTCTGTTTTGGAGTATATACACCAACTCCATATGCTGGCTCATGTAAAATACCAAAATTCTAATTTTATGCAAATCGAAAAAAATCTAAATAATATCTAGGCGCCGAAAAGTTCAAAGAAAATGGCTCTGAATATAGTCTGTTAGAAAAAATATACAATGCCTTATTCTAATCTGTTTTGGAGTATATACACCAACTCAGGATGCTCTCTCATGTAAAATAGAGAAACTCTAATTTTACCCAATTCGAAAAAATCTAAATATTATCTAGGCAACACAATGTTAAAAACAAAATTGCTCTGAATATAATCTGTCAGAAAAAATATACAATGCTTTATTCTATTCTGTTTTGGAGTATATACACCAACTCAATATGCTCTCTCATGTAAAATACAGAAATTCTATATTTAAGCGAATTGAAAAAAATCTAAACATTATCAAGGCACCCCATGTTAAAAACAAAATTGCTCTGAATATAATATGTCAGAGGAAATACACAATACCTTATTCTACTCTGTTTTGGGGTATATACACCAACTGAATATGCTCTCTTATGTAAAATACAGAATTTCTATATTTAAGCGAATCGAAATATATCTAAATATTATCTAGGCACCCCAATGTTAAAAGCAAAATTGCTCTGAATATAATCTGTAAGAGAAAATACACAATGCCATTTTCTATTCTGTTTTGTATTATATAAACCAACTCAATATGCTCTTTCATGTAAAATACAGAAACTCTAATTTTACCCGAATCGAAAAAATCTAAATATTATTTAGGCACGCCAATGTTAAAAACAAAATTTCTCTGCATAAAATCTGTCAGAAAAAATATACAAAGCCCTTTTCTACTTCGTTTTGGGGTATATACACCAACTCCATATGCTCTCTCATGTAAAATACCGAAATTCTAATTTTACATGAATCGAAAAAAATCTAAATAGTATCTAGGCACCCCAATGTTACAAAAAAATTGCTCTTAATATAATCTGTCAGAAAAAATATACAATGCCCTATTCTAATCTGTTTTGGAGTATATACACGAACTCAGTATGCACTCTCATGTAAAATACCGAAATTCTAATTTTACGTGAATCGCAAAAAATCTAAATAATATCTAGGCACCCCAAAGTTAAAAGAAAATGGCGCTGAATATAGTCTGTTAGAAAAAATATACAATGCCTTATTCTACTCTGTTTTGGAGTATATACACCAAATCAGTATGCTCTCTCATGTAAAATACCGAAATTCTAATTTTACGTGAATCAAAAAAAATCTAAATATTATCTAGGAACCCGAATGTTAAAAGTCAAATTGCTCTGATTAGAATCTGTCAAAAAAAAATACAATGCCCTCTTCCACTCTGTTTTTGAGTATATACACCAACTCAATATGCTCTCTCATGTAAAATACCGAAATTCTAAATTTACCTGAATCCAAAAAAATCTAAATATTATCTATGCACCCGAATGTTAAAAGAAAAATTGCTCTGAATATCATCTGTCAGAAAAAATATACAATGCCTTATTCTACTGTTCTGGAGTATATACACAAACTCACAATGCTCTCACATGTAAAATACAAAAATTCTAATTTTACGTGAATCGACAAATATATAAATATTATCTAGGCACCCCAATGATAAAAAGAAAATTGCTTTGAAAATAATTTGTCAGAAAAAATATACAAAGCCCTATTCTACTCTGTTTTGGAGTATTTACACCAACTCCATATGCTCTCTCATGTAAAATACAGAAATTCCATATTTAAGCGAATCGAAAAGAATCTAAATATTATCTAGGCACTCCAATGTTAAAAGAAAAATTGCTGTGAATATAATCTGTCAGAAAAAATATACAATGCCCTTTTCTACTCTGTTGTGAAGTATATACACCAACTCAATATGCTCTCTCATGTAAAATAACGATATTCTAATATTATGCAAATCGAAAGAAATCTAAATAATATCTAGGCGCCCAAAAGTTAAAAGAGAATGACTCTGAATATAGTCTCTTAGAAAAAATATACAATGCCTTCTTCTACACTGTTTTGGAGTATATACACCAAATCAATATGCTCTCTCATGTAAAATACCGAAATTCTAATTTTTCGAGAATCGAAAAAAATCTAAATAATATCTAGGCGCCCCAAAGTTAAAAATAATGGCTCTGAATATAGTCTGTTAGAGAAAATGTACATTGCCTTATTCTACTCTGTTTTGGAGTATATACGCCAACTCAGTATGCTCTCTCGTAAAATACCGAAATTCTAATTTTACCCAAATCGAAAAAATCTAAATATTATCCAGGCGCCCCAATGTTAAAAACAAAACTTCTTTGAATATAATGTGTCATAAAAAATGTACAATGCCCTATTCTACTTTGTTTTTAAGTATATACACCAACTCCATATGCTCTTATGTAAAATACAGAAATTCTATATTTAAGCGAATCGAATAAAATCTAAATATTATCTAGGCACCGCAATGTTTAAAACAAAATTGCTCTGAATATCATCTATCAGAAAAAATATACAATGCCCTATTCCACTCTGTTTTGGAGTATATACACCAACTCCATATGCTCTCTCATGTAAAATACCGAAATTATAATTTTAGGTGAATCGAAAAAAATCTAAATAATATCTAGGCACCCCAAAGTTAAAAGAAAGTGGATCTGAATATAGTCTGTTAGAAAAAATATACAATGCCTTATTCTACTCTGTTTTGGAGTATATACACCAAGTCAGTATGCTCTCTCATGTAAAATACAGAAATTATAATATTACCCGAATTGATAAAATCTAAATACTATCTAGGCACCCCAATGTTAAAAACAATATTGCTCTGAATATACTCTGTCAGAAAAAATATGCAATGCCCTTTTCTACTCGGTTTTGGAGTATATAAACCAACTCCATATGCTCTCTCATGTAAAATACAGAAAATCTATATTTAAGTGAATCGAAAAAAATCTAAATATTATCTAGGCAGTCCAATGTTAAAAACAAAATTGCTCAGAATATAATCTGTCAGAAAAAATATACAATTCCCTAATGTACTCTGTTTTGGAGTATATACACCAACTCCATATGCTCTCTCATGGAAAATACAGAATTTCTAATTTTAACCGAATCGAAAAAATCCAAATATTATCTAGTCACCCCAATTTTAAAAACAAAATTGCTTTGAATATAATCTGTCGGAAAAAATATACAATTCCCTCTTCTACTCAATTTTGGTGTATATACACCTACTCAGTATGCTCTCTCATGTAAAATACCAAAATTCTAATTCTACGTGAATCGAAAAATAACTAAATATTATCTCGGCACCCCAATATTAAAAGCAAAATATCTCTGAATATAATCTGTCAGAAAAAATATACAATGCCGTATTCTACTCTGTTTTTGAGTTTATACACCAACACAGTGTGCTCTCTCATGTAAAATACTGAAATTCTAATTTTACGTGAATCGAGAAAAATCTAAATATTATCTAGGCACTCCAATGTTAAAAGCAAAATTGCTCTGAATATAATCTGTCAGAAAAAATATACAATGCCTTCTTCTACTCTGTTTTGGAGTATATACACCAAGTCAATATGCTCTCCAACGTAAAATAACAAAGTTATAATATTACATGAATCGAAGGAAATCTAAATAATATCTAGGCGCCCCAAAGTTAAAAGAAAATGGCTCTGACTATAGACTGTTAGAAATAATAAACCGTGCCTTATTCTACTCTTTTTTGGAGTATATACACCAACTGAGTATGGTCTCTCATATAAAATACAGAAATTCAAATTTTACACGAATAAAAAAATCTAAATATTATCTAGGCACCCCAATGTTAAAACGAAAATTGTTCTGAATATAATCTGTCACAAAAAATATACAATGCCCTATGCTACTCTCTTTTGGAGTATATACACGATCTCCATATGATCTCTCCTTTAAAATACCGAAATTCTATATTTAAGCGAATTGAATAAAATCTAAATATAATCTAGGCACCCCAATGGTAAAAGCAAAATTGCTCTGAACATAGTCTGTCACAAAAAATATACAATGCCATTTTCTACTGTGTTTTGGAGTGTATACACCAACTCAATATGCTCTCTCATGTAAAATACCGAAATTCTAATTTTACACGAATCGAAAAAAATCTAAATAATATCTATGTGCTCCAATGTTAAAAGAAAATGGCTCTGAATATAGTCTGTCAGAATAAATATACAATGCCCTTTTCTACTCTGTTTTGGAGTATATACACCAACTCAATATGCTCTCCAACGTAAAATAACGAAATTATATTTTTACGTGAATCGAAGAAAATCTAAATAATATCTAGGCGCCCCAAAGGTAAAAGTAAGTGGCTCTGAATATAGTCTTTTAGAACAAATATACAATGCTTTATTCTACTCTGTTTTGGAATATATACACCAACTCAGTATGCTCTCTCATGTAAAATATAGAAATTCTAATTTTTCACGAAATGTAAAAATCTAAATATTATCTAGGCACCCCAATGCTAAAAACAAAATTGCTCTGAATATAATCTGTCAGAAAAAATATACAATGCCCTAGTCTAATCTTTTTTGGAGTATATACACCAACTCCATGTGCTCTCTCATGTAAAATACAGAAATTCTGTATTTAAGCGAAGTGAAAATAATTTAATATCATCTAGGCAACCCAATGTTAAAAGCAAAATTGCTCTGAATACAATCTGTCAGAAAAAATATACAATGCCCTTTTCAACTCTGTTTTGGAGTATATACACCAATTCAATATGCTCTCTCATGTAAAACACCGAATTTCTAATTTTATGTGAATCCAAAAAAATCTAAATAATATCTAGGCTCTCGAAAGGTAAAAGAAAATGGCTCTGAATATAGTCTGTTAAAAAAAATATACAATGCCTTATTCTACTCTGTTTTGGAGTATATGCACCAACTCAGTATGCTCTCTTATGTAAAATACAGAAATTCTAATTTTACCCGAATCGAATAAATCTAAATATTATCTAGGCACCCCAATGTTATAAACAAAATTGTGGCCGGGCGAGGTGGCTCAAACCTGTAATCCCAGCACCTTGGGAGGCCGAGGCGTGTGGATCTCGAGGTCAGAAAATCGGGACCATCGTGGTCAACATGGTGAAACCCAGTCTCTACTAAAAATACAAAAAATTAGCTGGGCACGGTGGTGCGTGCCTGTAATCCCAGCTACTCGGGAGGCTGAGGCAAGAGAATTGCCTGAACCTAGGAGGCGAAGGTTGCGGTGAGCCGAGAATGCGCCATTGCACTACAGCCTGGGTAAGAAGAGCGAAACTCCGTCTCAAAAAAAACAAAAAAACAAAAACAAACAAAAAAACAAAAAAAAAAAACAAAATTGCTCTGAGTATAATCTGTCAGAAAAAATATACAATGCTCTATTCTACTTTTTTCTGGAGTATATACACCAACTCCATATGCTCTCTCATGAAAAATAATGAAATTCTATATTTAAGCAAATTGAAAAAATTCTAAATATAATCTAGGCACCCCAATGTTAAAAGCAATATTGCTCTGAATATAATCTGTCAGAGAAAATATACAATGCCCTTTTCTACTCTTTTTTGTAGTATATACACGAACTGAATATGCTCTCTCATGTAAAATAACGAAATTCTAATTTTACACGAATCGAAAAAAAATCTAAATAATATCTAGGCGCACGAAAGTTAAAAGAAAATGCCTCTGAATATAGTCTGTTAGAAAAAATATACAATGAATTATTTTACTCTGTTTTTGAGTGTATACACCAACTCAGTATGCTCTCTCATGTAAAATACCGAAATTCTAATCTTACGTGTATCGATAAGAATCTAAATAATATCTAGGCAACCGAATGTTAAAAACAAAATTGCTCTGAATATAATCTGTCAGAAAAAATATACAATGCCCTTTTCTACTTTCTTTTGGAGTATATACACCAACTCAATATGCTCTTTAATGTAAAATACCGGAATTCTAATTTTACGTGAATCGAAAAAAGTCTAAATAATATCTATGCGCTCCAAAGTTAAAAGAAAATGGCTCTGAATACAGTCTGTTAGGAAACATATACAATGCCTTATTCTACTCTGTTTTGAACTATATATACCAACTCAGTATGCTCTCTCATGTAAAATAAAGAAATTCTAATTTTACCCGAATCGAAAAAATCTCAATATTATCTAGGCTCTTCAACGTTAAAAAAAAAAATGCTCTCAATATAATCTGTGAGAAAAAATATACAATTCCCTTTTCTACTCGCTTTTGTACTATATACACGAACTCAATTCGCTCTCTCATATAAAATAACAAAATTCTAATTTTACACGAATCAAAAAAATTCTAAATAATATCTAGGCGACCCAAAGTTTTAAAAAAATGTCTCTGAATATAGTCTGTTCGAAAAAATATACAATGCCTTATTCTACTCTGTTTTGGAGTATATACACCAACTCAGCATGCTCTCTCATGTAAAATATTGAAATTATAATTTTACGTGAATCGAAAAAAACGTAAATATCTTGGCGCCCCAAATTTAAAAGAAAATGGCTCTGAATATAGTCTGTTAGAAAACATATACAATGTCTTATTCTACTTTGTATTGGAGTATATACACTGACTCAGTATCCTCTCTCATGTAAAATACAGAAATTCTAATTTTACCCGAATCAAAAAAATCTAACTATTACCTAGGCACCCCAATGTTAAAAACAAAATTGCTCTGAGTATAATATGTCAGAAAAAATATGCAGTGCCCTACTCTCTGTTTTGTAGTATATACACAATCTCAACTCAATATGCTCTCTCATGTAAAATACAAAAATTCTAATTTTACCCGAATCCAAAATATCTAAATATTATCTAGGCCCCCCAGTGTTAAAAACAAAATTGCTCTGAATATATTCTGTTAGAAAAAATATACAACGCCCTACTCTACTCTGTTTTGGAGTATATACACCAACTCAGTATGCTCTCTCATGTAAAATACCGAAATTCTAAGTTTACGTGAATCGAAAAAAATCTAAATATCATCTAGGCACTCCAATGTTAAAAGCAAAATTGCTCTGAATATATTCTGTCAGAAAAAATATGCAATGCTTTTTTCTACTCTGTTTTGGAGTGTATACACCAACTCAATATGCTCTCTCATGTAAAATACCGAAATTCTAATTTTACGAGAATCGAAAAAAATCTAAATATCTAAGCACCCCAAAGTTAAAAGAAAATGGCTCTAAATATAGTGTGTTAGAAAAACATACAATGTCTTATTCTACTCTGTTTTGGAGTATATACACCAACTCAGTTTGCTCTCTGACGTAAAATACCGAAATTCTAATTTTACGCGAATCGAAAAAAATCTAAATAATATCTAGGCTCCCCACAGTTAAAAGAAAATGGCTGTGAATAGAGTCTGTTAGAAAAAATTTACAATGCCTTATTCTATTTCGTTTTGGAGTATATACACCAACTCAGTATGCTCTCTTATGTAAAATAAGGAAATTCTAATTTTACGCAAATCGAAGAAAATCTAAATAATATCTAGGAGGCCCAAAGGTAAAAGAAAATGGCTCTGAATATAGTCTGTTAGAAAAAATATACAATGCCTTATTATACTCGGTTTTGGAGTATATACACCAACTCACTATGCTCTCTAACGTAAAATACCGTAATTCTAATTTTACATGAATTGAAAAGAATCTAAATATTATCTAGGCACCCCAATGTTAAGAAAAAATTTCTCTGAATATAATATGTCAGAAAAAATATACAGTGCCCTATTCTACTTTATTTTGGAGTATATACACCAACTCAATTAGCTCTGTCATGTAAAACACCGAAATTCCATTTTACCCGAATCGAAAAAAATCTAAATAATATCTAGTCGCCCCAAAGTTAAAAGACAATAGCTCTGAATGTAGTCTGTTACAAAAAATATACAATGCCTTTTTCTACTCTGTTTTGGAGTATATACACCAACTCACTATGCTCTCTCATGTAAAATAACGAAATTCTAATTTTACACGAATCGAAAAAAATCTAAATAATATCTAAGAGCCCCAAAGGTAAAAGAAAATGGCTCTGAATATAGTCTGTTAGAAAAAATATTCAATGCCTTATTCTACGCTGTTTTGGAGTATATACACCAACTCAGTATGGTCTCTCATATAAAATACAGAAATTCTAATTTTACCCGAGTCGACAATATCTAAATATTTTTTAGGCACCCCAATGCTAAAAACAAAATTTCTCTGAATATAATCTGTCAGAAAAAATATAAAATGCCGTATTCTACTCTTTTTTGGAGTATATAAACCAACTCCATATGCTCTCTCATTTAAAATACAGAAATTCTAATTTTACCCGAATTGAAAAAATCTAAATATTATCTAGGCACCCCAATGTTAAAACGAAAATTGTTCTGAATATAATCTGTCACAAAAAATATACAATGCCTTATTCTAATCTGTTTTGGAGTATATACACCAACTCATTTTACTCTCCCTTGTAAAATACCGAAATTCTAATTTTACCCGAATCGACAAAATCTAAATATTATCTAAGCACCCCAATGTTAAAAGCAAAATTGCTCTGAATATAAACTATCAGAAAAAATATACAACGCCCTATTCTACCCTGTTTTGGAGTATATACACCAACTCAGTATGCCCTCTCACGTTTAATACCGAAATTCTAATTTTACGTGAATCGAATTAACCTAAATAATATCTAGGCACTTCAATGATAAAAACAAAATTGCTCTGAATATAATCTGTCAGAATAAAAATACAATGCCCTATTCTACTCTGTTTTTGAGTATATACAGCAACTCTATATGCTCTCTCATGTAAAATACAGAAATTCTAATTTTACACGAACCGAAAAAAATCTAAATAATATCTAGGGACCCCAATGGTCAACCAAAATGGCTCTGAATATAATCTGTTAGAAAAAATATACAATGCCTTATTCGACTTTGTTTTGGAGTATATACACCAACTCCATATGCTCTCTCCTGTAAAATACAGAAATTCTAATTCTACCAGAATCGAATAAATATAAATATTGTCTATGCACCCCAATATTAAAAAAAAATTGCTCTGGAAATAATCTGTCAGAGAAAATATACAATGACTTATTCTACTTTGTTTTGGAGTGTATACACCAACTCAGTATGCTCTCTCATGTAAAATATAGAAATTCTAATTTTACGCAAATCGAAAATATTTAAAAATTATCTAGGCACCCCAAAGTTAAATAGAAAATTGCTCTGAATGTAATCTGTCAGAAAAAATATACAATGCCCTATTCTACTCTGTTTTGGAGTATATACACCAACTCCATATGCTCTCTCATATAAAATACAGAAATTCTATATTTGAGCGAATCGAAAAAAATCTCAATATTATCTAGGCACCCCAATGTTAAAAGCAAAATTGCTTTGAATATAGTCTGTCACAGAAAATATACAATGCCCTTTTGTACTCTGTTTTGGAGTATATACACCAACTCAATACGCTCCCTCTTGTAAATTACCGAAATTCTAATTTTACGCGAATCGAAACAAACCTAAGTAATATCAAGGTGCCCCAAAGTTAAAAGAAAAAGTCTCCAAAAATAGTCTCATATAAAAAATCTACAATTCCTTATTCTACTCTGTTTTGGAGAATATACACCAACTCAATATGCTCTCTCATGTAAAATACCGAAATTCTAATTTTACGTGAATCGAAAAAAATCTAAATGTTATCTAGGCACCCGAATGTTAAAAGTACAATTGTTCTGAATAAAATCTGTCAGAAAAAATATACAATGCCCTTTTCTACTCTGTTTTGGTGTATATACACCAACTCAATATGCTCTCTCATGTAAAATACAGAAATTCTAATTTTACGCGAATAGAAAAAAAACGAAATAATATCTAGGCGCCCCAAAGTTAAAAGAAAATGGCTCTTAATATAGACTGGTAGAAAAAATATACAATGCCTTATTCTACTGTATTTTCGAGTATATACACCCACTCAGTATTCTCTCTCATGTAAAATAACGAAATTCTAACTTTACGTGAATCGAAAGAAATCTAAATAATATCTAGGGGCCCCAAAGTTAAAAGAAAATGGCTCTGAATATAGTCTGTTAGAAAAAATATACAATGTTTTATTCTACTCTGTTTATGAGTATATAAACCAACTTCGTGTACTCTCTCATGTAAAATACAGAAATTCTAATTTTACCAGAATAGTTAAAATCTAAATAATACCTAGGGACCCCAATGTTTAAAACAAAATTTATCTGTATATAATCTGTCAGAAAAAAATATACAATGCCCTATTCTACTCTGTTTTCGAGTATATACACCAACTCAACTTGCTCTCTCATGTAAAAAACAGAAATTCTATATTTAAGCGAATCGAACAAAATCTAAATATTATCTACGCACCCCAACGTTAAAAGCAAAATTGCGGTGAATATATTCTGTCAGTAAAAATATACAATGCTCGTTTCTACTCTGTTTTGTAGTATATACACCAACTCAATTTACTCTCTAAAGTAAAATAGAGAAATTCTAATTTTATCCCAATCAAAAAAATATAAATATAATCTATGCACCTCAATGTAATAAACAAAATTGCTCTGAATATAATCTGTCAAAAATAATATACAATGCCCTATTCTACTCTGTTTTGGAGTATATACACCAACTCAGTATACTCTCTCATATAAAATACCGAAATTCTAATTTTATGTAAATCGAAAAAAATCTAAATATTATCTAGGCACCCCAATGTTAAAAGCAAAGTTGCTCTGAATATAGTCTGTCATAAAAATTATACAATTCCATTTTATACTCTGTATTAGAGTATATACACCAACTCAATATGCTCTCTCCTTTAAAATACCCAAACTCAAATGTTACGTGAATCAAAAATAATTTAAAAAATATCTGGGCTCCCCAAAGTTAAAAGAAAATAGCTCTGAATATAGTCTGTTAGAACAAATATACAATGACTTATTCTACTATGTTTTGTAGTATATACAGGAACTCAGCATGCTCTCTCCTGTAAAATAAAGATATTCAAATTTTACCCGAATCAAAAAAATCTAAATATTATCTAGGCAACCCAATGTTAAAAACAAAATTGCTCTGAATATAATCTGTCAGAAAAAATACACAATGCCCTTTTCTACTCTGTTTTTGAGTATATATAACAACTCTACCTGCTCTCTCATGTAAAATACAAAAATTCTATATTTAAGCGAATCGAAAAAAATCTAAATATTATCTAGGCACCCCAAAGATGACCACAAAATAGCTCTGAATATAATCTGTCAGAAAAAATATACAATTCCCTCTTCTACTCTGTTTTCAAGTATATACACCAACTCCATATGCCCTCTCTTGTAAAATACAGAAATTCTGCATTTAAGCGAATCGAAAAAATTCTAAATATTATCTACGCACCCCAACGTTAAAAGCAAAAGTGCTATGAATATATTCGGTCAGAAAAATATACAATGCCCTTTTCTACTCTCTTTTGTAGTATATACAACAACTCAGTATGCTCTCTCATGTAAAACTCAGAAATTCTAATTTTACCCAAAACGAAAAAATCTAAAACTTATCTAGGCACCCCAATGTTAAAAGCAAAATTGCTCTGAATATAGTCTGTCTGAAAAAATATACAATGTCTTTTTCTACTCTGTTTTGGAGTATATACACGAACTCAATATGCTCTTTCATGTAAAATACGGAAATTCTAATTATACGTGAATTGAAAAAAATCTAAATAATATCTAGGTGCCCCAAAGTTAATAGAATATGACTCTTAATATAGACTGTTAGTAAAAATATACTATGCCTTATATTACTCTGTTTTGGAGTATATACACCAACTCAGTATGCTCTCTCATGTAAAATACCGAAATACTACTTTTAAGCGAATCGAAAAAAATCTAAATAATATCTAGGCGCCGCAAAGATAAAGAAAATTGCTCTGAATATAGTCTGTTAAAGAAAATATACAATGTCTTATGCTAGTTTTTTTGGAGTATATACACCAACTCAATATGCTGGCTCATGTAAAATACAGAAATTATAATTTTAGCGGAATCGAAATAATCTAAATATAATCTAGGCACGCCAATGTTAAAAACAAAATTGCTCTGAATATAATCTGTAAAATAAAATATAAAATGCCCTATTCTACTCTTTTTTGGAGTATATACACCACATCAGTATTCTCTCTCATGTAAAAGATCGGAATTCTAATTTTACGTGAATTGAAACAAATCTAAATGTTATCTAGGCACCACAATGTTAAAATCAAAATTGCTCTGAATATAATCTGTCATAAAAAATATACAGTGCTTTTTTCTACTCTGTTTTGGAGTATATACACCAACTCAATATGCTCTCTCATGTAAAATACCCAAATTCTAATTTTACGAGAATCGAAAAAAATCTAAATAATATCAATTCGCTTCAAAGTTAAAAGAAAATGGCTCTAAATATAGTCTGTTAGAAAAAATATACAATGCCTTACTCTACTATGTTTTGGAGGATATACACGAACTCAGTATGCTCTCTCGTGTGAAATACAGAAATTCTAATTTTACCCGAATTGAAAAAATCTAAATATTATCTAGGCACCCCAATGTTAAAAACAAAATTGCTCTGTATATAATCTGTCAGAAAAAATATACAATGCAGATTCCTACATTGTTTTGGAGTATATTCACCTACTCAATACGCTCTCTCATGTAAAATACAGAAATTCAAATTTTACGTGAATCAAAAAATATCTAAATATTATCTAGGCACCCACTGTTATAAGCAAAATTGCTCTGAATATAATCTTCCATAAAAAATATACAATGCCATTTTCTACTATGTTTTGGAGTATGTACACCAACCCAATATGCTCTCTCATGTAAAATACCGAAATTCTAAATTTACGCTAATCAAATGAAACATAAATATTATCGAGGCACCCCAATGGTAGTAGAAAAATTTCTCTGAATATAATCTGTCAGAAAATATATACAATGCTTTTTCTACTCAGTTTTGGATTATATACACCATCTCAATATGCTCTCTCATGTAAAATACCAAAATTCTAAATTTATGTGAATTGAAAAAAATCTCAATATTATCTAGGCACGCCAAGGTTCAAAGAAAAATTGCTCTGAATATAATCCGTCAGAAAAAACACACAATGCCCTTTTCTACTCCGTTTTGGAGTATATACAACAACTCAATATGCTCTCTCATGTAAAATACGGAAATTCTAATTTTACGCGAATTGAAAAAAATCTAAATATTATCTAGGCAAACCAATGTTAAAAGCAAAATTGCTCTAAATATAATCTCTCAGAAAAAATCTACAATGCCCTTTTCTACTCTATTTTGGAGTATATATACCAACTCAATATGCTCTCTCATGTGAAATACCGAAATTCTAAATTTACGCGAATCGAAAACAATCTAAATATTATTTAGGCTCCACAATGTTAAAAGCAAAATTGCTCTGAGTATAATCTGTCAGAAAAAATATACAATGCCCTTTTCTACTCTGTTTTGGCGTATATACACCAACTCAATATGCTCTCTCATGTAAAATACCAAAATTCTAATTTGACTCGGGTCGAAAAATATCTAAATATTATCTAGGCTCCCCAATGTTAAAAGCAAAATTGCTCTTAATATAGTCTGTCAGAGAAAATACACAATGCCCTTTTCTGCACGGTGTTGGTGTATATACACCAACTAAATATGCTCTCTCATGTCAAATACTGAAATACTAATTTTACGCGAATCGACAATAGTCTAAATATTATCTAGGGACCCCAATGTTAAAAGTAAAATTGCTCTGAATATAATCTATCACAGAAAATACAAAATGGCCTTTTCTAGTCTGTTTGGGAGTATATACACCAGCTCAACATGCTCTCTCATGTAAAATATCGAAATTCTAATTTTACATGAACCGAAAAAATTTAATTTTATCTTGGCACCCCAATGTTAAAAGTAAAATTGCTCTAAATATAATTTGTCAGAAAAAATATACAATGACCTTTTCTACTCTGTTTTGGAGTATATACACCAACTCAATATGGTCTTCCATGTAAAATACCAATATACTAATTTACACGAACCGAAAAGAATCTACATATTATCTAGGAACCCCAATATTAAAAGCAAAATTGCTCTGAATATCATCTGTCAGAAGAAATATGCAATGCCCTTTTGTACTCTGTTTTGGGGTATATACACCTACTCAATATGCTCTCTCATGTCAAATACCGAAATTCTAAACTTACGTGAATCGAAAAAAATCTAAATATTATCTATGCACCCCAATATTAAAAGGAAAATTGCTATGAATATTATTTTTCAGAAAAAAAATATACAATGCGTTTTTCTACCCTGTTTTGGAGTATATACACCAACCCAATATGGTCTCTCGTGTAAAACACTGAAATTCTATATATATTCAATGGAAAATATCTAAATATTATCTAGGCACCCAAATGTTGATAAAAAATGGCTCTGAATGTAATCTGTCAGAAAAAATATACAATGCCGTTTCTACTCTTTTTTGGAGTACATATACCAACTCAGAATGCTCTCTCATGTAAAATACCAAAATTTTAAATTTACGTTAATCAAAGGAAATTTAAATATTATCTAGGCACCCCAATGTTAATAGCAAAACTGTTCTAAATATAAAATGTCAGAAAAAATATACAATGCCCTTTTCTAATTTGTTTTGGAGTATATACACTAACTCAATATGCTCTCTCATGTAAAATACAGAAATTATGTATTTAAGCGAATTGAAAAAAATCTAAATATTAATTTGGCATCCCGATGTTAAAAGCAAAATTTCTCGGAATATTATCTGTCAGAAATAATACACAATGCCCTATTCTACTCTGTTATGGAGTATATACACCAACTCAATATGCTCTCGCATATAAAATAGTAAAATTCTAATTTTACGGAAATTGAAAAATATCTAAATAATATCTAGGCACTCCAAAGCTAAAAGAACTTGGCTCTGAATATAGTCTGTTAGAAAAAATATACAATGTCTTATTCTACTCTGTTTTGTTGTATATACACCAACTCAGGGTGCTCTCTCATATAAAATAGAGAAATTCTAATTTTACCCGATTCGAAAAAATGTAAATATTATCTATGCAACACAATGTTAAAAACAAAATTACTCTGAATATAATCTGTCAGAAAAAATATATAATGCCCCATTTTACTCTGTTTTGGAGTATATAAACCAACTCCATATGCTCTCTCAGGTAAAATACAGAAATTCTATATTTAAGGGAATCGAAAACAATTTAAATATTATCTCGGCACGCCAATGTTCATTGCAGCACTGTTTACAATAGCAAAGACCTGGAATCAACCCAAATGCCCATTGATAATAGACTGGATTGGAAAAATGTGGCACATATACACCATGGAATATTATGCAGCAATCAGAAATGATGAGTTCGTGTCGTTTGTAGGGACATGGATGAATCTGGAAAACATCATCCTCAGCAAACTGACACAAAAACAGAAAATGAAACACCGCATATTCTCACTCATAGGTGGGTGATGAAAAATGAGAACACATGGACACAGAAAGGGGAGTACTAAACACTGGGGTCTATTAGGGGGAAAAGGGGAGGGCCAGTGGGAGGGGGAGGTGGGGAGGGATAGCCTGGGGAGAAATGCCAAATGTGGGTGAAGGGGAGAAGAAAAGCAAAGCACACTGCCATGTGTGTACCTACGCAACTGTCTTGCATGCTCTGCTCATGTACCCCAAAACCTATAATCCAATAAAAAATTAAAAAAAAAAAATAAATAAAATAAAATAAAAAAATAAAAACAAAATTGCTCTGAATACAATCTGTCAGAAAAAATATACAATGCCCTATTCTACTCTGTTTTGGAGTATATACATCAACTCCATATGCTCTATCATGTAAAATACAGAAATTCCATATTTAAGCAAATCGAAAAAAATCTATATATCATATAGGCATCCGAATGTTAAAATCAAAATTCCTCTGAATATAATGTGTCAGAAAAAATAAACAATGCCCTATTCTACTCTGTTTTGGAGTATGTACACCAACTCAGTATGCTCTCTCATGTAAAATACAGAAATTCTAATTTTACGTGAATCGAAAAAAATGTAAATATTATCTTGGCACCCCAATGCTAAAAGAAAAATTGCTCTGAATATAATCTGTCAGAAAAAATATACAATGTCCCATACTACTCTGTTTTTGGAGTATATACACCAGGTCCATATGCTCTCTCATGTAAAATACAGAAATACTAATTTTACGCGAATCAAACAAAATCTAAATAACATCTAGGTGCCAAAAATTTAAAAGAAAATGGCTCTTAATATAGTCTGTTAGAGAAAATATACACTTTATTATTCTACTGTTTGGAGTATATACACCAACTCAGTATGCTCTCTTATGTAAAATACAGAAATTCTAATTTTACCCGAATCGAAAAAATCTAAATATTATTTAGTCAACCCAATGTTAAAAAAGAAATTTCTCTGAATATAATCTGTCAGAAAAAATATAGAATAACCTATTCTACTCCGTTTTGGAGTATATACACTGACTCCATATGCTCTCTCATCTAAAATACAGAAATTCTATATTTAAGTGAATCGAAAAATATCTAAATATTACCTAGGCACCCCAATGATAAAAGCAAAATTGCTCTGAATATAATCTGTCAGAAAAAATACACAATGCCATTTTCTACTGTGTTTTGCAGTATATACACCAACTCAATATGCTCTGATATGTAAAATACAGAAATTCAAATTTTATTCGAATCAAAATAGTCTAAATATTATGTAGGCACGTCAATGTTAAAAACAAAATTGCTCTGAATATAATCTTTCAGAAAATATATACAATGCCCTATTCTACTCTGTTTTGGAGTATATATAACAACTCAGTATTCTCTCTCATGTAAAATACCGAAATTCTAATTTTACCCGAATCGAAAAAATCCAAATATTATGTAGGCAACGCAATCTTACATACAAAATTGCTCTGAATATAATCTGTCAGAAAAAATATTCAATTCCCTATTGTACTCTGTTTTGGAGTATATACACCAACTCAGTATGCTCTCTCATGTAAAATACCGAAATTCTAATTTTACGTGAATCGAAAAAAATCTAAATATTATCTAGGCACTTCAATGTTAAAAACAAAATTGCTCTGAATATAAGCTTTCAGAAAAAATATACAATGCCCTATTCTACTCTGTTTTGGAGTATATACAGCAACTCCATATGCTCTCTCATGTAAAATACCGAAATTCCAATTTTACGCGAATCGAAATAAATCTAAATAATATTTAGGCGCCCCAAAGTAAAAAGAAAATGGTTCTAAATATAGTCTGTAAGAAAAAATATACAATGCTTTATTCTTCTCTGTTTTCGAGTATATAAACCAACTCAATATGGTCTCTCAAGTAAAATACAGAAATTATATATTTAAGCGAATTGAAAAAATTCTAGATAGTATCTAGGCACCCCAATGTGAAAAGCAAAATTGCTCCTAATATAATCTGTCAGATAAAATATACAATGCCCTTTACCTCTCTGTTTTGTAGTATATACACAAACTCAATATGCTCTCTCATGTAAAATACATTAATTCTAATTCTACCCAAATCGAAAAAATCTAAATATTATCTAGGCAACCCAGTGTTAAAAAAAAAATTGCTCTGAATATAATCCGTCAGAAAAAATATACAATGCCTTATTCTACTCTGTTTTGGAGTATATACACCAACTCCCTATGATCTCTCATGTAAAATACAGAAATTCTATATTTAAGTGAATCGAAAAAAATCTAAATATTATCTAGGCACCGCAATGTTAAAAACAAAATCGCTCTGAATATAATATGTCAGAAAATATATACAATGCTCTATTCTACTCTGTTTTGGAGTATATACACCAACTAAGTATGCTCTCTCATGTAAAATACAGAAATTATTTATGCGAATCGAAAAAAATCTAAATATAATCTAGGCAGCCCAATGTTAAAAGCAAACTTGCTCTGAATATAATCTGTCAGAAAAGATATACAATGCCCTTTTCTACTCTGTTTTGGAGTATATACACCAACTCAGTATGCTACCTTATGTAAAATAGAGAAATTCTAATTTTACCCGAATCGAAAAAATCTAAATATTATTTAGTCAACCCAATGTTAAAAACAAAATTGCTCTGAATATAATCTGTCAGAAAAAATATAGAATGCCCTATTCTACTCTGTTTTGGAGTATATACACCGACTCCATATGCTCTCTCATGTAAAATACAGAAATTCTATATTTAAGTGAATCGAAAAATATCTAAATATTACCTAGGCATTCCAATGTTAAAAGCAAAATTCCTCTGAATATAATCTTTCAGAAAAAATACACAATGCCATTTTCTACTGTGCTTTGTAGTATATACACCAACTAAATATGCTCTGATATGTAAAATACAAAAATTCAAATTTTATCCGAATCTAAATAATCTAAATATTATTTAGGCACGTCAATGTTAAAAACAAAATTGCTCTGAATATAATTTTTCAGGAAAAATATACAATGCCCTAATCTACTCTGTTTTGGAGTATATACACCAACTCCACATTCTCTCTCATTTAAAATACAGAAATTCTATATTTAAGTGAGTCGAAAAAAATCTAAATATTATCTAGCCACCCCAAAGTTAAAAACAAAATCGATCTGAATATAATCTGTCAGAAAAAATATACAATGCCCTATTCTACTCTGCTTTGGAGTATATACACCTACTCCATATGCTCCCTCATGTAAAATACAGAAATTCTATATTTAAGCAAATCGAAAATAATCGAAATATTATCTAGGCAACCCAATGTTAAAAGAAAAATTGCTCTGATAGAAATCTGTCAGAAAAATATACAATGCTTTTTTCTACTCTGTTTTGTAGTATATACACCAACTCAATATGCTCTCTCATGTAAAATACCAAAATTCTAATTTTACGTGAATCAAAAAAATCTCAATATTATCTAGGCACCCCAATGTTAAAAACAAAATTGCTCTGAATATAATCTGTCAGAAAAAATATGAAATGCCCTATTCTACTTTATTTTAAAGTATATACACCAACTCCATATGCTCTCTCATGTAAAATAGAGAAATTGTATATTTAACCGAATCGAAAAAATTCTAGATAGTATCTAGGCACCACAATGTTAAAAGCAAAATTGCTCCTAATATAATCTGTCATATAAAATATTCAATGCCCTTTACTTCTCTGTTTTTTAGTATATACACGAACTCAATATACTCTCACATGTAAAGTAGAGAAATTCTAATTCTACCCAAATAGAAAAACCCTAAATATTATCTAGGCACCCTAATGTTAAAAACAAAATTGCTCTGAATATAATCTGTCAGAAAAAATATACAATGCCCTTTTCTACTCTTTTTTGGAGTATATACACCAACTCCATATGCTGTCTCATGTAAAATACAGAAATTCTATATTTAAGCGAATCGACAAAAATCTAATTTTTATCTAGGCACCTCAGTTTTAAAAGCAAAATTTCTCTGAATATAATCTGTCAGTAAAAATATACAGTGCCCTATTCTACTCTGTTTTGTAGTATATAACGCAACTCAGTATGCTCTCTCATGTAAAATACAGAAATTCTATATTTAAGCGAATCAAAAAAAATTTAACTATTATCTAGGAACCGGAATGTTAAAAGCAAAATTGCTCTGAATATAATCTGTCAGAAAAAATATACAATGCCCTTTCTACCCTGTTTTTAGTATATACACCAATTTAATATGCTCTCTCATGTAAAATACAGAAATTCTAATTTTACCCGAATCGAAAAAATCAAAATATTATGTAGGCACCCCAATGTTTAAAACAAAATTGCTCTGAATATAATCTGTCAGAAATAATATAAAATGCCATATTCTACTCTGTTTTGGAGAATATACACCAACTCCATATGCTCCCTCATGTAAAATACATAAATTCTAATTTTACCCGAATCGAAAATATCTAAATACTGCCTAGGCACCCCAATGTTAAAAACAAAATTGCTCTGAATATAATTTGTAATAAAAAATAAACAATGCCCTATTCTACTCTGTTTTGAAGTATGTACACCAACTCAGTATGCTCTGTCATGTAAAATACAGAAATTCTAATTTTACGTGAAACAAGAAAAATCTAAATATTGTCTATGCACCCCGATGTTAAAAGTAAAATTGCTCTGAATATAACCTATCAGAAAAAATATACCATGCCCGATTCTACTCAGTTTTGGAGTATATACACCAATTCCATATGTTCTCTCATGTAAAATACAGAAATTCTAATTTTACGTGAATTGAAATATATCTAAATAATATCTAGGCGCCCAAAAGTTAAAATAAATTGGCTCTGAATATAGTCTGTTAGAAAAATTATACAATGCCTTATTCTAGTCGGTTTTGGAGTATATACACCATCTCAGTAGGCTCTCTTATGTAAAATACAGCAATTCTAATTTTACGTGAATCAAAAAAAATCTAAATATTATCTACGCACCGCAACGGTTAAAACAAAATTGGTCTGAATATATACTGTCAGATAAAATATACAATGCCCTATTCTAATCTGTTTTAAAGTTTATACACCAACTCCATATGCTCTCTCATATAAAATACAGAAATTCTAATTTTACTTGAATCGAAAAAATCTAAATATTATCTAGGCACCTCAGTGTCAAAAAAAAATTGCTCTGAATATAATCTCTCAGAGAAAATATACAATGCCCTATTCTATTCTGTTTTGGAGTATATACACCAACTCAACATTCTCTCTCATGTAATATACAGAAATTCTATATTTAAGCGAATTGAAAACAATCTAATTATGTAGGCATTAAAAATTAAAAACAAAATAGATCTGAATATAATCTGTCAGAAAAAATATACAATGCCCTATTCTAATCTGTTTTGGCGTATATACACCAACTCCATATGCTCTCTCATGTAAAATACAGAAATTCTATATTAAAGCAAATCGAAAAAAATCGAGATATTATCTAGGCAACCCAAAGTTAAAAAAAAATGACTCTGAATATAGTCTGTTAGAAAAATATACAATGCCTTTTTCTACTCTTTTTTGGAGTATATACTCCAACTCAGTATGCTCTCTCATGTAAAATACAGAAATTCTAATTTTACCCGAATCGAAATAATCTAAATATTATCTAGGCACCCCAATGTTAAAAGCAATATTGCTCTAAATATAATCTGTCAGAAAAAATATACAATGCCTTTTTCTACTCTGTTTTGTAGTATAGGCACCAACTGAATATGCTCTCTCATGTAAAATACAGAAATTCTAATTTTACGTGAATCGAAAAAAATCTAAATATTATTTAGGCACCCCGATGTTAAAAACAAAATTGCTCTGAATATAATCTGTAAAAAAATATATACAATGCCCTATTCTACTCTGTTTTGGTGTATATACACCAACTCCATATGCTCTCTCATGTAAAATACAGAAATTCTATATTTAAGTGAATCGAAAAAAGTCTAAATATTATCAACGCACCCCAACGTTAAAAGCAAAATTGCTCTGAATATAATCTTTCAGAGAAAATATACAATGCCCTTTTCTACTTTGTTTTGGAGTATATACACCAACTCACTATGCTCTCTAAAGTAAAATACCGAAATTCAAGTTTTACCTGAATCGCAAAAATCTAAATAATATCTAGGTGCACAAAAGTTAAAAGAAAATGGCTCTAAATATAGTCTGTTAGAAAAAATATGCAAATCCTCATTCTACTCTGTTTTGGAGTATATACACCAGTCAGTATGCTCTCTCATATAAAATACCGAAATTCTTCATTTACGTGAATCAAGAAAATATAAATAGTATGTAGGCACCTGAATGTTAAAAGCAAAATCGCACTGAATATAATCTGTCAGAAAAAATATACAATGCTCTTTTCTACTCTGTTTTGGAGTATATACACCAACTCAATAGGCTCTATCATGTAAAATTTCGATATTCTAATATTACGCGAATTAAAAAAAATAAAAATAAAATCTAGGCACCCCAAAGTTAAAAGAAATGGTTCTGAATATAGTCTGTTAGAAAACATATATAATGCCTTCTTCTACTCTGCTTTGGAGTATATACACCAACTCAGTATGCTGTCTCATGTAAAATACCGAAATTCTATATGTAAGTGAATCGAAAAAAATTAATTTTATCTAGGCACCCCAATGTTAAAAGCAAAATTTCTGATTGTAATCTGTCAGAAAAAATATACAATGCCCTTTTTTACTCTGTTTTGGAGTATATACAGCAACTCAGTATGCCCTCTAATGTAAAATACAGAAATTCTAATTTTACCCGAATCGAAAAAATCTAAATAATATCAAGGCGCCAGAAAGTTAAAAGAAAATGGCTCTTAATATAATCTGTTAGAAAAAATATACAAGGCTTTATTCTACTCTCTTTTGGAGTATATACACCAACTCAGTATGCTCTCTCATGTAAAATACCGAAATTCTAATATTACGCAAATCGAAAAAAATCTTAATAATATCTAGGCACCCGAAACATAAAAGAAAATGGATCTGAATATAGTCTGTTAGAGAAAATATACAATGTCTTATTCTACTCTGTTTTGGAGTATATACCCCAACTCAGTGTGCTCCCTTATGTAAAATATAGAAGTTCTAATTTTACGTGAATCAAAAAAAATTTAAATATTATCTAGACACACGAATGTTAAAAGCAAATTTGCTCAAAATATAATCTGTCAGACAAAATATACAATGCCCTTATCTAGTCCCTTTTAAATTATATACACCAACTCAATATGCTCTCTCATGTAAAATACCGAAATTCTAATTTTAAGGGAATCGAAAAAAATCTAAATAATATCTAGGCGCCCGAAAGTTAAAAGAAAATGTCTCTAAATATAGTCTGTTAGAAAAAATATAGAAAGCCCTATTTTACTCTTTTTTGGAGTATATACACCGACTCCATATGCTATCTCATCTAAAATACAGAAATTCTATATCAAGTGAATCGAAAAATATCTAAATATTACCTAGGCACCCCCAAAGTTAAGAGCCAAATTGCTCTGAATATAATCTGTCAGAAAAAATACACAATGCCACTTTCTACTCTGTTTTGTAGTATATACACAAACTCAATATGCTCTCTCATGTAAAATAAAGAAATCTTAATTCTACCCAAATCGAAAAAATCTAAATATTATCTACGCACCCCAGTGTTAAAAAAAAATTGCTCTAAATATAATCCGTCAGAAAAAATATACAATGCCCTATTCTACTCTGTTTTGGAGTATATACACAAACTCCGTCTGCTCTCTCATGGAAAATACAGAAATTCTATATTTAAGCGAATCGAAATAAATCTAAATATTATCTAGGCATCGCAATGTTAAAAACAAAATCGCTCTGATTATAATCTGTCAGAAAATATATACAATGCCCTATTCCACTCTGTTTTGGAGTATATACACCAACTCCATATGCTCTCTCATGTAAAATAGAGAAATTCTTTATTTATGCGAATTGAAAAAAATGTAAATATTATCTAGGCACCCCAATGTTAACAGCAAACTTGCTCTGAATATAATCTGTCAGAAAAAATATACAATGCCCTCTTCTATTCTGTTTTGTAGTATAAACACCAACTCAATATGCTTTGTCATGTAAAATACAGAAATTCTAATTCTACCCGAATCGAAAAAAATCTAAATATTTTCTAGGCACCCCAATGTTAAAAGCAAGATTTCTCTGAATATAATCTGTCAGAAAAAATATGCAATGCCCTTTTCTACTCTGTTTTGGAGTATATACACAAACTCAATATGCTCTCTCACATATAATACCGAAATTCTAATTTTAAGTGAATCAAAAAAAAAATCTAAATAATATCTAGGTGCCCCAAACTTAAAAGAAAATGGCTCTGAATATAGTCTGTTAGAAAATATATACAATGCCTTATTCTACCCTTTTCTGGAGTATATACACCAACTCAGTACGCTCTCTCATGTAAATCACATAAATTATAATTTTACGTGAATCGAAAGAAATCTCAATATTATCTAGGCACCGCAATGTTAAAAACAAAATTGCTCTGAAAAAAATCTGTCAGAAAAAAGGTACAATGCCCTTTTCTACACTGTTTTGTAGTATATACACCAACAGAGTATTCTCTGTCATTTAAAATACAGAAATTATAATTCTACCCAAATCGAAAAATCTAAATATTATTTAGTCAACCCAATGTTAAAAACAAAATTGTTCTGAATATAATCTGTCATAAATAATATACAACGCCGTATTCTACTCTGTTTTTGAGTATATACACCAACTCAATATGCTCTCTCATGTAAAATACAGAAATGCTAATTTTACGTGAATCGAAAAAAATCTAAATAATATCTGGGGGCCCCAAAGTTAAAAGAAAATGGCTCTGAATATAGTCTGTTAGAAAAAATTTACAATGCCTTATTCTACTCTTTTTTGGAGTATATACACCAACTCAGTATGCTCTCTCATGTAAATCACAGAAAGTCTAATTTTACGTGAATCAAAAGAAATCTAAATATTATCTAGGCACCCCAATGTTAAAAACAAAATTTCCCTGAATATAATCTGTCAGAAAATATATACAATGCCATATTCTACACTCTTTTAAAGTATATACACCAACTCCATATGCTCTCTCATGTAAAATAAAGAAATTCTATATTTAAGCGAATCGAAAAAATTCTAGATATTATCTAGGCACCCCAATGTTAAAAGCAAAATTGCTATTAATATAATCTGTCAGATAAAATATACAATGCCCTTTACTTCTCTGTTTTGTATTATATACACCAACTCAATATGCTCTCTCATGTAAAATACAGAAATTCTAATTCTACCCAAATCGAAAAAATATAAATATTATCTAGGCACCCCAATGTTAAAAAATAAATTGCTCTGAATATAATCTGTCAGAAAAAATATACAATGCCCTATTCTACTCTGTTTTGGAGTATATACAACAACTCAGTATGCTCTCTCATGTAAAATACCGAAATTCTAATTTTAAGTGAATCGATAAGTTTCTAAATATTATCTAGGCTCCGCAATGTTAAAAACAAAATTGCTCTGAATAAAATCTGTCAGAATGAAGGTACAATGGCCTTTTCTACTCTGTTTTGTAGTATATAGAGTAACACAATATGCTCTGTCATGTAAAATAAAGAAATTATAATTCTACCCAAATCGAAATATCTAAATATTATTTAGTCAACCCAATGTTAAAAACAAAATTGCTCTGAATATAATCTGTCAGAAATAATATACAATGCCCTATTCTACTCTGTTTTTGAGTATATACACCAACTCAATATGCTCTCTCATGTAAAATACCGAAATTCTAATTTTACGCGAATCGAAAATAATCTAAATAATATCTAGGCGCCCCAAAGTTAAAAGAAAATGGGTCTGAATATAGTCTGTTAGAAAAAATATACAATGCCTTATTCTACTCTGTTTTGGAGTATATACACCAACTCAGTATGATCTCTAATGTAAAATACAGAAATTCTAATTTTACCCAAATCAAAAAAATCTATATATTTTTTAGTCAACCCAATGTTAAAAACAAAATTGCTCTGAATATAATCTGTCAGAGAAAATATACAATGACCTATTCTACTCTGTTTTGTATTATATACACCAACTCAATATGCTCTTTCATGTAAAATACAGAAATTCTATATTTAAGTGAATCGAAAAATATCTAAATATTATCTAGGCATCTTAATGTTAAAAGCAAAATTGATCTGAATATAATCTGTCAAAAATAATACACAATGCCATTTTCTACTGTTTTGTAGTATATACACCAACTGCATATGCTCTCTCATGTAAAATACAGAAATTCTATACTTAAGCGAATCGAAAAAAGTCTAAATATTATCTAGGCACCCCAATGTTAAAAACAACATTGCTCTGAATATAATCTGTCATAAAAAATATACAATGCCCTTTACTACACTGTTTTGCAGTATATACAGCAAATCAATATGCTCTCTCATGTAAAATACAGAAATTCTATATTTAAGCAAATCGAAAATAATCTAAATATTATCTAGGCACCTGAATGTTAAAAGCAAAATTTCTCTGAATATAATTTGTCACAAAAAATATCTAATGCCCTATTCTACCGTGTTTTGGAGTATATACACCAACTCCATATGCACTCTCATGTAACATACAGAAATTCTATATTTAAGGAAAACAAAAAATATCTAAATATTATCATGGCACCCCAATGTAAATAGCAAAATTTATCTGAATATAATCTGTCAGAAAAAATACAAAATGGCATTTTCTACTTTGTTTTGTAGTATATACACCAACTCAATATGCTCTCTCATGTTAAATTCCGAAATTCTAATTTTACACGAATCGAAATAAATCTAAATTATATCTCGGCGCCCCAAAGTTTAAAGAAAATGGCTCTGAATATAGTCTGTTAGAGAAAATATACAATGCCTTATTCTACTCCGTTTTGGAGTATATACACCAACTCAGTATTCTCTCTCATGTAAAATACAGAAATTCAATATTTAAGTGAATCGAAACAAATCTAAATATTATCTAGGCACCAGAATGTTAAAAGCAAATTTCCTCTGAATATAATCTGTCAGAAAAAATATACAATGCCCTTTTCTACTCTGTTTACAGTATATACACCAACTCAATATGCTCTCTCATGTAAAATACAGAAATTCTAATTTTAGCCATATCGAAAAAATCGAAATATTATGTAGGCTCCCAAATGTCAACAACAAAATTGCTCTGAATATAATCTGTCAGAAAAAGTATACAATGCCCTATTCTACTCTTTTTTGGAGTATATACAGAAACTCCATATGCTCTCTCATGTAAAATACCGAAATTCTAATTTTACGTGACTCGAAAAAAAAATCTAAATAATATCTAGGCGCCACAACGTTCCAAAAAAATAGCTCTGAAGATAGTCTGTTAGAAAAAATATACAATGCCTTATTCTACCTTGTTTTGGAGTATATACACCAACTCCATATGCTCTCTCATGTAAAATACAAAAATTCTAATTCTACCACAATCGAATAAATATAAATATTGTCTAGGCACCCTAATGTTAAAAACAAAATTGCTCTGAATATAATCTGTCTGAAAAAATATACAATGACCTACTCTACTCTTTTATGGAGTATATACACCAACTCCATATGCTTTCTCATGTAAAATACAGAAATTCTAATTCTACCCGAATCGAAAAAATATAAATATAATCTTGGCACTCCAACGTTAAAAAAAAAATTGCTCTGAATATAATCTGTCAGAAAAAATATACAATGCCCTTTTCTACTATGTTTTGTAGTATATAAACCAACTCAATATGGTCTCTCATGTAAAATACAGAAATTATAATTTTATCCGAATCGAAAAATCTAAATATTATGTAGACACGCCAATGTTAAAGAAAAATTGCTCTGAATATAATCTGTCAGAAAAAATATACAATGCCCCATTCTACTCTGTTTTTAAGTATATACACCAAATCAGTATGCTCTCTCATGTAAAATACCGAAATTCTAATTTTACACGAATCAAAAAATCAAAATATTATTTAGGCACCCCAATGTTAAAAACAAAATTGCTCTGAATATAATCTGTCAAAATAAATATACAATGCCCTATCGTACTCTGTTTTGGAGTATATACACCAAATCAGTATGCCCTCTCATGTTAAATACCGAAATTCTAATTTTACGTGAATCGAAGAAAATCTAAATATTATCTAGGCACTTTAATGATGAAAACAAAATTTCTCTGAATATAATCTGTCAGAAAAAATATACAATGCCCTATTCTACTCTGTTTTAGAGTATATACAGCAACTCTATATGCTCTCTCATGTTAAATACAGAAATTTTAATTTTACGCGAATCGAAAAAAATCTAAATAATATCTAGGCACCCCAACGTTCAAAAAAATGGTTCTGAATATAGTCTGTTAGAAAAAATATAAAATGCCTTATTCGACTTTGTTTTGGAGTATATAAAACAACTCCATATGCTCTCTCATGTGAAATACAGAAATTCTAATTTTACGTGAATCGAAAAAAAGCTAAATATTATCTAGGCACCCCAATGTTAAAAACAAAATTGCTCTGAATATAATCTCTTTGAAAAAATATACAATGCCCTATTCTACTCTGTTTTATAGTATATACACCAACTCCATATGCTCTCCCATGTAAAATACAGAAATTTTATATTTAAGGGATTCGAAAAAAATCTAAATATTACCTAGGCACACCAATGTTAAAAGAAAAATTGCTCTGAATATAATATGTCAGAAAAAATATACAATGCCCTTTTCTACTTTGTTTTGTACTATATACACCAACTCAATATGCTCTCTCATGTAAAATACAGAAACTCTAATTTTACCCGAATCGAAAAAATCTAAATATTATCTAGGCACCCCAATGTAAAAATTAAAATTGGTCTGAATATAATTTGTCAGAAAAAATATACAATGCCCTATTCTACTCTGTTTTTGAGTATGTACACCAACTCAGTATGCTCTCTCATGTAAAGTACCGTAATTCAAATTTTACGTGAATCGAAAAAAATCTAAATATTATCTAGGCACCCCAATGTTAAAAGCAAAATTGCTCTGAATATAATCTGTCAGAAAAAAATATACAGTGTCCTCTTCTACTCTGTTTTCGAGTATATACACCAACTCAATAGGCTCTCTCATGTAAAACACAGAAATTCTAATTTTACAAGAATCAAAAAGAATCTAAATAATATCTAGGCGCCTCGAAGTTAAAACAAAATGGCTCTAAATATAGTCTGTTAGAAAAAATATACAATGCCTTATTCTAATCTGTTTTGGAGTATATACACCAACTCAGTATGCTCTTTCATGTAAAATACAGAAACTCTAATTTTACCTGAATCGAAAAGATCTAAATATTATTTAGGCAACCCAATGTTAAAAAAAAAATTGCTCTGAATATAATCTGTCAGAAAAAATATACAACGCCCTATTCTACTCTGTTTTGGAGTATATAAACCAACTCCATATGCTCTCTCATGTAAAATACAGAAATTGTATATTTAAGGGAATCGGAAAAATCTAAATATTATACTGGCACCCCAATGTTAAAAGCAAAATTGCTCTGAATATAATCTGTCAGAAAAAATAGACAATGCCCTTTTGTACTCTTTTTTGTTGTATATACACCAACATAGTATTCTCTGTCATGTAAAATACAAAAATTATAATTTTACCCGAATCGAAAAAATCCAAATATTATTTAGGCAACCCAATGTTAAAAACAAAATATTTCTGAATATAATCTCTCAGAAAAAAACATACAGTGCACTATTCTATTCTGTTTTGGAGTATATACACCAACTCCATATGCTCTATCATGTAAAATACAGAAATTCTATATTTAAGTGAATCGAAAACAATTTAGATATTATCTAAACACCCCAATGTTAAAAACAAAAGTGCTCTGAATATAATCTGTGAGAAAAAATATACAATGCCCTATTCTACTCTGTCTTGGAGTATATACACCATCTCAGTACGCTCTCTCATGTAAAATACAGAAATTCAAATTCTACACGAATCGAAAAAATATAAATATAGTCTTGGCATTCCAATGTTAAAAACAAAATTGCTCTGAATATAATCTGTCAGAAAAAATATACAATGCCCTTTTCTTCTCTGTTTTGTAGTATATACACCAACTCAATATGGTCTCTCATGTAAAATACAGAAATTCGAATTTTATCCGAATTGAAAAAATCTAAATATTATGTAGGCACGCCAATGTTAAAGAAAACTTTCTCTGAATATAATCTGTCAGAAAAAATATACAATGCCCTATTCTACTGTGTTTTAAAGTATATACACCAACTCAGTATGCTCTCTCATGTAAAATACTGAAATTCTAATTTTACCCGAATCAAAAAAATCTAAATATTATGTAGGCACGCCAATGTTAAAAACAAAATTTCTCTGAATATAATCTGTCAGAAAAAATATACAATGCCTTATTATACTCTGTTTTGGAGTATATACAGCAACTCTAAACGCTCTCTCATGTAAAACACAGAAATTCTAATTTCACGTGAATCGAAAAGAATCTAAATAATATCTAGGCGCCGCAACGTTCAAAAAAAATGGCTCTGAATATAGTCTGTTATAAAAAATATACAATGCCTTATTCGACTTTGTTTTGAAGTATATACACCAACTCCATATGCTCTCTCTTGTAAAATACAGAAATTCAATATTTAAGCGAATCAAAACCAATTTAAATATTATCTCGGCACGCCAATGCTAAAAACAAAATTGTTCTGAATATAATCTGTCAGAAAAAATATACAATGCCCAATTCTACTCTGTTTTGGAGTATGTACACCAACTCAGTATGCTCTTTCATGTAAAGTACAGAAATTCTAAATTTACGTGAATCGAAAAAAATGTAATTATCTAGGCACCCCAATGTTAAAAGGAAAATTGCTCTGAATATAATCTGTCAGAGAAAATATACAATGTCCGAATCTACTCCGTTTTGGAGTATATACATTAGCTCAATATGCTGTCTCATGTAAAATACAAAAATACTAATTTTACGCGAATCGAAAAAAATCTAAATAATATCTAGGCGCCAGAAAGATAAAAGAAAATGGCTCTTAATATAGTCTTTTAGAGAAAATATACAATGCCTTATTCTACTCTGTTTTGGAGTACATACACCAACTCAGTATGCTCACTTAGTAAAATACAGAAATTCTAATTTTACACGAATCGAAAAAATCAAAATATTACTTAGTCAACCCAATGTTAAAAACAAAATTGCTCTGAATATAATCTGTCAGAAAAAATATAGAATGCCCTATTCTACTCTTTTTTGGAGTATATACACCGACTCAATATGCTCTCTCATCTAAAATACAGAAATTCTATATTTAAGTGAATCGAAAAATATCTAAATATTACCTAGGCACCCCCAAAGTTAAAAGCAAAATTGCTCTTAATATAATCTGTCAGAAAAAATACACAATGCCATTTTCTACTCTGTTTTGTAGTATATAGACAAACTCAATATGCTCTCATGTAAAATGCAGGAATTCTAATTCTACCCAAATCGAAAAACTCTAAATATTATCTAGGCACCTCAGTGTTAAAAAAAATTGCTCTGAACATAATCTCTCAGAGAAAATATACAATGCCCTATTCTACTCTGTTTTGTAGTATATAAACCAAATCCACATTCTCTCTCATGTAAAATACAGAAATTATATATTTAAGCGAATCAAAAAATATCTAAATATTATCTAGGCACCCCAAAGTTAAAAACAAAATCGATCTGAATATTATCTGTCAGAAGAAATATACAATGCCCTATTCTACTCTGTTTTCGAGTATATACACCAACACAGTATGCTGTCTCATGTAAAATACAGAAATTGTATATTTAAGCGAATCGAAAAAAATCTAAATATTATCTAGGCACCCCAATGTTAAAAGAAAAATTTCTCTGATAGTAATCTGTCAGAAAAAATATACAATGCTTTATTCTAGTCTGTTTTGTAGTATATACACCAACTCAATATGCTCTCTTATGTAAAATACCGAAATTCTAATTTTACGCGAATCGAAAAAAATCTAAATAATATCTAGATGACCCAAAGTTGAAAGAAAAGGGCTTTGAATATAGTATGTTAGATAAAATTTAAAATGCCTTATTCTACTTTTTTTGGGAGTATATTCACCAACTCAGTATGCTCTCTCAGGTAAACTACAGAAATTCTAATTTTACGTGAATCAAAAGAAATATAAATATTATCTAGGCACCCCAATGTTAAAAGCAAAATTGCTCTGAATATAATCTGTCATAAAAAATATACAATGCCCTATTCTACACTGTTTTAAAGTATATACACCAACTCCATATGCTCTCTCATGTAAAATACAGAAATTCTATATTAAACTGAATCGAAAAAATTCTAGATATTATCTAGGCACCACAATGTAAAAAGCAAAATTGCTCTGAATATAATCTGTCAGATAAAATACACAATGCCCTATTCTACTCTGTTTTGGAGTATATACACCAACTCCATAAGCTCTCTCATGTAAAATACCAAAATTCTAATTTTACGTGAATCGAAAAAAATCCTAATAATATCTAGGTGCCCCAAAATTAAAAGAAAATGGCTCTGAATATAGTCTGTTAGAAACAATATACAATGCCTTATTCTACTCTGTTTTGGAGTATATACACCAACTCAGTATGCTCTCTCATGTAAAATACAGAAATTCTAATTTTACCCGAATCGAAATAATCTAAATTTTATCTAGAAACCCCAATGTTAAAAACAAAATTGATCGGAATATAGTCTGTCACAATAATTATACAATGCCCTATTCTACTCGTTTTTAGAGTATATACACCAACTCAGTACGCTCTATCATGTAAAATACAGAAATTCTATATTTAAGCAAATCGAAAAAAATCTAAATATTATCTAGGCACCCCAATGTTAAAAGATAAATTGCTCTGAATATAATCTGTCACAAAAAATATACAATGCCCTTTTCTACTCTGTTTTGTAGTATATACACCAACTCAAAATACTCTCTCATATGAAATACAGAAATTCTAATTTTACCCGAACGGAAAAAATCTCAATATTATCTAGGCACCTTAATTTTAAAAGCAAAATTGCTCTGAATATAATCTGTCAGAAAAAATATACAATGCCTTCTTCTATTCTGTTTTGTAGTATAAACACCAACTCAATATGCTCTGTCATGTAAAATACAGAAATTCTAATTCTACCCAAATCGAAAAAATCTCAATATGATCTAGGAACCCCAATGTTAAAAAATAAATTGCTCTGAATATAATCTGTCAGAAAAAATATACAATGCCCTATTCTACTCTGTTTTGGAGTATATACAACAACTCAGTATGCTCTCTCATGTAAAATACCGAAATTATAATTTTGAGTGAATCAAAAAAAATCTAAATAATATCTAGGCGCCGCAAACTTAAAAGAAAATGGCTATGAATATAGTCTGTTAGAAAATATATACAATGCCTTACTCTACTCTTTTCTGGAGTATATACACCAACTCAGTATGCTCTCTCATGTAAATCACATAAATTCTAATTTTACGTGAATCGAAAGAAATCTAAATATTATCTAGGCACTGCAATGTTAAAAACAATATTTCTCTGAAAAAAATCTGTCAGAAATAAGGTACAATGCCCTTTTCTACTCTGTTTTGCAGTATATACACCAACACAGTATGCTCTGTCATGTAAAATACAGAAATTATAATTCTACCCAAATCGAAAAATCTAAATATTATTTAGTCAACCCAATGATAAAAACAAAATTGCTCTGAATATAATGTCAGAAATAATATACAATGCCCTATTCTACTCTGTTTTTGAGTATATACACCAACTCAATATGCTCTCTCATGTAAAATACAGAAATTCTAATTTTTCGCGAATCAAAAAAAATCTAAATAATATCTAGGCGCCCCCAAGTTAAAAGAAAATGGCTCTGAATATAGTCTGTTAGAAAAAATATACAATGCCTTATTCTACTCTGTTTTGGAGTATATACAGCAACTCAGTATGATCTCTCATGTAAAATACAGAAATTCTAATTTTACCCAAATCAAAAAAATCTAAATATTATTTAGTCTACCTAATGTTAAAAAAAAATTGCTCTGAATATAATCTGTCAGAGAAAATATACAATGCCCTATTCTACTGTTTTGTATTATATACACCAACTCAATATGCTCTTTAATGTAAAATACAGAAATTCTATATTTAAGCGAATCGAAAAATATCTAAATATTATCTAGGCACCCCAATTTTAAAGGCAAAATTGCTCTGAATATAATCTGTCAAAAAAAATACACAATGCCATTTTCTACTCTGTTTTGGAGTATATACACAAACTCAATATGCTCTGACATGTAAAATACAGAAATTCTAATTTTATAAGTATTGAAAAAATCTAAATATTACGTAGGCACGTCAATGTTAAAAACAAAATTGCTCTGAATATAATCTTTCAGAAAAAATACACAATGAACTATTCTACTCTGTTTTGGAGTATGTACACCAACTCAGTATGGTCTCTCATGTAAAATACCGAAATTCTAATTTTACCCGAATCGAAAGAATCAAAATATTATGTAGGCAACCCAATGATACAAACAAAATTGCTCTGAATATAATCTGTCACAAAAAATATTCAATCCCCTATTTTACTCTGTTTCGGAGTATATACACCAACTCAATATGCTCTCTCATGTAAAATACAGAAATTCTAATTTTACTGGAATCGAAAGAATCTAAATATTATCTAGGCACCTCAGTGTTAAAAGAAAATGGCTCTGAATATAGTCTGTTAGATAAAATTTACAATGCCTTATTCTACTCTTTTTTGGAGTATATACACCAACTCAGTATGCTCTCTCATGTAAATCACAGAAATTCTATATTTAAGCGAATCAAAAGAAATCTAAATATTATCTAGGGACCCCAATGTTAAAAACAAAATTGCTCTGAATATAATCTGTCAGAAAAAATATACAATGCCCTATTCTACTCTGTTCTAAATTATATACACCAACTCCATATGCTCTCTCATGTAAAATTCAGAAATTCTATATTTAAGCGAATCGAAAAAATTCTAGATATTATCTAGGCCCCCCCATGTTAAAAGCAAAATTGCTCTGAATGTATTCTGTCAGAAGAAATGTACAATGCCCTTTTCTACTCTGTTTCGTAGTATATACACCAACTCAATATGCTCTCTCATGTAAAATACAGAAATTCTAATTTTACCTGAATCGAAAAAATCTATATATTATCCTGGCACCCCAATGTTTAAAACAAAATTGCTCTGAATATAATCGGTCAGAAAAAATATACAATGTCCTATTCTACTCTGTTTTGTAGTATATACACCAACTCCATATGCTCTCTCACGTAAAATATTGAAATTCTAATTTTACGCAAATCGAAAAAAATCTAAATAATATCTAGCCGCCCCAAAGTTAAAAGAAAATGGGTCCGAATGTAGTCTGTTAGAAAAAACATACAATGCCTTATTCTACTCTGTTTTGGAGTATATAAACCAACTCAGTATGCTCACTCATGTAAAACACAGAATCTAGTTTTACGTGAATCGAAAAAGATCTAAATATTATCTAGGCACCCCAATGTTAAAAACAAAATTGCTCTGAATATAATCTGTCAGAAAAAATATACAATGCCCTATTCTACTCTGTTCTAAATTATATACACCAACTCCATATGCTCTCTCATGTAAAATTCAGAAATTCTATATTTAAGCGAATCGAAAAAATTCTAGATATTACCTAGGCCCCCCCATGTTAAAAGCAAAATTGCTCTGAATGTATTCTGTCAGAAGAAATGTACAATGCCCTTTTCTACTCTGTTTTGTAGTATATACACCAACTCAATATGCTCTCTCATGTAAAATACAGAAATTCTAATTTTACCTGAATCGAAAAAATCTATATATTATCCTGGCACCCCAATGTTTAAAACAAAATTGCTCTGAATATAATCGGTCAGAAAAAATATACAATGTCCTATTCTACTCTGTTTTGTAGTATATACACCAACTCCATATGCTCTCTCACGTAAAATATTGAAATTCTAATTTTACGCAAATCGAAAAAAATCTAAATAATATCTAGCTGCCCCAAAGTTAAAAGAAAATGGGTCCGAATATAGTCTGTTAGAAAAAACATACAATGCCTTATTCTACTCTGTTTTGGAGTATATAAACCAACTCAGTATGCTCACTCATGTAAAATACAGAATCTAGTTTTACGTGAATCGAAAAATATCTAAATATTATCTAGGCACCCCAATGTTAAAAACAAAATTGCTCGGAATATATTCTGTCACAATAATTATACAATGCCCTATTCTACTCGGTTTTGGGGTATATACACGAACTCAGTATGCTCTCTAATGTAAAATACAGAAATTCTATATTTAAGCAAATCAAAAAATAAATAAATATTATCTAGGCACCACAATGTTAAAAGCAAAATTGCTCTGAATATAATCTGTCACAAAAAATATTCATTCCCCTATTCTACTCTGTTTCGGAGTATATACACCAACTCCATATGCTCTCTCATGTAAAATACAGAAATTCTATATTTAAGCGAATCGAAAAACATCTAAATATTATCTAGGCACCCCAAGGTTAAAAGCAAAATTGCTCTGAATATAATCCGTCAGAAAAAATATACAATGCTCTTTTCTACTCTGTTTTGGAGTATATGCAGCAACTCAATATGCGCTCTCATGTAAAATACAGAAATTCTAATTTTACGTGAATTGAAAAAAATATAAATAATATCTAGGCACCCCAAAGTCAAAATAAAATGGCTCTGAATATCATCTGTTAGAAAAAATATACAATGCCTTATTCTAATCTGTTTTGGAGTATATACACCAACTCAATATGCTCTCTCATGTAAAATACCGAAATTCTAATTTTAAGTGAACGGAAAATAACTTAAAGAATATCTAGGCGCCCCAAAGTTAAAAGAAAATGGCTCTGAATATAGTCTGTAAGATAAAAAAAACAATGCCTTATTCTACACTGTTTTGGAGTATATACACCAATTCCATATGCTCACTCATGTAATATACAGAAATTCTAATTTTACCCTAATCGAAAAAATCTAAATATTATCTAGGCACCCCAATGTTAAGAACAAAATTGCTCTGAATATAATCTGTCAGAAATAATATACAATGCCCTATTCTACCTTTTTTTGGAGTATATACACCAACTCCATATGCTATCTATTAGAAAATACATAAATTCTATATATAAGCGAATCGAAAAAAAACTAAATATTATCTAGGCACACCAATGTAAAAAGCAAAATTTCTCAGAATATAATCTGTCATAAAAAATATACAATGCCCTTTTCCATTCTGTTTTGGAGTAGATACACCAACTCAGTATGCTCTCTCTTGTAAAATAGCAAAATTCTAAATTTACGTGAATCGAAAATAATCTAAATATTATCTAGGCACCCCAATGTAAAAAGCAAAATTGCTCTGAATATAATCTGTCTGACAAAATATACAATGCCCTATTCTCTGTTTTGGAGTATATACACCAATGCAGTATGCTCTGTCATCTAAAATATCGAAATTCTAATTTTACCCGAATCGAATAAATCTAAATATTATGTAGGCAACCCAATGTTAAAAGCAATATTGCTCTGAATATAATCTGACAGAAAAAATATAAAATGCCCTTTTCTACTCTCTTTTGTAATATATACACCACCTCAATATGCTCTCTCATGTAAAATACAGAAGTTCGAAATTTACGTGAATCCAAAAAAATCTAAATAATATCTAGGCGCCCAAAACTTAAAAGAAAATGGCTCTGAATATTGTCTGTTAGAAAAAATATTCAATGCCTTATTCTTCTCTGTTTTATAGTATATAAACCAACTCAGTATGCTCTCTTATGTAAAATACCGAAATTATAATATTACCGGAATCGAAAAAATCTAAATATTATCTAGGAACTCCAATGTTAAAAACAAAATTGCTCTGAATATAATCTGTCAGAAAAAATATACAATGCCCTATTCTACTCTGTTTTGGAGTATATACACCAACTTCATCTGCTCTCTCATGTGAAATACAGAAATTCTATATTTAGCGAATCGAAAAAAATCTAAATATAATCTAGGCACCCCAATGTTAAATACAAAATTGCTCTGAATATAATCTGTCAGAAAAAATATACAATGCCCTATTCTAATCGGTTTTTGCGTATATACACCAACTCCATATGCTCTCTCATGTAAAATAGAGAAATTCTGTATTTAAGCGAATCGAGAAAATCTAAATATTATCTAGGCACCCCAATGTTGAAAACAATATTGTTCTGGGTATAATCTGTCAGAGAAAATATACAATGCCCTTTTCTACTCTGTTTTGTAGTATATACACTAACTCAATATGCTCTTTCATGAAAAATACAAAAATTCTAATTTTACCTGAATCGAAAATATCTAACTATTATCAAAGCACCCCAATGTTAAAAAATAAACTGCTCTGAATATAATCTGTCAGAAAAAATATACAATGACCTATTCTACTCTGTTTTGGAGTATATACACCAGCTCCATATGCTCTCTAATGTAAAATACAGAAATTCTATATTTAAGTGAATCGAAAGAAATCTAAATATTATCTAGGCACCCAAATGTTAAAAGCAAAATTGTTCTAAATATAATCTGTCAGAAAAAATATACAATTCCCTATACTACTCTGCTTTGGAATATATACACCAAGTCAATATGCTCTCTCATGTAAAATACCAAAATTCTAATATTAAGTGAATGGAAAAAAAGCTAAAGAATATCTAGGCGCCCCAAAGTTAAAAGAAAATGGCTCTGAATATAGTCTGTAAGATAAGAAAAACAATGCCTTATTCTACTTTGTTTTGGAGTATATACACTAACTCAGTTTGCGCTCTGAAGGAAAATAGAGAAATTCTAATTTTACCCTAATCGAAAAATTCTAAATATTATCTAGGCACCCGAAGGCTAAAGGAAAAATTGCTCTGAATATAATCTGTCAGAAATAATATATAATGCCCTATTCTACTCTGTTTTGGGATATATACACCAACTCCATATGCTCTCTCATGTAAAATACTGAAATTCTAATTTTACGTGAATGGAAAAAAACCTAAAGAATATCTAGGCGCCCCAAAGTTAATAGAAAATGGCTCTGAATATAATCTGTAAGAAAAAATATACAATGCCTTATTCTACTCAGTTTTGGAGTATATACACCAACTCAGTATGCTCTCTCATGTAAAATACAGAAATTATAATTTTACCCGAATCGAAAAAAATCTAAATATGATCTTCGCACCCCAAAATTAAAAACGAAATTGCTCTGAATATAATCTGTCAGAAAAAATATACAATGCCCTATTCTACCTGTTTTTGGTGTATATAAACCAACTCAGTATGCTCTCTCATGTAAAATAGAGAAATTCTTAATTTACGTGGATCTAAAAAAATCTAAATATTATCTAGGCACCCCAAAGTTAAAAGCAAAATTGCTCTGAATATAATCTGTCAGAAAAAATATACAATGCCTTATTCTACTCTGTTTTGGAGTATATACACCAACTCAGTATGCTCTCTCATGTAAAATAGAGAAATTCTAATTTTACCTGAATCGAAAATATCTAAATATTATCAAAGCACCCCAATGTTAAAAACAAAACTGCTCTGAATATAATCTGTCAGAAAGAATATACAATGACCTATTCTACTCTGTTTTGGAGTATATACAGCAATTCCATATGCTCTCTAATTTAAAATACAGAAATTCTATATTTAAGGGAATCATAAGAGATCTAAATATTATCTAGGCACCCAAATGTTAAAAGCAAAATTGCTCTGAATAAAATCTGTAATAAAAAATTATACAATTCCCTATTCTACTCTGCTTTGGAGTATATACACCAACTCAATATGCTCTCTCATATAAAATACAGAAATTCTAATTTTACCTGAATCGAAAAATCTAAATATTATCTATGCACCCTAATGTTAAAAACAAAATTTCTCTGAATATAATTTGTCAGAAAAAAATATACAATGCCCTATTCTACTCTGTTTTGGAGTATAAACACCAACTCCTTATGCTCTCTAATATAAAATACAGAAATTCTATATTTAAGCGATTCAAAGAAAATGTAAGTATTATCTAGGCACCCCAATGTTAAAAACAAAATTGCTCTGAATATAATCTGTCACAAAAATATTCAATCCCCTATTCTACTCTGTTTTGCTGTATATACAGCAACTCAGTATGCTCTCCCATGTAAAATAGAGAAATTCTAATTCTACATAAATCTAAAAAAATCTAAATATTATCTAGACACCACAAAGTTAAAAGCAAAATTGCTCTGAATATAATCTGTCAGAAAAAATATACAATGCCCTATTCTACTTTGTTTTGGAGTATATACACCAACGCCATATGCTCTCTCATGTAAAATACAGAAATTCTATATTTAAGCGAATCAAAAACAAATTAAATATTATCTAAGCACCCCAATGTTAAAAAAAAAATTACTCTGAATATTGTCTGTGAGAAAAAATATACATTGCCCTATTCTACTCTTTTTTGGAGTATATACACCAACTCCATATGCTCTCTCATGTAAAATACAGAAATTCAAATTCTACCCGAATCGAAAAGATACAAATGTAGTCTTGGCATTCCAATGTTAAAAACAAAATTGCTCTGAATATAATCTGTCAGAAAAAATATACAATGCCCTTTTCTACTCTGTTTTGTAGTATATACACCAACTTAATATGGTCTCTCATGTAAAATACAGAAATTCGAATTTTATCCGAATCGAAAAAATCTAAATATTATGTAGGCACGCCAATGTTAACGAAAAATTGCTCTGAATATAATCTGACAGAAAAAATATACAATGCCCTATTCTACTGTGTTTTAAAGTATATACACAAAGTCAGTATGCTCTCTCATGTAAAATACCGAAATTCTAATATTACCCGAATCAAAAAATCAAAATATTATGTAGGCACCCCAATGTTAAAATCAAAATTGCTCTGAATATAATCTGTCAGAAAAAATATACAATGCACTATTCTACTCTGTTTTGGAGTATATACAGCAACTCTATAGGCTCTCTGATGTAAAATACAGAAATTCTAATTTTACGGGAATCGAAATAAAACTAAATAATATCTAGGCGCCCCAACGTTCAACAAAAGTGGCTCTGAATATAGTCTGTTAGAAAAAATATAGAATGCCTTATTTGACTTTGTTTTGGAGTATATACACCAACTCCATATGCTCTCTCATGTAAAATACAAAAATTCGAATTCTACCAGAATCGAATAAATATAAATATTGTCTAGGCACCCCAATGTTAAAAGCAAAATTGCCCTGAATATAATATGTCAGAGAAAATATACAATGCCCTATTCTACTCTGTTTTGTAGTTTATAAACCAACTCAATATGCTCTCTCATGTAAAATACAGAAATTGTAATTTTAACCGAATCGAAAAAATCTAAATATTATTTAGGCAACCCAATATTAAAAACAAAATTGCTCTTAATATAATCAGTCAGAAAAAATATACAATGCACTATTCTACTCTGTTTTAAAGTATATAAACCAGCTCCGTATGCTCTATCATGTAAAATACAAAAATTCTATATTTAAGCGAATCGAAAACAATTTAAATATTATCTCGACACGCCAATGTTAAAAACAAAATTGCTCTGAATATAATCTGTCAGAAAAGATATACAATGCCCTATTCTACTCTGTTTTGGAGTATGTATACCAACTCAGTATGCTCTCTCATGTAAAATACAGAAATTCTAATTTTACGTGAATCGAAAAAATTCTAGATATTATCTAGGCACCCCAATGTTAAAAGTAAAATTGCTATTAATATAATCTGTCAGATAAAATATACAATGCCCTTTACTTCTCTGTTTTGTAGTATATACACCAACCCAATATGCTCTCTCCTGTATAATACAGAAATTCTAATTCTACCCAAATCGAAAAAATATAAATATTATCTAGGCACCCCAATGTTAAAAAATAAATTGCTCTGAATATAATTTGTCAGAAAAAATATACAATGCCTCATTCTAATCTGTTTTGAAGTATATACACCAACTCAGTATGCTCTCTCATGTAAAATACCGAAATTCTAATTTTACCCGAATCGAAAAATCTAAATATTATCTATGCACCCCAATGTTAAAAACAAAATTGCTCTGAATATAATTTGTCAGAAAAAATATACAATGCCCTATTCTACTTTGTTTTGGAGTATATACACCAACTCCATATGCTTTCTAATATAAAATACAGAAATTCTATATTTAAGCATTTCAAAGAAAATATAAATATTATCTAGGCACCCCAATGTTAAAAACAAAATTGCTCTGAATATAATCTGTCACAAAAAATATTCAATCCCCTATTCTACTTTGTTTTGCTGTATATACAGCAACTCAGTATGCTCTCCCATGTAAAATAGAGAAATTCTAATTCTACGTGAATCTAAAAAAATCTAAATATTATCTAGGCACCACAAAGTTAAAAGCAAGATTGCTGTGAATATAATCTGTCAGAAAAAATATACAATGCCCTATTCTACTCTGTTTTGGAGTATATACACCAACTCCATATGCTCTCTCATGTAAAATACAGGAATTCTATATTTAAGCGAATCGAAAACAATTTAAATATTATCTAAGCACCCCAATGTTAAAAACAAAATTACTCTGAATATAGTCTGTGATAAAAAATATACAATGCCCTATTCTACTCTTTTTTGGAGTATATACACCAACTCCATATGCTCTCTCATGTAAAATACAGAAATTCAAATTCTACCCGAATCGAAAAGATACAAATATAGTCTTGGCATTCCAATGTTAAAAACAAAATTGCTCTGAATATAATCTGTCAGAAAAAATATACAATGCCCTTTTCTTCTCTGTTTTGTAGTATATACACCAACTTAATATGGTCTCTCATGTAAAATACAGAAATTCGAATTTTATCCGAATCGAAAAAATCTAAATATTATGTAGGCACGCCAATGTTAACGAAAAATTGCTCTGAATATAATCTGACAGAAAAAATATACAATGCTTTATTCTTCTGTGTTTTAAAGTATATACACAAAGTCAGTATGCTCTCCCATGTAAAATACCGAAATTCTAATATTACCCGAATCAAAAAATCAAAATATTATGTAGGCACCCCAATGTTAAAACCAAAATTGCTCTGAAAATAATCTGTCAGAAAAAATATACAATGCACTATTCTACTCTGTTTCGGAGTATATACAGCAACTCTATATGCTCTCTGATGTAAAATACAGAAATTCTAATTTTACGCGAATCGAAATAAAACTAAATAATATCTAGGTGCCCCAACGTTCAACAAAAATGGCTCTGAATATAGTCTGTTAGAAAAAAATATAGAATGCCTTATTCGACTTTGTTTTGGAGTATATACACCAACTCCAAATGCTCTCTCATGTAAAATACAAAAATTCTAATTCTACCAGAATCGAATAAATATAAATATTGTCTAGGCACCCCAATGTTAAAAGCAAAATTGCTATTAATATAATCTGTCAGATAAAATATACAATGCTCTTTACTTCTTTGTTTTGTAGTATATACACCAACCCAACATGCTCTCTCATGTATAATACAGAAATTCTAATTCTACCCAAATCGAAAAAATATAAATATTATCTAGGCACCCCAATGTTAAAAAATAAATTGCTCTGAATATAATCTGTCAGTAAAAATATACAATGACCTATTCTACTTAGTTTTGGAGTATATACAACAACTCAGTATGCTCTCTAATGTAAAATACCTAAATTCTAATTTTAAGTGAATCGATAAGTTTCTAAATATTATCTAGGCACCGCAATGTTAAAAACAAAATTGCTCTGAAAAAAATCTCTCAGAATAAAGGTACAATGCCCTTTTCTACTCTGTTTTGTAGTATATACAGCAACACAGTATGCTCTGTCAGGTAAAATACAGAAATTAAAATTCTACCCAAATCGAAAAATCTAAATATTATTTAGTCAACCCAATGTTAAAAACAAAATTGCTCTGAATATAATCTGTCAGAAATAATATACAATGCCCTATTCTACTCTGTTTTTGAGTATATACACCAACTCAATATGCTCTCCCATGTAAAATACCGAAATTCTAATTTTACGCGAATCGAAATAAACCTAAATAATATCTAGGCGCCCAAAAGTTAAAAGAAAATGGCTCTGAATATAGTCTGTTAGAAAAAATATACAATGCCTTATTCTACTCTGTTTTGGAGTATATACACCAACTCAGTATGATCTCTCATGTAAAATACAGAAATTGTAATTTTACCCGAATCAAAAAAATCTACATATTAATTAGTCAACCCAATGTTAAAAACAAAATTGCTCTGAATATAATCTGTCAGAGAAAATATACAATGCCCTATTCTCCTCTGTTTTGCAATATATACACCAACTCAATAAGTTCTTTCATGTAAAATACAGAAATTTTATATTTAAGCAAATCGAAAAATATCTAAATATTATCTAGGCACCCCAATGTTAAAAGCAAAATTGCTCTGAATATAATCTGTCAAAAAAAATACACAATGCCATTTTCTACTCTGTTTTGTAGTATATACACCAACTCAATATGCTCTGACATGTAAAATACAGAAATTCTAATTTTATAAGTATCGAAAAATTCTAAATACTATGTAGGCACGTCTATGTTAAAAACAAAATTGCTCTGAATATAATCTTTCAGAAAAAATATACAATGCCCTATTCTACTCTGTTTTGGGGTATGTACACCAACTCAGTATGGTCGCTCATGTAAAATACCGAAACTCCAATTTTACCCGAATCGAAAAAATCAAAATATTATGTAGGTAACCCAATGTTAAAAACAAAACTCCTCTGAATATAATCTGTCAGAAAAAATATACAATGCCCTATTCTTCTCTGTTTTGGGGTATATATAAAAACTCCATATGCTCTCTCATGTGAAATACTGAAATTCTAATTTTACGTGAACGGAAAAAAACCTAAAAAATATCTAGGCGCCCCAAAGTTAAAAGAAAATGGCTCTGAATATAGTCTGTAAGAAAAAATATAAAATGCCTTATTGTACTCTGTTTCAAAGTATATACACCAACTCAGTATGCTCTCTCATGTAAAATACCGAAATTGAAAATATCTAAATATGATCTAGGCACCCAAATGTTAAAACAAAATTGCTCCGAATATAATATGTCAGAAAAAAAATACAATGCCCTATTCTACTCTGTTTTGGTGTAAATACACCAACTCAGTATGCTCTCTCATTTAAAATACCGAAATTCTAATTTTACCCGAATCGAAAAAATCTAAATATTATCTAGGTACCTGGATATTAAAAGCAAAATTGCTCTGAATATAATCTGTCAGAAAAAATATACAATGCCCTTTTGTACTCTGTTTTGGAGTATATACACCAACTCAATATGCTCTCTCATGTAAAATACCGAAATTATTAATTTACGTGAATCGAAAAAATCTAAATAATATCCCGGCACCCCAATGTTGAAAACAAAATTGCTCTGAATATAATCTCTCAGAAAAAATATACAATGCCCTATTCTACTCTGTTTTGCAGTATATACAGCAACTCCATGTGCTCTCTCATGTAAAATACAGAAATTCTGTATTTAAGCAAATCGAAAAAAATCTAAATATTATCTAGGCAACACAATGTTAAATGCAAAACTGCTCTGCATATATTCTGTCATAAAAAAATATACAATGTCCTTTTCTACTCTGTTTTGGAGTATATAAACCAACTCAATATGCTTTCTCAGGTAAAATACCGAAATTCTAATACTACGCGAATCGAATAAAGTCTAAATAATATCTACGTGCCCCAAAGTTAAAAGAAAATGGCTCTGAATATAGTATGTTAGAGAAAATATACAATGCCGTATTCTACTCTGTTTTGCAGTATATACACCAATTTAGTATGCTCTCTAATGTAAAATACAGAAATTCTAATTTTACTCGAATCAAAAACATCTAAATATTATCTAGGCACACCAATGTTAAAAACAAAATTGCTCTGAATATAGTCTGTCAGAGAAAATATACAATGCTCTATTCTACTCTGTTTTGGAGTATATACACCAACTCCATATGCTCACTCATGTAAAATACAGAAATTCTGTATTTAAGCGAATCGAAAAAAATCTAAATATTATCTAGGCAACACAATGTTAAATGCAAAACTGCTCTGCATATATTCTGTCATAAAAAAATATACAATGTCCTTTTCTACTCTGTTTTGGAGTATATAAACCAACTCAGTATGCTCTCTCATGTAAAATACCGAAATTCTAATTTTATGCGAATCGATATAAATCTAACTAATATGTAGCCACCCCAAATATAAAAGAAAACGGCTCTGAATATAGTCTGTTAGAAAAAATATACAATGCCTTATTCTACCCTGTTTTGGAGTATATACAACAACTCAGTATGCTCTCTCATGTAAAATACAGAAATTCTAATTTTTCTCAAATCAAAAAAATCTAAATATTATCTAGGCACCCCAATGTAAAAACAAAATTGCTCTGAACATAATCTGTCATAAAAAATATTCAATGCACATTTCTACTCTGTTTTGGAGTACATACACCAACTCCATATGCTCTAATATTTAAATAAAGAAATTCTATATTTAAGCGACTCGGAAAAAATCTAAGTATTATCTAGGCACCCCAATGTTAAAAACAAAATTTCTCTGAATATAATCTGTCAGAAAAAATATACAATGCCCTTTTCTACTTTGTTTTGGAGTATATACACCAACTCAGTTTGCGCTCTGAAGGAAAATAGAGAAATTCTAATTTTACCCTAATCAAGAAAATCTAAATATTCTTTAGGCACCCCAATGTAAAAAACAAAATTGCTCTGAATATAATCTGTCATAAAAATATACAATGCACTATTCTACTTTTTTTTGGAGTATATACACCAACTCCATATGCTCCCTCATGTAAAATACAGAAATTCTACTTTTACTTGAATCGAAAAAATCTAAATATTATCTAGGCACCCCATTGTCAAAAACAAAATGGCTCTGAATATAATCAGTCAGAAATAATATACAATGCCCTATTCTACTGTGTTTTGGAGTACATACACCAACTCCATATGCTCTCTCATGTAAAATACAGAAATTCTATATTTAAGGGAATAGACAAAATCTAAATATTATCTAGGCACCCCAATGTCTAAAACAATATTTTTCGGGGTATAATCTGTCAGAGAAAATACACAATGTCCTTTTCTACTCTGTTTTGTAGTATATACACCAACTCAATATGCTCTTTAATGTAAAATACAAAAATTCTAATTTTACCCGAATTGAAAAAATCTAAATATTATCTAGGCACCCCAATGTTAAAAACAAAATTGCTCTGAATAGAATCTGTCTGAAAAAATATGCAATGCCCTATTCTACTCTGTTTTGGAGTATATAAACCAACTCTATATGCTCTCTAATGTAAAATACAGAAATTCAATATTTAAGCGATTCAAAGAAAATATAAGTATTATCTAGGCACCCCAAATTTAAAAACAAAATTGCTCTGAATATCAACTGTCAGAAAAAATATACAATGCCCTATTCTACTCTGTATTGGAGTATATACACCAACTCAATATGCTCTCTCATATAAAATACAGAAATTCTATATTTAAGTGAATCGAAAAAAATCTAAATATAATCTAGGTACCCCAATGTTAAAAGCAAAATTGCTCTTAATATAATCTGTCAGATAAAATACAGAATTCCCTTTTCTACTCTTTTTTGGAGTATACACACCAACTCAATACGCCCTCTCATGAAAAATACCGAAATTCGAATTTTACCCGAATCTAAAAAATCTAAATATTTTCTAGGCAACCCAATGTTAAAAGCAATATTGCTATGAATATAATCTGACAGAAAAAATATAAAATGCCCTTTTCTACTCTCTTTTGTATTATATACACCACCTCAATATGCTCTCTCACGTAAAAAACAGAAATTCGAAATTTACGTGAATTGAAAAAAATCTAAATAATACCTACGCGCCCCAAAGTTAAAAGATAATGGCTCTGAATATAGTCTGTTAAAAAAATATGCAATACCTTATTCTACTGTGTTTTACAGTATATACACTAACTCAGTATGCTCCCTCATGTAAAATAACGAAATTCTAAATTTACGCGAATCGAAAAAAATGTAAATAACATCTAGACGCCCAAGTTAAAAGAAAATGTCTCTGAATATATTCTGTTAGAAAAAATATGCAATGACTTATTCTACTTTGTTTTGGAGTATATACAGCAACGCAGTATGCTCTCTCATGTAAAATACAGAAATTCTAATTTCACCAGAATCGAAAAAATCTAAATATTATCTAGGCAACGCAATGTTAAAAACAAAATTGATCTGAATATCATCTGTCAGAATAAATATACAATGCCCTATTCTACTCTTTTTGGAGCGTATACACCAACTCCATATGCACTCTCATGTAAAATACAGAAATTGTATATTTAAGCGAATTGAAACATATATAAATATTATCTAGGCACCCCAAAGTTAAAAACAAAATTGCTCTGAATATAATCTGTAAAACAATATACAATGCCCTATTCTATTCTGTTTTGGTGTATATACACCAACTCAGTATGCTCTCTCATGTAAAATAGAGAAATTCTAATTTTAGGTGAATCTAAAAAAATGTAAATATTATCTAGGCACCTCAAAGTTAAAAGCAAAATTGCTCTGAATATAATCTGTCAGAAAAAATATACAATGCCCTTTTCTACTCTGTTTTGGAGTATATGCAGCAACTCAATATGCGCTCTCATGTAAAATACCAAAATTCTAATTTTACGCGAATTGAAAAAAATATAAATAATATCTAGGCACCCAAAGTTAAAAGCAAATGGCTCTGAATATAGTTTGTTAAAAAAAATATACAATGCCTTATTCTAATCTGTTTTGGAGTATATACACAAACTCAGTAAACTCTCTCATGTAAAATAACGAAATTCTAATTTTACACGAATCGAAAGAATCTAAATATTATCTAGGCACCCCAATGTTAGAAACTAAATTGCTCTGAATATAATCTGTCACAAAAAATATTCAATCCCCTATTCTACTTTGTTTTGGTGTATATACACCAACTCAGTATGCTCTCTCATGTAAAATAGAGAAATTCTAAATTTACGTAAACCTAAAAAAATCTAAATATAATCTAGGCACCCCAAGGTTAAAAGCAAAATTTCTCTGAATATAATCTGTCAGAAAAAATATACAATGCCCTTTTCTACTCTGTTTTGGAGTATATGCAGCAACTCAATATGCGCTCCAAGTAAAATACAGAAATTCTAACATTACGTGAATTGAAAAAAATATAAATAATATCTAGGCACCCTAAAGTTAAAGGAAAATGCCTCTGCATATAGTCTGTTAGAAAAAATATACAGTGCCTTATTCTAATCTGTTTTGGAGTATATACACCAACTCAATATGCTCTCTCATGTAAAATACCAAAATTCTAATTTTAAGTGAATGGAAAAAAACCTAAAGAAAATCTAGGCGCCCCAAAGTTAAAAGAAAATGGCTCTGAATATAGTCTGTAAGATAAAAAAAACAATGCCTTATTCTACTCTGTTTTGGAGTATATACAGCAACTCAGTATGCTCTCCCAATTAAAATACCGAAATTCTAATTTTACCCGAATTGAAAAAATCTAAATATAATCTAGGCTCCTCAGTGTTTAAAACAAAATTTCTCTGAATATTATCTGTCAAAAAAAATATACAATGCCCTATTCCACTGTTTTTTGGTGTATATAAACCAAATCAGTATGCTCTCTCATGTAAAATAGAGAAATTCTAAATTTACGTGGATCTAAAAAAATCTAAATATTATCTAGGCTCCCCAAAGTTAAAAGCAAAATTGCTCTGAATATAATCTGTCAGAAAAAATATACAATGCCCTATTCTATTCGGTTTTGGAGTATATACAACAACTCCATATGCTCTCTCATGTAAAATACAGAAATTCTATATTTAAGCTAATAGAGAAAAATCTAAATATTATCTAGGCAATCCAATGTGAAAAGAAAAATTGCTCCGAATATAATCTGTCAGAAAAAATATCCAATGGCCTTTTCTACTCTGTTTTGGTGTATATACACCAACTCAATATGCTCTCTCATGTAAAACACCAAAATTCTGATTTTACGCGAATCGAAAAAAATCTAAATAATATCTACGTGACTGAAAGTTAAAAGAAAATGGCTCTGAATATAGTCTGTTGAAAAAAATATACAATACCCTATTCTACTCTGTTTTACAGTATATACACCAACTCAGAATGCTCCCTCAGGTAAAATACTGAAATTCTAAATTTACGCGAATCGAAAAAAATGTAAATAACATCTAGGCGCCTCAAAGATAAAAGAAAATGGCTCTGAATATAGTCTGTTAGAAAAAATAGACAATGCCTTATTCTACTCTGTTTTGGAGTATATACACCAACTCAGTATGCTCTCTCATGTAAAATACCGAAATTCTAATTTTACCCGAATTGAAAAAATTTAAATATGATCTAGGCACCCCAACGTTAAAACAAAATTGCTCTGAATATAATCTGTCAGAAAAAATATACAATGCCCTATTCTCCTTTTTTTTGGTGTATATAAACCAACTCAGTATGCTCTCTCATGTAAAATAGAGAAATTCTAAATTTACGTGGATCTAAAAAAATCTAAATATTATCTAGGCATTCCAAAAATAAAAGCAAAATTGCTCTGAATTTAATCTGTCTAAAAAAATATACAATGCCCTTTTCTACTCTGTTTTGGAGTATATGCAGCAACTCAATATGCGCTCTCATGTAAAATACCGAAATTCTAATTTTACGCGAATTGAAAAAAATATAAATAATATCTAGGCACCCCAAAGTTAAAAAGAAATGGCTCTGAATATAGTCTGTTAGAAAAAATATACAATGCCTCATTCTAATCTGTTTTGGAGTATATACACAAACCCAGAATGCTCTCTCATGTAAAATACTGAAATTCTAATTTTACCCGAATCGAAAAATCTAAATATTATCTAGGCACCCCAATGTTAAAAACAAAATTGCTCTGAATATAATCTGTCAGAAAAAATATACAATGCCCTTTTCTACTCTGTTGTGCAGTATACACACCAACTCCATACGCTCTCAAATATAAAATACAGAGATTCTATATATACGCGACTCAAAGAAAATATAAGTATTATCTAGGCACCCCAATGTTAAAAACAAAATTTCTCTGAATATAATCGGTCACAAAAAATATACAATGCCTTATTCTACTCTGTTTTGGAGTATATACACCAACTCCATATGCTCTCTCATGTAAAATACAGAAATTCAAATTCTACCCGAATCGAAAAAATATAAATACAGTCTTGGCATTCCAATGTTAAAAACAAAATTGCTCTGAATATAGTCTGTCAGAAAATATATACAATGCCCTTTTCTACTCTGTTTTGTAGTATATACACCAACTCAATATGGTCTCTCATGTAAAATAAAGAAATTCGAATTTTATCCGAATCGAAAAAATCTAAATATTATGTAGGCACCCCAATGTTAACGCAAAATTTCTCTGAATATAATCTGTCAGAAAAAATATACAATGCCCTTTTCCACCCTGTTTTTAGTATATACACCAATTTAATATGCTCTCTCATGTAAAATACAGAAATTCAATTTTACCCGAATTGAGAAAATCAAAATAGTATGTAGGCACCCCAATGTTTAAAACAAAATTGATCTGAATATAGTTTGTCAGAAAAAATGTAAAATGCCTTATTCTACTCTGTTTTGGAGAATATACACCAACTCCATATGCTCTCTCATGTAAAATACAGATATTCCATATTTAAGCGAATCGTAAATAATCTAAATATTATCTAGGCAGCACAAGGTTAAAACAAAATTGCTCTGAATATAATCTGTCAGAAAAAATATATAATGCTTTTTTCTACTCTGTTTTGTACTATATACACCAAATCAATATGCTCTCTTATGTAAATTACAGAAATTCTAATTCTACCCGAATCGAATATATCTAAATATTGCCTAGGCACCCCAATGTTAAAACCAAAATTGCTCTGAATATAATTTGTCAGCGAAAATAAACAATGCCCCATTCTACTCTGTTTCGGTGTATATACACCAACTCAGTAGGCTCCGTCATGTAAAATACAGAAATTCTAATTTTACGTGAATCGAAAAAAATCTAAATATTATCTATGCACCCCAATGTTAAAAGTAAAATTGCTCTGAATATAATCTGTCAGAAAAAATATACAATGCCCGACTCTACTCTGTTTAGGAGTATATACACCAACTCCATATGCTCTCTCATATAAAATATTGAAATTCTAATTTTATGCGAATTGAAAAAAATCTAAATAATGTCTAGGCGCCTCAAAGTTCAAAGAAAATGCCTCTGAATATAGTCTGTTAGAACAAATATACAATGCATTATTCTAATCTGTTTTGGAGTATATACACCAACTCAGGATGCTCCCGCATGGAAAATAAAGAAATTCTAATTTTACCCGATTCGAAAAAATCTAAATATTATCTAGGCAACACAATGTTAAAAACAAAATTGCTCTGAATATAATCTGCCAGAGAAAATATACAATACCATATTCTACTCTGTTTTGGGGTATATAAACCAACTGCATATGCTCTCTCATGTAAAATACAGAAATTCTATATTTAAGCGAATCGAAAAAAATCTAAATATTAACTAGGGACTCCAATATTAAAAGCAAATTTCCTCTGAATAAAATCTGTCAGAGAAAATACACAATGCCATTTTCTACTCTGTTTTGTATTATATAAAGCAACTCAATATACTCTTTCATGTAAAATACAGAAACTCTAATTTTACCCGAATCGAAAAAATCTAAACATTATGTATGCACGCCAATGTTAAAAACAAAATTCCTCTGAATATAATCTGTCACAAAAAATATACAATGCCCTATTCTACTCTGTTTTGGAGTATATACACCAACTCAGTATGCTCTCTCATGTATAATACCGAAATTCTAATTTTACGTGAATCGAAATAAATCTAAATATATCTAGGCACCCAAATGTTATAAACAACATTGCTCTGAATATAATCTGTCATAAAAAATATACAATGCCCTTTACTACTCTGTTTTGCAGTATATACACCAAATCAATATGCTCTCTCATGTAAAATACAAAAATTCTATATTTAAGTGAAGCAAAAATAATCTAAATATTATCTAGGCACCTCAATGTTAAAAGCAAAATTTCTCTGAATATAATTTGTCACAAAAAATATCTAATGCCCTATTCTACTCTGTTTTGGAGTATATACACCAACTCCATTTGCACTCTCATGTAAAATACAGAAATTCTATTTTTAAGGAAAAAAAAAATACCTAAATATTATCCAGGCACCCCAATGTAAATAGAAAAATATATCTGAATATAATCTGTCAGAAAAGATACACAATTGCATTTTCTACATTGTTTTGTAGTATATACACCAACTCAATATGCTCTCTCATGTTAAATTCTGAAATTCTAATTTTACGTGAATCGAAATAAATCTAAATAATATCTAGGCGCCCCAAAGTTTAAAGAAAATGGCTCTGAATATAGTCTGTTAGAGAAAATATACAATGCCTTATTCTACTCTGTTTTGGAGTATATAAACCAACTCCGTATGCTCTCTCATGTAAAATACAGAAATTCTATATTTAAGCGAATCAAAACAAATCTAAATATTATCTAGGCACCAGAATATTAAAACCAAAATTCCTCTGTATATAATCTGTCAGAAAAAATATACAATGCCCTTTTCTACTCTGTTTTCAGTATATACACCAACTCAATATGCTCTCTCATGTAAAATACAGAAATTCTAATTTTAGCCGTATCGAAAAAATAGAAATATTATGTAGGCTCCCAAATGTCAAAAACAAAATTTCTCTGAATATAATCTGTCAGAAAAAATATACAATGCCCTATTCTACTCTTTTTTGTAGTATATACAGAAACTCCATATGCTCTCTCATGTAAAATACCGAAATTCAAATTTTACGCGAGTCGAAAAAAAAATCTAAATAATATATAGGGGCCACAATGTTCCTAAAAAATAGCTCTGAAGATAGTCTGTTAGAAAAAATATACAATGCCTTGTTCTACCTTGTTTTGGAGTATATACACCAACTCCATATGCTCTCTCATGTAAAATACAATAATTCTAATTCTACCCCAATCGAATAAATATAAATATTGTCTAGGCACCCCAATGTTAAATACAAAATTGCTCTGAATATAATTTGTCTGAAAAAATATACAATGACCTACTCTACTCTTTTTTGGAGTATATACACCAACTCCATATGCTCTCTCATGTAAAATACAGAAATTCAAATTCTACCCGAATCGAAAAAATATAAATATAATCTTGGCACTCCTGTGTTAAAAACAAAATTGCTCTGAATATAATCTGTCAGAAAAAATATACAATGCCCTTTTCTACTATGTTTTGTAGTATAGAAACCAACTCAATATGGTCTCTCATGTAAAATACACAAATTATAATTTTATCCGAATCGAAAAATCTAAATATTATGTAGACACGCCAATGTTAAAGAAAAATTGCTCTGAATATAATCTGTCAGAAAAAATATACACTGCCCTATTCTACTCTGTTTTTAAGTATATACACCAACTCAGTATGCTCTCTCATGTAAAATACCGAAATTCTAATTTTACACGAATCAAAAAATCAAAATATTATTTAGGCACCCCAATGTTAAAAACAAAATTGCTCTGAATATAATCTGTCAGAATAAATATACAATGCCCTATTCTACTCTGTTTTGGAGTATATACATCAAATCAGTATGCCCTCTCATGTTAAACACCGAAATTCTAATTTTACGTGAATCGAAAAAAATCTAAATATTATCTAGGCACATTAATGATGAAAACAAAATTTCTCTGAATATAACCTGTCAGAAAAAATATACAATGCCCTATTCTACTCTGTTTTGGAGTACATACAGCAACTCTATATGCTCTCTCATGTTAAATACAGAAATTCTAATTTTACGCGAATCAAAATAATCTAAATAATATCTAGGCGCCCCAACGTTCAACAAAAATGGTTCTGAATATAGTCTGTTAGAAAAAATGTACAATGCCTTATCTGACTTTGTTTTGGAGTATATACAACAACTCCATATGCTCTCTCATGTAAAATACAGAAATTCTAATTTTACGTGAATCGGAAAAAAGCTAAATATTATCTAGGCACCCCAATGTTAAAAACAAAATTGCTCTGAATATAATATTTCCGAAAAAATATACAATGCCCTATTCTACTCTGTTTTATAGTATATACACCAACTACATATGCTCTCGCATGTAAAATAGAGAAATTCCATATTTAAGGGATTCGAAAAAAATCTAAATATTATCTAGGCACACCAATGTTAAAAGCAAAATTGCTCTGAATATAATATGTCAAAAAAAATATATAATGCCCTTTTCTACTTTGTTTTGTACTATATACACCAACTCAACCTCCTCTCTCTTGTAAAATACAGAAACTCTAATTTTACCCGTATCGAAAAAATCTAAATATTATCTAGGCACCCCAATGTAAAAATTAAAATTGCTCTGAATATAATTTGTCAGAAAAAATATACAATGCCCTATTCTACTTTGTTTTTGAGTATGTATACCAACTCAGTATGCTCTCTCATGTAAAGTACCGTAATTCAAAGTTTACGTGAATCGAAAAAAATCTAAATATTATCTAGGCACCCCAATGTTAAAAGCAAAATTGCTCTGAATATAATCTGTCAGAAAAAATATACAGTGTCCTCTTCTACTCTGTTTTGGAGTATATACACCAACTCAATAGGCTCTCTCATGTAAAACACAGAAATTCTAATTTTACAAGAATCAAAAAGAATCTAAATAATATCTAGGCACCTCGAAGTTAAAAGAAAATGGCTCTTAATATAGTCTGTTAGAAAAAATATACAATGCCTTATTCTACTCTGTTTTGGAGTATATACACCAACTCAGTATGCTCTCTCATGTAAAATACAGAAATTCTAATTTTACCTGAATCGAAATGATCTAAATATTATTTAGGCAACCCAATGTTAAAAACAAAATTGTTCTGAATATCATCAGTCAGAAAAAGTATACAATGCACTATTCTACTCTGTTTTAAAGTATATACACCAACTCCATATGCTCTATCATATAAAATACAGAAATTATATATTTAAGCGAATCGAAAACAATTTAAATATTATCTCGGCACACCAATGTTAAAAACAAAATTGCTCTGAATATAATCTGTCAGAAAAAATATACAATGCCCTATTCTACTCTGTTTTGGAGTATATACACCAAATACATTTGCTCTTTCATGTAAAATACACAAATTCCATATTAAAGCAAATCGAAAAAAATCTATATATCATCTAGGAACCCGAATGTTAAAATCAAAATTCCTCTGAATATAATGTGTCAGAAAAAATAAACAATGCCCTATTCTACTTTGTTTTGGAATATTTACACCAACTCAGTATGCTCTCTCATGTAAAATCAGAAATTATAATTTTACGTGAATTGAAAAAAATGTAAATATCTAGGCATCCCAATGTTAAAAGGAAAATTGCTCTGAATATAATCGGTCAAAAAAAATATACAATGTCCGATTCTACTCTTTTTTGGAGTATATACACCAGCTCCATATCCTCTCTCATGTAAAATACAGAAATACTAATTTTACGCGAATCGAAAGAAATCTAAATAATATCTAGGCGCCAAAAAGTTAAAAGAAAATGGATCTTAATATAGTCTGTTAGAGAAAATATACACTGCCTTATTCTACTCTGTTTTGGAGTATATACACCAACACAGTATGCTCTCTTATGTAAAATACAGAAATTCTAATTTTACCCGAATCGAAAAAATCTAAACTTTATTTAGTCAACCCAATGTTAAAAACAAAATTGCTCTGAATATAATCTGTCAGAGAAAATATACAATACCCTATTCTACTCTGTTTTGGGGCACATACACTAACTCCATATGCTCTCTCATGTAAAATACAGAAATTCTATATTTAAGCGAATCGAAAAATATTTAAATATCATCTAGGCACTCCAGTGTTAAAAGCAAAATTGCTCTCAATAAAATCTGTCAGAGTAAACACAATGCCAATTTCTACTCTGTTTTGTATTATATAAACCAACTCAATATGCTCTTTCATGTAAAATAGAGAAAGTCTAATTTTACCCGAATTAAAAAAATCTAAATATTATGTAGTCACGCCAATGTTAAAAACAAAATTGCTCTGAATATAATCTGTCAGAAAAAAATATACAATGCCCTATTCTACTCTGTTTTGGAGTATATAAAAAACTCAGTATGCTCTCTCATGTAAAAGGCCGAAATTCTAAATTTACGTGAATCTAAAAAAAATTTAAATATTATCTAGGAACCCCAATGTTAAAAACAATATTGCTCTGAATATAATCCGTCAGAAAAACTATACAATGCCCTATTCTACTCTGTTTTTGAGTATATACACCAACTCCATATGCTCTCTCATGTAAAATACAGAAATTCTACATTTAAGCGAATCGAAAAAAATCTAAATATTATCTAGGCACCGCAATGTTAAACACAAAATTTCTCTGAATATAATCTGTCAGAAGAAATATACAATGCCCTATTCTACTCTGTTTTGGGGTATATACACCAACTCCATATGCTCTCTCATGTAAAATACAGAAATTCTATATTTACGGGAAAAAAAATATCTAAATATTATCTAGGCACCCCAATGTAAATAGCAAAATTTATCTGAATATAATCGGTCAGAAAAAATACACAATTGTATTTTCTACTTTGTTTTCTAGTATATACACCAACTCAATATGCTCTCTCATGTTAAATTCCGAAATTCTAATTTTACGTGAATCGAAATAAATCTAAATAATATCTAGGCGCCCCAAAGTTTCAAGAAAATTCCTCTTAATATAGTCTGTTAGAGACAATATACAATGCCTTATTCTACTCTGTTTTGGAGTATATACACCAACTCAGTATGCTCTCTCATGTAAAATACAGAAATTCTATATTAAAGCGAATCGAAACAAATCTAAATATTATCTATGCACCCGAATGTTTAAAGCAAAATTCCTCTGAATATAATCTGTCAGAAAAAATATACAATGCCCTTCTCTACTCTGTTTTTAGTATATACACCAACTCAATATGCTCTCTCATATAAAATACAGAAATTCTAATTTTAGCCAAATCAAAAAAATCTAAATATTATGTAGGCTCCCCAATGTTAAAAACAAAACTGCTCTGAATATAATCAGTCAGAAAAAATATACAATGCCCTATTCTACTTTTTTTTGGAGTATATACCGAAACTCCATATGCTCTCTCCTGTAAAATACCGAAATTCTAATTTTACGTGAGTCGAAAATAATCTAAATAATATCTAGGCGCCACAACGTTGCAAAAAAATAGCTCTGAAGGTAGTCTGTTAGAAAGAATATACAATGCCTTATTCTACTTTGTTTTGGAGTATATACTTCAACTCCATATGCTCTCTCATGTAAAATACAAAAATTCTAATTCTACCCCAATCGAAAAAATATAAATATTGTCTAGGCACCCCAATGTTATAAACAAAATTGCTCTGAATATAATTTGTCAGAAAAAATATACAATGCCCTATTCTACTCTGTTTTGGAGTATATAAACCAACTCCATATGCTCTCTCATGTAAAATAAAAAATTCTATATTTAAGGAAATCGGAAAAATCTAAATATTATACTGGCACCCCAAATTTAAAACCAAAATTGCTCTGAATATAATCTGTCAGAAAAAATATACAATGCCCTTTTGTACTCTGTTTTGTTGTATATACACCAACACAGTATTCTCTGTCTTGTAAAATAAAAAAAATTCTAATTTTACGCGAATCGAAAAAATCCAAATATTATTTAGGCAACCCAATGTTAAAAACAAAATATCTCTGAAAAAAATATACAGTGCACTATTCTATTCTGTTTTGGAGTATATACACCAACTCCATATGCTCTATCATGTAAAATACAGAAATTCTATATTTAAGCGAATCAAAAAGAATTTAAATATTATCTAAGCACCCCAATGTTAAAAACAAAATTGCTCTGAATATAATCTGTGAGAAAAAATATACAATGCCCTATTCTACTCTGTCTTGGAATATATACACCATCTCCATATGCTCTCTCATGTAAAATATAGAAATTCAAATTCTACCCGAATTGAAAAAATATAAATATAGTCTTGGCATTCCAATGTTATGAACAAAATTTCTCTGGATATAATCTGTCAGAAAAAATACACAACGCCCTTTTCTACTCTGTTTTGTAGTATATACACCAACTCAATATGTTCTCTCATGTAAAATACAGAAATTCGAATTTTATCCGAATCGAAAAAATATAAATATTATGTAGGCACGCCAATGTTAAAGAAACATTTCTCTGAATATAATCTGTCAGAAAAAATATAGAATGCCCTATTCTACTGTGTTTTAAAGTATATACACCAACTCAGTATGCTCTCCATGTAAAATACCGAAATTCTAATTTTCCCGAATCAAAAAATCAAAATATTAAGTAGGCACCTTAATGTTAAAAACAAAATTCCTCTGAATATAATCTGTCAGAGAAAATATACAATGCCCTATTATACTCTGTTTTGGAGTATATACAGCAACTCAATATGCTCTCACATGTAAAACACAAAAATTCTTATTTTACGTGAATCGAAAAAAATCTGAATAATATCTAGCCGCCCCAAAGGTAAAAGAAAATGGGTCTGAATATAGTCTGTTAGAAAAAATATACGATGCCTTATTCTACTCTGTTTTGGAGTATATACACCAACTCTGTATGCTCTCTCATGTAAAATACAGAAATTCTAATTTTACGTGAATCTAAAAGAATCTAAATATTCTCCAGACAACCTAATGTTAAAAACAAAATTGCTCTGAATATAATCTGTCACAATCATTATACAATGCCCATTCTACTCGGTTTTGGGGTACATACACCAACTCAGTATGCTCTCTCATGTAAAATACAGAAATTCTATACTTAAGCAAATCGAAAAAAATCTAAATAGTATATAGGCACCACAATGTTAAAAGCAAAATTGCTCTGAATATAATCTGTCAGAAAATATATACAATGCCATATTCTACTCTGTTTCGTAGTGTATACACCAACTCAATATGCTCTCTCATGTAAAATACAGAAATTCTAATTTTACCCGAACCGAAAAAATCTAAATATTATCTAGGCACCACAATGTTAAAAGCAAGATTGCTCTAAATATAATCTGTCAGAAGAAATATACAATGCCCTCTTCTATTCTGTTCTGTAGTATAAACACCAACTCAATATGCTCTGTCATGTAAAATACAGAAATTCTAATTCTACCAGAATCGAAAAAATAAAAATATTATCTAGGCACCCCAATGTTAAAAGCAAAATTGCTCTGAATATAGTCTGTCAGAAAAAATATACAATGATCTTTTCTACACTGTTTTGGTGTATATACACCAACTCAACATGCTCTCTTATGTAAAATACGGAAATTCTAATTTTAGGTGAATCAAAAAAAATCTAAATAATATCTAGGCTCCCCAAATTTAATAGAAAATGGCTCTGAATATAGTCTTTTAGATGAAATATACAATGCCTTATTCCACTCTGTGTTGGAGTATATACACCAACTCAGGATGCTCTCTCATGTCAAATACCGAAATTCTAATTTTACCCGAATCGAAAATAGTCTAAATATTATCAAGGCACCCCAGTGTTAAAAAGAATTGCTCTGAGTATAATTTGTCACAAAAAATATCTAATGCCCTATTCTACTCTGTTTTGGAGTATATACACCAACTTCATATGCTCTCTCATGTAAAATACAGAAATTCTATATTGAAGTGAATCGAAAAATATCTAAATATTATCTAGGCACCCCAATGTTAAAAACAAAATTGCTCCGAATAAAATTTGTCAGAAAAAATATACAATGCTTTTTTCTACTCTGTTTTGGAGTATATACACCAACTCAATATGCTGTCTCATGTAAAATACCGAAAGTCAAATTTTAGGCGAATCAAAAAAGATTCAAATAATATCTAGGCTCCCCAATGCAAAAAGAAAACGGCTCTGAATATAGTCTGTTAGAAAAAATATACAATGACTTATACTTCTCTGTTTTGAAGTATATACACCAACTCAATATGCTCTCAAGTAAAACACAGAAATTCTATATTTAAGCGAATCGAAATAATTCTAGATATTATCAAGGCACCCCAATGTGAAAAGCAAAATTGCTCTTAATATAATCTGTCAGATAAAATATACAAAGCCCTTTACTTCTCTGTTTTTTAGTATATACACCCACTGAATATGCTCTCTCATGTAAAATACAGAAATTCTAATTCTATCCAAATCGAAAAAATATAAATATCATCTAGGCACCCCAGTGTTAAAAAAAATTGCTCTGAGTATAATCCGTCAGAAAAAATATACAATGCCCTATTCTACTCTGTTTTGGAGTATATAGACCAACTCCATATGCTCTCTAATGTAAAATATTGAAATTCTTATTTTACGTGAATCGAAAAAAATCTAAATAATATCTATCCGCCCCAAAGTTAAAAGAAAATGGGTCTGAATATAGTCTGTTAGAAAAAATATACAATGCCTTATTCTACTCTGTTTTGGAGTATATACACCAACTCTGTATGCTCTCTCATGTAAAATACAGAAATTGTAACTTTACGTGAATTGAAAGAAATCTAAATATTATCTAGGCAACCCAATGTTAAAAACAAAATTGCTATGAATATAATCTGTCACAATAATTATACAATGCCCTATTCTACTCGGTTTTGGGGTATATACACCAACTCAGTATGCTCTCTCATGTAAAATACCGAAATTCTATATTTAAGCAAATCGAAAAAAATCTAAATAGTTTCTAGGCACCCCAATGTTAAAAGCAAAATTTCTCTGAATATAATCTGTCAGAAAAAATATACAATGCCCCCTTATACTCTGTTTTGTAGTGTATACACCAACTCAGTATGCTCTCTCATGTAAAATACAGAAATTCTAATTTTACCCGAACCGAAAAAATCTAAATATTTTCTAGGCACCCCAATGATAAAAGCAAAATTGCTCTAAATATAATCTGTCAGAAGAAATATACAATGCCCTCTTCTATTCTGTTCTGTAGTATAAACACCAACTCAATATGCTCTGTCATGTAAAATACCAAAATTCTAATTCTACCTGAATCGAAAAAATATAAATATTATCTAGGCACCCCAATGTTAAAAGCAAAATTGCTCTGAATATAATATGTCAGAAAAAATATACAATGCTCTTTTCTACACTGTTTTGGCGTATATACACCAACTCAACATGCTCTCTCATGTAAAATACGGAAATTCTAATTTTAGGTGAATCAAAAAAAATCTAAATAATATCTCAGCTCCCCAAAGTTAATAGAAAATGGCCCTGAATAATATCTTTTAGAAAAAATATACAATGCCTTATTCTACTCTGTTTTGGAGTATATACACCAACTCCATCTGCTCTCTCATGGAAAATGCAGAAATTCTATATTTAAGCGAATCGAAATAAATCTAAATATTATCTAGGCATCGCAATGTTAAAAACAAAATCGCTCTGAATATAATCTGTCAGAAAAAATATACAATGCCCTATTCTACTCTGTTTTGGAGTATATACACCAACTCCATATGCTCTCTCATGTAAAATACTGAAATTCTAATTTTACGTGAATCTAAAAAAATCTAAATAATATCTAGGCGCAACAAAGTTAAAAGAAAATGGCTCTGAATATAGTCTGTTAGAAAAAATATACAATGCCTTATTCTACTCTGTTTTGGAGTATATACACCAACTCAGTATGCTCTCTCATGTAAAATGTAGAAATTCTAATTTTACACAAATCAAAAAAATCTAAAAACTATCTAGGTACCCCAAAGTTAGACACAAAATTGCTCTGAATATAATTTGTCAGAAAAAACATACAATGCCCTATTCTACTCTGTTTTAGTGTATATACACCAACTCTCTCATATAAAATATAGAAATTCGAATTTTACACGAATTGAAAATATCTAAAAATTATCTAGGCACCTCAAAGTTGAAAACAAAATTGCTCTGAATATAATCTGTTAGAAAAAATATACAATGACCTATTCTACTCTGTTTTTGAGTATATACACCAACTCCTTATGCTCTCTCATGTAAAATACAGAAATTCTATATTTGAGCGAATCGAAAAAAATCTCAATATTATCTAGGCACCTTAATGTTAAAAGCAAAAATGCTCTGAATATAATCTGTCAGAGAAAATATACAATGATCTTTTCTACTCTGTTTTGGAGTATATAGACCAACTCAATACACTCTCTCATGTAAATTACTGAAATTCTAAAGTTACGCGAATCGAAAAAAATCTAAATAATATCTAGGCGCCCCAAAGTTAAAAGAAAATGTTTCTGAAAATAGTCTGTTATAAAAAATATACAATTCCTTATTCTACTCTGTTTTGGAGAATATACACCAACTCAATATGCTCTCTGATGTAAAATACCGAAATTCTAATTTTACGTGAATGGAAAAAATCTAAATATTATCTACGCACCCGAATTTTAAAAGTACAATTTCTCTGAATAAATTCTGTCAGAACAAATATACAATGGCCTTTTATACTCTGTTTTGGAGTATATACACCAACTCAATATGCTCTCTCATGTAAAATACCGAAATTCTAATTTTACGTGAATCTAAAAAAATCTAAATAATATCTAGGCGCAACAAAGTTAAAAGAAAATGGCTCTGAATATAGTCTGTTAGAAGAAATATACAATGCCTTATTCTACTCTGTTTTGGAGTATATACACCAACTCAGTATGCTCTCTCATGTAAAATGTAGAAATTCTAATTTTACACGAATCGGAAAATCTAAAAATTCTCTAGGTACCCCAAAGTTAGAAACAAAATTTCTCTTAATATAATCTGTCAGAAGAAATATACAATGCCCTATTCTACTCTGTTTTAGTGTATATACACCAACTCAGTATGTACTCTCATTTAAAATATTGAAATTCTAATTTTACGTGAATCGAAAAAAATCTAAAAAATATCTAGGCGCCCCAAAGTTAAAAGGAAATGGCTCTGAATATATTCTGTTAGAGAAAATATACAATGCCCTATTCTACTCTGTTTTGGAGTATATACACAAACTCAGTATGCTCTCTCATATAAAATACAGAAATTCTATATTTAAGCGAATCGAAAAAAATCTAAATATTATCTAGGCACCCCAATGTTAAAAGCAAAATTGCTCTGAATATAATCTGTCAGATAAAATATACAATGCTTTTTTCTACTCATTTTTGGAGTTTATACACCAACTTAATATGCTCTCTCATGTAAAGTAGCGTAATTCTATTTTTCCGCAAATCAAAAATTCTAAATAATATCTTGGGACCTCAAAGTTAAAAGAAAATGGCTCTGAATATAATCTGTTAGAAAAAATATACAATGCCTTATTCTACTCTGTTTTGGAGTATATTCACCAACTCAGTGTGCTGTCTTATGTAAAATACAAAAATTCTAATTTTACCTCAATGGAAAAAATCTAAATATTATCTAGGCACCCCAATGTAAAAAGCAAAATTGCTCTGAATATCATCTGTCAGAAAAAAATATACAATGCCTTATTCTACTCTGTTTAGGAGTATATACACAAACCTCATATACTCTCTCATGTAAAATACCAAAATTCTATATTTAAGCGAATCGAAAAAATCTAAATACAATCTAGGCACCATAATGTTAAAAGCAAAATTGCTCTGAATATAATCTCTCAGAAAAAATATACAATGCCCTTTTCTAATCTGTTTTGGCGTATATACACCAACTCAATATGCACTCTCATGTAAAATACCGAAATTCTAATTTTACATGAATCGAAAAAAATCTAAATAAAATATAGGCGCCACAAAGTTAAAATAAAATGACTCTGAATATAGTGTGTTAGAAAAAATATACAATGCCTTATTCTACTCTGTTTTGGAGTATATACACCAAGTCAGTGTGCCCTCTCATGTAAAATACCGAAATTCTGATTTTACCCGATTCGAAAAAAGCTAAATGTTATCTAGGTACCCCAATGTTAAATAAAAAATTGCTCTGAATATAATATGTCAGAAAAAATATACAATGCCCTATTCTACTCTTTTTGGAGTATATACACCTACTCAGTATGCTCTCTTATGTAAAATAACTAAATTCTAATTTTACGTGAATCGATAAAAATCTAAATATTATGTAGGCACCCGAACGTTAAAAGCAAAATTACTCTGAATATAATCTGTTAGAAAAAATATACAATGCCCTTTTATACTCTGTTTTGGACTATATACACTAACTCAATATGCTCTCTCATGTAAAATTCCGAAATTCTAATTGTACGCGAATCGAAAAAAATATAAATAATATCAGGGCATGACAAAGTTAAAAGAAAATGGCTCTATATATAGTATTTCAGAAAAAATATACAATGCCTCATTCTACTCTGTTTTGGAGTATATACACCAACTCCATATGCTCTCTCATGTAAAATACCGAAATTCTAATTTTACCCGAATCGAGAATATCTTAATATTATCTTGACCCCCCAATGTAAAAAACAAAATTGCACTGAATATAATCTGTCAGAAAAAATATAAAATGCCTTATTGTACTCTGTTTTGGGGTACGTACACCAACTCCATATGCTCTCTTATGTAAAATACAGAAATTCGATATTTAAGCGAATCAAAAAAAATCTTAATATTATCTAGGCACCCGAATGTTAAAAGCAAAATTGCTCTGAATATATTCTGTCAGAAAAAATATACAATGTTCTATTCTACTCTGTTTTGGGGTATATACACCAACCCCATATGCTCTCTCATGTAAAATACTGAAATTCTAATATTACATGCATCTAAAAAAATTTAATAATATCTAGGTACCCCAAAGGTAATAGAAAATTCCTCTGAATATAGTCTGTTAGAAAAAATATACAATGCCTTATTCTAATCTTTTTTCGAGTATATGCACCAACACAGTGTGCTCTCTGATGTAAAATACAGAAATTCTAATTTTGCCTGAATCGAAAAAATCTAAATAGTATCTAGGCACACCAATGTTAAAAACAAAATATCTCTGAATATAATCTCTCAGAAAAAATATACAATGCCCTTTTCTAATCTGTTTTGTCGTATATACACCAACTCAATATGCACTCTCATGTAAAATACGGAAATTCTAATTTTACGTGAATCGAAAAAAATCTAAATAATATATAGGCGCCACAAAGTTAAAATAAAATGGCTCTGAATATAGTCTGTTAGAAAAAATATACAATGTTCTATTGTACTCTGTTTTGGAGTATATACACCAACTCAGTTTGCTCTCTCATGTAAAATACCGAAATTCAAATTTTACGTGAATAAAAAAAAAACCTAAATATTATCTAGGCACCCCAATATTAAAAACAAAATTGCTCTGAATATAATCTGTCAGACAAAATATACAATGCCCTATTCTACTCTGTTTTGGAGTATATACACCAACTCCATATGCTCTCTTTTGTAAAATACAGACATTCTATATTTAAATGAATCGAAAAAAATGTAAATATTATCTAGGCACCCCAATGGTAAAAGCAAAATTGCTCTGAATATAATCTGTCACAAACCGTATACAATGCCTTATTCTACGCTATTTTGGACTATGTACACCAACTAAATATGCTCTCTAATGTAAAATACCGAAATTCTAATTTTATGTAAATCAACGAAAATCTAAATATTATCTACGCACCCGAATGTTAAAAGCAAAATTTCCTTGAATATAATCTGTCAGAAAATATATACAATGGCCTTTTCTACTCTGTTTTGGACTATATACACCAACTCAATAAGCTCTCTCATGTAAAATACCGAAATTCTAATTTTACGTGAATCGAAAAAAATCTAAATAATATCTAGGCGCCCCAAAGCTAAAAGAAAATGTCTCTGAATATAGTCTGTTAGAGAAAATATACAACGCCCTATTCTACTCTCTTTTGCAGTATATACACCAACTCAGTATGCTCTCTCGTGTAAATTACCGAAATTCTAATTTTATGAGAAACAAAAAAAATCTAAATCTTATGTACGCACCCCAAAGTAAAAACAAAATTGCTCTTAATATAATCTTTCAGAAAAATATACAATGCCCTATTCTACTATGTTTTGAAGTATAGTCACCAACTTCATATGCTCTCTCATGAAAAATACAGAAATTCTATATTTATGCGAATTGAAAAAAATATAAATATAATCTAGGGATCCCAATGTTAATAGCAAAATTCCTCTGAATATAATCTGTCAGAAAAAAAACACAATGCCTTATTCTACTTTGTTTTGGAGTATATACACCAACTCAGTGTGCTCTCTCATGTAAAATACCGAAATTCTATTTTACGTGAATTGAAAAAAATCTAAATATTATCTAGGCACCCCAATGATAAAACCAAAATTGCTCTGAAAATAATCTGAAAGAAAAAATATACAATGCCCTTTTCCACTCTTTTTTGGAGTATATACACCAACTCAGTATGCTCTTTCATGTAAAATACAGAAATCCTATATTTAAGCGAATCGAAAAAAATCTAAATAATATCTAGGCGCCTCAAAGTTAAAAGAAAATGGCTCTGAATATAGTATGTTAGAAAAAATATACAATGCCTTCTTATACTCTGTTTTGGAGTATATACACCAACTCAGTATGCTCTCTCGTGTAAAATAAAGAAATTCTAATTTTACCCAAATCGAAAAAATCTAAATATTATCAAGGCACCCCAATGTTAAAAACAAAATTGCTCTGAATATAAACTCTCAGAAAAAATATACAATGCCCTATTCTACTCTTGTTTTGAGTATATACACCAACTCTACCTGCCCTCTCATGTAAAATACAGAAATTCTATATTTAAGCGAATCGAAAAAAATCTAAATAATATCTAGGCACCTCAAAGATAAAAGAAAATGGCTCTGAATATAGTATGTTAGAAAAAATATACAATGCCTACTTATACTTTGTTTCGGAGTATATACACCAACTCAGTATGCTCTCTCGTGTAAAATAAAAAAATTCTGATTTTACCCAAATCGAAAAAATCTAAATATTATCAAGGCTCCCCAATGTTAACAACAAAATTTCTCTAAATATAAACTCTCAGAAAAAATATACAATGCCCTATTCTACTCTTTTTTTGAGTATATACACCAACTCTACCTGCTCTCTCATGTAAAATAGAGAAATTCTATATTTAAGCGAATCAAAATAAATCTAAATAATATCTAGGCACCCCAAAGTTAAAAGAAAATGGCTCTGAATATAACCTGTTAGAAAAAATATAGAATGCCTTATTCTACTCTGTTTTGGAGTATATAAAACAACTCAGTATGCTCTCTCATGTAAAATACCGAAATTCTAATTTTACCCTAATCTAAAAAATCTAAATATTATCTAGGCACCCCAATGTTAGAAACAAAATTGCTCTGAATATAATCTGTCAGAAAAAATATACAATGCCCAATTCTTCTCTGTTTTGGAGTATATACACCAACTTCATATGCTCTCAAATAAAAAATACATAAATTCTATATTTAAGCGAATCGAAAAAAATCTAAATATTATCTAGGCATCCCTAGGTTAAAAGCAAAATTGCTCTGAATATAATCTGTCAGAAAAAATATACAATGCCCTTTTCTAATCTGTTTTTGAGTATATTCACCAACTCAATATGCTCTCTCATGTAAAATAGCGAAATTCTAATTTTATGTGAATCGAAAACAATCTGAATAATATCACGGCGCCCCAAAGTTAAAAGAAAATGGGTCTGAATATAGTCTGTTAGAAAAAATATACAATGCCTTATTGTACTCGATTTTGGAGTATATACACCAGTTCAATTTGCTCTCTCATGTAAAATACAAAAATTCTATATTTAAGAGAATCTAAAAAAATCTAAATATAATCTAGGCACCCCTATGTGAAAAACAAAATTGCGTTGAATATAATCTGTCAGAAAATATATAGAATGCCCTATTCTACCCTGTTTTAGAGTATATATACCAACTCCATATGGTCTCTCATGTAAAATTCATAAATTCTATATTTAAGCGAATCGAAAAAAATCTTAAAATTATCTAGGCACACCAATGTTAAAAGCAAAATTTTTCAGAATATAATCTGTCAGAAGAAATATACAATGCCTTTTTCGACTCTGTTTTGTAGTATATACATCAAGTTAATATGCTCTCTCATGTAAAATAATGAAATTCTGGTTTTACGCGAATCAAAAAAAATCTAAATAATATCTAGGTGTCCCAAAGTTAAAAGAAAATGACTCTGAATATAGTGTGTTAGAGAAAATATACAATGCCTTATTCTACTCTGTTTTGCAGTATATACACCAACTCAGTATGCTCTCTCATGTAAAATACAGAAATTCTAATTTTACATGAATCCAAAAATTCTAAATATTATATAGGCACCCCAACGTTAAAAACAAAACTGCTCTCAATATGATCTGTCAGAAAAAATATACAATGCCCAATTCTACTTTTTTTGGAGTATATACACCAACTCCATGTGCTCTCTCATGTGAAATACATAAATTCTAATTTTACCAGAATCGAAAATATCTAAATATTATCTAGGCACCCCAATCTTAAAAACAAAAATGCTCTGAAGATAATCTGTCAGAAAAAATATACAATGCCCTATTCTACTCTGTTTTGGAATATATACACCAACTCAGTATACTCTCTAAGTTAAAATACCAAAATACTAATTTTATGCGAATTGAAAAAAATCTAAATAATGTCTAGGCACCCCAAAGTTCAACAAAAGGGCTCTGAATCCAGTCTTTTAGAAAACATATACAATGCCCTTTTCTACTCTGTTTTGGAGTATATACACCAACTCAGTATGCTCTCATGTAAAATACAGAAATTATAATGTTACCCAAATCGAAAAAAATCTAAATATTATCTAGGCATCCCTATGTTAGAAGCAAAATTTCTCTGAATATAATGTTTCAGAAAAAATATACAATGCCCTTTTCTACTCTGTTTTGGAGTATATACACCAACTCAATATGCTCTCTCATTTAAAATACCGAAATTCTAATTTTACGCAAATAAAAAAAAATCTAAATAATATCTACGTGCCCCAAAGTTAAAAGAAAATGGCTCTGAATATAGTCTGTAAAAAAAAATATACAATACCTTATTCTACTCTGTTTTACACTATATACACCAACTCAGTATTCTCCCTCATGTATAATACAGAAATTCTAAATTTACGCGAATCGAAAAAAATGTAAATAACATCTAGGCGCCCCAGTGTTAAACGAAAATGGCTCTGAATACAGTCTGTTAGAAAAAATATACAATGCCTTATTCTACTCTGTTTTGGAGTATAAACACCAACTCAGTATCCTCTCTCATGTAAAATACCGAAATTCTAATTTTACGTGAATCCAAAATAATCTAAATATTATCTAGGCACCCGAACATTAAAAGCAAATTTTCTCTGAATATAATCTTTCAAAAAAAATATACAATGCCCTAATCTAGTCTGTTTTGGAGTGTATACACCAACTCAATTTGCTCTGTCATGTAAAATACCGAAATTCTAATTTTACGCGAATCGAAAATAATCTAAAGAATATCTAGGCGCCCCAAATTTAAAAGAAAATGGCTCTGAATATAGTCTGCTAAAGAAAATATACAATGCCTTATTCTAATCTGTTTTGGAGTATATACAGCAACACAGTATGCTCTCTCATGTAAAATAACGAAATTCTAATTTTACCACAATCAAAAAAATCAAAATATTATCTAGGTACTTCAATGTTAAAAACAAAATTACTCCGAATATAATCTGTCAGAAAAAATATACAATGCCCTATTCTACTCTGTATTGGAATATATACACCAACTCCATATGCTCTCTCATGTAAAATACAGAAATTCTATATGTAAGCGAATCGAAAAAAATCTAAATATTACCTAGGCACCCCAATGTTACAAGCAAAATTTCTCTGAATATAATCTGTCAGATAGAATATACAATGCCCTTTTCTACTCTGTTTTGGAGTATATACACCAACTCAATATGCCCTCTCATTTAAAATACCGAAATTCTAATTTTACCCGAATAGAAAAAATCTAAATATTTTCTAGGCAACCCAATGTTAAAAGCAATATTGCTCTGAATATAATCTGTCAGAAAAAATATAAAATGCCCTTTTCTACTCTTTTTTGTAATATATACACCACCTCAATATGCTCTCTCACGTAAAATACAGAAATTCAAAATTTACATGAATCAAAAAAAATCTAAATATATCTAGGCGTTCTAAAGTTAAAGGAAAATGGTTCAGAATATAGTCTGTTAAAAAAATATACAATGCCCTATTCTACTCTTTTTTCGAGTACATACACAAACTCAATATGCTCTCACATGAAAATACCGAAAATCTGATTTTAAGTGAATGGAATAAAACCTAAAGAATATCTAGGCGCCCCAAAGTTAAAAGAAAATGGCTCTGAATACAGTGTGGAACTTAAGAAAAACAATGCCTTATTCTACTCTGTTTTGGAGTATATACAGCACCTCAGTATGCTCTCCCATTTAAATACAGAAATTCTAAATTTACGTGAATCGAAAAAAATCTAAATATTATGTAGGCACCCTAATGTTAAAAGCAAAATTGCTATGAATATAATCTGTCAGAAAAAATATACAATGCCCTTTTCTACTCTGTTTTGTAGTATATACACCAACTCAATATGCTCTCTCATGTAAAATACAGAAATTCTAATTTACGCGAATCGAAAAAAATCTAAATAATATCTAGGCGCCCTAAAGTTAAAATAAAATGGCTGTGAATATAGTGTGTTAGAAAAAATATACGATGCCTTATTCTACTCTCTCTTAAATTATATAAACAAACTCAGTATGCTCTCTCATGTGAAATACCGAAATTCTAATTTTAACAAAATCGAAAAATCTAAATATTATATAGACACCCAAATGTTAAAAACAAAATTGCTCTGAATATAATTTCTCAGAAAAAATATACAATGCCCTATTCTACTCTTTTTTGGAGTATATACACCAACTCCATATGCACTCTCATGTAAAATACAAAAATTTTATATTTAAGGAATCCGAAAAAATTCTAAATATTATCTAGGCACCCCAATGTTAAAAGCAAAATTGATCTGAATATAATCTGTCAGAAATAATATACAATTCCCTTTTCCAATATGTTTTGGAGTATATACACCAACTCAATATGCTCTGTAATGTAAAATACAGAATTTCTAATTTTATGCGAATCGAAAAAAATCTAAATAATATCTAGGCGCCCCAAAGTTAAAAGAAAATGGCTCTGAATATACTCTGTTGTAAAAAATATACAATGCCCTATTCCACTCTGTTTTGGAGAATATACACCAACTCCATATGCTCTCTCATGTAAAATACAGAAATTCTAATTTTACTCGAATCGAAAAAATGTAAATATTATCTAGGCATCCCAATGTTAAAAGCAAAATTGCTCTGAATATAATCGGTCAGAAAGAATATACAATGCCCTTTTCTACTTTGTTTTGAAGTATATACCCCCACTTAGTATGCTCTCTCATGTAAAATGAAGAAATTCTAATTTTACCAGGATTGAAATAATCTAAATATTATCTAGGCACCCCAATGTTAAAAGCAAAATAATCTAAATATAATCTGCCATAAAAAATATACAATGCTTCTTTCTACTCTGTTTTGTAGTATATACACCAACTCAATATGCTCTCTCACGTAAAGTACCGAAATTCTAATTTTACGCAAATTGAAATAAATCTAAATACTATCTAGGTGCCCCAAAGTTATAAGGAAATGGCTCTCAATATATTCAGTTTGAAGAAATATACAATGCCTTGTTCTACTCTGTTTTGGAGTATATACACCAACTCAGTATTATCTAGCATGTAAAATACCGAAATTCTAATTTTACGTGAATCGAAAAAAATCTAAATATTATCTAGGCACCCCAATTTTAAAAACAAAATTGCTCTGAATATAATCTGTCAGAAAAAATATACAATGCCCTATTCTACTCTGTTTTGGAGTATATACACTAACTCAGTATGCTCTCTCATGTAAAATACAGAAATATTATATTTAAGCGAACGAAAAAAATCTAAATAATATCTAGGTGCCCCAAAGTTAAAATAAAATGGCTCTGAAAATAGTCTGTTAGAAAAAATATACAATGCCTTATTCTACTCTGTTTTGGAGTATATACACCAACTCAGTATGCTCTCTTATGTAAAATACAGAAATTCTAATTTTTCCCAAATCAAAAAAATCTAAACATTATCTAGGCACCCCAATGTTAAAAACAAAATTGCTCTGAATATAATGTGTAATAAAAAATATACAATGCCCTTTTGTACTCTGTTTTGGAGTACATACACCAACTCCATATGCTCTCTCATGTAAAATACAGATATTCCATATTTAAGCAAATCGAAAAACATCTAAATATTATATAGGCACCCCAATGTTAAAAACAAAATTTCTCTGAATATAATCTGTCAGAAAAAATATACAATGCCCTTTTCTACTTTGTTTTGGAGTATATACACCAACTCAGTTTGCGCTCTCAAGTAAAATAGAGAAATACAAATTTTACCCTAATCAAAAAAATCTAAATATTCTTTAGGCACCCCAATGTTAAAAACAAAACTGCTCTGAATATAATCTGTCAGAGAAAATATACAATGCTCTATTCTACTCTATTTTGGAGTATATACACCAACACCATATGCTCTCTCATGTAAAATACAGAAATTCTAATTTTACTCGAATCGAAAAAATGTAAATATTATCTAGGCACCCCAATGTTAAAAACAAAATGGCTCTGAATATAATCAGTCAGAAAAAATATACAATGCCCTATTCTTCTATGTTTTGGAGTATATACACAAACTCCATATGCTCTCTCATGTAAAATACAGAAATTCTATATTTAAGCGAATCAAAAAAAATCTAAATATTATCTAGGCACACCAATGTTAAAAGCAAAATTGCTCTGAATATAATCTGTGAGAAAAAATATACAATGCCCTTTTCTACTCTGTTTTGGATTATATAAACCAACTCAATATGCTCTCTTAGGTAAAATACCAAAATTCTAATTTTACGCGAATCGAAAAAAATCTAAATAATATCTAGAAACCCCAAAGTTAAAAGAAAATGGCTCTGAATATAGTCTGTTAGGAAAAATATACTGTGCTTTATTCTACTATGTTTTCGAGTATATACACCAACTCAGTATGCTCTCTCTTGTAAAATACAGAAATTCTAGTTTTACCCGAATCATAAAAATCTAAATATTATCTACGCAACCCAATGTTAAAAACAAAATTGCTCTGAATTTAATCTGTCATAAAAAAATATACAACGCCCTTTTCTACTCTGTTTTGAAGTACATACAATAACTCGGTTTGCGCTCTCATGTAAAATACAGAAATTCTAATATTACCCGAATCGAAAAAATATAAATATTCTGTAGGCACCCCAATGTTAAAAACAAAACTGCTCTGAATATAATCTGTCAGATAAAATATACAATGCCCTATTCTACTCTTTTATGGAGTATATAAACCAACTCCATATGCTCTCTCATATAAAATACAGAAATCTAATTTTACTCGAATCTAAAAGATCTAAATATTATCTAGGAACCCCAAAGTTAAAAACAAAATTGCTCTGAACATAATCAGAAAAAATATACAATGCCCTATTCTACTCTGTTTTAGAGTATATACACAAACTGCATATGCTCTCTCAGGTAAAATACCGAAATTCTAATTTTACGTGAATCGAAAAAAACCTAAATAATATCTAGACGCCCCGAAGTTAAAAGAAAATGGCTCTGAAATAGTCTGTTAGAAAAAATATACAATGCCTTATTCTACTCTGTTTTGGAGTATATACACCAACTCAGTATGCTCCCTCATGTAAAATACAGAAATTCTAATTTTTCCCGAATCAAAAAAATCTAAACATTATCTAGGCACCCGAATGTTAAAAACAAAATTGCTCTGAATATAATCTGTCATTAAAAATATACAATGCCCTTTTCTACTCTGTTTTGGAGTACATACACCAACTCCATATGCTCTCTCATGTAAAATACAGAAATTCCATATTTAAGCGAATCGAAAAAATCTAAATATTATATGGGCACCCCAATGTTAAAAACAAAATTTCTCTGAATATAATCTGTCAGAAAAAATATACAATGCCTTTTTCTACTCTGTTTTGGAGTATATACACCAACTCAGTCTGCGCTCTCAACTAAAACAGAGAAATTCTAATTTTACACTAATCAAAGAAATCTCAATATTCTTTAGGCACCCCAATGGTACAAGCAAACTTGCTCTGAATATAATCTGTCAGAAAAAATATACAATGCCCTATTCTACTCTTTTTTGGAGTATATACACCAACACCATATGCTCCCTCATGTAAAATACGGAAATTCTAAATATGCGTGAATCGAAAAAATCTAAATATTATCTAGGAATCCCAATGTTAAAAGCAAAATTGCTCTGAATATAATCTGTCAGAAAAAATATATAATGCTCTTTTCTACTGTGTTTTGTAGTATTTTCACCCACTCAATATGCTCACTCATATAAAATACTGAAATTCTATATTTAAGTGAATCGAAAAAAATTTAAATATTATCTAGGCACCCCAATGTCAAAAACAAAATTACTCTGAATATAGTCTGTCAGAAAAAATATACAATGCCCTTTTCTACTTTGTTTTGTAGTATATACACCAACTCAATATGCTCTCTCATGTAAAATACAGAAATTCTAATTTTACCCAAATAGAAAAAATCTAAATATTTTCTAGGCACCCCAATGTTAAAAACAAAATAGATCTGAATATAATCTGTCAGATAAAATATACAATGCCTTATTAAACTGTGTTTTGGAGTATATACACCAACTCAGTATGCTCTCTCATGTAAAATATAGAAATTCTAAATTTAAGTGAATCGAAAAAAATCTAATTATTATCTAGGCACCCAAATGTTAAAAGCAAAATTGCTCTGAATATAATTTGTCAGAAAAAATATACAATGCTCTTTTCTACTTTGTTTTGTATTATATACACCAACTCAATATGCTCTCTCATGTAAAATACGATAATTCTAATTTTACACGAATCAAAAAAAATCTAAATAATATCTAGGCGCCCAAAAGGTACAAGCAAATGGCTGTGAATATAGTCTGTTAGAGAAAATATACAATGCCTTACTCTACTCTATTTTGGAGTATATACACCAACTCAGTATGCTCTCTCATGTAAAATACAGAAATTCTAAATTTACGTGAATCGAAAAAAATCTAAATATTATGTAGGCACCCTAATGTTAAAAGCAAAATTGCTCTGAATATAATCTGTCATAAAAAATATACAATGCCCTTTTCTACTTTGTTTTGTAGTATATACACCAACTCAATATGCTCTCTCATGTAAAATACCGAAATTCTAATTTACGTGAATCGAAAAAAATCTAAATTATATCTAGGCGCCTCAAAGTTCAAAGAAAATGGCTCTGAATATAGTCTGTTAGAAAAAATATACAATGCCTTACTCTAATTTGTTTTGGAGTATATACATCAACTCAGGATGCTCTCTCATGTAAAATAGAAAAATTCTAATTTTACCCGATTTGAAAAAATCTAAATATTATCTAGGCAACCCAATGGTAAAAACAAAATTGCGCTGAATATAATCTGTCACAATAATTATACAATACCCTATTCTACTCGGTTTTGAATTATATACACCAACTCCATATGCTCTCTCATCTAAAATAAAGAAATTCTATATTTAAGCGAATCGAAAAATATCTAAATATTATCTAGGCACCCCAATGTTAAAAGCAAATTTGCTCTGAATATAATCTGTCAGATAAAATACACAATGCCATTTTCTACTCTGTTTTGTAGTATATACAGCAACTCAGTATCCTATCTAATGTAAAATACCGCAATTCTAATTTTACGTGAATCGAAAAAAATCTATATCTTATCTAGGCCCTTCAATGTTAAAAACCATATTGCTCTGAATATAATCTGCCAGAAAAAATATACAATGCCCTATTCTACTTTGTTTTATATTTTATACACCAACTCAATATGCTCTTTCATTTAAAATACAGAAATTCTATATTAAAGCGAATCGAAAAATATCTAAATATTATCTAGGCACCCCAATGTTAAAAGCAAAATTGCTCGGAATATAATCTGTCAGAGAAAATACACAATGCTATTTTCTACTCTGTTTTGTATTATATATACCAACTGATTATGCTCTTTCATGTAAAATAGAGAAATTGTAATTTTACCCGAATTGAAAAAATCTAAATATTATGAAGGCACGCCAATGTTAAAAACAAAATTGCTCTAAATATAATCTGTCAGAAAAAATATACAATGTTCTATTTTACTCTGTTTTGGAGTATATGCACCAACTCAGTATGCTCTCTCATGTAAAATACCGAAGTTCTCATTTTACGTGAATCGAAAAAATCTAAATATTATCTAGGCACCCCAATGTTAAAAACAAAATTGCTCGGAAAATAATCTGTCAGAAAAATTATACAATGCCCTATTCTAGTCTGTTTTGGAGTATATACACCAACTCCATATGCTCTCTAATGTAAAATACAACAATTCTATATTTAAGCAAATCGAATAAAATCTAAATATTACCTAGGCACCTCAATTTTAAAAGCAAAAATTCTCTAAATATAATCTGTCAGAAAAAATATACAATGCCCTATTCTACTCTGTTTTGGGGTATATAGAGCAACTCGGTATGCTCTCTCATGTAAAATACAGAAATTCTATATTTAAGCGAATCGAAAACATTTTTAATATTATCTAGGCACCCGAATGTTAAAAGCAATATTGCTCTGAATATAATCTGTCAGAAAAAATATACAATGCCCTTTTCTACCCTGTTTTTAGTATATACACCAATTTAATATGCTCTCTTATGTAAAATACAGAAATTTTAATTTTACCTGAATCAAAAAAACCGAAATATTATGTAGAAAAACAATGTTTAAAACAAAATTGCTCTGAATATAATCTGTCAGAAAAAATATAAAATGCCCTATTCTACTTTGTTTTGGAGAATATACACGAACTCCATATGCTCTCTCATGTAAAATACAGAAATTCCATATTTAAGCGAATCGAAAAATATCTAAATACTATCTAGGTACCACAAGGTTAAAATCAAAATTGCTCTGAGTATAATCTGTTAGAAAAAATATATAATGCCCTTTTCTACTCTGTTTTGAAGTATATACACAAAATCAATACGCTCTCTTATGTAAATTACAGAAATTCTAATTCTACCTGAATCAAAAATATCTAAATATTGCCTAGGCACCCCAATGTTAAAAACAACATTGCTCTGAATATAAATTGTCAGAAAAAATATACAATGCCCTATTCTACTCTGTTTTGGAGTATATGCACCAACTCCATATGCTCTCTCATGTAAAATAGCTTAATTTTATTTTTATGCGAATCGAAAATTCTAAATAACATCTAGGTGCCTCAAAGTTAAGAGAAAATGGCTCTGAATATAGTCTGTTAGAAAAAAAATATAATGCCTTATTCTACTCTGTTTTGGAGTATATGCACCAACTCAGTGTGCTCTCTCATGTAAAATACAGAAATTCAAATTTTACGTGAATCGAAAAAATCTAAATATTATCTAGGCACCCCAATGTTAAAAAAAATTGCTCTGAATATAATCTGTCAGAAAAAATATACAATATCCTATTCTACTCTGTTTAGGAGTATATACACCAACCCCATATGCTCTCTCATGTAAAATACCAAAATTCTATATTTAAGCGAATCAAAAAAATCTAAGTACAATCTAGGCACCACAATGTTAAAAGAAAAATTGCTCTGAATATAATCTCTCAGAAAAAATATACAATGCCCTTTTCTAATCTGTTTTGGCGTATATACACCAACTCAATATGCACTCTCACGTAAAATAACGAAATTCGAATTTTACGTAAATTGAAAAAAATCTAAATAATATATAGCCGCCACAAAGTTAAAATAAATAGGCTCTGAATATAGTCTGTTAGAAAAAATACACAATGCCCTATTCTACTCTGTTTTGGAGTATATACACCAACTCAGTATGCTCTCATGTAATATACCGAAATTCAAATTTTACGTGAATAAAAAAATATAAATATTATCTAGGCACACCAATGTTAAAAGCAAATTTTCTCTGAATATAGTCTGTCAGAAAAAATATACAATGACCTTTTCTACTCTGTTTTGGAGTATATACACCAACTCAATATGCTCTCTTATGTAAAATACCGAAATTCTAATTTTATGTGAATCGAAAAAAATCTAAATAATATCTAGGCACCCCAAAGTTAAAAGAAAATGGCTCTGAATATAGTCTGTTAGAAAAAATATACATTGCCTTATTCTACTCTGTATTGGAGTATATACACAAACTCATTATGCTCTCTCATGTAAAATACCAAAATTCTAATTTTACGAGAATCAAAATAAATCTAAATATGATATAGGCAACCCAATGTTAAAACAAAATTGCTCTGAATATAATCTGTCAGAAAAATATATAATGCCCTATTCTACTCTTTTTTGTAGTGTAGACACCAACTTCATATGCTCTGTCATGTAAAATAGAGAGATTCCATATTTATGTGAATCGAATGAAATCTAAATATAATCCAGGGACCCCAATGTTAATAGCAAAATTGCTCTGAATATAATCTGTCAGAAAAAATATTCAATGACTTATTCTACTCTTTTTTGGAGTATATACAACAACTCAGTGTGCTTTCTCAATAAAATACCGAAATTCTATTTTTACATGAATCGAAAAAAATCTAAATATTATTTAGGCACCCCAATAATAAAACCAAAACTGCTCTGAAAATAATCTGTCAGAAAAAATATACAATGCCCTTTTCCACTCTTTTTGGAGTATATACACCAACTCAATATGCTCTGTCATGTAAAATACAAAAAATTCTAATTTTAGGAGAATGGAAAAATATCTAAATAATATCTATGTGTCCCAATGTTAAAAGAAAATGGCTCTGAATGTAGTCTGTTTGAAAAAATATACAATGCCTTATTCTACTCTGTTTTGGAGTATATAAACAAAGTCAGTATGCTCTCTCATGTAAACTACCGAAATTCTAATTTTACCCAAATCGAAACAAGCTAAATATTATCTAGACACCCCAATGTTTAAAACAAAATCGCTCTGAATATAATCTGTCAGAAAAAATATACAATGCCCTATTGTATTCTGTTTTGGAGTATATACACCAACTCAATATGCTCTCTCATATAAAATACAGAAATTCTATATTTAAGCGATTCGAAAAAATCTAAATATTATCTAGGCACTACAATGTTAAAAGCATATTTTCCCTTTATACAATCTGTCAGAAAAAATATACAATGCCCTTTTGTACTCTGTTTAGGAGTATATACACCAACTCACTAGGCTTTCTCATGTAAAATACCGAAATTCTAATTTTACGCGAATCGAAAAAAATCTAAACAATATTTACGTGCCCCAAAGTTAAAAGAAAATGGCTCTAAATACAGTCTGTTAGAAAAAATATACAATGCCTTATTCTACTCTGTTTTGGAGTATATACACCAACTCAGTGTGCTCTCTCATGTAAAATAACGAAATTCTAATTTTACCCGAATCGAAAAAATATGAATATTATCTAGGGACCCCAAAGTTAAAAACACAATTGTTCTGAATATAATCTGTCAAAAAATTATACAATGCCCTATTCTACTCTGTTTAGGAGTATATTCACCAACTCCATATGCTCTCTCATGTAAAATACAGAAATTCTATATTTAAGCGAATCGAAAAAAATCTAAATATTATCTAGGCACTCCAATGTTAAAAGCAAAATTGCTCTGAATATAATCGGTCAAAAAAATATACAATGCCCTTTTCTACTCTGTTTTGGAGTATATACATCAACTCAATAGGCTCTCGCATGTAAAATATGGATATTCTAATTATACGCGAATCGAAAAAAAATCTAAATTATATCTAGGCGCCCCAAAGTTAAAAGGAAATGGCTCTTAATATAGACTGTTAGATAAAATATAGAATGCCTTATTCTACATTTTTTTGGAGTATATACACCAAATCAATATGCTCTCTGAGGTAAAATACGGAAATTCTAATTATACGTGAATCGAAAAAAATCTAAATAATATCTAGGAGCCCCGAAGTTAAAAGAAAATGTCTCTGAATATAGTCTGTGAGAAAAAATATACAATGTTTTATTCTACTCTGTTGTAGAGTATATACACCAACTTCTTTTACTGTCTCATGTAAAATACAGAAATTCTAATTTTACCGGAATAGTTAAAATCTAAATATTACCTAGGCACCCCAATGTTTAAAACAAAATTGCTCTGAATATAATCTGACAGTAAAAATATACAATTCCCTATTCTACTGTTTTGGAGTATATTCACCAACTCCATATTCTCCCTCATGTAAAATACAAAAATTATATATATATGCGAATCGAAAAAATCTAAATATTATCTAGGCACCCCAATGTTAAAAATCAAATTGCTCTGCATATAATCTGTCAGAAAAAATATACAATGCCCTATTCTACTCTGTTTTGGAGTATATACACCAACTCAGTATGCTATGTCATGAAAAATACAGAAATTCTATATTTAAGCGAATCGAAAAAAATCTAAATATTATCTAGGCACCCAAATGTTTAAAGCAAAATTTCTCTGAATATATTCTGTCAGAAAAAATATACAATGCCCTTTTCTTCTCTGTATTGTAGTATATACACCAACTCAATATGCTCTCTCATGTAAAATACCGAAATTCTAATTTTACGCGAATCGAAAAAAATCTAAATAATATCTAGGTGCCCCAGAGTTAAAAGAAAATGGCTCTGAATATAGTCTGTTTGAAAAAATATACAATGCCTTATTCTAGTCTGTTTTGGAGTATATACAAACACTCAGGACGCTCTCTCATGTAAAATAACGAAATTCAAATTTTACCCGAATTGAAAAAATATAAATATTATCTAGGCACCCTAATGTTAAAAACAAAATTGCTCTGAATATAAACTGTCAGAAAAAATATACAATGCCCTTTTCTACTGTTTTGGAGAATATATACCAACTCCATATGCTCCCTCATGTAAAATACAGAAATTCTATATTTAAGCGAATTTAAAAAATCTAAATATTATCTAGGCACCCCAATGTGAAAAACAAAATTGCTCTGAATATAATCTGTCATAAAAAATATGCAATGCCCTATTCTACTCTGTTTTGGAGTATATACACCAACTCAGTATGCTCTCTCATGTAAAATACCGAAATTCTAATTATACGCGAATCGAAAAAAATCTAAATAATATCTAGTGGCCCCAAAGTTAAAAGAAAATGGCTCTTAATATATACTGTTATAAAAAATATACAATGCCTTTTTCTACTCTGTTTTGGAGTATATACACAAACCCAGTATGCTCTCTCATGTAAAAAAGCGAAATTCTAATTTTACGTGAATCGAAAAATATCTAAATACTATCTAGGCGCCCAATAGTTAAAAGAAAATGGCTCTGAATATAGTCTGTTATAAAATATATACAATGTTTTTCTCTACTCTGTTTTGGAGTATATACACCAACATCGTGTACTCTCTCATGTAAAATACAGTAATTCTAATTTTACCGTAATACTTAAATTCTAAATATTACCTAGGCACCCCAATGTTTAAAACAAAATTGCCCTGAATATAATCTGTCAGAAATAATATACAGTTCCCTATTCTACTCTGTTTTGGAGTATATACACCAACTCCATATGCTCTCTCATGTAAATTATAGAAATTCTAAATTTATGCAAATCGAAAAAAATCTAAATATTATCTAGGCACCCCAATGTTTTAAACAATATTTCTCTGAATATACTCTGTCAGTAAAAATATACAATGCCCTATTCTACTTTTTTTCGAGTATATACACCACCTCAATATGCTCTCTCATGTAAAATACCGAAATTCTAATTTTATGTGAATCGAAAGAAATCTAAATATTATCTAGGCACCCCAATATTAAAAGCAAAATTGCTCTGAATATAATCTGTCAGCAAAAATATACAATGCCCTATTCTACTTTGTTTTGTAGTATATACAACAACTCATTATGCTCCCTCATGTAAAATACCGAAATTCTAATTTTATGTGAATCGAAAAAATGGAAATATTTTCTAGGCACCCGAATGTTAAAAGCAAAATTGTTCAGAATATAATCTGTCAGAGAAAATATACAATGCCCTTTTCTACTCTGTTTTAGAGTATATACACCAACTCAATATGCTCTCTCTTGTAAAATACCGAAAGTCTAATTTTACGTGAATCGAAAAAAATGTAAATAATAACTAGGTGCCCCAAAGACAAAAGAAAATGGCTCTGAATATAGTCTGTTAGGAAAAATATACAATGCCTTATTCTACTCTGTTTTGGAGTATATAAACCAACTCCATATGCTCTCTCATGTAAAATACAGAAATTCTATATTTAAGCGAATCAAAAAAATATAAATATTATCTAGGCACCCCAATGTTAAAAACAAAATTGCTCTGAATATAATCTGTCAGAAAAAATATACAATGCCCTATTCTAAGCAGTTTTGGAGAATATACAACAACTCCATAAGCTCTCTCATGTAAAATACAGAAATTCTATATTTAAGCGAATCGAAAAAAATCTAAATATTATCTAGGCACCCCAATGTTAAAAGAAAAATTGCTCTGAATATAGGCTGTCAGATAAAATATACAATGCCCTATTTGACCCTGTTTTGTAGTATATACACCAACTCAATATGCTCTCTCATGTAAAATAGAGAAATTCTAATTTTACCCGATTCTATAAAATCTAAATATTATCTAGGAACCCGCATGTTAAAAACAAAATTGCTCTGAATATACTCTGTCATAAAAAATATACAATGCGCTATTCTACTTTTTTTTGGCGTATATACATCAACTCAGTATGCTCTCTCTTGGAAAATAGCGAAACTCTAATTTTACGTGAATCAAAAAAGTCTAAATATTGTCTAGGCACCCCAAAGTTGAAAGCAAAATTTCTCTGAATATAATCGTTCAGAAAAAATTTACAATGACCAATTTTACTCTTTTTTGGTGTATATACACCAACTCAATATGCTCTGTCATGTAAAATAGCGGAATTCTAATTTTACGTGAATCGAAAATAATCTAAATAATATCTAGGCGCCCCAAAGTTAAAAGAAAACGTCTCTGAATATAATCTTTCAGAGAAAATATAAAATGCCCTATTCTACTCTATTTTTGAGTATATACACCAACTCCATATGCTCTCTCATGTAAACTACAGAAATTCTATATTTAAGTGAATAAAAAAAATCTAAATATTATTTAGGCACTTTAATGTTAAAAGCAAAATTTCTCTGAATATAATCTTTCAGAAAAACTATACAATGCCCTTTTCTACTCTGTTTTGGAGTATATACACCAACTCAATATGCTCTCTCATGTAAAATTCCGAAATTCTAATTTTATGCAAATCGAAAAAAATCTAAATATGTAGGCGCCCCAAAGTTAAAAGAAAATGGCTCTGAGTATATTCTGTCAGAAAAAATATACAATGCCCTTTTCTACTCTGTTTTGTAGTATATAAACCAACTCAATTTACTCTCTCATGTAAAATACAGAAATTCTAATTTTACCCGAATCAAAAATATCTAAACATTATCTAGGAATCCCAATGTTAAAAACAAAATTTCTCTGAATATAATTTGTCAGTTAAAATATACAATGCAGTATTCTACCCTGTTTTGAAGTATATACACCAACTCAGTGTGCTCTCTCATGGAAAATATCAAAATTCTAATTTTAACCGAATCAAAAAATGTAAATATTACCTAGGCACCCCAATGTTAAAAACAAAATTGCTCTGAATATAATCTGTCAGAAAAAATATACAATGGTTTATTCTACTCTTTTTTGTAGTATATAAACCAACTCCATATGCTCTCTCATGTAAAATACAGAAATTCCATATTTAAGCGAATCGTAAAAAATCTAAATATTATCTAGGCACCACAATGTTAAAAACAAAATTGCTCTGAATATATTCTGTCAGAAAAAATACACAATTCCCTAATCTACTCTGTTTTGTAGTATATACACCAACTCCATATGCTCTCTCATGTAAAATACCGAAATTCAAATTCTACGTGAATCGAATATAATCTAAATATTATCTAGGCACACCAATGATAAAAGTAAAATTGCTCTGAATATAATCTGTCAGAAAAAATATAGAATGCCCCTCTTCACTCTTTTTTGGAGTACATACACCAACTCAATATGCTCTCTCATGTAAAATACCGACATTCTAAATTTAAGAGAATCTAAAGAAATCTAAATAATATCTAGGTGCCGCACAGTTTAAAGCAAATGGCTCTGAAAATAGTCTGTTAGAAAAAATATACAATGCTTTATCTACTCTGTCTTGGAGTATATACACCATCTCAGCATGCTCTCTCATGTAAAATACCGAAATTCTAATTTTACCCAAATTGAAAGAATCTAAATATTATCTAGGCACCCCAATGTTAAAGACAAAATTGCTCTGAATATAGTCTTTCAGAGAAAATATACAATGTTCTCTTCTACTCTGTTTTGTAGTATATACAACAACTCAATATGCTCTCTTATGTAAAATACCGAAACTCTAAATTTACGTGAATCGAAAAAAATCGAAATATTATCTAGGTACCGGAATGTTAAAACCAAAATTGCTCTGAATATAATCTGTCAGAAAAAAATATACAATGCTTTTTTCTACTCTGTTTTGGAGTATATACACCAACTCCATATGCTCTCTCATGTAAAATTTAGAAATTCTATATTTAAGCGAATCGAAAAAAATCTAAATATTATCTAGGCACCCCAATGTTAAAAGAAAAATTGCTCTGAACATAATCTGTCAGAAAAAATATACAATGCACTTTTCTACTTTGTTTTGTAGTATATATAACAACTCAGTACGCTCTCTCATGTAAAATACAGAAATTCTAATTTTACCCAAATCTAAAAAATCTAAATATTATCTAGGCACCCCAATGTTAAAAGAAAAATTGCTCTGAACATAATCTGTCAGAAAAAATATACAATGCACTTTTCTACTTTGTTTTGTAGTATATACAACAACTCAGTACGCTCTCTCATGTAAAATACAGAAATTCTAATTTTACCCGAATCGAACAAATCTAAATATTATCTAGGCACCCCAATGTTAAAAAAAACTGCTCTGAATATAATCTGTGAGAAAAAATATACAATGCCCTATTGTACTCTGTTTTGGAGTATATACATCAACTCAGCATGCTCTCTCATGTAAAATACCGAAATTCTAATTTTACGTGAATCGAAAAAAATCTAAATATTATCTAGGCACCCCAATGATAAAAGAAAAATTACTCTGAATATAATCTTTCAGAAAAAATATACAATGCCCCTTTTTACTCTGTTTTGGAGTATATACACCGACTCAATATGCTCTCTCATGTAAAATACTTAAATTCTAATTTTATGCGATTCGAATAAAATCTAAATAATATCTACGCACCCCAAAGTTAAAAGAAAATAACTCTGAATATAGTCTGTTAGCAAAAATTTACAATGCCTTATTCTACTCGATTTTGGAGTATATGGACCAACTTAATATGCTCTCTCATGTAAAATACAGAGATTCTAATTTTACGTGAATAAAAAAAAATCTAAATATTATCTAGGCACCCTAATGTAAAAAGCAAAATTTCTCGAAACAATATCTGTCAGAGAAAATATACAGTGCCCTTTTCTACTTGGTTTTGGAGTATATACACCAACTCAATATGCCCTCTAATGTAAAATACAGAAATTCTAATTTTACACGAATGGAAACAAATCAAAATATTATCTAGGTACCCCAATGTTAAAAGCAAAATTGCTCTGAATATAATCTGTCAGAAAAAATACACAATGCACTTTTCTACTGTGTTTTTCAGTATATACACCAATTCAATATGCTGTCTCATGTAAAATACCGAAATTCTAAATTTACGCGAATCGAAAAAAATCTACATATTACCTAGGTACCCCAATGCTGAAAGAAAAATTGCTCTGAATATAGTCTGTCAAAAAAAATATACAATACCCTTTTCTACTTCGTTTTGGAGTATATACACCAACCCAATATGCTCTCACATGTAAAATACCGAAATTCTTATTATACGCGAATCGATAAAAATCTAAACATTATCTAGACACCCCAATGTTGAAAGAAAATGGCTCTGAATATAATCTGTCAAAAAAATATACAATGCCTTTTTTTCCTCGGTTTTGGAGTATACGGACCAACTCAATATGCTCTCTGATGTAAAATACTGAAATTCTAAATTTTCATTAATCAAATAAAATCTAAATATTATCTAGGCACCCCAATGGTAATATCAAAATTACACTGAATGTATTTTGTCAGAAAAAATATACAATGCCCTTTCCTACTCTGTTTTAAAGTATATACACCAACTCAATATGCTCTCATGTAAAATATAGACATTATAAATTAATGCAAATTAAAAAAATTCTAAATATTATCTAGGCACTCCAATGTTAAAAGGAAAATTGCTCTAAATGTCATCTGTCAGATAAAATATACAATGTTTTTTTCTTCTCTGTTTTGGAGTATATACACCAACTCAATATGCTCTCCCATGTGAAATACAGAAATTCAAATTTTACACGAATCGAATAATATCTCAATATTATCTAGGCACCCCACTGTTAAAAGCAAAATTGCTCTGAATATAATCTGTCAGAAAAAATGTACAATGATCTTTTCTATTCTGTTTTGGAATATATACACCAACTCAATATGCTCTCTCACGTAAAATACCAAAATTCTAAATTTACGCGAATCGAAAAAAATATAAATATTATCTAGGCACCCCAATGTTAAAAGCAAAATTTCTCTGAATAGAATCTGTCAGAAAAAATATACAATACCCATTTCTACTCTGTTTTGGAGTATATACACCAAATCAATATGGACTCTCATGTAAAATACCAAAAATATAAATTTACGCAAATTAAAAAAATTCTAAATATTATCTAGGCACCCCAATGTTAAAAGAAAAATTTCACTGAATATAATCGGTCACAAAAAATATACAATGCCGTTTTCTACTCTCTTTTGTAATATATACACCAACTCAATATGCTCTCTCATGTAAAATACCGAAGTTGTAAATTTACGCAAATTGAAAAAAATCTAAATATTATCTAGGCACCCCAATGTTAAAAGAAAATGGCTCTGAATATAAACTGTCAGAAAAAATATACAATGCCCTTTTCTACTTTATTTTGGAGTATACACACCAATCCAATATGCTCTCTCATGTAAAATATCGAAATTCTAAATATACGGGAATCGAAGGAAATCTAAATATTATCTAGGCACCCTAATGTAAAAACCAAAATTTCTTGGAACAAAAATATGTCAGAGAAAATATACTATGTCCTTTTCTACTCTGTTTTCGAGTATATACACCAACTCAATATGCTCTCTCATGTAAAATACCAAAATTATAAATTTACGCTTATCAAATGAAATCTAAATATTATCTAGGCTCCCTAATGTTAATAGCAAAATTGCTCTGAATATAATATATCAGAAAAAATATACAATGCCTTTTCTACTCTGTTTTGGAGTATATACACCAACTCAATATGCTCTTTCATGTAAAATACCGAAAATCTAAATTCACTTGAATCGAAAAAAATATAAGTATTATCAACGCACCCCAATGTTAAAAGCAAAATTGCTCTAAATATAATCTGTTCAGAAATAATATACAATGCCCTATTCGACTCTGGTTTGGAGTATATACACCAAATCAATATGCTCTCTCATGTAAAATACCGAAATTCTAATTTTACGCGAATTGAAAAATATCTAAATATTATGTAGGAAAACCAATGTTAAAAGAAAATAGCTCTGAATATGATCTGTCAGAAAAAATATACAATGACTTTTTCTACTCTGTTTTTGAGTACATACACCAACTCAAAATGCTCTCTTATATAAAATACCGAAATTCTAAATTTGCGCTAATTGAATAAGATCTAAATATTATCTAGGCACCCCAAAGTTAAAAGAAAATGGCTCTGAATATAATCTTTCAGAAAAAATATACAACACTATTTTCTACTCTATTTTGGAGTATATACACCAATTCAATATGCTCTCTCATGTAAAATACCGAAATTCTAAATATACACGTATCGAAAAAAATCTAAATATTATCTAGGCACCCCAATGTAAAAAGCAACATTGCTCTGAATATTATCTGTCAGAAAACATATAAAATGCGCTTTTCTACTCTGTTTTGGAGTATATACACCAACTCAATATGCTCTATTATTTAAAATATGGAAATTCTAAATTTACGCGAATCGAAAAAAATCTAAATATTACCTAGGCAACCCAATGTTAAAAGCAAATTTGCTCTGAATATGATCTGTCAGAAATAATATACAATGCCCTATTCTACTCTGTTTTGGAGTATATACATCAATTCAATATGCTCTCTTGTGTAAAATACTGAAATTCTAAATTTACGCTAATCGAAAAAAATCTAAATATTATCTAGGTACCCCAATGTTAAAAGCAAAATTGCTCTCAATATAATCTGTCAGAAAAAATATACAATGCCCTTTTCTACTGTGTTTTGGAGTGTATACACCAACTCAATATTCTCCCGCATGTAAATTACCCAAATCCTAACATTACTCTAAGTATCTCATAGAGTGCACAAGACCCCCTTGATGTTGTTTTTTATAACTAGGGGATTACAGATGACATTACTCACGATATGACTTCGGCTGTTTGCCGGTCCTGTGATAATGTTTCTAATATCCAGAGAAGTAGAGGAGAATGTTTCTGCCCATAGGCAAATCCTCTGAATACGGCAAGAGGAGTACACCGTGCTGTGGTATGGTCACTAATGTAAACAAGAAAACAATTATATTGAATTAAATATTGCAAGGTGTTAACCCCCCCTATAATTTTCCTTGTAATTTCAAGGGGTTGAGGAGGACATTTTTGTCAAAATGGCGGAGGTGTAACTTCAGCTATTGTCTACTATATAATAAAAAAGGATAAAATTATTATTTACATATGATATAATTGCCAGTATCATATTACACCACATTTTCAAAATATCTGGGCCCCAGCAGCTGTGGGCATGGCAGCCAAGCGAGGGTGTCCCTATGCAACCAGGTTGGGCATTGCAGCTGCTACGGGCCCTTTGTGATTTGTCTGGGGGCTGCTTCGGGCCCTCTGGTGGTGGCTGTGGTAACAGCCACATAGCCAGAGGGTCTCTCAGCATCCAGGGAGGGCCTGGTGGCTGCTACTGTCACTCTGGCAGGGGCTATGGGCACAGCCACCTAACCAGGGGGTCCCTACGTAGCCAGGGTGGGGCTGGAAGGTGCTATAGGCCCTTTGGCGGGAGGTGTGGGGATACCCTGCTCTTCACAGGTACACAGTTTGCACCTATTTCTACATGTGTAGATTGTTTACATAATGGGCACATATTTGTACACATGTACATATAATATTATCACAATAAACATATATGTACATAATATGTGTACAATAAATATGTACTTTATACGTACCTAATATAAACAATATGTACTTTTTGGTGATATTATGCGATATCTACATATTATTGATTATATATCTTATTGTGATAATATGTATGTTACCACTGAAATTTTTAGAAATGTACATAGAGTACACTTTATGTACCTATGCATTGTGTACACATTATAGAAATAAATAGGTACATATTTTACAGATGATGTACATTTTTTCTACATGTGTATTTTGTACACATATGTACAGCGGAGTAAATGTACAGACTATACCTATTTTATACATTTATTGTGATATGTCAATAAATGTACACATGAGTACATTCTGGGATATAATTTTTAGCATATTAGACAGGAATTACACCGGTGACCAAAGTGGGTTTACACCCAGGTACGCACATAGTTTATACATGTACATGTTGTGCTTATTATGTACTCATGTACAGAATGTACATGTCTACATTATATATACATAGGTGTACGCAGCATACATAGGTACCTACTGTGCACACATATGTACACGTGCATATATTGTAGATCTGTACATAATGGGTACATGATGTACATGTGTACACATCATAGCACAATAAATGTAAATATACATGTTTGCAATATGTACGTTTATATTATGTATTACGTTTATTGTGATTATATATGCTGTTGTGATATGATATCATTGTGACATTACAAATGTACATATTATACACATTATGTACCTATGCATTGTGCACAGATTATAGAAATAGAAAGAAACATATTTTACAGGTTATGTACATTTTATTTACTTGTGTATTGGGTACACAGAGTAAATGTACAGATCTTACTTACTTTATACATTTATTGTGATATGCCAATAAATGTACACATTATGAGTACATTCTGTGATATTACATTTAGAATATAAGATAGAAATTACTCTGGTTACCAAAGTGGGTGTAAACTTATGTGTGCACATATTTTGTACATGTACATACTGTGCATATTATGTACTTGTGTACAGAAGGTAAATATCTACATTATATGTATGTATGGGTACAGAGTGTACATATGTACATACTATGTACATATATCTACACCTGAATTTATTGTACATCCGTACATAATGGGTCCATGCTATACATGTAAACACATCGTCATACCACAATAAATGGTAATGTACATAATGTGTGAAATACGTACATTTATATTATGCATTGCATGTGTATTGTGATTGTATATGCTGTTCTGATATCATTGTGATATTACAAATGTACATATTGTACACATTATGGACATACCTATTGTGTACATATTATGTACACATAAATGTACATATTGTACAGATTATGTATATTTATTGTACATCTGTATGGTGCACACATATGTACATCACAGTCAACGTACATATGGTACATATTCTGTGCATTGTTTGTAATATTTCAGTAAGAGTACACATTATAAGTATATTCTGGGATATGATTTTTAGTATGTTAGATAAAAATTACTTTCAATATCAAAGTGGGTATACACTTATGTGTGTCCATTTTGTGATATTATCCATCATATCCTGACTAGGTGTTTCTCTCATTGTGAAAGCAGGTTTACACTCTCGGATTGCTCCAATATCAAGGCAAACTAAAACTCGTGTGTGATGTAGTTAATAATATCCTGAGGACAAAGGATGACCATACCCTGAATATCGCAGGATGTGTACACCACCACTGTAGTATTGTTTCTAATGTTCAAAAACGGAAAGGATATTACTCCAAATATCTCAGAAAGCACACAAGCCTCCCGTGATATTGTTTCTAATAACTAGAGAATTACAGATGACATTACCCACGACGTGACTGGGGCTGTACCCTGGTCCTGGAATATTGTTCCTAATATCCAGAGAAGGAGAGGAAAATGTTGCTGCCCATAGGGAAATAATCTTAATACGGCAAGAGGTGTACACCATGCTTTGATATGGTCACTAATGTAAGCAAGAAAACAATTACATTGAATTAAGCATTGCAAGGAATGAAACTCCCCTATGATTTTCATTCTAATGTCAATGGGGGTGAGGATGACATTTTTGTCAATATGGCAGAGGTGTAACTGGAGCTATTGCCTAATATACAAAAAAACAGAATAAGATTATCATTTTTATATAATATGGTTGCCAGTATCATATTACACCGGATTTGCAAAATAGCTGGGCCTCAGCAGCTGTGGGCAGAGCCCACAAGCGAGGGGACCCCTAAGCAGCCAGGGTGGGCCTGGGGGCTGCTCTGGGCTTTTTGGTGGGGTCTGTGAGCACATCGACCCAGCCAGGGGTCCCTGAGCAGCCATGGTTGGCCTGGGGGCTGCTACGGGCACTCTGGCATGGGCTGTGGGCACAGACACCTAGTCAGGGAGTCCCTAAGCAGCCAGGGTGGGCATGGGGGCTGCTACAGGCATTCGAGCAGTGTTTGTGGGCACAGCCCAATTGCCAGGGGGTCTCTAAGCAGCCAGGCTGGGCCTGGGGGCTGCTATAAGGGGGGCTTTGGTAATAGCGTGCTGTGCATCGGTACATAGTTTGCACCTATTACTACATGTGTAAATAGTTTTAATATCGGGCATATATATGTACATGCGTACATATGGAGTTATCACGATAAATTTATATTTACATAATATGTGCAAAACACATATGTACCTAATGCATACCTAATGTGTACAATATGTACTTTTTTGTAATATTAGACAATATATATTACTGTGATTATATATCTTATTGTGATTAAATATATTTTATCACTAATATTTTAAGGAATGTGCATAGTGTACACATTATATACCTATGTATTGTGTACACAATACAGAAATATATAGGTACATATTTTACAGATTATGTACACTTTTTCTACATGTGTATTGTGTACACCTATGCACAGCAGAGTAAATGTACAGACTGTACCTATTTTATACATTTCTTGTGATATGCCAATAAATGTACACATTATGAGTACATTCTAAAATATAATTTTTACCATATTAGAAATTACTCCATTGACCAAAGTGGGTGTACACCCAGGTGTGTACATAGTTTATACGTGTACATATTGTGCATATTAGGTATTCTTTTACAAAATGTACATGTCAACATTATATGTATTTATGTGTACATAGTGTGCACATGCAAATACTGTTCACACATATGTACATGTGCATATTTTGTACATGTGTACATAATGGGTACATGATGTGCATGTGTACACACTGTGATACCACAATAAATGTAAATGTACACGATGTGTGCAATATGTACATTTATATTATGTATTACTTGTGTATTGTGATTTTATATGCTGTTGTGATTATATGTTATCATTGTAATATTACAATAAATGTACATATTGCACACATTTCGTACATACCTATTGTGTACACATTATGTACCTGTAATTGCACATATTGTACAGATTATGTACGTTTTTGGTACATCTGTATTGTGTACACATATGTACATAACACTCTATGTACATATGGTATGTATTCTGCACATTGATTGTAACATCTCAATAAGTGTACACATTATGAGTATATTGTGATATATGATTTTTAGTATATTAGATAAAAATATTTTTCTATATCAAAGTGGGTATACACCCATGTGTGTCCATTTTTTGATATCATCCATCATATTTTAAGTAGGTATTACTCTCATTTTGAAAGCAAGTGTTCACTCTGTGATTGTTCCAATATCACAGGCAAAGTACAAGGCTTCTTTAATGTACTACCTAATATCCTGGGGACAAAAGATTATTATACCCTGAATATCGCAGGAAGTATACACCACCACTGTAGTATCGTGTCTAATATCCAAAAACGGAAAAGATATTACTCCAAGTATCTGATAAAGCACACAAGACCCCTGTGATATTTTTTCTAATAACTAAGGGATTAAAGATGACATTACTCACGATATGACTGGGGCTGTCCGCCGGTCCTGTGATATTGTTCCTAATATCCAGAGAACGAGAGAATAATGTTGCTGCCCATAGGCAAATCCTCTGAATACGGCAAGAGGAGTACACTGTGCTCTGATAAGGTCACTAATGTAAACAAGAAAACAATTCTATTGAATTTAACATTGCAAGGGGTGAAACCCCCTTATGATTTCAATTCTAATGTCCAGGGGTGTCAGGATGACATTTCTGCCAATATGGCAGAGGTGTAACTAGAACTATTGCCTAGTATATCAAAAACCAAAATAACATCATTTCCATATGATATGGTCGCCAGCATCATATTACACCACATTTTCAAAATAGCCGGGCACAGCGCCCTAGCCAGGGGGTCCCTAAGCAGCCAGCGTCAGCCTGGGAGCTGTTACGGGCCCTCTGGCAGGGAATGTGGTTACAGCTCCCTAGCCAGGGGGTCTTTGAGCAGCCAGGGTGGGCCTTGGGGCTGCTACGAGGGGGACTGTGGTAATAGCCTGTTCTGCACAGGTACATAGTTTTAATAATGAACACATATAAGTGTACACATGGTGTTATAATAAATATATATGTACATATGTGCACAATACATATAGACCTAATGCGTACCTACTGTCAACAATATGTACTTTTTTGTGATATTACATGATATATATATTACTGTGATTATATGCGTTATTTTGATTATATATAATCACTGATATTTTAAGGAATGTGCATAGTGTACACATTATGTACCTATACATTGTTTACACATTATAGAAATATGTAGGTACATATTTTACAGAGTATGTACATTTTTTGTTCATGTGCATTGTGTACACATATGTACAGCAGGGTAAATGTACAGATTGTACCTATTTTATACATTTATTGCACTATGCCAATAAATGTACACACTATTACTACATTCTGAATTATTATATTTTGTATATTAGATAGAAATTTCTCCGGTTACCAAAGTGGTTGTACACCCAGGTGTGTACATAGTTTATATGCGTACATATTGTGCATAGAATGTACTCGGGTACCGAAGGTACATATCTACATTATATGTACACATGTGTAGTGTACATATGTACATACTGTACCCACATATGTACACTTGCATATATTGTGCATCTGTACATAATGGGTACATGATGTACATGTTTACATATCATATCACAATAAATGTAAATGTACATGTTTGCAATATGTACATTTATATTGATATTACATATTACATGTGTATTGTGATTTTATATGCAGTTGTGATTATATAACATTGTGATATTACAATAAATGTACATATTGTACACATTATGTGCATACCTATTGTGTGCACATTTTGTACATATATTCGTACAAATGATAGTTTATGTACATTTATTGTACATCTGTATTGTGTACATGTATGTACATCACAGTCAATGTACATATGTTACATATTCTGTACATTGAGTGTAATATCCCAATAAGTGTACACATTATGAGTTTTTTCTGGGTTATGACATTTAGTATATTAGATAAAAATGACTTCCAATATCACAGTGGGTATATACCCATGTGTGTCCATTTTGTGATATTATCCATCATATCCTAAGTAGGTATTTCTCTCACAATGAAAGAAGGTGTACACTCTGTGATTGTTCCAATATTATAGGCAAAGTGCAACGCTTCTGCGACGTAGTTCCTAATATCCCAGGGACAGAGGATGAGTATACTCTTAATATCGCAGGAAGTGTACACCACCACTGTAGTATTGTTTCTAATATCCAGAAACTAAAAGGATATTACTCCAAATATCTCCAAAAGCACACGAGACCCCCGTTACATTGTTCTTAATAACTAGGGGATTACAGATGACATTGCTCACGATGTGACTGGCGCTGTAAGCCGGTCCTGTGATATTCTTCCTAATATCCAGATAAGGAGAGAAAAATGTTGCTGCCCGTAGAGAAATATTCTGAATACTGCAAGAGATGTACACCGTGCTCTGATATGGTCACTAATGTAAACAAGAAAACAATTATATTGAATTAAACATTGCAAGGGGTGAAACCCTCCTATGCTTTCAATTCTAATGTCAATGGGGTGAGGATGACATTTTTGTCAATATGTCAAATGTGTAACTAGAACTATTGCCTAATATGTAAAGAACCACAATAACATTATCATTTCTGTGTGATAAGGTTGCCAGTATCATATTACACCACATTTTCAAAATAGTCGGGCCCCAGCAGCTGTGGGTACAGTCCCCTAGCCGGGGTCTTTAAGCAGCCAGGGTGGGCATTGAGGCTGCTACGAGCAGAACTTTAGTAATAGCCTGCTGTGCATAGGTATGTAGTTTGCACCTATTTCTGCATGTGTACATTGTTTAAATAGTAGGCACATGTTTGTATACATGTACATACGGTGTTATCATGATACATATATATTTTCATAATATGTGCACTATACATATGTACCTAATACATACCTAATGTGTACAATACGTACTTTTTGGTGATATTACACGACATATATGTATTAGTGTGATTATATATCTTACTGTGATTATATATATTTTATCACTGATATTTTAAGGAATGAGCATAGTGTACACATTATGTACCTATGCATTGTGTACACATTATAGAAATATATAGGTACATATTTTACAGATTATGTACATTTTTGTACATGTGCATTGTGTACACCTATGTACAGCAGAGTACATGTACAGATTGTGCTTATTTAATACATTTATCACAATACGACAATAAATGTACACACTATGACTACATTCTGGGATTTTATATTTAGTATATTAGATAGAAATCTCTCCGGTTACCAAAGTGGGTATACACCTATATGTGTACCTAGTATATACGTGTATATATTGTACATACTGTGTACTCCTGTACAGAAGGTACATATCTACATTATATGAACATATGTGTAGTGTACATATGTACATACTGTGCACACTTATGTACACGTGTATATACCGCAAATCTGCACGTGTGCATGATGTACATGTGTACATATCATATCACAATAAATGTAAATGTATATAATGTGTGCAATATGTACATTTATATTGATATTATGTATTATATGTGTATTGGGATTATATATGCTGCTGTGATTATATGAAATCATTGTAATATTACAATATATTTACATATTGTACACATTATGTACATACCTACTGTGTACACATTATGTACATATAAATGTACATATTGTACAGATTATGTACATTTTTTGTACATCTGTATTGTGTACACATATGTACATCACAGTCAATGTACATATGGTACATATTTTGTACGTTGATTGTAATATCCCAATAAGTGTACACATTATGAGTATATTCTGGGATATGATTTATAGTATATAAGAAAAAAGTTACTTCCAATATCAATGTGGGTATACTCGCATGTGTGTCCATTTTGCTGTACCTTCTATTAATCTTTGCCATTGAACATGATAGTGAGAGGTGGTTCTTTTCTCTAACAAGGTTTTCTGTTAATATAACTCAACTCTACTACCTTGTGGCCTCTTTATCTTCCATTGTAAATTGTAATTACCTATAAAAGAGAATATTTTGACATCACGCATCTACCTTTTGGATCCATCAGCCAGAGGCCTAAAATAAAAAAGACATTCACCCCACGAATGGTTATATAGTGGTTGACAACCCCACTTTCTTCTAGGTAAATAGTATCCTCTCTTTAACAGTAGCTACTTACCAGATTTGTGCATAAAGAATATGACTTTTTTATCAGTGTCTAGTTTATTCTTACATAAATTTCTACAATACTGAGAGAATATTCTGATCATTGGTTATGTACTATTTTAATTTAATTTTTTCCTCTCAAATTTTATCTTAACTGCATACTCTACCCTGTTTATAAGACTGCCCTATGGTTAAATTTAGTAGCTAGTAAATTATCCTGAGCACACAGAACAATTCCTTTTGTAATCAACTCTGAAACATCATTGAAAGAGCAAGGATATGGGAATGAGATTTATCTGGCTTTTATTTCTGGTACTTACTTGCTCTCTGACCTTGGGCAACTTATGTATTGCTCTGAGTCTCATCTTCTTCATCTGTAAAATGATCATAGTAATACCTAATTCATATGCAGCTTGGAAATATGTAATTTAGTGATTGATATAAAGTTCCTGATACAATTTCTGACAAAATAATAGACACCCCACGAGAGATAGCCATAACAATCAGAGTTTATATTCACATTAACTGGGATAAAATTGATCTGAAAATACAGCATAAAAAAGCAGCCAAAAATTCACAAGCATATATTTCGCTTGCCTTTTTATACAGAGCTGGAAACTTTCTCATCATTATCTCATCCATTGCCTGCAGCACGATCCTTCCAAAACTCCTCCTAAGACCGTCTGCCAAGGTGGAACACACTGAACCGCATGTGACTCTGCCTTTTCTGACTATTTTTGCAAGATTTTTCTCATAGAGTATTATTAACAGAAAATGGGGCTGTTATCAAGGTGACTAGGAATGGTGCATTCTCAGTTCAGGCTCTGATGGAATGTCTACTTGATCTGGTGCAACTCCAGCTGTGCTCTTGGCTTTCCTCACTTTTGTGGTTCCGAGAATGCAAATATTCTCCCATGGCTTCCTTATTTTGTCTTTCTCCATGAGGTCTCATTCAAGTATAAACATTCCCTTCAATTTTCTCAACTCATTTTATATTGTCTGAATAACCTTGATAATTTTCCCTTTCCTAAAGCTATAGACCTTCTTTTTGTGTGTAAGAACAGATTACTCACAAATGTTTACTGTCCGCTAAACATTTATGTGTAATCGGTCCTTAATTCTACACACAAAATATCATCTCTACCAACATTTTACAACTATAGTCTTTCTATAGGGAACTATGAAAGGAACTTGCTCTAAAGGAGAAACTTCCAGAGCTAAACCAAGGGTCTGACAATTGTTAACAATATGTTATTCAGTAAAAATATTTTTTCAGTTAACAGAGGAGAATGCCATGGACAAAATGGCAAAACAGAACTTTTCAGCACTTATTCCTTCACGGAAACATCAATTTGAACAGCCATCCGTGCATCAAAGTGTCTTCAAAAGAGACAAGGAATCCAGGTGAGAGGTTATAGCACGTTTGTGGAGTAGAAAAGTAAGAAAAACGGCATAAAATAGAGTATAAAAGAGAGTTTTCTATTATCTGCATTACCTCCCCCCCAAACCTGGGTAGTGCAGCATGGAAAGAGATACTATGTATGTGCAGAGAGGAAAGCAAATGTAACACCTGACTTCAACATCAACTCCAATGCCAGTCACAATTCAGTGAACTCAACACCAGGCAGGTTTCTATAGCCACAGGCTATGGGACAGACCCTGTCAACCCAAGCTCCAGACCTTCCCCTATGGCTCTAAGATCTAATGCCTCCAACCTGCATGGCTCCTATCGACATAGGCTTCAGGCCTTCGCCACAACCAGGCCATTTATGGCTTCCCCAGGCTCCACACTGGTTACTATAGACTCGTAAGTGCCTGGATAAACAAACCTCTACATCGACACACTGGAATATTATTCAGCAATGAAAGCAATAATCTTTGAATGTGGCTTTTGTTGCAGAAAAAAAAGCACGTGAGCTATGAAGCCATTAAAAGACATAGAGGAAACTCAAATACATACTACTAAGTGAAAGAAACCAATCTCAAATGACCACTGACTATATGAATCCAACTATATGACATTCTGGAAAAGGCAAAACTATAGAGACATCAAAACGTTCAGTGATTGCTGGGGGTTGAAAAGTGGGGAAGGATAAATGGGCAGAGCATAGAGGATGTTTAGGGCAATGAAACTACTCTGTGTGTTACTATAATGGTAGACACATGCCATTACACCCTTGTCAAAACTCACTGAATATACGACAGCAAGAATGGTCCCTAATGTCAATTATAAACTATGGGTGACAGTGATAAGTCAATGTTGGTTCATCCATTGTAACAAATGTACCTCTCTAGTGAGGAAGGCTGATAGTGGAGGAGGCTGTGCATTTGGGGAGGTGGGAATGTAGGAACTCTCTGTACTTTCCACTATGCCTCACTATTAACTTTACACTGCCCTAAAAATTAAGCGTATTTGAAAAAAGATTGAGCTGTTGATATAAGCCCAATGTCTACTCTGACGTCCAGAAATGTTTCTTTTAAAACGCTAATACACCACTTCCTGGAAGAAAATATTTGTTAACAAATTCTTTTCTAGAACAATTATTTTTGTGGGTGTTCCTGTCACAACTATACATAAAAATCAGAATATGCAGCAACATCTTGATACTCTAAAAACACAATACCAAGAACGTTAAGAAAATCATTTCTAAATTTGATCTAAGCCAAAATGTGGAGAAGCAAAAGGGAAGAAAATTATTTCTGTATAATGAGATTATAGGTTGTTTCTCCAAACTCCTCTACAGTTTTCAGTATTTTCCAACTTCTATCATGGAGATATATAAATATAGAAGTAGATATGTAGATATATAGTCATTAGATATATATTTATATATAATAAATAAACAGATACCATTTTTATTATTTATTTATTTTTTGAGACGGAGTTTCGCTCTTGTTTCCCAGGCTGGAGTGCAATGGCGCGATCTTGGCTCACCGCAACCTCCGCCTCCTGGGTTCAGGCAATTCTCCTGCCTCAGCCTCCTGAGTAGCTGGGATTACAGGCACGCCCCACCAAGCCCAGCTAATTTTTTGTATTTTTACTAAAGACGGGGTTTCACCATGTTGACCAGGATGGTCTCGATCTCTTGACCTCGTGATCCACCCGCCTCGGCCTCCCAAAGTGCTGGGATTACAGGCTTGAGCCACCGCGCCCGGCCTACAGATACCATTTTTAAAAGATATATTTATGTATTTTATATATTTATATAATATATACATGTTCATATATACATCATGTTATCACCATTATGTATATAAAGAAGGACATTAAAATAGTGAAAAGATTAAAATAAAATGTACCAAAATGGAAACAGTGGTTTAGCTCTGCCTAGCTTTATGTGATTAAACAAGGTATTTTTCAAATCTATTTTTCTTTGCTTTCTAGAGGCTTTATAATAAATCTATATTTTTATATTTAAAAGCCTAATTTTTATTAAACAAATAAAAATTCAGCAACACTGTCTTTAGAACATTTTTTAAATCAACTTGAGCATGAAGAAAATGTTATGACTATGGTGGTGAGCATTTTGAAAGATTAGCAGAAGAGGGATAATGTGACACTTAGCTGATCTTTCAAGGGAAGCTAGACAAATGACACTTTTTGAAAAGAAAATAGTCACTAGTGTTGAAACATGGTATTGCCAGTATGATTAAGAAAAAAAGTGTCAACTTCTTCTGTGGAAAATCCTAACATTACCAAACGTAAGAAGGCAAATACTTCAACAACAGAAATGAAAAAGATCTTGATTCATTTATTTAACACTTTTTTAGAGTTTAATCCCAAAAAGTCTACTTTGAAGAAAAGAAAAAATCTTACTCGTGTATATTACCCTTTGCAGTGAACTGGCCAAATAAGTCTATCCAAGGTACGTTGAATACCGAGCATGCTGGAAACATTTTTATTGACATCATCTCTAATCCCTACAACAATAGTGCAAGGGAAGGTTTAACATCTTCTTTTTACAGAGAGGAAAGCTGAGGCTCAAAGAGGTATAGTAGCTCATTTAACATTACACATCTAATACGTGGTGGAGGTGGGACCTATACTTACATCTGTCAGACCTTAAAGTCTGTGTTCTTCTTTCTACCTCTCTGCCTCAGTCCAACAATTGGGATCTTTGCCATGATGCCTCACGAGTTCACGAGGCACTTTTCAGGAAGTTTTTGACTCAGACTTTATCACTCAGCAAGATACCTCAACTAATTTACAAAATGTGACTTGAAAAGCAGGTTGTAATTCCAAAAGCAAAAATCCAACCACAAAAGATAAAGTCTTAATCAGTAGAGCTTTACAGAAGGAAGTAATGTAGGTAGTAAGGGCACTTTCGGAAACGTCTGGAATCAGAGGAGTCGATGTATCACCTGTTAGAAATTGTACTCGCTTGGTAGCAAAATTTTCCTTGTGTTCACTTAAAATAATAGTCTTGTTGTTTTAGAACCAACGCACAGTCAGAGGGTGACTTGGATGTTTATTTTTTATTCTCTTTGCCTTCTTGTTTTAAGAAAGGATTTTTCCTAAATTCTAATTATTATTGTAACTTACATAAGTGCAGCCGATTTTGCTTTTAAGGATAAAACTACATTTAAGTAGCTTTGTCTGGATTATCAAAACCAGGCCCTGAAGAAGTGAGTTCCTAAAGGGTAGGAACTTTGCTTATGTCTATATCTCAGTTGTGTTAAACAGAATAACTGAAGCAAATTAGCAAATGATGCACTGAGGAATCATAGGACAAAAGACTTTATGAAGAACTAAGTTTCAGATTCAGGGTGACGCTAAGGAGCTAGTGTACCAGAGGATGGTATGCCTTCTGCAATCACAAAAGCAACATTCAGTCTGATCTGGGCTCTAAGAAGTGCTCCTTGAGAACTGACATTTTATCCTAACACTGCCACTAACAGGTTAAGTCAGAAAGAGTTCACTTCCCAGAGCTTTCGATTTCTGGTTTCCAAATCAGCACAATGAGAAACTGAAAAGAAGGAAAGAGGAAAAAAAGAGAGGGTCAGAGATCCCTCCTGCTTGTACAATGCCATGATTTGGACACAGGGTTTGGGCAACCATGGCCCATCCACCAATTCCTGCCTGTCGTCTCTTGTCAGACAGCTCATGAGCCACGAATGTGAAAGAATTCAAAAAAGTAACAATATTTTGGGACATGTCAACAATTATATAAAATGCAATTTTCAGTTCTCATAAAAGTACTTTGGAACTCAGCCCCACTCCTTTATTACCCATTTCTATGGCTGCTTTCACACCACAACCGCAGAGATGAGTAGCTGTGACAGAGACCATATGGGCTGCCAAGCCTAAAATATTTACTGCCTAGACCTTTCCAGAAAAAAAAAAGGATTGCTGATCTTTTACACAGGCAATCAAGCAAGCGATCACCTGAGAACATTAAAATCTGTGTCGAGGACAAATGGGGCCTATAAAAACTAGGGAATAATCTTCCCCACTACTTACGCAAGAACATTCACCCTTGAGAGAGCAGGCTACATGGCTTGGCAGCACTACTGCCACCAGTCCAGACTTCCCCTCACCTGTGCCCTATAAGTGAGCAGCATTTCTAGGCATCTGTGGAGCAGCGGGGTGCATTCTCATGGCTGGCCCCACACCTTCCCTTCCTCCTGCTTCCTCACATTCTATTTTCTGAGTGGTTGTCAAAGGAACGCTGAATTTTGCTGTCACTTTTTCAGACCCCAATTCCACTTATGACAGTCTTGGTACCAGGAAGCATTCCGAGCTCCTATCTCATCACCACAACCGCCTGCTTCTCACTTAGTCCAGACGAGCTTGCCACAGTGCACTTGCTTTTTAATCGCCCTCTCTCTTCTTGCCTTCACCTCCTCTCCCTCCCTCTCTCCCTGGCTCTTTCTGTCACACGGGTGTGTGCACATACACAAGTTCCGATTAGATAAAAGAAGAAACACTTTTTAAGTTTCTTTCTAGGCCTAATAGAAAATTCTTTTTTTTTTTTTTTTTTTTTTTTTTTTTACAAAAACAGAGCTGTTTTTTTCCATTGCAAAAGTGTGGGTATCCTTCCTTTTGGAGAGTAACAATCATGTTCTACATGGCCTTCTGACACATTGCATGTTGTACATATGTGTGTGTGCACATGTGCATATGAGTGTTAGAGTGTGTGTGTGTAGCAGGGAGGAAAGAGATGAAGGAGAGTGTGTATGTGCATGTTGGTTCACATGAGTGTGAGTGTGTGCATGCACGTGCCTGTGTGTGTGCTCGTGTATGAGCATGCTTGTATTTGCGTATGAGAATGTGCATGTGAGAGAGAAAGAAAGAATGCGTGTATGTGTGAATGTGTATGTGTGTGTATAGCAGGGAAGAAGGGGATGAAGAAGAGTATGCTAAAAAGAGAATACCTCAGAACAGTCCAATAAAAGATTCCATATCAACATCATATCTTGTTAAAATACAGGATTCCCAAGTCAGTCACCTTCAAGCTGGAAGCCTGTAGTGTAAAAAGAGTGGGTGTTCTTCTCTGACAACTTATTGTCTAAGACAGTTTTATGATCAAAAATATATTCGAATAAAAGTACCTGAGAAAAGTACATAAAGAGAATATAGCAAAATGTTAACAATGGTTTTCTTTGGGTGAGAGGAAGAAGAGGCAGGTTGTGGTTGATCTGTTTCTTTTAGTTCAACTATTCTTCATTCCTCACTTTTAAATTTTGGATATTAAGCTGGAGAGAAAGAACATGAATATAAAGATGAATTCGCTGAATGGAGCAACGAATGCTGAGTTAGCCAAAAATGTATGGCTACCTTCTATATCTAATTATCTGAGGGCAAATCAGAAAACACCACTTTCAGAAAATTTTTTTTTTTTTAAGAAATGAAGGTTCGCTCTTGTTGCCCAAGCTAAAGTGCAATGGCACAATCTCAGCTCACCGCAGCCTCCGCCTTTTGGGTTCAGGCAATTCTCCTTCCTCAGCCTCCCGAGTAGCTGGGATTACAGGCACGCACCACCATGCCCAGCTAATTTTTTGTATTTTTAGCAGAGACAGGGTTTCACAATGTTGACCAGGATGGTCTCGATCTCTTGATCTTGTGATCCACCCACCTCGGCCTCCCAAAGTGCTGGGATTACAGGCTTGAGCCACCGCGCCCAGCCAGAAATTTTTTAAAATGTGTTTTACGTTATTTTCCCTTTCAGCCTAAGGACTAAAAATTGAACACAACTGGATCTGCACCATTGCCTCAAAGATTCTTAGCCTAGTTCAAGATCCATTGTCTGGACACTCCTGCTTTTTAGACAGAAAACAGGGCTAAATTCCTATTGACTTCCAAATACACAGACCCACAGATTTGTCACAGTAGCCTCTCTCTCTCACCCTGTCTCTGTCCGTCTGAGTCTCTCTTTCTTTCTCTCTCTCTTCCCTCACATCATCCCCAAATCAGAATGCATATATAAAAATTTGATTAACTGAAACATAGAATGACCAAGATTTTACTACAAGAGAAATACACAGACTTCAGCTAAGATGTTTGGTTGAATACCTGCATATGCCTTCACTCCATCATTAAACCACATTAACATGGGATGATTAAAAATAAATAAACCAACAAAGATAAAAAGAAAATAAAGACAATCCCTTCAGCATATAGAAAACTGGCAAGCAGAAGCTGTCAGTGACACCTCACAGTAGACACAGAGATGCTAAATCCCAAGCCAGTGGCAGGAAGGCAACCAGGATCCCCAAGGGTTCAAGAGTTGGCAGCTAAATTTACCTAGGGAATTTATGTTTCAGTAGTAAGTAGATCCCAGATCCTCTCCCTCGAATCGGTGACTGCATCCCACGGTGGTGGCAGGGTGGAGGTTTCCTCTCTATAGGGTAAAATTTGGTGTCTCTAGGCAGGAGCTCTCTAGACACAAGTGCTTAAATGCACACACTGAACACTGAGATCCTCCAGGTTTTCCTACCACTGAGTTCCAATGAGGGTGGCAGATACACTTGGTCAGAAGTTAAGATGATTTTTCTCTAGAGAGAATCTGTCTTGCTCAAGAAGAAAAGGTCTGACCCAGCAAGACCACCGCCCACAAAATGTTACAATCACAGAACTTCCATCAGCTTTTAGCTTTTCAGTGCTCCATTTTTTTCTAACAGACACAGACAGCTAAGGGTCACCAGGCGTCTGAGCAAAGCTTCTAACATGAATGGCCGAGACCAGAGCAAGAAGACACATAAATGCAGCCTGAATGAGGACTGTGCTAGGAGATAAGACCTTCTGAAACCCATATGAATGTTCACGAAGAGATAAAAGTGTTACCATTTTCATGAAACAAGAACCAAATTTAAAGAAAAAGTAAACGCTTAGAAATTAAAAATATGACAGCAGAACTTGTGAAAAATTCTTGTTAGAATACTAAGACAACCAAGTTGAGTAGATGAACCTTATGTCTTCCAGAAATAGCGATAAGAAAAAAGTTGAAATCCGGAAGAAAATTTGAACAGGTTCAACACTAAAATGATCAGAATTCCAAAGATAGAAATAGAGACAGACAGAGAGAGAGAAAAAAGAACAGACACACGCAGCAAATAAGAAAGAGAGAGATAAACCCTAACACAGTAATTGCTGGAGACTACAACACCCAACTTTCAGCACTGGACAGATCTTCCAGACAGAAAACCAACCAATCAACATGAAATTTAATCTTTACTACAGACCAAATGGAACTGATATTCAAGGAACATTTCATCCAATGACTGCAGAATACACATTTTTTCAACTCAACACATAGATCATTCATAAGTATAGAAGATACCTTAGGTCACAAAGCAGATGCAATCACATTTGAAATCAGGACTAAGAAATTCATTCAAAACCATACACTTACATGGAAACTGAGTAACTTGCTCCTGAATGACTCCTGGGTAAATAATGACATTAAGGCAGAAATCAAGAAGTTTAAGAAGTTCTTTGAAAGTAATGAGAACAAAGGTACAACTTACCAGAGTTTCTGAGATGCAGCTAGTCAAGTAGTGTGGAGAGAAATTTATAGTACTAAATGCTCACATCGAGAAGTGAGAACTCGGGACAGCTGCGGTGACTCACTCTTGTAATCTCAGCACTTTTGGAGGCCAAGGCGGGCAGATTACAAGGTCAGGAGTTTGAGACCAGCCTGACCAACATGGTGAAACCCCATTCTACTAAAAATACAAAAATTAGCTGGTGTTGTGGCACATACCTCTAATCCCAGGTACTCTGGAGGCTGAGGCAGGAGAACTGCTTGAACCCAGGAGATAAATGTTGCAGTGAGCCCATATCACACCACTGCACTCCAGCCTGGTTGAGAGAACAACACTCCATCTCAAAAACAAAATTGAGATCTCAAGTTAACTACCCAACATCACAATTAAAAGAATTAGAAACCCAAGAGCAAAGAACACCCTCAAAGCTATGCTGAATGGGAGTGGGGAGAGAGGGCATCTTTATCTTGTGCCAATTTTTAAGGGGAATGCTTTCAGCTTTTGTCCATTCAGTATGATGCTGGCTGTGGTTTTGTCACATGTGACTCTTATTGTTTTGAGGTATGTTCCTTCAATACCTGGTTTATTGAGAGTTTTTAACACAAATGAAAGTTGAATTTTATCAAAAGCTGTTTTTGCATCCATTGAGATAATCATGTGGGTAATTTTTTTTCTTTAGTTCTGTTTATGTGACGATGACATTTATCAATTTGCATATGTTAAACCAAACTTGCATCTCAGGGAGGGTGGTTGTGACCAGGAATTTATCAGTTTCTTCTAGATTTCTCAATTTTTTCAGGTTCAGTGGTTCACATCTGCAATCCCAGAACTTTGGGAGGTCAAGGTGGGTTGATCACCTGAGATTGGGAGTTCAAGACCAGCTGGATCAACATGGAGAAACCCCATGTCTGCTAAAAATACACAATTAACCAGACATGGTGGCACATGCATGTCATCCCAGCTACTCAGGAAGCTGAGGCAGGAGAATAGCTTGAACTCAGGAGGCAGAGGTTGCACTAAGCCGAGATCTCACCATTGCCCTCCAGCCTGAGCAACAAGCACAAAACTTCATCTCAAAATTAAAGGAAAAAATGTGCCTACAGTTGTACATAATATTCTCTAATGGTGGTTTGCATTTCTGTGGGGTCAGTGGTAATATTGCCCTTATTGTTTTTGATGGTGGTTATTTGAATCTCTTCCCTTTCTCCTTCATTGGTCTAGCTTCAAGTTTATTATTTTTTAACCAGTATGATTTTAATAGACCAGTTACTGGGTAGGAAATTGAAACATACAGAGTGCCATCTTCAAGAGCAGTCATGATTTCATTTGGGTTCTTGAAAAATGTTAAGAAGTAGGTTGAGTTTTATTATTTTTTTCAGAAAACCAGCTTTTGAAAAATTTATGTGGAACCAAAAACCGCCAAGGCAATCCTAAGCACGAAGAGCAAAGCTGGAAGCGACATGCTACCAGACTTCAAACTGCATTACAGGGCTACAGGAAACAACGGCATAGTACTGGTACAAAAACAAACACATAGACTAATGGAACAGAATAGAGAATCCAGAAACAAAATCAAGCTTCTACAACTATCTGATCTTTGGCAAACTTAACAAAAACAAGCAAGGGGGAAAAGATTCTCCCTATTCAATAAACGATGCCAGGATAACTGGATAGCCATATGCAAAAGACTGAAACTAGACCCCTTCTTTACATTACATACAAAAATTTGCTCATGATATATTAAACACTGATATGTAAAACCAAAAACTATAAAAGCTCTGCAAGACAGGAGACTATGCCATTCAAAACATAAGCACAGGCAAAGATTTCATCATGAACATGCCAAAAGAAAAGGTAACAAAAGCAAAATTGAAAACGGGTCAAATTAAAATGAGAAACTTTCACACAGCAAAATAAACTATCAACAGAGAAAACTGACAACCTACAGAATTTGAGAAAATGTTTGTAAGCTATGCATTCCACAAAAATCTAATATCAAACATCGGTAGGGAAATTCAATTTACAAGAGGAAAACAAACAACCCATAAAAAGGTGGGCAAAGAACATAAACAGACACTTTTAAAACAAGACATATATGCAACAAGCAATCATATTAAAAAAGCTCAACGTCACTGATTATTAGAGAAATGCAAATGAAAATTATAATAAGATACCATCTCACACCAGTCATAATGGCAATTATTAAAGCAAAAAAAAAAACACATACTGGCAAGGTTAGAGAGAAAAACAACACTTACACACTGTATTCTGGAATGCACATTAGTTCTGCCATTGTGAAAAAGTGTCATGATTCCTCAAAGACCTAAAGGGTGAAATACCATTTGATTCAGCAAACCTAGTAATGGGTTACTAGTTATGTACCCAAGGGAATATAAATCCTTCTGTTATAGAGACATGTGCACGCATATGTCCATGGCAGCACTGTTCACAATAGCAAAAATATGGAATCAAGCTAAATGCCCATCAATGGTAGACTGGATAAAGAAAATGTGGTACATATACAACAAAAAACACTAGGCAGCCACAAAAGAATGCGATCGTGTTCTCTTCAGGGACATAGATGAAGCTGGAGACTATTATTCTTAGCAAACTAATGCAGGAACACAAAATCCAAATACCAGATATTTTCACTTGCAAGTGGGAGCTAAATGATGAGAACACAGGAACATACAACAGGCGGAAGAACAACACACACTAGAGCCTTTCAGAGAGTGGAGAATGAGAGAAGGAAGAAGATCAGGAAAAACAACTAAATGGGACTAGGCTTAATACTGGAGTAATGAAATGATCTGTACAACAAACCTCATGACCGACATTACCTAAATAACAAACCTGTGCTTGAACCTTTGAACTTAAATAAAAGTTAAAAAAAAAGGCAACTTCTCAAGTTGAATAACATAACCTCCTAGGTTTAAACACATGAACACAAACTCACACCAAGGAACATTGTCTTGAAAATCTGCAATATATGACAAAGGAAAACAGCTCTCCTAAGTTTTCAGAAAAGTTTTTTAAAAAACAGTATTTACAAAGAATCAAAAATCAGAATGATTTCAGGCTTCTCAACAGCACTACCAGAAGCTGGGAAATAATGGAGTAGTATCTTTAAAACTTGAATGGGAAATTATTTTCAATCAAAAATTCTATGCCCCACCAGTCATGTAAGTGTAAGAAGAAATAAAGTCATATTTCAGAACAATTTGCTTCAGTGTATCCTTGCTTGAATAAGTTACTGGAGGATACAGTCCACAAACAAGAGATTCAGGGCACGGGGCAGTGCAAAACAACAGAGTGGGTTTGTATTTGTATTGAAAAGACAGCAGCATTCGAGAGTTAGGGAATACTGGAGGAGGAGTTTTCTCCAGCATCCCTGGAGCCCACACCTCTCATTTCCACATTCCTATGTCCCATTGCTGCCCATGAATTCTGATCACCTATTCCTTTGAGAGAGGTATTTCTCTCACCGATTAGCTGTAGTCAAGTGGCTCTTTCTTGGGCTACAGGAGGAAATCTATTGCTTTTCATTAAACATCAATTTGATTAACCTAGGCTTAAGGTCAGCATTATGCCATCAGCTGTACGTTCTTGGGAAGACATCTACTCACAAACTGGTTAAAGAACGTGGCCCTCCTACCTCTGACTTGTGTGATTCTAAGCAAGCTATTTAGCACCCTCTCATCTGTGAAACAAACATAAAGTTCTTATCTTGGGCTCCACAAACAGAAAGTGTTGAACAAGAAGAGTTTCTTCTCCTCCAAGGCCAGACCATATGGAGGACCCTAAGACAGCCACAGTCTTGGTCAGTAGGACAAACACAAGGTTCAAATTGCACCATTAAAACTGTGGCCAAACGTTTGCTCTGCCTCTGAGTCACTCACTGTCATAAGGCTCTACCGGTTCCCATTCCAGATAGAAAGTGGGCTTTTGTTGGTTTTTGTTGTGTTTTTCAAGAGATGGAGTCACCCAGGCTGGAGTACAGTGGCATGACCATAGCTCACTGCAGCCCCAAGCTCCTGAGCTCAAGTGACCTTTCTGCCATGGCCTCCTGACAGAAGCTGGGCCAACAGGGCAGCAGGTATGCATCCCCACACCCAGTAATTTTTTTTTGAGAGATGGGGTACCGCTATGTTGCCCAGACTGCTCTCAAATTCCTGGCATGAAGCAATTTTCCCATATTAGCCTCCTAAATTTCTAGGATTACAGGTGTGAGCCACTGTGCCCAACAGGTGTTCTTAAATGCAATTTCCACACTGCTATTCTGAAGAAGGGCAAGAAGCAAAGAGTCCCTTTTGAAACATAGAAAATAAAAGCATTCACTATTAAGTGGAGGCAGAGTTGATGATCAGCCAAAACTACTTCAACTGTAATCCAGAAGTCCCATTGATACAGGAGTTCTAAAGAAATTATTTAGTCAGAGATTGAAAGTAAGGAATTCTTTGGTAAGGTTTCCCTTTGAATAAAAAGCAGCCCCAAAACCATTTCTAACAAAGAGCGGCCTGTAAAATCGAGCTGCAGATATAGACAAGCAAGCTGGAAGCTTGCACAGGCGAATGCCAGCAGCTGTAACAATAGGAGGCTACTTGGGTGCCAGGCATGCTCAACCTGACGGCTTCATCTTCCTTTTTCTTTATCAACCACAAGTGCAGTAAGGGACAGACAACATGCACTGGCCAAGTAGAAAACCTATATGCATAAGAAGATTCTGGTGGATAGCCAGCTTCTTCACGAGCTATGTAAAGCTCTCACCTGGTCCAACCCATATTTGGACCCTATGTAAATCAAACACCACCTCCTCAACAAGTCTATAAAACCTTGTGCAGTTCACCAGAAAACCAGAAAACACACTCAGAAGCCCCTCTCTCTCTCTGCAGAAGAGAGAGATGTTCTCTTTTCTTCTTTTGCCTGTAAAACCTCCATTCTTAACCTCACTCCATGTGTATTCACGTCCTTGATTTTCTTGACATGAGGCAATGTACCTTGGGTATTACCTCAGATGGACAATGCTGCTTCATCATAGTTCTGTTTTGTTCAGGTTGTGGGACAAACGGCTCCTTTCCTCTGCAACCTCAGCTCAACCTTACTCAGGCCTCCTTCCAGCAGAATCACAGAGCCAAATGAAACCCCTTAAGTCTTCTTTTAAATTGGCAGCCGCTCCAAAGAAAGCAGCATGATGAGTTTCAGGTGGCCCGGGGTGGGGGCAGTGCTACTCTGGCTTCTCCGTGCTCAGTCCCTCTCAGTTCAAAAGCGCACCACGTGGAGCAATAGAACACCTCCTCATCTGGGTTTTAAAAATAGTGGGAGGAAAAGCGCTGTCTTCATGCTTATTTCCCTGGCAGAGGGGAGGTCATAAAACACTAATTTCTAAGCAGTGGACCAGAGTTTTACTGATCTCTTCTGTTACTTACTCATGTTTACCCAGAGAAACCACATCACAAATCTGAGTCTCCTCTGGCAAGAGAAGGAATCGGATTCATGATTCTCTCAGCCCCCTTTCCACAGTGTAGTTCTGACTCCACTTCTAAAATACTTTTCTGCAAGCCTCTGTACCTCATAAATGTTTTACTATACTCGAGACAGCAAAGGGAAGCACAGATTAGCTACTGTTTTCAGAACAGTGGAAACATGCTGTCTTCTCCACGTTTGGCATTGGAGTCAAAGATCAAGCGCCAAACAGTAGTTGTCAAGAATCCTTTCATTTACAATCAGGTTCTAGACTTTTCAAATGGTGTGGGCAAGAACCCGTTTTGCCAGAATAGGTTATTATCTACCTCTTACCTTTATAGGACAGGACTAAAAATTCTCTTTTTTAAGACAGAGTCTTGCTCTGTTCCCGAGGCTGCAGTGCAGTGGCATGATCTCGGCTCACTACAACTTCTGCCTCTCAGGTTGAAGTGATTTTCCTGCCTAAGCCTCCTGAGTAGCTGGAATTACAGGGGCCCACCACTACACTCAGCTAATTTTTTAATTTTTAGTAGAGACAGGGTCTCTTCATGTTTGCCAGGGTAGTCTCCAAAGCCTGACCTTATGATCTGCCTACCTGAGCTGCCCAAAGTACTGGGATTACAGATGTGAGCCACCACGCTGGGCATTTTTTTTTAATTACACTGAAGACTTTTGAAAGGGTTGTGTGTTGTATGAACTCCCTCCTCACCCAATTCTCATGGATGGGAAAATGCTGCTGCTTCATTTTAAAGCTAATGAGCTGCCTGAACAGGAACTTCTATTTAACCATTCAAGCTGATTAGCTCAGGTCCCTGAAGGCTGGAGAACACGGGAACTGCTATCCCATCTGAATACAATCCAAAAGCAAAAGGCTGTGGCCAAGTTGAAATAATGGGGCAGATAGAAGCGATAAAGACTGGAGCTGGGGGTGGCCCGTACTTCAAGTTAAGCCAAACAAAGGTGTTTGCATGTTTTATATGGGCCAAATAGGAATTCCATAATAGAGAAAACCATTGATTTTAAGGAGGACGCTTCCCTGAAAAGCTTCCTGCCAGGGGTAAGGAAGAGGCTGCCCAGGACCCCCAGAGGCAGGTGGTAGGAGGGCTCTTAGTGGCTTCCTAGAAACTGTATTACCTGAGGTAGTGAACTGCTGTGAGATCCCTACCAGGAGAATTTCTCAGGAACGCATGAGAAAGGGCCCAAAACTGCATGCCTGCTCCTAAAATGTGACACCATAATACAGCTGAACTATTCAATAAAGCCCTATCTGTTCCTCTGTCTCTCCTTTCTCCCTGCCCCTATCCAACCCTAGAAGAGCCAGAAAGCACTGCTAAGAAGTGAGGGTGGGTGGTCATAAACAAACACACTGCCCTCCTTTCCCTTCCCACTGTGGGTTTCTCAGGCTGAGGCTGTCACAGAGGAGGAGGGATGAAAATTGTTTTCGTTGATATTTTATCATGAACATTTATGAACGTACAACAAAGTTGAAAAAACTTTACAGTGAACACTTTAACTGTATCTTCACCAACTTGGAGTCTTGTTTTATCTCATGTCCATCCATAGATCCATCTTTCTATCCATCCAGTAATCCATTATAGTTTTTAGGCATTTTAAAGTAAATTGCAGACATCAGTAACTCAACGTGCATTAACTAGAATTTGGTACCTTTCTTTTTCCTTTTGGTGTAAAGTTTACAAATGATGAAATGCAAAAATTTTAAGTATGTATTTACCGAATTTTGACAAAAGTATACATATGTGTAACCCAAAACTCTATCAAATAAAGAACATTACTATAATCCCTGATATGGTTTGGCTGTGTCCTCACCCAAATCTCTTCTTGAATTGTAGCTCCCAGAATTCCCACGTGTTATGGGAGGGACCTGGTGGGAGAGAATTTAATCATGGTGACAGTTTCCCCCATACTGTTTTTGTGATAGTGAAAAGTCTCACAAGAGCTGATGCTTCTATAAGAGGAAAGCCCTTTTGCTTGTTTCTCATTTCTCTCTTGTCTGCCACCATGTAAGATGTCCCTTTGACTTTCTGCCGTGATGATGAGGCCTCCCCAGCCAGGTGCAACTGTGAGTCCCTTAAACCTTTTTTGAATAAAGTACCCAGTATCAGGTATGTCTTTATCAGCAGTGAAAAAACGGACTAATACAATCCCAGAAAGTTTCTTCATCACTTGTCTCAGTCTCCAGCTCTGTACCCTTGGACTTTTTTCATTGTAGACTAAGTTTGCCAACTTTAGAAATTCCACATAACTTGAATCATGTTGTGATAACCCTATATATAAGGCTCCCTTCAGTCCACAAAATTATTTTTATATTTATCAGTCAGGTTACACATATCAGTATCTCTTTCATTTTTATTGCTGAGTAGTATTTCATGCTATGAAATAACGTAGTTCGCTACCTGATCCTCTATTTGTGGTCACCAGAAATATTTTCAACTTTTGATTATTATGAGTAAAGCTATTGTGGTCTTCTATAAGTATTTTTATTAACATGTATTTTCACTAATTGGGGTAGATTCCTAACTCGGAAATTTATTAGAGATGAGATGTATATTCGTTCTATAAGAAAATTCCAGAAATTTGACAAAGTAGTTGTACTGTTTTATAGTCCCATTAGCAATAGTTATAGTTGTGCTGTATTCTTGCCAACATTTGGTGTTTAGTCTTTCCCAACCTAGTTATTTTGTGGGGTGTGTAGTAGTATCTCACTGTGGTTTTAATCTGCATTTCCTTGATGTTAACCATTTTGTCCCACTTGTATATTATCTTTGCAAAGTGGCTCCTCAAATTTTTTCCCCTTCTAAACAGTAATTGTTATCTTTTTTTCTTTTAGTTGTTCTGTCATCCAGGCTGGAAGGCAATGGTGCAATCTTGGCTCAGTACAGCCTCTGCTTCCTGGGCTCAAGCGATCCTCCCACCTCAGTCTCCCAATTAGCTGATACCAGGCTAACTTTTTGTATTGATATTAGCCAACATACAAGGCTAAATTTTTGTACTTATACTAGGTATCAGGGTCTCACCACGTTGCCCAGACTAGTCTCAAACTCCTGGCCTTAAGCCATTCATCCTCCTCGGCCTCCCAAAGTACTGGCACTACAGGTGTGAGCCACTGTGCCCAGCCTTATTTTCAGGTTATAAAACTGCTTTCTATATTCTGGAAATCAGGCTCTTTACTGAAAATAGATTTATGACCATTTTCTGTCAGGCTGTGGCTTGCATATTCTTTTGTTTAATGTATCTTTTAATTTTCCCGGACACATTTTCTGCAAAATTCGTGTTAGTTTTTGTTGTATTTTTCAGATACTTTGTTCATTTCATCTAAGTTGCAGAATTTGTCACCATGACGTTGTTTATGATAGTCTCTTATTATCCTTTTCACGTCTGCAGGATCTGTAGTGATAGTTTCACTTCGCTTTCACTTCTGATATTGATACTGACCATTTGTGTTTCCTCTCTTTTTTTCATGATCAGAGTAGCTTAAGGTTTATTAATGTTGATATTTTAAAACAACCAGCTTCTTTGCTTTGTTAGTTTTCTCTATTATTTTGTCTGTCTTCAATTTGGTTTATCTCTGCACTTTTACCTTTATTGTTTCCTTCTTACTACTTCGTTGGAGTTTTCTTTGCTCTGTGTGTGTGTGTGTTTTCAATCTTCTTTAGGTGAACATTTACGTCATTGATTTTAGACCTTTCTCTTTTTCTTCTATTGCAGTATAAGCATGTACGGCTATACTTCCCTCTGGGAACTCCCATAGCTGTAATTCATAAGTGTTGGCATGTTGTATTTTGATTATCCCTTAGAATAAAATATTTTATATTCTACCTTTTGCTTTCTTCTTGGGCTTGTGTATTATATTTAATCTCCAAGTACTTGGAGCTTTCCTAGTTCTCTTATTGTTAATTTCTGTTTTAATCCTATTGTGGTCAGGTAACATACACTGCATGAATTCAATTTGATTTAATCTATTCAGTCTTGTTTTAAGACCTAGCATGTGACCTATCCTAGTGAACACTACATGTACTTGAAACATACAGTATTCTGTGGTTATTGGGTGTCGTCTTCCATTGGTTTTTTTAAGATGGTGGAGAGTGTTGTTCAGGTCATCTGCATCTTGACTAAGATTTTGTCTAGTTTATCTATCAATTGCTTGGGAGATGGGTATTAAAATCACCAATCAAAATTGTGGATTGTTAGTTTATTCCTTTAGTTCAATTTTGTTTTGTGCAAATTGATACACAAATTATTTTTAATCCATTTTTTTGATGAAATGACTCTTCTGTAATCATGAACTATCCCTCTCTATCTTTGGAAATACTGTTTTGACTTAAGCATATTTTATTTGGTATTAATATAGCTTCTTCACACTTCCATTGCTGACAGTTTGCATAGTATATCATTTTAAATGTACTCATTTAGGGTCAGGTACAGTGGCTCACACCTGCAATCCCAGCACTTTGGGAGGCTGAGGCAGGTAGATCACTTGAGGTCAAAAGTTTAGGACAAGCCTATCCAATGCAGTGAAACCCCAGCTTTATTAAAAATACCCCAACATTTAGCTAGGCATGGTGGCAGGTTTCTGTATTCCCGGCTACTCAAAAGGCTGAGGCAGGAGAATTGCTCGAACCCAGGAGGCGGAGTTTACAGTGAGCAGAGATTGCACCACTGTACTCCAGCCTAGGAGATAGAGTAGGACACTGTCTTAAAAAAATTCAAATGTACTTATTTAGACCTACGTATATTTGTCTTCTTTTTTTCTATTCAAAGTGTGTATTTCATATACAGCACTGGGTCTTGTGGGTTTTTTAAATCAATTCTGGCACTTTAATTGGAGTATGTGGTATGATTCAATAACATTTAACGTTATTAAATATAGATTTATTAGTGGTCGAATGATGTAATTGGATTCAAGCTTACAATTTAATGGTTTGTTTCATTATTTTGTTTGTTTTTGTTTGCATCCACTTCCCCACTTTTTGTCCTGTCCCTTTTCTCCTGATGTCTTTTGGACTCTTTAAATACTTTTAAAATTTCATTTTAAACTATCCATGACTTATTAGATGTAGTGGTTGAATATTCCTTATCTGAATTCCTTGGGACTAGAAGTGTTTTGGATTTTAAACTTTTTTCATATTTTGGAACATTTACATATACATAAAGAGATCTCTTAAAGATATAACTGAATTCTAAACACAAAATTCACCTATGTTTACGTACACCTCATACACATAACGCAAATAAAATTTTACAAATTTTTAGCAATTTTCTGCACGAATCAAAGTTTGTATACATTGAACCATCAGAAAGCACACATATCGCTATCTCAGCCATCGATGTGGATGAATTTCAGATCTTGGAATATATTGGATTTTGGGGTTTATGGATCCGAGATGCTCAACCTCTACCTGTTTTCATTGTTGATTATTTTATGTGTTAAAATATGTAAAAAAAGGGTTAAGTTTTCAGCTGAATGAGATTTTTGAGTTTGGAAATTAAACTAAACAGGATTTTTCTTAAGTTCCAGGATACAGGTACAGAATGTGTAGGTCTATTATATAGGTATATGTGTACCATGGTGCTTTGCTGCACCTATCAACCGTTCATCTAGGTTTTAAGCTTCACATGCACTAGCTATTTGTCCTAATGGTCTCCCCATCTCACCCTCCTCTGACCCCCAACTGGCCCCAATGTGTGTTGTTCCCTCCCTGTGTCCATGTGTTCTCACTGTTCGACTCCCAATTATGAGTGAGAAAGTGTGGTGCTTGGTTTTCTGCTCCTGTTTTGAACTAGACAGAATTTCTTAATATCTTAAATTGATCAGTGTAATAGAAAATATCAAAGATTCTACCCAACAGGTGGGTAAGAATGAGTCCACGTAGCAACTTTGATAAAGTGAAGGGAAATAACAAACCATTTCTGATTGCTCCCTGCCACAGCCAGTGCATTCAACCTTTTTACTGTCCTTTTATTATTTTTTCATTGTTCTTACAGTCATTATTATTTTTCCCCAAATGAAAAAATAAAAGTGGTGGGATTGATAGTGAGGAAACAAAGACTGACAGCTTCCCCTACACCTGAGTTTAACTTTTGAGAAATATAGTCAACATGATGATTTTCACACAGGGCTAGTAGGCCTTCTGCATCTGTTATAATTCCTGTTATGTTGTGGACAGAAAATAAATTTTTCTCTCCATGGGAACCTGTTAGTGATACTTGAGAACAATGTCAACTGTAGACCAAAACCGAATACAAGTGGAAATACTGTTTCATTTTTTTTTTGCAGTATTCCTTTTTTAAGACCTGAGATAGGAGGATAAAAAAGGAAAGAACTATTGACATGTGCAACAACATGGCTGAATATCAAAAACATTTTCTTGACTAAAAGAAACCTTACATATGGAGTGATCACTATATAATTCTATTTCTATCAAACTTTAAAATCTGTGCTGAAAGAATATTTAAAAGTATATTTGGGTTCGGGACCGACTAAGAGGAGGCAAAACTGAGCTTTTTAGTCTCTGCTGTAATCCAAAACCCATGCTATAAACTTTGTACACAGTATCTCATTTAATCCTTAAAATCACCCTAACAGGTAGTTACTGTCACTTCCCCTGCTTCAAACAGAACATAAAGCTCAGAGAATCCAGGTACTGTGTTTTTTCTGTTTTTTTTTTTTTTTTTTTTTTTTGAGACGGAGTTTCGCTCATGCCACCCAGGTTGAAGTGCAATGGCGTGATCTCGGCTCACTGAAAGCTCCGCCTTCTGGGTTCAGGCAATTCTCGTGCCTCAGCCTCCCAAGTAGCTGGGACTACAGGAACGCACCACCATGCCCAGCTAATTTTTTGTATCTTTAGTAGAGATGGGGTTTCACCATGTTGACCAGGATGGTCTCGATCTCTTGACCTCGTGATCCACCCGCCTCGGCCTCCCGAAGTGCTGGGATTACAGGCGTGAGCCACCATACCTGGCCCGGTACTGTGTTTTACACCTACTTAGAAGTCACCAATTCCTAATGTTCTATAAAATGTTCTAAATAAAAATGAATAAAGTAGGCAAAAAAGACCATGTAAATAGCATTTCTACAAATATCTCCTGAGACAATTTTCACATCGATGTCCAAAGACATTTACAAGAATGTTTTCCACAACACTGTTTAAAATAATAGAAAACTACAAGCCACCTAAATGTCCATGGAAGAGTTAGATTCTTTCTCTTATTTCCGTATAATGCAATACTGTGCTGATGTAGAGATATAATATTCATTTTTAAAAATTACATTCACCTTCTTCTCATGGATCCAAGGAGATATGTTAGAGAATATCTATTGCATTTGGACAGAAACATAAATACAAAGGAAATAGTAGGGGCTCTCTACAAGTGGTTATATATTGGAAGAGGAAGAAGAGAAAAATAAAAGGGATCATGAACTTTGTATATGCTTTGGTAGTGTCTGGTTTTGTATATAACTTGAATTTTTCATAAATATATTTTACAGTCTGCATAATTACCAAGTAAGAAGACAAGTAAGTCACTTTAGTAAAAGTTCTTCCAATTACTGCAACTGATTTCTACAGCCAGAATGTTCCCAGAACCTGAAAAGAGGAAGCACTAGAAATGGAAGGTAGAAATACTGACACTAGAGGGCCAGAGCTGGAGAGGGTGGATCTAATGCAGCAAATCCATCAGCAGTTCTCATCGCCATCTTTGAGAAACCTCACAATTTTCCGTGCTTAATAAATGAGTTAAATTGAAAACAAATCCATGACAGTGGTGCATGAGAAAGGTTACATGTGTCCCGAATAATAAAGTCTGCGCACAATATAAATTAAAACATACCATTTTACATTCATAAGATTGACAAACAAAAAGTAAAAGCCTAGGAATATCAAGTGAAGCCAAACACAAAACAAGTTTCCCCACATTTCCTGTGGGAATACCAATTGTTACAACTACTTTAAACAATTGGAAATTCATAGTAAAAATGAAGACAAGCCTCCCCTACAATTTACCAATCCCTCTTCTGGGAACACAGTAAGAGAGATTCTTCCCAAGAAACCTGTAAACAAATGTATATGGCACTATGCATGTAATTGTACATCGTGGTATTTCCATATGGTAAAGTATTATTCGGCAGGGAAAGTAAGTAGACCAGAGGTAGACATTTCAATATCAATAAGTTTTAGAAAAATAAAATTGAGTATAGGAAGCTGCAACTATATCTGTAATGCTTTGTTTTGCCAGGAAAATAAAGGGACACGTGGGGAGGGCAAAGGACAACAAAAACTAAACAATCTGAAACACATGCAGAAAAATACCCATATTTTAAAATTTTCCATTGCTGCTTATATTAGTTTCTGTCTTTTCTATACGCTTGAAGTACTTGATAATCAAGAAAATATAAAAGGCATAGGAAAAAGTATTCTGAGAAAATACATCGAAAGGTTTATGGTTATTAGATTTGGTAAGATTTTAAATGACTTTAATTTTCTTTGTTATATCTCTCTATATGTCCTAGTCATACCATATTAAATGTGTATTTCATTTATGACAATAAAAATGTATTGTTTAAAAACTCATATATATGCAGTTTTATCTGACGTATGATGAAACTCTACGAAACATAGATTCAGCAAAAATACTGAGAACAAGAACAAAAATAATGATATTAAGAGTTGTTGACTTTTGGATGGAGCTATGAGTGACTTTACATTTATCTCTAAACTCGATTTTTCTATAGTGGGCAAATAAAATATTTGTGAAAGCTAGATTAAATAGAAAGCTATAGGTTTTAAATGAAAAGGAATTCAAATAATTTTCCAGCATGATAAAATGTTCATATTCCTAAATATGAACTACTTTACAAAAGCACCAGTGATTTTAAAGAAACATTAGATGATTTTTAAAGGAAGACAGTTATGATACTGCAGTTTATAGTGATACTGAGTGTTTGCTAGCTCCACTAATCAGGATATTAAGTTAATAGTATATAATATGCCATAAAGAAATTATAGGAGCAGAGGTTACTGCAAAAGGAGAACACAATGATTTTAAGTGGGCTGGTGACCTAAATTTCTTCCAGTGAGGGGAAACATCAGAGTCATTTGATCAATGAAGTGCCTTTTATAAATCTTCAGGAAATCTCCTATGAAGGCTTTAAGAAGATGGATTTCTTATTACTTCTGATGTATGTTCCCATGAAATTTTTACCATTGCCACCGTGGGCCTGCCCAGCCTAAGAGATGGAAACTGTGAGTCCATCCCACTGACGCCCACCATCAGTAAGAAGATTGCACACTGAGGAGGCCATGACCAGCCTGCTGACTGAAATCTATACTGTAAAAGGATGATGCTGCTCCAGCAATCCTGAAACCCTGCCCTAGGATCAATGCAAAGTGGTGTCAACCTTAGAATTTCAATATGCCTAGGCAGATAGTTATCTTTAAATATAAGAACAGGGGGAGGACTCAAGATGGCGCTGTGAGAACAACCCAGGATTGGAGCTCTTCTCGTTGAATCCGCAAACGGTGAGTCAGAGTGGCATTTCCAGACTGATCTTTGTTGCCCACAGAACGGGGAAACCCCCAAGTATAAAGAGACACGGGACGCCAGGAAGTAGGTCTGCCTGGCGAAGCCGGCAGCCGGGGCGGCGGCGGCCGGCCCTACCCAGCAATCCCCACAGGGCGCGCTTGTCCGGGTGCCCTGTTGAACCGGCAACCTGAGACTTGAGAGGGCTGGACTTGAGACTGAACGAGACTTGGACAATAGGCCAGCCCAGGGGACTGCAGGGATTGGGATACCCAGTGGGACGAACTAAACCGCGATTTCAAACTATCCCGAGCAGACGGTCCGAGACGCTCTGTGGGGGAGGGGCGTCCACCACTACCGAGGCAACCCACCCCAACTGAGATACACGCCCACTGCTGACGCAGCCAGCCATTGCCGAGGCAACCTGCCCCAACTGAGATACACGCCCACTGCTGACGCACCCAGCCGTTGCCGAGGCAACCCGCCCGAACTGAGATACACGCCCATTGCTGACGCAGCCAGCCGTTGCCGAGGCAACTCTTCCCTACTGAGATACACGCCCACTGCTGACGTGGCCTGCCGTTGCTGAGGCAACACGCTACAACGAAGAGACTCCGCCGCAAGGCATGGCAGAGACCACAGCAAAGCCGGCAGGAACAGAGCGAATCACACAACAGCAGGGCGGAGCCTCAGCAGCCAAACAGTGGCTAGTCTGCCTTCTAGCTGGGCAGAACACCTGATCGGACATCCAAAAATAAAGCCCAAACCCCTCAACACAGAGCATTTGAGAAAAAAAAGGGTTTTTTAATGAGCTCTGTTGCAGCAGAATCAACATAGCAGCCTAACAGCCCTGAATGAACAACAGAGTGCACAGCTCAGCAATTAAACCCCTATAAAGTACAAACTGTCTCCTCAAGCAGCTCCCTGACCCCTCTATATCCAAAAGACTGACATTAGGCAGGCATCATCCTGGGACAAAGAGAGCAGAAAAAGAAACTGGTAGCATCCCTCGCTGTGCCACAGATACTAGAGGTGCACCCCAGACAAGCAGGGTCTGGAGCGGACCTCAGCAGTCGTACAGCGAAGGGGCTAGACTGGTAGAAGGAAAACTAAGCAACAGAAATACTTCATCATCAACATTCTGGGTGTCCACTCAGAGACCCAAACGAAAAGTCAGCAACTACGCAGACGACCAGCGGACAAATCCACAAAGATGGGAAGAAACCAGCGCAAAAAGGAGGAAAACACCCAAAACCAGAACACCTCGCCTCCTAGAAAGGACCAAAACTCCTCACCAGCAAGGGAGCAAAGCTGGACGGAGAATGACTGTGACGAAATGACGGAATTAGACTTCAGAAGATGGATAATGAGAAACTTTTGTGAGCTAAAAGATCATGTATTAAATCAATGCAAAGAAACTAAGAACCTTGAAAAAAGATTCGAGGAAATGATAACAAGAATGGATACCTTAGAGAGGAATATGAATGAATTAAAGGAGCTGAGAAACACAATACGAGAACTTCGCGAAGCAAACACAAGTTTAAATAGCCGAATTGACCAAGCAGAAGAAAGAATATCTGAAGTCGAAGACCAACTCAATGAAATAAAACGAGAAACCAAGATCAGAGAAAAAAGCGCAAAAAGGAATGAACAAAGTCTCTAAGAAATGTGGGACTATGTGAAAAGACCTAACCTACGTTTGATAGGTGTACCAGAAGGGGACGAAGAGAATGAATCCAAGCTGGAAAATACTCTTCAGGACATCATCCAGGAAAATTTCCCCCACCTAGCAAGACAGGCCAACACTCAATTGCAGGAAATACAGAGAACACCACAAAGATATTCCGCAAGAAGAGCAACCCCAAGGCACATAATCATCAGATTCAACAGGGTTGAAATAAAGGAGAGAATACTAAGGGCAGCCAGAGAGAAAGGTCGGGTCACCCACAAAGGGAAGCCCATCAGACTCACAGAAGATCTCTCGGCAGAAACACTACAAGCCAGAAGAGAGTGGGGGCCAATATTCAACATTCTTAAAGAAAAGAACTTTCGACCCAGAATTTCATATCCAGCCAAACTGAGCTTCAGAAGTGAAGGAAAAATAAAATCCTTTGCGAACAAGCAAGTACTCAGAGATTTTGTCACCACCAGGCCTGCTTTACAAGAGCTCCTAAAAGAGGCACTACACATAGAAAGGATCAATCAGTACCAGCCATTCCAAAATCACACTGAATGCTAAAGAGCTTCAACACAATGAAGAATCTACAACAACTAACAGGCAAAACAGTCACTTAGCATCAAAATGGCAGTATCAAATTCACACATAACAATATTAACCCTAAATGTAAATGGACTAAATGCACCAGTCAAAAGACACAGACTGGCAAATTGGATAAAAATCCAAAACCCATCAGTGTGCTGTATCCAGGAAACCCATCTCACATGCAAGGATACACAAAGGCTCAAAATAAAGGGATGGAGGAAGATTTACCAAGCTAATTTAGAGCAAAAAAAAGCAGAAGTTGCAATTCTCATCTCTGATAAAATAGACTTTAAAGCAACAAAGATCAAAAGAGACAAAGAAGGCCATTACATAATGGTAAAAGGATCGATACAACAAGAAAAGCTAACGATCCTAAACATATATGGACCCAACACAGGAGCACCCAGATACATAAGGCAAGTTCTTAATGACTTACAAAAGGACTTAGACTCCCACACAATAATAGTGGGAGACTTTAACACTCCACTGTCAATACTAGACAGATCAACCAGACAGAAAATCAACAAGGATATCCAGGGCTTGAACTCAGACCTGGAGCAAACATACTGGTGGACATTTACAGAACTCTCCACCCCAAATCCACAGAATACACATTCTTCTCAGCACCACATCACACCTACTCTAAAATTGACCACATAATTGGAAGTAAAGCACTGCTCAACAAATGCAAAACAACTGAAATCATAACAAACAGCCTCTCAGACCATAGTGCAATCAAGTTAGAACTCAGAATTCAGAAACCGACCCAGAACCGCACAGCTTCATGGAAACTGAACAACTGGCTCTTGAATGTTGACTGGGTAAACAACGAAATGAAGGCAGAAATAAAGAAGTTCTTCGAAACCAATGAGAACGAAGACACAACGTGCCAGAACCTCTGGGACACATTTAAAGCAGTCTCTAGAGGAAAGTATATAGCAATAAGTGCCCATATGAGGAGAATGGAGAGATCCAAAATTGACACCCTATCGTCAAAATTGAAAGAGCTAGAGGAGCAAGATCAAAAATACTCAAAACCCAGCAGAAGAGAAGAAATTACTAAGATCAGAGCTGAGCTGAAGGAGATTGAGACACGAAAAACCCTTCAAAAAATCAATAAATCCAAGAGCTGGTTTTTTGAAAAGATCAACAAAATAGACAGACCACTAGCCAGATTGATTAAAAAGAAAAGAGAGAACAACCAAATAGATGCAATAAAAAATGATAAAGGGGAAATCACCACAGATTCCACAGAAATTCAAACCATCATCAGAGAATATTACAAACAACTCTATGCGCATAAACTAGTAAACCTGGAAGAAATGGATAAATTCCTGGACTCCTGTGTCCTCCCAAGCCTAAACCAGGAGGAAGCTGAAACTATGAATAGACCAATAACAAGGTCTGAAGTCGAGGCAGCAATTAAGAGCCTACCTCACAAAAAAAGCCCAGGTCCAGACGGGTTCACAGCCGAATTCTACCAGACACACAAGGAGGAGCTGGTACCATTCCTTCTAGAACTATTTCAAACAATCCAAAAAGAGGGAATCCTTCCTAAATCATTTTATGAGACCAACATCATCCTGATACCAAAACCCGGCAGAGACCCAACGAGAAAAGAAAACTTCAGGTCAATATCCATGATGAACATAGATGCAAAAATCTTCAATAAAATATTGGCAAGCCGATTGCAACAGCAAATCAAAAAACTTATTCATCATGATCAAGTAGGATTCATCCCGGGGATGCAAGGCTGGTTCAACATATGCAAGTCTATCAGCGTAATTCACCACATAAACAGAACCAAAAACAAAAACCACATGATTATCTCAATTGACCCAGAGAAGGCATTTGACAAAATTCAACAGCCCTTTATGCTAAAAACCCTCAATAAACTCGGTATCGATGGAACGTATCTCAAAGTAATAAAAGCTATTTATGACAAACCAACAGCCAATATCATACTGAATGGGCAAAAACTGGAATCATTCCCTTTGAAATCTGGCACTAGACAAGGATGCCCTCTCTCACCACTCCTATTCAATATAGTACTGGAAGTTCTAGCGAGAGCAATCAGGCAAGAAAAAGAAATAAAGGATATTCAAATAGGAAAGGTGGAAGCCAAATTGTCTCTATTTGCAGACGACATGATAGTATACCTAGAAGACCCCATCGCCTCAGCCCAAAAACTCCTGAAACTGATAAACAACTTCAGCAAAGTCTCAGGATATAAAATCAATGTGCAAAAATCACAAGCATTCGTCTACACCAATAACAGACTTAAAGAAAGCCAAATCAAGAGCGAACTGCCATTCGCAATTGCTACAAAAAGAATAAAATACCTTGGAATACAACTCACAAGGAACGTAAGGGACCTCTTCAAGGTGAACTACAAACCACTGCTCAACGAAATCAGAGAGGACACAAACAGATGGAGAAACATTCCATGTTCATGGTTAGGAAGAATTAATATCGTGAAAATGGCTATACTGCCCAAAGTAATTTACAGAATCAACGCTATCCCCATCAAGCTACCATTGACTTTCTTCACAGAACTGGAAAAAACCACCATGAACTTCATATGGAACCAAAAGAGAGCCCGCATAGCCAAGTCAATTCTAAGCAAAAAGAACACAGCGGGGGGCATCACACTACCGGATTTCAAACTATACTACAAGGCTACAGTAATCAAAACAGCATGGTACTGGTACCAAAACAGAGATATAGACCAATGGAACAAAACAGAGGCACCGGAGGCAACACAACATACATACAACTATACAATCTTTGATAAACCTGACAAAAACAAGCAATGGGGCAAGGATTCCATGTTTAACAAATGGTGTTGGGAAAACTGGCTAGCCATGTGCAGAAAGCAGAAACTGGACCCCTTCCTGACACCTTACACTAAAATTAACTCCAGATGGATTAAAGACTTAAACATAAGACCTGGCACCATAAAAACCCTAGAAGGAAATCTAGGCAAAACTATCCAGGACATCGGAGTAGGCAGGGACTTCATGAACAAAACACCAAAAGCATTGGCAGCAAAAGCCAAAATAGACAAATGGGACCTAATCAAACTCCACAGCTTCTGCACGGCAAAAGAAACAGTCACTAGAGTGGATCGGCAACCACCAGAATGGGAAAAAATATTCGCAGTCTACCCATCTGACAAAGGGCTGATATCCAGAATTTACAAAGAACTCAAGCAGATTTACAGGAAAAAAACAAACAAGCCCATTCAAAAGTGGGCAAAGGATATGAACAGATACTTTACGAAAGAAGACATATATGAGGCCAACAATCATATGAAAAAATGCTCATCGTCACTGGTCATCAGAGAGATGCAAATCAAAACCACATTGAGATACCATCTCACGCCAGTTAGAATGGCGATCATTAAAAAATCTGGAGACAACAGATGCTGGAGAGGATGTGGAGAAAAAGGAACACTTTTACACTGTTGGTGGGAGTGTAAATTAGTTCAACCATTGTGGAAGACAGTGTGGCGATTCCTCAAGGCCTTAGAAATAGAAATTCCATTTGACCCAGCAATCCCATTACTGGGTATATATCCAAAAGACTATAAATCGTTCTACTATAAGGACACATGTACACGAATGTTCATTGCAGCACTGTTTACAATAGCAAAGACCTGGAATCAACCCAAATGCCCATTGATAATAGACTGGATTGGAAAAATGTGGCACATATACACCATGGAATATTATGCAGCAATCAGAAATGATGAGTTCGTGTCGTTTGTAGGGACATGGATGAATCTGGAGAACATCATCCTCAGCAAACTGACACAAGAACAGAAAATGAAACACCGCATATTCTCACTCATAGGTGGGTGATGAAAAATGAGAACACATGGACACAGAAAGGGGAGTACTAAACACTGGGGTCTATTGGGGGGAAAAGGGGAGGGCCAGTGGGAGGGGGATGTGGGGAGGGATAGCCTGGGGAGAAATGCCAAATGTGGGTGAAGGGGAGAAGAAAAGCAAAGCACACTGCCATGTGTGTACCTACGCAACTGTCTCGCATGCTCTGCTCATGTACCCCAAAACCTATAATCAAATAAAAAATAAAAAAAAAATAAATAAATATAAGAACAGTATCATTTTCTGGAGAAACCAAAAGAATCCAGAAAAATTCTACAGTAGTCTACTCTGCCCTTTCTCCCCGTTCCGTCTTGTTAGTAACAGCCAAATCCAGGCACAAAGATGTCCTAACTTCTACACCTGAGGTTGCCCACAACGTGTGCTAGGTGACGCATCTTATAGAGCACATATGCAAACAATTATCGGATCTGAAAAACAATAACTCAGGCAGAAACATTAGGAATTAGTGCCCCTAAGTGAACCAGTGGGAAAAAAGGAGGCTTAGAGAGTTTAAACAACTTTCCCCAGTAGCTGATAAGTTACGGTGGCCTTAGACAAGCTGACAAGAGTGGTAGCAAAAAGGCTTCAAGGATTACAAATTGTTCTACTATAAGGTTTTAAAAAGATTTCAAAGGCAAAGAAGAGCAAATGAAGCCATGAATTTTACAATCTACATATTTTTAGCCCTTTCTCTTTTTTGCTTTTCTTGGGTAAACTAATTAGACCCTGCAAACACATTCCCACCCACAATGTTGTCTCCATTGCTTTAGGGCCTCACCTCTGAGCAGCCAGAGGAAATGCAGCTGACCCCTTATCTAGTTAACAACCTTTTATACTCTGCCCTTTCGCTTTGCTTTCTCCACGCCAACATAAGACATACAAAGATTCTTCTGCCTCCAAGATGCTGCAGCTTTCTTGTCAGCTAGTTACCCCCAGCTAAAAATAACTGTTCCACATACTCAGAGATATATGGCAATCAAGCAACCAAGTGCCCCTTTTGCCAATGACATGTTTTTAAAAAATATGTTCAATGAGAGGCTCTTTGAAAATTATTCACTTTTTTCTGAGTTGCAAAGGAAAACGAAAGGCAAATTATGGCTCTATAAGCAACTGTTTGCACAGATCCCATTAATTCGCCATCCACAGGGCTATTGACAACTAGCTCTTTTCTCTTGTCATTTCACTTACCAGGCAGAAATGATTACAAACTTAATTTCTTTGGGGGGTTATTCAGGTTAGAGAGGGCCCCTTCATAATGCAGAAGTCATAACGGCCATCAGAGACAGGAGAACAATAGCTCCCAGTGCTTCCACAATGGAGAGAGAGATAACTGAATGTCATATTCGGAAGAAATTCAAACCATCATTGATTTTTTCAGATGAAAAAACTGAGGCTCAAAGAGGTTAGGGGGTTAACCAAAGTCAGTCAGTGTTTTAGTTTGCAGCAAAGCTGAAAGCAGGCGCTAAGCATTGCAACACCTGGTGTCTTCCTTCCTCCCCTCCATTTTGCTGCTAGTAGTGTCAGTGGCAAATACAAGCCAGTTTAAGGAAATGTGGCCTCAGCGAGGAGTACTAAGGACCAAGCACCAATGCATCTTGCCATTTACAACAAATTCCTTAATTACAAGGCTTTATTTATTCACAGAAGCTGCCTCTTTTGTACATAGCCAAACACACACACACATATACACAGTGTGACAGAGATAATTCATCATTATCTGAACGCACTCAGGGTGGTCAATTTCAGCCAGAGTGAAGAACAGAGAAAGGCAGGGTCAAGGGCACTATAGAAATAGCTGTTCCTGCTTCACTTTTCAGCCCTCCTTCCCCTCCCATCAGCCCACTTTCATTACTTTTCTCTTTGATGCAAAATCTGAAAATCTTGGTCAGGCAGCTCTGCTTATCAGTGGGTTCTGAATAACCCACTTTTATCAAACTTCATCTGATGGACCCAAAATATATTTGATCTTAGCAAAAATTACCCTTATCAGTCCTAAAATGACACTGTCCCAAAGTGAATAGTGTTAGCAGCCAACTCTCTAGAACCAGAAAGAAGTATGTTTCAATCCTCAATCCATCACTTTCTAGCCATGCTGTCATGTCCAACTCATTCTTCTTAAACAATATCTCACTAAGCACACTAGACTGTAGAAATGCACACAGATAGGGCCTTACCTTTTCTGGCTTTATTCCTGCGAGGCAGCAGTGGACACTAACATATCTGTCACTCCAGTTAATGTAAAGGTTTAACTGGTACAAGTGCTGTGCAGGCAAGTCTCTGGAACAATGAGAGCACCCAGGAGAAGGCTTTGCTTTAGTTACAAAGGTCAGGAAAGGTTTCCCCTAGGGAGGGACCGAGATCAGAAGCATGAGTGGGCAGTAAGTGGGCAATGTAAGGATGATCTGGCATTCCTGGCAAATATGTGGTGCAGTGGTACCTGGACCTTGGCCAGTACAAGCTGCTGAGTCTTTGCAGTGCAGAGCAGAGAGGAGGGGCACGCCATGAGGACAGAGAAATGGAAAGAAGACTGTGGCCATCGTGAGAAGGTTTGTCCTCATTCTAAGAAGGACTGGGAGGTATGGGGCATGGTCTGACTTACGTGGAGGACAGACTGGAGACAACATGGACACAGACACACAGGTGGAAGGCCAGGAGGTAATCCACAGAAGGGCTGCAATGAGAATTTTAATGGAAAGAAAAAACAGAAGCTAAGGGATATTTAAGAACTAAAATCAGCAGGCCTGAATGGTAAGTTGGATATGAGAAGTGAGAGAGAAAGGGATAAACCAGAGCTCACTCATAGGACTTTGGCTTGTGTGACTGGATAGGTGGTGGCACCATTTTCTAAAAACCAGAATGGAAGAAGGAGCAGACTAGTGACTTAAACCTCATAGCCTCAGTTTTCTCATCTGTAAAATGGGAATAGTCCTACATATATCACAATATTTTTGAAAGCATTAGAAAATATTCCTAGAAAATGAAGCCTTCATACAAAGCGGTGTATGTTTCTCCCCCAAATAAATGGGACCTATTCTTATAGGTTTCTTTTTCTTGATCTGATTGGAAACTCAGGATCTCAGATATTCATTTCTTTTCATCCTCTTCTCTGATGGCTCTACCAAATTGCTGGTTTACTGATCTCATCACCCTAAACAACGTATGGTACTCCATACTAGTCAAATAGGCAAGTTGGCAATTGCTCTTCTGAACAAATTATTGTAAATGTCACTGCTACAGTGCAGCTCATAGTGGCTCACTTGGCTGTTCAAGGGAAAAATTCTTGCAAATGCAGCTCTTATTATTTGCCAAATGATCATGCACAAATGCATTTATTTTACCAAGAGCGTAGTGTTGGGTCATTTAAGGAGAATGGAAAAACACCACTCACAATTGAAGAGGCAAAATAGCATACATACAGCACTCCAGAGCTTGCAAACCCCTTCATATACACTATACCAATGGTACCTCACACTGACTGCGGAGAGGCTGAGATGACGAGAAAGGGCAGGTATATTTATGATTATTTTTTCAAGTAAGGTTAACTTAGACAAAGTAACTCTCTCCAGGTCACAACTCAAGGAAGTAATACATTTCTGTGATGAAAATACAAGTCTTGGGGCTTCTGATTTTATCATGTGTCTATCAAAATCCCCCACCTGCCAACGTTAAGCCATACAATGTAGAACATAAAAACCATACAGCCTCTGAAACAGAGGAGAGGGGCGAGATCAAAACTCATTTGAACTTACATAATCATATTTTATCAATTCATTATTAGTCCACTATGATCATTGTGGTCGTCATTAATAGACAAGACGTGTTGAGCAACTACTACCTGCCAGACCAAATAGGAAGGACTTCATCTGTGCTGTTTCACTGAACCTTTACTTTCAACAAAGGTGCTCTTAAAAATCAGAATGATGAAAGTACAGATGAGAAAATGGAAGCAGAGAAGGCTTGAGTTGCCTAAACCTGCTCCTAAATCCCAGCCTTTTTCCAAGGCCACTCTACTAGACTTGCTTCTGTGGGATCTATTGTATTCATAGTCAAATACCAATAAGGCCAAGACAATGAGTACTTTTGAGTTCTTCTGGGTTTTGGGGAAAGTTTAAACAATGTCTCCCAATCTCCTGAATGCATTGAATGTATTTGGCCGATTCGATAAGCGAACAGGCATGAACGCTTATCTGAGATGATACCACTCTAGTTTCACTGTAACAGTACATTTTGTGTAGAATATTTCTATCTCAAATGCTGATCATCATTCTGTTACTTACTGGCTGTATATCGTTGGACAAGTGGCTTAGCAGCTCAGACACTCAATTTAGTAGTCTGCGAAGTAGGGTTGACGATAGTTCCAATAGTATAATAAAAGTGGAACCATCTGCAGAAAGCACTTGACATGGTTTCTAGAACATGGTTAGTAAGCCACACATATGAACTATGATTATTTTTTATTTTGATGATCCTTGTGACCACAGAACAGAGGTTAGCTACATTCTACAGAGAGGAAACTGGTTCTAAGATATAAAGTGTTTTGTGTAAATTCACCCAGCTTGATAGAATTAAGATAAGGAAGCACGTCTCCTAAATATGACAGAGAGAATTTTTGTTACTAAAATCTCCAGCAACTCTCTGAGGAGGTGGGTCTTGGTAGCTGAAGAATTCTGAAAGTAGAAGTGGACAGAAGCTAAAATGCTCATCGGGAAAAGATAAGAAATCAAGAAACCTGAACATGATTCAATAGTGAGCAAAGAGAAAAACAGGGGAGAGGGAGAATATGTTCAAAGGGATTTGAGAAATTTGCTCCCCACACACAATGTAAATTACTATGAAAATACTGTGTTAGAAAAAATATACAAGGCCCTTTTCTACACTATTTTAAAGTATATACACCGTCTCAATATTGGCTGTCTTGTAAAATACAAAAATTCTATTTTTATGCAGTTACAGAAAATATAAATACTCTAATTTAACCTTAAAAAATTTACTCTGAAGACACTCTGATAGAAAAAATATACAATGCAATTTTCTACTATGTTTTAGAGTATATGCACCGACTCAATATTCTCTACCTTGTAAAATATGGAAATTCTAATTTTATGCGGTTACAGAATATATACATACTCATTTTAACACAAATGTTAAACACAAAATTACTAAAAATATAAATATTCTCTTTTTACCCCAACGTTAAAAACAAAATTGTTCTGACAATACTCTGTTAGAAAAAATATACAACACCCTTTTCTATTCTGTTTTAGAGTATATAGACCATCTCCATATTCCCTCTTGTAAAACATGGAAATTCTGTTATTACGTGGATAGAGAAATTGTAAGTATTTCCGTTTGACTTCAATGTTAAAAACAGAATTACTCTAAAGACACTCAGTTAGAAAAAAATACACAATGCTTTTTTTACTATCTTTTTTAGTATATACACAATCTCAATATTCTCTCACATGTAAAATACAAAAATTCTAAATTTACGTGATTAGACACAAATATAAATATTCTCTATGCACGCCAATGTAAAAAACAAAATTGCGTGGAAGATACTCTGTTAGAAAAAAAATACAATGCTCTTTTCTACTCTCTTATGGTGTATATATACCATCTCAATATTCTCTCTCATGTAAAATACTGAAAATCTAAATTTACGCTGTTAGAAATAAATATAAATATCCTCTATGTCCCCGAATGATATAAGCAAAATTGCTCGAAAAATAATCTGTTAAAAAAAATATACAATGCCCTCTTCTACATTCTTTTGGAGTATATACACAATCTCAATATTCTTTGTCATGTAAAATAACAAAATTCTAAATATACGTGAACAGAAAAATATAAATATTATCTAATTACCCAAATGCTGAAAGCAAAATTGCTCTAATGATAATCTGTATGAAAAAATATACAATGCCCTTTTCTACACTCTTTTAAAGTATATAAACCAAATCAATATGCTCTCTCATGTAAAATATTAAAATTCTAAATTTACGCGGATAAAAAATATATAAATATTATCTATGTAACACAATGTTAAAAGCAAAATTGCTCTAAAGAAAATCTGTTCGAAAAAATGTACAATGCCCTTTTCTACACTGTTTTGGAGTATATACACCATATCAATAAGCTCTCCCATGTAAAATATTTAAATCCTCAATTTACGCGGTTACAAAAAATATAAATATTTTCTATGTACACCACCGTTAAAAGCAAAATTGCATATAATATAATGTGTAAGAGAAAATATACAATGCCCTTTTTTACTCTTTCTTGGAGTATATCCACCAAATAAATAGGCTCTCTCATGTAAAATACAGAAATTTTAAATTTACGCCAATATAAAAAAATCTAAATATTATCTAGGCACCCCAATCTTAAAAGCAAAATTAGACTGAATATCGTCTGTCATAAAAAATGTACAATGCCCTTTTATACTCTGTTTGGAGTATATACACCAACTCAATATGCTCTATCATGTAAAATACCGAAATTCTAATTTTACGCGAATCGAAAAAAATCTAAATATAACCTAGGCACCCCAATGTTAAAAGCAAAATTGCTGTGAATATAAACTCTCAGAAAAAACATACAATGCTCTTTTCTACTCTGTTTTAAAGTATATACACCAACTCAATATGCTCTCTCATATAAAACACCAAAATTCTAAATTTACGCAAATCGAAAACAATCTAAATATTATCTAGGCACCTAAATGTTAAAAGCAAAATTGCTCTGAATATACTCTGTCAGAAAAAATACACAATGCCCTATTCTACTCTGTTTTCGAGTATATACACCAACTCAATATGCTCTCTCATGTAAAATACTGAAATTTTAATTATACACGAATCGAAAAAAATCTAAATATTACCTAGGCACCCCAATTTTAAAAGCAAAATTTCTCTAAATATGATATTTCAGAGAAAATATACAATTCTGCTTTCTACACTGTTTTGAAGTATATACACCAACTCAATATGCACTCTCGTGTAAAATACCGAAATATTAAATTTACGCGAATTGAAAAAAATCTAAATGTTATCTAGGCACCCCAATGTGATAATCCAAATTTCTCTGAATACAATCACTCAGCAAAAATATACAACGCCATTTTCTACTCTGTTTCGGAGTATATACACCAACTCAATATGCTCGCTCATGTAAAATACAGAAATTCTAATTTTACGTGAATCGAAAAAATCTAAATAATATCTAGGCGCCCTAAATTTAAAAAAAAATGGCTCTGAATATAGTCTGTTAGAAAAAATTTACAATGCCTTATTCTACTCTGTTTTGGAGTTTATACAACAACTCAGTAGGCTCTCTCTTCTAAAATACTGAAATTCTAATTTTACCCGAATCGAAATAATCTGAATATTATCTAGGCACCCCAAAGATAAAAAGAAAATTTCTCTGAATATAATCTGTCAGAAAAAATAAACAATGCCCTATTCTTCTCTGTTTCGGAGTATATACACCAACTGAGTATGCTCTCTCATGTAAAATACAGAAATTCTATATTTAAGCGAATCGAAAAAAATCTAAATATAATCTAGCCACCCCAATGTTAAAAGCAAAATTGCTCTGAATATAATCTGTCAGAGAAAATATACTATGCCCTATTCTACTCTGTTTTGTAGTATATACACCAACTCAATATGCTCTCTCATGTAAAATACTGAAATTCTAATTTTACGCGAATCGAAAAAATTCTAAATAATATCTAGTTGCCCGAAACTTAAAAGAAAATAGCTCTGTATATAGTCTGTTAGAAAAAATATACACTGCCTTATTCTACTTTTTTTTGGAGTATATACACAAACTCAGTATGCTCTCTCATGTAAAATAGAGAAATTAAAATTTTACGCGAATCGAAAAAATGTAAATGTTATCTAGGAACCCCAATGTTAAAAACAAAATTGCTCTCAATACAATCTGTAAGAAAAAATATACAATGCCCTATTCTACTCTTCTTTGGAGTATATACAGCAACTCCATATGCTCTCTCATGTAAAAAACAGAAATTCTATTTTTAAGCGAATCGAAAAAATTCTAAATATTATTTAGGCATTCCAATGTTAAAAGCAAAATTGCTCTGAATATAATCTGTCAGATCAAATACACTATGCCCTTTTCGACTTTGTTTTGTAGTATATACACCAACTCCATATGCTCTCTCAGGTAAAATACAGAAATTCTAATTTTACGCGAATCGAAAAAAATCTGAATAATATCTAGGTGTGCCAAAGTTAAAAGAAAATGGCTCTAAATTTCGTCTGTTAGAAAAAATAAACAATGCCTTATTCTACTCTGTTTTGGAGAATACACACCTACGCAGTATGCTCACTCATGTAAAATTACGAAACTATAATTTTACGTGAATCGAAAAAAATCTAAATACTATTTAGGCACCCCAATGTTAAAAGAAAATTGCTCTGAATATAATCTTTCAGAAAAAATATACAATGACCTTTTCTACTCTGTTTTGGAGTATATACACCAACTCAATATGCTCTCTTGTAAACTAATGAAATTTTAATTTTACGCGAATCGAAAAAAGTCTAAATAATATCTAGGCGCCGCAAAGTTAAGAAAAATAGCTCTGAATATAATCTGTTAGATAAAACATACAATACCTTATTCTACTCTGTTTTGGAGTATATAAACCAACTCAGTATGCTCTCTCATGTAAAATACCGAAATTCTAATTTTACCTAAATCGAAAACATCTAAATATTATCTAGGCACTTCAATGTTAAAAACAAAATTGCTCTGAATATAGTCTGTCAAAAAAAATATACAATGCCCTACATTACTCTGTTTTGAAGTATATAGACCAACTCCATGTGCTCTCTTGTAAAATACAGAAATTCTATATTTAAGGAAATTGAAAGAAATCTAAATATGATCTAGGCACCCCAATGTTAAAAGCAAAACTGCTCTGAATATAATCTGTCAGAAAAAATATACAATGCCCTATTCTACTCTGTTATTTAGTATATACACCAACTCCATATGCTCTCTCAGGTAAAATACCGAAATTATAATTTTACGCGAATCAAAAAAAATTTAATATATTTAGGTGCACTAAATTTAAAAGAAAATGGCTCTGAATATAGTCTGTTAGAAACAATATACAATGCCTTATTGTACTCTGTGTTGGAGTAGATACACCAACTCAGTATGCTCTCTCATGTAAAATACAGAAATTCTATATTTAAGCGAATCGAAAAAAATCCAAATATTATTTAGGCACCCCAATGTTAAAAGCAAAATTGCTCAGAATATAATCTGTCAGAAAAAATATACAATTCCCTATTCTACTCTGTTTTGGAGTATATACACCAACTTAGTGTGCTCTCTCATGTAAAATACAAAAATTTTACATTTAAGCAAATCGAAAATAATCTAAATATTATCGAGGCACCCCAATGATAAAAGCTATACTGCACTGAATATAATCTGTCAGAAAAAATATACAATGCCCTATTCTACTCTGTTTTGAAGTATATACACCAATTTCATATGCTCTCTCATGTAAAATACAGAAATTCAATACTTAAGTGAATCGAAAAAAAGCTAAATATTATCTAGGCACCCCAATGTTAAAAGCAAAATTTTTCTGATTATAGTCTGTCAGAAAAAATGTACAATGACCTTTTCTACTCTTTACTGGAGTATATAAACCAACTCAATATGCTCTCTCATATAAAATACTGAAATTGTAATTTTATGCGAATCGAAAAAAATCTAAATAATACCTAGGGGCCCCAAAGTTAAAAGAAAATGGCTCAGAATATAGTGTGTTAGAAAAAATATACAATGCCTTATTCTACTCTGTTTTGGAGTATATACACCAACTCCATATGCTCTATCTTGTAAAATACCGAAATTCTAATTTTACCCGAATCGAAAAAATCAAAATATTATGTAGGCACCCCAATGTTAAAAACACAATTGCTCTGAATATAATCTGTCAGAAAAAATATACAATGCCCTATGCTACTCATTTTTGGAGTATATACACCAACTCAGTATGCTCTGTCATGTAAAATACAGAAATTCTAAATTTACGTGAATCAAAAAAAATCTAAATATTATGTAGACACCCCTATGTTAAAAACAAAATTGCTCTGAATATAATCTGTCAGAAAAAATATACAATGCCCTATTCTACTCTGTTTGGGAGTATATACACCAACTCCATATGCTCTCTCATGTAAAATACAGAAATTTCATATTTAAGAAAATCGAAAAACATCTATATATTATCTAGGCACCCGAAAGTTAAAATCAAAATTCCTCTGAATATAATTTGTCAGAAAAAATAAACAATGTCCTATTCTACTCTGTTTTGGAGTATGTACACCAACTCAGTATGCTCTCTCATGTAAAATACAGAAATTGTAATTTTACCCGAATTGAAAAAATCTAAATATTATTTAGTCAACCCAATGTAAAAAAGAAAATTTCTCTGAATATAATCTGTCAGAAAAAATATACAATGTCCTATTCTAATCTGTTTTAAAGTATATACACCAACTCCATATGCTCTCTCATGTAAAATTCAGAAATTTTATATTTAAGTGAATCGAAAAAAATCTAAATATTATCTAGGCACGCCTATGTTAAAAGCAAAATTTCTCTGAATATAATCTGTCAGAAAAAATATAAAATGCCCTTTTCTACTCGGTTTTGTTATATACACCACCTCAATATGCTCTGTCATGTAAAATAGAGAAATTCTAATTCTACCCGAATCGAAAAAATCTAAATATTATCTAGGCATCCCAATGTTAAAAGCAAAATTGCTCTGAATGTAATCTGTTAATGAAAATATACAATGCTGTTTTCTACTCTGTTTTGGAGTATATACACCAACTCAATATGCTCTCTCATGTAAAATAACAAAATTCTAATTTTAGGCGAATCAAAAAAACTCAAAATAATATCTAGGCGCCCCAAAGTTAAAATAAAACAACTTTGAATATAGTCGGTTAGAAAAAATATACAATCCCTTATTCTACTCTGTTTTGGAGTATATAAACCAACTCAGTATGCTCTCTCATGTAAAATAAAGAAATTCAAATTTTACGTGTATCAAAAGAAATCTAAATATTATCTAGGCACTCCAATGTTAAAAACGAAATTGCTCTGAATAAAATCTGTCACAATAATTATACAATGCCCTATTCTACTCGGTTTTTGAGTATATACACCAACTCAATATGCTCTCTCATGTAAAATACCGAAATTCTAATTTTACACGAATCGAAATAAATCTAAATAATATCTAGGCACCCGAAAGTTAAAAGAAAACGGCTCTGAATATAATCTGTTAGAAAAAATATACAATTCCTTATTCTACTCTGTTTTGGAGTATATACACCAACTCAGTATGCTCTCTCATTTAAAATACAGAATTTTTAATTTTACGTGAATCGAAAAAAATCTAAATATTATATAGGCAACCCAATATTAAAAACAATTGCTCTGAATATAATCTGTCACAATAATTATACAATGCCCTATTCTACTCAGTTTTGGAATATATACATCAACTCAGTATGCTCTCTCATATAAAATACAGAAATTCTATATTTTAGCAAATCGAAAAGAATCTAAATATTCTCTAGGCACCCTAATGTTAAAAGCAAAATGGCTCTGAATATAATGTGTCAGAAAAAATATACAATGCCCTTTTCTACTCTGTTTTGTAGTGTATACATTAACTCAATATGCTCTCATGTAAAATACAGAAATTCTAATTTTACCCGAACCGAAAAAAATCTACATATTATCTAGGCACCCCAATGTTAAAAGAAAAATTGCTCTGAATATAATCTGTCAGAAAAAATATACAATGCCCTCTTCGATTCTGTTTTGTAGTATAAACACCAACTCAATATGCTCTGTCATGTAAAATACAGAAATTCTAATTCTACCCGAATCGAAAAAATCTAAATATTATCTAGGCACCCCAATGTTAAAAGCAAAACTGCTCTGAACATAATCTGTCAGAAAAAATATACAATGCCTTTTTCTACTCTGTTTTGCAGTATATACAGCAACTCAACATGCTCTCTCATGTAAAATACGGAAATTCTAATTTTAGGTGAATCAAAAAAAATCTAAATAATATCTAGGCTCCCCAAATTTAAAAGAAAATGGCTCTGAATATAGTCTGTTTGAAGGAATATACAATGCCTTATTTTACTCTGCTTTGGAGTATATAAACCAACTCAGGATGCTCTGTCATGTAAAATACAGAAATTCTAATTTTACCCGAATTGAAAATAATCTAAATATTATCTACGCACCCCGATGTTAAAAACAAAATTGCTCTAAATATAATTTGTCAGAAAAAATATACAACGCCCTATTCTAATCTGTTTTAAAGTATATACAACGACTCCATATGCTCTCTCATGTAAAATACAGAAATTCTATATTTAAGCGAATCGAAAAAAATCTAAATATTATCTAGGCACCCCAATTTTAAAATCAAAATTGCTCTGAATATAATCTGTCAGAAAAAATATATAATGCCCATTTCTACTCGGTTTTGTAGTATATACATCAACTCAATATGTTCCCTCATGTAAAATACATAAATTCTAATTTTTCGCTAATCGAAAAAAATCTAGAAAATATCTAGGCGCCCCAAAGTTAAAAGAAAATGGCTCTGAATATATTCTGTAAGAAAAAATATACAATGCCCTATTCTACTCTGTTTCGGAGTATATATAGCATCTCATGTTGCACTCTCATATAAAATACAGAAATTCTAAGTTTACTGGAATCGAAAAAATCTAAATAATATCTAGGCACCTGAGTGTTAAATAAAAATTTCTCTGAATATAATCTTCCAGAAAAAATATACAATGCCCTATTCTACTTTGTTTTGGAGTCTTTACACCAACTCCTCATGCTCTCTCCTATAAAATAGAGAAATTCTATATTTAAGCGAATCGAAAATAATCTAAATATTATCTAGGCACCCCAATGTTAAAAACAAAATTGCTCTGAGTATAATCTGTCAGAAAAAATATACAATGCCCTATTCTACTCTGTTTTGGAGTATATACACCAACTGCATATGCTCTCTTATGTAAAATACAGAAATTCTATATTTAAGCGAATCAAAAAAAATCTATATATTATCTAGGCACCCCAATGTTAAAAGCAAAATTTTTCTGAATGTAATCTGTCAGAAAAAATATACAGTGCCCTTTTCTACTCTGTTGTGTAGTATATACACCAATTCAATATGCTCTCTCATGTAAAATACCGAAATTCTAATTTTACATGAATCGAAAAAAATCTAAATATTATCTAGGCACCCCAATATAAAAGCAAAATTGCTCTGAATATAATCTGTCAGAAAAAATATACAATGCCCTTTTCTACTACGTTTTGGAGTATATACACCAACTCAATATGCTCTCTTATGTAAAATAACGAAATTCTAATTTTACGTGAATCGAAACAAATTTGAATAATATTAAGGTGCCCCAAAGTTAAAAGAAAATGGGTTTGAAAATAGTCTGTTAAAAAAAATATACAATGCCCTGTTCTACTCTGTTTTGGAGTATATAAACCAGTTCACTATGCTCTCTCATGTAAAATACAAAAATTCTGTATTTAAGCGAATCGAAAAAAATCTAAATATTATCTAGGCACCCCAATGTTAAAAGCAAAATTGCTCTGAATATAGTCTGTCAGAAAAAAATATACAATGCCATTTTCTACTATGTTTTGTAGTATATACATCAACTCAATATGCTCTCTCATGTAAAATACAGAAATTATAATTTTACCTGAAGCGAAAAAATATAAGTATAATCTAGGCACCCCTATGTGAAAAACAAAATTGCGCTGAATATACTCTGTCAGAAAAAATATAGAATGCCCTATTCTACTCTGTTTTCGAGTATATACACCAACTCCATATGCTCTCTCATGTAAAATATAATAATTCTGTATTTAAGCGAATGGAAAAAATCTAAAAATTATCTACGCACCCCAATGGTAAAACCAAAATTGCTCTGAATATAATCTGTCAGAAAAAATATCCACTGTCTTTTTCTACTCTGTTTTGGAGTTTATACACCAACTCAATATGCTCTCTCATGTAAAATACCGTAATTCTAATTTTACTCGAATCGAAAAAAATCGAAATAATATCTAGGCGCCCAAAAGATAAAGGAAAAATGCTCTGAATATAGTCTGTCAGAAAAAATATACAATGCCTTATTCTACTCTCTTTTGGAGTGTATACACCAAATCAGTATGCTCTCTCAGGTAAAATACAGAAATTCTAATTTTACGTGAATCGAAAAAATCTAATTATCTAGGCACCCCAACGTTAAAAACAAAATTTCTCTGAATATAGTATGTCAGAAAAAATATACAATGCTTTTTTCTACTTTGTATTGGAGTATATACACCAACTCAAAATGCTGTGTCATGTAAAATACCGAAATTCTAATTTTACGTGAATCGAAAAAATCTAAATAATATCTAGGCGCCCTAAAGTTAAAAGAAAATGTCTCTGAATATAGTGTGTTAGAAAAAATATACAATGCCTTATTCTACTCTCTCTTAAAGTATATAAAGTAATTCAGTATGCTCTCTCATATGAAATACTGATATTCTAATTTTAACAAAATCGAAAAAATCTAAATATTTTCTAGGCACCCAAATGTTAAAAACAAGATTGCTCTTAATATAATCTCTCAGAAAAAATATACAATGCCCTATTCTACATTTTTTTGGAGTATATACATCAACTCCATATGCCCTCTCATGCAAAATACAGAAATTCTAATTTTACCCGAATCGAAAAAAATCTAAATATTATCTAGGCACCACAATGTTAAAAACAAAACTGGTCTGAATATAATCTCTCAGATAAAATATACAGTGCCCTATTCTACTCTGTTTTGAAGTATATACACAAACTCCATATGCTCTCTCATGTAAAATACAGAAATTCTATATTTAAGTGAATCGAAAAAATTCTAAATATTATCTAGGCTCCCCAAAGGTAAATGAAAACGTCTCTGAATATAGTCTGTTAGAAAAAATATACAATGCCTTATTCTACTCTGATTTCAAGTATATACACCAACTCTGTATGCTCTCTCATGTAAAATACCAAAATTCTAATTTTACGCAAATCGACAAAAATCTAAATAATATCTAGGCGCCCCAAAGTAAAAGAAAATGGCTCTAAATACAGTCTGTTAGAAAAAATATACAATGTCCTTTCCTACTCTGTTTTGGAGTATATACACCAACTGAAAATGCTGTCTCATGTAAAATATTGAAATTCTTATTTTACACGAATCGAAAAAATCTAAAGAATATCTAGGCACCCCAAAGTTAGAAGAAAATGGCTCTGAATATAGCCTGTTAGAAAAAATATACAATGCCATATTCTACTCTGTTTTGGAGTATATACACCAACTCACTATGCTCTCTCATGAAAAATATCAAATTCTAAATATACCTGAATCGAAAAAAATCTAAATATTATCTAGGCATCCCAATGTTAAAAACAAAATTGCTCTGAATATAATCTGTCAGAAAAAATATACAATGCCCTATTCTACACTGTTTTGGAGTATATACATGAACTCCATATGGTCTCTAATAGAAAATACATAAATTTTATATTTAAGCGAATCGAAAAAAATCTAAATATTATCTAGGCATCCCTATGTTTAAAGCAAAATTGCCTAGAATATAATCTGTTATAAAAAATATACAATGCCCTTTTCTACTCTGTATTGAAGTATATTCACCAACTCAATATGCTCTCTCATGTAAAATACCGAAATTCTAAATTTACGCGAATCGAAAAAATATAAATTATATCCAGGGGGCCCAAAGTTAAAAGAAAATGGCTCTGAATATACTCTGTTAGAAAAATTATACAATGCCTTATTCTACCCTTTTTTGGAGTATATACTCCAACTCAGTATGCTCTCTTATGTAAAATATCGAAATTCTAATTTTAAGTGAATCGAAAAAAATCTAAATATTATCTAGGCACCCGAATGTTAAAAGCAAAATTTCTCTGAATATACTCTTTCATAAAAAATATACAATGACCTAATCTAGTCTGTTTTGGAGTATATACACCAACTCAATATGTTCTTTCATGTAAAATTCCGAAATTCTAATTTTACCTGAATCGAAAAAATCTAAATATTATCTAGGCACCCCAATGTTAATAACAAAATTGCTCTGAAAATAATCTGTCATAAAAATATACAATGCCCTATTCTTCTCTTTTTTAAAGTATATAGACGAACTCCATATGCTCCTTCATGTAAAATACCGAAATTCTAATTTTACACGAATCGAAAAAGATCTAAATAATATCTAGGCGCCCCAAAGTTAAAAGAAAATGGCTCTGAATATAGTCTATTAGAAAAAATATACAATGCCCTATTCTACTATGTTTTGGAGTATATACGCCAACTCCATATGCTCTCTCATGTAAAATACAAAAATTTTATATTTAAGAGATTCAAAGAAAATATAAGTATAATCTAGGCACCCCAATGTTAAAAACAAAATTGCGCTGAATATAATCTGTCAGAAAAAATATACAATGTCTTATTCTACTCTTTATTGGAGTATATACACCAACTCCATATGCTCTCTCATGTAAATACAGAAATTCTATATTTAAGTGAATCAAAAAAAATCTAAATATTATCTAGGCACCCCAATGTTAAAAGCAAAATTTCTCTCAATATAATCTGTCAGATAAAATGTACAATGCCCTTTACTACTCTGTTTTGGAGTATATACACCAACTCAATATGCTCTCTCAGGTAAAATACCGAAATTTTAATTTTACGTGAATCGAAAAAAATCTAAATTATATCTAGGGACCACAAAGTTAAAAGAAAATGGCTCTGAATATAGTCTGTTAAAAAAATTCACAATGCTTTATTCTACTCTGATTTGAAGTATATACACCAACTCAGTATGCTGTCTCATGTTAAATACCGAAATTCTAAATTTACATGAATTGGAAAAAATCTAAATATTATCTAGGCACCCCAATGTAAAAGCAAAATTGCTCTTAATATAATCTGTCAGAAAAAATATATAATGCCCTTTTCTACTACGTTTTGGAGTATATACACCAACTCAATATGCTCTCTCATGTAAAATACAGAAATACAATATTTAAGGAAATCGAAAAAAATCTAAATATTAACTATGCACCCCAATGTTCAAAACAAAATTTCTCTGAATATTATCTGTCAGAAAAAATATATAATGCCCTATTCTACTCTATTTTGGAGTATATACACCAACTTGATATGCTCTCTCATGTAAAATACAGAAATTCTATATATAAGCGAATCGAAAAAATTTTAAATATTATCTAGGAACCCCAATGTAAAAAACAAAGTTGCTTTGAATATAATCTGTCAGAAAAAATATACAATGCCCTATTGTACTCTGTTTTGGAGTATATACACCAACTCCCTATGCTCTCTTATGTAAAATACAGGAATTCTATATTTAAGCGAATCGAAAAAATCTAAATAGTATCTAGGCACCCCAATGTTAAAAACAAAATTTCTCTGAATACAATCTGGCAGAAAAAATATACAATGCCATATTCTAATTTGTATTGGAGTATATACACCAACTCCATATGCTCTCTCATTTAAAATACAGGAATTCTATATTTAAGCGAATCAAAAACAATATAAATATAATGTAGACACCCCAATGTTAAAAGCAAAATTGCTATGAATATAGTCTGTCTGACAAAATATAAAATGTTCTTGTCTACTGTGTTTTGGAGTATATACACAAATTCCATATGCTCTCTCATGTAAAATACCGAAATTCTAAATTTATGCGAATCGAAAAACATCTAAATAATATCTAGGCGCCTCAGTGTTAAAAGGAAATTGCTCGGAGTATAGTCTGTTAGACAAAATATACAATGCCTTATTCTACTCTGCTTTGGAGTATATACACCAACTCAATATGCTCTTTCATGTAAAATACCGAAATTCTAATTTTTCGCGAATCGAAAAAATTCTGAATAATATCTAGGCGCCCCAATGTTAAAAGAAAATGGCTCTGAATATAGTCTGTTATAAAAAATATACAATTCCTGATTCTACTATGTTTTGGAGTATAGACACCAACTCAGTATGCTCCCTCATGTAAAATACAGAAGTTCTAATTTTACCCGAATGGAAAATATCTAAATAATATCAAGGCACTTCAATGTTAAAAGCAAAATTGCTCTGAATATAAACTGTCAGAAAACATGTACAATGCCCTGTTCTACTTTGTTTTGGAGTATATACACCAACATCATATGCACTCTCATGTAAAATAGAAAAATTCCATATTTAAGCAAATCGAAAAAAATCTAAATATTATCTAGGTACCCCAATGTTAAAAGCAAAATTGCTCTGAATATAATCTGTCAGAAAAAATATACAATGCCCTTTTCTACTCTGTTTTAGAGTATATACACCAACTCCATATGCTCTCTCATGTAAAATATCGAAATTCTAATTTTACGCGAATCGAAAAAAATCTAAATCATATCTAGGCGCCCCAATGTTAAAAGAAAATTGCTCTGAATATAGTATGTCAGAAAAAATATACAATGCCTTATTCTACTATGTTTTGGAGTATATACACCAAATCAGTATGCTCTCTTGTGTAAAATACAGAAATTCTAATTTTACCCGAATCGAAATAATCTAAATATTATCTATGTACCCCAATGTTAAAAACAAAATTGATCTAAATATAAACTGTTCAGAAAAAATATACAATGCCCTATTCTACTCTGTTTTGGAGTATATACACCAACTCAATATGCTCTCTCATGTAAAATACAAAAATTCTATATTTAACGGAGTCAAAAAAAATCGAAATATTATCTAGGCACCCCAATGTTAAAAGAAAAATTTCTCTGAATATAATCTGTCAGAAAAAATATACAATGCCCTTTTCCACTTTATATTGGAGTATATACACCAACTCAATATGCTCTGTCATGTAATATACAGAAATTCTAATTTTACGTGAATTGAAAATAATATAAATAATATCTAGGCGCCCTAAAGTTAAAAGAAAATGGCTCTGAATATAGTGTGTTAGAAAAAATATACAATGCCTTATTCTACTCTCTCTAAAAGTATATAAGCAAATTCAATATGCTCTCTCATGTGAAATACCGAAATTCTTATTTTAACAAAATCGAAAAAATCTAAATATTATCTAGGTACCCAAATGTTAAAAACAAAATTGCTCTGAATATAATCTCTCAGAAAAAATATACAGTGCCCTATTCTACTCTATTTTGGAGTATATACACCAACTCCATATGCCGTCTCATGTAAAATACAGAAATTCTATATTTAAGGGATGCGAAAAAATTCTAAATATTATCTAGGAACCCCAATGTTAAAAGCAAAATTGATCTGAATGTAATCTGTCAGGAAAAATATACAATGTTTTATTGTACTCTGTTTTGGAGTATATACCACAACTCAATATGCTGTCTCATTTAAAATACCTACATTCTATAATTATGTGAATCGAAAGAAATCTAAATATTATCTAGGCACCCCAATGTTAAAAGCAAAATATATCTGAATATAATCTGTCAGAAATAATATACAGTGCCCTTTTCCACTTTGTTTTGGAGTATATACACCAACTCAATGTGCTCTGTCATGTAAAATAACGAAATTCTGATTTTAACCGAATCGAAAAAATCTAAATATTGTCTAGGCACCCCAATGTTATAAACAAAATTGCTCTGAATATAATCTGTCAAAAAAATATACAATGCCCTATTCTACTCTGTTTTGGAGTATATACACCAACTCCATATGCTCTCTCATGTAAAATACAGAAATTCTATATTTAAGTGAAACGACAAAAATCTAAATAATATCTAGGCGCCCCAAAGTTAAAAGAAAATGGCTCTTAATATAGACTGGTAGAAAAAATATACAATGCCTTATTCTACTGTGTTTTCGAGTATATACAACAACTCAGTATTCTCTCTCATTTAAAATAAAGAAATTCTAATTTTACGTGAATCGAAAGTAATCTAAATAATATCTAGGGGCCCCAAAGTTAAAAGAAAATGGCTCTGAATATAGTCTGTTAGAAAAAATATACAATGTTTTATTCTACTCTGTTTATGAGTATATACACCAACTTCGTGTACTCTCTCATGTAAAATACAGAAATTCTAATTTTACCAGAATAGTTAAAATCTAAATATTACCTAGGCACCCCAATGTTTAAAACAAAATTGCTCTGTATATAATCTGTCAAAAAAAATATACAATGCCCTATTCTACTTTGTTTTCGAGTATATACACCAACTCCACATGCTCTCTCATGTAAAAAACAGAAATTCTATATTTAAGCGAATCGAACAAAATCTAAATATTATCTACGCACCCCAACGTTAAAAGCAAAAGTGTGGTGAATATATTCGGTCAGAAAAAACATACAATGCCCGTTTCTACTCTGTTTTGTAGTATATACACCAACTCAATTTGCTCTCTCATGTAAAATAGAGAAATTCTAATTTTACCCGAATCAAAAAAATTTAAATATAATCTAGGCACCCCAATGTTATAAACAAAATTGCTCTGAATATAATCTGTCAAAAATAATATACAATGCCCTATTCTACTTTGTTTTGGAATATATACACCAACTCAGTATACTCTCTCATGTAATATACCGAAATTCTAATTTTACGTGAATCGAAAAAAATCTAAATATTATCTAGGCAACCCAATGTTAAAAGCACAATTGCTCTGAATATAATCTGTCATAAAAATTATACAATGCCATTTTTTACTCTGTATTGGAGTATATACACCAACTCAATATGCTCTCTCATGTAAAATACCCAAATTCAAAAATTATGTGAATCAAAAAAATCTATAAAATATCTATGCTCCCCAAAGTTAAAAGAAAATAACTTTGAATATAGTCTGTTAGAACAAATATACAATGCCTTATTCTACTATGATTTGGAGTATATACAGGAACTCAGTATGCTGTCTCCTGTAAAATAAAGATATTCAAATTTTACCCAAATCGAAAAATCTAAATATTATCTAGGCAACCCAATGTTAAAAACAAAATTGCTCTAAATATAATCTGTCAGAAAAAATATACAATGCCCTATTCTACTTTGTTTTTGAGTATATACACAAACTCTACCTGCTCTCTCATGTAAAATACAAAAATTCTATCTTTAAGTGAATCGAAAAAGATCTAAATATTATCTAGGCACCCCAAAGATAATCACAAAATAGCTCTGAATATAATCTGTCAGAAAAAATATACAATGTCCTCTTCTACTCTGTTTTCGAGTATATACACCAACTCCATATGCTCTCTCATGTAAAATACAGAAATTCTATATTTAAGCGAATCGACAAAAATCAAAATATTATCTACGCACCACAATGATAAAGCAAAAGTGCTATGAATATATTCGGTCAGAAAAAATATACAATGCCCTTTTCTACTCTGTTTTGTAGTACATACAAAAACTCAGTATGCTCTCTCATGTAAAATACAGAAATTCTAATTTTACCCGAATCGAAAAAATCTAAAAATTATCTAGGCACCCCAATGTTAAAAACAAAATTACTCTGTATATAATCTGTCAAAAAAAATATACAATGCCATATTGTCCTCTGTTTTTGAATATATACACCAACTCAGTATACTCTCTCATGTAAAATACCAAAATTCTAATTTTACGTGAATCGAAAAAAATCTAAATATTATCTAGGCACCCCGATATTAAAAGCAAAATTGCTCTAAATATAATCTGTCATAAAAATTATACAATGCCCTTTTCTATTCTGTATTGGAGTATATACACCAGCTCAGTATGCTCTCTCATGTAAAATAACGAAATTCTAATTTTACGTGAATCGAAATAAATCTAAATAATATCTAGACGACCCAAATTTAAAAGAAAGTGGCTCTGAATATAGTCTGTTAGACAAAATATACAATGCCTTATTCTACTCTGTTTTGGAGTATATACACTTACTCAGTATGCTCTCTCATGTAAAATACTGCAATTAAAATTTTACCCGAATCGAAAAAATCTAAATATTATCTAGGCACCCCAATGTTAAAAACAAAATTGCTCTGAATATAATCTGTCATAAAAAATATACAATGCTTTTTAGTGCTCTGTTTTGGAGTGTATACACCAACCCAATATGCTCTCTCATGTAAAATACAGAAATTCTAATTTTAAGCGAATCGAAAAAAATCTACATAATAACCTGGTGCCCCAAAGTTAAAAGAAAATGGCTCTGAATATAGTCTGTTAGAACAAATATTCAATGCCGTATTCTACTATGTTTTGGAGTATATACACCAACTCAGTATGCTCTCTCATGTAAAATACCGAAATATTAATTTTACTCGAATCAAAAAAAATCTAAATAATATCTAGGTGCACCAAAGATAAAGAAAATTGCTCTGAATATAGTCTGTTAAAGAAAATATACAATGTCTTATTCTACTTTTTTTTGGAGTATATACAGCAACTCAATATGCTGGCTCATGTAAAATACAGAAATTATTATTTTAGCGGAATCGAAATAATCTAAATATAATCTAGGCACCCCAATGTTAAAAACAAAATTGCTCTGAATATAATCTGTAAAATAAAATATAAAATGCCCTATTCTACTCTGTTTTGGAGTATATACACCACATCAGTATTCTCTCTCATGTAAAAGATTGGAATTCTAATTTTACGTGAATTGAAAAAAATCTAAATGTTATCTAGGCACCACAATGTTAAAATCAAAATTGCTCTGAATATAATCTGTCATAAAAAATATACAGTGCATTTTTCTCCTCTGTATTGGAGTATATACACCAACTCAATATGCTCTCTCATGTAAAATACCCAAATTCTAATTTTACGAGAATCGAAAAAATCTAAATAATATCAATTCGCTTCAAAGTTAAAAGAAAATGGCTCTAAATATAGTCTGTTAGAAGAAATATACAATGCCTTACTCTACTATGTTTTGAAGGATATACACGAACTCAGTATGCTCTCTCGTGTAAAATACAGAAATTTTAATTTTACCCGAATTGAAAAAATCTAAATATTATCTAGGCACCCCAATGTTAAAAACAAAATTGCTCTGTATATAATCTGTCAGAAAAAATACACAATGCAGTTTCCTACTTTGTTTTGGAGTAAATTCACCTACTCAATATGCTCTCTCATGTAAAATACAGAACTTCTAATTTTACGTGAATCGAAAAATATCTAAATATAATCTAGGCACCCATTGTTAAAAGCAAAATTGCTCTGAATATAATCTTCCAGAAAAAATATACAATGCCATTCTCTAGTATGTTTTGGAGTATGTACACCAACCCAATATGCTCTCTCATGTAAAATACTGAAATTCTAAATTTACGCTAATCAAATGAAATATAAATATTATCGTGGCACCCCAATGGTAGTAGCAAAATGGCTCTGAATATAATCTGTCATAAAATATATACAATGCTTTTTCTACTCAGTTTTGGATTATATACACCATCTCAATATGCTCTCTCATGTAAAATACCAAAATTCTAAATTTATGCGAATTGAAAAAAATCTCAATATTATCTAGGCACGCCAAGGTTCAAAGCAAAATTGCTTTGAATACAATCCGTTAGAAAAAATACACAATGCCCTCTTCTATTTGTTTTGGAGTATATACAACAACTCAATAAGCTCTCTCATGTAAAATACGGAAATTCTAATTTTACGCGAATCAAAAGAAATATAAATATTATCTAGGCAAACCAATGTTAAAAGCAAAATTGCTCTAAATATAATCTCTCAGAAAAAATCTACAATGCCCTTTTCTACTCTATTTTGGAGTATATAAACCAACTCAATATGCTCTCTCATGTGAAATACCGAAATTCTAAATTTAAGCGAATCGAAAAAAATCTAAATATTATTTAGGCACCCCAATGTTAAAAGCAAAATTGCTCTAAGTATAATCTGTCAGAAAAAATATACAATGCCCTATTCTCTATTTTGGCGTATATACACCATCTCAATATGCTCTCTCATGTAAAATACCGAAATTCTAATTTGACTCGAGTCGAAAAATATCTAAATATTATCTAGGCTCCCCAATGTTAAAAGCAAAATTGCTCTTAATATAGTCTGTCAGAGAAGATACACAATGCCCTTTTCTGCACGGTGTTGGTGTATATACACCAACTAAATATGCTCTCTCATGTAAAATACTGAAATACTAATTTTACGAGAATCGACAAAAGTCTAAATATTGTCTAGGGATTCCAATGTTAAAACTAAAATTGCTCTGAATATAATCTATCAGAAAAAATACAAAATGGCCTTTTCTAGTCTGTTTGGGAGTATATACACCAGCTCAACATGCTCTCTCATGTAAAATATCGAAATTCTAATTTTACATGAACCGAAAAAATTTAATTTTATCTTGGCACCCCAATGTTAAAAGTAAAATTGCTCTGAATATAATTTGTCAGAGAAAATATACAATGACCTTTTCTACTCTGTTTTGGAGTATATACACCAACTCAATATGGTCTTCCATGTAAAATACCGATATTCCAATTTACACGAACAGAAAAAAATCTACATATTATCTAGGAACCCCAATATTAAAAGCAAAATTCCTCTGAATATCATCTGTCAGAAGAAATATGCAATGCCCTTTTATACTCTGTTTTGGGGTATATACACAAACTCAATATGCTCTCTCATGTAAAATACCGAAATTCTAAACTTACGCGAATCGAAAAAAATCTAAATATTATCTATGCACCCCAATATTAAAAGCAAAATAGCTATGAATATGATTTTTCAGAAAAAAATATACAATGCCTTTTTCTACCCTGTTTTGGAGTATATACACCAACCAAATATGGTCTCTCATGTAAAACACCGAAATTCTATATATACTCGATCGAAAAAATCTAAATATTATCTAGGCACCCAAATGTTGATAAAAAATGGCTCTGAATATAATCTGTCAGAAAAAATATACAATGCCGTTTCTACTCTGTTTTGCAGTACATATACCAACTGAGAATGCTCTCTCATGTAAAATACCAAAATTATAAATTTACGTTAATCAAAGGAAATTTAAATATTATCTAGGCACCCCAATGTTAATAGCAAAACTGCTCTGAATATAAAATGTCAGAAAAAGTATACAATGCCCTTTTCTACTTTGTTTTGGAGTATATACACTAACTCAATATGCTCTCTCACGTAAAATACAGAAATTCTAAATTCACTCGAATTGAAAAAAATCTAAATATTAATTTGGCATCCCGATGTTAAAAGCAAAATTTCTCGGAATATTATCTGACAGAAATAATACACAATGCCCTATTCTACTCTGTTTTGGAGTATATACACCAACTCAATATGCTCTCTCATATAAAATACCAAAATTCTAATTTTACGGAAATCGAAAAAAATCTAAATAATATCTAGGCACCCCAAAGTTAAAAGAACTTGGCTCTGAATATAGTCTGTTAGAAAAAATATACAATGTCTTATTTTACTCTGTTTTGTTGTATATACACCAACTCAGGATGCTCTCTCATGTAAAATAGAGAAATTCTAATTTTACCCGATTCGAAAAAATCTAAATATTATCTATGCAACACAATGTTAAAAAAAAATTGCGCTGAATATAATCTGTCAGAAAAACTACACAATGCCCCATTTTACTCTTTCTTGGAGTATATACAACAACTCAATATGCTCTCTCAAGTAAAATACAGAAATTGTATATTTAAGCGAATTGAAAAAAATCTAAATATTATCTATGCACCCCATGTTAAAAACAAAATTGCTCTGAATATAATCTGTCAGAGAAAACATACAATACCCTATTTTACTCTGTTTTGGAGTATATACACCAACTTCATATGGTCTCTCATGTAAAATACAGAAATTCTATATTTCAGCGAATTGAAAAATATCTAAATATTATCTAGGCACTCCAATGTTAAAAGCAAAATTGCTCTGAATAAAATCTTTCAGAGAAAATACACAATGCCATTTTCTACTCTGTTTCGTATTATATAAACCAACTCAATATGCTCTTTCATGTAAAATAACGAACCTAAAATTTTACCCAAATCGAAAAAATCTAAATATGATGTAGGCACGCCAATGTTAAAAACAAAATTGCTCTGAATAAAATCTGTCAGAAAAAATGTACAATTCTACTCTGTTTTGGAGTATATACACCAACTAAGTATGCTCTCTCATGTAAAATACCAAAATTCGAAATTTACGTGAATCGAAAAAAATCTAAATATTATCTAGGAACTTCAATGTTACAAACAATATTGCTCTGAATATAATCTGTCAGACAAACTATACAATGCCCTATTCTACTCTGTTTTTGAGTATATACACCACCTCCATATGGTCTCTCATGTAAAATACAGAAATTCTACATTTAAGCGAATCGAAAATAATCTAGATATTATCTAGGCACCTGAATGTTAAAAGCAAAATTTCTCTGAATATAATCTGTCAGAAAAAATATACAATGCCCTATTCTACTATGTTTTGGAGTATATACACCAACACCATAAGCTCTCTCATGTAAAATACAGAAATTCTATATTTAAGGAAAACAAAAAATATCTAAATATTTTCTAGGCACCCCAATGTAAATAGAAAAATTTATCTGAATATAAAGTGTCAGAAAAAATACACAATTGCATTTTCTACTTTGTTTTTTAGTATATACACAAACTCAATATGCTCTCTCATGTAAAATTACGAAATTCTAATTTTACGCGAATCGAAAAAAATCTAAATAATATCTAGGCGCCTCAAAGTTTAAAGAAAATGGCTCTTAATATAGTCTGTTAGAGAAAATATACAATGCCTTATTCTACTCTGTTTTGGAGTATATACACCAACTCAGTATGCTCTTTCATGTAAAATACAGAAATTGTATATTTAAGCGAATCGAATCAAATCTAAATATTATCTAGGCACCCGTATGTTAAAAGCAAAATTCCAATGAATATAATCTGTCAGAAAAAATATACAATGCCGTTTTCTACACTTTTTTTAGTATATACACCAACTCAATATGCTCTCTCATGTAAAATACAGGAGTTCTAATTTTAGCCGAATCAAAAAAATCTAAATATTATGTAGGCACCCCAATGTTAAAAACAAAATTGCTCTTAATATAATCTATCAGAAAAAATATACAATGCCCTATTCTACTCTTTTTTGGTGTATATACAGAAACTCCATATGCTCTCTAATGTAAAATACCGAAATTCTAATTTTACACGAACCGAAAAAAATCTAAATAATATCTAGGCGCCACAACGTTCCAAAAAAATAGCTCTGAATATAGTCTGTTAGAAAAAATATACAATGCGTTATTCTACTTTGTTTTGGAATATATAAACTAACTCCATATGCTCTCTCCTGTAAAATACAAAAATTCTAATTCTACCCGAATCGACAAAATATAAATATTGTCTAGGCACCACAATGTTAAAAACAAAATTGCTCTGAATATAATGTGTCAGAAAAAATATACAATGCCCTATTCTACTCTGTTTTGGAGTATATAATCCAACTCCATATGCTCTCAAATATAAAATACACAAATTCTATATTTAAGGGAATCGAAAAAAATCTAAATATTATCCTGACACCCCAATGTTAAAAGCAAAATTGCTCTGAATATAATCTGTCAGAAAAAATATACAACGCCCTTTTGTACTTTATTTTGTTGTATATACACCAACACAGTATGGTCTCTCATGTAAAATACAAAAATTCTTATTTTACCCGAATCGAAAAAATCTAAATATTATTTAGGCAACCCAATGTTAAAAACAAAATATCTCTGAATATAATCTGTCAGAGAAAAATATACAATGCACTATTCTACTCTGTTTTGGAGTATATACACCAACTCCATATGCTCCATCATGTAAAATACAGAAATCCTATATTTAAGTGAATCGAAAACGATTTAAATATTATCTAAGCACCCCAATGTTAAAAACAAAATTGCTCTGAATATAATCTGGGAGAAAAAGTATACAATGCCCTATTCTACTCTGTTTTGGAGTATATACAGCAACTCTATATGCTCTCTCATGTAATATACAGAAATTCTAATTTTACGCAAATCGAAAAAGATCTAAATAATATATAGGCGCCCCAACGTTCAACAAATTGGCTCTGAATATAGTCTGTTGGAAAAAATATACAATGCCTTAGTCGACTTTGTTTTGGAGTATATACACCAACCCCATATGCTCTCTCATGTAAAATAGAGAAATGCTAACTCTATCAGAATCGAATAAATATAAATACTCTCTACGCACCCCAATGTTAAAAACAAAATTGCTCTGAATATAATCTATCCGAAAAAATATACAATGCCCTATTCTACTCTGTGTTAAAGTATATACACCAACTCAATATGCTCTCTCATGTAAAATACAGAAATTCTATATTTAAGGGAATCGAAAAAAATCTAAATATTATCTAGGCACCCCAATGTTAAAAGCAAAATTGCTCTGAATATAATATGTCAGAAAAAATATACAATGCCCTTTTCTACTTTGTTTTGTAGTATATACACCAACTCAATATGCTCTCTCATGTAAAATACAGAAACTCAAATTTTACCCCAATCGAAAAAATCTAAATATTATCTCGGCACCCCAATGTTAAAATCAAAATTTCTCTGAATATAATCTGTTAGAGAAAATATACAATGCCCTATTCTACTCTGTTTTGGAGTTTGTACACCAACTCAGGATGCTCTCTCATGTTAAATACCGAAATTCTAATTTTACGTGAATTGAAAAAATATAAATATAATCTAGGCACTTCAATGATAAAAACAAATTGCTCTGAATATAATCTGTCAGAAAAAATATACAATGCCCTATTGTATTCTATTTTCGAGTATATACAGCAACTCAATATGCTCTCTCATGTAAAATACAGAAATTCTAATATTACATGAATCGAAAAAAATCTAAATAATATCTAGCTGCCCCCAAGTTAAAAGAAAATGGCTCTGAATATAGTCTGTTAGAAAAAAGATACAATGCCTTATTCTACTCTGTTTTGGAGTATATACACAAACTCAGTATGCTCTCACATGTAAAATACAGAAATTCTATATTTAGGCGAATCAAAAAAAGTCTAAATATTATCTAGGCACCCCAATGTTAAAAGCAAAACTGGTCTCAATATAATGTGTCAGAAAAAATATACAATGCCCTTTTCTACTCTGTTTTGGAGTATATACACCAACTCCATATGCTCTCTCATATAAAATACAGAAATTCTATATTTAAGCGAATCGAAAAAAATCTAAATATTATCCAGGCACCCCAAGGTTAAAGAAAAATTGCTCTGAATATAATCTGTCAGAAAAAATATATAATGCCCTTTTCTACTCTGTTTTGTAGTATATACACCAACTCAATATGCTCTCCCATGTAAAATACAGAGATTATAATTTTACCCGAATCAAAAAAATCTAAATAGTATTTAGGCACCACAATGTTAAAAACAAAATTGCTCTGAATATACTCTGTCAGAGAAAATATACAATGCCCTATTTTACTCTGTTTTGCAGTATATACACCAACTCCATATGCCCTCTCATGTAAAATACAGAAATTCTATATTTAAGCGAATTTAAAAAAATCTAAATATTATCTAGGCACCCCAATGTTAAACGCAAAATTTCTCTGAATATAATCTGTCATAAAAAATATACAATGCTCTTTTCTACTCTGTTTTTGAGTATACACACCAACTCCATATGCTCTCTCATGTAAAAAAGCGAAATTCTAATTTTACGCTAATCGAAAAAAATCTAAATAATATCTAGGCACCCCAAAATTAAAATAAAATGGCTCTCAATGTAGTGTGTTAGAAAAAGTATACAATGCCTTATTCTACTTTGTTATGGAGTATATACACCAACTAATTATACTCTCATATGTACAATACCGAAATTCAAGTTTTACATGAATTGAAGAATTCTAAATATTATTTAGGCACCCGAATGGCAAAAGCAAAATAGTGCTGAATATATTCTGTGAGAAAAAATATACACTGTCCTTTGCTACTCTTTTTTGGAGTATATACACCAACTCAATAGGCTCTCTCATGTCAAATACCGAAATTCTAATTTTACCCGAATCCAAAAAAATCTAAATAATATGTAGGCGCCCCAAAGTTAAAAGAAAATGGCTCTAAATATAGTCTGTCAAAAAAAACATACAGTGCCTTATTCTACCCTGTTTTGGAGTATATACACCAACTCAGTATGCTCTCTCATGTAAAATACCGAAATTCTAATTTTACGGGAATCGAATAAAATCCAAATATTATGTAGGCATCCCAACGTTAAAAACATAATTGCTCTTAATGTAATCTGTCATAAAAAATATACAATGCCCTATTCTACTGTATTTTAAAGTATATACACCAACTCCATATGCTCTCTCATGTAAAATACAGAAATTCTATATTTAAGTGAATCGAAAAAAATCTAAATATTATTTAGGGACCACAATGTTAAAAGCAAAATTACCCTGTATATAATGTCAGAAAAAATATACAATGCCATTTTCTACTCTGTTTTAAAGTATATACACCAACTCAATATGCTCTCTCTTGTAAAATACAGAAATTCTAATTTTAGTCAAGTCAAAAAATCTAAATATTATCTAGGCACCCGAATGTTAAAAACAAATTTTCTTTGAATATCATCTATCAGAAAAAATATACAATGCCCTATTCTACTTTGTTTTGGAGTATATACACCAACTCAGTATGCTCTTTCATATAAAACACCGAAATTCTAATTTTACGTGAATCAAAAAAAAATCTAAATATTATCTAGGCACCCGAATGTTACAAGTAAAATTTCTCTGATTAGAATCTGTCAAAAAAAAATATACAATGCCCTTTTCTACTCTGTTTTGGAGTATATACACCAACTCAATTTGCTGTCTCACGTAAAATACCGAAATTCTAAACTTACGTGAATCAAAAAAAAATCTAAATATTATCTATGCACCCGAATGTTAAAAGCAAAATTGCTCTGAATATAATCTGTCAGAAAAAATATACAATGCCTTATTCTACTGTTTTGGAGTATATACACCAACTCAGTATGCTCTCTTATGTAAAATACCCAAATTCTAATTTTACGTGAATCAAAAAAAATCTAAATATTATCTATGCACCCGAATGTTAAAAGCAAAATTGCTCTGAATATAATCTGTCAGAAAAAATATACAATGCCTTATTCTACTGTTTTGGAGTATATACACCAACTCAGTATGCTCTCTTATGTAAAATACCCAAATTCTAATTTTACGTGAATCAAAAAAAATCTAAATATTATCTAGGCACCCCAATGTTAAAAAGAAAATTGCTCTGAATATAATCTGTCAGAAAAAATGTACAAAGCCCTATTCTACTCTGTTTTGGAGTATATACACCAACTCCATATATTCTCTCATGTAAAATCCGGAAATTCCATATCTAAGCGAATCGAAAAGAATCTAAATATTATCTAGGCACCCCAATGGTAAGAGCAATATTGCTCTGATTATAATCTGTCAGAACAAATATACAATGCCCTTTTCTACTCTGTTTTGGAGTATATACACCAACTAAGTATGCTCTCTCTTGTAAAATACCGAAATTCTAAATTGACGTGAATGGAAATAAATCTAAATATCATCTAGGCACCCCAATGTAAAATGCAAAATTGCTCCGAATATAATCTGTCCGAAAAAATATACAATGCCCTTTTCTACCCTGTTTTGGAGTATATACACCAACTCAATATGCTCTCTCATGTAAAATACAGAAATTCTAATTTTATGCGAATCTAAAAAAATCTAAATATTATCTAAGCATCTCAATGTTAAAAGCAAAATTGCTCTGAATATAATCTGTCAGAAAAAATATACAATGCCCCTTTCTATTCTGTTTTGTAATATATACTACAACTAAATATGCTCTCTCATGTAAACTACCGAAATTCTAATTTTACGCAAATCGAAGTAAATCTAAAAAATATCTGAGCGCCTTAAAGTTAAAATAAACTGGCTGTGAATATAGTTTGTTAGAAAAATATACAATGCATAATTCTACTCTGTTTTGGAGTATACACACCCACTCAGTATGCTGTCTCATGTAAAATACAGAAATTCGATATTTACGTGAATAGAAAAAATTTAAATATTATCTAGGCACCCCAATGTTAAAAACAATATTGCTCTGAATATAATCTCTCAGAAAAAAAATACAATGCCCTATTCTACTCTATTTTGGAGTATATACCCTAACTCCCTATGCTCTCTCATGTAAAATACAGAAATTCTATATTTAAGCGAATTGAAAAACATCTAAATATTATCTAGGCACCCAAATGTAAAAATATAAATTGCTCTGAATATGATCTGTCAGAAAATATATACAATGCCCTTTTCTACTCTGTTTTGGAGTATATACACCAACTCAGCATGCTCTCTCATGTAAAATACCGAAATTCTAATTTTACGGGAATCGAAAAAAACCAAAATAATAAGTAGGCACCCCATACCTAATCGAAAATGGCTCTGAATATAGTGTGTTAGAAAAAATATACAAGGCCTTCTTCTATTGTGTTTTGGAGTATATATAGGAACTCAGTATGCTCTCTCATGTAAGATACCGAAATTCTAAATTTACGTGAATCGAAAAAAATATAAATATTATCTAGGCACCCCAATGTTAAAATCAAAATTGCTCTAAATGTAATCTGTCAGAAAAAATATACAATTCTTTTTTTTACACTGTTTTCGAGTATATAGACCAACTCAATATGCTCTCTCATGTAAAATACCGAAATTCTAATTTTACGAGAATCGAAAAAAATCTAAATAGTATCTAGGCGCCCCAAAGTTAAAAGAGAATGGCTCTGAATATAGTCTGTTAGAAAAAATATAAAATGCCTTACTCTACTATGTTTTGGAGTATATACACCAACTCAGTACGCTCTCTCATATAAAATCCAGAAATTCTAATTTTACGCGAATCGATAAAAATCTAAAAAATATCTAGGAGCCCGAAAGTTAAGAGAAAAGGGCTCAGAATATAGTCTGTTAGCAATAATATACAATGCCTTATTCTACTCTGTTTCGGAGAATATACACCAACTCTGTATGCTCTGTCATGTAAAATACCGAAATTGTAATTTCATGTGAATCGAAAAAAATCTAAATATTATTTAGGCACCGTAATGTAAAAACAAAATTGCTCTGAATATAATCTGTCATAAAAAATATACAATGCCCTATTCTACACTGTTTTGGAGTATATAGACCAACACAATATGCTCTCTCATGTAAAATACAGAAATTCTATATTTATGCAAATCAAAAAAATCTAAATATTATCTAGGCACCCCAATGTTAAAAGCAAAATTGCTCTGAATATAATCTGTCAGAAAAAATACACAATGCCTTTTTCGACTCTGTTTTGTAGTATATTAACCAACACAATATGCTCTCTCATGTAAAATACAAAAATTCTAATTTTACCTGAATCGAAAAAATCTAAATATAATCTAGGCACCCTAATGGTAAAAACAAAATTGCTCTGAATATAATCTGTCAGAAAAAATATACAATGCCCTATTCTACTCTGTTTTGGAGTATATACACCAACTCAATATGCTCACTCATATAAAATACAGAAATTCTAATTTACGTGAATCAAATAAAATCTAAATATTATCTAGGCACCCCAATGTTAAAAACAAAATTGCTCAGAACGGAATCTGTCGAAAAAATATACAATAACGTATTCTACTCTGTTTTTGTGTATATACACCAACTCCATATGTTCTCTCCTGTAAAATACAGAAATTCTATATTTAAATGAATCGAAATAAATCTAAATATTATCTAGGCACCCCAATGTTAACAGGAAAATTGCTCTGAATATAATCTGTCAGAAAAAATATGCAACCTTATTTTCTACTCTGTTTTGTAGTATATACACCAACTGAATATGCTCTCTCATATAAAATACCGAAATTCTAATTTTACGCGAATCTAAAAAAATCTAAATACTATCTAGGAGCCCCAAAGTTAAAAGAAAATGGTTCTGAATATAGTCTCTTAGATAAAATATACAATGCCTTATTCTACTGTGTTTCGGAGTATATATATGAACTCAGTATGCTCTCTCATGTAAAATACCGAAATTCGAATTTTACGTGAAATGAAAAAAATATAAATATTATCTAGGCACCCCAATGTTAAAATATAATTGCTCTGAATATAATCTGTCAGAAAAAATATACAATGCCCTTTTCTACTCTGTTTTATGGTATATACACCAACTCAATATGCCCTCTCATGTAAAATACCGAAATTCAAATTTTACATGAATCGAAAAACATCTAAATAATATTTAGGTTCCCCAAAATTAAAAGAAAATGGCTCTGAATATCGTCTCTTAGAAAAAATTTACACTGCCTAATTCTATTCTGTTTTGGAGTATATAAACCAACTCAGTATGCTCTCTCATGTAAAATACAGAAATTCTAATTTTACATGAATCGAAAAAAATCTAAATATTATCTAGGCACCCCAATGTTAAAAGCAAAATTGCTCTGAATATAATCTGTCAGAAAAAATATACAATGCTTTATTCTACTTTGTTTTGGAGCATAGACACCAACTCCATATGCTCTCTCATGTAAAATACAGAAATTCTATATTTACGTGAATAAAAAAAATTTAAATATTATCTAGGCACCACAATGTTAAAAACAATTTTTCTCTGAATATAATCTCTCAGAAAAAAAATACAATAACTTATTCTACTCTGTTTTGGAGTATATACCCCAACCCCATAAGCTCTCTCATGTAAAATACAGAAATTCTATATTTAAGCGAATCGAAAAACATCTAAATATTATCTAGGCACCCCAATGTTAAAGGAAAAATTTCTCTGAATATACTCTGTCAGAAAATATTTACAATGCCCTTTTCTACTCTGTTTTGGAGTATATACACCAATTCAATATGCTCTCTCATGTAAAATACCAAAATATTTATATTACGCGAATCGGAAAAAATCTAAATAATATCTAGGCGCACCAAAGTTAAAAGAAAATGGCTCTCAATATAGTCTGTTAGAGAAAATATACAATGCCTTATTCTACTCTGTTTTGGAGTATATACACCAACTCAGTACACTCTCTCATGAAAATCCAGAAATTCAAATTTTACGCGAATCGATAAAATTCTAAAAAATATTTAGGTGTCCAAAAGATAACAGAAAAGGGCTCTGAATATAGTCTGTTAGAAATAATATACAATGCCTTATTCTACTCTGTTTCGGAGAATATACACCAACTCAGTATGCTCTCTTATGTAAAATACCGAAATTGTAATTTTACATGAATCCAAAAAAAAATAAATATTATTTAGGCACCCTAATGTTAAAACCAAAATTGCTCTGAATGTAATCTCTCAGAAAAAATATACAATGCCCTATTCTACTCTGTTTTGGAGTATATACACCAACACAGTATGCTCGCTCATGTAAAATACAGAAATTCTAATTTTACCTGAATCGAAAACATCTAAATATAATCTAGGAACCCCAATGTTAAAAACAAAATTTCTCTGAATATAATCTGTCAGAAAAAATATACAATGCCCTATTCTCTCTGTTTTGGAGTATATACACCAACGCAATATGCTCACTCATGTAAAATACAGAAATTCTAATTTTCCGTGAATCGAATAAAATCTAAATTTTATCTAGGCACCTCAATGTTAAAAACAAAATTGCTCGGAACATAATCTGTCGAAAAATATACAATGACGTATTCTACTCTGTTTTTGAGTATATACACCAACTCCATATGCTCTCTCATGTAAAATCAGAAATTCTATATTTAAACGAATCAAAATAAATCTAAATATTATCTAGGCACCCCAGTGTTAACAGCAAAATGGCTCTGAATAGAATCTGTCAGAAAAAATATACAATGTCCTATTCTACTCTGTATTGGAGTATATACACCAACTCAGTATGCTCTCTCATGTAAAATACCGAAATTCTAATTTTACGTGAATCTAAAAAAATCTAAATATTATCTAGGCACCGTAATGTTAAAAACAAAATTGCTCTGAATATAATCTGTCAGAAAAAATATACGATTACATATTCTACTCTGTTTTTTAGTATCTACACCAACTCCATATGCTCTCTCATGTAAAATACAGAAATTCTATGTTTAAGCGAATCGAAAAAAATCTAAATATTATCTAGGAACCCCAATGCTAAAAGCAAAATTGCTCTGAATATAATCTGTCAGAAAAAAAATCCAATGCCCTTTTCTATTCTGTTTGGTATTATATATACCAACACAATATGCTCTCTCATGTAAAATAGGGAAATTCTAATTTTACACGAATCGAAATAAATCAAAGTAATATCTAGGCGCCCCAAAGTTAAATGAAAATGGCTCTGAATATTGTCTGTTAGGAAAAATATACAATGCCTTATTCTACTCTGTTTTGGAGTATATACTCCAACTCAGTATGCACTCTAATGTAAAATACAGAAATTCTAACATTACGTGAATCAAAAAAAATCTAAATATTATCTAGCACCCAAATGGTAATAGCAAAATTGCTCTGAATATAATCAGTCAGAAAAAAAATACAATGCCCTCTTCTACTCTGTTTTGTAGGATATACGCGAACTCAATATGCTCTCTCAAGTAAAATAACGAAATTTTAATTTTTCACGAATCGAAAAAAATTTAAATGATATCTAGGCACCCCAAAATTAAAAGAAATTACCTCTGAATATAGTCTGTGTGAAAAAATATACAATGCCTTATTCTACTCTGTTTTGTAGTATATACACAAACTCAGTATGCTCTCTCATGTAAAATACTGAAATTTTAATTTTAAGTGAATCGAAAAAAATCTAAATATTATTTAGGCACTTGAATGTTAATAGCAAAATTGCTCTTAATATAATCTGTTAAAAAAATGTACAATGCCCTTTTCTATTATTTTGTAGTATATACACCAACTCAATATTCTCTCTCATATAAAATACCAAAATTCTAATTTTACACGAATCGAAAATAATCTAAATAATATCTAGGCACCCCAAATTTAAAAGAAAATTGCTCTGAATATAGTCTGTTTGAAAAATATACAATTCCTTATTTTACTCTGTTTTGGAATATATACACCAATTCAGTATGCTCTCTCATGTAAAATACCGAAATTCTAATTTTACGTGAATCTAAAGAAATCTAAATATTATCTAGGCACCACAATGTTAATAACAAAATTGCTCTTAATATAATCTTTCAGAAAAAATATACAATGCCCTATTCTATGCCGTTTTGGAGTATATACACCATCTCACTCTGCTCTCTATTGTAAAATACAGAAATTCTATATTTAAGCGAATCGAAAAACATCTAAATATTATCTAGGCACCCCAGTGTTAAAAGTAAAATGGATCTGAATATAATCTTTCGGAGAAAACATACAATGCCCTTTTCTACTTTGTTTTGGAGTATATACACCTACTCAATATGCTCTCTCTTGTAAAATACCAAAATTCAAATTTTAGGCGAATCCAAAAAAATCTAAATAATATCTAGGCACCCCAAAGTTAAAAGAAAATGGCTCTAAATATAGTCTGTTAGAAAAAATATACAATGCCTTATTCTCCTCTGTTTTGGAGTAAATACACCAACTCAGTATGCTCTCTCATGTAAAATACTGAAATAAATTTACGTGAATCAAAAAAACTCTAAATATTATCTAGACACCCCAAAGTTAAAAGCAAATTTGCTCTTAATATGGTCTGTCAGAAAGAATATACAATGCCCTCTTCTATCTTGTTTTGGAGTATATACACCAACTCCATATGCTCCCTCATGTAAAATACAGAAATTCTATATTTAAGCAAATAAAAAAAAATCTAAATAATATCTATGCACCCCAAACTTAATAGAAATGGCTCTGAATATAGTCGGTTAGATGAAATATAAAATGCCATATTCTACTCTGTTTTGGAGTATATACACCAACTTAGTATGCTCTCTCATGTAAAATACCGAAATTCTAAATTTACGTGAATTGAAAAAATCTAAATATTATCTAGGCAACCCAATGTTAAAAGCAAAATTGCTCTGAATATAATCTGTCAGAAAGAATATACAATGCCCTTTTCTACTCTCTTTTCTAGTATATACACCAACTCAATATGCTCTCTCATGTAAAACACTGAAATTCTAATTTGACGTGAATCAAAAAAAATCTAAATATCTAGATGCCACAAAGTTAAAGAAAAATGGCTCTGAATATAAACTGTTAGAAGAAATATACAATGCCTTATTCGACTCTGTTTTGGAGTATATACAAAAACTCAGTATGCTCTCTCATGTAAAATAACGAAATTCTAATTTTACCCCAATCGAAAAAATCTAAATATTATCTAGGCACCCCAATGTTAATAACAAAATTTCTGTGAATATAATCTGTCAGGTAAAATATACAAATTTCTATTCTACTCTGTTTTCGAGTATATACACCAACTCAGTATGCTCTCTCATGTAAAACACAGAAATTCTAATTTTATGTGAATCGAGAAAAATCTAAATATTATCTAGCAACCCCAATGTTAAAAGCAAAATTGCTCTGAATATAATCTGTCACAAAAAATATTCAATTCCCTATTCTACTCTGTTTTGGAGTATATACACCAACTCCATATGCTCTCTCATGTAAAATACAAATATTCTAATTTTACTTGAATCAAAAAAAATCTAAATAATATCTAGGCGCCCCAAAGTTAAAAGAATATGGCTCTGAATATAGTCTGTTAGAAGAAATATACAATGCATGATTCTACTCTGTTTTGGAGTATATACACCAACTCATGTAAAATACCGAAATTGTAATTTTACGTGAATCGAAATAAATCTAAACATTATCCAGGCACCGCAATGTTAAAAACAAAATTGCTCTGAATATAATCCATCATAAAAATATACAATGCCCTTTTCTACTCTATTTTGGAGTATATACACCAACTAAATATGCTCTCTCATGTAAAACACAGAAATTCTAATTTTACCCGTATCGAAAAAATCTAAATATTATCTTGGCACCCTAATGTTAACAACAATATTGCTCTGAATATAATCTGTCAGAGAAAATATACAATTCACTATTCTACTCTGTTTTGGAGTATATTAACTAACTCAGTATGCTCTCTCATGTAAAATACAGAAATTCTAAATTTACGTAAATCCAAAAAAATCTAAATATTATCTAGGCACCCCAATTTAAAAAAAAAATTGCTATGAAAATAATCTGTCAGAAGAAATATACAATGTCCTATTCTACTATTTTTTGGAGTATATTAACCAACTCCATATGCACTCTCATGTAAAATAGAGAAATTATAATTTTACCCAAATTGACAAAATCTAAATATTATCTAGGCACCCCAATGTTAAAAACAAAATGGATCTGAATATAATCTGTCAGAAAAATAGACAATGCCCTATTCTACTCTGTTTTGGAGTATATACAAAACTCAATATGCTCTCTCATAAAAATTCTGAAATTCTAATTTTACCGGAATTGAAAAAAATATAAGTATTATCTAGGCACCCCAATGTTAAAAGCAATGTTGCTCTGAATATCATCTGTCAGAGAAAATACACAATGCCCTTTTCTACTCTGTTTTGTAGTATATACACCAACTCAATATGCTCTCTCATGTAAAATACAGAAATTCTAATTTTACGAGAATCAAAAAAAATCTAAATAATATCTACGTGCCCCAAAGCTAAAAGAAAATGGCTCTGAATATAGTCTGTTAGAAAAAATATACAATGCCATATTCTACTCTGTTTAGGAGTATATACACCAACTCAGTATGCTCTCTCATGTAAAATACAGAAATTCAAATTTTACCCCAATCGAAAAATTCCAAATATTATCTAGGCACCCCAATGTTAAAAACAGAATTGCTCTGAATATAATCTGACAGAAAAAATATACAATGCCCTATTCTACTTTGTTTTGGAGTATATACACCAACTACATATGCTCTCTCATGTAAAATACAAAAATTCTATGTTTAGGCGAATCATAAAAAATCTAATTATTATCTAGGCACCCGAATGTTAAAAGCAATATTTCTGTGAATATAGTCTCTTAGAAAAAATATACAATGCCGTATTCTACTCTGTATTGAAGTATATACACCAACTCTATATGCTGTCTCATGTAAAATACAGAAATTCCAATTTTACGTGAATCGATAAAAATCTAATTATCTAGGCACCCTAATGTTAAAAACAAAATTGCTCTGAATATAGTCTCTCAGAATAAATATACAATTCCCTATTCTACTATGTTTTGGAGTATATACACCAACTCAATATGCTCTCTCATGTCAAAAAAGAAATTGTAATTTTACCCGAATCGAAAAAATCTAAATATTATCTAGGTACCCCAATATTAAAAACAAAATTCCTCTTAATATAATCTGTAAGGAAAAATATACAATACCCTAATATACCCTTTTTTGGAGTATATACACAAACTAAGTATGCTCTCTCATTTACAATACCGAAATTCAATATTTATGTGAATCAAAAAAAATCTAAATATTATCTAGGCACCCTATTGTTGTAAACAAAATTGCTCTGAATATAATCTGTCAGAAAAAATACACAATGCCCCATTCTACTATGTTTTGGATTATATACACCAACTCCATATACTCTCTCATGTAAAATACAGAAATTCTATATTTAAGTGAATAGAAGAAAATCTAAATATTATCTAGTCAGCCCAATGTTAAAAGAAAAATTGCTCTGAATATAATCTGTCAGAAAAAATATACAATGCCGTTTTCTACTCTGTTTTGTAGTATATACACCAACTCAATATCCTCTCTCATGTAAAATCCAGAGATTCAATTTTACCAGAATCGAAAATATCTAAATATTATCTAGGCACCCCAATGTTACAAACAAAATTTCTCTGAGTACAATCTGACAGGAAAAATACGCAAATCTTTATTCTAATCTGTTTTGGAATATATACACCAACTCAGTATGCTCTCTCATGTAAAATACAGAAATTCTAATTTTACATGAATCCAAAAAAATGTACATATTATCAAGGCACCCCAATGTTTAAAACAAAATTGCTCTGAATATAATCTCTCAGAAAAAATATACAATGCAGTATTCTACTCTGTTTGGGAGTATATACACCAACTCCATATGCTCTCTCATCTAAAATACAGAAATTCTATATTTAAGCGAATCGAAAAAAATCTAAGTATTATCTAGGCAACCCAAAGTTAAAAGGAAAATTGCTCTGAATATAATCTGTCAGAAAAAATATACAATGCCCTTTTTTACTCTGATTTGTAGTATATACACCAACTCAATATGCTCTCTCATGTAAAATAAGGAAATTCTAATCTTACCCAAAACGAAAAAATCTAAATATTATCTAGGAACCCCAATATTAAAAACAAAATTGCTCTGAATATAATCTGTCAGAAAAAATACACCATGCCCTATTCTACTCTGTTGTTCAGTATATACACCAACTCAGTATGCTCTCTCATGTAAAATACCGAAATTCTAATTTTACGTGAATCGAAATTAATCTAAATAATATCTAGGTGCCCCAAAGTTAAAAGAAAATGGCTCGCAATATAGTCTGTTAGAAAAAATATACAATGCCTTATTGTACTCTGTTTTGCAGTATATACATCAACTCAGTATGCTCTCTCATGTAAAATACAGAAATTTTAATTTTACGTGAATCGAAAAAATCTAAATATTATCTAGGCACCCCAATGTTAAAAGAAAAATTGCTCTGAATATAATCTCTCAGAAAAAATATACAATGCCCTTTTCTACTCTGTTTTGGAGTATATACACCACCTCAATATCCTCTCTCATGTAAAATACAGAAATTCTAATTTTACGTGAATCGAAAAAAATCTAAATAATATCTAGGTGCCCCAAAGTTAAAAGAAAATGGCTCTGAATATAGTCTGTTAGTGAAAATATACAATGCCTTATTCTACTCTGTTTTGCAGTATATACATCAACTCAGTATGCTCTCTCATGTAAAACACCGAAATTCAAAATGTACGTGAATTGAAAAAAATCTAAATATTATCTAGGCACACCAACCTTAAAAGCAAAATTGCTCTGAATATAATCTGTTAAAAAAAATATACAATGCCCTTTTCTACTCTGCTTTGGAGTATATACACCAATTCAATATGCTCTCTCGTGTAAAATACCGAAATTCTAATTCTACACTAATCGAAAAAAATCTAAATAATATCTAGGCACCCCAATGTTAAAAGCAAAATTGCTCTCTTTATCATTTGTCAGAAATAATATACCATGCAATTTTCGACACTGTTTTGGAGTATATACACCAATTTAATATGCTCTCTCATGTAAAATACCGAAATTCTAATTTTATGCGAATCGAAAAAAATCTAAATATTATCTAGGCACCCCAGTGTTAAAAGAAGAATTGCTCTGAATATAATCTGTCATAAAAAATATACAATGTTTTATTCTACTCTGTTTTGGAGTATATAAACCAACTCCATATGCTCTCTAACATAAAATACAGAAATTCTATATTTAAGCGAATCGAAAAAAATCAAAATATTATCTAGGCACCCCAATGTTAAAGGCAAAATTGCTCTGAATATCATCTGTCATAAAAAATATACAATGCCCTTTTCTACTCTGTTTTGTAGAAAATACACCAACTCAATATGCTCTCTCGTGTTAAATAACGAAATTCAAATTTTACGCGAATCAAAAAAAATTTAATAATATCTAGACACCCCAAAGTTAATAGAAAATGGCTCTGCATATAGTCTGTAAGAAAAAATATACAATGCCTTATTCTATTTTGTTTTGGAGTATATAAACCAACTCAGTATGTTCTCTCAGGTAAAATACAGAAATTCTAATTTTACCCGAATTGAAAAATCTAAATATTATCTAGGCATCCCAATGTTAAAAACAACATTACTCTGAATATAATCTGTCAGAAAAAATATACAATGCCCTATTCCACTGTGTTTTGGAGTATATACACCAACTCCATATGCTCTCTCAGGTAAAATACAGAAATTCTACATATAAGCGAATTAAAAAAAAATCTAAATATTCTCTAGGCACCCCAATATTAAAAGCAAAATTGCTCTGAATATAGTCTGTCAGAAAAAATATACAATGCCGTATTCTACTCTGTTTTGGAGTATATACACCAACTCAGTATGCTCTCTCATGTGAAATACCGAAATTCTAATTTAACGTGAATCGAAAAAAATCTAAATATTATCTAGGCACTCCAATGTTAAAGGCAATATTGCTCTAAATATAATCTGTCAGAAAAGATATACAATGCCCTTTTCTACTCGGTTTTGTTGAATATACACCAACTCAATATGCTCTCTCAGGTAAAATACAAAAGATCTAATTTTACCCAAATTGAAAAAATTTAACATTATCTAGGCACCCCAATGTTAAAAACAAAATTGCTCTTAATACAATCTGTCAGGAAAACTATACAATGCCCTTTTCTACTCTGTTTTGGAGTATATACACAAACTCAATATGCTTTCTCATGTAAAATACCTAAATTCCAACTTTACGCGAATCTAAAAAATTCGAAATAATATCTTTGCACCGGAAAGTTAAAAGAAAATGGCTCTGAAAATAGTCTGTTAGAAAAAATATACACTGCCTTATTCTACTCTGTTTTGGAGTATATACACTAACTCATTATGCTCTATCATGTAAAATACAGAAATTCTAATTTTACCCGAATCGAAAAGTCTAAATATTATCTAGACACCGCAATGTTAAAAAAAATTGCTCTGAATATAATCTGTCAGAAAAAATATACAATGCCTTATTTTACTCTATTTTGGAGTATATAATCCAACTCAGTGTGCTATCTCATGTAAAATACCGAAATTCTAATTTTCCATGAATCGAAAAAAATTTAATATTATCTAGGCACCCCACTGTTACAAAAAAATTGCTCTGAATATAATCTGTAAGAAAAAATATACAATGCCCTATTCTACTCTGTATTGGAGTATATACACCAACTCAGTATGCTCTCTCATGTAAAATACCGAAATTGTTATTTTAAGCGAATCGAAAAAAATCTAAATAATATCTAGGCGCCCCAAAGTTAAAAGAAAATCTCTGTCAATATAATCTGTTAGAAAAAATATACAATGCCTCATTCTACTCTGTTTTGGAGTATATACACCAACTCCGTATGTTCTCTCATGTAAAATACTGAAATTTTAATTTTACACGAATGGAAAAAATCTAAATTTTATCTAGGCACCCCAATCTTAAAAACATAATTGCTCTGAATATATTCTGTCAGACAAAATATACAATGCGTTATTCTACTCTGTTTTTGAGTATATACACCAACTCAATATGCTCTCTCATGTAAAATACCGAAATTCTAATTTTACGGAAATCGAAATAAATTTAAATAATATCTAGGCGCCCCAAAGTTAAAAGAAAATGGCTCTGAATATAGTCTGTTAGAAAAAATATACAATGCCCTTTTCTACTCTGTTTTGGAGTATATACACCACCTCCATATGCTCTCTCATGTAAAATACAGAAATTCTAAATATAAGCGAACCAAAAAAAAATCTAAATATTATCAAGGCACCCGAATGAAAAAAACAAAATGGCTCTGAATATAAACTGTCAGATAAAATATACAATTCCCTACTCTACTGTGTTTTCTAGTATATACACCACCTCCATATGCTCTCTCATGTAAAATACAGAAAATCTATATATAAGTGAATCAAAAAAAATCTAAATATTATCAAGACACCCCAATGTTAAAAACAAAATGGCTCTGAATATAAACTGTCAGATAAAATATACAATTCCATAATCTACTGGGTTTTCCAGTATATACACCAACTCCATATGCTCTCTCATGCAAAATACAGAAATTGAATATTTAAGCGAATCGAAAAATAATCTAAATGTTATCTAGTCACCCCAATGTAAAAAGAAGAATTCCTCTGAATATAATCTGTCAGAAAAAATATACAATGCCTTATTCTACTGTGTTTTGGAGTATATACACCAACTCACTCTGCTCTCTCATGTAAAATACTGTAATTCTAATTTTACGTGAATTGAAAAAAATCTAAATATTATCTCGGCACCCCAATGTTAAAAACAAAATTTCTCTGAATATAATCTGTCAGAAAGAATATACAATGCCCTATTCTACTATTTTTTGGAATGTATACCACAACTCCATATGCTCTCTCATGTAAAATTAAAAAATTCTAATTTTACTCGAATTGAAAAAATCTAAATATTGTCTAGGCACCCCAATGTTAAAAACCAAAATGCTCTGAATATAATCTGTCACAAAAAATATACAATGCCTTATTCTACTCTGTTTTTGAGTATATACACCAACTCAGTATGCTCTCTCTTGTAAAATACCGAAATTCTATATTTACGTGAATCGAAAAAAATCTAAATACTATCTAGTCGCCCCAAAGTTAAAAGAAAATAGCTCTGAATATAGTCTGTCAGAAAAAATATACAAGGCCCTGTTCTTCTCTGTTTTGGAGTATATACACCAACTCAATATGCTCTCTCATGTAAAATACAGAAATTCTAATTTTACCCGAATCGAAAAATATAAATATTATCTAAGCTCCCCAATGTTAAAAGCAAAATTGCTCTTAATATAATCTGTGAGAATAAATAAACAATGCCCTTTTCTACTCTCTTTTTTAGTATATACACGAACTGAATATGCTCTCTCATGTAAAATAACGAAATTCTAATTTTACATGAATCGAAATAAATCTAAATAATATCAAGGCGCACCAAAGTTAAAAGAAAATGCCTCTGAATATAGTCTGTTAGAAAACATATACAATGCCTTATTCTACTCTGTTTTGGACTATATATATCAACTCAGTATGCTCTCTCATGTAAAATACAGAAATTCTAATTTTACCCGAATCGAAGAAATATAAATATTATGTAGGCTCTCCAACGTTAAAAAAAAATTGCTCTGAATATAATCTGTGAGAAAAAGTATACAATGACCTTTTCTACTCTCTTTTGTACTATATACACCAACTCAATTCGCTCTCTCATGTAAAATACAGAAATTCTAATTTTACACGAATCAAAAAAAATCTAAATAATATCTAGGCCACCCAAAGTTAAAAAAAAGTCTCGGAATATAGTCTGTTAGAAAAAATATACAATGCGTTATTCTACTCTGTTTTGGAGTATATACACCAACACAGCATGCTCTCTCATGTAAAATACCGAAATTCTAATTTTACGTGAATCCAAAAAAATGTAAATAATATCTTGGTGCCCCAAATTTAAAACAAAATGGCTATGAATATAGTCTGTTAGAAAACATATACAATGCCTTATTCTACTTTGTTTTGGAGTATATACACTAACTCAGTATCCTCTCTCATTTAAAATACAGATATTCTAATTTTACCCAAATTGAAAATACTTAAATATAATCTAGGCACCCCAATGTTAAAAAGAAAATTGCTCTGAGTATAATCTGTCAGAAAAAATATTCAATGCCCTACTCTCTGTTTTGTAGTATATACACAATCTCAACTGAATATGCTCTCTCATGTAAAATACAGAAATTCTAATTTTAACAGAATCGAAAAAATCTAAATATTATCTAGGCTCCCCAATGTTAAAAACAAGATTGCTCTCAATATATTCTGTCAGAGAAAATATACAATGCCGTATTCTACTCTGTTTTGGAGTATATACACCAACTAAATATGCTCTCTCATGTAAAATACCGAAATTCTAAGTTTACGCGAATCGAAGAAAATCTAAATAATATCTAGGCGCCCGAAATGTAAAAGAAAATGGCTATAAATATAGTCTGTTAGAAAAAATATACAATGCCTTATTCTATTCTGTTTTGGAGTACATACAGCAACTCAGTATGCTCTCTCACGTAAAATACAGAAATTCTAATTTTACCCGAATCGAAAAAATCTAAATATTATCTAGGCACTCCAATGTTAAAAACAAAATTGCTCTGAGTATAATCTGTCAGAATAAATATACAATGCCCTATTCTACTTTTTTCTGGAGTATATACACCAACTCCATATGCTCTCTCATGTAAAATACAGAAATTCTATATTTAAGCAAATTGAAAAAAATCTAAATATTATCTAGGCACCCCAATGTTAAAAGCAAAATTGCTCTGAACATAATCGGCCAGAAAAAATATACAGTGCCCATTTTTACTTTTTTTTGGAGTATATACAGAAACTCAATATGCTCTGTCATTTAAAATACTGAAATTTTAATTATACGCGAATCCAAAAAAAATCTAAATAATATCTTGGTGCCCCAAATTTAAAAGAAAACGGCTCTTAATATAATCTGTTAGAAAAAATATACAATGCCTTATTCTACTCTGTTACTGGGTAAATACACCAACTCAGAATGATCTCTCATGTAAAATACAGAATTTTTAATTTTACCCGATCAAAAAAATCTAAATATTATCTCAGCACCCGAATGTTAAAAACAAAATTGCTCTGAATATAATCTGTCAGAGAAAATATACAATGCCCTATTCAATGTTTTGTAGTATATACACCAACTCAACTCAATATGCTCTCTCATGTCAAATACAGAAATTCTAATTTTACCCGTATCGAAAAAATCTAAATATTATCTAGGCTTCCCAATGTTAAAAACAGGATTGCTCTTAATATATTCTGTCAGAGAAAATATAAAATGCCGTATTCTACTCTGTTTTGGAGTATATACACAAACTCAATATGCTCTCTCATGTAAAATACCGAAATTCTAAGTTTACGCGAATCGAAGAAAATATAATCAATATCTAGGCGCACCAAAGATAAAAGAAAATGGCTCTAAATATAGTCGGTTAGAAAAAATATACAATGCCTTATTCTATTTTGTTTTGGAGTATATACAATAACTCAGTATCCTCTCTCATTTAAAATACATAAATTCAAATTTTACCTGAATCGAAAAAATCTAAATATTATCTAGGCACCCCAATGTTAAAAACAAAATTGCTCTGAGTATAATCTGTCACAAAAAGTATACAATGCCCTATTCTACTCATTTTTGAAGTATAAACACCAACTCAATATGCTGTCTTATGTAAAATAAAGAAATTCTATATTTAAGTGAATCGAAAAAAATCCTAAATATTATCTAGGCACTCCAATTTTAGAAACAAAATTGCTCTGAATATAATCTCTCATAAAAAAATATACAATGCCTTATTCTACTCTGTTTTGGAGTATATACAAAACTCCATAAGCTCTCTTATGTAAAATACAGAAATTCTATATTTAAGCAAATTGAAAAAAATCTAAATATCATCTAGGCACCCCAATGTTAAAAGCAAAATTGCTCTGAACATAATCTGTCAGAAAAAATATACAATGCAGTTTTCTACTCTGTTTTGGAGTATATACACCAACTCAGTATGCTCTCTCATGTAAAATACAGAAATTCTAATTTTACGTGATTCGAAAATAATCTAAATATTATCTAGGCACTCCAATGATAAAAGAAAATGGCTCTGAATATAGTCTGTTAGAAAAAATATACAGTGTTTTATTCTACTCTGTTACGAAGTGTATACACCAACTCAGTATGCTCGCTCATGTAAAATAGAGAAATTCTAATTTTACCCAAATCGAAAAAATCTAAATATTATCTAGGCACCCCAATGTTAAAAACAAAATTGCTCTGAGTATAATCTGTCACAAAAAGTATACAATGCCCTATTCTACTCATTTTTGAAGTATAAACACCAACTCAATATGCTGTCTTATGTAAAATAAAGAAATTCTATATTTAAGTGAATCGAAAAAAATCCTAAATATTATCTAGGCACTCCAATTTTAGAAACAAAATTGCTCTGAATATAATCTCTCATAAAAAAATATACAATGCCTTATTCTACTCTGTTTTGGAGTATATACAAAACTCCATAAGCTCTCTTATGTAAAATACAGAAATTCTATATTTAAGCAAATTGAAAAAAATCTAAATATCATCTAGGCACCCCAATGTTAAAAGCAAAATTGCTCTGAACATAATCTGTCAGAAAAAATATACAATGCAGTTTTCTACTCTGTTTTGGAGTATATACACCAACTCAGTATGCTCTCTCATGTAAAATACAGAAATTCTAATTTTACGTGATTCGAAAATAATCTAAATATTATCTAGGCACTCCAATGATAAAAGAAAATGGCTCTGAATATAGTCTGTTAGAAAAAATATACAGTGTTTTATTCTACTCTGTTACGAAGTGTATACACCAACTCAGTATGCTCGCTCATGTAAAATAGAGAAATTCTAATTTTACCCAAATCGAAAAAATCTAAATATTATCTAGGCACCCCAATGTTAAAAACAAAATTTTCTGAATATAATCTGTTAGAATAAATATACAATGCCCTATTCTACACTTTTTTGAAGTCTATACACCAACTCCATATGCTCTGTCATGTAAAATACAGAAAAAATATACAATGCCCTATTCTCTGTTTTGTATTACATACACCAACTCAACTCTCTATGATTTTTCATGTAAAATAACAAAATTCTAATTTTACGTGAATCGAAGAAAATCTAAATAATATCTAGGTGCCCCAAAAATAAAAGAAAATGGCGCTGAATATAGTCTGTTAAAAAAAATATACAATGCCCTATTCTACTCTGTTTTGGAGTATATATACCAATACAGTTTGCTCTCTCATATAAAATACAGAAATTCAAATTTTACCCAAATAGTAAATATCTAAATATTATGTAGGCACCCCAATGCTAAAAACAAAATTGCTCTGAATATAATCTGTTAGAATAAATATACAATGCCCTATTCTACTCTTTTTTGAAGTATATACACCAACTCCATATGCTCTGTCATGTAAAATACAGAAATTCTATATTTAGGTGAATCGAAAAAAAACCTAAATATTATCTAGGCACCCCAACGTTAAAAGCAAAATTGCTCTGAATGTAATCAGTCATAAAACTATACAATGCCCTATTCTACTCTATTCTGGAGTATATACACCAACTCAATATGCTCTCTCAAGTAAAATATCGAAATTCTAAATTTACGCGAATCAAAAAAAATCTAAATAATATCTATGCGCCCCAAAGTTAAAAGAAAATGGCTCTGACTATAGTCTGTTACAAAAAATAAACAATGCCTTATTCTCCTCTGTTTTGGAGTACATACACCAACACAGTATGCTCTCTCATGTAAAATACCGAAATTCTAATTTTACGAGAATCGAAAAAAATCTAATAATCTAAATAATATCTATGAGCCCCAAAGTTAAAATAAAATGGCTCTGAATACAGTCTGTTAGAAAAAATATACAATGCCTTTTTCTACTCTGTTTTGGAGTATATACACCAACTCAGTATGCTCTCTCATGTAAAATACAGAAATTATAGTTTTACCCGAATCAAAAAAAATCTAAATATTATCTAGGCACCCAATGTTATAAACAAAATTTCTCTGAATATAATCTGTCAGAAAAAATATACAATGACCTATTCTACTCTGTTTTGGGGTATATACACTAACTCCATATGCTCTCTCATGTAAAATTCAAAAATTCAATATTTTACCGAATCGGAAAAAATCTAAATATTATCTAGGCACTCCAAAGTTAAAAGCAAAATTGCTCTGAATATTATCTGTCAGGTAAAATATACAATGCCCTTTTTTACTCTGTTTTGTTGTATAAACACAAACTCAATATGTTCTCTCATGTAAAATATTCAAATTCTAAATTTTCTCAAATCCAAAAAAAATCTAAATAATATCTAGGAACCCCACTCTTCAAAGAAAAATTGCTCTGAATATAATCTATCACAAAAAATATACAATGCCCTATTCTACTCTGTTTTGGAGTATATACACCAACTCAGTATGCTCTCTCATGTAAAATAACGAAATACTAATTTTACGTGAATCGAAAAAAAATCTAAATATTATCTAGGCACCGCACGGTTAAAAGTAAAATTGCTCTAAATATACTCTGAAAGAAAAAATATGTAATGCCCTTTTCTACTTTTTTTTAAAGTATATACACAAACTCAATATGCTCTCTCATGTAAAATACGGAAATTCTAATTTTACGCGAATCGAACAAAATCTAAATAATATCTAGGTGCCCGAAATTTAAAAGAAAATGGCTATGAATAAAGCGTGTTAGAAAAAAATATACAATGCCTTATTCTACTCTGTTTTGGAGTATATACACCAACTCAGTATGCTCTCTCTTGTAAAATACAGAAGTTTTATATTTAAGCGAATCGAAAAATATCTAAATAATATCTAGGCACCCCAATGTTAAAAGAAATATTGCTCTGAATATAATCTGTCAGAATAAATATACAATGCTCTATTCTACTCTGTTTTGGAGTGTATACACCAACTCCATATGCTCTCTCATGTAAAATACAGAAATTCTATATTAAAGCGAATCGAAAAAAATGTAAATTTTATCTAGAAACCCCAATGTTAAAATCAAAATTGCTCTGAATATAATCTGTCAGAAAAAATATACAATGCCGTTTTCGACTCTGTTTTGTAGTATATACACCAAATTAATATGGTCTCTCATGTAAAATACACAAATTCTAATTTTACCAGAATCGAAAAAATCTAAATAAGATCTAGGCCCCTCAAAAGTAAAAGAAAATGGCTCTGAATATAGTCTGTTAGACAAAATATACAATGCCTTATTCTACTTTATTTTGGAGTATATACCCCAACTGAGTATGCTCTCTGAGCTAAAATACCGAAAAAATAATTTTACGTGAATCAAAAAAAATCGAAATATTATCTAAGCACGTCAATGTTGAAAACAAAATTGCTCTGAATATAATCTGTCAGAAAAAATATACACTGCCCTACTCTACTCTGTTTTGGAGTATATACAGCAACTCCATATGCTCTCTCATGTAAAATACAGAAATTGAAATTTTACCCAAATCGAAAAAATCTAAATATTATCTAGGCACCCCAATGTTAAAAACATAACTCCTCGAAATATAATCTGTCATAAAAATATACAGTGCCGTATTGTACACTGTTTTGGAGTATATAAACCAACTCAGTATGCTCTCTTATGGAAAATACCGAAATTCTAATTATACGTAAATCGAAAAAAATCTAAATATTATCTTGGTACCCCAACGTTAAAAGCAAAATGGCTCTGAATATAATCTGTTGGTAAAAATATACAATTCCTTATTCTACTATGTTTCAGAGTATATACACCAACTCAGTATGCTCTCTTAGGTAAAATATAGAAATTCTAATTTTCACTGAATCGAAAAAATCTAAATATAATCTAGGCACTTCAGTGTTAAAAAAAATTGCTCTGAATATATTCTGTCAGAAAAAATATACAATGCCCTATTCTACTCTGTTTTGGAGTATATACACCAACACAATATGCTCTCTCATGTAAAATGCAGAAATTCTATATTTAAGCGAATCGAAAAAAATCTAAATATTATCTATGCACCCCAATTTTAAAACCAAAATTGCTCTGAATATAATCTGTCAAAAAAAATATACAATGCCCTATTCTACTCTGTTTTGTAGCATATACACCAACTCAATATGCTGTCTCATGTAAAGTACCGAAACTCTAATTTTACTCGAATCGAAAAAAATCTAAATAATATCTAGGCACCCCAAATTTAAAAGAAAATAGCTACGAATACAGTCTGTTAGAAAAATATACAATGCTTTATTCTACTCCGTTTTGGAGTATATACACCAACACAATATGCTCTCTCATGTAAAATAACGAAATTCTAATTTTACGAGGATCAAAAAAAATCTAAATATTATCTAGGCACCCCAATGTTAAAAGCAAAATTTCTCTGAATATAATCTGTCAGAAAAAATATACAATGCCCTGTTCTACTCTGTTATCATGTATATTCACCAACTCCATATGCTCTCTCATGTAAAATAAAAAATTCTATATTTAAGCAAATCGAAAAAAATCTAAATATTATCTAGGCACCCCAATGTTAAAAACAAAATTGCTCTGAATATTATCTGTCAGAAAAAATATACAATGCCCTATTCTACTCTGTTTTGGAGTATATACTCCAACTCCATATGCTCTCTCATGTAAAACACAGAATTTCTATATTTAAGCGAATCGAAAAATATCTAAATATTATCTAGGCACCACAACAATAAAAGCAAAATTGCTCTGAATATAATCTGTCATAAAAAATATACAATGCCCTTTTCTATTCTGTTTTGTAGTATATACACCAAATCAACATGCTCTCTCATGTAAAATACAGAAATTCTTATTTTACCCGAATCGAATAATTCTAAATATAATCTAGGCACCCCAATGTTAAAAACACAATTGCTCTGAATATAATCTGTTAGAAAAAATATACAATGCCCTATTCTAACCGGTTTTGGAGTATATACACCAACTCAGTATGCTCTCTCATGTAAAATACAGAAATTCTAATTTTACGTGTATCGAAAAAAATCTAAATATTATCTAGGCACCCCATGTTAAAAGCAAAATTGCTTTGAATATAATCTCTCAGAAAAAATGTACAGTGCAGTTTACTACTCTCTTTTGAAGTATATACACCAACTCAATATGCTCTCTCATGTAAAATACCGAAATTTTAATATTACGTGAATTGAAAAAATCTAAATAATATCTAGGCAACCCAAAGTTAAAAGAAAATGGCTCTGAATATAGTCTGTTAATAAAAATACACAATGCTTTATTCTACTCTGTTTTGGAGTATATACACCAACTAAGTATGCTCTCTCATGTAAAATACTGAAATTCTAATTTACCCGAATCGAAAAAAATCTAAATATTATCTAGGCACCTTAATGTTAAAAACCAAATAGCTCTGAATATAGTCTGTCAGAAGAAAATATACAATGCCCAATTATACACTGTTTTCGAGTATATACACCAATTCAATATGCTCTCTCATGTAAAATACAGAAATTCTGTATTTAAGGGTATCGAATAAAATCTAAATATTATCTAGGCACCCCAACGTTAAAAGCAAAATTGCTCTGAATATAGTCTGTCAGAGAAAATATTCAATGCCCTCTTCTAGTTTGTTTTGTAGTATATACACCAACTCAATATGCTCTCTCATGTAAAAAACAGAAACCTTAATTTTACCCGAATCAAAAAAATCTAAATATTATCTAGGCAACCCAATGTTAAAAACAAAATTGCTCTGAGTATAATCTGTCAGAAAATATATACAATGCCCTATTTTACTTTTTTCTGGAGTATATACACCAACTCCATAAGCTCTCTCATGTAAAATACAGAAATTCTATATATAAGCGAATGGAAAAAAATCTAAATATTATCTAGGTACCGCAATGTTAAAAGAAATATTGCTCTGAATATAATCTGTCATAAAAAACATACAATGCCCTTTTCTATTCTGTTTTGCAGTATATACACCAAATCCATAGGCTCTCTCCTGTAAAATACCGAAATTCTAATTTTACGTGAATCGAAAAAAATCTAAATAATACCTAGGCGCCCCAATGTTAGAAGAAAATGGCTCTGAATATAGTCTGTTAGAAAGAATATACAATGCCTTATTCTACTGTGTTTTGGAGTATATACACCAACTCCATATGCTCTCTCGTGTAAAATACAGAAATTCTAATTCTATCCGAATCGAAAAAATCTAAATATTATCTAGGCACCCCAATGTTAAAAGCAAAGTTGCTCTGAATATAAACTGTCAGAAAAAATATACAATGCCCTATTCTACTCTGTTTTTGAGTATATACACCAACTCTACCTGCTCTCTAATGTAAAATACAGAAATTCTATATTTAGGCGAATCGAAAAAAATCTAAATATTATCTAGGCACCACAATGTTTAGAACAAAATTGCTCTGAATATAATCTGCCAGAAAAAATATACAATGCCCTTTTCTACTCTGTTTTGGAGTATATACACCAACTCCATATGCTCTCTCATGTAAAATAAAAAAATTCTATATTTAAGCAAATCGAAAAAAATCTAAATATTATCTAGGCACCCCAATGTTAAAAACAAAATTTCTTTGAATATAATCTGTCAGAAATAATATACAATGCCTTATTCTACTCTGTTTTGAATTATATACACCAACTCCATATGCACTCTCATGTAAAATACAGAAATTCCATATTTATGCAAATCGACAAAAATCTAAATATAATCTAGGCACCCCAAAGTTAAAATCAAAATTTCTCTTAATATAATCTGTCAGAAAAAATATACAATGCCCTTTTCTACTCTGCTTTGGAGTATATACACCAAATCAATAGGCTCTCTCATGTAAAATACCAAAATTCGAATTTTACGTGAATCGAAAAAAATCTAAATAATATCTAGGCGTCCCAAAGTTAAAAGAAAATGGGTATGAATATAGTCTGTCAGAAAAACTGTACAATGCCCTTTTCTACTTTGTTTTGGACTATATACACCAACTCAATATGCTCTCTCATGTAAAATACCGAAATTCTAATTTTACGCAAATCGAAATAAATCTAAATAATATCTAGGCACCTTAAAGTTAAACGAAAATCTCTCTGAATATAGTCAGTTAGAAAAAATATAGAATGCTTTATTCTACTCTATTTTGGAGTATATACACCAACTCCATATGCACTCTCATGTAAAATACAGTAATTCTATATTTAAGTGAATGGAAAAAATTTAAATATTATCTAGACACCCCAATGTTAAAAACAAAATTTCTCTGAATATAATTTGTCAGAAAAAATATACAAGGCCCTTTTCTACCCTGTTTTGGAGTATATACAACAACTCCATATGCTCTCTCGTGTAAAATACAGAAATTCTACGTTTAAGCGAATCGAAAAATATCTAAATATTATCTAGGTACCAGAATAATAAAAACAAAATTGCTCTGAATATAATCTGTCAGAAAAAATATACAATGCCCTATTCTACTCTGTTTTGAAGTATATACACCAACTCCATATGCTCTCTCATTTAAAATTCAGGAACTCTACATTTAAGCGAATCGAAAAAATTCTAAATATTATCTAGGTACCCCAATGTTAATAGAAAAATTGCTATGAATATAGTCTGTCTTAGAAAATATAAAGTGCCCTTGTCTACTTTGTTTTGGAGTATATACACCAACTCAGTATGCTCTCTCATGTAAAATACAGAAATTCTAGTTTTATGCGAATCGAAAAAAATCTAAATAATATCTAGGCGCCCCAATGTTAAAAGAAAATTGCTGTGAATATAGTCTGTTAGAAGAAATATACAATGCCTTATTCTACTATGTTTTGGAGTATGTACACCAACTCAATATGCTCTCTCATTTAAAATACAGAAATTCTATCGTTAAGCAAATCGAAAATATCTAAATATTATCTAGGCACCCCAATGTTAAAAACAAAATCGCTCTGGATATAATTTGTAAGAAAAAATATACAATGCTTTTTTCTATTCTGTTTTGGAGTATATACACCAACTCCATATGCTCTCTCATGTAAAATACAGAAATACTATATTTAAGCGAATCGAAAAAAATCTAAATATTAATTAGGCACCCCAATGTTAAAAACAAAATTGCTCTGAATATAATCTGTCATAAAAAATATACAATGCCTTATTTTACTCTGTTTTGGTGTATATACACCAACTCAATTTGCTCTCTCATGTAAAATACAAAAATTCTATATTTAAGAGAATCGAAAAAAATCTAAATATTATCTAGGCACCCCAATGTTAAAAACAAAATTGCTCTGAGTATAATCTGTCAGAAAAAATATCCAATGCCTTATTATACTCTGTTTTGGAGTATATACACCACCTCAATATGCTCTCTCATATAAAATAGAGAAATTCTATATTTAGCGAATCGAAAAAAATCTAAATATTATCTAGGCACCCCAATGTTAAAAGCAAAATTGCTCTGAATATGAACTGTCAGAAAAAATATACAATACCCTTTTCTACTCTGTTTTTTAGTATATAAACCAAATCAATATGCTTTCTCATATAAAATACCGAAATTCTAATTTTACGCCAATCGAATAAAATCTAAATATTATCTAGGCACCCCTATGTTAAAAGCAAAATTGCTCTGAATATAATCTTTCAGAAAAAATATACAATGCCCTTTTCTACTCTATTTTGGAGTACATACACCAACTCTACATGCTCTCTCATGAAAAATACAGAAATTCTATATTTAAGCAAATGAAAATAAATCTAAATAATATCTAGGTGCCCCAAAGTTAAAAGAAAATGGCTCTGAATATAGTATGTTATAAAAAATATACAATGCCTTATTCTACTATGTTTTGGAGTATATACAACAACTCAGTATGCTCTCTTGTGTAAAATAGTTAAATTCTAATTTTACCCAAATCGAAAAAATCTAAATATAATCAAGGCACCCCAATTTTAAAAACAAAATTGCTCTGGATATAAACTCTAAGAGAAAATATACAATGCCCAATTCTACTCTGTTTTTGAGTATATACACCAAATCTACATGCTCTCTCATGTAAAATACAGAAATTCTATATTTAAGCGAATCGAAAAAAATCTAAATATTATCTAGGCACCCTAATGTTAAAAGAAAAATTGCTCTGAATATAATCTATCAGAAAAAATACACAATGCCCTTTTCTACTCTGTTTTGGAATATATACACCAACTCAGTATTTTCTCTCATGTAAAATACTGAAATTCTAATTTTACGTGAATCGAAAAAAATCTAAATATTATATAGGCACCCCAATGTCAAAAGCAAAATTGCTCTGAATATAATCTGTCTGACAAAATATACAATGTTTTTGTCTACTTTTTTTTGAAGTGTATAAACAACTCCATATGTTCTCTCATGTAAAATACCGAAATTCTTTTTTTATGTGAATCAAAAAAAATCTAAATAATATCTAGGCACCACTATAATAAAAACAAAATTCCGCTGAATATAATCTGTCAGAAAAAATATACAATGCCCTTTTCTATTCTGTTTTGGGGTATATAACGCAACTCTAAATGCTCTCTCATATAAAATACAGAAATTTTATATTTAAGTGAATCAAAAACAATATAAATATTATCTAGGCACCCTAATGTTGAAAGCAAAATTGCTCTGAATATAATCTGTCATAAAAAATATACAATGCCCTATTCTACTCTATTTTGTAATATATACACCAACTCCATATGCTCTCTTATGTAAAATACAGATATTCTAATTTTAGCAGAATCGAAATAATCTAAATATTATCTAGGCACCCCAATGTTAAAAACAAAATTGCTCTAAATATAATCAGTCAGAAATAATATACAATGCCCTATTCTACTCTGTTTTGGAGTAGGTACACCAACTCAATATGCTATCTTATGTAAAATAACGAAATACAAATTTTACGCAAATCGAAACAAATCTGAAAAATATCAAGGCGCCCCAAAGTTAAAAGAAAATGGGTCTGAATATAGTCTGTTAGAAAAATTATACAATGCCTTATTCTACTATGTTTTGGAGTATATACACCAGTTCACTATGCTCTCTCATGTAAAATACAAAAATTTTTTTTTAAGAGAATCGAAAAAAATCTAAATATTATCTAGGCACCCCAATGTTAGAAGCAAAATTGCTCTGAATATAGTCTGTCAGAAAAAAATATACAATGCCATTTTCTACTCTGTATTGTAGTATATACATCAACTCAATATGCTCTCTCATGTAAAATAAAGAAATTCTAATTTTACCCGAAGCGAAAAAATATAAATATAATCTAGGCACCACTATGTGAAAAACAAAATTGTGTTGAATATAATCTGTCAGAAAAAATATAGAATGCCCTATTCTACTCTGTTTTGGAGTATATAAACCAACTCCATATACTCTCTCATGTAAAATACAAAAATTCTGTATTTAAGCGAATGGAAAGAAATCTAAAAATTATCTATGCAACCCAATGTTAAAAGCAAAATTGCTCTGAATATAATCTGTCAGAAAAAATATACAATGTCACTTTCTACTCTATTTTGGAGTATATACACCAACTCAATATGCTCTCTCATGTAAAATACCGTAATTCTAATTTTACGTGAATCGAAAGAAATCGAAATAATATCTAGGTTCCCAAAAGATAAAGGAAAATTGCTCTGAATATATTCTGTCAGAAAAATATACAATGCCTTATTCTACTCTGTTTTGGAGTGTATACACCAAATCAGTATGCTCTGTCATGTAAAATACAGAAATTCTAATTTTACCTGAATCGAAAACATCTAAATATTATCTAAGCACCCCAACGTTAAAAACAAAACTTCTCTGAATATAATCTGTCAGAAAAAATATACAATGCCCTTTTCTACTTTTTATCGGAGTATATACACCAACTCAAAATGCTCTGTCATGTAAAATACCGAAATTCAAATTTTACGTGAATCGAAAAAAATCTAAATAATATCTAGGCGCCCTAACGTTAAAAGAAAATGGCTCTAAATATAGTGTGTTAGAAAAAATATACAATGCATTATTCTACTCTCTCTTAAAGTATATAAACAAACTCCGTATGCTCTCTCATGTGAAATACCGAAATTCTAATTTTAACAAAATTGAAAAAATGTAAATATTATCTAGGCACCTAAATGTTAAAAACAAAATTGCTCTGTATATAATCTCTCAGAAAAAATATACAATGCCCTATTCTACTCTTTTTTGGAGTATATACACCAACTCCATATGCTCTCTCATGCAAAATACAGAAATTCGTATTTTACCCAAATCGAAAATATCTAAATATTATGTTGGCACCACAATGTTAAAAACAAAACTGGTCTGAATATAATCTCTCAGATAAAATATACAATGCCCTATTCTCCTCTGTTTTGGAGTATATACACAAACTCCATATGCTCTCTCATGTAAAATACAGAAATTCTATATTTAAGTGAATCAAAAAATTCTAAATATTATCTAGGCTCCCCAAAGGCAAAAGAAAATGTCTCAGAATATAGTCTGTTAGAAAAAATATACAATACCTTATTCTACTCTGATTTCAATATATACACCAACTCGGTATGCTCTCTCATGTAAAATACCGAAATTCTAATTTTACGCAAATCAACAAAAATCTAAATAATATCTAGGCGCCCCAAAGTTAAAAGAAAATGGCTCTGAATACAGTCTGTTAGAAAAAATATACAATGCCTTATTCTACTCTGTTTTGCAGTATATACACCAACTCAGTATGCTCTCTCATATAAAATAACGAAATTCTAATTTTACGTGAATCGAAAAAAATCTAAATGTTATCTAGGCACCGCAATGTTAAAAGCAAAATTGCTCTGAATATAATCAATCAGAATAAATATACAATGTCCTTTCCTACTCTGTTTTGGAGTATATACACCTACTCAAAATGCTGTCTCATGTAAAATATTGAAATTCAAATTTTACGTGAATCGAAAAAAATCTAAAGAATATCTAGGCACCCCAAAGTTAAAAGAAAATGGCTCTTAATATAGCCTGTTAGAAAAAATATACAATGCCTTATTCTACTCTGTTTTAATGTATATTCACCAACTCACTATGCTCTCTCATGTAAAATATCAAATTCTAATTATACCCGAATCAAAAAAATTTAAATATTATCTAGGCACCCCAATGTTAAAAACAAAATTGCTCTGAATATAATCTGTCAGATAAAATATACAATGCCCTATTCTACTCTGTTTTCGAGTATATACACGAAATCCATATGGTCTCTAATAGAAAATACATAAATTCTATATTTAAGCATATCGAAAAAAATCTAAATATAATCTAGGCATTTTTATGTTAAAAGGAAAATTGCCTAGAATATAATCTGTTATAAAAAATAAACGATGCCCTTTTCTACTCTGTTTTGGAGTATATACACCAACTCAATATGCACTCTAATGTAAAATACCGCAATTCTAATTTTACGTGACTCGAAAAAAAATCTACCTTATATCCAGGGGGCCCAAAGTTAAAAGAAATTGGCTCTGAATATACAATGTTAGAAAAATTATACAATGCCTTATTCTACTTTGTTTTAGAGTATATACACCAACTCAGTATGCTCTCTTAAGTAAAATACCGAAATTGTAAATTTACGTGAATCGAAAAAAATCTAAATAGTATCTAGGCACCCGAATGTTAAAAGCAAAATTTCTCTGAATATAATCTTTCATAAAAAATATACAATGACCTAATCTAGTCTGTTTTGGAGTATATACACCAACTCAATATGTTCTCTCATGTAAAATACCGAAATTCTAATTTTACGCGAATCGAAAAAAATCTAAAGGATATCTAGGCGCCCCAAAGTTAAAAGAAAATGGCTCTGAATATAGCCTGTTAGAAAAAATATACAATGCCTTATTCTACTCTGTATTGGAGTATACACACTAACACAGTATGCTCTCTCATGTAAAATACAGAAATTCTAATTTTACCAGAATAGTAAAAATCTAAATATTATCTAGGCAGCCCAATGTTAAAAACAAAATTGCTCGTAATATAATCTGTCAGAACAAATATACAATGCCCTCTTCTACTTTGTTTTAAAGTATATACACCAGCTCCATATGCTCTCTTATGTAAAATACAGAAATTCTGTATTTAAGCAAATCGAAAAAAATCTAAATATTATCTAGGCACACCAATGTTAGAAGCAAAATTGCTCTGAATATAATCTGTCAGAGAAAATATACAATGCCCTTTTCTACTTTGTTTTGTAGAATATACACCAACTCAATATGCTCTCTCATGTAAAATACCGAAATTCTAACTTTATGCGAATCGAAAAAAATCTGAATAATAACTAGGTGCACCAAAGTTTAACGAAAATGGCTCTAAATATAGTCTAGTACAAAAAATATACAATGCCTTATTCTACTCTGTTTTGGAGTATATACACCAACTCAGTATGCTCTCTCATGTAAAATACAGAAATTAGATATTTAAGCAAATCGAAAAAAATCTAAATATTATCTAGGCATGGTAATGTTAAAAACAAAATTGCTCTGAATATAATCTGTCAGAAAAAATATACAATGCCCTATTCTACTTTGTTTTGGTGTATATACAACAACTCAATATGCTCTCTCATATAATATACCAAAATTCTAATTTTACGAGAATAAAAAAATCTAAATAATATCTAGGCGTCCCTAAGTTAAAAAGAAATGGCTCTGAATATAGTCTGTTAGAAAAAATATACAATGCCTTATTCTACTGTGTTTTGGAGTATATACACCAACTCAGTTTGCGCTATAATGTAAAATACAGAAATTCTAATTTTACCCAAATCGAAAAAATCTAAATAATATCTAGGCACCCCAAAGTTAAAAGCAAAATTGCTCTGAATATAATCTGTCAGAAAAAATATACAATGCCATTTTCTACTCTGTTTTATAGTATGTACCCCCACTTTGTATGCTCTCTCATGTAAAATGAAAAAATTTAAATTTTAACCTAATTGAAAAAATCTAAATATTATCTAGGCACAAAATGTTAAAAGCAAAATTGCTCTGAATATAATCTGTCAGAAAAAAATAATACAATGCCCTATTCTACTCTGTTTTGGAGTATATACACCAAATCCATATGCTCTCACATGTAAAATACAGAAATTCTATATTTAAGCAAATCGAAAAAAATCTAAATATTATCTAGGCACCCTAAGGTTAAAGACAAAATTGCTCCGAATATAATCTGTCAGAAAAAATATACAATGACTTTTTGTACTTTGTTTTGGAATACATACACCAACTCAGTATGCTCTCTCATGTAAAATACCGAAATTCAAATTTTACCTGAATCGAAAAAATCTAAATATTATCTAGGCACCCCAATGTTAACAAAAAATGGCTCTGAATATAATCTGCCAGAAAAATTATACAATGAACTATTCTACTCTGTTTTCGAGTATATACACCAACTCAATATGCTGGCTCATGTAATATACAGAAATTAAAACTTTAGCCGAATCGAAATAATCTAAATATAATCTAGGCACCAAAATGTTAAAAACAAAATTGCTCTGAATATAATCTGTAAAATAATATATAAAATGACCTATTCTACTATGTTTTGGTGTATATACACCAACTCAGTGTTCTTTCTCAGGTAAAAGATCGAAATTCTAATTTTACGTGAATCGAAAGAAAATCTAAATGTTATCTAGGCACAATGTTAAAATCAAAATTGCTATGAATATAATCTGTCATAAAAAATATAGAGTGCCCTTTCCTACTCTGTATTGGAGTATATACACCAACTCAATATTCACTCTCATGTAAAATACTCAAATTCTAATTTTACGAGAATCAAAAAAAATCTAAATAATATCAATTCGCCCCAAAGTTAAAAGACATGGCTCTGAATATAGTCTGTTAGAAGAAATATACAATGCCTTACTCTACTATGTTTTGGAGGATATACACGATCTCATTATGCTCTCTCGTGTAAAATACAGAAATTCTAATTTTACCCGAATTCAAAAAAGCTAAATATTATCTAGGCACCCCAATGTTAAAAACAAAATTGCTCTGAACATAATCTGTCAGAAAAAATATACAATTCAGTTTCCGACTTTCTTTTGGAGTATATACACCAACTCCATATGCTCTCTCATGTAAAATACCGAAATTCTAAATTTACGCTAATCAAATGAAATATAAATATTATCGAGGCACCCCAATGGTAGTAGCAAAATTGCTATGAATATAATCTGTTAGAAATTATATACAATGCTTTTTCTACTCAGTTTTGGAGTATATACACCATCTCAATATGCTCTCTCATGTAAAATACCAAAATTCTAAATTTATGCGAATTGAAAAAAGATCTCAATATTATCTAGGCACCCCAAGGTTAAAAGCAAAATTGCTGTGAATAAAATCCGTAAGAAAAAATAAACAATTCCCTTTTCTACTCTGTTTTGGAGTATATACAACAACTCAATATGCTCTCTCATGTAAAATACGGAAATTCTAATTTTACACGAATCGTAACAAATCTAAATATTATCTAGGCATCCCAATGTTAAAAGAAAAATTTCTCGGAATATAATCTGTCAGAAAAAATATACAATTCCTTATTCTACTCCGTTTTGGAGTATATAAACGAACTCAGTATGCCCTCTCATGTAAAATACAGAAATTCTAATTTTACACGAATTGAAAAAATCCAAGTATTACCCAGGCACCCCAATGTTAAAAATAAATTGCTCTTAATATAATCAGTCAGAAAAAATTTTCCATGCCCTATTCTACTTTTTTTTGGAGTATATACACCAACTCCATATGTTCTTTCATGAAAAATACAGAAATTCTATATTTAAGCTAATCGAAATAAATGTAAATATGATCTAGGCACCCAAATGTTAAAAACAATATTGATCTGAATATAATATGTCAGAAAAAATATAAAATGCCTTATTCTACTCTGTGTTGGAGTATATACACCAACTCCATATGCTCTCTCATGTAAAATACAGAAATTCTATATTTAAGCGAATCGAAAAATATCTAAATATTATCTAGACACCCCAATGTAAAAAGCAAAATTGCCCTGAATATAATCTGTCAGAAAAAATATACAATGCTTTTTTCTACTCGGTTTTGTAGTATATACACCAACTCATTATGCTCTCTCATGTAAAATAGAGAAATTCTAATTTTACCCGAATAGAAAAAATCTAAATATTATCTAGGCACCACAATGATAACAACAAAATTCCCCTGAATATAATCTGTCAGAAAAAATATACAATGCCCTTTTATACTCTGTTTTGGAATATATAAACCAACTCAATATGATCTATGATGTAAAATACCGAAATTCTAATTTGACGTGAATCAAAAAAAATCTAAATAATATCTAGGCGCTCCAAAGTTAAAAGAAAATGGTTCTCAATATAGTCTATTAGAAAAAATATAGAATACCTTATTCTATTCTGTTTTGGAGTATATACACCAACTAAGTATGCTCTCTAATTTAAAATACCGAAATTCTAAATTTACGTAAATCGAAAAAAATATAAATATTATCTGGGCACCCCAATGTTAAAAGCAAAATTGCTCTGAATATAATCTGTCAGAAAAAATATACAATGCTTTTTTCTACTCTGTTTGGAGTATATACACCAACACAATATGCTCTCTCATGTAAAACACCGAAATTCTAATTTTACGTGAATCGAAAAAAATCTAAATATTATGTAGGAACCCCAATGGTAACAACAAAATTTCTCTGAATAAATTCTGTCAGAAAAAATATGCAATGCCCTTTTGAACTCTGTTTTGGAGTATATACACCAACTCAATATGCTCTCTCATATAAAATACCGCAATTCTAATTTTACGCGAATTGATAAAAATCTAAATAATATCTAGGCGCCCCAAAGTTATAAGAAAATGGCTCTCAATAAAGTCTATTAGGGAAAATACACAACGCCTTATTCTACTCTGTTTTGGAGTATATAAACCAACTCAGTATGCTCTCTCATGTAAAATACAGAAATTCTAATTTTACCTGAATCGAAAAAATCTAAATATTATCTAGGCAACCCAATGTTAACAACAAAATTTCTCTGAATATAATCTGTCAGAAAAAATATACAATGCCCTATTCTACTCTGTTTTGGAGTATATACACCAATTCCATATGCTCTCTCATGTAAAATACAGAAATTGTATATTTAAGCAAAACGAAAAAAATCTAAATATTATCTAGGCACCCCAATGTTCAAAGCAAAATGGTTCTGAATATAATCTGTCACAAAAAATATACAATGCCCTTTTCTACTCTGTTTTGTAGTATATACAGCAACTCAATATGGTCTCTCATGTAAAATACAGAAATTCTAATTTTACCCAAATAGAAAAAATCTAAATATTATCTAGGCACCCCGATATTAAAAACAAAATTTCTCTGAATATAATTTGTCAGAAAAAATATACAACGCCCTATTCTACTCTGTTATAAAGTATGTACACCAACTCAATTAGTTCTCTCATGTAAAATACCGAAATTCTTATTTTACGCGAATCGAAAAAAATCTAAATAATATCTAGGCGCCTGAAAGTTAAAAGAAAATGGCTCTGAATATAGTCTGTTAGAGAAGATATACAATGCCTTATTGTACTATGTTTTGGAGTATATACACCAACTCTTTATGCTCTCTAATGTATAATACCGAAATACTACTTTTACGTGAATCAAAAAAAATCTAAATATTATCTAGGCACCCCAAAGTTGAAAACAAAATTGCTCTGAATATAATCTGTCAGAAAATATATACAATGCCGTATTCTACGCTGTTTTGGAATATATATTCCAACTCCATAAGCTCTCTCATGTAATATACAGAAATTCTATATTTAAGTGAATCGAAAAAAATCTAAATATTATCTAGGAACCTTAATGGTAAAAGCAAAATTACTCTTAATATAATCTGTCAGAAAAAATAAACAATGCCATTTTCTACTTTGTTTTGTAGTATATACACCAACTCTATATGCTCTCTCATGTAAAATCCCGAAATTCTAATTTTACGCGAATCAAAAAAAATCTAAAAAATATCTAGGCGCCCCAAAGTTAAAAGAAAATGACTCTGAATACAGTCTGTTAGAAAATATATACAATGTCTTATTCTACTCTGTTTTGGAGTATATACACCAACTCAGTATGCTCTCTAATGTAAAATAGAGAAATTTTAATTTTACCCGAATCTGAAAAATCTAAATATTATCTAGGCACAGCAATTTTAAAAACAAAATTGCTATGATTATAATCTGTCAGAAAAAATATACAATTCTCAATTCTACTCTGTTTTGGACTATATACACCAACTCCATATGCTCTCTAATGTAAAATATAGAAATTAAAAATTTAAGGAAATTGAAAAAATTCTAAATATTATCTAGGCACCCCAATGTTAAAAGCAAAATTGCTCTGAATATAGTCTGTCAAAAAAAATATACAATTCCCTTTTCTACTCCATTTTGTAGTATATACAACAACTCAATATGCTCTCATGTAAAATACCGAAATTCTAATTTTACTTGAATCGAAAAAAATCTAAGTATTATCTAGGCACCCAAATGCTAACAGTAAAATTGGTCTGAATATAATCTGTCAGAAAAAATATACAATGCCCTTTTCTACTTTGGGTTGGAGTATATAAACCAACTCAATATGTTCTCTCATGTAAAATTACAAAATTCTAATTTTAGGCGGATCAAAAAAATCTAAATAATATCTAGGTGCCCCAAAGATAAAAGAATATGGCTCTGAATATAGTCTGTTAGAAAAAATATAAAATGCCTTATTGTACTCTGTTTTGGAGTATATAAACAAACTCAATATGCTCTCTCATTTAAAATACAGTAATTCTAATTTTACCCGAATCGAAAAAATCTAAATATTATCTAGGCTCCCCAATGTTAAAAACAAAATTAATTTGAATATAATCTGTCAGAAAAAATATACAATGCCCTATTCTACTCTGTTTTGGAATATATACACCAACTCCATATGCTCTCTCATGTAAAATACAGAAATTCTATATTTAAGCGAATCAAAAAAAAATCTAAATATTATCTAGGCACCCCAATATCAAAAGAAAAAGTGCTCTGAAATATTCTGTCAGAAAAAATATACAATTCCTTATTCTACACGTTTTCGGATTATATACACCAACTCAGTATGCTCTCTCATGTAAAATACAGAAATTCTAATTTTACTTTTCATAAAAAAAATCTAAATATTATCTAGGCACCCCAATGTTCAAAAGAAAAGTGCTCTAAATATAATCTGTAAGAAATAATATACAAGGCCCTTTTCTACTCTGTTTTGGAATATATAAACCAACTCAATATGCTCTCTTATGTAAAATACTGAAATTCTAATTTGACGAAAATCAAAAATAATCTAAATAATATCTAGGTGCTCCAAAGTTAAAAGAAAATGGTTCTCAAAATAGTCTGTTAGAAAAAATATACAATACCTTATTCTACTCTGTTTTGGAGTATATACACCAACTGAGTATGCTCTCTCATGTAAAATACTGAAATTCTAAATTTACGTAAATCGAAAAAAATCTAAATATTATCTAGGCAGCCCAATGTTAAAAGCAAAATTGCTCTAAAAATAATCTGTCAGAAAAAATATACAATGCCCTTTTCTACTCTGATTTGTGGTATATACACCAACTCCATATTCTGTGTCATGTAAAATACAGAAATTCTAATTTTACCAATATCGAATAAATCTAAATACTATCTAGGCACCCCAATGTTAAAAACAAAATTGCTCTGAATATAATCTGTCAGAGAAAATATACAATGCCGTATTCTATGCTGTTTTGGAGTATATACACCACCTCCATTAGCTCTCTCATGTAAAATACAGAAATTCTATATTTAAGAAAATAGAAAAAAATCTAAATATTATCTACGCATCCAAATGTTGAAAGCAAAATTGTACTGAATATAATCTGTCAGAAAAAATAAACAATGCCCTTTTCTACTCTGTTATGTATTATATACACCAACTCAATATGCTCTCTCATGTAAAATACTGAAATTCTAATTTTTCTCGAATTGAAAAAAACTTAAATAATACCTAGGCGCCCCAAAGTTCAAAAAAAGACTCTGAATATAGTCTGATAGAAAAAATATACAATGCCTTATTCTACTCTGTTTTTAGGTATACACACCAATTCAGTATGCTCTCTCATGTAAAATATAGAAATTCTAATTTTACATGAATCGAAAAATATCTAAATAATATCTAGGCGCCCCAAATTTAAAAGAAATTCGCTCTGAATATAGTCTGTTAGCAAAAATATACAATGCCTTATTCTACTCAGTTTTGGAGTATATACACCAACTCAGTATGCTCTCTTATGTAAAATACAGCAATTCTAATTTTACGTGAATAAAACAAAATCTAAATATTATCTAGGCACTCCAATGTTAAAAACAAAATTTCTCTGAATATAATCTGTCAGAAAAAATATACAATGCCCTATTCTAATCTGTTTTAAAGTTTATACACCAACTCCATATGCTCTCTCATGTAAAATACAGAAATTTTATATTTAAGCAAATCGAAGAAAATATAAATATTATCTAGGCACCCCAATTTTAAAAGCGAAATTGCTCTGAATATAATCTGTCAGAAAAAATATACAATGCCCATTTCTACTCGGTTTTGTAGTATATGCACCAACTCAATATGCTCTCTCATGTAAAATACAGAAATTCTAATTATATGCGAATCGAAAAAAATCTAAAAAATATCTACGTGCCCCAAAGTTAAAAAAAAATGGCTGTGAATATAGTCTGCTAGAAAAAATATACAATGCCTTATTCTACTCTGTTTCGGAGTATATACACAATCTCAGGGTGCACTGTCATGTAAAATATAGAAATTCTAATTTTACATGAATCGAAAAAATCTAAATATAATCTAGGCACCCCAATGTTAAAAACAAAATTGCTTTGAATATAATTTGTCAGAGAAAATAAACAATGCCCTATTCTACTTTGTTTTGGAGTATATACAACAACTCTGTATGCTCTGTCATGTAAAATACAGAAATTCAAATTTTATGCGAATCGATAAGAATCTAAATATTATCTAGGCGCCCCAAAGTTAAAAGAAAATGGCTCTGAATATAGTCTGTTAGAAAAAATATACAATGCCTTATTCTACTCTATTTTGGAGTATATAAACCATCTCAGGATGCTCTCTCATGTAAAATATAGAAATTCTAATTTTACCCGATTCGAAAAAATCTAAATATTATCTAGGCACCTCAGTGTTAAAAAGAAAATTGCTCTGAATCTAATCTGTCAGAAAAAATATACAATGCCATATTCTACTCTGTTTTGGAGTATATACACCAATTCCATATGCTCTCTCACGTAAAATAGAGAAATTCTATATTTAAGCGAATCGAGAAAAATTTAAATATCATCTAGGCACCCCAATGTTAAAAGAAATATTGCTCTGAATATAGTCTGTCAGAGAAAATATACAATGCCCTTTACTTCTGTTTTGTAGTATATACCCCAACTCCATATTCTCTCTCATATAAAATACAGAAATTTTATATTTAAGCGAATCAAAAAAAATCTAAAAATTTTCTAGGTACCCCAATGTTAAAAGAAAAATAGCTCTGAATATAATCTGTCAGAAAGAATATACAGTGCCCTTTTCTACTCTGTTTTGTAGTATATACACCAACTCAATATGCTCTCTCATGTAAAATACCAAAATTCTAATCTTACGTGAATCGAAAAAAATCTAAATAATATCTAGGCACCCCAAAGTTAAAAGAAAATGGCTCTGAATATAGTCTGTTAGAAAAAATATAAAATGCCTTATTCTACTCTGTTTTGGAGTACATACACCAACTTAGTATGCGATCTCATGTAAAATACAAAAATTCTAATTTTACGTGTATCGAAAAAACTCTAAATATTATCTAGGCACCCCAATGTTAAAAGCAAAATTTCTCAGAATATAATGTGTCAGAAGAAATGTACAAAGCACTTTTCTACTTTGTATTGTAGTATATACACCAACCCAATATGCTCTCTCATGTTAAATACAGAAATTCTAATTTTACGCGAATCGAAAAATTCTAAATATTATCTAGGCACCCCAATGTTAACCGCAAAATTGCTCTGAATACAATCTGACAGTAAAAATATACAATGTTCTTTTCTACTCTTTTTTGTAGTATAAACACCAACACAATATGCTCTGTCATGTAAAATACAGAAATTCGAATTCCACCGGATACGAAAAAATCTAAATATTATCGAGGCAACATAATGTTAAAAGCAATATTGCTCTGAATATAATCTGTTAGAAAAAATATACAATGCCCTATTCTACTCTGTTTTAAAGTATATAAACCAACTCCATATGCTCTCTCATGTAAAATACAGAAATTCTAATTCTACCCGAATTGAAATAATGTAAATATTATCTAGGCACCCGAATGTTAAAAACAAAATTTCTCTGAATATAATCTGGCAGAAAAAATATACAATGCCCTATTCTACTCTGTTTTGGAGTATTTACACCAACTCAGTAGGCTCTGTCATGTAAAATACAGAAATTCTAAATTTAAGCTTATTGAAAAAAGTCTAAATATTATCTAGGCACCCCTTGTTAAAAACAAAATTGCTCTGAATATAATCTGTCAGAAAAAATATACAATACCCTGTTCTACTCTGGTTTGAAGTATATACACCTACTCCATATGCTCTCTCATGTAAAATACAGAAATTCTAAATTTAAGCGAATCGTAAAATATCGAAATATTATCTAGGCACCCCAATGTTAAAAGCAAAATTCCTCTGAATATAATCTGTCAGAGAATATACACAATGCCATTTTCTACTCTGTGTTGGACTATATACACCAACTCCATATGCTCTCTCATGTAAAATACAGAAATTCTATATTTAAGCGAATCGAATAAAATCTAAATATTATCTATGCACCCCAATGTTAAAAGCAAATTTGCTCTGAATACAATCTGTCAGAAAAAATATAAGATGCCCTTTTATACTCTGTTTTGTAGTACATACACAAACTCAGTATGCTCTCTCATGTAAAATACAGAAATTCTAATTTTACCCGAATCGAAAAAATCTAAATATTATCTAGGAACACTAATGTTAAAAACAAAATTGCTCTGAATATAATGTTTCTGAAATAATATACAATGCCCTATTCTACTCTGTTTTGGAATATATACACCAACTCAGTATGCTCTCTTATGTAAAATACAGAAATTCTAATTTTACACGAATCAAAAATATCTAAATATTATCTAGGTACCCCAATGTTAAAAAAAAATTGCTCTGAATATAATCTGTCAGAACAAATACACAATGCCCTATTCTACTCTGTTTTGGAGTATATACACCAATTCCATATACTCTCTCATGTAAAATGAAGAATTTCTATATTTAAGCAAATCGAAAAAAATCTAAATATTATCTAGGCAACCAATGTTAAAAGCAAAATTGCTCTGAATATAATCTGTCAGAAAAAATATACAATGCCCTTTTCTACTCCCTTTTGGAGTATATACACCAACTCCATATGCTCTCTCATGTAAAATAAAGAAATTCTAATTTTACTCGAATTGCAAAAATCTAAATATTTTCTAGGCACTCCAATGTTAAAAACCAAAACGCTCTGAATATAATCTGTCACAAAAAATATACAATGCCTTTTTCTACTCTGTTTTTTAGTATATACAGCAACTCAATATGCTCTCTCATGTAAAATACCGAAATTCTAATTTTATGCCAATCAAAAAAAATCTAAGTAATATCTAGGCGCCCCAAAGTTATAAGAAAATGACTCTGAATATAGTCTGTTAGAAAACGTATACAATGCCTTATTTTACTCTGAATTGGAGTATATACACCAATTCAGTATGCTCTCTCATGTAAAATACAGAAATTCTAATTTTCCGTGAATTGAAAAAAATCTAAATATTATCTAGGCACCCAAAAAATAAAAAAAAATTGCTCTGAATATAATCTGTCATAAATAATATAGAATGCCCTGTTCTTCTTTGTTTTGGAGTATATACAACAACTCAATATGCTCTCTCATGTGAAATACAGAAATTCTAATTTTATCCGAATCGAAAAAATCTAAATATTATCTAGTCTCCCCAATGTTAAAAGAAAAATTGCTCTGAATATAATCTGTAAGAAAAAATATACAATGCCCTTTTCTACTCTCTTTTGTAGTATATATACAAACTCAATATGCCCTCTCATGTAAAATAACAAAATTCTAATTTTAAACGAATCAAAAAAAATCTAAATAATATCTAGGTGCCCCAAAGTTAAAAGAAAATGGCTCTGAATATAGTCTGTTAGAAAAAATATACAATGCCTTATTCTACTCTTTTTTGGAGTATATACACCAATTCAGTATGCTCTCTCATGTAAAATACAGAAATTCTAATTTTCCGTGAATTGAAAAAAATCTAAATATTATCTAGGCACCCAAAAAATAAAAAAAAAATTGCTCTAAATATAATCTGTCATAAATAATATAGAATGCCCTGTTCTTCTCTGTTTTGGAGTATATACAACAACTCAATATGCTCTCTCATGTGAAATACAGAAATTCTAATTTTATCCGAATCGAAAAAATCTAAATATTATCTAGTCTCCCCAATGTTAAAAGAAAAATTGCTCTGAATATAATCTGTAAGAAAAAATATACAATGCCCTTTTCTACTCTCTTTTGTAGTATATATACAAACTCAATATGCCCTCTCATGTAAAATAACAAAATTCTAATTTTAAACGAATCAAAAAAAATCTAAATAATATCTAGGTGCCCCAAAGTTAAAAGAAAATGGCTCTGAATATAGTCTGTTAGAAAAAATATACAATGCCTTATTCTACTCTGTTTTGGAGTATATACACCAACTCAGTATGCTCTCTCATGTAAAATACCGAAATTCTATATTTACGTGAATCGAAAAAAATCTAAATATTATCTAGGCACCCCACGGTTAAAAGCAAAATTGCTCCGATTATAATCTGTCAGAACAAATATACAATGCCCTATACGACTCAGTTTTGGAGTATATAAACCAACTCCATATGCTCTCTCATGTAAAATACAGAAATTCTATATTTAAGCGAATCGAAAGAAATCGAAATATTATCTAGGTACCCCAATGTTAAAAGCAAAATTGCTCTGAATATAGTTTGTCATAAAAAATATCCAATGCCCTTTTCTACTGTGTTTTGGTGTATATACACCAACTCAGTATGCTCTTTCATGTAAAATACCGAAATTCTAATTTTACGCGAATCGAAAAAAATCTAAATAATATCTAGGCGCCCCAAAGGTAAAAGAAAATGGCTATATATATAGTCTGTTAGAAAAAATATATAATGCCTAATTCTGTTTTGTTTTGGAGTATATACACTAACTCAGTATCCTCTCTCATATAAAATACAGAAATTCAAATTTTACCCAAATTGAATAAATCTACATATTATCTAGGCACCCCAATGCTAAAAAAAAAATTTCTCTGAATATAATCTGTCAGAAAAAATATACAATGCCGTATTCTCCTTTTTTTTGGAGTATATACAGCAACTCCATATGCTCTGTCATTTAAAATACAGAGATTCTAATTTTACCCGAATCGAAAAAATCTAAATATTTTCTAGGCACCCCAATGTTAAAAACAAAATTGCTCTAAATATAATCTGTCAGAAAAAATATACAAAGTCCTATTCTACTATTTTTTGATGTGTGTACACCAACTCCATATGCTCTCTCATGTAAAATAAAGAAATTTTAATTTTACTCGAATTGAAAAAATCTAAATATTGTCTAGGCACCCCAATGTTAAAAACCAAAACGCTCTGAATATAATCTGTCACAAAAAATATACAATGCCTTATTCTACTCTGTTTTGGAGTATATACACCAACTCAGTATGCTCTCTCTTTTAAAATACCGAAATTCTAAATTTACGTGAATCGAAAAAAATCTAAATACTATCTAGGCGCCACAAAGTTAAAAGAAAATAGCTCTGAATATAGTCTGTCAGAAAAAATATACAATGCCCTATTCTACTCTGTTTTGGAGTATATACACCAACTCAATACGCTCTCTCATGTAAAATACAGAAATTCTAATTTTACCCAAATCAAAAAAATCTAAATATAATCTAGGCACACCAATGATAAAAACAAAATTGCTCTGAATATAATCTGTCAAAAAAAATATACAATGCCCTATTCTCTGTTTTGGAATATATACACCAACTCAGTATACTCTCTCATGTAAAATAACGAAATTCTAATTTTACGTGAATTGAAAATTATCTAAATATTATCTAGGCACCCCAATGTTAAAAGCAAAATTGCTATGAATATAATCTGTCATAAAAATTATACAATGCTTTTATCTACACTGTACTGGAGTATATACACCAACTCCATATGCTCTCTCATGTAAAATAGAGAAATTGTAAATTTAAGTGAATCAAAAATAATCTAAATATTATCTAGGCACCCCAATGTTAAAAACAAAATGGCTCTTAATATAATCTGCCAGAAAATAAATGCAATGCCCTATTCTATTCTGCTTTCGAGTATATACACCAACTCAATATGCTGGCTCATGTAAAATACAGAAATTATAATTTTAGCGGAATTGAAATAATCTAAATATAATCTAGGCACCCAAATTTTAAAAACAATATTGCTCTGAATATAATCTGTCAGAATAAATACACAATGCCATTTTCTACTCTGTTTTGTAGTATATACACCAACTAAATATGCTCTAATATGTAAAATAGAGAAATTCTAATTTTATCCAAATCGAAATAATCTAAATATTATGTAGGCACGTCAATGTTAAAAACAAAATTTCTCTGAATATAATCTTTCAGAAAAAAATATACAATGCCCTATTCTACTCTGTTTTGGAGTATGTACACCAACTCAGTATGCTCTCTCATGTAAACTACCGAAATTCAAGTTTTACCCGCATCGAAAAAATCAAAATATTATGTAGGCAACCCAATGTTACAAACAAAATCGCTCTGAATATAATCTGTCAGAAAAAATATTCAATTCCTTATTCTACTCTGTTTTGGAGTATATACACCAACTCAGTATGCTCTCTCATGTAAAATACCGAAATTCTAATTTTACGTGAATCCAAAAAAATCTAAATATTATCTAGGCTCTTCAATGTTAAAAACAAAATTGCTCTTAAAATAATCTGTCAGAAAAAATATACAATGCCCTATTCTACACTGTTTTGGAGTATATACATCAACTCCATATGCTCTCTCATGTAAAGTACCGAAATTCCAATTTTACGCGAATCGAAATAAATCTAAATAATATCTAGGCGCCCCAAAGTTCAAAGAAAATGGTTCTGAATATATTTTGTTAGCAAAAATATACAATGCCTTATTCTACTCTGTTTTAGAGTATATACACCATCTCAGGATGCTCTCTCATGTAAAATACAGAAATTCTAATGTTACCCGAAACGAAAACATTTAAATATTATCTAGGCAAGAGAATGTTAAAAACAAAATTACTCTGAATATAATCTGTCATAGAAAATATACAATGCCCTATTCTACTCTGTTTTGGAGTATATGCACCAACTCCATATGCTCTCTCATGTAAAATAAAAATTGTATATTTAAGCAAAATGAAGAAAATCTAAATATTACCTAGGCACCCCAATGTTAAAAACAAAATTGCTCTCAATACAATCGGTCAGAAAAAATAAACAATACACTATTCTACTTTGTTTTGGAGTATACACACCAACTTTATATGCTCTCTCAGGTAAAATACAGAAATTCTATATTTAAATGAATCGAAAAATATTTAAATATTATCTAGGCACAAAAATGTTAAAAGCAAAATTTCTCTGAATATAATCTGTCATAGAAAATACACAATGCCATTTTCTACTTTGTTTTCTTTATATACACCAACTCAATAGGCTCTGTCATGTAAAATACTGAAATTCTAATTTTACGAGACTCGAAGAAATTCTAAATAATATCTAGGTGCCCGAAAGGTAAAAAAAAAATGGCTCTGTATATAGTCTGTTAGAAAATATATACACTGCCTTATTCGACTTTTTTTTGGAGTATATACACAAACTCACTATGCTCTCTCATGTAAAATACAGAAATTAAAATTTTACGTGAATCGAAAAAATCTAAATGGTATCTAGGGACCCCAATGTTAAAAACAAAATTGCTATCAATACAATCTGTCAGAAAAAATATACAATGCCCAATTCTCCTCTGCTTTTGAGTATATACAGCAACTACATATGCTCTCTCATGTAAAATACAGAAATTCTATATTTAAGCGAATCGAAAAAATTCCAAATATTATGTAGGCACCCCAATGTTAAAAGCAAATTTGCTCTGAATATAATCTGTCAGATCAAATATACTATGCCCTTTTCTACTGTGTTTTGTAGTATATAGACCAACTCAATATGCTCTTTCATTTAAAATACCGAAATTCAAATTTTACGCGAATCGCAAAAAATCTAAATAATATCTAGGAGCCCCAAAGTTAAAAGAAAATGACTCTGAATATAGTCTGTTAGAAAATATAAACAATGCCTTATTCTACTCTTTCTTGGAGTATATACACCAACTCAGTATACTCTCTCATGTAAAATACAGAAATTCTAATTTTACCCAAATCGAAAAAATCGAAATATTATCTAGGCACACAAATGTTAAAACAAAATTTCTCTGAATATAATCGGTCAGAAAAAATCTACAATGCCCTATTCTACTCTGTTTTGGAGTATATATACTAACTCCATATGCTCTGTCATGTAAAATACAGAAATTATATATTTAAGAGAATCGAAAAAAATCTAAATATTATCGAGGCACCCCAATGTTAAAAACAAAATTTCTCTGAAAATAATCTGTCAGAAAAAATATACAATTCCCTATTCTACTCTGTTTTGGAGTATATGCACCAACTCGATATGCTCTCTCTTGTCAAATACAGAAATTCTACATTTAAGCGAATTGAAAAAAATCTAAATATTATCTATGCACCCCAATGTTAAAAGCAAAATTGCGCTGAATATAATCTGACAGAACAAATATACAATGCCCTTTTCTACTCTGTTTTGTAGTATATACACCAACTCAATCTGCTCTCTCATGTAAAATACAGAAATTCAAATTTTATGCGAATCGACAAAAATCTAAATAATATCTAGGCGCCCCAAAGTTAAAAGAAAATGGCTGTGAATATAGTCTGTTAGAAAAAATATACAATGCCTTATTTTACTCTGTTTTGGAGTATATAAACCAACTCCATATGCTCTATCATGTAAAATACAGAAATTCTAATTTTAAGTGAATCAAATAAATCTAAATATTATCTAGGCACCCCACTGTTAAAAAGAAAATTGCTATGAATATAATCTGTCAGAAAAAATATACAATGCCCTTTTCTACTCTGTTTTGGAGTATATACACCAACTCCATATGCTCTATCATGTAAAATACAGAAATTCGAATTTTACGTGAATAGAAAAAAAATCTAAATATTATCTAGGCACACCGATATTAAAAACAAAATTGCTCTGAATATAATCTGTCAAAAAAATATACAATGCCCTATTCTACTCTGTTTTGAAGTATATACACCAACTCCATATGCTCTATCATATAAAATACAGAAATTCTGTATTTAAGCGAATCGAAAAAAATTTAAATATTATCTAGGCACCCCAATGTTAAAAGCAAAATTGCTCTGAATATAATCTGTCAGAAAAAATATACAATGCCCTATTCTACTCTGTTTTGGAGTATATACAGCAATTCCATATGCTCTATCATGTAAAATACAGAAATTCTACATTTAAGCGAATCGAAAAAAATTTAAATATTATCTAGGCACCCCAATGTTAAAAACAAAATTGCTGTGAATACAATCTGTCAGAAAAAATATGCAATGCCCTTTTCTACTTTGTTTTGGAGTATATACACCAACTCCATATGCTCTTCCATGTAAAATACAGAAATTCTAATTTTATGCGAATTGAAAAAAATCTAAATGATATCTAGGCGCCCCAAAGTTAATAGAAAATGGCTCTGAATATACTCTGTTAGGAAAAATATACAACGCCTTATTCTACTGTGTTTTAGATTATATACCTTAACTCAGTATGCTCTCTCATGTAAAATACCGAAATTCTAATTTTAAGTGAATCGAAAACATCTAAATATTATCTAGGCAACCCAATATTAAAAACAAAATTGCGCTGAATATAATCTGCCAGAAAAAATATACAGTGCCCTATTCTACTCTGTTTTGGAGTATATACACCAACTCCATATGCTCTCTTATGTAAAATAAAGAATTTCTATATTTAAGCGAATCCAAAAGAATCTAAATATTACCTAGACACCCCAATGTTAAAAACAAAATTGCTCTAAATATAATCTGTCAGAAAAAATATAAAATGACCATTTCTACTCTGTTTTGGAGTATATATACCAACTCAATATGCTCTCTCATGTAAAATACCGAAATTTTAATTTTACGAAAAGCGAAAATAATCTAAATAATATCTAGGCGCCCCAAAGATAAAGGAATATGTCTCTGAATACAGTCTGTTAGAAAAAATATACAATGCCTTATTCTACTCTGTTTTCGAGTATATACACCAACTGAGTATGCTCTCTCATGTAAAATACCAAAATTCTAATTTCACGTAAATCAAAAAAATCTAAATATTATATAGGCACCCCAATGTTATAAGCAAGATTTCTCTGACTATAATCTGTCAGAGAAAATATACAATGCCCTTTTCTACTTTGTTTTGGAGTATATACACCAACTCAATATGCTCTCTTCTGTAAAATACCGAAATTCTAATTTTAGGCTAATCGAAAAAAATCCAAATAATATCTAGGCGCCGCAAAGTTCAAAGAAAATGGCTCTGAATATAGTCTGTTAAAAAAAATATACAATGCCTTATTCTACTCTGTTTTGCAGTATATACACCAACTCAATATGCTCTCTCATGTAAAATACCAAAATTCTAATTTTACCTGAATCGAAAAATATCTAAATATTCTCTAGGCACCCCAATGTTAAAAGCAAAATTTCTCAAGATATAATCTGTCAGAAAAAATATACAATGCCCTTTTCTATTCTGTTTTGTAGTATATACACCCCATTAATATGCACTCTCAAGTAAAATACAGAAATTATATATTTAAGTGGATCGAAAAAAATCTAAATATTATCTAGGCACCCAAATGTTAATAACAAAATTGCTCTCAATATAATCTGCCAGAAAAAAATATACAATGCCCTATTCTACTCTGTTTTGGAGTATATACACCAACTCAATATGCTCTCTCATGTAAAATACCGAAATTCTAATTTTACGTGAATAGAAAATAATCTAAATATTATCTTGGCACCCGAATGTTAAAAGCAAAATTTCTCTGAATATAGTCTGTTAGAAAAAATATACAATGCCTTATTCTACTCTGTTTTGGAGTATATACACCAACTCATTATGCTCTCTCATGTAAAATACAGAAGTTCTAATTTTACGTGAATACAAAAAAAATCTAAATATTATCTAGGCATTTCAATGTTAAAAAAAATTGCTCAGAATATAATCTTTCAGAAAAAATATACAGTGCCCTATTGTACTCTGTTTTGGAGTATATACACCAACTCCATATGCTGTCTCATGTAAAATACAGAAATTCTATATTTATGCAAATTGAAAAAAATCTAAATATTATCTATGCACCCCACTATTAAAAGCAAATTGCTCTGAATATAATCTGCCAGAAAAAATATACAATGCCCTTTTCTACTCTGTTTTGTAGTATATACACCAACTGAATATGCTCTCTCATGTAAAATACCAAAATTCTAATTTTACCCGAATCGAAAAAATCTAAATATTATCTAGGCACCCCAATGTAAAAAAAAAATTGCTCTCAATATATTCTGTCAGAGAAAATATACAATGCCCTATTCTACTCTGTTTTGGAGTATATACACCAGCTCCATATGCTCTCTCATGTAAAATACAGAAATTCTGTATTTAAGCGAATCGAAAAAAATCTAAGTATTATCTAGGCAACCCAAAATTAAAAGGAAAATTGCTCTCAATATAATCTGTTAGAAAAAATATACAATGCCCTTTTTTACTCTGATTTGTAGTATGTACACCAACTCAATATGCTCTCTCCTGTAAAATAAAGAAATTCTAATCTTACCCGAAATGAAACAATCTAAATATTATCTAGGAAACCCAATATAAAAAACAAAATTGCGCTGAATATAATCTGTCAGAAAAAATATACAATGCCCTATTCTACTGTTGTTCAGTATATACTCCAACTCAGTATGCTCTCTCATGTAAAATACCGAAATTCTAATTTTACATGAATCGAAAAAAATCTAAATAATATCTAGGCGCCCCAAAGTTAAAAGAAAATGGCTCTCAATATAGTCTGTTAGAAAAAATATACAATGCCTTATTGTACTCTGTTTTGCAGTATATACATCAACTCAGCATGCTCTCTCATGTAAAATACAGTAAGTTGAATTTTACATGAATCGAAAAAATCTAAATATTATCTAGGCACCCCAATGTTAAAAGCAAAATTGCTCTGAATATAATCTGTCAGAAAAAATATACAATGTTCTTTTCTACTCTGTTTTCGAGTATATACACCAACTCCATATGCTCTCTCATGTAAAATACAGAAATTCTAATTTTATGTGAATCAAAAAAATCTAAATAATTTCTAGGCGCCCCAAAGTTAAAAGCAGAATTTCTCTGAATATAGTCTGTTAGAGAAAATATGCAATGCCTTATTCTACTCTGTTTTGGAGTATATACACCAACTCAGTGTGCTGTCTCATGTAAAATACAGAAATTCTAATTTTACGTGAATTAACAAAAATCTAAATATTATCTAGGAACCTTAATGTTAAAAACAAAATTGCTCTTAAAATAATCTGTCCGTAAAATATAAAGTGCCCTGTTCTACTCTGTTTTGGAGTATATACACCAACTCCATATGCTCTCTCATGTAAAATACAGAAATTTTATGTTTAAGCGAATTGAAAAAAATCTAAATAGTATCGAGGCACCCCAATTTTAAAAGCAAAAGTGCTCAGAATATAATCTGTCAAAAAAATATACAATGCCCTTTTCAACTCTCTTTTGTAGTATATACACCAACTAAATATGCTGTCTCATGTAAAATACTGAAATTCTAATTTTACCTGAATCGAAAAAATCTAAATATTATCTAGGCACCTTAATGTTAAAAAAAAAATTCCTCTGAATATCATCTGTCAGAAAAAATATACAATGCCCTATTCTACTCTGTTGTTCAGTATATACACCAACTCATTATGCTCTCTAATGTAAAATAACCAAATTCAAATTTTATGCGAATCGGAAAAAATCTAAATAATATCTAGGCAACCCAATGTGAAAAACAAAATTGCTCTGTATATAACCTGTCGGAAAATATATACAATGCTGTATTCTACTCTGGTTTGCAGTATATACAGCAACTCCAAATGCTCTCTCATGTAAAATACAGAAAATCTATATATAAGCGAATCAAAAAAATCTTAATATTATCTAGACACCAGAATGCTAAAAGCAAAAATGCTCTGAATATAAGATGTCAGAAAAAATATACAATGCCCTACTCTACTTTGTTTTGGAGTATATACACCAACTCAGTATGCTCTTTCAAGTAAAATACAGAAAGTCCATATTTAAGCGAATCGAAAAAAATCTAAATATTATCTAGCCACCCCAATATTATTAACAAAATTGCTCTGAATATAATCTGTCATAAAAAATATACAAGGCTTTTTTCTATTCTGTTTTTGAGTATATACACCAACTCAATATGCTCTCTCATGTAAAATACTGAAATTATAATCTTACTTACATCAAAAGAAATCTAAATAATATCTAGGCGCCCAAAAGTTAAAAGAGAATGTCTCTGAATATAGTCTTTCAGAAAAAATATATAATGCCTATTTCTACTCTGTTTTGGAGTATATACACTATCTCACTATGCTCTCTCATGTTAAATACCGAAATTCTAATTTACGTGAATCGAAAAACATCTAAATAATATCTCGGCGCCCCAAAGTTAAAAGAAAATGGCTCTGAATATAGTCTGTTAGAGAAAATGTACATTGCCTTATTCTACTCTGTTTTGGAGTATATACACCAACTCAATATGCTCTCTCATGTAAAATACAGAAATTCTAATTTTACCCAAATCGAAAAAATCTAAATATTATCGAGGCGCTTCAGTGTTAAAAACAAAATTTCTCTAAATATAATGTGTCAGAAAAAATATACAGTGCCCTATTCTACTTTGTTTTGAAGCATATAAACCAACTCCATATGCTCTCTCATGTAAAATACAGAAAATCTATATTTAAGCAAATCGAATAAAATCCAAACATTACCTAGGCAACCCAATGTTAAAAACAAGATTGCTCTGAATATCATTTGTCAGAAAAAATATACAATGCCCTATTCTACTCTGTTTTGGAGTATATACACCAACTCCATATGCTCTCTCATGTAAAATACAGAAATTCCATATTTAAGTGAATCGAAAATCTAAATATTATCTAGGGACCCCAATATTAAAAGCAAAATTGCTCTGAATATCATCTCTCAGAAAAAATATACAATGCCCCTTTCTACTCTGTTTTGGAGTATATGCACCAACTCCATATGCTCTCTCATGTAAAATACCGAAATTCTAATTTTACGCGAATCGAAAAAAATCTAAATAATATCTAGGCTCCCCACAGTTAAAAGAAAACGGCTGTGAATATAGTCTGTTATAAAAAATATACAATGCGTTATTCTACTTCGTTTTGGAGTATATACACCAACTAAGTATGCTCTATCATGTAAAATACCGAAATTCAAATTTTACGTGAATCAAAAAAATTTAAATATTATCTAGGCACCAAAATGTTAAAAACATAATTGCTCTGAATATAATCTGTCAGAAAATATATAGAATGCCCTTTTCTACTGTGTTTTGTAGTATATACACGAACTGAATATGCTCTCTCATGTAAAATAATAAAATTCTAATTTTACACGACTCGAAGAAAATCTAAATAATATCTAGTCGCCCCAAAGTTAAAAGACAATAGCTCTGAATGTAGTTTGTTATAATAAATATACAATGACTTATTCAACACTGTTTTGGAGTATATACACAAACTCTGTATGCTCTCTCATGTAAAATACCGAAATTCTAATTTTACGCGAATCAAAAAAAATCTAAATAATATCTAGGAGCCCCAAAGGTAACAGAAAATGTCTCTTAATATAGTCTGTTAGAAACAATATACAATGCCTTATTCTACGCTTTTTTGTAGTATATACACCAACTCAGTATGCTCTCTCATATAAAATACAGAAATTATAATTTTACCCGAATCGACAATATCTAAATATTATCTAGGCACCCCAATGCTAAAAACAAAATTGCTTTGGATATAATCTGTCAGAAAAAATATACAATGCCGTATTCTACTTTTTTTTGGAGTATATACACCAACTCCATATGCTCTCTCATTTAAAATACAGAAATTCTAATTTTACCTGAATCGAAAAAATCTAAATATTATCTAGGCACCCCAATGTTAAAAACAAAATTGCTCTGAATATAATCTGTCAGAAAGAATATACAATTCCCTATTCTACTATTTTTTGGAATGTATACACCAACTCCATATGCTCTCTCATGTAAAATACAGAAATTCTAATTTTACCCGAATCGAAAAAATCTAAATATTATCTAGGCACCCCATTGTTAAAAAACAAAATGCTCTGAATATAATCTGTCACAAAAAATATACAATGCCTTATTCTACTCTATTTTGGAGTATATACACCAACTCAGTATGCTCTCTCTTGTAAAATACCGAAATTCTAAATTTACGTGAATCAAAAAAATCTAAATACTACCTATGCGCCCCAGAGTTAAAAGAAAATAGCTCTGAATATAGTCTGTCAGAAAAAATATACAATGCCCTATTCTACTCTGTTTTGGAGTATATACACCAACTCAGTATGCTCTCTCAGGTAAAATACAGAAATTCTATATTTAACAAATCGAAAAAAATCTAAATATCATCTAGGCACCCCAATGTTAAAACAAAAATTGCTCTGAATATAATCTGTCAGAAAAAATATACAATGCCCTTTTCTACTCTGTCTTAAAATATATACACACACTCAATATGCTCTCTCATGTAAAATACCGAAATTCTAATTTTACGCGAATCGAAAAAATTCTAAATATTATCTAGGCGCCCGAAAGTAAAAAGAAAATGGCTCTGAATATAGTCTGTTAGAAAAAATATACAATGCCTTATTCTACTCTTTTTGGGAGTATATACACCAACTCAGTATGCTCTCTCATGTAAAATACAGAAATTCTAATTTTACCCGAATCAAAAAAATATAAATATTATCTAAGCTCCCCAATGTTTAAAGCAAAATTGCTCTTAATATAATCTGTGAGAAAATATATACAATGTTCTTTTCTACTCTCTTTTTTAGTATATACACGAACTTAATATGCTCTCTCATGTAAAATAAAGAAATTCTAATTTTACACGAATCGAAATAAATCTAAATAATATCAAGTCGCACCAAAGTTAAAAGAAATGCCTCTGAATATAGTCTGTTAGAAAACATATACAATGCCTTATTCTACTCTGTTTTGGAGTATATATATCAACTCAGTATGCTCTCTCATATAAAATACAGAAATTCTAAATTTACCCGAATCGAAAAATATAAATATTATCTAGGCTCTCCAATGTTACAAAAAATTGCTCTGAATATAATCTGTGAGAAAAAATATACAGTGACCTTTTCTACTCTCTTTTGTACTATATACACCAACTCAATTCGCTCTCTCATGTAAAATACAGAAATTCTAATTTTACACGAATCAAAAAAAATCTAAATAATATCTAGGCCACCCAAAGTTAAAAAAAATGTCTCTGAATATAGTCTGTTAGAAAAAATATACAATGCCTTATTCTACTCTGTTGTGGAATATATACACCAACTCAGTGTGCTCTCTCATGTAAAATACAGAAACTCCATATTTAAGGGAATTGAAAAAAATCTAAATATTATCTAGGGACCACAATGTTAAAAGCAACATTGCTCTGAATATAATCTGTCAGAAAAAATATACAATGCCATTTTCTACTCTGTTTTGTACTATATACACCAACTCAATATGCTCTCTTATGTAAAATACTGAAATTCTAATTCTACCCAAATCGAAAAAGTCTAAATATTATCTAGGCAACCCAATGTTAAAAGCAACATTGCTCTGAATATAGTCTGTCAGAAAAAATATACAATACCACATTCTACTCTGTTTTGGAGTATATACACCAACTCAATATGCTCTCTGATGTAAAATACAGAAATTCTATATTTAAGCGTATTGAAAAAAATCTAAATATTATCTAGGCACCCCCTGATAAAAACAAAATTGCTCTGAATATAACCTGTCAGAAAAAATATACAATACCATATTCTACTCTGTTCTGGAGTATATACACCAACTCCATATGCTCTCTCATGTAAAATACAGAAATTCTAAATTTAAGCGAATCGAAAAAAACTAAATATTATCTAGGCACCTCAATGTTAAAAGCAAAATTGCTCTGAATATAATCTGTCAGAGAAATTACAAAATGCCATTTTCTACTCTGTGTTGGACTATATACACCAACTCCATATGCTCTCTCATGTAAAATACAGAAATTCTATATTTAAGCGAATTGAATAAAATCTAAATATTATCTAGGCACCTTAATGTTAAAAACAAATTTTCTCTGAATAGAATCTGTCAGAAAAAATATAAGATGCCCTTTTGTACTCTGTTTTGTAGTACATACACCAACTCAATATGCTCTCTCATGTAAAATACCAAATTGTAATTTTATGCGAATCGAAATAAAATCTAAATAATATCGAGGTGCCCCAAAGTTAAAATAAAATGGCTCTGAATATAGTCTGTTTTTAAAAATATACAATGCCTTATTCTACTGTGTTTTGGAGTATATACACCAACTCAGTATGCTCTCTCATGTAAAATAAAGAAATTCTAATTTTAAACGAATCTAAAAAATCTAAATATTATCTAGGCAACCCAGTGTTAAAAACAAAATTGCCCTGAATATCATCTGTCAGAAAAAATATACAATGCCGTATTCTACTCTATTTTGGAGTATATACACCAACTCCATATGCTCTGTCATGTAAAATACAGAAATTCTATATTTATGCGAATCGAAATAAATCTAAATATTATGTAGGCACTCCAATGTTAAAAACAAAATTACTCTGAATATAATCTGTCAGAAAAAATATGCAATGCCCTATTCTCTGTTTTGGTGTATATACACCAACTCCCTATGCTCTCTCATGTAAAATACCGAAATTCTAATTTTACGTGATTTGAAAAAAATCTAAATATTATCTAGGCACGCAAATGTTAAAAGCAAAATTGCTCTGAATATAATCTGTCAGAATAAATATACAATGCCCTTTTCTACTTTTTTTTGTAGTATATACACCAACTCAATATGCTCTCTCATGTACAATACAGTAATTCTAATTTTACAAAAATCAAAAAAATCTAAATATTATCGAGGCACACCAATGTTAAAAACAAAATTGCTCTGAATATAATCTGTCAAAAGAATATATAATGACCTGTTGTACTCGGTTTTAAAGTATATACACCAACTCAGTATGCTCTCTCATGTAAATTGAAATTCAAAATTTACTTGAATCGAAAAAAATCTAAATATTACCTAGGTACCCCAATGTTGAAAGCATAATTGCTCTGAATATAATTTGCCAGAAAAAACATAGAATGCCCTTTTTTCCTCTGTTTTGTAGTATATACACCAACTCAATATGCTCTCACAAGTAAAATTACGAAATTCTAATTTTAGGTGGATCGAAAAAAATCTAAATAATATCTAGGCGCCTCAAAGTTAAAAGAAATTGGTTCTGAATATAGTCTGTTAGAAAAAATATACAATGCCTTATTCTACTCTGTTTTGGAGTATATACACCAAATCAGTATGCTCTCTCATGTAAAATACAGAAATTCTAATTTTACCCGAATTGAAAAAATCCAAGAATTACCTAGGCACCCCAATGTTAAAAACAAAATTGCTCTTAATATAATCAGTCAGAAAAAATATACCATGCCCTATTCTACTCTGTTTTGGAGTATATACACCAACTCCCTATGTTCTCTCATGAAAAATACAGAAATTCTATATTTAAGCGAATCGAAATAAATCTAAATATTATCTACGCACCAAAATATTAAAAAAAATATTGATCTGAACATAATCTGTCAGAAAAAATATACAGTGCCCTTTTCTACTCTGTTTGGTAGCATATACACTAACTCAATATGCTCTCTCATGTAAAATACTGAAATTCTAATTTTACGCGAATCAAAAAAAATCTAAATAATATCTAGGCGTCCCAAAGTCAAAAGAAAATGGCTGTGAATATAGTCTGTTAGAAAAAATATAAAATGCCTTTTTCTACTGTGTTTTGAAGTATATACACCAACTCAGGATGCTCTCTCATTTAAAATACAGTTATTCAAATTTTGCCCGAATCGAAAAAATCTAAATATTATCTAGGCACCCCAGTGTTACAATAAAAATTGTTCTGAATATTATCTGTCAGAAAAAATATACAATGCCCTATTCTACTTTTTTTGAAGTATATAAACCAACTCCATATGCGCTCTCATGTAAAATAAAGAAATTCTATATTTAAGCGAATCGAAAAAAATCTAAATATTATCTAGGCACCCCAATGTTAAAAGCAAAATTGATTTGAATATAATCTGTCAGAAAAAATATACAGTGCCCTTTTCTACTCTGTTTTGTAGCATATACACCAACTCAATATGCTCTCTCATGTAAAATACTGAAATTCTAATTTTACACGAATCGAAAAAAATTTAAATAATATTTAGGTGCCCCAAAGTTAAAATAAAATGGCTCTGAATATAGTCTGTTAGAAAAAATATAAAATGCCTTATTCTACTCTGTTTTGGAAAATATACACCAACTCAGTATGCTCTATCATGTAAAATACAGAAATTCTAATTTTATGTGTATCGAAAAAAACTAAATATTATCTAGGCACCCCAATGTTAAAAACAAAATTGCTCTAAATATAATCTGTCAAAAAAATTATACAATGCCCTATTCTACTCTGCTTGGAGTATATAAAACAACTCAGTATGCTCTCTCATGTAAAATACAGAAATTCTATATTTAAGCGAATCGAAAAACATCTAAATATTATCTAGGCACCCCAATGTTAAAAGCAAAATTGCTCTGAATATAATCTGTCAGAAGAAATATATAATGCACTTTTCTACTCTGTATTGTAGTATATACACCAACTCAATACGCTCTCTCATGTAAAATACAGAAATTATAATTTTACCCGAATCGAAAAAATCGAAATATTATCTATGCATCCCAATGTTAAACGCAAAATTGCTCTGAATATAATCTGTCAGAAAAAATATACAAGGCTTTTTTCGACTCTGTTTCGTAGTATAAACACCAACTCAATATGCTCTGTCATGTAAAATACAGAAATTCGAATTCCACCGGAATCGAAAAAACCTAAATATTATAAAGGCACCCCAATGTTAAAAGCAAAATTGATCTGAATATAATCTGTCCGAGAAAATATTCAATGTTCTTTTCTACTCTGTTTTGTAGTATAAACACCAACTCAATATGCTCTGTCATGTAAAATACAGAAATTATAATTCGACCAGAATCGAAAAAATCTAAATATTATCTAGGCACCCCAATGTTAAAAGCAAAATTGCTCTGAATATAATCTGTCATAATAAATATACAATGCCCTTTTTTACTCTGCTTTGGAGTATATAAACCACCTCAATATGCTCTCTCATGTAAAATACTGAAATTCTAATTTTAGGCGAATCAAAAAAAATCTAAAAAATAACTATGCGCCCCAAAGTTAAAAGAAAATGGCTCTGAATATAGTGTGTAAGAAAAAATATACAATGACTTATTCTACTGTGTTTTGAAGTATATACACCACCTCCATATGCTCTCTCATGTAAAATACAGTAATTCTAATTTTATCCGAATCGAAAAAAACTAAATATTATCTAGGCACAATAATGTTAAAAACAAAATTGCTCTGAATATAATCTGTCAGAAAAAATATACAATGCCTTATTCTACTCTGTTTTGGAGTATATACACCAACTCCATATGCTCTCTCAAGTAAAATAGAGAAATTCTAAATTTAAGCGAATCGAAAAAAATTTAAATGTTATCTAGGCACCCCAATGTTAAAAGAAAAATTGCTCTGAATATAATCTGTCAGAAAAAATATACAATGCCCTTTACTTCTGTTTTTGGTAGTATATACACCACCTCCATATGCTCTCTCATGTAAAATACAGAAATTCTATATTTAAGTGAATCGAAAAAAATCTAAAAATTATCTAGGCACCCCAATGTTAAAAGAAAAATTGCTCTGAATATAGTCTGTCAGAAAAGATATACAGTGCCCTTTTCTACTGTGTTTTGTAGTATATACATAAACTCAATATGCTCTCTCATGTAAAATACCGAAATTCTAATTTTACGCGAATCGAAAAAAATCTAAATAATATCTAGGCGCCCCAAAATTAAAAGAAAATGGCTCTGAATATAGTCTGTTAGAAAAAATATAAAATGCCTTATTCTACTCTGTTTTGAACTATATACACCAACTGAATATACTGTCTCATGTTAAATGCAGAAATTCTAATTTTACCCGAATCGAAAAATTCTAAATATTATCTAGGCACTCCAATGTTAAACTAAAAATTGCTCTGAATACAATCTGTCAGTAAAAATATACAATGTACTTTTCTACTCTGTTTTGTAGTATAAACACCAACACAATATGCTCTGTCATGTAAAATACAGAAATTCTAATTTCACCAGATATGAAAAAATGTAAATATTATCTAGGCACCTTAATCTTAAAAGCAAAATGGTTCTGAATATAACCTGTTAGAAAAAATATACAATGCCTTATTCTACTCTGTTTTGGAGTATATACACCAACTCAGTATGCTCTCTCACGTAAAATACAGAAATTCTAATTTTACCCGAATCGAAAAAATCTACATATTATCTAGGCACCTCAATGTTAAAAACAAATTGCTCTGAATATAATCTCTCAGGAAAAATATACAATGCCTTATTCTACATTGTTTTGGAGTATAAACACCAACTCCATATGCTCTCTCATGTAAAATACAGAAATTCTAATTCTACCCTAATCGAAAAAATATAAATATTGTCTAGGCACCTGAAAGTTAAAAAAAAAATTGCTCTGAATATAATCAGTCCGAAAAAATATACAATGCCCTATTCTACTCTGTTGTGGAGTATATACACCAACTCCATACGATCTCTCCTGTAAAATACAGAAATTCTATATTTAAAAGAATCGAAAAAAATCTATATATTATAAAGGCACCCCAATGTTAAAATCAAAATTGCTCTGAATATAGTCTGTCAGAAAAAATATAAATGCCCTTTTCGACTCTGTTTAGTAGTACATACACCAACTCAATATTCTCTCTCATGTAAAATACAGAAATTTTAATTGTACCCGAATCAAAAAAATCTAAATACTATGTAGGCACCCCAATGTTAAAAACAAAATTGCTCTGAATATAATCTGTTAGAAAAAATATACAATGCCCTATTCTACTCTGTTTTGGAGTATATACACCAATTCAGCATGCTCTCTCATGTTAAATACCGAAATTCTAATTTTACGTGAATCGAAATAAATCTAAATAATATCTAGGCGCCCCAAAGTTCAAAGAAAATGGCTCTGAATATAGTCTGTTAGAGAAAATATACATTGCCTTATTCTACTCTGTTTTGGAGTACATACACAAACTCAGTATGCTCTCTCATGTAAAATACAGAAATTCTGTATTTAGGCGAATCGAAAAAAATCTAAATATAATCTAGGCACCCGAGTGTTAAAAGCAAATTTGCTCTGAATATAATCTGTCATAAAAAATATACAATGCCCTTTTCTACTCTGTTTTCTAGTACATAAACCATCTCAATATGCTCTCTCATGTAAAATACAGATATTTTAATTTTACCGGATTCAGCAAAATCTAAATAATATGTAGGCACCCCAATTTAAAAAACAAAATTGTTCTGAATATTATCTGTCAGTAAAAATATACAATGCCTTATTCTACTCTGATTTGGAGTATATACACCAACTCAGTATGCTCTCTCATGTAAAATACCGAAATTCTAACTTTATGCGAATCGAAAAAAATCTAAATAATATCTAGGTGCCCCAAAAATAAAATAAAATGGCTCTGAATATAGTCTGTAAGAGAAAATATACAATGCCTTATTCTACTTTGTTTTGGAGTATATACACCAACTCAGTATGCTCTCTCATGAAAAATACAGAAATTCTATATTTAAGAGAATCGAAAAAATATCTAAATATTATCTAGGCACCTCTATGTTAAAAGCAAAATTTCTCTAATATATAATCTCTCAGAAAAAATATACAATGCCCTATTCTACTATGTTTTGGAGTATATACACCAAGTCAATATGCTCTCTCAAGTAAAATACAGAAATTCCCTATTTAAGCGAATCGAAAAATTTTAAATATAATCTAGGCACCCGAATGTTAAAAGCAAAATTTCTCTGAATATAATCTGTCAGAAAAAATATACAATGCCCTTTTCTACGCTGTTTTTATTATATACACCAATTCAATATGCTCTCTCATTTAAAATACAGAAATTCTAATTTTACCCGAATCGAAAAAATGAAAATATTATGTAGGCTCCTTAATGTTAAAAACAAAATTGCTCTGAATATAATCTGTCAGAAAAAATATAAAATGCCGTATTATACTCTGTTTGGAGAATATAAAGCAACTTCATATGCTCTCTCATGTAAATACAGAAATTTCATATTTAAGCGAATCGAAAAAAATCTAAATATTATCTAGGCACTACAATGTTAAAAGAAAAATTGCTCTGAATATAATCTGTCAGAAAAAGTATACAATTCCTTTCTCTATTTTCTTTTTAGTATATACACCAACTCAATATGCTCGCTCTTGTAAAATACAGAGATTCAAATTTTGCCCAAATCGAAAAAATCTAAATAATATGTAGGCACGCCAATGTGAAAAGCAAAACTGCTCTTAATATAGTCTCTCAGAAAAAATATACAATGCCCGATTCTACTCTGTTTTAAAGTATATACATGAACGCAGTATGCTTTCTCATGTAAAATACCGAAATTCAAATTTTACGCGAATCGAAATAAATCTAAATAATATCTAGGCGCCCCAAAGTTAAAAGCAAAATTGCTCTGAATATAATCTGTCAGTAAAAATATACAATGCCTTATTCTACTGTTTTGGAGTATATACACCAACTCAGTATGCTCCCTCATGTAAAATACCCAAATTCTAAATTTACGTGAATTGAAAAAAATCTAAATATTATCTAGGCACCCCAATGTTAAAAAGAAAATTGCTCTAAATATAATCTGTCAGAAAAAATATACAAAGGCCTATTCTACTCGGTTTTGGAGCATATACACCAACTCCTTATACTCTCTGATCTAAAATACAGAAATTCTATATTTAAGCGAATCGAATAAAATCTGAATATTATCTATGCAACCCAATGTCAAAAGCAAAATAGCTCTGAATATAATCTGTCAGAAAAATATACAATGCCCTATTCTACTTAGTTTTAGAGTATATACACCAACTCAATATGCTGTCTCATGTAAAATACCGAAATTCTAATTTTACTCAAATCGAAAAAAATCTAAATAATATGTAGGCGACCCAAAGTTAAAAGAAAATGGCTCTGTATACAGTCTGTTTGAAGAAATGTACAATGCCTTATTCTACTCTTTTTGGAGTATATACACCAACTCAGTATGCTCTCTCATGTAAAATACAGAAATTCTAATTGTACCCGAATCGAAATAATCTAAATATTATCTAGGCAACCCAATGTTAAAAACAAAATTGCTCTGAATATACTCTGTCAGAAAAAATATACAATTCCCTATTCTACTCTTTTTTGGAGTATATACACCAACTCCATATGTTCTCTCATGTAAAATACAGAAATTCTACATTTAAGCGTATCGAAAAAATCTAAGTATTATCTAGGCATGCCAATGTTAAAAAGAAAATTGCTCTGAATATAATCTGTCAGAAAAAATATGCAGTGCCCTATTCTACTCTGTTTTAAAGTATATACACCAACTCCATATGCTCTCTCATGTAAAATACCGAAATTCTAATTTTACGTGAATCGAAAAAAATCTAAATAATATCTAGGCGCCCCAAAGTTAAAAGAAAATTGCTCTGAATATAGTCTGTTAGAAAAAATGTACAATGCCTTATTGTACTCTGTTGTGGAGTATATACACCAACTCAGTATGCTATCTCATATAAAATACAGAAATTCTAATTTTACCAAAATCGAAAGAATCTAAATATTATCTAGGCCACCCAATGTTAAAAACAAAATTGCTCTGAATATACTCTGTCAGAAAAAATGTGCAATCCCCTATTCTAATCTGTTTTTGAGTATATACACCAACTCGATATGCTCTCTCATGTAAAATACAAAATTCTATAGTTAAGGGAATCGAAAAAAATCTAAATATTATCTAGGCACCCCAAGGTCAAAAGAAAAATTGCTCTGAATATAATCTGTCAGAAAAAAATACAATTCCCCTTTCTATTCTTTTTTGGAGTATATACAACAACTCAATATGCTCTCTCATGTAAAATACCGAAATTCGAATTTTACCCGAATCAAAAAAATTTTAAATAATATCTAGCCACCCCAAAGTTAAAAGTAATGGCTCTGAATATAGTCGGTTAGAAAAAATATACAATGCCTTATTCTAATCTGTTTTTGAGTATATACACCAACTCAGTATCCTCTCTCATGTAAAATATCGAAATTTTAACTTTACCCGAATCGAAAAAATCTAAATATTATCTAGACACCTCAATGTTAAAAAAAAATTGCTCTGAATATAATCTGTCAGAAAAAATATACAATGCCCTATTCTACTCTGTTTTAAAGTATATACACCAACTCCATACGCTCTCTCATGTAAAAAACAGATTTTCTGTATTTAATCGATTCTCAAAAAATCTAAATATTATCTAGGCACCTGAATGTTAAAAGCAAAATTACTCTGAATATAATCTGTCAGAAAAAATATACAATGCCCTTTTCTACTCTGTTTTCGTGTATATAAACCAACTCAATATGCTCTCTCATGTAAAATACCGAACTTCTAATTTTATGTGAGTCGAAAAAAATCTAAATATTATCTAGACACCACAATGTTAAAAACAAAATTGCTCTGAATATAGTCTGTCAGAAAAAAATATACAATGCTTTATTTTACACTGTTTTGGAGTATATACACCCACTCAATATGCTCTCTCATATAAAGCACTTAAATTCTAATTTACGTGAATCGAAAAAAATCTAAATATTATCTAGTCACCCGAATGTTAAAAGCAAAATTTCTCTGAATATAATCAGTCAGAAAAAATATACAATGCCCTTTTCTGGACTTTCTTGGAGTATATACACAAACTGAATAAGCTCTCTCATGTAAAATACCGAAATTCTAATTTTCCGCTAATTGAGAAAAATCTGAATAATATCCAGGTGCCCCAAATTTAAAAGAAAATGGCTCTCAATAGAGTCTGTTAGAAAAAATATACAATGCCTAATTCTACTCTGTTTTGTAGTATACTCACAAACTCTGTATGCTCTCTCACGTAAAATACAGAAATTATAATTTTACCCAAATCGAAAAAATCTACATATTATCTAGGCACCCCAATGTTAAAATCAAAATTGCTCTGAATATAGTCTGTCAGAAAAAATATGCAATGCCCTATTCTACTCTGTTTTGGAGTATATACACCAACTCAATATGCTCTCTCATGTAAAATACAGAAATTCTATAGTTAAGTGAATCAAAAAATATGTATATATTATCTAGGAACCCCAAGGTTATAAGAAAAATTGCACTGAATATAATCTGTCAGAGAAAATATACTATGCCCTTTTCTACTCTGTTTTGGAGTATATACACCAACTCATTATGGTCTCTCATGTAAAATACCGTAATTCTAATTTTACGTGAATCGAAAATAATCTAAATATTATGTCGGCACCCCAATGTTAAAAGCAAAATTGCTCTAAATATAATCTGTCAGAAAAAATATACAATACCCTTCTCTACTCTGTTTTGGAGTATATACATCAACTGAATATACTCTTTCATTTAAAATGCAGAAATTATAATTTTACTCGAATTGAAAAAAATCTAAATAATATCTAGGCACCCAAAAGTTAAATGAAAATGGCTCTTAATATAGTCTTTTAGAAAAAATATACAATGCCTTATTCTACTTTGTTTTGGAGTATATACACCAACTCAGTATGCTCTCTTATGTAAAATACAGAAATTCCATATTTAAGCGAATAGAAAAAAATCTAAATATTATCTAGGCAACCCAACGTTAAAAACAAAATTGCTTTGAATATAACCTTTCAGAAAATATATACAATGCCCTATTCTATTCTGTTTCGTAGTATATACACCAACTCCATATGCTCTCTCATGTAAAATACAGAAATTCTGTATTTAAGCGAAGTGATAAAAATCTAAATATTATCTATGCTCCCCAATGTTAAAAGTAAAATTGCTCTGTATATAATCTGTCAGAAAAAAATATACAATGCCATATTCTACTTTCTTTTGGAGTATATAGAAAAACTCAGTATGCTCTTTCATGTAAAATACAGAAATTCTAATTTTACGCGAATCGAAAAAATCTAAATATTATCTAGGCACCCCAATGTGAAAAACAAAATTTCTCAAAATATAATCTGTCAGAAAAACTATACAATGCCCTATACTACTTTCTTTCGTAGTATATACACCAACTCCCTATGCTCTCTTATGTAAAATACAGAAATTCAAATTTTACCCGAATCGAAAAAATGTAAATATTATATAGGCCCCCCAATGTTAAAAACGAAATTGCTCTGAATATAGTCTGTCAGACAAAATATACAATGCCCTATTCTACTCTGTTTTGGAGTATATACACCAACTCAGTATGCTCTATCTTGTAAAATACCATAATTCTAATTTTACGTGAATCGAAAAAAAATCTAAATATTATCTAGGCACCCCAATGTTTAAAAGAAAATTGCTCTAAATATAGTCTGTCAGAAAACATATACAATGCCGGTTTCTACTCGGTTTTGTTGTATATACCGCAACTCAATATGCTCTCTCAAGTAAAATACTGAAATTCTAATTTTACGTGAAATGAAAATAATCTAAATAATATCTAGGCACCCCAAAATTAAAAGAAAATGGCTCTGAATATAGACTGTAAGGAAAAGTATACAATGCCATATTCTACATTGTTTTGGAGTATATACACCAACTCAGTATTCTCTCTCATGTAAAATACTGAAATTCTAATTTTACCCGAATGAGAAAATCTAATTAATATCTAGGCACCCAATGTTAAAAACAAAATTACTCTGAATATAATCTGTCAGAAAAAATATACAATGCCCTATTCTACTCTGTTTTTGAGTATATACACCAAGTCACTATGCTCTCTCATGTAAAATACAGAAATTCTATATTTAAGCGAATCGAAAAAAACCTAAATATTATCTAGGCACCCCAATGTTAAAAGCAAAATTGCTCTGATTATAATCTGTCAGAAAAAATATACAATGCCCTTTTCTACTCTGTTTTCGAGTATATAAACCAACTCAATATGCTCTCTCATGTAAAATACCGAAATTCTAATTTTACACGAATCGAAATAAATCTAAATAATATCTACGTGACACAAAGTTAAAAAAAAATGGCTCTGATATAGTCTGTTAGAGAAAATATACAATGCCTTATTCTACTCTGTTTTGGATTATATACACCAACTCAGAATGCTCTCTCATGTAAAATATGGAAATTCTGTATTTAGCTGAATCGAAAAAAAGTTAAATATTATCTAGACACACCAAAGTTAAAACAAAATGGCTGTGAACATAGTCTGTTAGAAAAAGTATACAATGATTTATTCTACTCTGTTTTTGAGTATATACACCAATTCCATATGCTCTCTCATGTAAAATTTCAAAAATTCTATATTTAAGCGAATCGAAATAAATCTAAATATTATCTAGGCACCCCAATGTTAAAAGCAAAATTGTTCTGAATATAATCTGTCAGAAAAAATATACAATCCCCTTTTCTACTCTGTTTTGGAGTATATACACCAACTGAATATGCTCTTTCATGTAAAATACCGATATTCTAATTTTACTTTAATCGAAAAAAATCTAAATAGTATGTAGGAGCCCCAAAGTTAAATGAAAATGGTTCTGAATATAGTCTGTTAGAAAAAATATACAATGCCTTATTCTACTTTGTTTTGGAATATATACACCAACTCAGTATGCTCTCTCATGTAAAATACAGAGATTCAAATTTTACCCAAATCGAATAAATCTAAATATTATCTAGGCACCCCAACGTTAAAAACAAAATTGCTCTGAATATAATCTGTCAGAAAATATATACAATGCCCTCATCTACACTGTTGCGTAGGATATACACCAACTCCATATGCTCTCTCATGTAAAATACAGAAATTCTATATTTCAGCGAATCGAAAAAAATCTAAATATTATCTAGGCAACCCATGTTAAAAGCACAATTGCTCTGAATATAATTTGTCAGAAAAAATATACAATGCCCTTTTCTACTCTGTTTTGTAGTATATACCCCAACTCAATATGCTCTCTCATGTAAAATACTGAAATTCTAAATTTTTGCGAAGCGAAAAAGATCTAAATAATATCTAGGCAACCCAATGTTTAAAGCAAAATTTCTCTGAATATAGTCTGTCTGAAAAAATATTTAATGTTCTTTGCTACTCTGTTTTTGAGTATATACACCAACTCCATATGCTCTCTCATGTAAAATACATAAATTCTATACTTAAGCGAATCGAAAAAAATCTAAGTATTATCTAGGTAACCCAATATTAAAATCAAAACTGCTCTGAATATCATCTGTCAGAAAAAATATACAATGCCCTATTATACTCTGTTTTGGAGTATATAAACCAACTCCATACGCTCTCTCATGTAAAATACAGAAATTCTATATTTAAGTGAATCGAAACAAATCTAAATATTATCTGGGCACCCCAATATTTATAGCAAAATTGCTCTGAGTATAATCAGTAACAAAAATATAAAATGCCCTTTTCTACTCTGTTTTGTAGTATATTCACCAACTCAATATGCTCTCTCAAGTAAAGTACCAACATTCGAATTTTACGTGAATCAAAAAAAATCTAAATAATATCTAGGCGCCCCAAAGTTAAAAGAAAATGGCTCTGAATATAGTCTGTTAGAAAAAATATACAGTGCCTTATTCTATTCTGTTTTGGAGTATATACACCAACTCAGTGAGCTCTCTCATGTAAAATACAGAAATTCTAATTTCACCTGTATCGAGAAAATCTAAATATTATCTAGGCACCGCAAGGTTAAAAACAAAATTGCTCTGAGTATAATCTCTCAGAAACAAAAATGCCATATTCTACTCTGTTTCGGAGTATATACACCAACTCCATATGCTCTCTCATGTAAAATACAGAAATTCTATATTTAAGCGAATCGAAAAAAATCTAAATATTATCTAGGCACCCCAATGTTAAAAATTAAACTTCTCTGAATATAATCAGTCAGAGGAAATATACAATGCCCTATTACACTTTGTTTTGGAGTATATACACCAATTCAATATGGTCTCTCATGTAAAATACAAATTTTATATTTAAGTGAATCAAAAAAAATCTAAATATCATATAGGCACCCCAATGTTAAAAGCAAAGCTGCTCTGAATATAATCTGTCAGAAAAAATATACAACAGCCTATTCTACTTTGTTTTAAAGTATATAAAGCCACTCAATATGCTCTCTCATGTAAAATACCAAAATTATAATTTTAAGTGAATCGAAAAAAATCTAAATAGTATCTAGGCGCCCCAAAGTTAAAAGAAAATGGCTCTGTATATAGTCTGTTTGAAAAAATATACAATGCTTTTTTCTACTCTGTTTTGGAGTATATACACCAACTCAGTGTGCTCTCTGATGTAAAATACAGAAATTCTAATTTTACCTGAATCAAAAAAATCTAAATATTATCTAGGCACCCCAATGTTAAAAACAAAATTGCTCTGAATATAATCTGTCAGAAAAAACATACAATGCCATATTCTACTCTGTTTCGGGGCATATACACCAACTCCATATTCTCTGTCATATATAACACAGAATTTCAGTATTTAAGCAAATCGAAATATATCTAAATATTATCTAGGCACCCAAATGTTAAAAGCAAAATTTCTCTGAATATAATCTGTCAGAAAAGATATACAATGCCCTATTCTACTCTGTTTCGGAGTATATAAAGCAACTCAATATCCTCTAGCATGTAAAATACCGAAATTCTAATTTTACGCGAATCGAAAAAAACTAAATAATATCTAGGCACCCCAAGGTTAAAAGAAAATGGCTCTGAATATAGTCTGTTAGAAAAAATATACAATGCCTAGTTCTACTCTGTTTTATAGTATATACACCAACTCAGTATGCTCTCTCATGTAAAATACAGAAATTATAAATTTACATGAAACGAAAATAATCTAGATATTATCTAGGCACCCCAATATTAAAAGTAAAATTGCTCTGAATATAATCTGTCAGAAAAAATATACAGTGCCCTTTTCTACTCGGTTTTGTATTATATACACAAACTCAATATGCTATCTAATGAAAATTCCGAAATTCTAATTTTACACGAATCGACAAAAATCTAAATAATATCTAGGCGCCTCAAAGTTAAAAGTAAATGGCTCTGAATATAGTCTGTTTGAAAAAATATACAATGCCCTTTTCTACTCTGTTTTGGAGTATATACACCACTCAGTATGCTCTCTCATGTAAAATACCAAAATTCTAATTTTACCTGAATCGAAAAAATCTAAATATTATCTAGGCACCCCAAAGTTAAAAACAAAATTGCTCTAAATATAATCTGTCAGAAAAAATATACAATGCCCTATTCTACTATATTTCGGAGTATATACAACAACTCCATATTCTCTCTCATGTAAAATACATAAATTTTCTATTTAAGCAAATCGAAAAAAATCTAAATTTTATGTAGGCACCCAAATGATAAAAGCAAAATTACTCTGAATACAATCAGTCAGAAAAAATATACAATGCCCTATTCTACTCTGTGACGGAGTATATACAACAACTCAATATCCTCTCTCATGTAAAATACCAAAATTCGAATTTTAGGCGAATCGAAAAAGTCTAAATAAAATCTATGCGCACCAAAGATAAAAGAAAATGGCTCAGAATAGAGTGTGTGAGAAAAAATATACAATGCCTTATTCTACTCTGTTTTGGAGTGTATACACCAACTCAGTATGCTCTTTCATGTAAAATATCGAAATTCTACATTTACGCGAATCGAAAAAAATCTAAATATTATCTAGGCACCCCAATGTTAAAAGCAAAATTGCTCTGAATATAATCTGTCAGGGTAAATATACAATTCCCATTTCTAATTTGTTTTGGAGTATATACAGCAACTCAATATGCTCTCTCATGTAAAATACCGAAATTCTAATTTTATGTGAATCGAAGAAAATCTAAATAATATCTAGGGGCCTCAAAGTTAAATGAAAATGGCTCTGAATATAGTCTGTTAGAAAAATATACAATGCCTTATTATACTCTGTTTTGGAGTATATACACCAACTCAGTATGCTCTTTCATGTAAAATAAAGAAATTGTAAGTTAACCGGAATCAAAAAAATCTAAATATTATCTAGGCATTCCAATGTTAAAAACCAAATTCCTCTGAATATAATCTCTCAGAAAAAATATACACTGGCCTTTTCTACTCTGTTTTGGAGTATATAAACCAACTCCATATGCTCCCTTATCAAATACAGAAATTCTATATTTAAGCGAATCAAAAAAAATCTAAATATTATGTAGACACCCCAATGTTAAAAGCAAAATTGCTCTGAATATAATCTGTCAGAAAAAATATACAATGCCCTTTTCTACTTTGTTTTAGAGTACATACACCAACTCCATATGCTCTCTCATGTAAAATAAAGAAATTCTAATTTTACACGAATTGCAAAAATCTAAATATTTTCTAGGCACCCCAATGTTAAAAACCAAAATGCTCTGAATATAATCTGTCCCAAAAAATATACAATGCATTTTTCTACTCTATTTTTTAGTATATACAGCAACTCAATATGCTCTCTCATGTAAAATACAGAAATTCTAATTTTATGCCAATCAAAAAAAATCTAAATAATATCTAGGCACCCTAAAGTTAAAGGAAAATGTCTCTGAATATAGTCTGTTAGAAAAAATATACAATGCCTTATTCTACTCTGAATTGGAGTATATATATATCAATTCAGTATGCGCTCTCCTGTAAAATACCGAAATTCTAATTATACGTGAATCGAAAAAAATCTAAATATTATCTGGGCACCCCAAAGTTAAAAACAAAATTTCTCTGAATATAATCTGTCAGAAATAATATAGAATTCCCTGTTCTTCTCTGTTTTGGAGTATATACAACAACTCAATATGCTCTCTCATGTGAAATACAGAAATTCTAATTTTATCCGAATCAAGAAAATCTAAATATTATCTAGGCTCCCCAATGTTAAAAGCAAAATTGCTCTAAATATAATCTGTAAGAAAAAATATACAATGCCCTTTTCTACTCTCTTTTGTAGTATATATACCAACTCAATATGCTCTCTCATGTAAAATACCGAAATTCTAATTTTACGCGAATCAAAAGAAACTAAATCATATGTAGGCGCCCCAAAGTTAAAAGAAAATGGCTGTGAATATAGTGTGTTAGAAAAAAATATACAATGCCTTATTCTACTCTGTTTTGGAGTATATACACCAACTCAGTATGCTCTCTCATATAAAATACGGAAATTCTACTTTTACCCGAATCGAAAAACTCTAAATATTATCCTGGCACTCAAATGTTAATAACAAAATTGCTCTGAATATAATCTGTCAGAAAAAATATACAATGTCCTATTCTACTCTGTTTTGGAGAATATGAACCAACTAAATATGCTCTCTCATGTAAAATACAGAAATAATATATTTAAGCGAATCGAAAAAAATCTAAATATTATCTAGGCACCCCAATGTTAATAGACAAATTGCTCTGAATATAATCTGTAAGAATAAATATACAATGCCCATTTCTACTCTGTTTTGGAGTGTATACACCAACTGCATATGCTCTCTCATGTAAAATACAGAAATTCTATATTAAAGCGAATCGAAAAAAATCTAAATATTATCTAGAAACCCCAATGTTAAAAGCAAAATTGCTCTGAATAAAATCTGTCAGAAAAAATATACAATGCCTTTTTCGAATCTGCTTTTTAGTATATACACCTAATGAATATGGTCTCTCCTGTAAACTACCGAAATTCTAATTTTACACGAATCAAAAAAAATCTAAATAATATCTAGGACCCCAAAGTTAAAAGAAAATGGCTCTGAATATTGTTTGTTAGAGAAAATATACAATAACTTATTCTACTCTGTTTTGAAGGATATACACCAACTCAGTATGCTCTCTCACGTAAAATACAGAAATTCAAATTTTACCCGATTCGAAAAAATCTAAATATTATCTAGGCACCCCAATGTTAAAAACAAAATTGCTCTGAATATGATCTATCAGAAAAAATATACAATGCCCTATTCTACGCTTTTTGGAGTATATACACAAACTCCATATACTCTCTCATGTGAAATACAGAAATTCTAATTTTACCAGAATCGAAAATATCTAAATATTATCTAGGCACCCCAATGTTAAAAACAAAATTGCTCTTAAGATAATCTGTCAGAAAAAATATACAATGCCCTATTCTACTTTGTTTTGGTGTATATACACCAACTCCATATGCTCTCTCTTTTAAAATACAGAAAGTCTATATTTAAGCAAATCGAAAAAAATCTAAATATTATCTCGGCACCCCAACAATAAAAGCAAAATAGCTCTAAATATAATCTGTCAGAAAAAATATACAATGCCCTTTTCTATTGTTTTGTAGTATATACACCAACTCAATATGCTCTCTCATGTAAAATAGAGAAATTCTAATTTTACACAAATCGAATAATTCTAAATATAATCTAGGCACCCCAATGTTAAAAACAGAATTGCTCTGTATATAATCTGTCAGAAAAAATATACAATACCCTATTCTACTCTGTTTTGGAGTATGTACACCAACTCAGTATGCTCTCTCATGTAAAATACAGAAATTCTAAATTTACGTGTATCGAAAAAAATCTAAATATTCTCTAGGCACCTCAATCTTAAAAGCAAAATTGCTCTGAATATAATCTCTCAGAAAAAATGTACAATGCAGTTTACTACTCTCTTTTGGTGTATATACACCAACTCAATATACTCTGTCATGTAAAATACCGAAATTTTAATTTTACGTGAATCGAAAAAAATCTAAATAATATCTAGGCACCCCAAAGTTAAAAGAAAATGGCTCTGGATATAGTCTGTTTGAAAAAATATACAATGCCTTATTGTACTATGTTTTGGAGTATATACACCAACTCAGTATGCTCTCTCGTGTAAAATACAGAAATTCTAATTTTACCCGAATTAAACAAATCTAAATATTATCTAGGCACCCCAATGTTAAAAACAAAATTGCTCTGAAAATAACCTGTCTAAAAAATATACAATGCCCGATTCTACTTTGTTTTTGACTATATACACCAACTCTACCTGTTCTCTAATGTAAAATACAGAAATTCTATATTTCAGCGAATCAAAAAAATTTAAATATTATCTAGGTTCCCCAAAGTTAAACACAAATGGGTATGAATATAGTCTGTTGGAATAAATATACAATACCTTATTCTACTCAGTTTTGGAGTAAATACAACAACTCCGTATGATCTCTCATGTAAAATACAGAAATTTAATTTTACCAGAATCGAAAAATTCTAAATATTATCTAGGCACCCCAATGTTAAAAACAAATTGCTCTGAATATAATCTGTCAGAAAAAGTATACAATGCCCTTTTCTACATTGTTGTGGAGTATATACACCAACTCAATATGCTCTCTCATGTAAAATACCGAAATTCTAATTTTACACGAATCGAAATAAATCTAAATAATATCTAGGCACCACAAAGTTAAACGAAAATTTCTCTGATTATAGTCAGTTAGAAAAAATATAACATTCTTTATTCTACTCTATTTTGGAGTATATACACCAACTCCATATGCTCTCTCATATAAAACACAGATATTCTATATTTAAGTGAATCGAAAAAATCTAAATATTATCTAGACACCCCAATGTTAAAAACAAAATTTCTCTGAATAAAATTTGTCAGAAAGAATATACAATGCCCTTTTCTACTCTGTTTTGGAGTATATACACCAACTCCATAAGCTCTCTTATGTAAAATACAGAAATTCTAAATTTAAGCAAATCGAAATAAATCTAAATATTATCTAGGTACCCCAATGTTATAAAAAATTGCTCTAAATATAATCTGTCAGAAAAAATATACAATTCCCTATTCTACTCTGTTTTTAAGTATATACACCAACCCATATGCTCTCTCATTTAAAATTCAGGAATTCTATATTTAAGCGAATCGAAAAAGTTCTAAATATTATATAGGCACCCCAATGTTAATAGCAAAATTGCTATGAATATAGTCTGTCTCACAAAAAATAAAATGACCTTGTCTACTCTGTTTTGGAGTATATACAGCAACTCAATATGCTCTCTCATGTAAAATACCGAAATTCTAATTTTATGTGAATCGAAAAAATTCTAAATAATATCTAGGCGCCCCAATGTTAAAATAAAATTGCTCTGAATATAGTCTGTTAGAAAAAATATACAATACCTTATTCTACTATGTTTAGGAGTATAGACACCAACGCAGTATGCTCTCTCGTGTAAAATACAGAAATTATAATTTTACCCGAATCGAAATAATCTAAATATTATGTATGCACCCCAATGTTAAAAACAAAATTGCTCTGAATATAAACTGTCAGAAAAAATATACAATGCCCTATTCTACTCTGTTGTGGAGTATATACACCAACTCAATATACTTTCTCATGTAAAATACAGAAATTCAATCGTTAAGCAAATGGAAAATATCTAAATATTATCTAGGCACCCCAATGTTAAAAACAAAATTGCTCTGAATATAATTTGTAAGAAAAAATATACAATGCCATTTTCTACTCTGTTTTGGAGTATATACACCAACTCCATATACTCTCTCATGTAAAATACAGAAATTCTATATTTAAACGAATCGAAAAACATCTAAATATTATCTAGGCACCACAATGTTAAAAACAAAATTTTTCTGAATATAATCTGTCAGAGAAAATATACAATGCCTTATTCTACTCTGTTTTGGAGTATATACACCAACTCCATTTGCTCTCTCATGTAAAATACAGAAATTCTATATTTAAGAGAATTGAAAAAACTCTAAATATTATCTAGGCACACCAATGTTAAAAACAAAATTGCTCTTAGTATAATCTGTCAGAAAAAGTATCCAATGCCCTATTATACTCTATTTTGGAATATATACACCAACTGCATATGCTCTCTCATATAAAATAGAGAAATTCTATATTTAAGCAAATCAAAAAAAATCTAAATATTATATAGACACCCCAATATTAAAAGTAAAATTGCTCTGAATATAGTCTGTCATAAAAATTATACAATGCCCTTTTTTACTCTGTATTGGAGTATATACACCAACTCAATATGATCTCTCATGTAAAATACCCAAATTCAAATTTTACGTGAATCAAAAAAAATCTAGAAAATATCTAGGCTCCCCAAAGTTAAAAGAAAAAAGCTCTGAATATAGTCTGTTACAATAAATATACAATGCCTTATTGTACTATGTTTTGGAGTATATGCAGGAACTCAGTATGCTCTCTCCTGTAAAATATAGATATTCAAATTTTACCCAAATCGAAGAAGTCTAAATATTATCTAGGAACCCAATGTTAAAAACAAAATTGCTCTGAATATAGTCTGTCAGAAAAAATATACAATGCTTTATTCTACTCTGTTTTTGAGTATATACACCAACTCTACATGCTCTCTCATATAAAATACAGAAATTCTATATTTAAGCGAATCGAAAAAAATCTAAATATTATTTAGGCATCCCAAAGTTAAACACAAAATAGCTCTGAATATACTCTGTCAGAAAAAATATACAATGCCCTCTTCTACTCTGTTTTCGAGTATATACACCAACTCCATATGCTCTCTCATGTAAAATACAGAAATTCTATATTTATGCGAATCGACAAAAATCTAAATATTATCTATGCACCACAACGTTAAAAGCAAAAGTGCTATGAATATATTCGGCCAGAAAAAATATACAATTCCCTTTTCTACTTTGTTTTGTAGTATATACACCAACTCAATATGCTCTCTCATGTAAAATACAGAAATTCTAATTTTACCCGAATCGAAATAATCTAAAAATTATCTAGGCACCCCAATGTCAAAACCAAAATTGCTCTGTATATAATCTGTCAAAAAAAATATACAATGCCATACTGTCCTCTGTTTTTGAATATATACACCAACACAGTACACTCTCTCATGTAAAATACCGAAATTCTAATTTTACGTGAATTGAAAAAAATCTAAATATTATCTGGGCACCCCGATGTTAAAAGAAAAATTGCTCTGAATATAATCTGTCATAAAAATTATACAATGCCCTTTTCTATTTTGTATTGGAGTATATACACCAACTCAATATGCTCTCTCATGTAAAATACCGAAATTCAAATTTTACGCGAATCGAAATAAATCTAAATAATATCTAGGCGACCCAAAGTTAAAAGAAAGTGGCTCTGAATATAGTCTGTTAGACAAAATATACAATGCCTTATTCTACTCTGTTTTGGAGTATATACACCAATTCAGTATGCTCTCTCATGTAAAACACAGCAATTAAAATTTTACCCGAATCGAAAAAATCTAAATATTATCTAGGCACCCCAATGTTAAAAACTAAATTGCTCTGAATATAATCTGTCATAAAAATTATACAATGCCCTTTTCTACTCTGTTTTAAAGTATATACACCAACTCAATATGCTCTCTCATGTAAAATACCGAAATTCTAATTTTAAACGTGAATCGAAAAAAATCTACATAATAACCTGGCGACCCAAAGTTAAAAGAAAATGGCTCTGAATGTAGTCTGTTACAACAAATATACAAAGCCGTATTCTACTATGTTTTGGAGTATATACACCAACTCAGTATGCTCTGTCATGTAAAATACACAAATTCTAATTTTACCCTAATCGAAAAAATCTAAATATTATCTAGGCACCCCAATCTTAAAAGCAAAATTGCTCTGAATATAATCTGTCAGAAAAAATATACAATGCCCGATTCTTCTCTATTTTAAGGTATACACCAACTCCATATGCTCTCTCATGTAAAATACAGAAATTCTATATTTAAGAGACTCGAGAAAAATCTAAATATGATCTAGGCACCCCTATGTTAAAAACAAAATTGCTCTAAATATAATCTGTCAGAAAAAATATACAATGCCCTTTTCTACTCTGTTTCGTAGTATATTCACTAACTCAATATGCTCTTTCATGTAAAATACGGAAATTCTAATTATACGTGAATCGAAAAAAATCTAAATAATATCTAGGCGCCCCAAAGTTAATAGAAAATGGCTCTTAATATAGACTGTTAGATTAAATATACAATGCCTTATATTACTCTGTTTTGGGGTATATACACCAACTCAGTATGCTCTCTAATGTAAAATACCGAAATTCTAATTATACGCGAATCGGAAAAAATCTAAATAATATCTAGGCGCCCCAAAGATAAAGAAAATGGCTCTAAATATAGTCTGTTAGAGAAAATATACAATGTCTTCTTCTACTTTGTTTTGGAATATATACACCAACTCCCCATGCTGTCTCATGTAAAATACATAAATTGTATATCTGAGCGAATCGAAGAAAATCTAAATATTATCTAGGCACCCCAATGTTAAAAGAAAATTGCTCTGAATATAGTCTGTCAGAGAAAATATACAATGCCCTTTTCTACTCTGTTTTGTAGTATATACACCAAATTAATATGCTATCTCATGTAAAATACGGAAATTCTAATTATACGCGAATCGAAAAAAATCTAAATAATTACTAGGCGCCCCAAAGTTAAAAGAAGATGTCTCTGCATATAGACTGTTAAAAAAATATGCAATGTTTTATTATACACTGTTTTGGAGTATATACACAAACTTCGTGTACTCTCTCATGTAAAATATAGAAATTCTAATTTTACCAGAATAGTTAAAATGTAAATATTACCTAGGCACCCCAATGTTTAAATCAAAATTGCTCTGAATATAATCTGTCAGAAAAAATATACAATGCCCTTTTCTACTCTGTTTTGGAGTATATACACCAACTCCATATGCTCTCTTATGTAAAATACCGAAATTATTAATTTAGGCAAATCGAAGAAAATCTAAATAATATCTAGGCACCCCAAAGTTAAAAGAAAATGGCTCTTCATGTACTCTGTTAGTAAAAATATACAATGCCTTATTCCACTCTGTTTTGGAGTATATACACCAACTCAGTATGTTCTCTCATGGAAAATACAGAAATTTAAATTTACGTGAGTCGAAAAAAATCTAAATGTTATCTAGGCACCAGAATGTTAAAAACAAAATTGCTCTGAATAAAATCTGTCCAAAAAAATATACAATGCCCTATTCTACTCTGTTTTGGAGTATATACACCAACTCCATATGCTCTCTCATGTAAAATACAGAAATTCTATATTTAAGCGAATTGAAAGAAATCTAAATATTATCCAGGCACCCCAATGTTAAAAACAAAATTGCTGTAAATATAATCTGTCAGATAAAATATACAATACCCTTTTCTAGTTTGTTTTGGAGTATATACACCAACTCAATATGCTGTCTCATGTAAAATACGGAAATTCTAATTTTAGCAGAATCGAAATAATCTAAATATTATCTAGGCACCCCAATGTTAAATACAAAAATTCTCTGAATATAATCAATCCGAAAAAATATACAATGCCCTATTCTACTCTGTTTTGGAGTATGTACACCAACTCAATATGCTCTCTTATGTAAAATAACGAAATTCTAATTTTACGCGAATCGAAACAAATCTAAATAATAACAAGGCGTTCCACAGTTAAAAGAAAATGGGCCTGAATATAGTCTGTTAGAAAAAAATATACAATGCCTTATTCTACTTTGTTTTGGAGTATATACACCAGTTCATTTTGCCCTCTCGTGTAAAATACAAAAATTCAATATTTAAGCGAATCAAAAAAAATCTAAATATTATCTAGGCACCCCAATGTTAAAAGCAAAATTGCTCTGAATATAATCTGTCAGAAATAATATACAATGCCCTATTCTACTCTGTTTTGGAGTATATACATCAACTCAATATGCTCTCTCATGTAAAATACAGAAATTCTAATTTTACCTGAAGCGAAAAAATCTAAATATAATCTAGGCACCCCTATGTGAAAAAGAAAATTCCGTTGAATATAATCTGTCAGAAAAAATATAGAATGCCCTATTCTACTCTGTTTTGGAGTATATACACCAACTCCATATGCTCTCTCATGTAAAATAAAGAAACTTTATATTTAAGCTAATCGAAAGAAATCTAAATAATATCTAGGCACCCCAATGTTAAAAGCAAAATTGCTCTGAATATAATCTGTCAGAAATAATATACAATGCCCTATTCTCCTCTGTTTTGGAGTATGTACACCAAGTTAATACGCTCTCTTATGTAAAATAACGAAATTCTAATTTTACGCGAATCGAAACAAATCTAAATTATATCCAGGGGGCCCAAAGTTAAAAGAAAATGGCTCTGAATATACTCTGTTAGAAAAATTATACAATGTCTTATTGTACACTTTTTTGGAGTATACACAGCAACTCAGTATGCTCTCTTATGTAAAATACCGAAATTCTAATTTTACGTGAATCGAAAAAAATCTAAATATTATCTAGGCACCCCAATGTTAAAAGCAAAATTGCACTGAAATAATGTGTCAGAAAAAAATATACAATGTACTTTTCTACTATGTTTTTGAGTATATACACCAACTCAATATGTTCTCTCATGTAAAATACCGAAATTCTAATTTTACGCGAATCGAAATAAATCTAAAGGATATCTAGGTGCCCCAAAGTTAAAAGAAAATGGCTCTGAATATAGTCTGTTAGAAAAAATACACAATGCCTTATTCTACTCTGTTTTGGAGTATACACACCAACTCAGTATGCGCTCTCATGTAAAATACAGAAATTCTAATTTTACCAGAATCGAAAAAATCTAAATATTATCTAGTCAGCCCAACGTTAAAAACAAAATTGCTCGTAATATAATCTGTCAGAAAAAATATACAATGCCCTATTCTACTTTGTTTTAAAGTATATACACCAACTCCATATGCTCTCTCATGTAAAATACAGAAATTCTGTATTTAAGCAAATCGAATATAATCTAAATATTATCTAGGCAGCCCAATGTAAAAAGCAAAATTGCTCTGAATATAATCTGTCAGAAAAAATATACAATGCCCTTTTCTACTCTATTTAGGAGTATATACACCAAATCAATATGCTCTCTCATGTAAAATACAGAAATTCTACTTTTAAGCGAATCGAAAAAAATCTAAATAATATCTAGGTGCCCCAAAATTAAACGAAAATGGCTCTGAATAATATGTTAGAAAAAATATACAATGCCTTATTCTACTATATTTTGGAGTATATACACCTACTCACTATGGTCTCTCGTATAAAATAAAGAAACAAATTTTACCAAAATCGAAAAACTCTAAATATTATCAAGGCACCCCAATGTTAAAAACAAAATTTCTCTGCATATAAACTCTCAGAAAAAAATATACAATGCCTTATTCTACTCTTCTTTTGAGTATATACACCAACTCTACATGCTCTCTAATGAAAAATACAGAAATTCTATATTTAAGCAAATCAAAAAAAATCTAAATAATATCTAGGTGCCCCAAAGTTAAAAGAAAATGGCTCTGAATATAGTATGTTAGAAAAAATATACAATACCTTATTCTACTATGTTTTGGAGTATATACACCAACTCAGTATGCTCTCTCGTGTAAAATAGAGAAATTCTAATTTTACCAGAATCGAAAAAATCTAAATATCATCAAGGCACCCCAATGTTCAAAACAAAATTGCTCTGGATATAAACTCTAAGAGAAAATACACAATGCCCTATTCTACTCTGTTTTGAGTATATACACCAACTCTACATGCTCACTCATGTAAACTACAGAAATTCTATATTTAAGCGAATAGATAAAAATATAAATATTATCTAGGCACCCTAATGTTAAAAACAAAATTTCTCTCAATATAATCTGTCAGAAAAAATATACAATGCCCTTTTCTACTCTGTTTTGGAGTATATACACCAACTCAGTATGCTCTCTCATGTAAAATACCGAAATTCTAATTTTACGTGAATCGAAAAAAATCTAAATATTATCTAGGCACCCCAATGTCTAAAGCAAAATTGCTCTTAATATAATCTGTCTGACAAAATATACAATGTTTTTTTCTACTTTGTTTTGGAGTGTATACACCAACTCAATATGCTCTCTCATGTAAAATACCGAAATTCTTATTTTATGCAAATCGAAAAAAATCTAAATAATATTTAGGCACCACAATGATAAAAACAAAATTGTTCTGAACATAATCAGTCAGAAAAAATATACAATGCCCTATTCTACTTTGTTTTGGAATATATAAAACAACTCAATATGCTCTCTCATATAAAATACAGGAATTCTATATTTAAGCGAATCAAAAACAATCTAAATATTATCTAGGTACCCAAATGTTGAAAACAAAATTACTCTGAATATAATCTGTCAGAAAAAATATACAATGCCCTATTCTACTCTATTTTGTAATATATACACCAACTCCATATGCTGTCTTATGTAAAATACAGAAATTCTAATTTTAGCAGAATCGAAATAATCTAAATATTATCTAGGCACCCCAATGTTAAAAACAAAAATGCTCTGAATATAATCAGTTCGAAATAATATACAATGCCCTATTCTACTCTGTTTTGGAGTATGTACACCAACTCAATATGCTCTCTTATGTAAAATAACGAAATTCTAATTTTATGCGAATCGAAACAAATCTAAATAATAACAAGGCGTTCCAAAGTTAAAAGAAAATGGGTCTGAATATAGTCTGTTAGAAAAAATATACAATGCCTTATTCTACTCTGTTTTGGAGTATATACACCATTTCACTATGCTCTCTCATGTAAAATACAAAAATTCAATATTTAAGCAAATCGAAAAAAATCTAAATATTATCTAGGCACCCCAATGTTAATAGAAAAATTGCTCTGAATATAGTCTGTCAGAAAAAAATATACAATGCCCTTTTCTACTCTGTTTTGTAGTGTATACATCAACTCAATATGCTCTCTCATGGAAAATACAGAAATTCTAATTTTACCCGAAGCGAAAAAATCTAAATATAATCTAGGCACCCCTATGTGAAAAACAAAATTGCGTTGAATATAATCTGTCAGAAAAAATATAGAATGCCCTATTCTACTCTGTTTTGGAGTATATACACCAACTCCATATGCTCTCTCATGTAAAATACAGAAATTCTAATTTTACGTGTATCGAAAGAAATCTAAATATTATCTAGGCACCCCGAGGTTAAAAAAAAAATTGCTGTGAATATAACCTGTCATAAAAATTATACAATGCCCTTTTCTACTCTGTTTTGGAGTATATACACCAACTCCATATGCTCTCTCATGTAAAATACAGAAATTCTAATTTTACGTGTATCGAAAGAAATCTAAATATTATCTAGGCACCCCGAGGTTAAAAACAAAATTGCTGTGAATATAACCTGTCATAAAAATTATACAATGCCCTTTTCTACTCTGTTTTGGAGTATATACACCAACTCCATATGCTCTCTCATGTAAAATACCGAAATTCTATATTTAAGCGAATCGAAAAAAATCTAAATATTATGTAGGCACCCCAACGTTAAAAGAATAATTACTATGAAAATAGTGTGTCAGAAAAAATATAGAATGCCCTATTCTACTCTGTTTTGGAGTATATACACCAACTCCATATGCTCTCTCAAGTAAAATACAAAAATTCTGTATTTAACCGAATGGAAAAAAATCTAAAAATTATCTAGGCACCCCAATGTTAAAAGCAAAATTGCTCTGAATATAATCTGTCAGAAAAAATATACAATGTCCTTTTCTAATTTGTTTTGGAGTATATACACCAACTCAATATGCTCTCTCATGTAAAATACCGTAATTCTAATTTTACGTGAATCGAAAAAAATCGAAATAATATCTAGGCGCCCAAAATATAAAGGAAAATTGCTCTAAATATAGTCTGTTAGAAAAAATATACAATGCCTTATTCTACTTTGTTTTGGAGTGTATACACCAACTCAGTATGCTCTCTCATGTAAAATACAGAAATTCTAATTTTACCTGAATCGAAAAAATCTAAATGTTATCTAGGCACCCCAAAGTTAAAAACAAAATTGCTCTGAATATAATCTATCAGAAAAAATATACAATGTCCTTTCCTACTCTATTTTGGAGTATATACACCAACTCAAAATACTGTCTCATGTAAAATATTGAAATTCTAATTATACGCGAATCGAAGAAAATCTAAAGAATATCTAGGCACCCCAAAGTTAAAAGAAAATGGCTCTGAATATACCCTGTTAGAAAAAATATACAATGCCTTATTCTACTCTGTTTTAAAGTATATACACCAACTCACTCTGCTCTCTCATGTAAAATATCAAATTCTAATTATACCCGAATCTAAAAAATCTAAATATTATCTAGGCACCCCAATGTTAAAAACAAAATTGCTCTGAATATAATCTGTCAGAAAAAATACACAATGCCCTATTCTACTCTGTTTTGGAGTATATACACGAACTCCATATGGTCTCTAATAGAAAATACATAAATTCTATATTTAAGCGAATCGAAAAAAATCTAAATATTATCTAGGCATCCCTATGTTAAAAGTAAAATTGCCTAGAATATAATCAATTAGAAAAAATATACAATGCCATTTTTTACTGTGTTTTGGAGTATATAAACAAACTCAATATGCTCTCTCATGTAAAATACCGACATTCTAATTTTACGTGAATCGAAAGAAATCTAAATTATATCCAGGGGGCCCAAAGTTAAAAGAGAATGGCTCTGAATATACTCTGTTAGACAAATTATACAATGCCTTATTCTACACTTATTTAAAGTATATACACAAACTCAGTATGCTCTCTTATGTAAAATACCGAAATTCTAATTTTATGTGAATCGAAATAATCTAAATATTATCTAGGAACCCGAATGTTAAAAGCAAAATTTCTCTGAATATAATCTTCCAGAAAAAATATACAATGCCATTTTCTACTATATTTTGGAATATGTACACCAACCCAATATACTGTCTCATGTAAAATACCAAAATTTTAAATTAAGGCTAATCAAATGAAATATAAATATTATCGAGGCACCACAATAATACTAGCAAAATTGCTATGAATATAATTTATCAGAAAATATATACAATGCTTTTTTACTCAGTTTTGGAGTATATACACCATCTCAATATGCTCTCTCATTTAAAATACCAAAATTCTAAATTTACGCGAATTGAAAAAATCTCAATATTATCTAGGCACCCCAAGGTTAAAAGCAAAATTGCTCTGAATATATTCCGTCAGAAAAAATACACAATGCTTTTTTCAACTCTGTTTTGGAGTATATACAACATCTCAATATGCTCTTTCATGTAAAATAAGAAAATTCTAATTTTACGTGAATCGAAAAAGATCTAAATATTATCTAGGCAAACCAATGTTAAAAGCAAAATTTCTCTGAATATAATCCCTCAGAAAAAATCTACAATGCCCTTTTCTACTCTATTTTGGAGTATATAAACCAAGTCAATATGCTCTCTCATGTGAAATACCGAAATTCTAAATTTATGCGAATCGAAAAAATCTAAATATTATTTAGGCACCCCAATGTTAAAAGCAAAATTGCTCTGAGTATATTCTGTCATAAAAAATATACAATGCCTTTTTCTACTCTGTTTTGGCGTAAATACAACAACTCAATATGCTCTCTCATGTAAAATACCGAAATTCTAATTTGACTCGAGTCGAAAAATATCTAAATATTATCTAGGCACCCCAATGTTAAAAGCAAAATTGCTCTTAATATAGTCTGTCACAATAATTATACAATGCCCTATTCTAATCGGTTTTGAGGTATATACACCAACTCAGTATGCTCTCTCAAGTAAATTACACAAATTCTATATTTAAGCAAATCGAAAAAAATCTAAATATTATCTATGCCCCCCAATGTCAAAAGCAAAATTGCTCTGAATATAATCGGTCAGAAAAAATATACAATGCCCTTTTCTACTCTGTTTTGTAGTGTATACACCAACTAAATATGCTCTCTCATGTAAAATACAGAAATTCTAACTTTACCCGAACCTAAAAAATCTAAATATTATCTAGGAACCCCAATGTTAAAAGCAAAATTGCTCTGAATATGATCTGTCAGAAGAAATACACAATGCCCTCTTCTATTCTGTTTTGTAGTATAAACACCAACTCAATATGCTCTGTCATGTAAAATACAGAAATTCTAATTCTACCCGAATCGAAAAAATATAAATATTATCTAGGCACCCCAATGTTAAAAGCAAAATTGCTCTGAATATAATCTGTGAGAAAAAATATACAATGCTCTTTTCTACTCTGTTTTGGCGTATATACACCAACTCAACATGGTCTCTCATGTAAAATATGGAAATTATAAGTTTAGGTGAATCAAAAAAAATCTAAATAATATCTAGGATCCCGAAAGTAAAAAGAAAATGGCTCTGAATATAGTCTTTTAGAAAAAATATACAATGCCTTATTCCACTCTGTTTAGGAGTATATACACCAACTCAGGATGCTCTCTCATGTCAAATACCGAAATTCTAATTTTACCAGAATCGAAAATAATCTAAATATTATCTCGGCACTCCAGTGTTAAAAAAAAATTGCTCTGAATATACTTTGTCATAAAAAATATGTAATGCCCTATTCTACTCTGTTTTAAAGTATATACACCAACTCCATATGCTCTCTCATGTAAAATACAGAAATTCTATATTTAAGCAAATTGAAAAAAATCTAAATATTATCTAGGCACCCCAATGTTAAAAACAAAATTGCTCTGAATATATTCTGGCATAAAAAATATACAATGCCCTACTCTACTCTGTTTTAAAGTATATACAACAACTTCATATGCACTCTCATGTAAAATACAGAAATTCTATATTTAAGTGAATCAAAAAAAATCTAAATATTATCTAGGTACCCCAATGTTAGAAGCAAAATTGCTCTGAATAAAATTTGTCAGAAAAAATATACAATGACCTTTTCTACTCTGTTTTGGAGTATATACACCAACTCAGTATGCTCTCTAATGTAAAATACAAATATTCTAATTTTACGTGAATCGAAAAAAATCTATACATTATCTAGGCACTTCAATGTTAAAAACAATATTGCTCTGAATATAATCTGAAAGAAAAAATATACAATGCCCTATTCCACTCTGTTTTGAATTATATACACCAATTCAATATGCTCTTTCATGTAAAATACAGAAATTCTATATTTAAGCAAATCGACAAATATCTAAATATTATCTAGGCACTTCAATGTTAAAAGCAAAATTGCTCTGAATATAATCTGTCAAAAAAAATACACAATGCCATTTTCTACTCGGTTTTGTAGTATATACACCAACTCAATATGCTCTGACATGTAAAATACAGAAATTCTAATGTTATAAGAATCGAAAAAATCTAAACATTATGTAGGCACGTCAATGTTAAAAACAAAATTGCTCTGAGTATAATCTTTCAGAAAAAATATTGAATGCCCTATTCTACTCTGTTTTGGAGTATGTACACCAACTCAGTATGGTCTCTCATGTAAAATACCGAAATTCTAATTTGACCCGAATTGAAAAAATCAAAATATTATGTAGAAAACCCAATGTTACAAACAAAATTGCTCTGAATATAATCTGTCACAAAAAATATTCAATCCCCTATTCTACTCTGTTTTGGAGTATATACACCAACTCAGTATGCTCTCTAATGTAAAATACCGCAATTCTAATTTTACGTGAATTGAAATAAATCTATATATTATCTAGGCACTTCAATGTTAAAAACAATATTGCTCTGAATATAATCTGTCAGAAAAAATATACAATGCGCTATTCTACTCTGTTTTGTATTATATACACCAACTCAATATGCTTTTTCATGGAAAATACAGAAACATTAATTTACCCGAATCGAAAAAATCTAAATATTTTATAGGCACGTTAATGTTAAAAACAAAATTGCTCTGCATAAAATCTGTCAGAAAAAAACATACAATGCCCTTTTCTACTTTGTTTTGGGGTATATACACCAACTCCATATGCTCTCTCATGTAAAATACCAAAATTCTAATTTTACGCAAATCGAAAAAAATCTAAATGATATCTAGATGCCCCGAAGTTAAAAGTTAATGGCTCGGAATATAGGCTGTTAAAAAAAATATTCAATGCCTTATTCTGCTCTGTTTTGGAGTATATAAACCAACTCAGTATGCTCTCTCATGTAAAATAGAGAAATTCTATATTTAAGCGAATCGAAAAAACTTTAAATATTATCTGGGCACCTGAATGTTAAAAGAAAAATACCTCTGAATATAATCTGTCAGGAAAAATATACAATGCAATATTCTACTGTGTTTTTAGTATATACAGGAACTCAATATGCTCTCTCATGTAAAATACAGAAATTCTAATTTTACCCGAGACGAAAAAATCAAAATATTATCTAGGCACCCCAATGTTAAAAGTAAAATTTCTCTGAATATAATCAGTCAGAAAAAATATACAATGCCCTATTCTACTCTGTTGTGGAGTATATACACCAATTCAGTATGCTCTCTCAAGTAAAATAGAGAAATTCTATATTTAAGTGAATCAAAAAAAATTTAAATATTATCTAGGCACCCCAATGTTAAAAGCAAAATTGCTCCGAATATAATCTGTCAGAAAAAATATACAATGCCCTTTTCTACTCTGTTTTGTAGTATATACACCAACTCAATATGCTCTCTCATGTAAAATACAGAAATTCTAATTTTATCCGTATCGAAAAAATCTAAATCTTACGTAGGCACGCTAATGATAAAGAAAAAATTGCTCTGAATATAATCTGTCAGAAAAAATGTACAATGTCCTATTCTACTCTGTTTTAAAGAATATACACCGACTCAGTATGCTCTCTCACTTAAATTACCAAAATTCAAATTTTACGTGAATAGAAAAAATCTAAATATTATCTAGTCATCCCACTGTTAAAATCAAAATTTCTCTGAATATAATCTGTCATAAAAAATATACAGTGTCCTTTTCTACTCTATTTTGTAGTATATCCACCAACTCAATATGCTCTCTCTTGTAAAATACAGAAATTCTAATTTTACATGAATCGAAAAAAATCTAAATAACACCTAGGCTCCTCAAAGTTAAAATAAAATGGCTCTTAATATAGTCTGTTAGAAAAAATATAAAATGCCTTATTCTACTTAGTTTTGAGTATATACACCAACTCAGTATGCTATCTCATGTAAAATACTGAAATTCTAATTTTACCCGAATCGAAAAAATCGAAATATTATTTAGGCAACCGAATGTTAAAAACAAAATTGCTCTGAATATAATCTGTCAGAAAAAATATACAATTTCTTATTCTACTTTGTTTTGGAGTATATACAAAACTCCATATGCTCTCTCATTTAAAATACAGAAATTCTAATTCTACCCTAATCGAAAAAATATACATATTGTCTAGGCATCTGAATGTTAAAAACAAAATTGCTCTGAATATAATCTGTCAGAAAAAATATACAATGCCCTATTCTACTCTTTTTTGTAGTATATACACCAACTCCATATGCTCAGTCATGTAAAATACAGAAATTCTAATTTTACCCGAATCGAAAAAATCTAAATAATATGTAGGCACCCCAGTGTAAAAAACAAAATTTCTCTGAATATTATCTGTCAGAAATAATACACAATGCCCTATTCTACTCTGATTTGGAGTATATACACCAACTCAGTATGCTCTCTCATGTAAAATACCGAAATTATAATTTTATGCGAATCGAAAAAACTCTAATTAATATCTAGGTGCCCCAAAGTCAAAATAAAATGGCTCTGAATATAGTCTGTTAGACAAAATATAAAATGCCTTATTCTACTCTGTTTTGGAGTATATACACCAACTCAGTATGCTCTCTCATGTAAAATACAGAAATTCTGTATTTAAGCGAATCGATAAAAATCTAAATATTATCTAGGCACCCCAATGTTAAAATCAAAATTGGTCTCAATATAATGTGTCAGAAAAAATATACAATGCCCTTTTCTACTCTGTTTTAGAGTATATACACCAACTCCATATGCTCTCTCATATAAAATACGGAAATTCTATATTTAAGTGAATCGAAAAAAATCTAAATATTATCCAGGCACGCCAATGTTAAAGCAAAATTGCTCTGAATATAATCTGTCAGAAAAAATATATAGTGCCCGTTTGTACTCTGTTTTGTAGTATATACACCAACTAAATATGATCTCTCATGAAAAATACAGAGATTCTAATTTTACCCGGATCGAACAAATCTAAATATTATCTAGGCACCACAATGTTAAAAACAAAATTGCTCTAAATATAATCTGTCAGAGAAAATATACAATGCCCTATTCTACTCTGTTTTGGAGTATATACACCAACTCCATATGCTCTCTCGTGTAAAATACAGAAATTCTATATTTAAGCGAATTGAAAAAATTCTAAATATTATCTAGGCACCCCAATTTTAAACGCAAAATTGCTCTGAATATAATCTGTCAGAAAAAATATACAATGCTCTTTTCTACTCTGTTTTGAAGTATACACACCAACTGTATATGCTCTCTCATGTAAAAAAGCGAAATTTAAATTTTACGCTAATCGAAAAAAATCTAAATAATATCTAGGCGCCCAAAATGAAAGAAAATGGCTCTCAATGTAGTGTGTTAGAAAAAATATACAATGCCATATTCTACTTTGTTTTGGAGTATATACACCAACTAAGAATACCCTCTCATGTAGAATATGGAAATTCAAATTTTACATGAATTGAAAAATTCTAAATATTATTTAGGCACCCGAATGGCAAAAGAAAAATTGCGCTGAATATAATCTGTCAGAAAAAATATACACTGCCCTTTGCTACTGTTTTTGGAGTATATACACCAACTCAATAAGCTCTCTCATGTCAAATACCGAAATTCTAATTTTACCCGAATCAAAAACAATCGAAATATTATATAGTCGCCCCAAAGTTAAAAGAAAAACCTCTGAATATAGTCTGTCAGAAAAAACATACAGTGCCTTATTCTACCCTGTTTTGGAGTATATACACCAACTCAGTATGCTCTCTCATGTAAAACACTGAAATTCTAATTTTATGTGAATCGAATAAAATCCAAATATTATGTAGGCACCCCAATGTTAAAAACACAATTGCTCTTAATGCAATCTGTCATAAAAAATATACAATGCCCTATTCTACTCTATTTTAAAATATATACACCAACTCCATATGCTCTCTCATGTAAAATACAGAAATTATAATGTTACCCGAATTGATAAAATCTAAATAATATCTAGGCATCCCAATGTTAAAAACAATATTGCTCTAAATATACTCTGTCAGAAAAAATATACAATGCCCTATTCTACTCTTTTTTGGAGTATATAAACAAACTCTATATGCTCTCTCATGTAAAATACAGAAAATCTATATTTAAGCGAATCGAAAAAAATGTAAATATTATCTAGGCAGTCCAATGTTAAAAACAAAATTGCTCAGAATATAATCTGTCAGAAAAAATATACAATTTCCTATTGTACTCTGTTTTGGAGTATATACACCAACTCCATATGCTCTCTCATGTAAAATACAGAATTTCTAATTTTACCCGAATCAAAAAAATCTAAATAATATCTAGGCAACCCAATGTTAAAATCAAAATTGCTCTTAATATAATGCCAGAAAAAGTATACAATGTTCAATTGTACTCTGTTTTGGAGTATATACACCAACTCCATATGCTCTCTCATGTATAACAAAGAAATTCTATATTTAAGCGAATTGAAAATAATCTAAATATTATCTAGGCTCCCCAACGTTGAAAGCAAAATTGCTGTGCAAATAATCTGTCAAAAAAATATACAATTCTCTATTCTACTCTGTTTCGTAGTATATACACCAACTCGATATGCGCTCTTTTGTAAAATACCGAAATTCTAAATTTACGTGAATCGAAAAAAAACGAAATACTATCTAGGCACCCCAATGTTAAAAGCAAAATTGCTCTGAATATAGTCTGTCAGACAAAATATACAATGCCCTTTTCTACTGTGTTTTGGTGTATATACACCAACTCAGTAGGCTCTCTCATATAAAATACCGAAATTCTAATTTTACGTGAATCGAAAAAAATCTAAATAATATCTAGGCACCCCAAAGTTAAAAGAAAATGGCTCTGAATATAGTCTGTTAGAAAAAATATACAATGCCTTATTCTACTCTGTTTTGGAGTATATACACAAACTCAGTATGCTCTTTCATGTAAAATACAGAAATTATAATGTTACCCGAATTGATAAAATCTAAATACTATCTAGTCACCCCAATGTTAAAAACAAAATTGCTCTGAATATACTCTGTCAGAAAAAATATACAATGCCCTATTCTACTCTGTTTTGGAGTACATAAACCAACTCCATATGCTCTCTCATTTAAAATACAGAAAATCTATATTTAAGCGAATTGAAAAAAATCTAAATATTATCTAGGCAGTCCAATGTTAAAAACAAAATTGCTCAGAATATATTCTGTCAGAAAAAATATAGAATTCCCTATTGTACTCTGTTTTGGAGTATATACACCAACTCCATATGCTCTCTCATGTAAAATACTGAAATTCTAATTTTACGCGAATCGAAAAAATTCTAAATATTATCTAGGGGCCCCAAAGTAAAAAGAAAATGGCTCTGAATATAGTCTGTTTGAAAAAATATACAATGCATTATTCTACTCTGTTTTAGAGTATATACACGGACACAGCATGCTCTCTCATGTAAAATAAAAAAATTCTAATTTTACCCGAATTAAAAAAATCTAAATATATTCTAGGCACCCCAATGTTAAAAACAAAATTTCTCTGAATATAATCTTTCAGAAAAAATATGCAATGCCCTGTTCCTCTCTGTTTTGGAGTATATACACCAACTCAATATGATCTCTCATGTAAAATACTAAAATTCTTCTTTTTACACATATAGAAAAAATCTAAATATTATCTAGGCTACCCAATGTTAAAAGCAAAATTGCTCGGAATATAATTTGTGAGAAAAAATATACAATGCCCTTTTTATTCCTTTGTAGTATATACACCAATTCAATATGCTCTCTCATGTAAAATAATGGAATTATAATTTTACACAAATCGAAAAAAATCTAAATAATATCTAGGCGCCCCAAAGTAAAAAGAAATTGGCTCTGAATATATTCTGTTAGAAAAATTATACAATGCCTTATTCTACTTTGTTTTGGAGTATATACACCAACTCAGTATGCTCTCTCATGTAAAATACAGAAATTCTAATTTTACCCGAATAGAAAAAAATCTAAATATTATCTAGGCTTCCCAATGTTAAAAACAAAATAGCTCTGAATATAATCTGTCAGAAAAAATATACAATGCCCTAATCTACTGTATTTTGGAGTATATACACCAACTCAGTATGCTCTCTCATGTAAAATAAAGAAATTCTAATTTTACCCGAATCGAAAAAATCTAAATATTATCTAGGCACCCCAATGTTAAAAGCAATATTGCTATAAATATAAACTGTTAGAAAAAATATACAATGCCCTTTTCTACTCTGTTTTGTAGTATATATACCAACTCAATATGCTCTCTCATGTAAAATACCGAAATATTAATTTTACACAAATCAAAAAAAATCTAAATAATATCTAGGCGCCCCAAAGCTAAAAGAAAATGGCTCTCAATATAGTCTGTGAGAAAAAATATACAATGCCTTATTCTACTATGTTTTGAAGTATATACACCAACTCAGTATGCTCTCTCTTGTAAAATACCAAAATTTTAAATTTACGTAAATTGAAAAAAATCTAAATATTATCTAGGCATCCCAATGTTAAAAGCAAAATTGCTCTGAATATAATCTGTCAGAAAAAATATACAATGCTTTTTTCTACTCTCTATTGGATTATATATACAAACTCAATATGCTCTCTCATATAAAATACCCTAATTCTAATTTTACGTGAATCGAACAAAATCTAAATAATATCTAGGCACTCCAAAGTTAAAAGAAAATGACTCTGAATATAGTCTGTGAGAAAAAATACACAATGCCTTATTCTACTGTGTTTTTCAGTAAATGCACCAACTCCATATGCTCTCTCCTGTAAAATACCAAAATTCTATATTTAAGCGAATCGAAAAAAATCTAAATATTATCTAGGCACCCCAATGTTAAAAGCAAAATTGCTCTGAATATAATCTTTCAGAAAAAATATACAATGTTCTATTCTACTCTGTTTTGGAGTATATACACCAACTCCATATGCTCTCACATGTAAAATACAGAAATTTTTTAATTTAAGTGAATCAAAAAATATCTAAATAATATCTAGGCACCCCAAACTTAAAAGAAAATGTCTCTGAATATAGTCTGTTAGAAAAAATATACAATGGCTTATTCTACTATGATTTGGAGTATATACACCAACTCAGTATACTCTCTCGTGTAAAATACAGAAATTCAAATTTTACCCGAATCGAAAAAATCTAAATATTATCTAGGCACCCAATGTTAGAAACAAAATTGCTCTGAATATAAACTGTCAGAAAAAGTTTAAAATACCCTATTCTACTATGTTTTTCAGTATATACACCAACTCAGCATACTCTCTCATGTAAAATATCGAAATTCTAATTTTACCCAAATCGAAAAAATCTAAATATTATCTAGGCACCCCAACGTTAAAATCAAAATAGCTCTGAATATAATGTCATAAAAAATATAAAATGCCCTGTTCTACTCTGTTTTGGAGTATATAAACCAACTGCATATGCTCTCTCATGTAAAACACAGAAATTCTACATTTAAGTGAATCGAAAAAAATCTAAATATTATCTAGGCACCCCAATGTTGAAAGCAAAATTGCTCTGGAAATAATCTGTCAAAAAAAATATACAATGCCCTTTTCTACTCTCTTTTGTAGTATATACACCAACTAAATATGCTGTCTCATGTAAAATACAGAAATTCTAATTTTACGCGGATTGAATAAATCTAAGTATTATCTAGGCACCCTAATGTTAAAAGCAAAATTTCTCTGAATATAATCAGTCACAAAAAGTAAACAATGCCCTTTTCTACACTGTTTTGGAGTATATACACCAACTCACTATGCTCTCTCCGGTAAAATACCGAAATTGTAATTTTACATGAATCGAAAAATAACTAAATATTATCTGGGCACCCTAATAATAAAATCAAAATTACTCTGAATATAATCTGTCAGAAAAAATATACAATGCTCTTTTATACTCTGTTTTGGAGTATATACACCAACTCAATATGCTTTCTCATGTAAAATACAGAAATTCTAATTTTACCCGAATCGAAAATATCTAAATATTATCTCGGCACCCCAATGTTAAAAACAAAATTGCTCTGATTATAATCTGTCAGAGAAAGCATACAATGCCCTTATTTACTCTATTTTGGAGTATATAAACCAACTCTATATGCTCTCTCATGTAAAATACAGAAATTGTATATTTAAGCGAATCTACAAAAATCTAAATATTATCTAGGACACCCAATGTTAAAAACAAAATTGCTCTGAATATAATCTGTCAGAAAACATATACAATTCTCTATTCTACTCTGTTTTGTAGTATATACACCAACTCGATATGCGTTCTCTTGTAAAATACCGAAATTCTAAATTTACGTGAATCGAAAAAAATCTAAATATTATCTAGGCACCCCAATTATAAAAGCAAAATTGCTCTGAATATAATCTGTCACAAAAGTATACAATGCCCTTTTCTACTCTGTTTTGGAGTATATACAACAACACCATATGCTCTCTCATGTAAAATACAAAAATTCTATATTTAAGCAAATCGAAAAATTTAAATATTATCTAGGCTCCCCAATGTTAAAAACAAAATAGCTCTTAATATAATCTGTCAGAAAAAATATACAATCCTGTATTCTACTGTGTTTTGAAGTATATACACCAACTCCATATGCTCTCTCAGGTAAAATGCAAAAATTGTCTATTAAAGCGAATAGAAAAAAACCTAATATTATCTCGGCACCCCAGTGTTAAAAACAAAATAGCTCTGAATATAATCTGTCAGAAAAAATATACAATCATGTATTCTACTGTGTTTTGGAGTATATACACCAACTCCATATGCTCTCTCTTGTAAAATACAGAAATTCTATATTTAAACGAATCAAAAAAAATCTAAATAATATCTAGACGCTCCAAAGTTAAAAGAAAATGCCTCTGAATATAGTCTGTTAGAAAAAATATACAATGCCTTATTCTACTCTGTTTTAGAGTAAATACACCAACTCAGTATGCTCTCTCATGTAAAATACAGTAATTCAAATTTTACCCAAATCGAAAAAATCTAAATATTATTTAGGCACCCCAATGTTAATAACAAAATTTCTCTAAATATAAAGTGTCAGAAAAAATATACAATGCCCTATTCTACTCTGTTTTTGAGTATATACACCAACTTTACCTGCTCTCTCATGTAAAATACAGAAAATCTATATTTCAGGGTATCAAAAAAAATCTAAATATTATCTAGGCACCCCAGTGTTAATAGCAAAATTTCTCTGAATGTAATCTGTCAGAAAAAATATACAACGCCCTTTTCTACTATGTTTTGGAGTATATACACCAAATCAATATGCTCTCTCATGTAAAATACCGAACTTCTAATTTTATGTGAATCGAAATAAATCTAATTATCTAGGCACCCCAATGTTAAAAGCATATTTGCTCTGAATATAATCTGTCAGAAAAAATATACAATGCCCTTTTCTACTCTGTTTTGGAGTATATACACCAACTTAATATGCTCTCTCATGTAAAATACAGAAATTCTAATTTTACACGAATCGAAAAAATCTAAATATTATCTAGGCTCCCCAATAATAAAAACAAAATTGCGCTGAATATAATCTGTCAGAAAAAATAAACAATGCCCTATTCTACTCTGTTTTCGGGTATATACAAAAACTCAGTATGCTCTCTCAAGTAAAATACCGAAATTCTGATTTTACGTGAATAGAAAAAAATCTAAATAATATCTAGGCGCCCCAAAGTTTAAAGAAAATGGCTCTGAATATAGTCTTTTAGAACAAATATACAATGCCTTATTCTACTCTTTTTTGGAGTATATACACCAACTCAGTAGGCTCTCTAATGTAAAATACAGAAAATATAATTTTATTTGAATCGAAAAAATCTAAATATTATCTAGGCACCCAATGTTAAAAACAAAATTACTCTCAATATAATCTGTCAGAAAAAATATACAATGCCTTATTCTACTCTGTTTTGGAGTATATACACCAACTCCATATGCTCTCTCATGTAAAATACAAAAATTCATTATTTTAGTGAATCGGAAAAAATCTAAATATTATCTAGGCTCCCCAATATTAAAAACAAAATTGCTCTGAATATTATCTGTCATAAAAAATATACAATACCTTTTTTACTCTGTTTTGGAGTATATACACAAACTCAATATGCTCTCTCATGTAAAATACCCAAATTCTAATTTTACGTGAATCGAAAATAATCTAAATAATATCTAGACACCCCAATGTTCAAAGCAAAATTGCTCTGAATATAATCTATCAGAAAAAATACACAATGCCCTATTCTACTATGTTTTGGAGTATATACACGAACTCAGTGTGCTTTCTCAAGTAAAATACCGAAATCTTAATTTTACGTGAATCGAAAAAAGTATAAATATTATCTAGGCACCGCAATGTTAAAAGTGAAATTGCTCTAAATATACTCTGTTAGAAAAAATATACAATGCCCTTTTCTACTCTTTTTTGGAGTATATACACAAACTCAATATGCTCTCTCATGTAAAATACTGAAATTCTAAATTTACGCGAATCGAAAAAAATATAAATCATATCTAGGTGCACCAAAATTAAAAGAAAATGGCTGTGAATATAGTGTGTTAGAAAGAAAAATACAATGCCTTATTCTACTCTGTTTTGGAGTATATACACCAACTCAGTATGCTCTCCCATGTAAAATAGAGAAATTCTATATTTAAGCGAATCCAAAAAAATCTAAATATTATCTAGGCACCCCAATGTTAAAAGAAATATTGCTATGAATATAATCTGTAAGAATAAATATACAATGCTCTTTTCTACGCTGTTTTGGAGTATATACACCAACTCCATATGCTCTCTCATGTAAAACAGAGAAATTCTATATTAAAGCGAATCGAGGAAAATCTAAATATTATCTAGGCACCCCAATGTTAAAAACAAAATTGCTCTGAATATAGTCTGTCAGAAAAAATATACAATGCCCTTTTCTACTCTGTTTGGGAGTATATACACCAACGTTATATGCTCTCTCATGTAAAATACAGAAATTATATATGTAAGCGGATCGAAAAAAATCTAAATATTATATATGCACCCCAATGTTCAAAACAAAATTGCTCTGAATATTATCTGTCATAAATAATATACAATGCCTTATTCTACTCTGTTTTGGGGTATATACACCAACTTTATATGCTCTCTCATGTAAAATACAGAAATTCTACATGTAATCAAATCGAAAAAAATCTAAATATTATCTAGGCTCCCCAATGTTAATAGCAAAATTGCTCTGAATATAATCTGTCAGAATAAATATACAGTGCCCTATTCTACTCTTTTTTGGAGTATATACACCAACTCCATATGCTCTCTCATGTAAAATACCGAAATTCTAATTTTACGCGAATCGAAAAAAATCTAATTAATATCTAGATGCCCCAATGTCAAAAGTAAATGGCTCTGAATATAGTCTGTTAGAATAAATATACAATGCCTTATTCTACTATGTTTTGGAGTATATACACCAATTCAGTATGCTCTCTCGTGTAAAATACAGAAATTCTAATTTTACCCGAATCAAAAAATCTAAATATTATCTAGGCACCCCAATGTTAAAAGAAAACTTGCTCCGAATATATAGTGTCAATAAAATTATACAATGCCCTATTCTTCTCTGTTTTGGAGTATATACACCAACTCCATATGCTCTCTCAGGTTAAATACAGAAATTCTATGTTTAAGCAAATCAAAAAATCCTAAATATTATCTAGACTCCCCAATGTTAAAAGCAAAATTGCTCTGAATATAATCTGTCAGAAAAAATATACAATGCTTTTTTCTAATCTGTTTTGGAGTATATACACCAAATCAATATGCTCCCTCATGGAAGATACAAAAATTCTAATTTTACGCGAATCGAAAAAAATCTAAATAATATCTAGGCGCACCAAATTTAAAAGAAAATGGCTCTGAATATATTCTGTTAGAAAAAATATAAAATGCCTTATTCTACTCTGTTTTCGAATATATACACCAACTCAACTTGCGCTCTCATGTAAAATACCTAAATTCTAATTTTACGGGATTTGAAGAAAATCTAAATATTATCTAGGCACCCCAATGTTAAAAGCAAAATTTCTCTGAATATAATCTCTCAGAAAAAATATACAATCCCGTTTTCTACTCTTTTTTGTAGTATATACACCAACTCAATATGCTCTCACATGTAAAATACAGAAATTCTAATTTTATTCGAATGGAAAAAATCTAAATATTATCTAGGTACCCCAATGTTAAAAACAAAATTGCTCTGAATATAATCTGTCACAAAAAATATTCAATGCCCGTTTCTACTCTATTTTGGAGTATATAAACAAACTCAATATGCTCAATCATGTAAAATACCGAAATTCTAATTTTACGCGAATTACAAAAAATCTAAATATTATCTAGGTACCCCAATGTTAAAGGAAAATGGCTCTGAATATAATCTGTCAGAATAAATATACAATCCCCTTTTCTAGTTTATTTTCGAGTATAGACACCAATTCAATATGCTCTCTCACATAAAATACCGAAATACTAAATACATGGGAATCAAAGAAAATCTAAGTATTATCTAGGCACCCCAATGTAAAAAGCAAAATTTCTCGGAACAAATTCTGTCAGAGAAAGTATACAATGATTTTTTTCTACTCTCATTTAAAGTATATACACCAACTAAATACGCTCTCTCATGTAAAATACCGAAATTCTAAGTTTACACGAACCGAAAAAAATCTAAATATTATCTAGGCACACCAATGTTAAAAGCAAAACTGCTCTGAATATAATCTTTCAGAAAAAATATACAATGCCCTTTTCTACTCTGTTTTGGAGTATATACACTAATTCAATACGGTCGCTCCTGTAAAATACCCAAATTCTAATTATATGTGAATCGAAAAAAATCTAAATACTATCTTAGAACTCCAATGTTAAAATAAAATAGCTCTGAATATAATCTGTCATAAAAAATATACAATGCCCTATTATACTCTGTTTTGGAGTATATACACCAACTCCATATGCTCTCTCATGTAAAATGCCAAAATTCTAAATTCACGCGAATCGAAAGAAATCTAAATATTATTGAGCTACCCCAATGTTGAAACAAAATTGCTCTAATTATAATCTGTCAGAAATAATATACAATGCTTTATTCTACTTTCTTTTGAAGTATATACACAAACTCAATATGCTCTCTCATGTAAAATACCGAAATTCTAATTTTACGGGAATTGAAAAAAATCTAAATATTGTCTAGGAACCTTAATGTTAAAAGCAAAATTACTCTGAATATAATTTGTCAGAAATAATATACAATACCTTTTTTTACTCTGTTTTGGGGTATATACACCAACTAAATATGCTGTCTCATGTAAAATACCGAAATTCTAATTTTACGCGAATCGAAAAAAATCTAACTATGATCTAGGCACCACAATGTTAAAAGCAAAACTGCTCTGAATATAACCTCTAAGAAAAAATACACAATGCCCTTTTCTACTCTGTTTTGGAGTAAATACACCAACACAATATGCTCTCTCAGGTACAATACCGAAATTGTAATTTAACGCTAATCGAAAAAAATCTAAATATTCTCTAGGACCCCAATGTTAAAAGAAAATGACTCTTAATATAACCTGTTAATCAAAATATACTATTCCCTTTTCTACTGTGTTTTGCAGTATATACACCAACAGAATATGCTCTCTAATGTAAAATACGGAAATTCTAATTTTACGTGAATTGAAATAAATCTAAATATTAACTAGGCACTTCAATGTTAAAAGCAACATTGATCTGAACAAAATCTGTCAGAAAAAGTATACAATGTTATTTTCTACTCGGTTTTGAAGCATATACACAAACTCAATATGCTCTCTCATGTAAAATACCGATATTCTATGGTTATGTGAATTGAAAAAAATCTGAATATTATCTAGGCACCCCAATGTTAAAAGCAAAATTGGTCTGAATATAATCTTTCAGAAAAAATATACAATGCCCTATTCTACTCTGTTTTGGAGTATATACACCAACTCAATACGCTCTCTCATGTAAAATACAAAAATTCTAATTTTACCTGAATTGAAAAAGTCTAAATATAATCTAGGCACACCAATGATAAAAACAAAATTTCTCTGAATATAATCTGTCAAAAAAATATACAATGCTTTATTCTCCTCTGTTTTGGAGTATGTACACCAACTCAGTATACTCTGTCATGTAAAATACGGAAATTCTAATTTTACGTGAATCGAAAAATATCTAAATATTATCTAGGCACCCCAATGTTAAAAGCAAAATTGCTCTGAATATAATCTGACATAAAAATTATACAATGCCCTTATCTACACTGTACTGGAGTATATACACCAACTCCATATGCTCTCTCATGTAAAATATTCACATTCTAATATTACCTGAATTGAAAAAAATCTAAATAATATCTAGGCGCCCCAAAGTTGAAAGAAAATGGCACTGAATATAATCTGTTAGAACAAATATACAATGCCTTATTCTACTATGTTTTGGAGTATATACACGAACTCAGTATGCTCTCTCGTGTAAAATAAAGATATTTTAATTTTACCCGAATCAAAAAAATCTAAATATTATCTAGGCACCCCAATGTTAAAAACAAAATTGCTCTGAATATAATCAAGCAGAAAAAATATACAATGCCCTATTCTACTCTGTTTTTGAGTATATACACCAACTCTACCTGATCTCTCATGTAAAATACAGAAATTCTATTTTTAAGCAAATCGAAAAAAAACTAAATATTATCTAGGCACCCCAATGTTAAAAGCAAAATTCCTCTGAATATAATCAAGCAGAAAAAATATACAATGCCTTATTCTACTCTGTTGTTGAGTATATACACCAACTCTACCTGCTCTCTCATGTAAAATACAGAAATTCTATTTTTAAGCAAATCGAAAAAAAACTAAATATTATCTAGGCACCCCAATGTTAAAAGAAAAATTGCTCAGAATATTATCTGTCAGAAAAAATATACAAGGCCCTATTCTACTCTGTTTTTGAGTACATAGACCAAATCAGTATGCTCTCTCATGTAATATAACAAAATTCTAATTTTACGTGAATCGAAAAAAATCTAAATAATATCTAGGTACCCCAAAGTTACAAGAAAATGTCTCTAAATATAGTCTGTTAGAAAATATATACAATGCCTTATTCTACTCTGTTTTGGAGTATATACACCAACACGGTATGCTCTCTCATGTAAAATACAGAAATTCTATATTAAAGCGAATTGAAAAAAATCTAAATATTATCTACGCATCCAAATGTTGAAAGCAAAATTTTACTGAATATAATCTGTCAGAAAAAATAAACAATGCCCTTTTCTACTCTGTTATGTAGTATATACACCAACTCAATATGCTCTCTCATGTAAAATACCGAAATTGAAATTTTAGGCGAATCAAAAAAAAATCTAAATAATATCTAGGCACCCCAAAGTTAAAAGAAAATGGCTCTGAATATAGTATGTAAGGAAAAATATACAATGCCTTATCCTACTGTATTTTCGTGTATATACACCAACTCAGGATGCTCTCTCACGTAAAATACAGAAAATCTAATTTACCTGAATCAAAAAAATCTAAATATTATCTAGGCACCTCAGTGTAAAAAAGAAAATTGCTCTGAATATAATCTGTCAGAAAAAATATAAAATGCCCTATTCTACTCTGTTTTGGAGTATATACACCAACTCCATATGCTCTCTCATGTAAAATAAAGAAATTTTATATTTAAGCGAATCGAAAAAAATCTAAATATTATATACGCACCTCAATGTTAAAAGAAAAATTGTTCTGAATATAATCTGTCAGAAAAAATATACAATGCCCTCTACTTCTGTGTTTTGTAGTATATACACTGACTCCATATGTTCTCTCATGTAAAATACAGAAATTCTATATTTAAGCGAATCAAAAATATCTAAATATTATCTAGGCACCCCAATGTTAAAAGCAAAATTGCTCGTAATATAATCTGTCAGAAAACATATACAATGTACTATTCTACTCTGTTTTAAGTATACACACAAACGTAGTATGCTCTCTCATGTAAAATACTGAAATTATAATTTTAAATGAATCGAAAAAAATGTAAATATTATCTAGGCTCCCCAATGTTAAAAACAAAATCGCTCTGAATGAAATCTCTCGGAAAAAATATACAGTGCCCTTTTCTACTCTGTGTTGTAGTATATACACCAACTCAATATGCTCTCTCATGTATAGTACCGAAATTCTAATTTTATGCGAATCGACAAAAATCTAAATAATATCTAGGTGCCCCAAAGTTAAAGGAAATTGGCTCCGAATATAGTCTGTTAGAAAAAATATACAATGCGTTATTCTACTCTATTTTGGATTATATACACAAACGCAGTATGCTCTCTCGTAAAATACAGAAATTCTAATTTTACGTGTATCGAAAGAAATCTAAATATTATCTTGGCACCCAAATGTTAAAAACAAAATTGCTCTGAATATAACCTGTCAGAAAAATTATACAATGCCCTATTCTACTCTGTTTTGGAGTATATACACCAACTCAGTATGCTATCTCATGTAAAATACAGAAATTCTATATTTAAAAGAATCGAAAAAAATCTAAATATTATCCAGGCACCCGAATGTTAAATGAAAAATTGCTCTGAATATAATCCGTCAGAAGAAATATACAATGCCCGTTTCTACTCTGTTTTGGAGTATATAAACCAACTCAATATACTCTCTCATGTAAAATACAGAAATTCTAATTTTACCCAATTCGAAAAAATCTAAATATTATCTAGGCACCCCAATGTTAAACGCAAAATTGCTCTGAATATAATCTGTCAGAAAAAATATACAATGCCTTTTTCTACACTGTTTTGTAGTAGAAACACCAACTCAATATACTCTGTCATGTAAAATACAGAAATTCGAATTCCACCGGAATCGAAAAAATCTAAGTATTATCAAGGCACCCCAATATTAAAAGCAAAATTGCTCTGAATATTATCTGTCATAAAAAATATATAATGCCCTATTCTACTTTGTTTTGGAGTATATACACCAACTTCATATGCTCTCTCATGTTAAATACAGAAATTCGATATTTAAGCGAATCGAAAAAATCTAAGTATTATCTAGGCACGCCAATGTTAGAAACAAAATTGCTCTGAATATAATCTGTCAGAAAAAATACACAATGTTCTATTCTACTCTGTTTTGGAGTATATACACAAACTCAGTATGCTCTCTCAAGTAAAATACCAAAATTATAATATTAAATGAATCGAAAAAAATGTAAATATTATCTAGGATCCCCAATGTTAAAAACAAAATTGCTCTGAATGAAGTCTGTCAGAAAAAATATACAATGCCCTTTTCTACTCTGTTTTGTACTATATACACAACTTCCATATGGTCTCTCATGTAAAATACAGAAATTCTAATTTTACGAGAATTGAAAAAAATCTAAATAATATCTAGGCACCTCAAAGTTAAAAGAAAATGTCTCTGAATATAGTCTGTTAAAAAAAAATAGAATGCCTTATTCTACTCAGTTTTGGAGTATATATACCAACTCAATATGCTCTCTCATGTAAAATACAGAAATTCTAATTCTACCCGAATTGACAGAATCTAAATATTATCTATGCACCCCAATGTTAAAAACAAAATTGCTCTGAATATAATCTGTCAGAAAAAATATACAATGCCCTATTCTAATCTGTTTTAAAGTATATACACCAACTCCATATGCTCTCTCATTTAAATACAGAAATTCTATATTTCAGTGAATCAAAAAAAATCTAAATATTATCTAGGCACACCTATGTTAAAAGCAAATTGCTCTAAATATAATCTGTCAGAAAATATATACAATGTCCTTTTCTACTTGGTTTTGTAGTATATACACCAACTCAATATGCTCTTTCATGTAAAATACAGAAATTCTAATTCTACTCGAATCGAAATAAACTAAATATTATCTAGGCTCCCCAATGTTAAAAGCAAAATTGCTCTTAATATAATCTGTAAGAGAAAATATACAATGCCCTTTTCTACTCTGTTTTAAAGTATATACACCAACTCAATATGCTCTCTCATGTAAAATAGCAAAATTCTAATTTTAGGAGAATCAAAAATAATCAAAATAATATCTAGGCGCCCCAAAGTTAAAACAAAATGGCTCTGAATATAGTCTGTTAGAAAAAATATGCAATGCCTTATCCTACTCTGTTTTAGAGTATATAAACCAACTCAGGATGCTCTCGCATGTAAAATACAGAAATTCGAATTTTACCCAGATCGAAAAAATATAAATATTATCCAGGCACCCCAGTGTTAAAAAAAAATTGCTCTAAATATATTCGGTCAGAAAAAATATACAATGCCCATTTCTACTCTGTTTTGGAGTAAATACACCCACTCCCTCTGCTCTCTCATGTAAAATACAGAAATTCTATATTTATGCGAATCGAAAAAAATCGAAATATTATCTAGGCACCCCAATGTTATAAGCAAACTTGCTCTGAATATAATCGGCCAGAAAGAATATACAATGCCATTTTTTACTCTGTTTTGGAGTACTTACACCAACTCCATATGCTCTCTAATTTAAAAAACAGAAATTCAAATTGTACGCGAATCGAAAAATATATAAATAATATCTAGGCGCCCCAAAGTTAAAAGAAATTGGCTGTGAATATAGTCTGTTAGAAAAAATATACAACGCCTTATTCTACTCTGTTTCGGAGTACATACACCATCTCAGAATGCACTCTCCTATAAAATACAGAAATTCTAATTTTACCGGAATCGAAAAAATCTAAAAATTATCTAGGCACCTCAGTGTTAAAAGAAACTTGCTCTGAATATAATCTGTCAGGAAAAATATACAATGCCCTATTCTACTTTGTTTTGGAGTATATACACCAACTCAACATGCTCTCTCATTTAAAATACAGAAATTATATATTTAAGCAAATCGAAAAAAATCTAAATATTATCTAGTCACCCCAAAGTAAAAAGAAAAATCGCTCTGAATATAATCGGTCATAAAAAATATACATTGCCCTATTGTACTCTGTTTTGGAGTATATAGACCAACTCCATATGCTCTCTCTTGTAAAATACAGAAATTCTATTTTTAAGCGAATTGAAAAAAATCTATATATATCTAGATGCCCCAAAGTTAAAAGAAAATAACTCTGAATATATTCTGTTAGATAAAATTTACAATGCCTTATTCTACTCTTTTTTGGAGTATATACACCAACTCAGTATACTCTCTCATGTAAACTATAGAAACTCTAATTCTACCCAAATCGAAAAAATCTAAATATTATCTAGGCACCCCAATGTTAAAAACAAAATTGCTCTGAATATAATTTGTCGGAAAAAAATATACAATGCCATTTTATACTCTGTTTTGTAGTATATACACCAACTCAATATGCTCTCTCTTATAAAATACCGAAATTCTAATTTACACGAATTGAAAAAAATCTAAATAATATCTAGGCGCCCCAAAGTTAAAATAAAATGTTTCTAAATATCGTCTGTAAGAACAAATATAGAATGCCTTATTCTTATCTGTTTTGGGGTATGTACAACAACAGAGTATGCTCTCTCATGTAAAATACTGAAATTCTAATTTTACGTGAATCAAATAAAATCTTAATATTATCTAGGCACAGCAATGTTAAAAACAAAATTGCTCTGAATGTAATCTGTCAGAAAATATATACAATGCCCTATTCTACTCTGTTTTAAAGTATGTACACCAAATCCATATGCTCTCTCATGTAAAATATAGAAATTCTAATTCTACCCGAATCGCAAAAATCTTAATATTATCTAGGCACCCCAATGTTAAAAACAAAATTGCTCTGAATATAATCTGTCAGAGAAAATATACAATGCCCTATTCTACTCTGTTTTGGAGTATATACACCAACTCAATATGCTCTGTCATGTAAAACACCGTAATTCTACTTTTAGGCGAATCAAAAAAATCTAAATAATATCTAGGCGCCCCAAAGTTAAAAGAAAATGGCTCTGAATATAGTCTGTTAAAAAAAATATACAATGCCTTATTCTAATCTGTTTTGGAATATATACACCAACTCAGTATGCACTCTCATGTACAATACAGAAATTCAAATTTTACGTGAATCGAAGAAAATCTAAATATTATTTAGGCACCCCAATATTAAAAACAAAATTGCTCTGAATAAAATCTGTCAGAAAAAATATACAATGCCCTTTTCTACTCTGTTTTGTAGTATATACACCAACTCAATATGCAAACTCACGTAAAATACAGAAATTCAAATTTTACACAAATCGAAACAAATCTAAATAAAATCGAGACACCCCAAAAATATAAGAAAATGGCTCTGAATATAGTCTGTTAGAAAAAAAAATACATCACCTTATTCTACTCTTTTTTAAATTACATACACCAACTCAGTGTGCTCTCTCATGTAAAATACAGAAATTCTAATTTTACCTGCATCAAAAATAATCTAAATATTATCTTGGCACCCCAATGTTAAAAACAAAATTGCTCTGATTATAATCTGTCAGATAAAATATACAATACCCTATTCTACTCTGTTTTAAAGTAAATACACCAACTTCATATGCACTCTCATGTAAAATACAGAAATTCGGTATTTAAGCGAATCGAAAAAAATCTAAATACTATCTAGGCACCCCAATGTTAAAGCAAAATTGCTCTGAATATAATCTGTCAGAAAAAATATACAATGCCCTTTACTACTCTGTTTTGGAGTATATACACCAACTCAATATGCTGTCTTATGTAAAATAACGAAAGTCTAATTTTAGGCGAATCAAAAAAGATCTAAATAATATCTAGGTGCCCCAAAGTTAAAAGAAAATGGCTCTGAATATAGTCTGTTAAAAAAAATATACAATGCCTTATTCTACTCTGTTTTGGAGTATATACAGCAACTCAGGGTGTTCTCTGATGTAAAATATAAAATTCTAAATTTATCCGAATTGAAAAAATCTAAATATTATCTAGGCACCTCAATGTGAAAAACAAAATTGCTCTGAATATAATCTGTCAGAAAAAATATAGAATGCCCTATTCTACTGTGTTTTCGAATATATACAAAAACTCCCTATGCTCTCTCAGGTAAAATACAGAATTTCTATATTTATGCGAATCGAAAAAAATCTAAACATTATCTAGGCACCTCAATGTTAAAAACATAATTGCTCTGAATGAAATCTGTCAGAAAAAATATACAATGCCCTTTTCTACTCTGTTTTGTAGTATATACACCAACTCAATATGCTCTCTCATATAAAATACCGAAATTCTAATTTTACGTGAAATGAAAAAAATCTAAATAATAACTAGGTGCCCCAAAGTTAAAAGAAAATAATTCTAAATATAGTCTGTAAGAAAAAAAATACAATGCCTTATTCTTTTCTGTTTTGATGTATATACACCAACTCCATATGCTCTCTCAAGTAAAATACAGAAATTCTATATTTAAGCGAATCGAAAATATTCTAGATATTATCTAGGCACCCCAATGTGAAAAGCATAATTGCTCTTAATATAATCTGTCAGATAAAATATACAATGCCCTTTACTTCTCTGTTTTGTAGTATATACACCAACTCAAAATGCTCTCTCATGTAAAATACAGAAATTCTAATTCTACCCAAATCGAAAAAATCTAAATACTATCTACGCACCCCAGTGTTAAAAAAAACATTGCTATGAATATAATCCGTCAGAAAAAATGTACAATGCCCTATTCTACTCTGTTTTGGAGTATATACACCAACTCCATATGCTCTCTCATGTAAAATAAAGAAATTCTATATTTAAGCGAATCGAAAAAAATATAAATATTATCTAGGCACCGCAATGTTACAAACAAAATCTCTATGAATATAATCTGTCAGAAACAATATACAATGCCCTATTCTACTCTATTTTGGAGTATATACACCAACTCCATATGCTCCCTCATGTAAAATAGAGAAATATATATTTATGCGAATCGAAAAAAATCTAAATATTATCTAGGCACCCCAATGTTAAAAGCAAACTTGCTCTGAATATAATCTGTCAGAAAAAATATACAATGCCCTTTTCTACTCTGTTTTGGAGTATATACACCAACTCCATATGCTGTCTCATGTAAAATACAGAAATTCTAATTTTACACGAATCGAAAAATATCTAAATAATATCTAGGTGCCCCAAATTTAAAAGAAATTGGCTCTGAATATAGTCTGTTAGAAAAAATATACAATGCCTTACTCTATTATGTTTTGGAGTATATACACCAACTCACTATGCTCTCTTATGTAAAATACAGCAATTCTAAATTTACGTGAATCAATAAAAATCTAAATATTATCTAGGCACCCCAATTTTAAAATCGAAATTGCTCTGAATATCATCTGTCAGAAGAAATATACAATGCCCATTTCTACTCGGTTTTGTAGTATATACACCAATTCAATATGCTGTCTCATGTAAAATACAGAAATTCTAATTTTACGTGAATCGAAAAAAATCTAAAAAATATCTAGGTGCCCCAAAGTTAAAAGAAAATGGCTGTGAATATAGTCCATTAGAAAAAATATACAATGCCTTATTCTACTCTGTTTCGGAGTATATACACCATCTCAGGGTGCATTGCCATATAAAATAGAGAAATATTAATTTTACGTGAATCAAAAAAATCTAAATATTATCTAGGCACCTCAGTGTTAAAAAAATTGCTCTGAATATAATCTGTCAGAAAAAATATACAATGCCCTTTTCTACTCTGTTTTGGAGTATATACACCAACTCCATATGCTGTCTCATGTAAAATACAAAAATTCTAATTTTACCCGAATGGAAAAAATCGAAATATTATCTAGGCCACCCAATGTTCAAAACAAAATTGCTCTGAATATAATCTGTCAGAAAATGTATACAATGACCTATTCTACTCTGCTTTGGAGTATATACACCGACTCCATATGCTCTCTCATGTAAAATAGAGAAATTCTATATTTAAGTGAATCGAAAAAAATCTAAATATTATCTAGGTACCACAGTGTTAAAAGAAAAATTGCTCTGAATATGGTCTCTCAGAAAAAATATACAATGCCCTTTTGTACTCTGTTTTGTAGTATATAAACCAACTCAATATGCTGTCTCATGTAAAATACCAAAATTCTAAATTTACGCGACTCGAAAGAAATCTAAATATTATTTAGGTACCACAATGTTAAAAGCAAAATTTCTCTGAATATAATCTGTCAGAAATAATATACAATGCCCTCTTCTACTCTGTTTTGAAGTATATACACAAACTCAATATGTTCTCTCAAGTAAAATACCGAATTTCGAATTATACGAGAATCGACAAAAATTTAAATATTATCTAGGCACCCCAATTTTAAAGGAGAATGGCTCTGAATATAATCTGTCAGAAAAAATATACAATTCCCTTTTCTACTTTGTTTTGGAGTACATACACCAACTCAATATGCTCTCTCATGTAAAATACCAAAATTCAAATTTTAAATGAACCGCAAAAAGTCTAAATATTATCTAGGCACTTCAATGTTAAAAGCAAAATTGCTCTGAATATAATCTGTCAGAAAAAATATAAAATGCCCTATTCTACTTTGTATTGGAGGATATACACCAACTCAAAATGCTCTGTCATGTAAAATACAGAAATTCTATATTTAAGCGAATCAAAATAAATCTAAATATTATCTAGGCAACCCAATGTTAAAAACAAAATTGCTCTGAATATAATCTGTCAGAAAATATATACAATGTCCTATTCTACCCTCTTTTGGGGTATATACACCAACTCAATATGCTCTCTCATGTAAAATACGGAAATTCTAATAATATGCGAATCGAAAATAATCTATATAGTATCTAGGTGCCCCAAAGTTAAAGGAAAATGGCTCTTAATATAGACAGGTAGAAAAAATATACAATGCCTTATTCTACTGTGTCTTGGAGTATATACACCAACTCAGTATGCTCTCTCATGTAAAATATAGAAATTCTAATTTTAAACAAATCGAATAAATCTAAAAATTATCTAGGCACCCCAAAGGTAAAAACAAAATTGCTCTGAATGTAATCTGTCAGAAAAAATATTCAATGCCCTATTCTACTCTGTTTTGGAGTATATACACCAAATCCATATGCTCTCTCATGTAAAATAGAGAAATTCTATATTTGAGCAAATCGAAAAATATCTCAATATTATCTAGGCACCCCAATGTTAAAAGCATAATTGCTCTTAATATAATCTGTCAGAAAAAATATACAATGCCCTTTTCTACTCTGATTTGGAGTATATACACCAACTCAATATGCTGTCTCATGTAAACTACAAAAATTCTAATTATATGCGAATCGAAAATAATCTATATAATATCTTGGCGCCCCAAACTGAAAAGAAAATGGCTCTTAATATAGACTGGTAGAAAAATTATGCAATGCCTTATTCTACTGTGTTTTGGAGTATATACACCAACTCAGTATGCTCTCTCATGTAAAATAACAAAATTCTAATTTTACGTGAATCGAAAAAAATCTAAAGAATATCTAGGGGCCCCAAAGTTAAAAGAAAATGGCTCTGAATATAGTCTGTTAGAAAAAATATACAATGTTTTATTCTACTCTGTTTATGAGTATATACACCAACTTCGTGTACTCTCTCATGTAAAATACAGAAATTCTAATTTTACCGAAATAGTTAAAATCTAAATATTACCTAGGCATTCCAATGTTTAAAACCAAATTGCTCTGTATATAATCTGTCAGAAAAAATATACAATGCCCTATTCTACTCTGTTTTGGAGTATATACACCAACTCAATATGCTCTCTCATGTAAAATAGAGAAATTCTAATTTTACCCGATTCAAAAAAATATAATCTAGGCACCCCAATGTTAAAAAAAATTGCTCTGAATATAATCTGTCAAAAATATATACAATGCCCTATTCTACTCTGTATTGGAATATATACACCAACTCAGTATACTCTCTCATGTAAAATACCGAAATTCTAATTTTACGTGAATCGAAAAAAATCTAAATATTATCTAGGCACCCCAATGTTAAAAGCAAAATTGATCTGAATATAATCTGTCATAAAAATTATGCAGTGCCGTTTTTTACTCTGTATTGGATTATATACACCAACTCAATATGCTCTCTCATGGAAGATACCCACATTCAAATTTTACGTGAATCAAAAAAAATCTAAAAAATATCTAGGCTCCCCAAAGTTAAAAGAAAATTGCTCTGAATATAGTCTGCTAGAACAAAAATGCAATGCCTTATTCTACTATGTTTTTGAGTATATACAGGAACTCACTATTCTCTCTCTTGTAAAATAAAGATATTCAAATTTTACCCGAATCGAAAAAATCTAAATATTATCTAGGCACCCCAATGTTAAAAACAAAATTGCTCTGAATATAATCTGTCAGAAAAAATATACAATGCCCTATTATACTCTGTTTTTGAGTATATACACCAACTCTACCTGCTCTCACATGTAAAATACAGAAATTCTATATTTAAGCGAATCGGACGAAATCTAAATAATATCTAGGCGCCCCAAAGATAAAGAAAATGGCACTAAATATAGTATGTTAGAGAAAATATACAAAGTCTTATTCTACTTTGTTTTGGAATATATACACCAACTCCACATGCTGTCTCCTGTAAAATACATAAATTGTATATTTAAGCGAATAGAAGAATATCTAAATATTATCTAGGCACCCAATGTTAAAAGCAAAATTGCTCTGAATATAGTCTGTCAGAGAAAATATACAATGCCCTTTTCTACTCTGTTTTGTAGTATATACACCAACTAAATATGCTATCTCATGTAAAATACGGAAATTCTAATTATACGCGAATCGAAAAAAATCTAAATAATTACTAGGCGCCCCAAAGTTAAAAGAAAATGTCTCTGAATATAGTCTGTTAAAGAAATATACAATGTTTTATTATACACTGTTTTGGAGTATATACACAAACTTCGTGTACTCTCTCATGTAAAATATAGAAATTCCAATTTTACCAGAATAGTTAAAATCTAAATATTACCTAGCACCCCAATGTTTAAAACAAAATTGCGCTGAATATAATCTGTCATAAAAAATATGCAATGCCCTTTTCTATTCTGTTTTGTAGTATATACACCAACTCCATATGCTCTCTCATGTAAAATAAGAAAATTCTATAATTTAGCAAATCGAAAAAAATCTAAATAATATCTAGGCGCCCCAAAGTTAAAAGAAAATGGTTCTAAATATAGTCTATAAGAAGAAATATACAATGCCTTATTCTTCTCTGTTTTGGAGTATATACACCAACTCCATATGGTCTCTCAAGTAAAATACAGAAATTCTATATTTAAGCGAATTGAAAAAATTCTAGATATTATCTAGGCACCCCAATGTGAAAAGAAAAATTGCTCTTAATATAATCTGTCAGATAAAATATACAATGCCCTTTACTTCTCTCTTTTGTAGTATATACATCAACTCCATATGCTCTCTCATGTAAAATACAGAAATTCTAATTTTACCCGAATCAAAAAAATCAAAACATTATGTAGGCACCCCAATGTTTAAAATAAAATTTCTCTGAATATAATCTGTCAGAAAAAATATAAAATGCCCTATTCTACTCGGTTTTGGAGAATATACACCAACTCCATATGCTCTCTCATGTAAAATACAGAAATTCCATATTTAAGCGAATCGAAAAAAATCTAAATATTATCTAGGCACCACAAGGTTAAAAGCAAAATTGCTCTGAATATAATCTGTCAGAAAAAATATATAATGCCCTTTTCTACTCTGTTTTGTACTATATACACCAAATCAATATGCTCTCTTTTGTAAATTACAAAAATTCTAATTCTACCCTAATCGAAAATATCTAAATATTGCCTAGGCACCCCCATGTTAAAAAAAAAAATTCTCTGAATATAATTTGTCAGAAAAAATAAACAATGCCCTATTCTACTCTGTTTTGGATTATATACACCAACTCAGTATGCTCTGTAATGTAAAATACAAAAATTCTAATTTTACGTGAATCGAATAAAATCTAAATATTATCTATGCACCCTAATGTTAAAAGTAAAATTGCTCTGATAGTAATCTCTCAGAAAATATATACAATGGCCTATTCTACTCTGTTTTGGAGTATATACACCAACTCCATATGCTCTCTCATGTAAAATACAGAAGTTCTTTATTTATGCGAATCGAAAAAAATCTAAATATTATCTAGGCACCTCAGTGTGAAAAAAAAATTGCTCTGAATATAATCTCTCAGAGAATATATACAATGCCCTATTCTACTCTGTTTTGGAGTATATACACCAACTCCACATTCTCACTCATGTAAAATACAGAAATTCTATATTTAAGTGAATCGAAAAAAATCGAAATATTATCTAGGCAACCCAATGTTAAAGGAAAAATTTCTCTGATATTAATCTCTCAGAAAATATATACAATGCCCTATTCTACTCTGTTTTAAAACATATACACCAGCTCCATATGCTCTCTCATGTAAAATACAGAAATTCAATATTTAACCTAATCGAAAAAATTCTAGATAGTATCTAGGCACCCCAATGTGAAAAGCGAAATTGCTCCTTATAAAATCTGTCAGATAAAATATACAATGCCCTTTAATTCTCTTTTTTGTAGTATATACACCAACTCAATGTACTCTCTCATGTAAAATACAGAAATTTTAATTCTACCCAAATCGAAAAAATCTAAATATTATCTCGGCACCCTAATGTTAAAAACAAAATAGCTCTAAATATAATCTGTCAGAAATAATATACAATGCCCTATTCTACTCTGTTTTGGAGTATATACAAAACTCCATATGCTCTCTCATATAAAATACAGAAATTCTAATTTTACGTGAATCGAAAAAAAATCTAAATAATATCTAGGCGCCCCAAAGTTAAAAGAAAATGGCTCTGAATATAGTCTGTTAGAAAAATATACAATGCATTATTCTACTCTTTTTTGGAGTATATACACCAACTCAGTATGCTCTCTCATGTAAAATACAGAAATTCTAATTTTACCAGAATAAAAATAATCTAAATATTATCTACGCACACCAATGTTAAAAGAAAAATTGCTCTGAATATAATCTGTCAGAAAAAATATAAAATGCCTCTTTCTACTCTGTTTTAAAGTATATACAACAACTCCATATGCTCTCTCATGGAAAATACCGAAATTCTAATTTTACACGAATCGAAAAAAATCTAAATAATATTCTGGCACCCCAATGTTAAAATCAAAATTGCTCTGAATATAATCTCTAAGAAAAAATGCCCCATTCTACTCTGTTTTGGAGTATATACACCAACTCCATATGCTCTCTCATGTAAAATACAGAAATTCTATATTTAAGCGAATCGAAAAAAACCTAAATATTATCTAGGCACCCCAATGCTGAAGCAAAATCCCTCTAAATATAATCTGTCAGAAAAAATATACAATGCCCTTTTCCACTATGTTTTGTAGTATATAAACCAACTCAATATGCTCTCATGTAAAATACCGAAATCCTAAATTTACACGAATCGACAAATATAAAAATAGTATCTATGCGCCCCGAAGTGAAACGAAAATGGCTCTGAATATAGTCTCTTAGAGAAAATATACAATGCCTTATTCTACTCTCTTTTGGATTATATACACCAAGTCAGTATGCTCTCTAATATAAAATACCGAAATTCTAATTTTACGCAAATCAAAAAAAATCTAAATATTATCTAGGCACCCCAATGTTAAATACAAAATTGCTCTGAATATAATCTGTCAGAAAACATATACAATGCCTTATTCTACTCTGTTTTGGAGTATATACACCAACTCCATATGCTCTCTCATGGAAAATACCGAAATTTTAATTTTACACGAATCGAAAAAAATCTAAATAATATCTAGGCGCTTCAAAGTTAAAAGAAAATGGCTCTGAATATACTCTGTTAGACAAAATACACAATGCTTTATTCTACTCTGTTTTGGAGTATATACACAAACTCAGTATGCTCTCTCATTTAAAATACAGAAATTCTAATTTTACCCGAATCGAAAAAATCTAAATATTATCTAGGCACCAAAATGTTAAAAAAAAATTGCTCTGAATATAATCTGTCAGAAAAAATATACAATGCCCTTTTCTACTCTGTTTTGGAGTATATAAAGCAACTCCATATGCTCTCTCATGTAAAATACAGAAATTCTATATTTAAGCGAATCGAAAAAAATCTAAATATTATCTAGGCACCCCAATGTTAAAAGCAAATTTGCTCTGAATATAATCTGTCAGAGGAAATATACAATGCCATATTCTAATCTTTTTTGGAGTATATATACCAACTCAGTTTGCTCTCTACTGTAAAGTACCGAAATTCTAATCTTACGTGAATCGAAAAGAATCTAAATAATATCTAGGTGCCCCAAAGTTAAAAGAAAATGGCTCTGAATATAGTCTGTTAGAAAAAATATTCAATGCCTTATTCTACTCTGTTTTGGAGTATATACACCAACTCAGTATGCTCTCTGATGTAAAAAACATAAATCCTAATTTTACCCGAATTAAAAAATCTAAATATTATCTAGGCACTTCAATGTTAAAAGCAAAATTGCTATGAATATAATCTGTCAGAAAAAATATACAATGCCCTATTCTACTCTGTTTTGGAGTATATACACCAACTCAATATGCTCTCTCATGTAAAATACAGAAATTCAAATTTTACCCAAATCAAAAAAATTTAAATATTATCTAGGCACCCCAATGCTAAAAACAAAATTGCTCTTAATATAATCTGTCAGAAAAAATATACAATGCCGTATTCTACTTTTTATTGGAGAATATACACCAACTTTATATGCACTATCATTTAAAATACAGAAATTCTAATTTTACCCGAATCGAAAAAATCTAAATACTATCTAAGCAACCCAATGTTAAAAACAAAATTGCTCTAAATATAATCTGTCAGAAAAAATATACAATGCCCTATTCTACTATTTTTTGGAATGTATACACTAACTCCATATGCTCTCTCATGTAAACTAAAGAAATTCTAATTTTACTCGAATTCAAAAAATCTAAACATTTTCTAGGCAACCCAATGTTAAAAACCAAAATGCTCTGAATATCATCTGTCACAAAAAATATACAATGCCTTATTCTACTCCGTTTTCGAGTTTATACACCAACTCAATATGCTCTCTCATGTAAAATACAGAAATTTTATTTTTAAGCGAATAGAAAAAAATCTAAATATTATTTAGGCACCCCAATGGTAACAACAAAATTGCTCTGAATATAATGTGTCAGAAAAAATATACAATGCCCTCTTCTCTCTTTTGGAGTATATACACCAACTAAATATGCTCTCTCATGTAAAATACAGAAATTCTATATTTAAGCATATTGAAAAAAATCTAAATATCATCAAGTCACCCCAATGTTAAAAACAAAATTGCTCTGAATATAATCTGTCAGAAAAAATAAACAATGCCGTTTTCTACTCTGTTTTGGAGTATATACACCAACTCAATATGCTCTCTTATGTAAAATAACGAAATTCTAATTTTACGCAAATCGAAAAAAATCTAAATATCTGGGCACCCCAAAGTTAAAGAAAATGGCTCTGACTATAGTCTGTTAGAAAAAATAAACAATGCCTTATTCTACTTTGTTTTGGAGTACATAAACCAACTCAGTATGCTATCTCATGTAAAATACAGAAATTCTAATTTTACGTGAATCGAAAAAAATCTAAATATTATCTAGGCACCGCAATGTTAAAAGTAAAATTGCTCTGAATATAATCTGTCAGAAAAAATATACAATGCCCTTTTCTACTCTGTTTTGGAGTATATATACCAACTCAAGATGCTCTCTCATATAAAATACCGAAATTCTAATTTTCCGCGAATTGAAAAAATCTGAATAATATCTATCCGTTCCAAAGTTAAAAGAAAATGGCTCTGAATATAATCTGTTAGAAAAAATATACAATGCCTTATTCTACACTGATTTGGAGTATATACACCAACTCAGTATGCTCTCTCATGTAAAATACAGAAATTCTAATTTTACGTGAATCGAAAAAAATCTAAATATTATCTAGGCACCCCAATGTTAAAAACAAAATTGCTCTGAATATAATCTGTCAGAAATAATATAGAATGCCCTGTTCTTCTCTGCTTGGAGTAAATACAACAACTCAATATGCTCTCTCATGTAAAATACAGAAATTCTATATTTAAGCGAATCCAAAAAAATCGAAATATTATCTAGGTAACCCAATGTTAAAAGCAAAATTGCTCTGAATATAGTCTGTCAAAAAATATACAATGCTTTTTTCTACTGTGTTTTGGTGTATATAAACCAACTGAGTATGCTCTCTCATGTAAAATACCGAAATCCTAATTTTACACGAATTGAAAAAATTCTAAATAATATCTAGGCGCCCCAAAGTTAAAAGAAAATGGCTCTGAATATAGTCTATTAGAAAAAATATACAATGCCTTATTCTACTCTGTTTTGGAGTATATACACAAACTCAGTATGCTCTCTCATGTAAAATACAGAAATTATAATGTTACCCGAATTGATAAAATCTAAATACTATCTAGGCACACCAATGTTAAAAACAAAATTGCTCTGAATATAATCTGTCAGAAAAAATACACAATGCACTATTCTACTCTGTTTTGGAGTATATACACCAACTCCATATGCTCTCTCATTTAAAATACAGGAATTCTATATTAAAGCGAATGGAAAAAAATCTAAATATTATCTATGCACCCCAATGTTAAAAGCAAAATTGTTATGAATATAGTCTGTCTGACAAAATACAAAATGCCCTTGTCTACTCAATTTTGGTGTGTATACACCAACTCCATATGCTCTCTCATTTAAAATACAGTAATTCCATATTTATGCAAATCGAAAAATATCTAAATATAATCTAGGCACCCCAAAGTTAAAAGCAAAATTGCTCTTAATATAATCTGTCAGAAAAAATATACAATGCCCTTTACTACTCTGTTTTGCAGTATATACACCAACTCAATATGCTCTCTCATTTAAAATACCGAAATTCTGATTTTACACGAATCGAAAAACATCTAAATAATATATAGGCGACCCAAAAATAAAAGGAAATGGGTTTGTGTCGTTTGTAGGGACATGGAATAATCTGGAGAACATCACACTCAGCAAACTGACACAAGAACAAAAAATGAAACACCGCATATTCTCATTCATAGGTGGGTGATGAAAAATGAGAACACATGGACACAGAAAGTGGAGTACTAAACACTGGGGTCTATTGGGGAGAAAAGGGGAGGGCGAGTGGGAGGGAGAGGTGGGGAGGGATAGCCTGGGGAGAAATGCCAAATGTGGGTGAAGGGGAGAAGAAAAGGAAAGCACACTGCCATGTGTGTACCTACGCAACTGTCTTGCATGCTATGCTCATGTACCCCCAAACCTAAAATCCAATAAAAAATTTAAAAAAAAAAAGAAAGAAAATGGCTCTCAATATAGTCTGTTAGAAAAAAATACAATGCCTTATTCTACTCTGTTTTGGAGTATATACACCAATTCAGTATGCTCTCACATATAAAATACCGAAATTCTAAATTTACGTGAATCGATAAATATCTAAATATTATGTAGGCACACGAATGTTAAAAGCAAAATTGCTCTGAATATAATCTGTCATAAAAAATATACAATGCCGATTTATACTCTGTTTTGGACTATATACACTAACCTAATATGCTCTCTCATGTAAAATACGGAAATTATAATTTTACGCGAATCAAAAAAAATCTAAATAATATCTAGGCACCATAAAGTTAAAAGAAAATGGCTCTAAATATAGTCTGTCAGAAAAAATATACAATGCCTTATTCTACTTTGTTTTGGAGTATATCCACCAAATCAATATGCTGTCTAATGTAAAATAACGAAATCCTAATTTTACGTGAATCGAGAATAATCTAAATATTATCTTGGCACCCGAATGTTAAAAGCAAAATTTCTCTGAATATAGTCTGTTAGAATAAATATACAATGCCTTATAATACTCTGTTTTGGAGTACATACACCAACTCATTATGCTCTCTCATGTAAAATACAGAAATTCTAATTTTACATGAATCGAAAAAAATCTAAATATTATCTAGGCAACTCAATGTTAAAAACAAAATTCCTCAGAATATAATCTTTCAGAAAAAATACACAGTGCCATATTGTACTCTGTTTTGGAGTATATACACCAACTCAACATGCTGTCTCATGTAAAATACAGAAATTCTATATTTATGCGAATTGAAAAAAATCTAAATATTATCTAGGCACCCCAATATTAAAAGCAAAATTGCTCTGCATAAAATCTGCCAGAAAAAAATATACAATGCCCTTTTCTACTCTGTTTTGTAGTATATACACCAACTGAATATGCTCTTTCATGTAAAATACCAAAATTCTAATTTTACCCGAATCGAAAAAAATCTAAATATTATCTAGGCACCCCAATGTAAAAAACAAAATTGCTCTCAATATATTCTGTCAGAGAAAATATACAATGCCCTATTCTACTCTGTTTTGGAGTATATACACCAACTCCATAGGCTCTCTCTGTAAAATACAGAAATTCTATATTTAAGCGAATCAAAAAAAATCTAAGTATTATCTAGGCAACCCAAAGTTAAAAGGAAAATTTCTCTGAATATAATCTGTCAGAAAAAATATACAATGCCCTTTTTTACTTTGATTTGTAGTATATACACCAACTCAATATGCTCTCTCATGTAAAATAAGGAAATTCTAATCTTACCCGAAACGAAAAAATCTAAATATTATCTAGGAACCCCAATATTAAAAACAAAATTGCTCTGAATATAATCTGTCAGAAAAAATATACAATGCCCTATTCTACTCTGTTGTTCAGTATATACACCAACTCAGTATGCTCTCTCATGTAAAATACCGAAACTCTAATTTTACGTGAATCGAAAAAAATCTAAATAATATCTAGGCGCCCCAAAGTTAAAAGAAAATGGCTCTCAATATAGTCTGTTAGAAAAAATATACAATGCCTTATTCTACTTTGTTTTGCAGTATATACATCAACTCAGTATGCTCTCTCATGTAAAATACAGAAATTTAAATTTTACGTGAATCGAAAAAATCTAAATATTATGTAGGCACGCAATGTTAAAAGCAAAATTGCTCGTAATATACTCTGTCAGAAAAAATATACAATGCCCTTTTCTACACTGTTTTGGTGTATATACACCACCTCAATATGCGCTCTCATGTAAAATACAGAAATTCTAATTTTACTCGAATCGAAAAAAATCTAAATAATATCTAGGCGCCCCAAAGTTAAAAGAAAATGGCTCTGAATATAGATTGTTAGAGAAAATATACAATGCCTTATTCTACTCTGTTTTGAAGTATATACACCAACTCAGTATGCTGTCTCATGTAAATAAAGAAATTCTAATTTTACGTGAATTAACAAAAATCTAAATATTATCTAGGAACCTTAATGTTAAAAACAAAATTGCTCTGAAAATAATCTGTCAGTAAAATATAAAGTGCTCTATTCTACTCTGTTTTGGAGTATATACACCAACTCCATATGCTCTCTCATGTAAAATACAGAAATTCTATATTTAAGCGAATTGAAAGAAATCTAAATAGTATCGAGGCACCCCAATGTTAAAAGCAAAATTGCTCAGAATATAATCTGTCAAAAAAATATACAATGCCCTTTTCTACTCGCTTTTGTAGTATATACACCAACTAAATATGCTGCCTCATGTAAAATACAGAAATTCTAATTTTACCCGAATCGAATAAATCTAAATATTATCTAGGCACCCCAATGTTAAAAAAAAAATTGCTCTGAATATAATCTGTCAGAAACATTACAGAATCCCCTATTCTACTCTATTTTGGAGTATATACAAAAACTCAGAATGCTCTCTCATGTAAAATACTGAAATTCTAATTTTACTCAAATCGAAAAAAATTGAAATATTATCTAGGCACCCCAATGTTAAAAGCAAAATTGCTCGTAAAATAATCTGTCAGAAATAATATACAATGCCCTCTTCTACCCTGTTTTGGAGTATATACACCAACTCAATATGCTCTCTCATTTAAAATACCGAAATTCTAATTTTACGCTAATCTAAAGAAATCTAAATAATATCTAGGCACCCCAAAGTTAAAAGAAAATGGCTCTGAATATACTCTGTTAGAAAAAATATACAATGTCTTATTCTACTCTGTTTTGGAGTATATACACCAACTCAGTATGCTTTATCATATAAAATACAGAAATTCTAATTTTACCCGAATCGATAAAATCTAAATATAATGTAGGCACCCCAATGTTAAAAATAAAATTGCTCTGAATAGAATCTGTCAGATAAAATATATAATGCCCTAATCTACTCTGTTTTCTAGTATATACACCAACTCCCTATGCTCTCTCATGTAAAATACAGAAATTCTATATTTAAGCGAATCAAAAAAAACCTAAATATTATCTAGGCACCCCAATGTTAAAAGCAGAATTTCTCTGAATATAATCTGTCAGAAAAAATATACAATGCCCTTTTCTACTCTGTATTGGTGCATATACACCAACTCAATATGCTCTCTCATATAAAATAACGAAATCCTAATTTTACGCAAATCAAAAAAATCTAACTAATATCTATGCTTCGCAAAGTTAAAAGAAAATGGCTGTAAATATAGTCTGTTAGAAAAGATATACAATGCCTTATTCTACTTTGTTTTGGAGTATATACACGAACTCAATATGCTCTCTCATGTAAAATACAGAAATTGTATATTTAAGCGAATCGAAGAAAATCTAAATAATATCCAGGCACCCCAAAATTAAAATAAAATGTCTCTGAATATATTGTATTAGAAAAAATATACAGTGCCCTATTCTACTCTGTTTTGGAGTATATACAACAACTCATTAAGCTCTCTCATGTAAAATACAGAAATTCTATATTTAAGCGAATTGAAAAAAATCTAAATATTATCTAGGCACCCATATGTTAAAAGCAAAATTTCTCTGAATATAGTCAGTCAGAGAAAATATACAATGACGTAATCTACTCTGTTTTAGAGTATATACACCAACTCAGTATGCTCAATCATGTAAAATACCGAAATTCTAATTTTACACGAATCGAAAAAAATCTAAATATTATCTAGGCACCCCAATGTTAAAAGAAAAATTGCTCTGAATATAATCTGTCAGAAAAAATATACAATGCCCTATTCTACTCTGTTTTAGAGTATATAAACCAACTCTATATGCTCTTTAAGGTAAAATACAGAAATTCTATATTTAAGCGAATCGAAAAAAAAATAAATATTATCTAGGCACCCCAATGTTAAAGGCAAAATTGCTCTGAATATAATCTGTCAGAAAAAATATACAATGCCCTTTTCTACTTTATTTTGTTGTATATACACCAACTCAATATACTCTCTCTTGTAAAATACCGAAATTCTAATTTTACGTGAATAGAAAAAAACTAAATATAATATAGGAACCCCAACGTTAGAAGCAAAATTGCTCTGAATATAATCTGTCAGAAAAAATATACATTGCCCTATTTTACTCTGCTTTGTAGTATATACTCAAACTCAATATGCTCTCTCATGTAAAATACAGAAATTCTATATTTCAGAGAATCGATTAAAATCTAAATATTATCTAGGCACCCTAATGTTAAAAGCAAAACTGCTCTGAATATGATCTGTCATAAAAAATATACAGTGCCCTATTCTACTCTGTTTTGGAGTATATACAACATCTCCATAAGCTCTCTCATATAAAATACAGAAATTCTATATTTAAGCGAATCGAAAAAAATCTAAATATTATCTTGGCACCCCAATGTTAAAATCAAAATTGCTCTGAATATAATGTCATAAAAAATGTACAATGCTCTTTACTACTTTGTTTTGTTGAATATACACCAACTCAATATGCTCTCTCATGTAAAATACCGAAATTCTTATTTTACACGAATCGAAAAAAATCTAAATAATATGTAGGCGCCCCAAAGTTAAAAGAAAATGGCTCTCAATATATTCTCTTAGGAAAAATATACAATGCCTTATTCTACTCTGTTTTGGAGTATATACACCAACTCAGTATGCTCTCTCATGTAAAATACAGAAATTCTAATTTTACCCGAATCGAAAAATTCTAAATATTATCTAGTCACCCCAATGTTAAAAACAAAATTGCTCTGAATATAATCTGTCCTAAAAAATATACAATGCCCTATTCTACTCTGTTTTGGAGTATATCCACCAACTCAGTATGCTCTCTCATGTAAAATACCAAAATTCTATATTAATGTGAATCGAAAAATATCTAAATATTATCTAGGCTCCCCATTGTTAAAAGCAAAATTGCTCTGAATAAAATCTGTCAGAAAAAACATACAATGTTCTTTTCTACTCTGCTTTGGAGTATGTACACAAACTCAATATGCTCTCTCATGTAAAATACCAAAATTCTAAATATACGCGAATCGAAAAAAATCTAAATAATATCTAGGCGCTTCAAAGTTAAATGGAAATGGCTCTGTATATAGTCTGTTAGACAAAATATACAATGCCTTATTCTACTCTGTTTTGGAGTATACACACCAACTCAGTATTCTCTCTCATGTAAAATACCGAGATTCTAATTTTACGTGAATCGAAAAAAATCTAAATATTATCTAGGCACCCGAATATTAAAAGCAAAATTGTTCTGAATATAATCTGTCAGAAAAAATATACAATGCCCTTTTCTACTCTGTTTTGGCGTATATACACCAACTCAGTATACTCTCTCATGTAAAATACCGAAATCCAAACATTACTCTAAGTATCTCATTAATTGCACAAGACCCCCGTGATGTTGTTTTTAATAACTAGGGGATTACAGATGACATTACTCACGATATGACTGCAGTTGTTTGCCGGTCCTGTGATAATGTTTCTAATATCCAGAGAAGTAGAGGAGAATGTTTCTGCCCATAGGCAAATCCTCTGAATACGGCAAGAGGAGTACACCGTGCTGTGGTATGGTCACTAATGTAAACAAGAAAACAATTATATTGAATTAAATATTGCAAGGTGTTAACCCCCCCTATAATTTTTTTTTTAATTTCAAGTGGGTGAGGAGGACATTTTTGTCAAAATGGCGGAGGTGTAACTACAGCTATTGCCTACTATATAATAAAAAAGGATAAAATTATTATTTACATATGATATGATTGCCAGTATCATATTACACCACATTTTCAAAATATCTGGGCCCCAGTAGCTGTGGGCATGGCAGCCAAGCGAGGGTGTCCCTATGCAACCAGGTTGGGCATTGGGGCTGCTACGGGCCCTTTGTGGTTTGTCTGGGGGCTGCTACGGCCCCTCTGGCGGTGGCTGTGGTAACAGCCACATAGCCAGAGGGTCTCTCAGCATCCAGGGAGGGCCTGGCGGCTGCTACTGACACTCTGGCAGGGGCTATGGGCACAGCCACCTAGACAGGGGTCCCTACGTAGCCAGGGTGGAGCTGGAAGCTGCTATAGGCCCTTTGGCGGGAGGTGTGGGGATACCCTGCTCTTCCCAGGTACACAGTTTGCACCTATTTCTACATGTGTAGATCGTTTACATAATGGGCACATATTTGTACACATGTACATATGTTACTATCACAATAAACATATATGTACATAATATGTGTACAATAAATATGTACTTTATACGTACCTAATATAAACAATATGTACGTTTTGGTGATATTATGTGATATCTACATATTATTGATTATATATCTTATTGTGATAATATGTATGCTACCACTGAAATTTTTAGAAATGTACATAGAGTACACTTTATGTACCTATGCATTGTGTACACATTATAGAAATAAATAGGTACATATTTTACAGATTAGGTACATTTTTTCTACATGTGTATTTTGTACACATATGTACAGCGGAGTAAATGTACAGACTATACCTATTTTATACATTTATTGTGATATGTCAATAAATGTACACATGAGTACATTCTGGGATATAATTTTTAGCATATTAGATAGGAATTACACCGGTGACCAAAGTGGGTTTACACCCAGGTGCGCACATAGTTTATACATGTACATGTTGTGCATAGTATGTACTCATGTACAGAATGTACATGTCTACATTATATATACATAGGTGTACGCAGCATACATATGTACATACTGTGCACACATATGTACACGTGCATATATTGTACATCTGTACATAATGGGTACATGATGTACATGTGTACACATCATATCACAATAAATGTAAATATACATAATGTTTGCAATATGTACGTTTATATTATGTATTACATTTATTGTGATTATATATGCTGTTGTGATATGATATCATTGTGACATTACAAATGTACATATTATACACATTATGTACCTATGCATTGTGCACAGATCATAGAAATAGAAAGAAACATATTTTACAGGTTATGTACATTTGATTTACTTGTGTATTGGGTACACAGAGTAAATGTACAGATCTTACTTACTTTATACATTTATTGTGATATATGCCAATAAATGTACACATTATGAGTACATTCTGTGATATTACATTTAGAATATAAGATAGAAATTACTCTGGTTACCAAAGTGGGTGTAAACTTATGTGTGCACATACTTTGTACATGTACATACTGTGCATATTACGTACTTGTGTACAGAAGGTAAATATCTACATTATATGTATGTATGGGTACAGAGCGTACATATGTACATACTATGTACATATATCTACACCTGAATTTATTGTACATCCGTACATAATGGGTCCATGCTGTACATGTAAACACATCGTCATACCACAATAAATGGAAATGTACATAATGTGTGAAATACGTACATTTATATTATGTATTACATGTGTATTGTGATTGTATATGCTGTTCTGATATCATTGTGATATTACAAATGTACATATTGTACACATTATGGACATACCTATTGTGTACATATTATGTACACATAAATGTACATATTGTACAGATTATGTATATTTATTGTACATCTGTATGGTGCACACATATGTACATCACAGTCAACGTACATATGGTACATATTCTGTGCATTGTTTGTAATATTTCAGTAAGAGTACACATTATAAGTATATTCTGGAATATGATTTTTAGTATGTTAGATAAAAATTACTTTCAATATCAAAGTGGGTATACACTTATGTGTGTCCATTTTGTGATATTATCCATCATATCCTGAGTAGGTATTTCTCTCATTGTGAAAGCAGGTTTACACTCTCGGATTGCTCCAATATCAAGGCAAACTAAAACTCGTCTGTGATGTAGTTAATAATATCCTGAAGACAAAGGATGACCATACCCTGAATATCGCAGGAAGTGTACACCACCACTGTAGTATTGTTTCTAATGTTCAAAAACGGAAAGGATATTACTCCAAATATCTCAGAAAGCACACAAGTGCCCCGTGATATTGTTTCTAATAACTAGAGAATTACAGATGACATTACCCACGACGTGACTGGGGGTGTACTCTGGTCCTGGAATATTGTTCCTAATATCCAGAGAAGGAGAGGAAAATGTTACTGCCCATAGGGAAATAATCTTAATACGGCAAGAGGTGTACACCATGCTTTGATATGGTCACTAATGTAAGCGAGAAAACAATTAGATTGAATTAAGCATTGCAAAGAATGAAACTCCCCTATGATTTTCATTCTAATGTCAATGGGGGTGAGGATGACATTTTTGTCAATATGGCAGAGGTGTAACTGGAGCTATTGCCTAATATACAAAAAAACAGAATAAGATTATCATTTTTATATAATATGGTTGCCAGTATCATATTACACCGGATTTGCAAAATAGCTGGGCCTCAGCAGCTGTGGGCAGAGCCCACAAGCGAGGGGACCCCTAAGCAGCCAGGGTGGGCCTGGGGGCTGCTCTGGGCTTTTTGGTGGGGTCTGTGAGCACATCGACCCAGCCAGGGGTCCCCGAGCAGCCATGGTTGGCCTGGGGGCCGCTACGGGCACTCTGGCATGGGCTGTGGGCACAGACACCTAGTCAGGGGGTCCCTAAGCAGCCAGGGTGGGCATGGGGGCTGCTACAGGCATTCGAGCAGTGTTTGTGGGCACAGCCCAATTGCCAGGGGGTCTCTAAGCAGCCAGGCTGGGCCTGGGGGCTGCTATAAGGGGGGCTTTGGTAATAGCGTGCTGTGCATCGGTACATAGTTTGCACCTATTACTACATGTGTAAATAGTTTTAATATCGAGTATATATATGTACATGCATACATATGGTGTTATCACGATAAATTTATATTTACATAATATGTGCAAAATACATATGTACCTAATGCATACCTAATGTGTACAATATGTACTTTTTTGTAATATTAGACAATATATATTACTATGATTATATATCTTATTGTGATTAAATATATTTTATCACTAATATTTTAAGGAATGTGCATAGTGTACACATTATATACCTATGTATTGTGTACACAATATAGAAATATATAGGTACATATTTTACAGATTATGTACACTTTTTCTACATGTGTATTGTGTACACCTATGCACAGCAGAGTAAATATACAGACTGTACCTATTTTATACATTTCTTGTGATATGCCAATAAATGTACTCATTATGAGTACATTCTAAAATATAATTTTTACCATATTAGGAATTACTCCATTGACCAAAGTGGGTGTACACCCAGGTGTGTACATAGTTTATACGTGTACATATTGTGCATATTAGGTACTCATGTACAAAATGTACATGTCAACATTATATGTATTTATGTGTACATAGTGTGCACATGTACATACTGTTCACACATATGTACGTGTGCATATTTTGTACATGTGTACATAATGGGTACATGATGTGCATGTGTACACACCGTGATACCACAATAAATGTAAATGTACACGATGTGTGCAATATGTACATTTATATTATGTATTACTTGTGTATTGTGATTTTATATGCTGTTGTGATTATATGATATCATTGTAATATTACAATAAATGTACATATTGTACACATTTCCTACATACCTATTGTGTACACATTATGCACCTGTAATTGCACATATTGTACAGATTAGGTACGTTTTTGGTATATCTGTATTGTGTACACATATGTACATAACACTCTATGTACATATGGTATGTATTCTGCACATTGATTGTAACATCTCAATAAGTGTACACATTATGAGTATATTGTGATATATAATTTTTAGTATATTAGATAAAAATTTCTTTCTATATCAAAGTGGGTATACACCCATGTGTGTCCATTTTTTGATATTATCCATCATATTTTAAGTAGGTATTACTCTCATTTTGAAAGCAAGTGTTCACTCTGTGATTGTTCCAATATCACAGGCAAAGTACAAGGCTTCTTTAATGTACTACCTAATATCCTGGGAACAAAAGATTATTATACCCTGAATATCGCAGGAAGTGTACACCACCACTGTAGTATCGTGTCTAATATCCAAAAACGGAAAAGATATTACTCCAAGTATCTGATAAAGCACACAAGACCCCCGTGATATTTTTTCTAATAACTAAGGGATTACAGACGACATTACTCACGATATGACTGGGGCTGTCCGCCGGTCCTGTGTTATTGTTCCTAATATCCAGAGAAGGAGAGAATAATGTTGCTGCCCATAGGCAAATCCTCTGAATACGGCAAGAGGAGTACACTGTGCTCTGATATCGTCACTAATGTAAACAAGAAAACAATTATATTGAATTTAACATTGCAAGGGGTGAAACCCCCTTATGATTTCAATTCTAATGTCAAGGGGTGTGAGGATGACATTTTTGTCAATATGGCAGAGGTGTAACTAGAACTATTGCCTAGTATATCAAAAACCAGAATAACATCATTTCAATATGATATGGTCGACAGCATCATATTACACCACATTTTCAAAATAGCCGGGCACAGCGCCCTAGCCGGGGGGTCCCTAAGCAGCCAGCGTCAGCCTGGGAGCTGTTACGGGCCCTCTGGCGGGGAATGTGGTTACAGCTCCCTAGCCAGGGGGTCTTTAAGCAGCCAGGGTGGGCCTTGGGGCTGCTACGAGGGGGGCTGTGGTAATAGCCTGTTCTGCACAGGTACATAGTTTTATTTTATTTATTTACTTTTATTTTTTTTTGAGACGGAGTTTCGCTCTTGTTACCCAGGCTGGAGTGCAATGGCGCGATCTCGGCTCACCGCAACCTCCGCCTCCTGGGTTCAGGCAATTCTCCTGCCTCAGCCTCCAGAGTAGCTGGGATTACAGGCACGCGCCACCATCCCCAGCTAATTTTTTGTATCTTTAGTAGAGACGGGGTTTCACCATGTTGACCAGGATGGTCTCGATCTCCTGACCTCGTGATCCACCCGCCTCGGCCTCCCAAAATGCTGGGATTACAGGCTTGAGCCACCGCGCCCGGCCTAGGTACATAGTTTTAATAATGAACACATATTTGTATAAGTGTACACATGGTGTTATGATAAATATATATGTACATATGTGCACAATACATATAGACCTAATGCGTATCTACTGTGTACAATATGTACTTTTTTGTGATATTACAATATATATATATATTACTGTGATTATATGCGTTATTTTGATTATATATATTTTATCACTGATATTTTAAGGAATGTGCATAGTGTACACATTATGTACCTATACATTGTTTACACATTATAGAAATATGTAGGTACATATTTTACAGAGTATGTACATTTTTTGTACATGTGCATTGTGTACACATATGTACAGCAGGGTAAATGTACAGATTGTACCTATTTTATACATTTATTGCAATATGCCAATAAATGTACACACTATTACTACATTCTGAATTATTATATTTTGTATATTAGATAGAAATTTCTCCGGTTACCAAAGTGGTTGTACACCCAGGTGTGTACATCGTTTATATGTGTACATATTGTGCATAGAATGTACTCGGGTACAGAAGGTACATATCTACATTATATGTACACATGTGTAGTGTACATATGTACATACTGTACCCACATATGTACACTTCCATATATTGTGCATCTGTACATAATGGGTACATGATGTACATGTTCACATATCATATCACAATAAATGTAAATGTACATCTTGTTTGCAATATGTACATTTATATTGATATTACATATTACATGTGTATTGTGATTTTATATGCAGTTGTGATTATATAACATTGTGATATTACAATAAATGTACATATTGTACACATTATGTGCATACCTATTGTGTGCACATTTTGTACATATATTCGTACAAATGATACAGTTTATGTAAATTTATTGTACATCTGTATTGTGTACATGTATGTACATCACAGTCAATGTACATATGTTACATATTCTGTACATTGAGTGTAATATCCCAATAAGTCTACACATTATGAGTTTTTTCCGGGTTATGACTTTTAGTATATTAGATAAAAATGACCTCCAATATCACAGTGGGTATATACCCATGTGTGTCCATTTTGTGATATTATCCATCATATCCTAAGTAGGTATTTCTCTCACAATGAAAGTAGGTGTACACTCTGTGATTGTTCCAATATTATAGGCAAAGTGCAACGCTTCTGCGATGTAGTTCCTAATATCCCAGGGACAGAGGATGAGTATACTCTTAATATCGCAGGAAGTGTACACCACCACTGTAGTATTGTTTCTAATATCCAGAAACTAAAAGGATATTACTCCAAATACCTCCAAAAGCACACGAGACCCCCGTTACATTGTTCTTAATAACTAGGGGATTACAGATGACATTGCTCACGATGTGACTGGCGCTGTAAGCCGGTCCTGTGATATTCTTCCTAATATCCAGATAAGGAGAGAAAAATGTTGCTGCCCATAGAGAAATATTCTGAATACTGCAAGAGATGTACACCGTGCTCTGATATGGTCACTAATGTAAGCAAGAAAACAATTATATTGAATTAAACATTGCAAGGGGTGAAACCCTCCTATGCTTTCAATTCTAATGTCAATGGGGTGAGGATGACACTTTTGTCAATATGCCAAATGTGTAACTAGAACTATTGCCTAATATGTAAAGAACCACAATAACATTATCATTTCTGTGTGATAAGGTTGCCAGTATCATATTACACCACATTTTCAAAATAGCCGGGCCCCAGCAGCTGTACCCACAGCCCCCTAGCCAGGGGGTCTTTAAGCAGCCAGGGTGGGCATTGAGGCTGCTACGAGCAGAACTGTAGTGATAGCCTGCTGTGCATAGGCATGTAGTTTGCACCTATTTCTGCATGTGTACATTGTTTAAATAGTAGGCACATATTTGTATACGTGTACATACGGTGTTATCATGATACATATATATTTTCATAATATGTGCACTATACATATGTACCCAATACATACCTAATGTGTACAATACGTACTTTTTGGTGATATTACACGACATATATGTATTAGTGTGATTATAGATCTTACTGTGATTATATATATTTTATCACTGATATTTTAAGGAATCTGCATAGTGCACACATTATGGACCTATGCATTGTGTACACATTATAGAAATATATAGGTACATATTTTACAGATTATGTACATTTTTTGTACATGCGCATTGTGTACACCTATGTACAGCAGAGTACATGTACAGATTGTAGCTATTTAATACATTTATCACAATACGACAATAAATGTACACACTATGACTACATTCTGGGATTTTACATTTAGTATATTAGATAGAAATCTCTCCGGTTACCAAAGTGGGTATACACCTATATGTGTACCTAGTATATACGTGTACATATTGTACATACTGTGTACTCCTGTACAGATGGTACATAACTTCATTATATGAACATATGTGTACTGTACATATGTACATACTGTGCACTTACGTACACGTGTATATACCGCAAATCTGCACGTGTGCATGATGTACATGTGTACATATCGTAATATCACAATAAATGTAAATGTATATAATGTGTGCAATATGTACATTTATATTGATATTATGTATATGTGTATTGTGATTATATATGCTGTTGTGATTATATGAAATCATTGTATTACAATATATTTACATATTGTACACATTATGTACATACCTACTGTGTACACATTATGTACATATAAATGTAATATTGTACAGATTATGTACATTTTTTTGTACATCTGTATTTTGTACACATATGTACATCACAGTCAATGTACATAAGGTACATATTTTGTACGTTGATTGTCATATCCCAATAAGTGTACACATTATGAGTATATTCTGGGATATGATTTATAGTATATAAGAAAAAAGTTACTTCCAATATCAATGTGGGTATACTCGCATGTGTGTCCATTTTGCTGTACCTTCTATTAATCTTTGCCATTGAACATGATAGTGAGAGGTGGTTCTTTTCTCTAACACGGTTTTCTGTTAATATAACTCAACTCTACTACCTTGTGGCCTCTTTAATTTCCATTGTAAATTGTAATTACCTATAAAAGAAAATATTTTGACATCACGTATCTACCTCTTGGATCCATCAGCCAGAGGCCTAAAATAAAAAAGACATTCACCCCACGAATGGTTATATAGTGGTTGACAACCCCACTTTCTTCTAGGTATATAATATCCTCTCTTTAACAGTAGCTACTTACAAGATTTGTGCATAAAGAATGTGACTTTTTTATCAGTATCTAGTTTATTCTTACATAAATTTCTAAAATACTGAGAGAATATTCTGATCATTTGTTATATACTATTTTAACTTAATTTTTTCCTCTCAAATTTTATCTTAACTGCATACTCTACCCTGTTTATAAGACTGCCCTATGGTTAAATTTAGTAGGTAGTAAATTATCCTGGGCACACAGAACAATTCGTTTTGTAATCAACACTGAAACATCATAGAAAGAGCAAGGATATGGGAATGAGATTTATCTGGCTTTTATTTCTGGTACTTACTTGCTCTCTGACCTTGGGCAACTTATGTATTGCTCTGAGTCTCATCTTCTTCATCTGTAAAATGATCATAGTAATACCTAATTCATATGCAGCTTGGAAATGTGTAATTTAGTGATTGATATAAAGTTCCTGATACAATTTCTGACAAAATAATAGACACCCCACGAGAGATAACCATAACAGTCAGAGTTTATATTCACATTAACTGGGATAAAATTGATCTGAAAATACAGCATAAAAAAGCAGCCAAAAATTCACAAGCATATATTTCGCTTGCCTTTTTATACACAGCTGGAAAATTTCTCATCATTATCTCATCCATCGCCTGCAGCACGATCCTTCCAAAACTACTCCTAAGACCGTCTGCCAAGGTGGAACACACTGAACCGCATGTGACTCTGCCTTTTCTGACTATTTTTGCAAGATTTTTCTCATAGAGTATTCTTAACAGAAAATGGGGCTGTTATCAAGGTGACTAGGAATGGTGCATTCTCAGTTCAGGCTCTGATGGAATGTCTACTTGATCTGGTGCAACTCCAGCTGTGCTCTTGGCTTTCCTCACTTTTGTGGTTCCGAGAATGCAAATATTCTCCCATGGCTTCCTTATTTTGTCTTTCTCCATGAGGTCTCATTCAAGTATAAACATTCCCTTCAATTTTCTCAACTCAGTTTATATTGTCTGAATAACCTTGATAATTTTCCCTTTCCTAAAGCTATAGACCTTCTTTTTGTGTGTAAGAACAGATTACTCACAAATGTTTACTGTCCGCTAAACATTTATGTGTAATCGGTCCTTAATTCTACACACAAAATATCATCTCTACCAACATTTTACAACTATAGTCTTTCTATAGAGAACTATGAAAGGAACTTGCTCTAAAGGAGAAACTTCCAGAGCTAAACCAAGGGTATGACAATTTTTAACAATATGTTATTCAGTAAAAATATTTTTTTAGTTAACAGAGAAGAATGCCATGGACAAAATGGCTAAACAGAACTTTTCAGCACTTATTCCTTCACGGAAACATCAATTTGAACAGCCATCCGTGCATCAAAGTGTCTTCAAAAAAGACAAGGAATCCAGGTGAGAGGTTATAGCACGTTTGTGGAGTAGAAAAGTTAGAAAAACAGCATAAAATAGAGTATAACAGAGAGTATTCTATTATCTGCATTACCCCGCTCCTAAACCTGGGTAGTGCAGCATGGAAAGAGATACCATGTATGTGCAGAGAGGAGAGTAAATGTAACACCTGACTTCAACATCAACTCCAATGCCAGGCACAATTCAGTGAACTCAACACCAGGCAGGTTTCTATAGCCACAGGCTATGGGACAGACCCTGTCAACCCAAGTTCCAGGCCTTCCCCTATTGCTCTAAGATCTAATGCCTCCAACCTCCATGGCTCCTATCGACATAGGCTCCAGGCCTTCGCCACAACCAGGCCATTTATGGCTTCCCCAGGCTCCACACTGGTTACTATAGACTCGTAAGTGCCTGGATAAACAAACCTCTACATCGACACAGTGGAATATTATTCAGCAATGAAAGCAATAATCTTTGAATGTGGCTTTTGTTGCAGAAAAAAAGCACGTGAGTTTGAAGCCATTAAAAGACATAGAGGAAACTCAAATACATACTACTAAGTGAAAGAAACCAATCTCAAATGACCACTTACTATATGAATCCAACTATATGACATTCTGGAAAAGGCAAAACTATAGAGACATCAAAACGTTCAGTGATTTCTGGGGGTTGAAAAGTGGGGAAGGATAAATGGGCAGAGCATAGAGGATGTTTAGGGCAATGAAACTACTCTGTGTGTTACTATAATGGTAGACACATGCCATTACACCCTTGTCAAAACTCACTGAATATACGACAGCAAGAATGGTCCCTAATGTCAATTATAAACTATGGGTGACAGTGATAAGTCAATGTTGGTTCATCCATTGTAACAAATGTACCTCTCTAGTGAGGAAGGCTGATAGTGGAAGAGGCTGTGCATTTGGGGAGGTGGGAATGTAGGAACTCTCTGTACTTTCCACTATGCCTCACTATTAACTTTACACTGCTCTAAAAATAGAGCGTATTTTAAAAAAGATTGAGCTGTTGATATAAGCCCAATGTCTACTTTGACGTCCAGAAATGTTTCTTTTAAAACGCTAATACACCACTTCCTGGAAGAAAATATTTGTTAACAAATTCTTTTCTAGAACAATTATTTTTGTGGGTGTTCCTGTCACAACTATACATAAAAATCAGAATATGCAGCAACATCTTGATACTCTAAAAACACAATACCAACAACGTTAAGAAAATGATTTCTAAATTTGATCTAAGCCAAAATGTGGAGAAGCAAAAGGGAAGAAAATTATTTCTGTATAATGAGATTATAGGTTGTTTCTCCGAACTCCTCTACAGTTTTCAGTATTTTCCAACTTCTATCATGGAGATATATAAATATAGAAGTAGATATGTAGATATAAACTCAATTGATATATCTTTATATATAATAAATAAACAGATACCGTTTTTATTTTTTATTTATTTATTTTTTGAGACGGAGTTTCGCTCTTGTTTCCCAGGATGGAGTGCAATGGCGCTATCTCGGCTCACCGAAACTTCCACCTCCTGGGTTCAGGCAATTCTCCTGCCTCAGCCTCCTGAGTAGCTGGGATTACAGGCACGCGCCACCAAGCCCAGCTAATTTTTTGTATTTTTAGTAGAGACGGGGTTTCACCATGTTGACCAGGATGGTCTCGATCTCTTGACCTCGTGATCCACCCGCCTCGGCCTCCCAAAGTGCTGGGATTACAGGCTTGAGCCAGCACGCCCGGCCTACAGATACCATTTTTAAAAGATATATTTATGTATTTTATATATTTATATAATATATACATCATGTTATCACCATTGTGGATATAAAGAAGGACATTAAAATACTGAAAAGATTAAAATAAAATGTACCAAAATGGAAACTGATTTAACTCTGCCTAGCTTTATGTGATTAAGCAAGGTATTTTTCAAATCTATTTTTCTTTGCTTTCTAGAGGCTTTATAATAAATCTATATTTTTATATTTAAAAGCCTAATATTTATTAAACAAATAAATATTCAGCAACACTGTCTTTAGAACACTTTTTAAATAAACTTGAGCATGAAGAAAATGTTATGACTATGGTGGTGAGCATTTTGAAAGATTAGCAGAAGCAGGGATAATGTGACATTTAGCTGATCTTTCAAGGGAAGCTAGACAAATGACACTAGTCGAAAAGAAAATAGTAACTAGTGTTGAAACCTGGTATTGCCAGTATGATTAAGAAGGAAAGTGTCAACTTCTTCTGTGGAAAATCCTAACATTACCAAACGTAAGAAGGCAAATACTTCAACAACAGAAACGAAAAATATCTTGATTCATTTATTTAACACTTTTTTAGAGTTTAATCCCAAAAAGTCTATTTTGAAGAAAAAAAAAAATCTTACTCGTGTATATTACCCTTTGCAGTGAACTGGCCAAATAAGTCTATCCAAGGTACGTTGAATACCGAGCATGCTGGAAACATTTTTATTTACATCATCTCTAATCCCTACAACAATAGTGCAAGGAAAGGTTTAACATATTCTTTTTACAGAGAGGAAAGCTGAGGCTCAAAGAGGTATAGTAGCTCATTTAACATGACACATCTAATAGGTGGTGGAGGTGGGACCTATACTTACATCTGTCAGACCTTAACGTCTGTGTTCTTCTTTCTACCTCTCTGCCTCAGTCCAACAATTGGGATCTTTGCCATGATGCCTCACGAGTTCACGAGGCACTTTTCAGGAAGTTTTTGACTCAGACTTTATCACTCAGCAAGATACCTCAACTAATTTACAAAATGTGACTTGAAAAGCAGGTTGTAATTCCAAAAGCAAAAATCCAACCACAAAAGATAAAGTCTTAATCAGTAGAGCTTTACAGAAGGAAGTAATGTAGGTAGTAAGGGCACTTTCGGAAACGTCTGGAATCAGAGGAGTCGATGTATCACCTGTTAGAAATTGTACTCGCTTGGTAGCAAAATTTTCCTTGTGTTCACTTAAAATAATAGTCTTGTTGTTTTAAAACCAACGCACAGTCAGAGGGTGACTTGGATGTTTATTTTTTATTCTCTTTGCCTTCTTGTTTTAAGAATGGATTTTTTCTAAATTCTAATTATTATTGTAACTTACATAAGTGCAGCCGATTTTGCTTTTAAGGATAAAACTACATTTAAGTAGCTTTGTCTGGATGATCAAAACCAGGCCCTGAAGAAGTGAGTTCCTAAAGGGTAGGAACTTTGCTTATGTCTATATCTCAGTTGTGTTAAACAGAATAACTGGCGCAAATTAGCAAATGATGCACTGAGGAATCATAGAACAAGAGACATTATGAAGAACTAAGTTTCAGATTCAGGGTGACACTAAGGAGCTAGTGTACCAGAGGATGGTATGCCTTCTGCAATCACAAAAGCAGCATTCAGTCTGATCTGGGCTCTAAGAAGTGCTCCTTGAGACCTGACATTTTATCCTAACACTGCCACTAACAGGTTAAGTCAGAAAGAGTTCACTTCCCAGAGCTTTCGATTTCTGGTTTCCAAATCAGCACAATGAGAAACTGAAAAGAAGGAAAGAGGAAAAAAAGAGAGGGTCAGAGATCCCTCCTGCTTGTACAATGCCATGATTTGGACACAGGGTTTGGGCAACCATGGCCCATCCACCAATTCCTGCCTGTCGTCTCTTGTCAGACAGCTCATGAGCCACGAATGTGAAAGAATTCAAAAAAGTAACAATATCTTGGGACATGTCAACAATTATATAAAATGCAATTTTCAGTTCTCATAAAAGGACTTTGGAACTCAGCCCCACTCCTTTATTACCCATTTCTATGGCTGCTTTCACACCACAACCGCAGAGATCATTAGCTGTGACAGAGACCATATGGGCTTCCAAGCCTAAAATATTTACTGCCTAGACCTTTCCAGAAAAAAAAAAGGATTGCTGATCTGTTACACAGACAATCAAGCAAGCGATCACCTGAGAACATTAAAATCTGTGTCTAGGACAAATGGGGCCTATAAAAACTAGGGAATAATCTTCCCCACTACTTATGCAAGAACATTCACCCTTGAGAGAGCAGGCTACATGGCTTGGCAGCACTACTGCCACCAGTCCAGACTTCCCCTCACCTGTGCCCTATAAGTGACCAGCATTTCTAGGCATCCGTGGAGCAGCGGGGTGCATTCTCATGGCTGGCCCCACACCTTCCCTTCCTCCTGCTTCCTCACATTCTATTTTCTGAGTGGTTGTCAAAGGAACGCTGAATTTTGCTGTCACTTTTCCAGACCCCAATTCCACTTATGACAGTCTTGGTACCAGAAAGCATTCCGAGCTCCTATCTCATCACCACAACCGCCTGCTTCTCACTTAGTCCAGATGAGCTTGTCACAGTGCACTTGCTTTTTAATCGCCCTCTCTCTTCTTGCCTTCACCTCCTCTCCCTCCCTCTCTCCCTGGCTCTTTCTGTCACACGGGTGTGTGCACATACACAAGTTCCGATCAGATAAAAGAAGAAACACTTTTTAAGTTTCTTTCTAGGCCTAATAGAAAATTCTTTTTTTTTTTTTTTTTTACAAAAACAGAGCTGTTTTTTTCCATTGCAAAAGTGTGGGTGTCCTTCCTTTTGGAGAGTAACAATCATTTTCTACATGGCCTTCTGACACATTGCATGTTGTACATATGTGTGTGTGCACCTGTGCATATGAGTGTTAGAGTGTGTGTGTGTAGCAGGGAGGAAAGAGATGAAGGAGAGTGTGTATGTGCATGTTGGTTCATATGAGTGTGAGTGTGTGCATGAACGTGCCTGTGTGTGTGCACATGTGTATGAGCATGCTTGTATTTGCGTATGAGAATGTGCATGTGAGAGAGAAAGAATGCATGTATGTGTGAATGTGTATGTGTGTGCATAGCAGGGAAGAAGGGGATGAAGGAGAGTATGCTAAAAAGAGAACACCTCAGAACAGTCAAATAAAAGATTCCATATCAACATCATATCTTGTTAAAATACAGGATTCCCAAGTCAGTCACCTTCAAGCTGGAAGCCTGGAGTGTAAAAAGAGTGGGTGTTCTTCTCTGACAACTTATTGTCTAAGACAATTTTATGATCAAAAATATATTCGAATAAAAGTACCTGAGAAAAGTACATAAAGAGAATATAGCAAAATGTTAACAATGGTTTTCTTTGGGTGAGAGGAAGAAGAGGCAGGTTGTGGTTGATCTGTTTCTTTCAGTTCAACTATTCTGCATTCCTCACTTTTAAATTTTGGATATTAAGCTGGAGAGAAAGAACATGAATATAAAGATGAATTCTCTGAATGGAGCAACGAATGCTGAGTTAGCCAAAAAGGTATGGCTACTTTCTATATCTAATTATCTGAGGGCAAATCAGAAAACACCACTTTCAGAAATTTATTTTTTTTTTTAGAAATGAAGTTTCGCTCTTGTTGCCCAAGCTGGAGTGCAATGGCACAATCTCGGCTCACCGCAGCCTCCGCCTTTTGGGTTCAGGCAATTCTCCTTCCTCAGCCTCCCGAGTAGCTGGGATTACAGGCACGCACCACCATGCCCAGCTAATTTTTTGTATTTTTAGCAGAGACAGGGTTTCACAATGTTGACCAGGATGGTCTCGATCTCTTGATCTTGTGATCCACCCACCTCGGCCTCCCAAAGTGCTGGGATTACAGGCTTGAGCCACTGCGCCCGGCCTACAGATACCATTTTTAAAAGATATATTTATGTATTTTATATATTTATATAATATATACATGTTCATATATACATCATGTTATCACCATTATGGATATAAAGAAGGGCATTAAAATAGTGAAAAGATTAAAATAAAATGTACCAAAATGGAAACAGTGATTTAACTCTGCCTAGCTTTATGTGATTAAACAAGGTATTTTTCAAATCTATTTTTCTTTGCTTTCTAGAGGCTTTATAATAAATCTATATTTTTATATTTAAAAGCCTAATTTTTATTAAACAAAAAAATATTCAGCAACACTGTCTTTAGAACATTTTTTAAATCAACTTGAGCATGAAGAAAATGTTATGACTATGGTGGTGAGCATTTTGAAAGATTAGCAGAAGCAGGGATAATGTGACATTTAGCTGATCATTCAAGGGAAGCTAGACAAATGACACTTCTCGAAAAGAAAAGAGTAACTAGTGTTGAAACGTGGTATCGCCAGTATGATTAAGAAGGAAAGTGTCAACTTCTTCTGTGGAAAATCCTAACATTACCAAACGTAAGAAGGCAAATACTTCAACAACAGAAATGAAAAATATCTTGATTCATTTATTTAACACTTTTTTAGAGTTTAATCCCAAAAATTCTATTTTGAAGAAAAAAAAATCTTACTCGTGTATATTACCCTTTGCAGTGAACTGGCCAAATAAGTCTATCCAAGGTACGTTGAATACCGAGCATGCTGGAAACATTTTTATTTACATCATCTCTAATCCCTACAACAATAGTGCAAGGAAAGGTTTAACATCTTCTTTTTACAGAGAGGAAAGCTGAGGCTCAAAGAGGTATAGTAGCTCATTTAACATGACACATCTAATACGTGGTGGAGGTGGGACCTATACTTACATCTGTCAGACCTTAAAGTCTGTGTTCTTCTTTCTACCTCTCTGCCTCAGTCCAACAATTGGGATCTTTGCCATGATGCCTCACGAGTTCACGAGGCACTTTTCAGGAAGTTTTTGACTCAGACTTTATCACTCAGCAAGATACCTCAACTAATTTACAAAATGTGACTTGAAAAGCAGGTTGTAATTCCAAAAGCAAAAATCCAACCACAAAAGATAAAGTCTTAATCAGTAGAGCTTTACAGAAGGAAGTAATGTAGGTAGTAAGGGCACTTTCGGAAACGTCTGGAATCAGAGGAGTCGATGTATCACCTGTTAGAAATTGTACTCGCTTGGTAGCAAAATTTTCCTTGTGTTCACTTAAAATAATAGTCTTGTTGTTTTAAAACCAACGCACAGTCAGAGGGTGACTTGGATGTTTATTTTTTATTCTCTTTGCCTTCTTGTTTTAAGAATGGATTTTTTCTAAATTCTAATTATTATTGTAAATTACATAAGTGCAGCCGATTTTGCTTTTAAGGATAAAACTACATTTAAGTAGCTTTGTCTGGATGATCAAAACCAGGCCCTGAAGAAGTGAGTTCCTAAAGGGTAGGAACTTTGCTTATGTCTATATCTCAGTTGTGTTAAACAGAATAACTGGCGCAAATTAGCAAATGATGCACTGAGGAATCATACAAAAAAAGACTTTATGAAGAACTAAGTTTCAGATTCAGGGTGACGCTAAGGAGCTAGTGTACCAGAGGATGGTATGCCTTCTGCAATCACAAAAGCAGCATTCAGTCTGATCTGGGCTCTAAGAAGTGCTCCTTGAGACCTGACATTTTATCCTAACACTGCCACTAACAGGTTAAGTCAGAAAGAGTTCACTTCCCAGAGCTTTCGATTTCTGGTTTCCAAATCAGCACAATGAGAAACTGAAAAGAAGGAAAGAGGAAAAAAAGAGAGGGTCAGAGATCCCTCCTGCTTGTACAATGCCATGATTTGGACACAGGGTTTGGGCAACCATGGCCCATCCACCAATTCCTGCCTGTCGTCTCTTGTCAGACAGCTCATGAGCCACGAATGTGAAAGAATTCAAAAAAGTAACAATATCTTGGGACATGTCAACAATTATATAAAATGCAATTTTCAGTTCTCATAAAAGTACTTTGGAACTCAGCCCCACTCCTTTATTACCCATTTCTATGGCTGCTTTCACACCACAACCGCAGAGATAAGTAGCTGTGACAGAGACCATATGGGCTTCCAAGCCTAAAATATTTACTGCCTAGACCTTTCCAGAAAAAAAAAAAGGATTGCTGATCTGTTACACAGACAATCAAGCAAGCGATCACCTGAGAACATTAAAATCTGTGTCTAGGACAAATGGGGCCTATAATAACTAGGGAATAATCTTCCCCACTACTTATGCAAGAACATTCACCCTTGAGAGAGCAGGCTACATGGCTTGGCAGCACTACTGCCACCAGTCCAGACTTCCCCTCACCTGTGCCCTATAAGTGACCAGCATTTCTAGGCATTCGTGGAGCAGCGGGGTGCATTCTCATGGCTGGCCCCACACCTTCCCTTCCTCCTGCTTCCTCACATTCTATTTTCTGAGTGGTTGTCAAAGGAACGCTGAATTTTGCTGTCACTTTTTCAGACCCCAATTCCACTTATGACAGTCTTGGTACCAGGAAGCATTCCGAGCTCCTATCTCATCACCACAACCGCCTGCTTCTCACTTAGTCCAGATGAGCTTGTCACAGTGCACTTGCTTTTTAATCGCCCTCTCTCTTCTTGCCTTCACCTCCTCTCCCTCCCTCTCTCCCTGGCTCTTTCTGTCACACGGGTGTGTGCACATACACAAGTTCCGATCAGATAAAAGAAGAAACACTTTTTAAGTTTCTTTCTAGGCCTAATAGAAAATTCTTTTTTTTTTTTTTTTTTTTTTTTTACAAAAACAGAGCTGTTTTTTTCCATTGCAAAAGTGTGGGTGTCCTTCCTTTTGGAGAGTAACAATCATTTTCTACATGGCCTTCTGACACATTGCATGTTGTACATATGTGTGTGTGCACCTGTGCATATGAGTGTTAGAGTGTGTGTGTGTAGCAGGGAGGAAAGAGATGAAGGAGAGTGTGTATGTGCATGTTGGTTCATATGAGTGTGAGTGTGTGCATGAACGTGCCTGTGTGTGTGCACATGTGTATGAGCATGCTTGTATTTGCGTATGAGAATGTGCATGTGAGAGAGAAAGAATGCATGTATGTGTGAATGTGTATGTGTGTGCATAGCAGGGAAGAAGGGGATGAAGGAGAGTATGCTAAAAAGAGAACACCTCAGAACAGTCAAATAAAAGATTCCATATCAACATCATATCTTGTTAAAATACAGGATTCCCAAGTCAGTCACCTTCAAGCTGGAAGCCTGGAGTGTAAAAAGAGTGGGTGTTCTTCTCTGACAACTTATTGTCTAAGACAATTTTATGATCAAAAATATATTCGAATAAAAGTACCTGAGAAAAGTACATAAAGAGAATATAGCAAAATGTTAACAATGGTTTTCTTTGGGTGAGAGGAATAGGAGGCAGGTTGTGGTTGATCTGTTTCTTTCAGTTCAACTATTCTGCATTCCTCACTTTTAAATTTTGGATATTAAGCTGGAGAGAAAGAACATGAATATAAAGATGAATTCTCTGAATGGAGCAACGAATGCTGAGTTAGCCAAAAAGGTATGGCTACTTTCTATATCTAATTATCTGAGGGCAAATCAGAAAACACCACTTTCAGAAAATTTTTTTTTTTTTTTTAGAAATGAAGTTTCGCTCTTGTTGCCCAAGCTGGAGTGCAATGGCACAATCTCGGCTCACCGCAGCCTCCGCCTTTTGGGTTCAGGCAATTCTCCTTCCTCAGCCTCCCGAGTAGCTGGGATTACAGGCACGCACCACCATGCCCAGCTAATTTTTTGTATTTTTAGCAGAGACAGGGTTTCACAATGTTGACCAGGATGGTCTCGATCTCTTGATCTTGTGATCCACCCACCTCGGCCTCCCAAAGTGCTGGGATTACAGGCTTGAGCCACCGCGCCCAGCCAGAAATTTTTTAAAATGTGTTTTACGTTATTTTCCCTTTCAGCCTAAGGACTAAAAATTGAACACAACTGGATCTGCGCCATTGCCTCAAAGATTCTTAGCCTAGTTCAAGATCCATTGTCTGGACACTCCTGCTTTTTAGACAGAAAACAGGGCTAAATTCCTATTGACTTCCAAATACACAGACCCACAGATTTGTCACAGTAGCCTCTCTCTCTCACCCGGTCTCTGTTCGTCTGAGTCTCTCTTTCTTTCTCTCTCTCTTTTCTCATATCATCCCCAAATCAGAATGCATATATAAAAATTTGATTAACTGAAACATAGAATGATCAAGATTCTACTACAAGAGAAATACACAGACTTCAGCTAAGATGTTTGGTTGAATACCTGCATATGCCTTCACTCCATCATTAAACCACATTAACAAGGGATGATTAAAAATAAATAAACCAACAAAGATAAAAAGAAAATAAAGACAATCCCTTCAGCATATAGAAAACTGGCAAGCAGAAGCTGTCAGTGACACCTGACAGTAGACCCAGAGATGCTAAATCCCAAGCCAGTGGCAGGAAGGTAACCAGGATCCCCAACGGTTCAAGAGTTGGCAGCTAAATTTACCTAGGGAATTTATGTTTCAGTAGTAGGTAGATCCCAGATCCTCTCCCTAGAATCGGTGCCTGCATCCCACAGTGGTGGCAGGGTGGAGGTTTCCTCTCTATACAGTAAAATTTGGTGTCTCTAGGCAGGAGCTCTCTAGACACAAGTGCTTAAATGTACACACTGAACACTGAGATCCTCCAGGTTTTCCTATCACTGAGTTCCAATGAGGGTGGCCGATACACTTGGTCAGAAGTTAAGATGATTTTTCTCTAGAGAGAATCTCTCTTGCTCAAGAAGAAAAGGTCTGACCCAGCAAGACCACCACCCACAAAATGTTACAATCACAGAACTTCCATCAGCTTTTAGCTTTTCAGTGCTCCATTTTTTTCTAACAGACACAGACAGCTAAGGGTCACCAGGCATCTGAGCAAAGCTTCTAACATGAATGGCCGAGACCAGAGCAAGAAGACACATAAATGCAGCCTGAATGAGGACTGTGCTAGGAGATAAGACCTTCTGAAACCCATATGAATGTTCTCGAAGAGATAAAAGTGTTACCATTTTCATGAAACAAGAACCAAATTTAAAGAAAAAGTAAACGCTTAGAAATTAAAAATATGACAGCAGAACTTGTGAAAAATTCTTGTTAGAATAGTAAGACAACAAAGTTGCGTAGATGAACCTTATGTCTTCCAGAAATAGCGATAAGAAAAAAGTTGAAATCCGGAAGAAAATTTGAACAGGTTCAACACTAAAATGATCAGAATTCCAAAGACAGAAATAGAGACAGACAGAGAGAGAGAGAAAAAGAACAGACACACGCAGCAAATACGAAAGAGAGAGATAAACCCTAACACAGTAATTGCTGGAGACTACAACACCCAACTTCCAGCACTGGACAGATCTTCCAGACAGAAAACCAACCAATCAACATGAAATTTAATCTTTACTACAGACCAAATGGAACTGATATTCAAGGAACATTTCATCCAATCACTGCAGAATACACATTTTTTCAACTCAACACATAGATCATTCATAAGTATAGAAGATACCTTAGGTCACAAAGCAAATGCAATCACATTTGAAATCAGGACTAAGAAATTCATTCAAAACCATACACTTACATGGAAACTGAGTAACTTGCTCCTGAATGACTCCTGGGTAAATAATGACATGAAGGCAGAAATCAAGAAGTTTAAGAAGTTCTTTGAAAGTAATGAGAACAAAGGTACAACTTACCAGAGTTTCTGGGATGCAGCTAGTCAAGTAGTGTTGAGAGAAATTTATAGTACTAAATGCTCACATCGAGAAGTGAGAACTCGGGACAGCTGCGGTGACTCACTCTTGTAATCTCAGCACTTTTGGAGGCCAAGGCGGGCAGATTACAAGGTCAGGAGTTTGAGACCAGCCTGACCAACATGGTGAAACCCCATTCTACTAAAAATACAAAAATTAGCTGGTGTTGTGGCACATACCTCTAATCCCAGGTACTCAGGAGGCTGAGGCAGGAGAACTGCTTGAACCCAGGAGATAAATGTTGCAGTGAGCCCATATCACACCACTGCACTCCAGCCTGGTTGAGAGAACAACACTCCATCTCAAAAACAAAATTGAGATCTCAAGTTAACTACCCAACATCACAATTAAAAGAATTAGAAACCCAAGAGCAAAGAACACCCTCAAAGCTATGCTGAATGGGAGTGGGGAGAGAGGGCATCTTTATCTTGTGCCAATTTTTAAGGGGAATGCTTTCAGCTTTTGTCCATTCAGTATGATGCTGGCTGTGGTTTTGTCACATGTGGCTCTTATTATTTTGAGGTATGTTCCTTCAATACCTGGTTTATTGAGAGTTTTTAACACACATGAAAGTTGAATTTTATCAAAAGCTGTTTTTGCATCCATTGAGATAATCATGTGGGTAATTTTTTTCTTTAGTTCTGTTTATGTGACGATGACATTGATCAATTTGCATATGTTAAACCAAACTTGCATCTCAGGGAGGGTGGTTGTGACCAGGAATTGATCAGTTTCTTCTAGATTTCTCAATTTTTTCAGGTTCAGTGGCTCACATCTGCAATCCCAGAACTTTGGGAGGTCAAGGTGGATTGATCACCTGAGATTGGGAGTTCAAGACCAGCTGGATCAACATGGAGAAACCCCATGTCTACTAAAAATACACAATTAACCAGACATGGTGGCACATGCATGTCATCCCAGCTACTCAGGAAGCTGAGGCAGGAGAATAGCTTGAACTCAGGAGGCAGAGGTTGCACTAAGCCGAGATCTCACCATTGTCCTCCAGCCTGAGCAACAAGCACAAAACTTCATCTCAAAATTAAAGAAAAAATGTGCCTACAGTTGTACATCATATTCTCTGAGGGTGGTTTGTATTTCTGTGGGGTCAGTGGTAATATTGCCCTTATTGTTTTTGATGGTGGTTATTTGAATCTCTTCCCTTTCTCCTTCATTGGCCTAGCTTCAAGTTTATTATTTTTTAACCAGTATGATTTTAATAGACCAGTTACTGGGTAGTAAATTGAAACATACAGAGTGCCATCTCCAAGAGCAGTCATGATTTCATTTGGGTTCTTGAAAAATGTTAAGAAGTAGGTTGAGTTTTATTATTTTTTTCAGAAAACCAGCTTTTGAAAAATTTATGTGGAACCAAAAACAGCCAAGGCAACCCTAAGCAAGAAGAGCAAAGCTGGAAGCAACACGCTACCACACTTCAAACTGCATTACAGGACTACAGGAAACAACGGCATAGTACTGGTACAAAAAAAAACACATAGACTAATGGAATATGATAGAGAATCCAGAAACAAAACCAAGCTTCTACAACTATCTGATCTTTGGCAAACTTAACAAAAACAAGCAAGGGGGAAAAGATTCTCCCTATTCAATAAACGATGCCAGGATAACTGGATAGCCATATGCAAAAGACTGAAACTAGACCCCTTCTTTACATTACATATAAAAATTTGCTCAAGATAGATTAAACACTGATATGTAAAACCAAAAACTATAAAAGCTCTGCAAGACACGAGACAATGCCATTCAAAACATAAGCACAGGCAAAGATTTCATCATGAACATGCCAAAAGAAAAGGTAACAAAAGCAAAATTGAAAACTGGGGTCAAATTAAAATGAGAAAATTTCACACAGCAAAATAAACTATCAACAGAGAAAACTGACAACCTACAGAATGTGAGAAAATGTTTGTAAACTATGCATTCCACAAAAATCTAATATCAAACATCGGTAGGGAAATTAAATTTACAAGAGGAAAACAAACAACCCATAAAAAGGTGGGCAAAGAACATAAACAGACACTTTTAAAACAAGACATATATGCAACAAGCAATCATATTAAAAAAGCTCAACGTCACTGATTATTAGAGAAATGCAAATGAAAATTATACTAAGATACCATCTCACACCAGTCATAATGGCAATTATTAAAGCAAAATAAAAAAAAAACACATACTGGCAAGGTTAGAGAGAAAAACAACACTTACACACTGTATTCGGGAATGCAAATTAGTTCTGCCATTGTGAAAAAGTGTCATGATTCCTCAAAGACCTAAAGGGTGAAATACCATTTGATTCAGCAAACCTAGTAATGGGTTACTAGGTAGGTACCCAAAGGAATATAAATCCTTCTGTTATAGAGACATGTGCACGCATATGTCCATGGCAGCACTGTTCACAATAGCAAAAATATGGAATCAAGCTAAATGCCCATCAATGGTAGACTGGATAAAGAAAATGTGGTACATATACAACAAAAAACACTAGGCAGCCACCAAAGAATTCGATCATGTTCTCTTCAGGGACATAGATGAAGCTGGAGACTATTATTCTTAGCAAACTAATGCAGGAACACAAAATCCAAATACCAGATATTTTCACTTGCAAGTGGGAGTTTAATGAGGAGAACACAGGAACATACAACAGGCGGAAGAACAACACACACTAGAGCCTTTCAGAGAGTGGAGAATGAGAGAAGGAAGAAGATTAGGAAAAACAACTAAATGGGACTAGGCTTAATACCGGAGTAATGAAATGATCTGTACAACAAACCTCATGACAGACTTTACCTAAATAACAAATCTGTGCTTGAACCTTTGGACTTAAATAAAAGTTAAAAAAAAAAAGGCAACTTCTCAAGTTGAATAACATAACCTCCTAGGTTTAAACACATGAACACAAACTCACACCAAGGAACATTGTCTTGAAAATCTGCAATATATGACAAAGGAAAACAGCTCTCCTACGTTTTCAGAAAAGTTTTTTAAAAAACAGTATTTACAAAGAATCAGAAATCAGAATGATTTCAGGCTTCTCAACAGCACTACCAGAAGCTGGGAAATAATGGAGTAGTATCTTTAAAACTTGAATGGGAAATTATTTTCAATCAAAAATTCTATGCCCCACCAGTCATGTAAGTGTAAGAAGAAATAAAGTCATATTTCAGAACAATTTGCTTCAGTGTATCCTTGCTTGAATAAGTTACTGGAGGATACAGTCCACAAACAAGAGATTCAGGGCACGGGGCAGTGCAAAACAACAGAGTGGGTTTGTATTTGTATTGAAAAGACAGCAGCATTCGAGAGTTATGGAATACTGAAGGAGGAGTTTTCTCCAGCATCCCTGGAGCCCACACCTCTCATTTCCACATTCCTATGTCCCATTGCTGCCCATGAATTCTGATCACCTATTCCTTTGATAGAGGTATTTCTCTCACCGATTAGCTGTAGTCAAGTGGCTCTTTCTTGGGCTACAGGAGGAAATCTATTGCTTTTCATTAAACATCAATTGGATTAACCTAGGCTTAAGGTCAGCATTATGCCATCAGCTGTACGTTCTTGGGAAGACATCTACTCACAAACTGGTTAAAGAACGTGGCCCTCCTACCTCTGACTTGTGTGATTCTAAGCAAGCTATTTAGCACCCTCTCATCTGTGAAACAAACATAAAGTTCTTATCTTGGGCTCCACAAACAGAAAGTGTTGAACAAGAAGAGTTTCTTCTCCTCCAAGGCCAGACCATATGGAGGACCCTAAGACAGCCACAGCCTTGGTCAGTAGGACAAACACAGAGTTCAAATTGCACCATTAAAACTGTGGCCAAACGTTTGCTCTGCCTCTGAGTCACTCACTGTCATAAGGCTCTACCGGTTCCCATTCCAGATAGAAAGTGGGCTTTTGTTGGTTTTTGTTGTTTTTTTCAAGAGATGGAGTCACCCAGGCTGGAGTACAGTGGCATGACCATAGCTCACTGCAGCCCCAAACTCCTGAGCTCAAGTGACCTTTCTGCCATGGCCTCCTGACAGAAGCTGGGCCAACAGGGCAGCAGGTATGCATCCCCACACCCAGTAATTTTTTTTTGAGAGATGGGGTACCGCTATGTTGCCCAGACTGCTCTCAAATTCCTGGCCTGAAGCAATTTTCCCATATTAGCCTCCTAAATTTCTAGGATTACAGGTGTGAGCCACTGTGCCCCACAGGTGTTCTTAAGTGCAATTTCCACACTGCTATTCTGAAGAAGGGCAAGAAGCAAAGAGTCCCTCCTTGAAACATAGAAAATAAAAGCATTCACTATTAAGTGGAGGCAGAGTTGATGATCAGCCAAAACTACTTCAACTGTAATCCAGAAGTCCCACTGATACAGGAGTTCTATAGAAATTATTTCGTCAGAGATTGAAAGTAAGGAAGTCTTTGGTAAGGTTTCCCTTTGAATAAAAAGCAGCCCCAAAACCATTTCTAACAAAGAGCGGCCTGTAAAATCCAGCTGCAGATATAGACAAGCAAGCTGGAAGCTTGCACAGGCGAATGCCAGCAGCTGTAACAATAGGAGGCTACTTGGGTACCAGGCATGCTCAACCTGACGGCTTTATCTTCCTTTTTTTTTATCAACCACAAGTGCAGTAAGGGACAGACAACATGCACTGGCCAAGTAGAAAACCTATATGCATAAGAAGATTCGGGTGGATAGCCAGCTTCTTCACGAGCTATGTAAAGCTCTCACCTGGTCCAACCCATATTTGGACACTATGTAAATCAAACACCACCTCCTCAACAAGTTTATAAAACCTTGTGTAGTTCACCAGAAAACCAGAAAACACACTCAGAAGCCCCTCTCTCTCTCTGCAGAAGAGATGTTCTCTTTTCTTCTTTTGCCTGTAAAACCTCCATTCTTAACCTCACTCCATGTGTATTCACGTCCTTGATTTTCTTGACATGAGGCAATGTACCTTGGGTATTACCTCAGATGGACAATGCTGCTTCATCATAGTTCTGTTTTGTTCAGGTTGTGGGACAAACGGCTCCTTTCCTCTGCAACCTCAGCTCAACCTTACTCAGGCCTCCTTCCAGCAGAATCACAGAGCCAAATGAAACCCCTTAAGTCTCCTTTTAAATGGGAAGCCGCTCCAAAGAAAGCAGCATGATGAGTTTCAGGTGGCACGGGGTGGGGGCAGTGCTACTCGGGCTTCTCCGTGCTCAGTCCCTCTCAGTTCAAAAGCGCACCACGTGGAGCAATAGAACACCTGCTCATCTGAGTTTTAAAAATAGTGGGAGGAAAAGCGCTGTCTTCATGCTTATTTCCCTGGCAGAGGGGAGGTCATAAAACACTAATTTCTAAGCAGTGGACCAGAGTTTTACTGATCTCTTCTGTTACTGACTCATGTTTACCCAGAGAAACCACATCACAAATCTGAGTCTCCTCTGGCAAGAGAAGGAATCGGATTCATGATTCTCTCAGCCCCCTTTCCACAGTAGAGTTCTGACTCCACTTCTAAAATACTTTTCTGCAAGCCTCTGTACCTCATAAATGTTTTACTATACTCGAGACAGCAAAGGGAAGCACAGATGAGCTACTGTTTTCAGAACAGTGGAAACATGCTGTCTTCTCCAAGTTTGGCATTGGAGTCAAAGATCAAGCGCCAAACAGTAGTTGTCAAGAATCCTTTCATTTACAATCAGGTTCTAGACTTTTCAAATGGTGTGGGCAAGAACCAGTTTGACAGAATAGGTTATTATCTACCTCTTACCTTTATAGGACAGGACTAAAAATTCTCTTTTTTAAGAGAGAGTCTTGCTCTGTTCCCGAGGCTGTAGTGCAGTGGCATGATCTCGGCTCACTACAACTTCTGCCTCTCAGGTTGCAGTGATTTTCCTGCCTAAGCCTCCTGAGTAGCTGGAATTACAGGGGCCCACCACTACACTCAGCTAATTTTTGAATTTTTAGTAGAGACAGGGTCTCCCCATGTTTGCCAGGGTAGTCTCCAAAGCCTGACCTTATGATCTGCCTACCTGAGCTGCCCAAAGTACTGGGATTACAGATGTGAGCCACCACGCTGGGCATTTTTTTTTAATTACACTGAAGACTTTTGAAAGGGTTGTGTGTTGTATGAACTCCCTCCTCACCCAATTCTCATGGATGGGAAAAGGCTGCTGCTTCATTTTAAAGCTAGTGAGCTGCCTGAACAGGAACTTCTAATTAACCATTCAAACCGATTAGCTCACCTCCCTGAAGGCTGGAGAACACGGGAACTGCTATCCCATCGGAATACAATCCAAAGGCAAAAGGCTGTGGCCAAGTTGAAATAATGGGGCAGATAGAAGCGATAAACACTGGAGCTGGGAGTGGCCCGTACTTCAAGTTAAGCCAAACAAAGGTGTTTGCATGTTTTATATGGGTCAAATAGGAATTCCATAATAGAGAAACCCATTGATTTTAAGGAGGACGCTGCCCTGAAAAGCTTCCTGCCAGGGGTAAGGAAGAGGCTGCCCAGGACCCCCAGAGGCAGGTGGTAGGAGCGCTCTTAGTGGCTTCCTAGAAACTGTATTACCTGAGGTAGTGAACTGCTGTCAGAGATCCCTACCAGGAGAATTTCTCAGGAACGCATGAGAAAGGGCCCAAAACTGCATGCCTGCTCCTAAAATGTGACACCATAATACAGCTGAACTATTCAATAAGGCCCTATCTGTTCCTCTGTCTCTCCTTTCTCCCTGCCCCTATCCAACCCTAGAAGAGCCAGAAAGCACTGCTAAGAAGTGAGGGTGGGTGGTCATAAACAAACACACTGCCCTCCTTTCCCTTCCCACTGTGGGTTTCTCAGGCTGAGGCTGTCACAGAGGGGGAGGGATGAAAATTGTTTTCGTTGATATTTTATCATGAACATTTATGAACGTACAGCAAAGTTGAAAAAACTTTACAGTGAACACTTTAACTGTATCTTCACCAACTTGGAGTCTTGTTTTATCTCATGTCCATCCATAGATCCATCTTTCTATCCATCCAGTAATCCATTATAGTTTTTAGGCATTTTAAAGTAAATTGCAGACATCAGTAACTCAACGTGCATTAACTAGAATTTGGTACCTTTATTTTTCCTTTTGGTGTAAAGTTTACAAATGATGAAATGCAAAAATTTTAAGTATGTATTTACCGAATTTTGACAAAAGTATACATATGTGTAACCCAAAACTCTATAAATAAAGAACATTACTATAATCCCTGATATGGTTTGGCTGTGTCCTCACCAAAATCTCTTCTTGTATTGTAGCTCCCAGAATTCCCACGTGTTGTGGGAGGGACCTGGTGGGAGAGAACTTAATCATGGTGACAGTTTCCCCCATACTGTTCTTGTGATAGTGAATAAGTCTCACAAGAGCTGATGCTTCTATAAGAGGAAAGCCCTTTTGCTTGTTTCTCATTTCTCTCTTGTCTGCCACCATGTAAGATGTCCCTTTGACTTTCTGCCGTGATGATGAGGCCTCCCCAGCCAGGTGCAACTGTGAGTCCCTTAAACCTTTTTTGAATAAAGTACCCAGTATCACGTATGTCTTTATCAGCAGTGAAAAAACGGACTAATACAATCCCAGAAAGTTTCCTCATGACTTGTCTCAGTCTCCAGCTCTGTACCCTTGGATTTTTTTCATTGTAGACTAAGTTTGCCAACTTTAGAAATTCCACGTAACTTGAATCATGTTGTGATAACCCTATATATAAGGCTCCCTTCAGTCCACAAAATAATTTTTATATTTATCAGTCAGGTTACACATATCAGTATCTCTTTCATTTTTATTGCTGAGTAGTATTTCATGCTATGAAATAACGTAGTTCGCTACCTGATCCTCTATTTGTGGTCACCAGAAATATTTTCAACTTTTGATTATTATGAGTAAAGCTATTGTGGTCTTCTATAAGTATTTTTATTAACATGTATTTTCACTAATTGGGGTAGATTCCTAACTCGGAAATTTATTACAGATGAGATGTATATTCGTTCTGTAAGAAAATTCCAGAAATTTGACAAAGTAGTTGTACTGTTTTATAGTCCCATTAGCAATAGTTATAGTTGTGCTGTATTCTTGCCAACATTTGTTGTTTAGTCTTTCCCAACCTAGTTATTTTGTGGGGTGTGTATTAGTATCTCACTGTGGTTTTAATCTGCATTTCCTTGATGTTAACCATTTTGTCCCACTTGTATATTATCTTTGCAAAGTGGCTCCTCAAATTTTTTCCCCTTCTAAACAGTAATTGTTATCTTTTTTTCTTTTAGTTGTTCTGTCATCCAGGCTTGAAGGCAATGGTGCAATCTTGGCTCACTACAGCCTCTGCTTCCTGGGCTCAAGCGATCCTCCCACCTCAGGCTCCCAATTAGCTGATACCAGGCTAACTTTTTGTATTGATATTAGCCAACATACAAGGCTAATTTTTTGTACTTATACTAGGTGTCAGGGTCTCACCACGTTGCCCAGACTAGTCTCAAACTCCTGGCCTTAAGCCATTCATCCTCCGCGGCCTCCAAAAGTACTGGCACTACAGGTGTGAGCCACTGTGCCCAGCCTTATTTTCAGGTTATAAAACTGCTTTATGTATTCTGGAAATCCGGCTCTTTACTGAAAATAGATTTATGACCATTTTCTGTCAGGCTGTGGCTTGCGTATTCTTTTGTTTAATGTATCTTTTAATTTTCCCAGACACATTTTCTGCAAAATTCGTGTTAGTTTTTGTTGTTTTTTTCAGATACTTTGTTCATTTCATCTACGTTGCAGAATTTGTCACCATGACGTTGTTTATGATAGTCTCTTATTATCCTTTTCACGTCTGCAGGATCTGTAGTGATAGTTTCACCTCGCTTTCACTTCTGATATTGATACTGACCATTTGTGTTTCCTCTCTTTTTTTCATGATCAGAGTAGCTTAAGGTTTATTAATGTTGATATTTTAAAACAACCAGCTTCTTTGCTTTGTTAGTTTTCTCTATTATTTTGTCTGTCTTCAATTTGGTTTATCTCTGCACTTTTACCTTTATTGTTTCCTTTTTACTACTTCGTTGGAGTTTTCTTTGCTCTCTGTGTGTGTGTGTGTGTGTTTGTGTGTGTTTTCAATCTTCTTTAGGTGAACATTTACGTCATTGATTTCAGACCTTTCTCTTTTTCTTCTATTGCAGTATAAGCATGTACGGCTATACTTCCCTCTGGGAACTCCCATAGCTGTAATTCGTAAGTGTTGGCATGTTGTATTTTGATTATCCCTTAGAATAAAATATTTTATATTCTATCTTTTGATTTCTTTTTGGGCTTGTGTATTATATTTAATCTCCAAGTACTTGGAGCTTTCCTAGTTCTCTTATTGTTAATTTCTGTTTTAATCCTATTGTGGTCAGGTAACATACACTGCATGAATTCAATTTGATTTAATCTATTCAGTCTTGTTTTACGACCTAGCATGTGACCTATCCTAGTGAACACTACATGTACTTGAAACATACAGTATTCTGTGGTTATTGGGTGTCGTCTTCCATTGGTTTGTTTAAGATGGTGGAGAGTGTTGTTCAGGTCATCTGCATCTTGACTAAGATTTTGTCTAGTTTATCTATCAATTGCTTGGGAGATGGGTATTAAAATCACCAATCAAAATTGTGGATTGTTTGTTTATTCCTTTAGTTCAATTTTGTTTTGTGCAAATTGACGCACAAATTATTTTTAATCCATTTTTTGATGAAATGACTCTTCTGTAATCATGAACTATCCCTCTTTTTCTTTGGAAATACTGCTTTGACTTAAGCATATTTTATTTGGTATTAATATAGCTTCTTCACACATCCATTACTGACTGTTTGCATAGTATATCATTTTAAATGTACTCATTTAGGGTCAGGTACAGTGGCTCACACCTGCAATCCCACAACTTTGGGAGGCTGAGGCAGGTAGATCACTTGAGGTCAAAAGTTTAGGACAAGCCTATCCAATGCAGTGAAACCCCAGCTTTCTTAAAAATACCCCAACATTTAGCTAGGCGTGGTGGCAGGTTTCTGTATTCCCGGCTACTCAAAAGGCTGAGGCAGGAGAATTGCTCGAACCCAGGAGGCGGAGTTTACAGTGAGCAGAGATCACACCACTGTACTCCAGCCTGGGAGATAGAGTAGGACACTGTCTTAAAAAAATTCAAGCGGGGGAGGACTCAAGATGGCGCTGTGAGAACAACCCAGGATTGGAGTTCTCGTTGTGTCTGCGGAGAGGTGAGTCTGAGCTGCATTTCCAGACTGATCTTTGTTGCTCACGGAACGGGGAAATTCCCAAATGAAGAGGAGACACTGGACGCCAGGCAGATATTCCGCCTGGTGAAGCCGGCAGCCGGGGTGGCGGCGGCCGGCCCTACCCAGCGCTCCCCACAGGGCACACTTGTCCGGGTGCCCCGTTGAACCGGCAACTGGAGACGTGAGAGGGCTGGACTTGAGATTGAGCTAGACTTGAACAGTGGGCCAGCCCAGGGGTTTGCAGGAACAGAGCGTTAGGATTGGCCCAGTGGGAGGAACAAAACCGCGATTTCAAACAAGCCCCGTGCAGACGGCCCGAGATGCTCTGAGGGGGAGGGGTGGCCACCATTACCGAGGTAACCCGCCCCAACTGAGATACACGCCCATTGCTGACGCAGCCAGCCGTTGCCGAGGCAACCCGTCCCTACTGAGATACACGCCCACTGCTGACGCAGCCAGCCATTGCCGAGGCAACCCGTCCCTACTGAGATACACGCCCACTGCTGACACAGTCTGCTGTCGCCGAGGCAACCCGCTACAACACAGAGACTCCGCCGCAGGGCGTGGCGGAGAACAGCAGAACAGTGGAGCCAGGGCGAGCCTCACAACAGCAGGGCGGAGCCTCGGCAGGCAAACAGTGGCTAGTCTGCATCCTAGCTGGGCAGGACCTCAACGGACATCCAAAAATAAAGCCCAAACCCCTCAACACAGAGCATTTGAGAAAAAAAAGGGTTTTTTTAATGAGCTCTGTTGCAGCAGAATCAAACATAACAGCCTAACAGCCCTGAATGAACAACACAGCTCACAGCTCAGAAATTAAAACCCTATAAAGTACAAACTGTCTCCTCAAGCAGCTCCCTGACCCCTCTATATCCAAAAGACTGACATTAGGCAGGCACCATCCTGGGACAAAGATAGCAGAAAAAGAAACTGGTAGCACCCTTGCTGTGCCACAGCTGCTAGAGGTGCACCCCAGACAAGCAGGGTCTGGAGCCGACCTCAGCACTCGTACAGCGAAGGGGCTAGACCGGTAGAAGGAAAACCAAGCAACAGAAATACGTCATCATCAACATTCAGGGTGTCCACTCAGAGACCCAATCGAAAAGTCAGCAACTACGCAGACGACCAGTGGACAAATCCGCAAAGATGGGAAGAAACCAGCACAAAAAGGAGGAAAACACCCGAAACCAGAACACCTCGCCTCCTAGAAAGGACCAAAACTCCTCACCAGCAAGGGAACAAAGCTGGACGGAGAATGACTGTGACGAAATGACGGAATTAGACTTCAGAAGATGGATAATGAGAAACTTTTGTGAGCTAAAAGATCATGTATTAAATCAATGCAAAGAAACTAAGCACCTTGAGAAAAGATTTGAAAAAAGATTTGAGGAAATGATAACAAGAATGGATAACTTAGAGAGGAATATGAATGAATTAAAGGAGCTGAGAAACACAATACGAGAACTTCGCAAAGCATGCACAAGTTTCAATAGCTGAATTGACCAAGCAGAAGAAAGAATATCTGAAGTCGAAGACCAACTCAATGAAATAAAACGAGAAACCAAGACTAGAGAAAAGAACGCAAAAAGGAATGAACAAAGTCTCCAAGAAATGTGGGACTATGTGAAAAGACCTAACCTACGTTTGATAGGTATACCAGAAGGGGACGAAGAGAATGAATCCAAGCTGGAAAATACTCTTAAGGACATCATCCAGGAAAATTTCCCCCACCTAGCAAGACAGACCAACACTCAATTGCAGGAAATTCAGAGAACACCACAAAGATATTCTGCAAGAAGTGCAACCCCAAGGCACATAATCGTCAGATTCAATAGGGTTGAAATAAAGGAGAGAATACTAAGGGCAGCCAGAGAGAAAGGTCGGGTCACCCACAAAGGGAAGCCCATCAGACTCACAGCAGATCTCTCGGCAGAAACACTACAAGCCAGAAGAGAGTGGGGGCCAATATTCAACATTCTTAAAGAAAAGAACTTTCAACCCAGAATTTCATATCCAGCCAAACTGAGCTTCAGAAGTGAAGGAAGAATAAAATCCTTTGCGAACAAGCAAGTACTCAGAGATTTTGTCACCACCAGGCCTGCTTTACAGGAGCTCCTAAAAGAGGCACTACACATAGAAAGGATCAACCAGTACCAGCCATTCCAAAATCACACTGAATGCTAAAGAGCATCAACATAATGAAGAATCTACAACAACTAACAGGCAAAACAGCCACTTAGCATCAAAATGGCAGTATAAAATTCACACATAACAATATTAACCCTAAATGTAAATGGACTAAATACACCAATCAGAAGTCACAGACTGGCAGATTGGATAAAAAGCCAAAACCCATCAGTGTGCTGTATCCAGGAAACCCATCTCACATGCAAGGATACACAAAGGCTCAAAATAAAGGGATGGAGGAAGATTTACCAAGCAAATGGAAAGCAAAAAAAAGCAGGAGTTGCAATTCTCATCTCCGATAAAATAGACTTTAAAGCAACAAAGATCAAAAGAGACAAAGAAGGCCATTACATAATGGTAAAAGGATCGATACAACAAGAAGAGCTAACGATCCTAAACATATATGGACCCAATGCAGGAGCACCCAGATACATAAGGCAAGTTCTTAAGGACTTACAAAAAAACTTAGACTCCCACACAATAATAGTGGGAGACTTTAACACTCCACTGTCAATACTAGACAGATCAACCAGACAAAAAATCAACAAGGATATCCAGGGCTTGAACTCAGACCTGGAGCAAGCAAACCTGATAGACATTTACAGAACTCTCCAGCCCAAATCCACAGAATACACATTCTTCTCAGCACCACATCACACCTACTCTAAAATTGACCACATAATTGGAAGTAAAGCACTGCTCAACAAATGCAAAACAACTGAAATCATAACAAACAGCCTCTCAGACCATAGTGCAATCAAGTTAGAACTCAGAATTCAGAAACAGACCCAGAACCGCACAGCTTCATGGAAACTGAACAACTGGCTCTTGAATGTTGACTGGGTAAACAACGAAATGAAGGCAGAAATAAAGAAGTTCTTCGAAACCAATGAGAACGAAGACACAATGTGCCAGAACCTCTGGGACACATTTAAAGCAGTCTCTAGAGGAAAGTATATAGCAATAAGTGCCCATATGAGAAGAATGGAGAGATCCAAAATTGACACCCTATCATCAAAATTGAAAGAGCTAGAGGACCAAGACCAAAAAAACTCAAAACCCAGCAGAAGACAAGAAATAACTAAGATCAGAGCTGAGTTGAAGGAGATTGAGACACGAAAAACCCTTCAAAAAATCAATAAATCCAAGAGCTGGTTTTTTGAAAAGATCAACAAAATAGACACACCACTAGCCAGACTGATTAAAAAGAAAAGAGAGAACAACCAAATAGATGCAATAAAAAATGATAAAGGGGAAATCACCACAGATTCCACAGAAATTCAAACCATCATCAGAGAATATTACAAACAACTCTATGCGCATAAACTAGTAAACCTGGAAGAAATGGACAAATTCCTGGATTCCTGTGTCCTCCCAAGCCTAAACCAGGAGGAAGCTGAAACTATGAATAGACCAATAACAAGGTCTGAAGTCGAGGCAGCAATTAAGAGCCTACCACACAAAAAAACCCAGGTCCACACGGGTTCACAGCCGAATTCTACCAGACACACAAGGAAGAGCTGGCACCATTTCTTCTAAAACTATTTCAAATAATCCAAAAAGAGGGAATCCTTCCCAAATCATTTTATGAGACCAACATCATCCTGATACCAAAACCCGGCAGAGACCCAACGAGAAAAGAAAACTTCAGGCCAATATCCATGATGAACATAGATGCAAAACTCTTCAATAAAATATTGGCAAGCCGATTGCAACAGCAAATCAAAAAACTTATTCATCATGATCAAGTAGGATTCATCCCGGGGATGCAAGGCTGGTTCAACATACGCAAGTCTATAAATGTAATTCACCACATAAACAGAACCAAAAACGAAAACCACATGATTATCTCAATTGACGCAGAGAAGGCATTTGACAAAATTCAACAGCCCTTTATGCTAAAAACCCTCAATAAACTCGGTATCGATGGAACGTATCTCAAAGTAATAAAAGCTATTTATGACAAACCAAAAGCCAATATCATACTGAATGGGCAAAAACTGGAAGCATTCCCTTTGAAATCTGGCACTAGACAAGGATGCCCTCTTTCACCACTCCTATTCAATATAGTACTGGAAGTTCTAGCCAGAGCAATCAGGCAAGAAAAAGAAATAAAGGGTATTCAAATAGGAAAGGTGGAAGCCAAATTGTCTCTATTTGCAGACGACATGATAGTATACCTAGAAGACCCCATCGCCTCAGCCCAAAAGCTCCTGAAACTGATAAGCAACTTCAGCAAAGTCTCAGGATATAAAATCAATGTGCAAAAATCACAAGCATTCGTCTACACCAATAACAGACTTAAAGAAAGCCAAATCAAGAGCGAACTGCCATTCGTAATTGCTACAAAAAGAATAAAATACCTTGGAATACAACTCACAAGGAACGTAAGAGACCTCTTCAAGGAGAACTACAAACCACTGCTCAACGAAATCAGAGAGGACACAAACAGATGGAGAAACATTCCATGTTCATGGTTAGGAAGAATTAATATCGTGAAAATGGCTATACTGCCCAAAGTAATTTACAGAATCAATGCTATCCCCATCAAGCTACCATTGACTTTCTTCACAGAATTGGAAAAAACCACCATGAACTTCATATGGAACCAAAAGAGAGCCCACATAGCCAAGTCAATTCTAAGCAAAAAGAACACAGCGGGGGGCATCACACTACCGGATTTCAAACTATACTACAAGGCTACAGTAATCAAAACAGCATGGTACTGGTACCAAAACAGAGATATAGACCAATGGAACAAAACAGAGGCACCGGAGGCAACACAACATACATACAACTATACAATCTTTGATAAACCTGACAAAAACAAGCAATGGGGCAAGGATTCCATGTTTAACAAATGGTGTTGGGAAAACTGGCTAGCCATGTGCAGAAAGCAGAAACTGGACCCCTTCCTGACACCTTACACTAAAATTAACTCCAGATGGATTAAAGACTTAAACATAAGACCTGGCACCATAAAAACCCTAGAAGGAAATCTAGGCAAAACTATCCAGGACATAGGAGTAGGCAAGGACTTCATGAACAAAACACCAAAAGCATTGGCAACAAAAGCCAAAATAGACAAATGGGACCTAATGAAACTCCACAGCTTCTGCACGGCAAAAGAAACAGTCACTAGAGTGGATCGGCAACCAACAGAATGGGAAAAAATTTTTGCAGTTTACCCATCTGACAAAGGGCTGATATCCAGAATTTACAAAGAACTCAAACAGATTTACAGGAAAAAAACAAACAAGCCCATTCAAAAGTGGGCAAAGGATATGAACAGATACTTTACGAAAGAAGACATATATGAGGCCAACAATCATATGAAAAAATGCTCATCGTCACTGGTCATCAGAGAGATGCAAATCAAAACCACATTGAGATACCATCTCACGCCAGTTAGAATGGCGATCATTAAAAAATCTCGAGACAACAGATGCTGGAGAGGATGTGGAGAAAAAGGAACACTTTTACACTGTTGGTGGGAGTGTAAATTAGTTCAACCATTGTGGAAGACAGTGTGGCGATTCCTCAAGGCCTTAGAAATAGAAATTCCATTTGACCCAGCAATCCCATTACTGGGTATATATCCAAAAGACTATAAATCGTTCTACTATAAGGACACATGTACACGAATGTTCATTGCAGCACTGTTTACAATAGCAAAGACCTGGAATCAACCCAAATGCCCATTGATAATAGACTGGATTGGAAAAATGTGGCACATATACACCATGGAATATTATGCAGCAATCAGAAATGATGAGTTTGTATCATTTGTAGGGACATGGATGAATCTGGAGAACTTCATCCTCAGCAAACTGACACAAGAACAGAAAATGAAACACCGCATATTCTCACTCATAGGTGGGTGATGAAAAATGAGAACACATGGACACAGAAAGGGGAGTACTAAACAGTGGGGTCTATTGGGGGGAAAAGGGGAGGGCCAGTGGGAGGGGGAGGTGGGGAGGGATAGCCTGGGGAGAAAAGCCAAATGTGGGTGAAGGGGAGAAGAAAAGAAAGCACACTGCCATGTGTGTACCTACGCAACTGTCTTGCATGCTCTGCTCATGTACCCCAAAACCTATAATCCAATAAAAAATTAAAAAAAAAAAAGAAAGTGTCAAAAAAAAAATTCAAATGTACTTATTTAGACCTACGTATATTTGTCTTTTTTTTTCTATTCAAAGCGTGTATTTCATATACAGCACTGGGTCTTGTGGGTTTTTTAAATCAATTCTGGCAATCTCTGCACTTGAATTGGAGTATGTGGTATGATTCATTAACATTTAACGTTATTAAATATAGATTTATTAGTGGTTGAATGATGTAATTGGATTCAAGCTTACAATTGAATGGTTTGTTTCATGATTTTGTTTGTTTTTGTTTGCATCCCCTTTCCCACTTTTTGTCCTGTCCCTTTTCTCCTGATGTCTTTTGGACTCTTTAAATACTTTTAAAATTTCATTTTAAAGTATCCATGACTTATTAGATGTAGTGGTTGAATATTCCTTATCTGAATTCCTTGGGACTAGAAGTGTTTTGGATTTTAAACTTTTTTCATATTTTGGAACATTTACATATACATAAAGAGATCTCTTAAAGATATAACTGAAGTTTAAACACAAAATTCACCTATGTTTACATACACCTCATACACATAACGCAAATAAAATTTTACATATTTTTAGCAATTTTGTGCACGAATCAAAGTTTGTATACATTGAACCATCAGAAAGCACACATATCGGTATCTCAGCCATCGATGTGGATGAATTTCAGATCTTGGAATATTTTGGATTTTGGGGTTTATGGATCAGAGATGCTCAACCTCTACCTGTTTTCATTGTTGATGATTTTATGTGTTAAAATATGTAAAAAAGGGTTAAGTTTTCAGCTGAATGAGATTTTTGAGTTTGGAAATTAAACTAAACAGGATTTTTCTTAAGTTCCAGGATACAGGTGCAGAATGTGTAGGTTTATTATATAGGTATATGTGTACCATGGTGCTTTGCTGCACCTATCAACCGTTCATCTAGGTTTTAAGCTTCACATGCACTAGCTATTTGTCCTAATGGTCTCCCCGTCTCACCCTCCTCTGACCCCCAACTGGCCCCAATGTGTGTTGTTCCCTCCCTGTGTCCATGTGTTCTCACTGTTCGACTCCCAATTATGAGTGAGAAAGTGTGGTGCTTGGTTTTCTGCTCCTGTTTTGAACTAGACAGAATTTCTTAATATCTTAAATTGCTCAGTGAAATAGAAAACATCAAAGATTCTACCCAACAGGTGGGTATGAATGAGTCCACGTAGCAACTTTGATAAAGTGAAGGGAAATAACAAACCATTTCTGATTGCTCCCTGCCACAGCCAGTGCATTCAACCTTTTTACTGTCCTTTTATTATTTTTTCATTGTTCTTACAGTCATTATTATTTTCCCCAAATGAAAAAATAAAAGTGGTGGGATTGATAGTGAGGAAACAAAGACTGACAGCTGCCCCTACACCTGAGTTTAACTTTTGAGAAATATAGTCAACATGATGATTTTCACACAGGGCTAGTAGGCCTTCTGCATCTGTTATAATTCCTGTTATGTTGTGGACAGAAAATAAATTTTTCTCTCCATGGGAACCTGTTAGTGATACTTGAGAACAATGTCAACTGTAGACCAAAACCGAATACAAGTGGAAATATTGTTTCATTTTTTTTTTTGCAGTATTCCTTTTTTAAGACCTGAGATAGGAGGATAAAAAAGGAAAGAACTATTGACATGTGCAACAACATGGCTGAATATCAAAAACATTTTCTTGACTAAAAGAAACCTTACATATGGAGTGATCACTATATAATTCTATTTCTATCAAACTTTAAAATCTGTGCTGAAAGAATATTTAAAAGTATATTTGGGTTCGGGACCGACTAAGAGGAGGCAAAACTGAGCTTTTTAGTCTCTGCTGTAATCCAAAACCCATGCTATAAACTTTGTACACAGTATCTCATTTAATCCTTAAAATCACACTAACATGTAGTTACTGTCACTTCCCCTGCTTCAAACAGAACATAAAGCTCAGAGAATCCAGGTACTGTGTTTTTTCTGTTTTTTTTTTTTTTTTTTTTTTTTGAGACGGAGTTTCGCTCATGCCACCCAGGCTGAAGTGCAATGGCGTGATCTCGGCTCACTGCAAGCTCCGCCTTCTGGGTTCAGGCAATTCTCGTGCCTCAGCCTCTCAAGTAGCTGGGACTACAGTAACGCACCACCATGCCCAGCTAATTTTTTGTATCTTTAGTAGAGATGGGGTTTCACCATGTTGACCAGGATGGTCTCGATCTCTTGACCTCGTGATCCACCCGCCTCGGCCTCCCGAAGTGCTGGGATTACAAACGTGAGCCACCATACCTGGCCCGGTACTGTGTTTTCCACCTACTTAGAAGTCACCAATTCCTAATGTTCTATAAAATGTTCTAAATAAAAATGAATAAAGTAGGCAAAAAAGACCATGTAAATAGCATTTCTACAAATATCTCCTGAGACAATTTTCACATGGATGTCCAAAGACATTTACAAGAATGTTTTCCACAACACTGTTTAAAATAATAGAAAACTACAAGCCACCTAAATGTCCATGGAAGAGTTAGATTCTTTCTCTTATTTCCGTATAATGCAATACTGTGCTGATGTAGAGATATAATATTCATTTTTAAAAATTACATTCACCTTCTTCTCATGGATCCAAGGAGATATGTTAGAGAATATCTATTGCATTTGGACAGAAACATAAATACAAAGGAAATAGTAGGGGCTCTCTACAAGTGGTTATATATTGAAAGAGGAAGAAGAGAAAAATAAAAGGGATCATGAACTTTGTATATGCTTTGGTAGTGTCTGGTTTTGTATATAACTTGAATTTTTCATAAATATATTTTACAGTCTGCATAATTACCAAGTAAGAAGACAAGTAAGTCACTTTAGTAAAAGTTCTTCCAATTACTGCAACTGATTTCTACAGCCAGAATGTTCCCAGAACCTGAAAAGAGGAAGCACTAGAAATGGAAGGCAGAAATACTGACACTAGAGGGCCAGAGCTGGAGAGGGTGGATCTAATGCAGCAAATCCATCAGCAGTTCTCATCGCCATCTTTGAGAAACCTCACAATTTTCCGTGCTTAATAAATGAGTTAAATTGAAAACAAATCCATGACAGTGGTGCATGAGAAAGGTTACATGTGTCCCGAATAATAAAGTCTGCGCACAATATAAATTAAAACATACCATTTTACATTCATAAGATTGACAAACAAAAAGTAAAAGCCTAGGAATATCAAGTGAAGCCAAACACAAAACAAGTTTCCCCACATTTCCTGTGGGAATACCAATTGTTACAACTACTTTAAACAATTGGAAATTCATAGTAAAAATGAAGACAAGCCTCCCCTACAATTTACCAATCCCTCTTCTGGGAACACAGTAAGAGAGATTCTTCCCAAGAAACCTGTAAACAAATGTATATGGCACTATGCATGTAATTGTACATCGTGGTATTTCCATATGGTAAAGTATTATTCGGCAGGGAAAGTAAGTAGACCAGAGGTAGACATTTCAATATCAATAAGTTTTAGAAAAATAAAATTGAGTATAGGAAGCTGCAACTATATCTGTAATGCTTTGTTTTGCCAGGAAAATAAAGGGACACGTGGGGAGGGCAAAGGACAACAAAAACTAAACAATCTGAAACACATGCAGAAAAATACCCATATTTTAAAATTTTCCATTGCTGCTTATATTAGTTTCTGTCTTTTCTATACGCTTGAAGTACTTGATAATCAAGAAAATATAAAAGGCATAGGAAAAAGTATTCTGAGAAAATACATCGAAAGGTTTATGGTTATTAGTTTTGGTAAGATTTTAAATGACTTTAATTTTCTTTGTTATATCTCTCTATATGTCCTAGTCATACCATATTAAATGTATGTTTCATTTATGACAATAAAATGTATTGTTTAAAAACTCATATATATGCAGTTTTATCTGACATATGATGAAACTCTACGAAACATAGATTCAGCAAAAATACTGAGAACAAGAACAAAAATAATGATATTAAGAGTTGTTGACTTTTGGATGGAGCTATGAGTGACTTTACATTTATCTCTAAACTCGATTTTTCTATAGTGGGCAAATAAAATATTTGTGAAAGCTAGATTAAATAGAAAGCTATAGGTTTTAAATGAAAAGGAATTCAAATAATTTTCCAGCATGATAAAATGTTCATATTCCTAAATATGAACTACTTTACAAAAGCACCAGTGATTTTAAAGAAACATTAGATGATTTTTAAAAGAAGTCAGTTATGATACTGCAGTTTATAGTGATACTGAGTGTTTGCTAGCTCCACTAATCAGGATATTAAGTTAATAGTATATAATATGCCATAAAGAAATTATATGAGCAGAGGTTACTGCAAAAGGAGAACACAATGATTTTAAGTGGGCTGGTGACCTGAATTTCTTCCAGTGAGGGGAAACATCAGAGTCATTTGATCAATGAAGTGCCTTTTATAAATCTTCAGGAAATCTCCTATGAAGGCTTTAAGAAGATGGATTTCTTATTACTTCTGATGTATGTTCCCATGAAATTTTTACCATTGCCACCATGGGCCTGCCCAGCCTAAGAGATGGAAACTGTGAGTCCAGCCCACTGACGCCCACCATCAGTAGGAAGATTGCACACTGAGGAGGCCATGACCAGCCTACTGAATGAAATCTATACTGTAAAAGGATGATGCTGCTCCAGCAATCCTGAAACCCTGCCCTAGGATCAATGCAAAGTGGTGTCAACTTTAGAATTTCAATATGCCTAGGCAGATAGTTATCTTTAAATATAAGAAGAGTATCATTTTCTGGAGAAACCAAAAGAATCCAGAAAAATTCTACAGTAGTCTACTCTGCCCTTCCTCCCCGTTCCGTCTTGTTAGTAACAGCCAAATCCAGGCACAAAGATGTCCTAACTTCTACACCTGAGGTTGCCCACAACGTGTGCTAGGTGACGCATCTTATAGAGCACATATGCAAACAATTATGGGATCTGAAAAACAATAACTCAGGCAGAAACATTAGGAATTGGTGCCCCTAAGTGAACCAGTGGGAAAAAAGGAGGCTTAGAGAGTTTAAACAACTTTCCCCAGTAGCTGATAAGTTACGGTGGCCTTAGACAAGCTGACAAGAGTGGTAGCAAAAAGGCTTCAAGGATTACAAATTGTTCTACTATAAGGTTTTTAAAAGGTTTCAAAGGCAAAGAAGAGCAAATGAAGCCATGAATTTTACAATCTACATATTTTTAGTCCTTTCTCTTTTTTGCTTTTCTTGGGTAAACTAATTAGACCCTTCAAACACATTCCCACTCACAATCTTGTCTCCATTGCTTTAGGGCCTCACCTCTGAGCAGCCAGAAAAAATGCAGCTGACCCCTTACCTAGTTAACAACCTTTTATACTCTGCCCTTTCGCTTTGCTTTCTCCATGCCAACATAAGACATACAAAGATTCTTCTGCCTCCAAGATGCGGCAGCTTTCTTCTCAGCTAGTTACCCCCAGCTAAAAATAACTGTTCCACATACTCAGAGATATATGGCAATCAAGAAACCAAGTGCCCCTTTTGCCAATGACATGTTTTTAAAAAATATGTTCAATGAGAGGCTCTTTGAAAATTATTCACTTTTTTCTGAGTTGCAAAGGAAAACGAAAGGCAAATTATGGCTCTATAAGCAACTGTTTGCACAGATCCCATTAATTCGCCATCCACAGGGCTATTGACAACTAGCTCTTTTCTCTTGTCATTTCGCTTACCAGGCAGAAATGATTACAAACTTAATTTCTTTGGGGGGTTATTTAGGTTAGAGAGGGCCCCTTGATAATGCAGAAGTCATAACGGCCACCAGAGACAGGAGAACAATAGCTCCCAGTGCTTCCACAATGGAGAGAGAGATAACTGAATGTCATATTCGGAAGAAATTCAAACCATCATTGATTTTTTCAGATGAAAAAACTGAGGCTCAAAGAGGTTAGGGGGTTAACCAAAGTCAGTCAGTGCTTTAGTTTGCAGCAAAGCTGAAAGCAGGCGCTAAGCATTGCAACACCTGGTGTCTTCCTTCCTCCCCTCCATCCTGCTGCTAGTAGTGTCAGTGGCAAATACAAGCCAGTTCAAGGAAATGTGGCCTCAGCGAGGAGTACTAAGGACCAAGCACCAATGCATCTTGCCATTTACAACAAATTCCTTAATTACAAGGCTTCATTTATTCACAGAAGCTGCCTCTTTTGTACATAGCCAAACACACACACACACAGTGTGACAGAGATAATTTATCATTATCTGAACGCACTCAGGGTGGTCAATTTCAGCCAGAGTGAAGAACAGAGAAAGGCAGGGTCAAGGGCACTATAGAAATAGCTGTTCCTGCTTCACTTTTCAGCCCTCCTTCCCCTCGCATCAGCCCACTTTCATTACTTTTCTCTTTGATGCAAAATCTGAAAATCTTGGTCAGGCAGCTCTGCTTATCAGTGGGTTCTGAATAACCCACTTTTATCAAACTTCATCTGATGGACCCAAAATATATTCGATCTTAGCAAAAAGTACCCTTATCAGTCCTAAAATGACACTGTCCCAAAGTGAATAGTGTTAGCAGCCAACTCTCTAGAACCAGAAAGAAGTATGTTTCAATCCTCAATCCATCACTTTCTAGCCATGCTGTCATGTCCAACTCATTCTTCTTAAACAATATCTCACTAAGCACACTAGACTGTAGAAATGCACATAGATAGGGCCTTACCATTTCTGGCTTTATTCCTGCGAGGCAGCAGTGGACACTAACATATCTGTCACTCCAGTTAATGTAAAGGTTTAACTGGTACAAGTGCTGTGCAGGCAAGTCTCTGGAACAATGAGAACACCCAGGAGAAGGCTTTGCTTTAGTTACAAAGGTCAGGAAAGGTTTCCCCTAGAGAGGGACCGAGATCAGAAGCATGAGTGGGCAGTAAGTGGGCAAAGTAAGGACGTTCTGGCATTCCTGGCAAATATGTGGTGCAGGGGGACCTGGACCTTGGCCAGTACAAGATGCTGAGTCTTTGCAGTGCAGAGCAGAGAGGAGGGGCACGCCATGAGGACAGAGAAATGGAAAGAAGACTGTGGCCATGGTGAGGAGGTTTGTCTTCATTCTAAGAAGGACTGGGAGGTATGGGGCATGGTCTGACTTACGTGGAGGACAGACTGGAGACAACATGGACACAGACACACAGGTGGAAGGCCAGGAGGTAATCCACAGAAGGGCTGTAATGAGAATTTTAATGGAAAGAGAAAACAGAAGCTAAGGGATATTTAAGAACTAAAATCAGCAGGCCTGAATGGTAAGTTGGATATGAGAAGTGAGAGAGAAAGGGATAAACCAGAGCTCACTCATAGGACTTTGGCTTGTGTGACTGGATAGGTGGTGGCACCATTTTCTAAAATCCAGAATGGAAGAAGGAGCAGACTAGTGACTTAAACCTCATAGCCTCAGTTTTCTCATCTGTAAAATGGGAATAGTCCTACATATATCACAATGTTTTTGAAAGCATTAGAAAATATTCCTAGAAAATGAAGCCTTCATACAAAGCGGTGTATGTTTCTCCCCGAAATAAATGGGACCTATTCTTATAGGCTTCTTTTTCTTGATCTGATTGGAAACTCAGGATCTCAGATATTCATTTCTTTTCATCCTCTTCTCTGATGGCTCTACCAAATTGCTGGTTTACTGATCTCATCGCCCTAAACAACGTATGGTACTCCATACTAGTCAAATAGGCAAGTTGGCAATTGCTCTTCTGAACAAATTATCGTAAATGTCACTGCTACAGTGCAGCTCATAGTGGCTCACTTGGCTGTTCAAGTGAAAAATTCTTGCAAATGCAGCTCTTATTATTTGCCAAATGATCATGCACAAATGCATTTATTTTACCAAGAGCGTAGTGTTGGGTCATTTAAGGAGAATGGAAAAACACCACTCACAATTGAAGAGGCAAAATGGCATACATACAGCACTCCAGAGCTTGCAAACCCCTTCATATACACTATACCAATGGTACCTCACACTGACTGCGTGACGAGAAAGGGCAGGTATATTTATGATTATTTTTTCAAGTAAGGTTAACTTAGACAAAGTAACTCTCTCCAGGTCACAACTCAAGGAAGTAATACATTTCTGTGATGAAAATACAAGTCTTGGGGCTTCTGATTTTATCATGTGTCTATCAAAATCCCCCACCTGCCAACGTTAAGCCATAAAATGTAGAACATAAAAACCATACAGCCTCTGAAACAGAGGAGAGGGGCGAGATCAAAACTCATTTGAACTTACATAATCATATTTTATCAATTCATTATTAGTCCACTATTATCATTGTGGTCGTCATTAATAGACAAGACGTGTTGAGCAACTACTACCTGCCAGACCAAATAGGAAGGACTTCATCTGTGCTGTTTCACTGAACCTTTACTTTCAACAAAGGTGCTCTTAAAAATCAGAATTATGAAAGTACAGATGAGAAAATGGAAGCCGAGAAGGCTTGAGTTGCCTAAACCTGCTCCTAAATCCCAGCCTTATTCCAAGGCCACTCTACTAGACTTGCTTCTGTGGGATCTATTGTATTCATAGTCAAATACCAATAAGGCCAAGACAATGAGTACTTTTGAGTTCTTCTGGGTTTTGGGGAAAATTTAAACAATGTCTCCCAATCTCCTGAATGCATTTAATGTATTCGGCCGATTCGATAAGCGAACAGGCATGAATGCTTATCTGAGATGATACCACTCTAGTTTCACTGTAACAGTACATTTTGCCTAGAATATTTCTATCTCAAATGCTGATCCTCATTCTGTTACTTACTGGCTGTATATCGTTGGACAAGTGGCTTAGCAGCTCAGACGCTCAATTTAGTAGTCTGCGAAGTAGGGTTGACGATAGTTCCAATAGTATAATAAAAGTGGAACCATCTGCAGAAAGCACTTGACATGGTTTCTAGAACATGGTTAGTAAGCCACACATATTAACTATGATTATTTTTTATTTTGATGATCCTTGTGACCACAGAATAGAGGTTAGCTACATTCTACAGAGAGGAAACTGGTTCTAAGATATAAAGTGTTTTGTGTAAATTCACCCAGCTTGATAGAATTAAGATAAGGAAGCACGTCTCCTAAATGTGACAGAGAAAATTTTTGTTACTAAAATCTCCAGCAACTCTCTGAGGAGCTGGGTCTTGGTAGCTGAAGAATTCTGAAAGTAGAAGTGGACAGAAGCTAAAATGCTCATCGGGAAAAGATAAGAAATCAAGAAACCTGAACATGATTCAATAGTGAGCAAAGAGAAAAACAGGGGAGAGGGAGAATATGTTCAAAGGGATTTGAGAAATTTGCTCCCCACACACAATGTAAATTACTATGAAAATACTGTGTTAGAAAAAACATACAAGGCCCTTTTCTACACTATTTTAAAGTATATACACCATCTCAATATTGGCTGTCTTGTAAAATACAAAAATTCTATTTTTATGCAGTTACAGAAAATATAAATACTCTAATTTAACCTTAAAAAATTTACTCTGAAGACACTCTGATAGAAAAAATATACAATGCAATTTTCTACTATGTTTTAAAGTATATGCACAGACTCAATATTCTCTATCTTGTAAAATATGGAAATTCTAATTTTATGCGGTTACAGAATATATACATACTCATCTTAACACAAATGTTAAACACAAAATTACTAAAAATATAAATATTCTCTTTTTACCCCAACGTTAAAAACAAAATTGTTCTGACAATACTCTGTTAGAAAAAATATACAATGCCCTTTTCTATTCTGTTTTAAAGTATATACACCATCTCCATATTCCCTCTTGTAAAACATGGAAATTCTGTTATTACGTGGATAGAGAAATTGTAAGTATTTCCATTTGACTTCAATGTTAAAAACCGAATTACTCTAAAGACACTCAGTAAGAAAAAATACATAATGCTTTTTTTACTATCTTTTTTAGTATATACACAATCTCAATATTCTCTCATTTGTAAAATACAAAATTCTAAATTTACGTGATTAGACACAAATATAAATATTCTCTATGCACCCCAATGTAAAAAACAAAATTGCGTGGAAGATACTCTGTTAGAAAAAAAATACAATGCTCTTTTCTACTCTCTTATGGTGTACATATACCATCTCAATATTCTCTCTCATGTAAAATACTGAAAATCTAAATTTACGCTGTTAGAAATAAATATAAATATCCTCTATGTCCCCGAATGATATAAGCAAAATTGCTCGAAAAATAATCTGTTAGAGAAAAATATACAATGCCCTCTTCTACATTCTTTTGGAGTATATACACAATCTCAATATTCTTTGTCGTGTAAAATAACAAAATTCTAAATATACGTGAATAGAAAAACATAAATATTATCTAATTACCCAAATGCTGAAAGCAAAATTGCCCTAATGATAATCTGTATGAAAAAATATACAATGCCCTTTTCTACACTCTTTTGGAGTATATACAACAAATCAATATGCTCTCTCCTGTAAAATATTAAAATTCTAAATTTACGCAAATAAAAAATATATAAATATTATCTGTGTAACACAATGTTAATAGCAAAATTGCCCTAAAGAAAATCTGTTCGAAAAAATATACAATGCCCTTTTCTACACTGTTTTGGAGTATATACACCATATCAATAAGCTCTCCCATGTAAAATATTTAAATCCTCAGTTCACGCGGTTACAAAAAATATAAATATTTTCAAGTACACCACCATTAAAAGCAAAATTGCATATAATATAGTGTGGAAGAGAAAATATACAATGCCCTTTTTTACTCCTTCTTGGAGTATATCCACCAAATAAATAGGCTCTCTCATGTAAAATACCGAAATTTTAAATTTACGCCAATATAAAAAAATCTAAAAATTATCTAGCCACTTCAATCTTAAAAGCAAAATTGCACTGAATATTATCTGTCAGAAAAATTATACAATGCCCTTTTCTACTCTGTTTGGAGTATATACACCAACTCAATATGCTCTCTCATGTAAAATACCAAAATTCTAATTTTACGCGAATCGAAAAAAATCTAAATATAATCTAGGCACCCCAATGTTAAAAGCAAAATTGCTGTAAATATAAACTCTCAGAAAAAACATACAATGCTTTTTTCTACTCTGTTTTAAAGAATATACACCAACTCAATATGCTCTCTCATGTAAAAAACCAAAATTCTAAATTTACGCAAATCGAAAAAAATCTAAATATTATCTAGGCACCTCAATGTTAAAAGCAAAATTTCTCTGAATATAATCTGTCAGAAAAAATATACAATGCCCTATTCTACTCTGTTTTCGAGTATATACACCAACTCAATATGTTCTCTCATGTAAAATACGGAAATTTTAATTATACGCGAATCGAAAAAAATCTAAATATTACTTAGGCACCCCAATGTTAAAAGCAAAATTGCTCTGAATATAGTATTTCAGAGAAAATATACAATGCCACTTTCTACACTGTTTTGAAGTATATACACCAACGCAATATGCTCTCTCATGTAAAATACCGAAATATTAAATTTACGCGAATTGAAAAAAATCTAAATATTATCTAGGCACCCGAATGTAATAATCCAAATTTCTCTGAATACAATCACTCAGCAAAAATATACAACGCCATTTTCTACTCTGTTTCAGAGTATATACACCAACTCAATATGCTCGCTCATGTAAAATACCGAAATTCTAATTTTACGTGAATCGAAAAAATAAAAATATAATCAAGGCACCACAATGTAAAAACTAAATTTCTCTGAATATAATCTGTCAGAAAAAATATACAATGCCCTATTTTACTCTGGTTTAAACTATATACACCAACTCAATATGCTCTCTGATGTAAAATACTGAAATTCTAAATTTACGCGAATAGAAAAAAATCTAAATATTATCTAGGCACGCCAAAGTTAAAAGCAAAATTGCTATGAATATAATCTGTCAGAAAAAATATACAATGACCGTTTCTACTCTGTTTTGGAGTATATACACCAACTCAGTATGCTCTCTCATGTAAAATACCGAAATTCTAATTTTACGCGTGTTGAATAAAATCTAAATATTATCTAGGCACCTCAATGTTAAAAGCAAAATTTCTCTGAATATAGTCTGTCAGAAAAAATATACAATGCCCTTTTCTACTCTGTTTTGGAGTATATACACATACTCAATATGCTCTCCCATGTAAAATACCGAAATTCGAAATTTATGCGAATCGAATAGAATCTAAATATTATCTAGGCACCTCAATGTTAAAAGCAAAATTGCTCTGAATATAATCTCTCAGTTTAAATATACTATGATATTTTCTACCATGTTTGGGGTATATACACCAACACAATATACTCTCTCATGTAAAATACAGAAATTCTAAATTTACACGAATCGAAAAAATCTAAATATTATCTACGCACTCCAGTGTTAAAAGGAAAATTGCTCTGAATATAGTCTGTAAGAAAAATATGCAATGCCCTTTTCTACTCTGTTTTGGAGTATATGCACCAACGCAATATGCTCTGTCATGAAAAATCTAGAAATTCAAATTTTACGCGAATAGAAAAAAATCTCAACATAATCTATGTACTCCAGTGTTAAAAGCAAAATTCCTCCGAATGTCAACTGTCAGTAAAAATATACAATGCCCTTTTCTACTCTGTTTTAAAGTATATACACAAAATCAATATGCTCTCTCATGTAAAATACCGAAATTTTAATTTTTCACGAATAAAAAAAAATCTAAATATTATCTAGGCACCCCAATGGTAAAAGCAAACTTGCTCTGAATATAGTCTCTCAGAAAATATATACAATGCTCTCTTCTAATCTGTTTTGGAGTATATACACCAACTCAATATGCTCTCTCATGTAAAATACCGAAATTATAAATTAACATGAACCGTTAAAAATGTAAATATAATCTAGGCACCCCAATGTTAAAATCAGAATTACTCTGAATATAATATTTCAGAAAAAATATACAATGCTTTCTTCTAATCTGTTTTGGAGTATATAAAACAACTCAATATGCTCTCTCATGTAAAATACCGAAATTTTAAATTAATCCGAATTGAAAAAAATCTAAATATTACCTAGAAACACCAATGTTAAAAGAAAAATTGTTCTGAATATAATCTGTCAAAAAAAAATATACAATGCCCTTTTCTACTCTGTTTTGGCGTATATACACCAACTCAATATGCTGTCTCAGGTAAAATACTTAAATTCTAATTCTACACGAATCAAAAATAATCTAAATATTATCGACTCACCCCAATGTTAAAAGCAAAATTGCTCTGAATAGAATCTGTCAGAAAAAATATACAATGCCCTTGTATACTCTGGGTTGGAGTATATACACCAACTCAATATGCTCTCTCATGTAAAATTACAAAATTCTAATTTTAGGCGGATCGAAAAAAATCTAAATAATATCTAGGTGCATCAAAGTTAAAAGAAATTGGCTCTGAATATAGTCTGTTAGAAAAAATATACAATGCCTTATTCTACTCTGTTTTGGAGTATATACACCAAATCAGTATGCTCTCTCATGTAAAATACAGAAATTCTAATTTTACCCGAATCGAAAAAATCCAAGTATTACCTAGGCACCCCAATGTTAAAAACAAAATTGCTCTTAATATAATCAGTCAGAAAAAATATACCATGCCCTATTCTACTCTGTTTTAGAGTATATACACCAACTCCATATGTTCTCTCATGAAAAATACAAAAATCCTATATTTAAGCGAATCGAAATAAATCTAAATATAATCTAGGCACCCAAATGTTAAAAACAATATTGATCTGAATATAATCTGTCATAAAAAATATAAAATGCCTTATTCTACTCTGTTTTAAAGTATATACAACAACTCAGTATGCTCTCTCAGGTTAAATACCAAAATTCTAATATTACGTGAATCAAAAAAAAATCTAAATATATTCTAGGCACCCCAGTGTTAAAACTAAAATTGCTCTGAATATAATCTGTCAGAGAAAATATACAATGCCGTATTCTACGCTGTTTTAAAGTATATACACCAACTCTGTATGCTCTCTCATTTAAAATACCAAAATTCTAATTTTACGTGAATCAAAAAAAAATCTAAATAATATCTAGGCGCTTAAAAGTTTGAAGAAAATGGCTGTGAATACAGTCTGTTAGAAAAAATATAGAATGCCTTATTCTACTCTGTTTTGGAGTATATACACCAACTCCATATGCTCTCTCAAGTAAAATACAGAAATTCTATATTTAAGCGAATTGAAAAAAATCTAAATATTATCTAGGCACCCCAATGTTATAAGTAAAATTGCTCTAAATATAATCTGTCATAAAAATTACACAATGCCCTTTTGTACTCTGTTTTTGAGTATATACACAAACTCAATATACTCTCTCATGTAAAATAACGAAATTAGAATTTTATGCGAATCGAAAAGAATCTAAATAATATCTAGGCGCTTAAAAGTTACAAAAAATGGCTCTGAATATAGTCTGTTAGAAGAAATATACAGTGCCTTATTCTACTCTGTTTTGGAGCATATACACCAACCCAGAATGCTCTCTCATGTAAAATACCGAAATACTAATTTTACGCAAATCGAAAGAAATCTAAATAATATCTAGGCGCCCCAAAGTTAAAATAAAATGTCTCTGAATATACTATGTTAGAAAAAATATACAATGCCTTATTGTACTCTTATGTGGAGTATATACACCAACTCCATATGCTTTCTCATGTAAAATACCGAAATTCTATATTTAAGCGAATCGAAAAAAATCTAAATATTACCTAGGCAGCCCAATGTTAAAAGCAAAATTGCTCTGAATATAATCTGTCAGAAAAAAATACAATGCCCTATTCTCCTCTGTATTGGAGTATATACACCAAATCAGTATTCTCTCTCATGTAAAATACCGAAATTGTAATTTTACGTGAATCGAAAAAAATCTAAATAATATCTAGGCGCCCCACACTTAAAAGAAAATGGCTCTGAATATAGTATGTTAGAGAAAATACACAATGCCCTATTCTACTCTGTTTTGGAGTATATACAGCAACTCAGTGTGCTCTCTCATATACAATACCGAAATTCTAATTTCACGTAAATCGAAAAAAATCTAAATATTATCTAGGCACCCGAATGTTAAAAGAAAATTGCTCTGCATATAATGTGTCAGAAAAAATATACAATGCCCTTTTCTACTCTGTTTTGCAGTATATACACCAACTCAATATGCTCTCCCATGTAAAATACAGAGATTCTCTATTTAAGTGAATCGAAAAAAAATATAAATATTATCTAGGCACCACAATGTTAAGAACAAAATTGCTCTGAATATAATCTGTCAGAAAATATATACAATGCCCTATTCTACTCTGTTTTGGAGTATATACAGCAACTCCATATGCTCTCTCATGTAAAATACAGAAACTCCATATTTAAGGGAATTGAAAAAAATCTAAATATTATCTAGGGACGACAATGTTAAAACGAACATTGCTCTGAATATAATCTGTCAGAAAAAATATACAATGCCCTTTTCTACTGTGTTATGTAGAATATACACCAACTCAATATGCTCTCTCATGTAAAATAATGAAATTCTAATTTTACGTGAATCGAAGAAAATCTAAATAATATCTAGTCGCCCCAAAGTTAAAACACAATAGTTCTGAATGTAGTTTGTTATAATAAATATACAATGACTTATTCTACTTTGTTTTGGAGTATATACACAAACTCAGTATGCTCTCTCATGTAAAATACCGAAATTCTAAATTTACGCAAATCGAAAAAAATCTAAATAATATCTAGGAGCAACAAAGGTAAAACAAAATGGCTCTGAATATAGTCTGTTAGAAAAAATATACAATGCCTTATTCTACGCTGTTTTGGAGTATATACACCAACTCACTATGCTCTCTCATATAAAATACAGAAATTCTAATTTTACCCGAATCGACAATATCTAAATATTATCTAGGCACCCCAATGCTAAAAACAAAATTGCTCTGAATATAATCTGTCAGAAATAATATACAATGCCCTATTCTACTCTGTTTTGGAGTATATACACCAACTCCATATGCTCTCTCATGTAAAATACCGAAATTCTATATTTAAGCAAATTGAAAAAAATCTAAATATCATGTACGCACCACAATGTTAAAAGAAAAATTGCTCTGAATATAGTCTGTTTGAAAAAATATACAATGCCAATTTCTACTCTCTTTTATACTATATACACCAACTCAATATGCTCTCACATGTAAAATAAAGAAATTCTAATTTTACCCGAATCGAAAAAATCTAAATATTATCTAGGCACCCCAATGTTAAAAGCAGAATTGCTCTGAATATAATCTGTAAGAAACAATATACAATGCCTTATTCTGCCCTGTTTTGGAGTATATACACCAACTCAGTTTGCTCTCTCATGTAAAATAAAGAAATTCTAATTTTACGTGAATTGAAAAAAATCTAAATATTATCTAGGTCACCCAATGTTAAAAGCAAAATTGCTCTGAATATAATCTGTCCTAAAAAATATACAATACCCTTTTCTACTTTTTTTTGGAGTATATACACCAACTCCATATGCTCTCTCATGTAAAATACAGAAATTCTAATTTTACGTGAATCGAAAAATATCTAAATATTATATGGGCACCTATTGTTAAAAGCAAAATTGCTCTGAATATAATTTTCCAGAAAAAATATACAATGCCATTTTCTACTATGTTTTGGAGTATGTACACTAACCCAATATGCTCTCTCATGTAAAATACCGAAATTCTAAACTTACGCTAATCAAATGAAATATAAATATTATCGAGGCACCCCAATGGTAGTAGCAAAATTGCTATGAATATAATCTGTCAGAAAATATATACAATGCTTTTTCTACTCAGTTTTGGAGTATATACACCATCTCAATATGCTCTCTTATGTAAAATACCAAAATTTTAATTTACGTGAATTGAAAAAAATCTCAATATTATCTAGGCACCTCAAGGTTAAAAGAAAAATTGCTCTGAATATAATCCGTCAGAAAAAATACACAATGCCCTATTCTACTCTGTTTTGGAGTATATACAACAACTCAATACGCTCTCTCATGTAAAATACGAAAATTCTAATTATACGCAAATCAAAACAAATCTAAATATTATCTAGGCATCCCAATGTTAAAAGAAAAATTTCTCTGAATATAATCTGTTAAAGAAAATATACAATTCCTTATTCTACTCCGTTTTGGAGTATATACACCAACTCAGTATGCTCTCTCATGTAAAATACAGAAATTCTAATTTTACCAGAATCGAAAAAATCCAAGTATTACCTAGGCACCCCAATGTTAAACACAAAATTACTCTTAATATAATCAGTCAGAAAAAATATACCATGCCCTATTCTACTCTGTTTTGGAGTATATACACCAACTCCATATGTTCTCTCATGAAAAATACAGAAATTCTATATTTAAGCTTATCGAAATAAATCTAAATATTATCTAGGCACCCAAATGTTAAAAACAATATTTATCTGAATATAATCTCTCAGAAAAAATATAAAATGCCTTATTCTACTCTGTGTTGGAGTATATAAACCAACTCCATATGCTCTTTCATGTAAAATACAGAAATTCTATATTTAACTGAATCGAAAAATATCTAAATATTATTTAGGCACCCCAATGTAAAAACCAAATTGCCCTGAATATAATCTGTCAGAAAAAATATACAATGCCGTTTTCTACTCTGTTTTGTAGTATATACACCATCTCATTATGCTCTCTCATGTAAAACAAAGAAATTCTAATTTTACCCGAATAAAAAAAATCAAAATATTATACAGGCACCACAATGTTAACAACAAAATTCCTCTGAATATATATGTCATAAAACGTATACAATGCCCTTTTCTACTTTGTTTTGTAGTATATACACCAACTCCATATGCTCTCTCATGTAAAATACAGAAATTCTAATTTTACCCGAATCGAAAAAATCTAAATTTTATCTAGGCACCCCAATGTTAAAAACAAAATTGCTTTGAGTATAAACTCTCAGAAGAAATATACAACGCCCTATTCTAATCTGTTTTGGAGTATATACACCAACTCAGTATGCTCTCTCATGTAAAATACAGAAATTGTAATTTTACACCGAATAGAAAGAATCTAAATATTATCTAGGCTGCGCAATGTTATAAGCAAAATTGGTCTGAATATAATCTGTCAGAAATAATATACAATGCCCTTTTCTACTCTGTTTTGGAATATATAAACCAACTCAATATGCTCTATCATGTAAAATACCGAAATTCTAATTTGACGCGAATCGAAAAAAATCTAAATAATATCTAGGCGCTCCAAAGTTAAAAGAAAATGGTTTTCAATATAGTCTGTTAGAAAAAATATAGAATACCTTATTCTACTCTGTTTTGGAGTATATACACCAACTCAGTATGCCCTCTCATGTAAAATACCGAAATTCTAATTTTACGTAAATCGAATAAAATATAAATATTATCTAGGCACCCCAATGTTAATAGCAAAATTGCTCTGAATATAATCTATCAGAAAAAATATACAATGCCATTTTCTACTCTGTTTTGTAGTATATACACCAACTTTATATTCTGTGTCATGTAAAATACCGAAATTCTAATTTTACCCGAATCAAAAAAATCTAAATATTATCTTGACACCCCAATGTTAAAAACAATATTGAACTGAATATAATCTGTCAGAAAAAATATACAATGTTTTATTCTACTCGGTTTTGGAGTACATACACCAAATCCATATGCTCTCTCATGTAAAATACAGAAATTCTATATTTAACCAGATCGAAAAAATCTAAATATTATCTAGGCACCCCAATGTTAAAAGCAAAATTGCTCTGAATATAATCTGTCAGAAAAAATATACAATGGCTTATTCTACTCTGTTTTTGAGTATATACACCAACTCAGTATGCTCTCTCATGTAAGATACAGAAATTCTAATTTTACGTGAATCGAAAAAATCTAAATATTACCTAGGTAACCAAATGTTAGAAACAAAATTACTCTGTATATAATCTGTTATAGAAAATATACAATGCCCTATTCTACTCTGCTTTGGAGTATATACACCACCCCATATGCTCTCTCAAGTAAAATACCGAAATTCTAATTTAACGTGAATGGAAAATAATCTAAATAATATCTAGGCACCCCAAAGTTAAAAGAAAATGCCTCTGAATATAGTCTGTTAGAAAAAATATACAATGCCTTATTCTACTCTGTTTTGGAGTATATACACCAACTCAGTATGCTCTCTCATGTAAAATACAGAAATTCTAATTTTACCCATTTCGAATAAATCTAAATATTATCTAGGCGTCGTAATATTACAAGCAAAATTGCTCTGAATATAATGTGTCAGAAAAAATATACAATGCCCGTTTCTCCTCTGTTTTGGAGTGTATAAACCAACTCCAAATGCTCTCTCATGTAAAATACCAAATTTCTATATTTAAGTGAATTGAAATAAATATAAATATAATCTAGGCACCACTATGTTAAAAGCAAAATTGCTCTGAATATAAACTTTCAGACAAAATATACAATGCCCTTTTCTACTCTCTTTTGGCGTATATACACCAACTCAATATGCACTCTCATGTAAAATATCGAAATTCTAATTTTACGTGAATCGATAAAAATCTAAATATTTTCCAGGCACCACAATATTAAAAGCAAAATTCTTCTGAATATAATCTGTCAGAGAAAATATACAATGCCGTCTTCTACTTTGTTTTCGAGTATATACACCAACTCAGTGTGCTCTCTCATGTAAAATCCTGAAACACTAATAATACGTGAAGCAAAATAAAATCTAAATATTTTCCAGGCGCCACAATGTTAAAAGCAAAATTCCTCTGAATATAATCTGTCAGAAAAAATATACAATGCCCTCTTCTACTCTGTTTTTGAGTATATACACCAACTGAATATGCTCTCTCATGTAAAATAGCGTAATTCTAATTTTACGTGAATCGAAATTTCTAAATAATATCTAGGCGCTTCAAAGTTAAAAGAAAATGGCTCTGAATATAGTCTGTTAGAAAAAATAAACAATGCCTTATTCTAAACTTTTTTGGAGTATATGCACCAACTCAGTGTGCTCTCTCATGTAAAACACAAAAATTCTAATTTTACCTGAATCGAAAAAATCTCAATATTATCTAGGCACCCCAATTTAAAAACAAAATTGCTCTGAATATAATCTGTCAGAAAAAATATACAATACCCTATTCTACTCTGTTTAGGAGTATATACACCAACCCCATATGCTCTCTCATGTAAAATACCAAACTTCTATATTTAAGTGAATCGAAAAAATCTAAATACAATCAAGGCACCACAATGTTAAAAGCAAAATTGCTATAAATATAATCTCTCAGAAAATATATACAATGCCCTTTTCTAATCTGTTTTGGCATATATACACCAACTCAATATGCACTCTCAAGTAAAATACCTAAATTCTAATTTTACATGAATCAACGAAAATGTAAATAATATCTAGGCACCCCAATTTTAAAAACAAAATTGCTCTGAATATAATCTGTCAGACAAAATATACAATGCCGTATTCTACTCTTTTTTGGAGTATATACACCAACTCCATATGCTCTCTTTTGTAAAATACAGACATTCCATATTTAAACGAATCGAAAAAATTCTAAATATTATCTAGGCACACCAATGTGAAAAGCAAAATCGCTCTGAATATAATCTGTCAGAAAATATATACAATGCCTTATTCTATTCTGTTTTGGAGTATGTACACCAACTCAATATGCTCTCTCATGTAAAATACCGAAGTTCTAATTTTACGTGAATCAACGAAAATCTAAATATTATCTAGGAACCCGAATGTTAGAAGCAAAATTTCTCTGAATATAATCTGTCAGAAAATATATACAATGGCCTTTTCTACTCTGTTTTGGAGTATATACAACTCAATATGCTCTCTCATGTAAAATACTGAAATTATAATTTTACGTGAATCGAAAAAAATCTAAATAATATCTAGGACCCCCAAAGCTAAAAGAAAATGGCTCTGAATATAGTTTGTTAGAGAAAACACACAATGCCCTATTCTCTCTTTTGGAGTTTATACAGCAACCCAGTATGCTCTCTCGTGTAAAATACCGAAATTCTAATTTTATGAGAATCAAAAAAAATCTAAATATTATGTAGGCACACCAATGTTAAAACAAAATTGGTCTGAATATAATCTGTCAGAAAAATATACAATGCCCTATTCTACTCTATTTTGTAGTATAGACACCAACTTCATATGCTCTCTTATGTAAAATACAGAAATTCTATATTTATGCGAATCAAAAAAAATCTAAATATAATCTAGGGACCCCAATGTTAATAGAAAAATTTATCTGAATATAATCTGTTAGAAAAAATATACAATGCCTTATTCTACTCTGTTTTGGAGTATATAAACCAACTCACTGTGCTTTCTCATGTAAAATACCGACATTCTATTTTTACGTGAATCGAAAAAAATCTAAATATTATCTAGAAATCCCAATGATAAAACCAAAATTGCTCTGAAAATAATCTGTCAGAAAAAATATACAATTACCTATTACACTCTTTTTTGGAGTATATACACCAACTCAATATGCTCTCTCATGTAAAATACCAAAATTTTAATTTTACAAGAATGGAAAAAAATCTAAATAATATCTAGGCGTCCCAGTGTTAAAAGAAGATGGCTCTGAATATAGTCTGCTTGGGAAAATATACAATGCCTTATTCTACTGTGTTTTGGAGTATATACACCAAGTCAGTATGCTCGCTCATGTAAAATATTGAAATTCTAATTTTACCCGAATCGAAAAAAGCTAAATATTATCTAGGCAACCCAATGTTAAAAACAAAATTGCTCTGAATATAATCTGTCATAAAAAATATACAATGCCCTATTCTACCCTGTTTTGGAGTATATACACCAACTCAGTATGCTCTCTTATGTAAAATACCGAAATTCTAATTTTACGTGAATCGAAAAAAATCTAAATATTATCCAGGCACCCGAATGTTAAAAGCAAAATTGCTCTGAATATAATCTGTCAGAGAAAATATACAATGCCCTTATCTACTCTGTTTTAAAGTATATAAACCAACTTAATATGCTCTCTCATGTAAAATACAGAAATTCTATATTTAAGCGAATCTAAAAAAATCTAAATATTATCTAGGCACCCCAATGTTAAAAACAAAATTGTTCTGAATATAATCTGTCAGAAAAAATATAAAATTCCCTATTCTACTTTGTTTTGGAGTATATACACCAACTCAATATGCTCTCTCATGTAAAATACAAAAATTCTATATTTAATCGAATGGAAAAAAATCTAAATATTATCTAGGCACCACAAGGTTAAAATCAAAATTGCTCTGAATATAGTCTGTCAGAAAAAATAAACAATGTCATTTCCTACTCTGTTTTGTAGTACATACATCAACTCAATATGCTCTCTCAGGTAAACTACAGAAATTCTAATTCTACCGGAATCGAAAAAATCTAAATATAATCTAGGCACCCCTATGTGAAAAACAAAATTTTGTTGAATATAATCTGTCGGAAAAAATACAGAATGTCCTATTCTACTCTGTTTTGAAGTATATACACCAACTCCATATGCTCTGTCATGTAAAATACAGAAATTCTATATTTAAGCAAATCGAAAGAAATCTAAATATTATCTAGGCACCCCAATGTTAAAAGCAAAATTTCTCTGAATATAATCTGTCAGTAAAAATATACAATGCCCTATTCGACTCTGTTTTGGAGTATATACACCAACTCCATATGCTCTCTCATGTAAAATACAAAAATTCTGTATTTAAGCTAATGGAAAAAAATCTAAAAATTATCTAGGCACCCCAATGTTAAAAGCAAAATTGCATTGAATATAATCTGTCAGAAAAAATATACAATGCCGTATTCGACTCTGTTTTGTAGTATATACACCAAGTTAATATGCTCTCTCATGTAAAACACTGAAATTCCGATTTTACGCAAATCAAAACAATCTAAATACTATCTAGGCGCCCCAATGTTAAAAGAAAATGGCTCTGAATATAGTGTGTTAGAGAAAATATACAATGCCTTTTTCTACTTTGTTTTGGAGTATATACACCAACCAGTATTGTCTCTCATGTAAAATACAGAAATTTTAATTTTACCCGAATCGAAAAAATCTAAATATTATCTAGGCACCCCAATGTTAAAAACAAAATTGCTCTGAATATATTCTCTCAGAATAAATATACAATGCCCTATTCTACTCTGTTTTGGAGTATATACACAAACTACATACGGTCTCTAATGTAAAATACAGAAATTCTCAATTAAAGTGAATCGAAAAAAATTTAAATATTATCTAGGCACCCCAATGTTAAAAGCAAAATTGCTCTGAATATAATCTGTCAGAAAAAATATACAATGCTCTTTTCTACTCTGTTTTGGAGTATATACACCAAATCCATACGCTCCCTCATGTAAAATACAGAAACTATATATTTAAGAGAACCGAAAAAAATGTAAATATTATCTAGGCACCCCAACGTTAAAAACAAAATTGCTCTAAATATAATCTGTCAGATAAAATATACAATGCCCTTTTCTACTCTGTTTTGGTGTATATACACCAACTCAATATGCTCTCTCATGTAAAATACCGAAATTCTAATTTTACGCGAGTCGAAAAAAATCTGAATAATATCAAGGCGCCGCAGAGTTAAAAAAAAATGGGTCTGAATATAATCTGTTAGAAAAAATATACAATGCATTATTCTACTCTGTTTTGGAGTATGTACACCAGTTAAGTTTGCTCTCTCATGTAAAATACAAAAATTCTTTATGTAAGCGAATCGAAAAAAATCTAATTATATAGGCACCCCAATGTTAAAAGCAAAATTGCTCTGAATATAATCTGTCAGAAAAAATATACAATGCCATTTTCTACTCTGTTTTGTAGTACATACATCAACTCAATATGCTCTCTCAGGTAAAATACAGAAATTCTAATTTTACCAGAAATGAAAAAAATCTAAATATAATCTAGGCACCCCTATGTGAAAAACAAAATTGCGTTGAATATAATCTGTCGGGAAAAATATAGAATGTCCTATTCTACTCTGTTTTGAAGTATATACACCAACTCAATATGCTCTCTCATATAAAATACAGAAAATAAAATTTTACGCGAATCGAAATAAATCTAAATAATATCTAGGCGCGCCAAAGTTAAAAGAATATGGCTATGAATATAGTCTGTCATAGAAAATATACAATGCTTTTTCTACTCCGTTTTGGAGTATATACACCAACTCAGTATGCTCTCTCTTGTAACATACAGAAATTCTATTTTTACCCGAATCGAAAATATCTAAATATTAGCTAGGCACCCCAATGTTAAAAACAAAATTGCTCTGAATATAAACTGTCAGAAATAATATACAATACCCTATTCTACTCTGTTTTGTAGTATATACACCAACTCAATATGCTCACTCACATAAAATACAGAAATTCAAATTTTACACAAATCGAAAAAAATCTAAATAAAATATAGACGCCGCAAAGATAAAACAAAATGGCTCTGAATATAGTCTGTTAGAAAAAAAAATACATCGCCTTATTCTACTCTTTTTTGAAGTACATACACCAACTCAGTGTGCTCTCTCATGTAAAATACAGAAATTCTAATTTTACGTGAATCAAAAATAATCTAAATATTATCTAGGAACCCCAATGTTAAAAACAAAATTGCTCTGAATATAATCTGTCAGATAAAATAAACAATGCCCTATTCTACTCTGTTTTAAGGTATATACACCAACTTCATATGCACTCACATGTAAAATACAGAAATTCCATATTTAAGCGGATCGAAAAAAATTTAAATATTATCTAGGCACCCCAATGTTAAAGCAAAATTGCTCTGAATATAATCTGTCAGAAAAAATATACAATGCGCAATTCTACTCTGTTTTAGAGTATATACACCAAATCCATATGCTCTCACATGTAAAATACAGAAATTCTATATTTAAGCAATTTGAAAAAAATCTAAATATTATCTATGCACCCCAATGTTAAAAGCAAAATTGCTCTGAATATAATTTGTCAGAACGAATATACAATGCCCTATTCTACTCTGTTTTCGAGTATATACACCAACTCCATATGCTCTCTCATGTAAAATACAGAAGTTCTATATTTAAGCGAATCAAAAAAAATCTAAAAATTACCTAGGTACCCCAACGATAAAAGCAAAATTGCTCTGAATATAATCTGTCAGATAGAATATACAATGCCCTTTTCTACTCTGTTTTGCAGTATATACACCAACTCAATATGCTCTCTCATTTAAAATACTGAAATTCTGATTTTACACGAATCGAAAAACATCTAAATAATATCTAAGCGACCCAAAGGTAAAAGAAAATGGGTTTGTGTCGTTTGTAGGGAAATGGAATAATCTGGAAAACATCATACTCAGCAAACTGACAGAAGAACAAAAAATGAAACACCGCATATTCTCACTCATAGGTGGTGATGAAAAATGAGAACACATGGACACAGAAAGGGGAGTACTAAACACTGGGGTCTATTGGGAAGAAAAGGGGAGGTCCAGTGTTAGGGGGAGGTGGGGAGGGATAGCCTGGGGAGAAATGCCAAATGTGGGTGAAGGGGAGAAGAAAAGCAAAGCACACTGCCATGTGTGTACCTATGCAACTGGCTTGCATGCTATGCTCATGTACCCCAAACCTAAAATCCAATAAAAAATTAAAAAAAAAAAGAAAGAAAATGGCTCTGAATATAGTCTGTTAGAAAAAAATACAATGCCTTATTCTACTCTGTTTTGGAGTATATACACCAACTCAGTATGCTCTCACATGTAAAATACCAAAATTCTAAATTTACGTGAATCGATAAATATCTAAATATTATGTAGGCACACGAATGTTAAAAGCAAAATTGCTCTGAAAATAATCTGTCAGAAAAAATATACAATGCCTTTTTATACTCTGTTTTGGACTATATACACTAACCCAATATGCTCTCTCATGTAAAATACGGAAATTATAATTTTACGTGAATCAAAAAAAATCTAAATAATATCTAGGCACCATAAAGTTATATGAAAATGGCTCTAAATATAGTCTGTCAGTAAAAATATACAATACCTTATTCTACTTCGTTTTGAAGTATATCCACCAAATCAATATGCTGTCTAATGTAAAATAACGAAATTCAAATTTTACACGAATCGAAAAAATCTAAATATTATCTTGACACCCCAATGTTAAAAGCAAAATTGCACTGAATATAATCTGTCCGAGAAAATATACAATGCCTTATTCTACTCTGTTTTGGAGTACATACACCAACTCCATATGCTCTCTTCTGTAAAATACAGAAATTTTATATTTAAGCGAATCGTAAAAAATCTAAATCTTATTTAGGCTCCCCAATGTTAAAAGCAAAATTGCTCTGAATATAATCTGTCAGAAAAAATATACAATGGCTTATTCTACTCTGTTTCGAAGTATATAAACCAACTCAGTATGCTCTTTCATGTAAGATACAGAAATTCTAATTTTACGTGAATCGAAAAAATCTAAATATTACCTAGGCACCCAAATATTAAAAACAAAACTTCTCTGTATATAATCTGTCAGAGAAAATATACAATGCCCTATTCTACTGTGTTTTGGAGTATATGCACCAAATCCATATACTCTCTCATTTAAAATACAGGAAATCTATATTAAAGCAAATCGAAAAAAATCTAAATATTATCTAGGCACCCCAATGTTAAAAGCAAAATTGCGCTGAATATAATCTGTCAGAAAAAATATACAATGCCTTATTCTACTCTGTTTTGGAGTATATACACCAACTGAGTATGCTCTCTCATATAAAATACCAAAATTCTAATTTTACGGAAATCAAAAAAAATCTAAATATTACCTAGGCACCCAAATGTTAAAAGCAAAATTTCTCTGAATATAATCTGTCAGAAAAAATTTACAATGCCCTTTTCTACTCTGCTTTGGGGGATCTACAGCAACTCAATAGGCTCTCTCATGTAAAATAGAGTAATTCTATTTTTACGCGAATCGAAAATTCTAAATAATATCTAGAAGCCTCACAGTTAAAAGAAAATGGCTCTGAATATAGTCTGTTAGAAAAAAATACAATGCCCTTTACTACTCTGTTTTGCAGTATATACACCAACTCAATATGCTCTCTCATGTAAAATACAGAGATTCTAATTTTTCACGAATTGAAAAAATCTAAATAATATCTAGGCGCTCCAAAGTTAAAAGGAAATGGCTCTGAATATAGTCTGTTAGGAAAAATATACAATACTTTATTCTACTCTGTTTTTGAGTATATACACCATCTTAGTTTGCTCTCTCATGTAAAATAGAGAAATTCTAATGTTACCCAAATCGAAAGAATCTAAATATTATCTAGGCACTCCAATGTTAAAAACAAAATTGCTCTGAATATAATCTGTCAGACAAAATACACAATGCCCTATTCTACACTGTTTTGGAGTATAAACACCAACACCATATGCTCTCTTTTGTAAAATACAGACATTCTATATTTAAACGAATCCATAAAAATCTAAATATTATCTTTGCACCCCAATTTTAAAAGCAAAATTGCCCTGAATATAATCTGTCAGAAAAAATATACAATGCCTTATTCTACTCTGTTTTGGAGTATGTACACCAACTCAATATGCTCTCTCATGTAAAATACGGAAATTCTAATTTTACGTGAATCAACGAAAATATAAATATTATCTAGGCACCCGCATGTTAAAAGCAAAATTTCTCTGAATATAATCTGCCAGAAAATATATATGCTCTCTCATGTAAAATACCGAAATTCTAATTTTACGTGAATCGAAAAATATCTAAATAATATATAGGCGCCCCAAAGCTAAAAGAAAATGGCTCTGAATATAATCTGTTAGAGAAAATATACAATGCCCTATTCTACTCTCTTTTGGAGTTTATACACCAACTCAGTATGCTCTCTCGTGTAAAATACCGAAATTCTAATTTTACGTGAATCAAAAAATCTAAATATTACCTAGGCACCCAAATGTTAAAAACAAAATTACTCTGTATATAATCTGTCACAGAAAATATACAATGCCCTATTCTATTATTTTTTTGAGTATATACACCAACCCCATATGCTCTCTCATGTAAAATACCGAAATTCTAATTTTACGCGAATCAAAAAAATCTAAATAATATCTAGGTGCCCCAAAGTTAAAAAAAATATACAATGCCCTATTCTCCTGTATTTTGGAGTATATAAACCAACTCAATATGGTCTCTCATGTAAAATACCAAAATTCTATATTTAAGCGAATCGAAAAAAATCTAAATATTATGTAGGCAGCCCAAAGTTAAACGAAAAATTGCTCTGAAGGTAATGTGTCAGAAAAAATATAGAATACCCTTTTCTACTGTCTTTTGGCGTATATACACCAACTCAATATGCACTCTCATGTAAAATACCGAAATTCTAATTTTACGTGAATCGAAAAAAATCTAAATAATATATAGGCTCCACAAAGTTAAATAAAAATGGCTCTGAATATAGTCTGTTAAAAAAAAATAAACAATGCCCTATTCTACTCTATTTTGGAGTATATACACCAACTCAGTGTGCTCTCTTATGTAAAATACCGAAATTCTAATTCTACCTTAATCGAAAAAATATAAATATTATCTAGGCACCCCAATGTTAAAATCAAAATTTCTCTGAATATAATCTGTCAGAAAAAATATACAATACCCTATTCTACTCTGTTTAGGAGTATATACACCAACGCCATAGGCTCTCTCATGTAAAATACCAAAATTCTGTATTTAACCGAATCGAAAATATCTAAATGCAATCTAGGCAGCACAATGTTAAAAGCAAAATTGCTCTGAATATAATCTCTCAGAAAAAATATACAATGCCCTTTTCTAATTTGTTTTGGCGTATATACACCAACTCAATATGCACTCTCGTGGAAAATACGGAAATTATAATTTCAGGCGAATCAAAAAAAATCTAAATAATACCTAGGCACCCCAAAGTTAAACGAAAATGCCTCTGAATATAGTCTGTTAGAAAAAATATAAAATGCCTTATTCTACTTTGTTTTGGAGTCTACAAACCAACTCAGTATTCTCTCTGATGTAAAATACCGAAATTCTCATTTTACGTGAATCAAAAAAAATCTAAATAATATCTAGGCACCCCAATGTTAAAAACAGAATTGCTCTGAATATAGTCTGTCAGAAAAGATAAACAATGCCCTATTGGACTCTGTTTTGGAGTATATGCACCAACTCCATATGCTCTCTCATGTAAAATACAGAAATTATATATTTTAGTGAATCAAAAAAAATCTAAATATTATCTAGGAACCCCAGTGTTATAAGCAAATTTGCTCTGTATATAATCTGTCAGAGAAAATATACAATGCCCTTTTTTACTCTGTTTTGGAGTATATACACCAACTCAATATGCTCTCTCATGTAAAATACGGAAATTCTCATTTTACGCAAATCGACAAAATTCTAAATAATATCTAGGCACCGCAAAGTTAAAAAGAAATGGCTCTGAATATAGTCTGTTAGAAGAAATACACAATACCTTATTCTACTCTGTTTTTGAGTATATACTCCAACTCAGTTTGCTCTCTCATGTAAAATAGAGAAATTCCAAATTTACCCAAATCGAAAAAATCTAAATATTATCTAGTCACCCCAATGTTAAAAACAAAATTGCTCTGAATATAATCTGTCAGACAAAATATACAATGCCCTATTCTACTCTGTTTTGGAGTATATACACCAACTCCATATGCTCTCTCATGTAAAATACAGACATTCTATATTTAAGCGAATCGAAATAAATGTAAATATTATCTAAGCACCAAAATATCATAAGCAAAATTTCTCTGTATATAATCTGTCAGAGAAAATATAAAATGCCTTATTCTACTCCGTTTTGGAGTATGTACACCAACTCAATATGCTCTCTCATGTAAAATACCGAAATTCTAATTTTACGTGAATCAACGAAAATCTAAATATTATCTAGGCATCCGAATGTAAAAGAAAAATTTCTCTGAATATAATCTGTCAGAAAATATATACAATGCCGTTTTCTACTCGGTTTTGGAGTATATACACCAACTCAATATGCTCTCTCCTGTAAAATACCGAAATTCTAATTTTACATGAATCGAAAAAAATCTAAATAATATCTGGGCGCCCCAAAGCTAAAAGAAAATGGCTCTGAACACAGGCTGTTAGAGAAAATATACAATGCCCTATTCTACTCTCTTGTGGAGTTTATACACCAACTCAATATGCTCTCTCGTGTAAAATACCGAAATGCTAAATTTACGAGAATCAAAAAATATCTAAATATTATGTAGGCACCCCAATGTTAAAAGCAAAATTGCTCTGAATATAATCTGTCAGAAAAAATATACAATGCCTTATTCTACTCTGCTTTAAAGTATATACACCAACTGAGTATGCTCTCTCATATAAAATACCGAAATTCTAATTTTACGGAAATCAAAAAAAAATCTAAATATTACCTAGGCACCCAAATGTTAAAAGCAAAATTTCTCTGAATATAATCTGTCAGAAAAAATTTACAATGCCCTTTTCTACTCTGTTTTGGAGGACCTACAGCAATTCAATAGGCTCTCTCATGTAAAATAGCGTAATTCTATTTTTACGTGAATCGAAAATTCTAAATAATATCTAGACGCCTCACAGTTAAAAGAAAATGGTTCTGAATATAGTCTGTTAGAAAAAAAATACAATGCCCTTTACTACTCTGTTTTGCAGTATATACACCAACTCAATATGCTCTCTCATGTAAAATACTGAAATTCTATATTTAAGCGAATCGAATAAAATCTAAATATTATCTAGGCACCCCAATGTTAAAAGCAAATTTTCTCTGAATACAATCTCTCAGAAAAAATATAAGATGCCCTTTTCTACTCTGTTTTGGGGTATATACACCAACTTAATATGCTCTCTCATGTAAAATAGAGAAACTCCATATTTAAGCGAATTGAAAAAAATCTAAATATTATCTAGTGACCACAATGTTAAAAGCAACCTTGCTCTGAATATAATCTGTCAGAAAAAAATACAATGTTCTTTTCTACTCTGTTTTGTACTATATACACCAACTCAATATGCTCTCTTATGTAAAATACTGAAATTCTAATTCTACCCGAATCAAAAACATCTAAATATTATCTAGGCAACCCAATGTTAAAAGCAACATTGCTCTGAATATAATCTGTCAGAAAAAAATATACAATGTTCCATTCTACTCTGTTTTGGAGTATATACACCAACTCAATATGCTCTCTGATGTAAATACAGAAATTCTATATTTAAGCGTATTGAAAAAAGTCTAAATATTATCTAGGTACCCCTTGATAAAAACAAAATTGCTCTGAATATAATCTGTCAGAAAAAATATACAATACGCTATTCTACTCTGTTTTGGAATATATACACCAACTCCATATTCTCTCTCATGTAAATTACAGAAATTCTAAATTTAAGCGAATCGAAAAAAATCTAAATATTATCTAGGCACCTCAATGTTAAAAGCAAAATTGCTCTGAATATAATCTGTCAGAGAAAATACAAAATGCCATTTTCTACTCTGTGTTGGACTATACACACCAACTCCATATGCTCTCTCATGTAAAATACAGAAATTCTATATTTAAGCGAATTGAAAAAAATCTAAATATTATCTAGTGACCACAATGTTAAAAGCAACCTTGCTCTGAATATAATCTGTCAGAAAAAAATACAATGCCCTTTTCTACTCTCTTTTGTACTATATACACCAACTCAATATGCTCTCTTATGTAAAATACTGAAATTCTAATTCTACCCGAATCAAAAACATCTAAATATTATCTAGGCAACCCAATGTTAAAAGCAACATTGCTCTGAATATAATCTGTCAGAAAAAAATATACAATGTTCCATTCTACTCTGTTTTGGAGTATATACACCAACTCAATATGCTCTCTGATGTAAATACAGAAATTCTATATTTAAGCGTATTGAAAAAAGTCTAAATATTATCTAGGTACCCCTTGATAAAAACAAAATTGCTCTGAATATAATCTGTCAGAAAAAATATACAATACGCTATTCTACTCTGTTTTGGAATATATACACCAACTCCATATTCTCTCTCATGTAAATTACAGAAATTCTAAATTTAAGCGAATCGAAAAAAATCTAAATATTATCTAGGCACCTCAATGTTAAAAGCAAAATTGCTCTGAATATAATCTGTCAGAGAAAATACAAAATGCCATTTTCTAGTCTGTGTTGGACTATACACACCAACTCCATATGCTCTCTCAAGTAAAATACAGAAATTCTATATTTAAGCGAATCGAATAAAATCTAAATATTATCTAGGCACCCCAATATTAAAAGCAAATTTGCTCTGAATACAATCTCTCAGAAAAAATATAAGATGCCCTTTTCTACTCTGTTTTGTAGTACATACACCAACTCATTATGCTCTTTCATGTAAAATACCAAATTCTAATTTTATGCAAATCGAAAAAATCTAAATAATATCGAGGCGCCCCAGAGTTAAAAGAAAATGGCTCTGAATACAGTCTGTTTTAAAAAATATACAATGCCTTATTCTACTGTGTTTTGGAGTATATACACCAAGTCAGTGTGCTCCCTCATGTAAAATAAAGAAATTCTAATTTTAAACGAATCTAAAAAATCTAAATATTATCTAGGTGACCAAATGTTAAAAACAAAATTGCCCTGAATATAATCTGTCAGAAAAAATATACAATGCCGTATTCTACTCTAATTTGGAGTATATACACCAACTCCATATGCTCTGTCATGTAAAATACAGAAATTCTATATTTATTCGAATCGAAATAAATCTAAATATTATGTAGGCACTCCAATGTTGAAAACAAAATTGCTCTGAATATAATGTGTCAGAAAAAATATGCAATGCCCTGTTCTACTCTGTTTTGGTGTATATACACCAACTCCATATGCTCTCTCATGTAAAATAACGAAATTCTAAATTTACGTGGTTCAAAAAAAATCTAAACATTATTAGGCACCCGAATATAAAAAGCAAAATTGCTCTGAATATAATCTGTCAGAATAAATATACAATGCCCTTTTCTTCTCTGTTTTGTAGTATAAACACCAACTCAATATGCTCTGTCATGTAAAATACAGAAATTTGAATTCCACCGGAATCGAAATAATGTAATTATTATCTAGGCACCCCAATGTGAAAACCAAAATTGCTCTGAATATAATCTGTTAGAAAAAATAGACAATGCCCTATTGTACTCTGTTTTAAAGTATATACACCAACTCCATATGCTCTCTCATGTAAAATACAGAAATTCTAATTCTACCCGAAACGAAATTATCTAAATATTATCTAGGCACCACAATGTTAACAAAAAAATCGCTCTGAATATAATCTGTCAGAAGAAATATACAATGCCCTATTCTACTCTGTTTTGGAGTATATGCACCACCTCAGTATGCTCTCTCATATAAAATACCAAAATTCTAATTTTACGTGAATCCAAAAAAATCTAAATATTATTTATGCACCCCAACGGTAAAAGCAAAATTGCTCTCAATATATTCTGTCAGAGAAAATATGCAATGCCTTATTGTACTCTGTTTTGGAGTATATACACCAACTCAGTATGCTCTCTCATGTAAAATACCGAAATTCTATATTTAAGCGAATCGAAAAAAATCTAAATATTATCTAGACACCCCAATGTTAAAAGCAAAATTGCTCTGAATATAATCTGTCAGAAAAAATATACAATGCTTTTTTATACTCTTTTTTGTAGTATATACACCAACTCAATATGCTCTCTCTTATAAAATACCGAAATTCTAATTTTACGTGAATCGAAAGAATTCTAAATAATATGTAGGCGCCCTAAGTTAAAAGAAAATGGTTCTAAATATAGTCTGTAAGAAAAATATAAAATGCCTTATTCTTCTCTGTTTTGGGGTATATACACCAACAAAGTATGCTCTGTCATGTAAAATACTGAAATTCTAAATTTACGTCAATCAAAATAAATCTAAATATTATCTAGGCACCCCAATGTTAAAAACAAAATTGCTCTGAATGTAATCTGTCAGAAAAAATATACAATGCCTTATTCTACTCTGTTTTAAAGTATGTACACCAACTCCATATGCTCTCTCATGTAAAATATAGAAATTCTAATTCTACCCGAATCGCAAAAATCTTAATATTATCTAGACACCCCAATGTTAAAAACTAAATTGCTCTGAATATAATCTGTCAGAGAAAATATACAATGCCCTATTCTACTCTGTTTTGGAGTATATACACCAACTCCATATGCTCTCTCATGTAAAATACCGAAATTCTAATTTTAAGTGAATTGATAAACTTCTAAATATTATCTAGGCACCGCAATGTTAAAAACAAAATTGCTCTGAATAAAATATGTCAGAAAAAATGTACAATGCCCTTTTATACTCTGTTTTGCAGTATATACACCAACTTTATATGCTCTCTCATGTAAAATACAGAAATTCTAACTTTCCGTGAATCGAAAAAAATGTAAATAATACCTAGGCGCCTAAAAGTTCAACGAAAATGGCTCTGAATATAGTCTGTTAGAAAAAATACACAATGCCTTATTCTACTCTGTTTTGGAGTATATACACCAACTCAGGATGCTCTCTCATGTAAAATATAGAAATTCTAATTCTACCCGAATCACAAAAATCTAAATATTATCTAGGCACCCCAATGTTAATAACAAAATTGATCTGAATATAATCTGTCAGAGAAAATATACAATGCCCTATTCTACTTTGTTTTGGAGTATATACACCAACTCAATATGCTCTCTCATGTAAAATACGGAAATTCTAATTTTAGGCGAATCAAAAAAAGTCTAAATAATATCTAGGCGCCCCAAAGTTAAAAGAAAATGGCTCTGAATATAGCCTGTTAGAAAAAATATACAATGCCCTATTCTAGTCTGTTTTGGAATATATACACAAACTCAGTATGCTCTCTCATGTATTATACAGAAATTGTAATTTTACGTGAATCGAAGAAAATCTAAATATTATTTAGGCACCCGAATGTTAAAAACAAAATTGCTCTGAATAAAATCTGTCAGAAAAAATATACAATGCCCTATTCTACTCTGTTTTGGACTATATACACCAACTCCATATGCTCTCTCATGTAAAATACAGAAATTCTGTATTTAAGCAAATTGAAAAAAATCTAAATATCATCTAGGCACCGCAATGTTAAAAGCAAAATTGCTCTGAATATAATCTGTCAGAAAAAATATACAATGCCGTTTTCTACTCTGTTTTGGAGAATATACACCAACTCAATATGCTCTCTCATGGAAAATAGCGAAATTCTAATGTTACGCAAATCGAAAAAAATCTAAACAATATCTAGGTTCCCCAAAGTTAAAAGAAAATGTCTCTGAATATAGTCTGTTATAAAAAATATACAACGCTTTATTCTACTCTGTTATAAAGTATATACACCAACTCAGTATGCTCTCTCATGTAAAATACCGAAATTCTAATTTTACCCGAATCAAAACAATCTAAATATTATTTAGGCACCCCAATGATAAAAACAAAATTGCTCAGAATATAATCTGTCAGAAAATATATACAATGCCCTATTCTCTGTTTTGTAGTATATACACCAACTCAACTCAATATGCTCTCTCATGTAAAATAACGAAATTCTAATTTTACGTGAATCGAAGAAAATCTAAATAATGTCTAGGCGCCCGAAAAATAAAAGAAAATGGCGCTGAATATAGTCTGTTAGAAAAAATATACAATGCCTTATTCTACTTTGTTTTGGAGTATATACACCAAATCAGTATGCTCTCTCATATAAAATACAGAAATTCTAATTTTACCCGAATTGAAAATGTCTAAATATTATCTAGGCACCCAAATGTTAAAAACCAAATTGCTCTTAATATAATCTGTCAGAAAAAATATACAATGCCCTATTCTACTCTGTTATGGAGTATATACACCAACTCAATATGCCCTCTCATGTAAAATACAGAAATTCTATATTTAGGAGAATCGAAAAACTACCTAAATATTATCTAGGCACCCCAGTGTTAAAAGCAAAATTACTCTGAAAATAATAGGCCATAAAAAATACACAGTGCCCTTTTCTACTCTGTTTTGGAGTATATACACCTATTCAATATGCTCTCTCATGTAAAATAATGAAAATCTAATTATACGTGAATCGAAAAAAATCTAAATAATATCTAGGTGCTTCAAAGTTAAAAGAAAATGGCTCTGAATATAATCTGTCAGAAAATATATACAATGCCTTATTCTACTCTGTTATGGAGTATATACACCAACTCAGTATGCTCTCTCATGTAAAATTGAGAAATTCTAATTTTACCTGAATCGAAAAAAATTAAATATTATCTAGGAACCCCAATGTTAAAAACAAAATTGCTCTGAACATAATCTGTCAGAAAAAATATACAATGCCCTATTCTCTGTTATGTAGTATATACTCCAACTCAACTCAATATGCTCTCTCATGTAAAATACAGAAATCTAATTTTACCCGAATTTAAAAAATCTAAATATCGTCTAGGCCCCCCAATGTTAAAAACAAAATTTCTCTGAATATATTCTGTCAAATATACAATGCTCTATTCTACTCTGTTTTGGAGTATATACACCAACTCAGTATGCTCTCTCATGTAAAATACAGAAATTCTAACTTTACCCGAATTGAAAAAACCTAAATAATATCTAGGCACCCCAATGTTAAAAACAAAATTGATCTGAATATAATCTGTCAGAAAAAATATACAATGCCCTATTCTACTCTGTTTTGGAGTATATACACCAACTCAATATGCTCACTCGTGTGAAATACAGAAATTCTAATTTTACCCGAATCGAAAAAATCTAAATATTATCTAGGCACCCCAATGTTAAAAGCAAAATTGCTCTGAATATACTCTGTCAGAAAAAATACACAATGCCCTTTTCTACTCTCTTTTGGAGTATATAAACAAACTTAATATGCTCTCTCATGTAAAATACACAAATTCTAATTTTACGCGAATTAAAAAAAATCTAAATAATATCTAGGCACTCCAAAGTAAAAAGAAAATGCCTCTGAATATAGTCTGTTAGAAAAAATATACAATGCCTTATTTTACTTTGTTTTGGAGTAAATACACCAACTCATTATGCTCTCTCATGTCAAATACCGCAATTCTAATTTTTCGTGAATCGAAAAAAATCTAAATAGTATCTAGGCACACCAATGTTAAAAGCTGCTGTGAATATAATCTGTCAAAAATAATATACAATGCCATTTTCTACTTTGTTTTTTAGTATATACACCAACTCTACCTGCTCTCTCATATAAAATACAGAAATTCTATATTTCAGCAAAGCAAAAAAAATCTAAATAATATCTAGGCGCTCCTAAGTAAAAAGAAAATGGTTCTGAAAATAGTCTGTTAGAAAAAATATACAATGCCTTATTCTACTCTGTTTTGGAGTAAATACACTAACTGAGTATGCTCTCTCATGTAAAATACCGAAATTCTAATTTTATGTGAATCGAAAATATCTAAATATTATCTAGGCACCCCAATGTTAAAAGCAAAATTGCTCTGAGTATAATCTGTCAGAAAAAATATACAAGCCCTTTTCTACTCTTTATTGGAGTATATATACAAACTCAATATGCTCTCTCACATAAAATACCCAAATTCTAATTTTACGCGAATCGAAAAAAATCTAAATAATATCTAGGCGTGGCAGAGTTAAAAGAAAATGGCTCTGAATATAGTCTGTTAAAATCAATATACAATGCCTTATTCTACTCTGTTTTGCAGTAAATACACCAACTCAGTATGCTCTCTCATGTAAAATACAGAAATTCTAATTTTACCAGAATCGAAAAAATCTAAATATTATCTAGGATTCCCAATGTTAAAAACAAAATTGCTCTGAATATAAACTGTCAGAAAAAATATACAATGCCCTATTCTACTCTGTTTTTGAGTATATACGCCAACTCGACCTGCTCTCTCATGTAAAATATACAAATTCTATATTTCACCGAATCAAACAAAATCTAAATATTATCCAGGCACCCCAACGTTAATAGCAAAATTTCTCTAAATATAATCTGTCAGAAAAAATATACAATGCCCTTTTCTACTATGTTTTGGAGTATATACACCAAATCAATATGCTCTCTCATGTAAAATAACGAACTTCTAATTTTACGTGAATCGAAAAAAATCTAAATATTACCTAGGCACCCCAATGTTAAAAGCAAATTTCCTCTGAATATAATCTGTAAGAAAAAATATACAATGCCCTTTTCTACTCTGTTTTGTACTATATACACCAACTCAATATGTTCTCTCATGTAAAATACAGACATTCTAATTTTACACGAATCGAAAAAATCTAAATATTATCTAGGCACCCCAATGTTAAAAACAAAATTGCTCTGAATATAATCTGTCAGAAAAAATATACAATGCCCTATTCTACTCTGTTTTCGAGTATATACACAAACTAAATATGCTCTCTCATATAAAATACCGAAATTCTTATTTTACGTGAATCGAAAACAATTTAAATAATATCTAGGCGCCCCAAAGTTAAAAGAAAATGGCTCTGAATATAGTCTGTTAGAAAAAATATTCAATGCCTTATTCTACTCTCTTTTGGAATATATACACCAACTCAGTATGCTCTCTCATATAAAATACAGAAATTATAATATTACCTGAATCAAAAAAGTCTAAATATTATCTAGGAACCCAATGTTAAAAGCAAAATTACTCTTAATATAATCTGTCAGAAAAAATATACAATGCCCTATTCTACTCTGTTTTGGAGTATATACACCAACTCCATATGATCTCTCATGTAAAATACAGAAATTCATTATTTTAGCGAATCGGAAAAAATCTAAATATTATCTATGCACCTCAATGTTAAAAGCAAAATTGCTCTGAATATTATCTTTCAGAGAAAATATACAATGCCCTTTTTTACTCTGTTTTGTAGTATATACACAAACTCTATATGCTCTCTCATGTAAAATACCCAAATTCTAATTTTACGCAAATCAAAAAAAATCTAAATAATATCTAGGCACGCCAATGTTCAAAGCAAAATTGCTCCGAATATAATCCGTCAGAAAAAATATACAATGTCCTATTCTACTCTGTTTTGGAGTATATACAGCAACTCAGTATGATCTCTCATGTAAAATACCGAAATCCTAATTTTACGTGAATCCAAAAAAATCTAAATATTATCTAGGCACCTCAATGATAATAGTAAAATTGTTCTAAATATACTCTGTCAGAAAAAATATATAATGCCCTTTTCTACTCTTTTTTGGAGTATATACACAAACTCAATATGCTGTCTCATGTAAAATACCAAAATTCTAATTTTACGTGAATCGAAAAAAACTAAATCATATCTAGGCGCCCCAAAGTTAAAAGAAAATGGCTGTGAATATAGTGTGTTAGAAAAAAATATAAAATGCCTTATTCTACTCTGTTTTGGAGTATATACACGAACTCAGTATGCTCTCTCGATAAAATACGGAAATTCTACTTTTACACGAATCGAAAAACTCTAAATATTATCTTGGCACTCAAATGCTAATAACAAAATTGCTCTGAATATAATCTGTCAGAAAAAATATACAATGTCCTATTCAACTGTGTTTTGAAGTATATGAACCAACTGAATATGCTCTCTCATGTAAAATACAGAAATTCTATATTTAAGCAAATCGAAAAAAATCTAAATATTCTCTAGGCACCCCAATGTTAATAGAGAAATTGCTCTGAATATAATCTGTAAGAATAAATATACAATGCCCATTTCTACTCTGTTTTGGAGTGTATACACCAACTGCATATTCTCTCTCATGTAAAATAAAGAAATTCTATATTAAAGTGAATCGAAAAAAATCTAAATATTATCTAAAAACTTCAATGTTGAAAGCAAAATTTCTCTGAATAAAATCTGTCAGAAAAAATATACAATGCCTTTTTCGACTCTGCTTTGTAGTATATACACCTAATTAATATGGTCTCTCATGTAAAATACCAAAATTCTAATTTTACACGAATCAAAAAAAATCTAAATAATATCTAGGACCCCAAAGTTAAAAGAAAATGGTTCTGAATATTGTTTGTTAGAGAAAATATACAATAACTTATTCTACTCTGTTTTGGAGGAAATACACCAACTCAGTATGCTCTCTCATGTAAAATACAGAAATTCTGATTTTACCCGATTCGAAATAATCTAAATATTATCTAGGCACCCCAATGTTGAAAAAAAAATTGCTCTGAATATGATCTATCAGAAAAAATATACAATTCCCTATTCTACGCTTTTTGGAGTATATACACAAACTCCATATACTCTCATGTGAAATACAGAAATTCTAATTTTACCAGAATCGAAAATATCTAAATATTATCTAGGCACCCCAATGTTAAAAACGAAATTGCTCTGAATATAATCGGTCAGAAAAAATATACAATGCCCTGTTTTACTCTGTTTTGGAGTATGTACACCAAATCAATTGGTTCTCTCATGTAAAATACCAAAACTCTCATTTTACGTGAATCGAAAAAAATGTGAAGAATATCTAGGCACCTCAAATTTAACAGAAAATTGCTCTGAATATAGTCTGTTAGAAAAAATATACAATGCCCTATTCTACTTTGTTTTGGAGTATATACACCAACTCAGTATGCACTCTCAAGGTAAATACAAAAATTCTAAATTTACCCAAATCGAAAAAAATCTAAATATTATCTAGGCACCCCAATGTTAAAAGCAAAATTGCTCTGAATATAATCTGTCAGAAAAATATACAATTTCTTTTTCTACTCAGTTTTGGAGTATATACACCAACTCCATATGCTCTCTCATGTAAAATACAGAAATTCTATATTAAAGCGAATCGAAAATAATCTAAACGTTATTTAGGCACCCCAATCTTGAAAGCAAAATTGCTCTGAATATAATCAGTCAGAGAAAATATATAATGCTTTTTTCTACTCTGTTTTGTAGAATATACAGCAACTCAATATGCTCTCTCATGTAAAATACACGACTTCTAATTTAACCTGAAACGAAAAAATCTAAATATTATCTAGGCAACCCAATGTTAAAAGCAACATTGCTCTGAATTTAATCTGTCATAAAAAAATATACAATATTCCATTCTACTCTGTTTTGGAGTATATACACCAACTCAATATGCTCTCTGATGTAAAATACAGAAATTCTATATTTTAGCGTATTGAAAAAAATCTAAATATTATCTAGGCACCCCTTGTTTAAAACAAAATTTCTCTGAATATAATCTGTCAGAAAAAAATACAATACCCTATTCTACTCTGTTTTGGAGTATATACACCAACTCCATATTCTCTCTCATTTAAATTACAGAAATTCAAAATTTAAGCGAACCGAAAAAAATCTAAATATTATCTAGGCACCTCAATGTTAAAAGAAAAATTGCTCTGAATATAATCTGTCAGAGAAAATACAAAATGCCATTTTCGACTCTGTGTTGGACTATATACATCAACTCCATATGCTCTCTCATGTAAAATACAGAAATTCTATATTTAAGCGAATCTAATAAAATCTAAATATTATCTAGGCACCCCAATGTTAAAGCAAATTTGCTCTGAATACAATCTGTCAGAAAAAATATAAGATGCCCTTGTCTACTCTGTTTTGTAGTACATACACCAACTCAATATGCTCTCTCATGTAAAATACCAAATTCTAATTTTATGCAAATCGAAAAAAAATCTAAATAATATCGAGGCGCCCCAAAGTTCAAAGAAATGGCTCTGAATATAGTCTGTTTTAAAAAATATACAATGCCTTATTCTACTGTGTTTTGGAGTATATACACCAACTCAGTGTGCTCTCTCATGTAAAATAAAGAAATTCTAATTTTAAACGAATCTAAAAAATCTAAATATTATCTAGGCAACCCAATGTTAAAAACAAAATTGCCCTGAATATAATCTGTCAGAAAATATATACAATGCCGTATTCTACTCTAATTTGGAGTATATATACCAACTCCATATGCTCTGTCATGTAAAATACAGAAATTCTATATTTATGCGAATCAAAATAAATCTAAATATTATGTAGGCACTCCAATGTTAAACACAAAATTTCTCTGAATATAATGTGTCAGAAAAAATATGCAATGCCCTGTTCTACTCTGTTTTGGTGTATATACACCAACTCCATATGCTCTCTCATGTAAAGTAACGAAATTCTAAATTTACGTGGTTCGAAAAAAATCTAAACATTATTAAACACCCGAATATTAAAAGCAAAATTGCTCTGAATATAATATGTCAGAATAAATATACAATGCCCTTTTCTACTCTGTTTTGTAGTATAAACACCAACTCAATATGCTCTGTCATGTAAAATACAGAAATTTGAATTCCACCAGAATCGAAATAATGTAATTATTATCTAGGCACCCCAATGTTAAAACCAAAATTGCTCTGAATATAATCTGTCAGAAAAAATAGACAATGCCCTATTGTACTCTGTTTTAAAGTATATACACCAACTCCATATGCTCTCTCATGTAAAATACAGAAATTCTAATTCTACCCGAAACGAAATTATCTAAATATTATCTAGGCACCACAATGTTAAGAAAAAAATCGCTCTGAATATAATCTGTCAGAAAAAATATACAATGCCCTGTTCTACACTGTTTCGGAGTATATGCACCACCTCAGGATGCTTTCTCATATAAAATACCAAAATTCTAATTTTACGTGAATCCAAAAAAATCTAAATATTATGTATACACCCCAACGGTAAAAGCAAAATTGCTCTCAATATATTCTGTCAGAGAAAATATGTAATGCCCTATTGTACTCTGTTTTGGAGTATATACACCAACTCAGTATGCTCTCTCATGTAAAATACCGAAATTCTAACTTTACGTGAATCAAAAAAAATCTAAATATTATCTAGGCACCCCAAAGCTAAAAGCAAAATTTCTCTGAATGTAATCTTTCAGAAAAAAACTACAATGCCCTATTTTATTCTTTTTTGGTGTATATACACCAACTCAATATGCTCTGACATGTAAAATAGCGAAATTACAATTTTACGTGAATCGAAAAAAAATGTAAATAATATCTAGGCGCTTCAAAGTTAAAAGAAAATGGCTCTGAATATAGTCTGTTAGAAAAAATATACAATGCCTTATTCTACTCTTTTTTAAAGTATATACAAAAACTCAGTATGCTCTCTCAGGTTAAATACCGAAATTCTAAATTTACGTTAACCAACAAAAAATCTAAATATTTTCTAGGCACCCCAATGTTAAAACTAAAATTGCTCTGAATATAATCTGTCAGAGAAAATACACAATGACTTATTCTACGCTGTTTTAAAGTATATACACCAACTCTGTATGCTCTCTCGTTTAAAATACCGAAATTCTAATTGAACGCGAATCAAAAAAAAATCTAAATAATATCTAGGCACTTAAAAGTTAAAAGAACATGGCTGTGAATACAGTCTCTTAGAAAAAATATAGAATGCCTTATTCTACTCTGTTTTGGAGTATCTACACCAACTCCATATGCTCTCTCAAGTAAAATACAGAAATTCTATATTTAAGCGAATCGAAAAAAATCTAAATATTATCTAGGCACCCCAATGTTAAAAGCAAAATTGCTCTAAATATAATCTGTCAGAAAAATTATACAGTGCCCATTTGTACTGTGTTTTGGAGTATATACACCAACTCAATATTCTCTCTCATGTAAAATGACGAAATTCTAATTTCATGGGAATCGAAAAAAATCTAAATAATATCTAGGCACTTAAAAGTTGCAAAAAATGGCTCTGAATATAGTCTGTTTAGAAAAATATACAATGCCTTATTTTACTCTGTTTTGGAGCATATACACCAACTCAGAATGCTCTCTCAAGTAAAATACCGAAATTCTAATTTTACGTGAATCGAAAAAAATCTAAATAATATCTAGGCACCACAAAGTTAACAGAAAATGTCTCTGAATATAGTATATTAGATAAAATATACAATGCCTTATTGTACTCTGTTGTGGAGTATATACACCAACTCCATATGCTCTCTCATTTAAAATACAGAAATTCTATATTTAAGCGAATCGAAAAAAATCTAAATATTACATAGGCACCCCAATGTTAAATGCAAAATTGCTCTGAATATAGTCTGACAGAAAAAATATACAATGTTCTTTTCTACTCCGTTTTGTAGTATATACACCAACTCAATATGCTCTCTCATGTAAAATACAGAGATTCTAATTTTTCACGAATTGAAAAAATCTAAATAATATCTAGGCGCTCCAAAGTTAAAAGGAAATGGCTCTGAATATAGTCTGTTAGGAAAAATATACAATACTTTATTCTACTCTGTTTTTGAGTATATACACCATCTTAGTTTGCTCTCTCATGTAAAATAGAGAAATTCTAATGTTACCCAAATCGAAAGAATCTAAATATTATCTAGGCACTCCAATGTTAAAAACAAAATTGCTCTGAATATAATCTGTCAGACAAAATACACAATGCCCTATTCTACACTGTTTTGGAGTATAAACACCAACACCATATGCTCTCTTTTGTAAAATACAGACATTCTATATTTAAACGAATCCATAAAAATCTAAATATTATCTTTGCACCCCAATTTTAAAAGCAAAATTGCCCTGAATATAATCTGTCAGAAAAAATATACAATGCCTTATTCTACTCTGTTTTGGAGTATGTACACCAACTCAATATGCTCTCTCATGTAAAATACGGAAATTCTAATTTTACGTGAATCAACGAAAATATAAATATTATCTAGGCACCCGCATGTTAAAAGCAAAATTTCTCTGAATATAATCTGCCAGAAAATATATATGCTCTCTCATGTAAAATACCGAAATTCTAATTTTACGTGAATCGAAAAATATCTAAATAATATATAGGCGCCCCAAAGCTAAAAGAAAATGGCTCTGAATATAATCTGTTAGAGAAAATATACAATGCCCTATTCTACTCTCTTTTGGAGTTTATACACCAACTCAGTATGCTCTCTCGTGTAAAATACCGAAATTCTAATTTTACGTGAATCAAAAAATCTAAATATTACCTAGGCACCCAAATGTTAAAAACAAAATTACTCTGTATATAATCTGTCACAGAAAATATACAATGCCCTATTCTATTATTTTTTTGAGTATATACACCAACCCCATATGCTCTCTCATGTAAAATACCGAAATTCTAATTTTACGCGAATCAAAAAAATCTAAATAATATCTAGGTGCCCCAAAGTTAAAAAAAATATACAATGCCCTATTCTCCTGTATTTTGGAGTATATAAACCAACTCAATATGGTCTCTCATGTAAAATACCAAAATTCTATATTTAAGCGAATCGAAAAAAATCTAAATATTATGTAGGCAGCCCAAAGTTAAACGAAAAATTGCTCTGAAGGTAATGTGTCAGAAAAAATATAGAATACCCTTTTCTACTGTCTTTTGGCGTATATACACCAACTCAATATGCACTCTCATGTAAAATACCGAAATTCTAATTTTACGTGAATCGAAAAAAATCTAAATAATATATAGGCTCCACAAAGTTAAATAAAAATGGCTCTGAATATAGTCTGTTAAAAAAAAATAAACAATGCCCTATTCTACTCTATTTTGGAGTATATACACCAACTCAGTGTGCTCTCTTATGTAAAATACCGAAATTCTAATTCTACCTTAATCGAAAAAATATAAATATTATCTAGGCACCCCAATGTTAAAATCAAAATTTCTCTGAATATAATCTGTCAGAAAAAATATACAATACCCTATTCTACTCTGTTTAGGAGTATATACACCAACGCCATAGGCTCTCTCATGTAAAATACCAAAATTCTGTATTTAACCGAATCGAAAATATCTAAATGCAATCTAGGCAGCACAATGTTAAAAGCAAAATTGCTCTGAATATAATCTCTCAGAAAAAATATACAATGCCCTTTTCTAATTTGTTTTGGCGTATATACACCAACTCAATATGCACTCTCGTGGAAAATACGGAAATTATAATTTCAGGCGAATCAAAAAAAATCTAAATAATACCTAGGCACCCCAAAGTTAAACGAAAATGCCTCTGAATATAGTCTGTTAGAAAAAATATAAAATGCCTTATTCTACTTTGTTTTGGAGTCTACAAACCAACTCAGTATTCTCTCTGATGTAAAATACCGAAATTCTCATTTTACGTGAATCAAAAAAAATCTAAATAATATCTAGGCACCCCAATGTTAAAAACAGAATTGCTCTGAATATAGTCTGTCAGAAAAGATAAACAATGCCCTATTGGACTCTGTTTTGGAGTATATGCACCAACTCCATATGCTCTCTCATGTAAAATACAGAAATTATATATTTTAGTGAATCAAAAAAAATCTAAATATTATCTAGGAACCCCAGTGTTATAAGCAAATTTGCTCTGTATATAATCTGTCAGAGAAAATATACAATGCCCTTTTTTACTCTGTTTTGGAGTATATACACCAACTCAATATGCTCTCTCATGTAAAATACGGAAATTCTCATTTTACGCAAATCGACAAAATTCTAAATAATATCTAGGCACCGCAAAGTTAAAAAGAAATGGCTCTGAATATAGTCTGTTAGAAGAAATACACAATACCTTATTCTACTCTGTTTTTGAGTATATACTCCAACTCAGTTTGCTCTCTCATGTAAAATAGAGAAATTCCAAATTTACCCAAATCGAAAAAATCTAAATATTATCTAGTCACCCCAATGTTAAAAACAAAATTGCTCTGAATATAATCTGTCAGACAAAATATACAATGCCCTATTCTACTCTGTTTTGGAGTATATACACCAACTCCATATGCTCTCTCATGTAAAATACAGACATTCTATATTTAAGCGAATCGAAATAAATGTAAATATTATCTAAGCACCAAAATATCATAAGCAAAATTTCTCTGTATATAATCTGTCAGAGAAAATATAAAATGCCTTATTCTACTCCGTTTTGGAGTATGTACACCAACTCAATATGCTCTCTCATGTAAAATACCGAAATTCTAATTTTACGTGAATCAACGAAAATCTAAATATTATCTAGGCATCCGAATGTAAAAGAAAAATTTCTCTGAATATAATCTGTCAGAAAATATATACAATGCCGTTTTCTACTCGGTTTTGGAGTATATACACCAACTCAATATGCTCTCTCCTGTAAAATACCGAAATTCTAATTTTACATGAATCGAAAAAAATCTAAATAATATCTGGGCGCCCCAAAGCTAAAAGAAAATGGCTCTGAACACAGGCTGTTAGAGAAAATATACAATGCCCTATTCTACTCTCTTGTGGAGTTTATACACCAACTCAATATGCTCTCTCGTGTAAAATACCGAAATGCTAAATTTACGAGAATCAAAAAATATCTAAATATTATGTAGGCACCCCAATGTTAAAAGCAAAATTGCTCTGAATATAATCTGTCAGAAAAAATATACAATGCCTTATTCTACTCTGCTTTAAAGTATATACACCAACTGAGTATGCTCTCTCATATAAAATACCGAAATTCTAATTTTACGGAAATCAAAAAAAAATCTAAATATTACCTAGGCACCCAAATGTTAAAAGCAAAATTTCTCTGAATATAATCTGTCAGAAAAAATTTACAATGCCCTTTTCTACTCTGTTTTGGAGGACCTACAGCAATTCAATAGGCTCTCTCATGTAAAATAGCGTAATTCTATTTTTACGTGAATCGAAAATTCTAAATAATATCTAGACGCCTCACAGTTAAAAGAAAATGGTTCTGAATATAGTCTGTTAGAAAAAAAATACAATGCCCTTTACTACTCTGTTTTGCAGTATATACACCAACTCAATATGCTCTCTCATGTAAAATACTGAAATTCTATATTTAAGCGAATCGAATAAAATCTAAATATTATCTAGGCACCCCAATGTTAAAAGCAAATTTTCTCTGAATACAATCTCTCAGAAAAAATATAAGATGCCCTTTTCTACTCTGTTTTGGGGTATATACACCAACTTAATATGCTCTCTCATGTAAAATAGAGAAACTCCATATTTAAGCGAATTGAAAAAAATCTAAATATTATCTAGTGACCACAATGTTAAAAGCAACCTTGCTCTGAATATAATCTGTCAGAAAAAAATACAATGTTCTTTTCTACTCTGTTTTGTACTATATACACCAACTCAATATGCTCTCTTATGTAAAATACTGAAATTCTAATTCTACCCGAATCAAAAACATCTAAATATTATCTAGGCAACCCAATGTTAAAAGCAACATTGCTCTGAATATAATCTGTCAGAAAAAAATATACAATGTTCCATTCTACTCTGTTTTGGAGTATATACACCAACTCAATATGCTCTCTGATGTAAATACAGAAATTCTATATTTAAGCGTATTGAAAAAAGTCTAAATATTATCTAGGTACCCCTTGATAAAAACAAAATTGCTCTGAATATAATCTGTCAGAAAAAATATACAATACGCTATTCTACTCTGTTTTGGAATATATACACCAACTCCATATTCTCTCTCATGTAAATTACAGAAATTCTAAATTTAAGCGAATCGAAAAAAATCTAAATATTATCTAGGCACCTCAATGTTAAAAGCAAAATTGCTCTGAATATAATCTGTCAGAGAAAATACAAAATGCCATTTTCTACTCTGTGTTGGACTATACACACCAACTCCATATGCTCTCTCATGTAAAATACAGAAATTCTATATTTAAGCGAATTGAAAAAAATCTAAATATTATCTAGTGACCACAATGTTAAAAGCAACCTTGCTCTGAATATAATCTGTCAGAAAAAAATACAATGCCCTTTTCTACTCTCTTTTGTACTATATACACCAACTCAATATGCTCTCTTATGTAAAATACTGAAATTCTAATTCTACCCGAATCAAAAACATCTAAATATTATCTAGGCAACCCAATGTTAAAAGCAACATTGCTCTGAATATAATCTGTCAGAAAAAAATATACAATGTTCCATTCTACTCTGTTTTGGAGTATATACACCAACTCAATATGCTCTCTGATGTAAATACAGAAATTCTATATTTAAGCGTATTGAAAAAAGTCTAAATATTATCTAGGTACCCCTTGATAAAAACAAAATTGCTCTGAATATAATCTGTCAGAAAAAATATACAATACGCTATTCTACTCTGTTTTGGAATATATACACCAACTCCATATTCTCTCTCATGTAAATTACAGAAATTCTAAATTTAAGCGAATCGAAAAAAATCTAAATATTATCTAGGCACCTCAATGTTAAAAGCAAAATTGCTCTGAATATAATCTGTCAGAGAAAATACAAAATGCCATTTTCTAGTCTGTGTTGGACTATACACACCAACTCCATATGCTCTCTCAAGTAAAATACAGAAATTCTATATTTAAGCGAATCGAATAAAATCTAAATATTATCTAGGCACCCCAATATTAAAAGCAAATTTGCTCTGAATACAATCTCTCAGAAAAAATATAAGATGCCCTTTTCTACTCTGTTTTGTAGTACATACACCAACTCATTATGCTCTTTCATGTAAAATACCAAATTCTAATTTTATGCAAATCGAAAAAATCTAAATAATATCGAGGCGCCCCAGAGTTAAAAGAAAATGGCTCTGAATACAGTCTGTTTTAAAAAATATACAATGCCTTATTCTACTGTGTTTTGGAGTATATACACCAAGTCAGTGTGCTCCCTCATGTAAAATAAAGAAATTCTAATTTTAAACGAATCTAAAAAATCTAAATATTATCTAGGTGACCAAATGTTAAAAACAAAATTGCCCTGAATATAATCTGTCAGAAAAAATATACAATGCCGTATTCTACTCTAATTTGGAGTATATACACCAACTCCATATGCTCTGTCATGTAAAATACAGAAATTCTATATTTATTCGAATCGAAATAAATCTAAATATTATGTAGGCACTCCAATGTTGAAAACAAAATTGCTCTGAATATAATGTGTCAGAAAAAATATGCAATGCCCTGTTCTACTCTGTTTTGGTGTATATACACCAACTCCATATGCTCTCTCATGTAAAATAACGAAATTCTAAATTTACGTGGTTCAAAAAAAATCTAAACATTATTAGGCACCCGAATATAAAAAGCAAAATTGCTCTGAATATAATCTGTCAGAATAAATATACAATGCCCTTTTCTTCTCTGTTTTGTAGTATAAACACCAACTCAATATGCTCTGTCATGTAAAATACAGAAATTTGAATTCCACCGGAATCGAAATAATGTAATTATTATCTAGGCACCCCAATGTGAAAACCAAAATTGCTCTGAATATAATCTGTTAGAAAAAATAGACAATGCCCTATTGTACTCTGTTTTAAAGTATATACACCAACTCCATATGCTCTCTCATGTAAAATACAGAAATTCTAATTCTACCCGAAACGAAATTATCTAAATATTATCTAGGCACCACAATGTTAACAAAAAAATCGCTCTGAATATAATCTGTCAGAAGAAATATACAATGCCCTATTCTACTCTGTTTTGGAGTATATGCACCACCTCAGTATGCTCTCTCATATAAAATACCAAAATTCTAATTTTACGTGAATCCAAAAAAATCTAAATATTATTTATGCACCCCAACGGTAAAAGCAAAATTGCTCTCAATATATTCTGTCAGAGAAAATATGCAATGCCTTATTGTACTCTGTTTTGGAGTATATACACCAACTCAGTATGCTCTCTCATGTAAAATACCGAAATTCTATATTTAAGCGAATCGAAAAAAATCTAAATATTATCTAGACACCCCAATGTTAAAAGCAAAATTGCTCTGAATATAATCTGTCAGAAAAAATATACAATGCTTTTTTATACTCTTTTTTGTAGTATATACACCAACTCAATATGCTCTCTCTTATAAAATACCGAAATTCTAATTTTACGTGAATCGAAAGAATTCTAAATAATATGTAGGCGCCCTAAGTTAAAAGAAAATGGTTCTAAATATAGTCTGTAAGAAAAATATAAAATGCCTTATTCTTCTCTGTTTTGGGGTATATACACCAACAAAGTATGCTCTGTCATGTAAAATACTGAAATTCTAAATTTACGTCAATCAAAATAAATCTAAATATTATCTAGGCACCCCAATGTTAAAAACAAAATTGCTCTGAATGTAATCTGTCAGAAAAAATATACAATGCCTTATTCTACTCTGTTTTAAAGTATGTACACCAACTCCATATGCTCTCTCATGTAAAATATAGAAATTCTAATTCTACCCGAATCGCAAAAATCTTAATATTATCTAGACACCCCAATGTTAAAAACTAAATTGCTCTGAATATAATCTGTCAGAGAAAATATACAATGCCCTATTCTACTCTGTTTTGGAGTATATACACCAACTCCATATGCTCTCTCATGTAAAATACCGAAATTCTAATTTTAAGTGAATTGATAAACTTCTAAATATTATCTAGGCACCGCAATGTTAAAAACAAAATTGCTCTGAATAAAATATGTCAGAAAAAATGTACAATGCCCTTTTATACTCTGTTTTGCAGTATATACACCAACTTTATATGCTCTCTCATGTAAAATACAGAAATTCTAACTTTCCGTGAATCGAAAAAAATGTAAATAATACCTAGGCGCCTAAAAGTTCAACGAAAATGGCTCTGAATATAGTCTGTTAGAAAAAATACACAATGCCTTATTCTACTCTGTTTTGGAGTATATACACCAACTCAGGATGCTCTCTCATGTAAAATATAGAAATTCTAATTCTACCCGAATCACAAAAATCTAAATATTATCTAGGCACCCCAATGTTAATAACAAAATTGATCTGAATATAATCTGTCAGAGAAAATATACAATGCCCTATTCTACTTTGTTTTGGAGTATATACACCAACTCAATATGCTCTCTCATGTAAAATACGGAAATTCTAATTTTAGGCGAATCAAAAAAAGTCTAAATAATATCTAGGCGCCCCAAAGTTAAAAGAAAATGGCTCTGAATATAGCCTGTTAGAAAAAATATACAATGCCCTATTCTAGTCTGTTTTGGAATATATACACAAACTCAGTATGCTCTCTCATGTATTATACAGAAATTGTAATTTTACGTGAATCGAAGAAAATCTAAATATTATTTAGGCACCCGAATGTTAAAAACAAAATTGCTCTGAATAAAATCTGTCAGAAAAAATATACAATGCCCTATTCTACTCTGTTTTGGACTATATACACCAACTCCATATGCTCTCTCATGTAAAATACAGAAATTCTGTATTTAAGCAAATTGAAAAAAATCTAAATATCATCTAGGCACCGCAATGTTAAAAGCAAAATTGCTCTGAATATAATCTGTCAGAAAAAATATACAATGCCGTTTTCTACTCTGTTTTGGAGAATATACACCAACTCAATATGCTCTCTCATGGAAAATAGCGAAATTCTAATGTTACGCAAATCGAAAAAAATCTAAACAATATCTAGGTTCCCCAAAGTTAAAAGAAAATGTCTCTGAATATAGTCTGTTATAAAAAATATACAACGCTTTATTCTACTCTGTTATAAAGTATATACACCAACTCAGTATGCTCTCTCATGTAAAATACCGAAATTCTAATTTTACCCGAATCAAAACAATCTAAATATTATTTAGGCACCCCAATGATAAAAACAAAATTGCTCAGAATATAATCTGTCAGAAAATATATACAATGCCCTATTCTCTGTTTTGTAGTATATACACCAACTCAACTCAATATGCTCTCTCATGTAAAATAACGAAATTCTAATTTTACGTGAATCGAAGAAAATCTAAATAATGTCTAGGCGCCCGAAAAATAAAAGAAAATGGCGCTGAATATAGTCTGTTAGAAAAAATATACAATGCCTTATTCTACTTTGTTTTGGAGTATATACACCAAATCAGTATGCTCTCTCATATAAAATACAGAAATTCTAATTTTACCCGAATTGAAAATGTCTAAATATTATCTAGGCACCCAAATGTTAAAAACCAAATTGCTCTTAATATAATCTGTCAGAAAAAATATACAATGCCCTATTCTACTCTGTTATGGAGTATATACACCAACTCAATATGCCCTCTCATGTAAAATACAGAAATTCTATATTTAGGAGAATCGAAAAACTACCTAAATATTATCTAGGCACCCCAGTGTTAAAAGCAAAATTACTCTGAAAATAATAGGCCATAAAAAATACACAGTGCCCTTTTCTACTCTGTTTTGGAGTATATACACCTATTCAATATGCTCTCTCATGTAAAATAATGAAAATCTAATTATACGTGAATCGAAAAAAATCTAAATAATATCTAGGTGCTTCAAAGTTAAAAGAAAATGGCTCTGAATATAATCTGTCAGAAAATATATACAATGCCTTATTCTACTCTGTTATGGAGTATATACACCAACTCAGTATGCTCTCTCATGTAAAATTGAGAAATTCTAATTTTACCTGAATCGAAAAAAATTAAATATTATCTAGGAACCCCAATGTTAAAAACAAAATTGCTCTGAACATAATCTGTCAGAAAAAATATACAATGCCCTATTCTCTGTTATGTAGTATATACTCCAACTCAACTCAATATGCTCTCTCATGTAAAATACAGAAATCTAATTTTACCCGAATTTAAAAAATCTAAATATCGTCTAGGCCCCCCAATGTTAAAAACAAAATTTCTCTGAATATATTCTGTCAAATATACAATGCTCTATTCTACTCTGTTTTGGAGTATATACACCAACTCAGTATGCTCTCTCATGTAAAATACAGAAATTCTAACTTTACCCGAATTGAAAAAACCTAAATAATATCTAGGCACCCCAATGTTAAAAACAAAATTGATCTGAATATAATCTGTCAGAAAAAATATACAATGCCCTATTCTACTCTGTTTTGGAGTATATACACCAACTCAATATGCTCACTCGTGTGAAATACAGAAATTCTAATTTTACCCGAATCGAAAAAATCTAAATATTATCTAGGCACCCCAATGTTAAAAGCAAAATTGCTCTGAATATACTCTGTCAGAAAAAATACACAATGCCCTTTTCTACTCTCTTTTGGAGTATATAAACAAACTTAATATGCTCTCTCATGTAAAATACACAAATTCTAATTTTACGCGAATTAAAAAAAATCTAAATAATATCTAGGCACTCCAAAGTAAAAAGAAAATGCCTCTGAATATAGTCTGTTAGAAAAAATATACAATGCCTTATTTTACTTTGTTTTGGAGTAAATACACCAACTCATTATGCTCTCTCATGTCAAATACCGCAATTCTAATTTTTCGTGAATCGAAAAAAATCTAAATAGTATCTAGGCACACCAATGTTAAAAGCTGCTGTGAATATAATCTGTCAAAAATAATATACAATGCCATTTTCTACTTTGTTTTTTAGTATATACACCAACTCTACCTGCTCTCTCATATAAAATACAGAAATTCTATATTTCAGCAAAGCAAAAAAAATCTAAATAATATCTAGGCGCTCCTAAGTAAAAAGAAAATGGTTCTGAAAATAGTCTGTTAGAAAAAATATACAATGCCTTATTCTACTCTGTTTTGGAGTAAATACACTAACTGAGTATGCTCTCTCATGTAAAATACCGAAATTCTAATTTTATGTGAATCGAAAATATCTAAATATTATCTAGGCACCCCAATGTTAAAAGCAAAATTGCTCTGAGTATAATCTGTCAGAAAAAATATACAAGCCCTTTTCTACTCTTTATTGGAGTATATATACAAACTCAATATGCTCTCTCACATAAAATACCCAAATTCTAATTTTACGCGAATCGAAAAAAATCTAAATAATATCTAGGCGTGGCAGAGTTAAAAGAAAATGGCTCTGAATATAGTCTGTTAAAATCAATATACAATGCCTTATTCTACTCTGTTTTGCAGTAAATACACCAACTCAGTATGCTCTCTCATGTAAAATACAGAAATTCTAATTTTACCAGAATCGAAAAAATCTAAATATTATCTAGGATTCCCAATGTTAAAAACAAAATTGCTCTGAATATAAACTGTCAGAAAAAATATACAATGCCCTATTCTACTCTGTTTTTGAGTATATACGCCAACTCGACCTGCTCTCTCATGTAAAATATACAAATTCTATATTTCACCGAATCAAACAAAATCTAAATATTATCCAGGCACCCCAACGTTAATAGCAAAATTTCTCTAAATATAATCTGTCAGAAAAAATATACAATGCCCTTTTCTACTATGTTTTGGAGTATATACACCAAATCAATATGCTCTCTCATGTAAAATAACGAACTTCTAATTTTACGTGAATCGAAAAAAATCTAAATATTACCTAGGCACCCCAATGTTAAAAGCAAATTTCCTCTGAATATAATCTGTAAGAAAAAATATACAATGCCCTTTTCTACTCTGTTTTGTACTATATACACCAACTCAATATGTTCTCTCATGTAAAATACAGACATTCTAATTTTACACGAATCGAAAAAATCTAAATATTATCTAGGCACCCCAATGTTAAAAACAAAATTGCTCTGAATATAATCTGTCAGAAAAAATATACAATGCCCTATTCTACTCTGTTTTCGAGTATATACACAAACTAAATATGCTCTCTCATATAAAATACCGAAATTCTTATTTTACGTGAATCGAAAACAATTTAAATAATATCTAGGCGCCCCAAAGTTAAAAGAAAATGGCTCTGAATATAGTCTGTTAGAAAAAATATTCAATGCCTTATTCTACTCTCTTTTGGAATATATACACCAACTCAGTATGCTCTCTCATATAAAATACAGAAATTATAATATTACCTGAATCAAAAAAGTCTAAATATTATCTAGGAACCCAATGTTAAAAGCAAAATTACTCTTAATATAATCTGTCAGAAAAAATATACAATGCCCTATTCTACTCTGTTTTGGAGTATATACACCAACTCCATATGATCTCTCATGTAAAATACAGAAATTCATTATTTTAGCGAATCGGAAAAAATCTAAATATTATCTATGCACCTCAATGTTAAAAGCAAAATTGCTCTGAATATTATCTTTCAGAGAAAATATACAATGCCCTTTTTTACTCTGTTTTGTAGTATATACACAAACTCTATATGCTCTCTCATGTAAAATACCCAAATTCTAATTTTACGCAAATCAAAAAAAATCTAAATAATATCTAGGCACGCCAATGTTCAAAGCAAAATTGCTCCGAATATAATCCGTCAGAAAAAATATACAATGTCCTATTCTACTCTGTTTTGGAGTATATACAGCAACTCAGTATGATCTCTCATGTAAAATACCGAAATCCTAATTTTACGTGAATCCAAAAAAATCTAAATATTATCTAGGCACCTCAATGATAATAGTAAAATTGTTCTAAATATACTCTGTCAGAAAAAATATATAATGCCCTTTTCTACTCTTTTTTGGAGTATATACACAAACTCAATATGCTGTCTCATGTAAAATACCAAAATTCTAATTTTACGTGAATCGAAAAAAACTAAATCATATCTAGGCGCCCCAAAGTTAAAAGAAAATGGCTGTGAATATAGTGTGTTAGAAAAAAATATAAAATGCCTTATTCTACTCTGTTTTGGAGTATATACACGAACTCAGTATGCTCTCTCGATAAAATACGGAAATTCTACTTTTACACGAATCGAAAAACTCTAAATATTATCTTGGCACTCAAATGCTAATAACAAAATTGCTCTGAATATAATCTGTCAGAAAAAATATACAATGTCCTATTCAACTGTGTTTTGAAGTATATGAACCAACTGAATATGCTCTCTCATGTAAAATACAGAAATTCTATATTTAAGCAAATCGAAAAAAATCTAAATATTCTCTAGGCACCCCAATGTTAATAGAGAAATTGCTCTGAATATAATCTGTAAGAATAAATATACAATGCCCATTTCTACTCTGTTTTGGAGTGTATACACCAACTGCATATTCTCTCTCATGTAAAATAAAGAAATTCTATATTAAAGTGAATCGAAAAAAATCTAAATATTATCTAAAAACTTCAATGTTGAAAGCAAAATTTCTCTGAATAAAATCTGTCAGAAAAAATATACAATGCCTTTTTCGACTCTGCTTTGTAGTATATACACCTAATTAATATGGTCTCTCATGTAAAATACCAAAATTCTAATTTTACACGAATCAAAAAAAATCTAAATAATATCTAGGACCCCAAAGTTAAAAGAAAATGGTTCTGAATATTGTTTGTTAGAGAAAATATACAATAACTTATTCTACTCTGTTTTGGAGGAAATACACCAACTCAGTATGCTCTCTCATGTAAAATACAGAAATTCTGATTTTACCCGATTCGAAATAATCTAAATATTATCTAGGCACCCCAATGTTGAAAAAAAAATTGCTCTGAATATGATCTATCAGAAAAAATATACAATTCCCTATTCTACGCTTTTTGGAGTATATACACAAACTCCATATACTCTCATGTGAAATACAGAAATTCTAATTTTACCAGAATCGAAAATATCTAAATATTATCTAGGCACCCCAATGTTAAAAACGAAATTGCTCTGAATATAATCGGTCAGAAAAAATATACAATGCCCTGTTTTACTCTGTTTTGGAGTATGTACACCAAATCAATTGGTTCTCTCATGTAAAATACCAAAACTCTCATTTTACGTGAATCGAAAAAAATGTGAAGAATATCTAGGCACCTCAAATTTAACAGAAAATTGCTCTGAATATAGTCTGTTAGAAAAAATATACAATGCCCTATTCTACTTTGTTTTGGAGTATATACACCAACTCAGTATGCACTCTCAAGGTAAATACAAAAATTCTAAATTTACCCAAATCGAAAAAAATCTAAATATTATCTAGGCACCCCAATGTTAAAAGCAAAATTGCTCTGAATATAATCTGTCAGAAAAATATACAATTTCTTTTTCTACTCAGTTTTGGAGTATATACACCAACTCCATATGCTCTCTCATGTAAAATACAGAAATTCTATATTAAAGCGAATCGAAAATAATCTAAACGTTATTTAGGCACCCCAATCTTGAAAGCAAAATTGCTCTGAATATAATCAGTCAGAGAAAATATATAATGCTTTTTTCTACTCTGTTTTGTAGAATATACAGCAACTCAATATGCTCTCTCATGTAAAATACACGACTTCTAATTTAACCTGAAACGAAAAAATCTAAATATTATCTAGGCAACCCAATGTTAAAAGCAACATTGCTCTGAATTTAATCTGTCATAAAAAAATATACAATATTCCATTCTACTCTGTTTTGGAGTATATACACCAACTCAATATGCTCTCTGATGTAAAATACAGAAATTCTATATTTTAGCGTATTGAAAAAAATCTAAATATTATCTAGGCACCCCTTGTTTAAAACAAAATTTCTCTGAATATAATCTGTCAGAAAAAAATACAATACCCTATTCTACTCTGTTTTGGAGTATATACACCAACTCCATATTCTCTCTCATTTAAATTACAGAAATTCAAAATTTAAGCGAACCGAAAAAAATCTAAATATTATCTAGGCACCTCAATGTTAAAAGAAAAATTGCTCTGAATATAATCTGTCAGAGAAAATACAAAATGCCATTTTCGACTCTGTGTTGGACTATATACATCAACTCCATATGCTCTCTCATGTAAAATACAGAAATTCTATATTTAAGCGAATCTAATAAAATCTAAATATTATCTAGGCACCCCAATGTTAAAGCAAATTTGCTCTGAATACAATCTGTCAGAAAAAATATAAGATGCCCTTGTCTACTCTGTTTTGTAGTACATACACCAACTCAATATGCTCTCTCATGTAAAATACCAAATTCTAATTTTATGCAAATCGAAAAAAAATCTAAATAATATCGAGGCGCCCCAAAGTTCAAAGAAATGGCTCTGAATATAGTCTGTTTTAAAAAATATACAATGCCTTATTCTACTGTGTTTTGGAGTATATACACCAACTCAGTGTGCTCTCTCATGTAAAATAAAGAAATTCTAATTTTAAACGAATCTAAAAAATCTAAATATTATCTAGGCAACCCAATGTTAAAAACAAAATTGCCCTGAATATAATCTGTCAGAAAATATATACAATGCCGTATTCTACTCTAATTTGGAGTATATATACCAACTCCATATGCTCTGTCATGTAAAATACAGAAATTCTATATTTATGCGAATCAAAATAAATCTAAATATTATGTAGGCACTCCAATGTTAAACACAAAATTTCTCTGAATATAATGTGTCAGAAAAAATATGCAATGCCCTGTTCTACTCTGTTTTGGTGTATATACACCAACTCCATATGCTCTCTCATGTAAAGTAACGAAATTCTAAATTTACGTGGTTCGAAAAAAATCTAAACATTATTAAACACCCGAATATTAAAAGCAAAATTGCTCTGAATATAATATGTCAGAATAAATATACAATGCCCTTTTCTACTCTGTTTTGTAGTATAAACACCAACTCAATATGCTCTGTCATGTAAAATACAGAAATTTGAATTCCACCAGAATCGAAATAATGTAATTATTATCTAGGCACCCCAATGTTAAAACCAAAATTGCTCTGAATATAATCTGTCAGAAAAAATAGACAATGCCCTATTGTACTCTGTTTTAAAGTATATACACCAACTCCATATGCTCTCTCATGTAAAATACAGAAATTCTAATTCTACCCGAAACGAAATTATCTAAATATTATCTAGGCACCACAATGTTAAGAAAAAAATCGCTCTGAATATAATCTGTCAGAAAAAATATACAATGCCCTGTTCTACACTGTTTCGGAGTATATGCACCACCTCAGGATGCTTTCTCATATAAAATACCAAAATTCTAATTTTACGTGAATCCAAAAAAATCTAAATATTATGTATACACCCCAACGGTAAAAGCAAAATTGCTCTCAATATATTCTGTCAGAGAAAATATGTAATGCCCTATTGTACTCTGTTTTGGAGTATATACACCAACTCAGTATGCTCTCTCATGTAAAATACCGAAATTCTAACTTTACGTGAATCAAAAAAAATCTAAATATTATCTAGGCACCCCAAAGCTAAAAGCAAAATTTCTCTGAATGTAATCTTTCAGAAAAAAACTACAATGCCCTATTTTATTCTTTTTTGGTGTATATACACCAACTCAATATGCTCTGACATGTAAAATAGCGAAATTACAATTTTACGTGAATCGAAAAAAAATGTAAATAATATCTAGGCGCTTCAAAGTTAAAAGAAAATGGCTCTGAATATAGTCTGTTAGAAAAAATATACAATGCCTTATTCTACTCTTTTTTAAAGTATATACAAAAACTCAGTATGCTCTCTCAGGTTAAATACCGAAATTCTAAATTTACGTTAACCAACAAAAAATCTAAATATTTTCTAGGCACCCCAATGTTAAAACTAAAATTGCTCTGAATATAATCTGTCAGAGAAAATACACAATGACTTATTCTACGCTGTTTTAAAGTATATACACCAACTCTGTATGCTCTCTCGTTTAAAATACCGAAATTCTAATTGAACGCGAATCAAAAAAAAATCTAAATAATATCTAGGCACTTAAAAGTTAAAAGAACATGGCTGTGAATACAGTCTCTTAGAAAAAATATAGAATGCCTTATTCTACTCTGTTTTGGAGTATCTACACCAACTCCATATGCTCTCTCAAGTAAAATACAGAAATTCTATATTTAAGCGAATCGAAAAAAATCTAAATATTATCTAGGCACCCCAATGTTAAAAGCAAAATTGCTCTAAATATAATCTGTCAGAAAAATTATACAGTGCCCATTTGTACTGTGTTTTGGAGTATATACACCAACTCAATATTCTCTCTCATGTAAAATGACGAAATTCTAATTTCATGGGAATCGAAAAAAATCTAAATAATATCTAGGCACTTAAAAGTTGCAAAAAATGGCTCTGAATATAGTCTGTTTAGAAAAATATACAATGCCTTATTTTACTCTGTTTTGGAGCATATACACCAACTCAGAATGCTCTCTCAAGTAAAATACCGAAATTCTAATTTTACGTGAATCGAAAAAAATCTAAATAATATCTAGGCACCACAAAGTTAACAGAAAATGTCTCTGAATATAGTATATTAGATAAAATATACAATGCCTTATTGTACTCTGTTGTGGAGTATATACACCAACTCCATATGCTCTCTCATTTAAAATACAGAAATTCTATATTTAAGCGAATCGAAAAAAATCTAAATATTACATAGGCACCCCAATGTTAAATGCAAAATTGCTCTGAATATAGTCTGACAGAAAAAATATACAATGTTCTTTTCTACTCCGTTTTGTAGTATATACACCAACTCAATATGCTCTCTCATGTAAAATACAGAGATTCTAATTTTTCACGAATTGAAAAAATCTAAATAATATCTAGGCGCTCCAAAGTTAAAAGGAAATGGCTCTGAATATAGTCTGTTAGGAAAAATATACAATACTTTATTCTACTCTGTTTTTGAGTATATACACCATCTTAGTTTGCTCTCTCATGTAAAATAGAGAAATTCTAATGTTACCCAAATCGAAAGAATCTAAATATTATCTAGGCACTCCAATGTTAAAAACAAAATTGCTCTGAATATAATCTGTCAGACAAAATACACAATGCCCTATTCTACACTGTTTTGGAGTATAAACACCAACACCATATGCTCTCTTTTGTAAAATACAGACATTCTATATTTAAACGAATCCATAAAAATCTAAATATTATCTTTGCACCCCAATTTTAAAAGCAAAATTGCCCTGAATATAATCTGTCAGAAAAAATATACAATGCCTTATTCTACTCTGTTTTGGAGTATGTACACCAACTCAATATGCTCTCTCATGTAAAATACGGAAATTCTAATTTTACGTGAATCAACGAAAATATAAATATTATCTAGGCACCCGCATGTTAAAAGCAAAATTTCTCTGAATATAATCTGCCAGAAAATATATATGCTCTCTCATGTAAAATACCGAAATTCTAATTTTACGTGAATCGAAAAATATCTAAATAATATATAGGCGCCCCAAAGCTAAAAGAAAATGGCTCTGAATATAATCTGTTAGAGAAAATATACAATGCCCTATTCTACTCTCTTTTGGAGTTTATACACCAACTCAGTATGCTCTCTCGTGTAAAATACCGAAATTCTAATTTTACGTGAATCAAAAAATCTAAATATTACCTAGGCACCCAAATGTTAAAAACAAAATTACTCTGTATATAATCTGTCACAGAAAATATACAATGCCCTATTCTATTATTTTTTTGAGTATATACACCAACCCCATATGCTCTCTCATGTAAAATACCGAAATTCTAATTTTACGTGAATCAAAAAAATCTAAATAATATCTAGGTGCCCCAAAGTTAAAAAAAATATACAATGCCCTATTCTCCTGTATTTTGGAGTATATAAACCAACTCAATATGGTCTCTCATGTAAAATACCAAAATTCTATATTTAAGCGAATCGAAAAAAATCTAAATATTATGTAGGCAGCCCAAAGTTAAACGAAAAATTGCTCTGAAGGTAATGTGTCAGAAAAAATATAGAATACCCTTTTCTACTGTCTTTTGGCGTATATACACCAACTCAATATGCACTCTCATGTAAAATACCGAAATTCTAATTTTACGTGAATCGAAAAAAATCTAAATAATATATAGGCTCCACAAAGTTAAATAAAAATGGCTCTGAATATAGTCTGTTAAAAAAAAATAAACAATGCCCTATTCTACTCTATTTTGGAGTATATACACCAACTCAGTGTGCTCTCTTATGTAAAATACCGAAATTCTAATTCTACCTTAATCGAAAAAATATAAATATTATCTAGGCACCCCAATGTTAAAATCAAAATTTCTCTGAATATAATCTGTCAGAAAAAATATACAATACCCTATTCTACTCTGTTTAGGAGTATATACACCAACGCCATAGGCTCTCTCATGTAAAATACCAAAATTCTGTATTTAACCGAATCGAAAATATCTAAATGCAATCTAGGCAGCACAATGTTAAAAGCAAAATTGCTCTGAATATAATCTCTCAGAAAAAATATACAATGCCCTTTTCTAATTTGTTTTGGCGTATATACACCAACTCAATATGCACTCTCGTGGAAAATACGGAAATTATAATTTCAGGCGAATCAAAAAAAATCTAAATAATACCTAGGCACCCCAAAGTTAAACGAAAATGCCTCTGAATATAGTCTGTTAGAAAAAATATAAAATGCCTTATTCTACTTTGTTTTGGAGTCTACAAACCAACTCAGTATTCTCTCTGATGTAAAATACCGAAATTCTCATTTTACGTGAATCAAAAAAAATCTAAATAATATCTAGGCACCCCAATGTTAAAAACAGAATTGCTCTGAATATAGTCTGTCAGAAAAGATAAACAATGCCCTATTGGACTCTGTTTTGGAGTATATGCACCAACTCCATATGCTCTCTCATGTAAAATACAGAAATTATATATTTTAGTGAATCAAAAAAAATCTAAATATTATCTAGGAACCCCAGTGTTATAAGCAAATTTGCTCTGTATATAATCTGTCAGAGAAAATATACAATGCCCTTTTTTACTCTGTTTTGGAGTATATACACCAACTCAATATGCTCTCTCATGTAAAATACGGAAATTCTCATTTTACGCAAATCGACAAAATTCTAAATAATATCTAGGCACCGCAAAGTTAAAAAGAAATGGCTCTGAATATAGTCTGTTAGAAGAAATACACAATACCTTATTCTACTCTGTTTTTGAGTATATACTCCAACTCAGTTTGCTCTCTCATGTAAAATAGAGAAATTCCAAATTTACCCAAATCGAAAAAATCTAAATATTATCTAGTCACCCCAATGTTAAAAACAAAATTGCTCTGAATATAATCTGTCAGACAAAATATACAATGCCCTATTCTACTCTGTTTTGGAGTATATACACCAACTCCATATGCTCTCTCATGTAAAATACAGACATTCTATATTTAAGCGAATCGAAATAAATGTAAATATTATCTAAGCACCAAAATATCATAAGCAAAATTTCTCTGTATATAATCTGTCAGAGAAAATATAAAATGCCTTATTCTACTCCGTTTTGGAGTATGTACACCAACTCAATATGCTCTCTCATGTAAAATACCGAAATTCTAATTTTACGTGAATCAACGAAAATCTAAATATTATCTAGGCATCCGAATGTAAAAGAAAAATTTCTCTGAATATAATCTGTCAGAAAATATATACAATGCCGTTTTCTACTCGGTTTTGGAGTATATACACCAACTCAATATGCTCTCTCCTGTAAAATACCGAAATTCTAATTTTACATGAATCGAAAAAAATCTAAATAATATCTGGGCGCCCCAAAGCTAAAAGAAAATGGCTCTGAACACAGGCTGTTAGAGAAAATATACAATGCCCTATTCTACTCTCTTGTGGAGTTTATACACCAACTCAATATGCTCTCTCGTGTAAAATACCGAAATGCTAAATTTACGAGAATCAAAAAATATCTAAATATTATGTAGGCACCCCAATGTTAAAAGCAAAATTGCTCTGAATATAATCTGTCAGAAAAAATATACAATGCCTTATTCTACTCTGCTTTAAAGTATATACACCAACTGAGTATGCTCTCTCATATAAAATACCGAAATTCTAATTTTACGGAAATCAAAAAAAAATCTAAATATTACCTAGGCACCCAAATGTTAAAAGCAAAATTTCTCTGAATATAATCTGTCAGAAAAAATTTACAATGCCCTTTTCTACTCTGTTTTGGAGGACCTACAGCAATTCAATAGGCTCTCTCATGTAAAATAGCGTAATTCTATTTTTACGTGAATCGAAAATTCTAAATAATATCTAGACGCCTCACAGTTAAAAGAAAATGGTTCTGAATATAGTCTGTTAGAAAAAAAATACAATGCCCTTTACTACTCTGTTTTGCAGTATATACACCAACTCAATATGCTCTCTCATGTAAAATACTGAAATTCTATATTTAAGCGAATCGAATAAAATCTAAATATTATCTAGGCACCCCAATGTTAAAAGCAAATTTTCTCTGAATACAATCTCTCAGAAAAAATATAAGATGCCCTTTTCTACTCTGTTTTGGGGTATATACACCAACTTAATATGCTCTCTCATGTAAAATAGAGAAACTCCATATTTAAGCGAATTGAAAAAAATCTAAATATTATCTAGTGACCACAATGTTAAAAGCAACCTTGCTCTGAATATAATCTGTCAGAAAAAAATACAATGTTCTTTTCTACTCTGTTTTGTACTATATACACCAACTCAATATGCTCTCTTATGTAAAATACTGAAATTCTAATTCTACCCGAATCAAAAACATCTAAATATTATCTAGGCAACCCAATGTTAAAAGCAACATTGCTCTGAATATAATCTGTCAGAAAAAAATATACAATGTTCCATTCTACTCTGTTTTGGAGTATATACACCAACTCAATATGCTCTCTGATGTAAATACAGAAATTCTATATTTAAGCGTATTGAAAAAAGTCTAAATATTATCTAGGTACCCCTTGATAAAAACAAAATTGCTCTGAATATAATCTGTCAGAAAAAATATACAATACGCTATTCTACTCTGTTTTGGAATATATACACCAACTCCATATTCTCTCTCATGTAAATTACAGAAATTCTAAATTTAAGCGAATCGAAAAAAATCTAAATATTATCTAGGCACCTCAATGTTAAAAGCAAAATTGCTCTGAATATAATCTGTCAGAGAAAATACAAAATGCCATTTTCTACTCTGTGTTGGACTATACACACCAACTCCATATGCTCTCTCATGTAAAATACAGAAATTCTATATTTAAGCGAATTGAAAAAAATCTAAATATTATCTAGTGACCACAATGTTAAAAGCAACCTTGCTCTGAATATAATCTGTCAGAAAAAAATACAATGCCCTTTTCTACTCTCTTTTGTACTATATACACCAACTCAATATGCTCTCTTATGTAAAATACTGAAATTCTAATTCTACCCGAATCAAAAACATCTAAATATTATCTAGGCAACCCAATGTTAAAAGCAACATTGCTCTGAATATAATCTGTCAGAAAAAAATATACAATGTTCCATTCTACTCTGTTTTGGAGTATATACACCAACTCAATATGCTCTCTGATGTAAATACAGAAATTCTATATTTAAGCGTATTGAAAAAAGTCTAAATATTATCTAGGTACCCCTTGATAAAAACAAAATTGCTCTGAATATAATCTGTCAGAAAAAATATACAATACGCTATTCTACTCTGTTTTGGAATATATACACCAACTCCATATTCTCTCTCATGTAAATTACAGAAATTCTAAATTTAAGCGAATCGAAAAAAATCTAAATATTATCTAGGCACCTCAATGTTAAAAGCAAAATTGCTCTGAATATAATCTGTCAGAGAAAATACAAAATGCCATTTTCTAGTCTGTGTTGGACTATACACACCAACTCCATATGCTCTCTCAAGTAAAATACAGAAATTCTATATTTAAGCGAATCGAATAAAATCTAAATATTATCTAGGCACCCCAATATTAAAAGCAAATTTGCTCTGAATACAATCTCTCAGAAAAAATATAAGATGCCCTTTTCTACTCTGTTTTGTAGTACATACACCAACTCATTATGCTCTTTCATGTAAAATACCAAATTCTAATTTTATGCAAATCGAAAAAATCTAAATAATATCGAGGCGCCCCAGAGTTAAAAGAAAATGGCTCTGAATACAGTCTGTTTTAAAAAATATACAATGCCTTATTCTACTGTGTTTTGGAGTATATACACCAAGTCAGTGTGCTCCCTCATGTAAAATAAAGAAATTCTAATTTTAAACGAATCTAAAAAATCTAAATATTATCTAGGTGACCAAATGTTAAAAACAAAATTGCCCTGAATATAATCTGTCAGAAAAAATATACAATGCCGTATTCTACTCTAATTTGGAGTATATACACCAACTCCATATGCTCTGTCATGTAAAATACAGAAATTCTATATTTATTCGAATCGAAATAAATCTAAATATTATGTAGGCACTCCAATGTTGAAAACAAAATTGCTCTGAATATAATGTGTCAGAAAAAATATGCAATGCCCTGTTCTACTCTGTTTTGGTGTATATACACCAACTCCATATGCTCTCTCATGTAAAATAACGAAATTCTAAATTTACGTGGTTCAAAAAAAATCTAAACATTATTAGGCACCCGAATATAAAAAGCAAAATTGCTCTGAATATAATCTGTCAGAATAAATATACAATGCCCTTTTCTTCTCTGTTTTGTAGTATAAACACCAACTCAATATGCTCTGTCATGTAAAATACAGAAATTTGAATTCCACCGGAATCGAAATAATGTAATTATTATCTAGGCACCCCAATGTGAAAACCAAAATTGCTCTGAATATAATCTGTTAGAAAAAATAGACAATGCCCTATTGTACTCTGTTTTAAAGTATATACACCAACTCCATATGCTCTCTCATGTAAAATACAGAAATTCTAATTCTACCCGAAACGAAATTATCTAAATATTATCTAGGCACCACAATGTTAACAAAAAAATCGCTCTGAATATAATCTGTCAGAAGAAATATACAATGCCCTATTCTACTCTGTTTTGGAGTATATGCACCACCTCAGTATGCTCTCTCATATAAAATACCAAAATTCTAATTTTACGTGAATCCAAAAAAATCTAAATATTATTTATGCACCCCAACGGTAAAAGCAAAATTGCTCTCAATATATTCTGTCAGAGAAAATATGCAATGCCTTATTGTACTCTGTTTTGGAGTATATACACCAACTCAGTATGCTCTCTCATGTAAAATACCGAAATTCTATATTTAAGCGAATCGAAAAAAATCTAAATATTATCTAGACACCCCAATGTTAAAAGCAAAATTGCTCTGAATATAATCTGTCAGAAAAAATATACAATGCTTTTTTATACTCTTTTTTGTAGTATATACACCAACTCAATATGCTCTCTCTTATAAAATACCGAAATTCTAATTTTACGTGAATCGAAAGAATTCTAAATAATATGTAGGCGCCCTAAGTTAAAAGAAAATGGTTCTAAATATAGTCTGTAAGAAAAATATAAAATGCCTTATTCTTCTCTGTTTTGGGGTATATACACCAACAAAGTATGCTCTGTCATGTAAAATACTGAAATTCTAAATTTACGTCAATCAAAATAAATCTAAATATTATCTAGGCACCCCAATGTTAAAAACAAAATTGCTCTGAATGTAATCTGTCAGAAAAAATATACAATGCCTTATTCTACTCTGTTTTAAAGTATGTACACCAACTCCATATGCTCTCTCATGTAAAATATAGAAATTCTAATTCTACCCGAATCGCAAAAATCTTAATATTATCTAGACACCCCAATGTTAAAAACTAAATTGCTCTGAATATAATCTGTCAGAGAAAATATACAATGCCCTATTCTACTCTGTTTTGGAGTATATACACCAACTCCATATGCTCTCTCATGTAAAATACCGAAATTCTAATTTTAAGTGAATTGATAAACTTCTAAATATTATCTAGGCACCGCAATGTTAAAAACAAAATTGCTCTGAATAAAATATGTCAGAAAAAATGTACAATGCCCTTTTATACTCTGTTTTGCAGTATATACACCAACTTTATATGCTCTCTCATGTAAAATACAGAAATTCTAACTTTCCGTGAATCGAAAAAAATGTAAATAATACCTAGGCGCCTAAAAGTTCAACGAAAATGGCTCTGAATATAGTCTGTTAGAAAAAATACACAATGCCTTATTCTACTCTGTTTTGGAGTATATACACCAACTCAGGATGCTCTCTCATGTAAAATATAGAAATTCTAATTCTACCCGAATCACAAAAATCTAAATATTATCTAGGCACCCCAATGTTAATAACAAAATTGATCTGAATATAATCTGTCAGAGAAAATATACAATGCCCTATTCTACTTTGTTTTGGAGTATATACACCAACTCAATATGCTCTCTCATGTAAAATACGGAAATTCTAATTTTAGGCGAATCAAAAAAAGTCTAAATAATATCTAGGCGCCCCAAAGTTAAAAGAAAATGGCTCTGAATATAGCCTGTTAGAAAAAATATACAATGCCCTATTCTAGTCTGTTTTGGAATATATACACAAACTCAGTATGCTCTCTCATGTATTATACAGAAATTGTAATTTTACGTGAATCGAAGAAAATCTAAATATTATTTAGGCACCCGAATGTTAAAAACAAAATTGCTCTGAATAAAATCTGTCAGAAAAAATATACAATGCCCTATTCTACTCTGTTTTGGACTATATACACCAACTCCATATGCTCTCTCATGTAAAATACAGAAATTCTGTATTTAAGCAAATTGAAAAAAATCTAAATATCATCTAGGCACCGCAATGTTAAAAGCAAAATTGCTCTGAATATAATCTGTCAGAAAAAATATACAATGCCGTTTTCTACTCTGTTTTGGAGAATATACACCAACTCAATATGCTCTCTCATGGAAAATAGCGAAATTCTAATGTTACGCAAATCGAAAAAAATCTAAACAATATCTAGGTTCCCCAAAGTTAAAAGAAAATGTCTCTGAATATAGTCTGTTATAAAAAATATACAACGCTTTATTCTACTCTGTTATAAAGTATATACACCAACTCAGTATGCTCTCTCATGTAAAATACCGAAATTCTAATTTTACCCGAATCAAAACAATCTAAATATTATTTAGGCACCCCAATGATAAAAACAAAATTGCTCAGAATATAATCTGTCAGAAAATATATACAATGCCCTATTCTCTGTTTTGTAGTATATACACCAACTCAACTCAATATGCTCTCTCATGTAAAATAACGAAATTCTAATTTTACGTGAATCGAAGAAAATCTAAATAATGTCTAGGCGCCCGAAAAATAAAAGAAAATGGCGCTGAATATAGTCTGTTAGAAAAAATATACAATGCCTTATTCTACTTTGTTTTGGAGTATATACACCAAATCAGTATGCTCTCTCATATAAAATACAGAAATTCTAATTTTACCCGAATTGAAAATGTCTAAATATTATCTAGGCACCCAAATGTTAAAAACCAAATTGCTCTTAATATAATCTGTCAGAAAAAATATACAATGCCCTATTCTACTCTGTTATGGAGTATATACACCAACTCAATATGCCCTCTCATGTAAAATACAGAAATTCTATATTTAGGAGAATCGAAAAACTACCTAAATATTATCTAGGCACCCCAGTGTTAAAAGCAAAATTACTCTGAAAATAATAGGCCATAAAAAATACACAGTGCCCTTTTCTACTCTGTTTTGGAGTATATACACCTATTCAATATGCTCTCTCATGTAAAATAATGAAAATCTAATTATACGTGAATCGAAAAAAATCTAAATAATATCTAGGTGCTTCAAAGTTAAAAGAAAATGGCTCTGAATATAATCTGTCAGAAAATATATACAATGCCTTATTCTACTCTGTTATGGAGTATATACACCAACTCAGTATGCTCTCTCATGTAAAATTGAGAAATTCTAATTTTACCTGAATCGAAAAAAATTAAATATTATCTAGGAACCCCAATGTTAAAAACAAAATTGCTCTGAACATAATCTGTCAGAAAAAATATACAATGCCCTATTCTCTGTTATGTAGTATATACTCCAACTCAACTCAATATGCTCTCTCATGTAAAATACAGAAATCTAATTTTACCCGAATTTAAAAAATCTAAATATCGTCTAGGCCCCCCAATGTTAAAAACAAAATTTCTCTGAATATATTCTGTCAAATATACAATGCTCTATTCTACTCTGTTTTGGAGTATATACACCAACTCAGTATGCTCTCTCATGTAAAATACAGAAATTCTAACTTTACCCGAATTGAAAAAACCTAAATAATATCTAGGCACCCCAATGTTAAAAACAAAATTGATCTGAATATAATCTGTCAGAAAAAATATACAATGCCCTATTCTACTCTGTTTTGGAGTATATACACCAACTCAATATGCTCACTCGTGTGAAATACAGAAATTCTAATTTTACCCGAATCGAAAAAATCTAAATATTATCTAGGCACCCCAATGTTAAAAGCAAAATTGCTCTGAATATACTCTGTCAGAAAAAATACACAATGCCCTTTTCTACTCTCTTTTGGAGTATATAAACAAACTTAATATGCTCTCTCATGTAAAATACACAAATTCTAATTTTACGCGAATTAAAAAAAATCTAAATAATATCTAGGCACTCCAAAGTAAAAAGAAAATGCCTCTGAATATAGTCTGTTAGAAAAAATATACAATGCCTTATTTTACTTTGTTTTGGAGTAAATACACCAACTCATTATGCTCTCTCATGTCAAATACCGCAATTCTAATTTTTCGTGAATCGAAAAAAATCTAAATAGTATCTAGGCACACCAATGTTAAAAGCTGCTGTGAATATAATCTGTCAAAAATAATATACAATGCCATTTTCTACTTTGTTTTTTAGTATATACACCAACTCTACCTGCTCTCTCATATAAAATACAGAAATTCTATATTTCAGCAAAGCAAAAAAAATCTAAATAATATCTAGGCGCTCCTAAGTAAAAAGAAAATGGTTCTGAAAATAGTCTGTTAGAAAAAATATACAATGCCTTATTCTACTCTGTTTTGGAGTAAATACACTAACTGAGTATGCTCTCTCATGTAAAATACCGAAATTCTAATTTTATGTGAATCGAAAATATCTAAATATTATCTAGGCACCCCAATGTTAAAAGCAAAATTGCTCTGAGTATAATCTGTCAGAAAAAATATACAAGCCCTTTTCTACTCTTTATTGGAGTATATATACAAACTCAATATGCTCTCTCACATAAAATACCCAAATTCTAATTTTACGCGAATCGAAAAAAATCTAAATAATATCTAGGCGTGGCAGAGTTAAAAGAAAATGGCTCTGAATATAGTCTGTTAAAATCAATATACAATGCCTTATTCTACTCTGTTTTGCAGTAAATACACCAACTCAGTATGCTCTCTCATGTAAAATACAGAAATTCTAATTTTACCAGAATCGAAAAAATCTAAATATTATCTAGGATTCCCAATGTTAAAAACAAAATTGCTCTGAATATAAACTGTCAGAAAAAATATACAATGCCCTATTCTACTCTGTTTTTGAGTATATACGCCAACTCGACCTGCTCTCTCATGTAAAATATACAAATTCTATATTTCACCGAATCAAACAAAATCTAAATATTATCCAGGCACCCCAACGTTAATAGCAAAATTTCTCTAAATATAATCTGTCAGAAAAAATATACAATGCCCTTTTCTACTATGTTTTGGAGTATATACACCAAATCAATATGCTCTCTCATGTAAAATAACGAACTTCTAATTTTACGTGAATCGAAAAAAATCTAAATATTACCTAGGCACCCCAATGTTAAAAGCAAATTTCCTCTGAATATAATCTGTAAGAAAAAATATACAATGCCCTTTTCTACTCTGTTTTGTACTATATACACCAACTCAATATGTTCTCTCATGTAAAATACAGACATTCTAATTTTACACGAATCGAAAAAATCTAAATATTATCTAGGCACCCCAATGTTAAAAACAAAATTGCTCTGAATATAATCTGTCAGAAAAAATATACAATGCCCTATTCTACTCTGTTTTCGAGTATATACACAAACTAAATATGCTCTCTCATATAAAATACCGAAATTCTTATTTTACGTGAATCGAAAACAATTTAAATAATATCTAGGCGCCCCAAAGTTAAAAGAAAATGGCTCTGAATATAGTCTGTTAGAAAAAATATTCAATGCCTTATTCTACTCTCTTTTGGAATATATACACCAACTCAGTATGCTCTCTCATATAAAATACAGAAATTATAATATTACCTGAATCAAAAAAGTCTAAATATTATCTAGGAACCCAATGTTAAAAGCAAAATTACTCTTAATATAATCTGTCAGAAAAAATATACAATGCCCTATTCTACTCTGTTTTGGAGTATATACACCAACTCCATATGATCTCTCATGTAAAATACAGAAATTCATTATTTTAGCGAATCGGAAAAAATCTAAATATTATCTATGCACCTCAATGTTAAAAGCAAAATTGCTCTGAATATTATCTTTCAGAGAAAATATACAATGCCCTTTTTTACTCTGTTTTGTAGTATATACACAAACTCTATATGCTCTCTCATGTAAAATACCCAAATTCTAATTTTACGCAAATCAAAAAAAATCTAAATAATATCTAGGCACGCCAATGTTCAAAGCAAAATTGCTCCGAATATAATCCGTCAGAAAAAATATACAATGTCCTATTCTACTCTGTTTTGGAGTATATACAGCAACTCAGTATGATCTCTCATGTAAAATACCGAAATCCTAATTTTACGTGAATCCAAAAAAATCTAAATATTATCTAGGCACCTCAATGATAATAGTAAAATTGTTCTAAATATACTCTGTCAGAAAAAATATATAATGCCCTTTTCTACTCTTTTTTGGAGTATATACACAAACTCAATATGCTGTCTCATGTAAAATACCAAAATTCTAATTTTACGTGAATCGAAAAAAACTAAATCATATCTAGGCGCCCCAAAGTTAAAAGAAAATGGCTGTGAATATAGTGTGTTAGAAAAAAATATAAAATGCCTTATTCTACTCTGTTTTGGAGTATATACACGAACTCAGTATGCTCTCTCGATAAAATACGGAAATTCTACTTTTACACGAATCGAAAAACTCTAAATATTATCTTGGCACTCAAATGCTAATAACAAAATTGCTCTGAATATAATCTGTCAGAAAAAATATACAATGTCCTATTCAACTGTGTTTTGAAGTATATGAACCAACTGAATATGCTCTCTCATGTAAAATACAGAAATTCTATATTTAAGCAAATCGAAAAAAATCTAAATATTCTCTAGGCACCCCAATGTTAATAGAGAAATTGCTCTGAATATAATCTGTAAGAATAAATATACAATGCCCATTTCTACTCTGTTTTGGAGTGTATACACCAACTGCATATTCTCTCTCATGTAAAATAAAGAAATTCTATATTAAAGTGAATCGAAAAAAATCTAAATATTATCTAAAAACTTCAATGTTGAAAGCAAAATTTCTCTGAATAAAATCTGTCAGAAAAAATATACAATGCCTTTTTCGACTCTGCTTTGTAGTATATACACCTAATTAATATGGTCTCTCATGTAAAATACCAAAATTCTAATTTTACACGAATCAAAAAAAATCTAAATAATATCTAGGACCCCAAAGTTAAAAGAAAATGGTTCTGAATATTGTTTGTTAGAGAAAATATACAATAACTTATTCTACTCTGTTTTGGAGGAAATACACCAACTCAGTATGCTCTCTCATGTAAAATACAGAAATTCTGATTTTACCCGATTCGAAATAATCTAAATATTATCTAGGCACCCCAATGTTGAAAAAAAAATTGCTCTGAATATGATCTATCAGAAAAAATATACAATTCCCTATTCTACGCTTTTTGGAGTATATACACAAACTCCATATACTCTCATGTGAAATACAGAAATTCTAATTTTACCAGAATCGAAAATATCTAAATATTATCTAGGCACCCCAATGTTAAAAACGAAATTGCTCTGAATATAATCGGTCAGAAAAAATATACAATGCCCTGTTTTACTCTGTTTTGGAGTATGTACACCAAATCAATTGGTTCTCTCATGTAAAATACCAAAACTCTCATTTTACGTGAATCGAAAAAAATGTGAAGAATATCTAGGCACCTCAAATTTAACAGAAAATTGCTCTGAATATAGTCTGTTAGAAAAAATATACAATGCCCTATTCTACTTTGTTTTGGAGTATATACACCAACTCAGTATGCACTCTCAAGGTAAATACAAAAATTCTAAATTTACCCAAATCGAAAAAAATCTAAATATTATCTAGGCACCCCAATGTTAAAAGCAAAATTGCTCTGAATATAATCTGTCAGAAAAATATACAATTTCTTTTTCTACTCAGTTTTGGAGTATATACACCAACTCCATATGCTCTCTCATGTAAAATACAGAAATTCTATATTAAAGCGAATCGAAAATAATCTAAACGTTATTTAGGCACCCCAATCTTGAAAGCAAAATTGCTCTGAATATAATCAGTCAGAGAAAATATATAATGCTTTTTTCTACTCTGTTTTGTAGAATATACAGCAACTCAATATGCTCTCTCATGTAAAATACACGACTTCTAATTTAACCTGAAACGAAAAAATCTAAATATTATCTAGGCAACCCAATGTTAAAAGCAACATTGCTCTGAATTTAATCTGTCATAAAAAAATATACAATATTCCATTCTACTCTGTTTTGGAGTATATACACCAACTCAATATGCTCTCTGATGTAAAATACAGAAATTCTATATTTTAGCGTATTGAAAAAAATCTAAATATTATCTAGGCACCCCTTGTTTAAAACAAAATTTCTCTGAATATAATCTGTCAGAAAAAAATACAATACCCTATTCTACTCTGTTTTGGAGTATATACACCAACTCCATATTCTCTCTCATTTAAATTACAGAAATTCAAAATTTAAGCGAACCGAAAAAAATCTAAATATTATCTAGGCACCTCAATGTTAAAAGAAAAATTGCTCTGAATATAATCTGTCAGAGAAAATACAAAATGCCATTTTCGACTCTGTGTTGGACTATATACATCAACTCCATATGCTCTCTCATGTAAAATACAGAAATTCTATATTTAAGCGAATCTAATAAAATCTAAATATTATCTAGGCACCCCAATGTTAAAGCAAATTTGCTCTGAATACAATCTGTCAGAAAAAATATAAGATGCCCTTGTCTACTCTGTTTTGTAGTACATACACCAACTCAATATGCTCTCTCATGTAAAATACCAAATTCTAATTTTATGCAAATCGAAAAAAAATCTAAATAATATCGAGGCGCCCCAAAGTTCAAAGAAATGGCTCTGAATATAGTCTGTTTTAAAAAATATACAATGCCTTATTCTACTGTGTTTTGGAGTATATACACCAACTCAGTGTGCTCTCTCATGTAAAATAAAGAAATTCTAATTTTAAACGAATCTAAAAAATCTAAATATTATCTAGGCAACCCAATGTTAAAAACAAAATTGCCCTGAATATAATCTGTCAGAAAATATATACAATGCCGTATTCTACTCTAATTTGGAGTATATATACCAACTCCATATGCTCTGTCATGTAAAATACAGAAATTCTATATTTATGCGAATCAAAATAAATCTAAATATTATGTAGGCACTCCAATGTTAAACACAAAATTTCTCTGAATATAATGTGTCAGAAAAAATATGCAATGCCCTGTTCTACTCTGTTTTGGTGTATATACACCAACTCCATATGCTCTCTCATGTAAAGTAACGAAATTCTAAATTTACGTGGTTCGAAAAAAATCTAAACATTATTAAACACCCGAATATTAAAAGCAAAATTGCTCTGAATATAATATGTCAGAATAAATATACAATGCCCTTTTCTACTCTGTTTTGTAGTATAAACACCAACTCAATATGCTCTGTCATGTAAAATACAGAAATTTGAATTCCACCAGAATCGAAATAATGTAATTATTATCTAGGCACCCCAATGTTAAAACCAAAATTGCTCTGAATATAATCTGTCAGAAAAAATAGACAATGCCCTATTGTACTCTGTTTTAAAGTATATACACCAACTCCATATGCTCTCTCATGTAAAATACAGAAATTCTAATTCTACCCGAAACGAAATTATCTAAATATTATCTAGGCACCACAATGTTAAGAAAAAAATCGCTCTGAATATAATCTGTCAGAAAAAATATACAATGCCCTGTTCTACACTGTTTCGGAGTATATGCACCACCTCAGGATGCTTTCTCATATAAAATACCAAAATTCTAATTTTACGTGAATCCAAAAAAATCTAAATATTATGTATACACCCCAACGGTAAAAGCAAAATTGCTCTCAATATATTCTGTCAGAGAAAATATGTAATGCCCTATTGTACTCTGTTTTGGAGTATATACACCAACTCAGTATGCTCTCTCATGTAAAATACCGAAATTCTAACTTTACGTGAATCAAAAAAAATCTAAATATTATCTAGGCACCCCAAAGCTAAAAGCAAAATTTCTCTGAATGTAATCTTTCAGAAAAAAACTACAATGCCCTATTTTATTCTTTTTTGGTGTATATACACCAACTCAATATGCTCTGACATGTAAAATAGCGAAATTACAATTTTACGTGAATCGAAAAAAAATGTAAATAATATCTAGGCGCTTCAAAGTTAAAAGAAAATGGCTCTGAATATAGTCTGTTAGAAAAAATATACAATGCCTTATTCTACTCTTTTTTAAAGTATATACAAAAACTCAGTATGCTCTCTCAGGTTAAATACCGAAATTCTAAATTTACGTTAACCAACAAAAAATCTAAATATTTTCTAGGCACCCCAATGTTAAAACTAAAATTGCTCTGAATATAATCTGTCAGAGAAAATACACAATGACTTATTCTACGCTGTTTTAAAGTATATACACCAACTCTGTATGCTCTCTCGTTTAAAATACCGAAATTCTAATTGAACGCGAATCAAAAAAAAATCTAAATAATATCTAGGCACTTAAAAGTTAAAAGAACATGGCTGTGAATACAGTCTCTTAGAAAAAATATAGAATGCCTTATTCTACTCTGTTTTGGAGTATCTACACCAACTCCATATGCTCTCTCAAGTAAAATACAGAAATTCTATATTTAAGCGAATCGAAAAAAATCTAAATATTATCTAGGCACCCCAATGTTAAAAGCAAAATTGCTCTAAATATAATCTGTCAGAAAAATTATACAGTGCCCATTTGTACTGTGTTTTGGAGTATATACACCAACTCAATATTCTCTCTCATGTAAAATGACGAAATTCTAATTTCATGGGAATCGAAAAAAATCTAAATAATATCTAGGCACTTAAAAGTTGCAAAAAATGGCTCTGAATATAGTCTGTTTAGAAAAATATACAATGCCTTATTTTACTCTGTTTTGGAGCATATACACCAACTCAGAATGCTCTCTCAAGTAAAATACCGAAATTCTAATTTTACGTGAATCGAAAAAAATCTAAATAATATCTAGGCACCACAAAGTTAACAGAAAATGTCTCTGAATATAGTATATTAGATAAAATATACAATGCCTTATTGTACTCTGTTGTGGAGTATATACACCAACTCCATATGCTCTCTCATTTAAAATACAGAAATTCTATATTTAAGCGAATCGAAAAAAATCTAAATATTACATAGGCACCCCAATGTTAAATGCAAAATTGCTCTGAATATAGTCTGACAGAAAAAATATACAATGTTCTTTTCTACTCCGTTTTGTAGTATATACACCAACTCAATATGCTCTCTCATGTAAAATACAGAGATTCTAATTTTTCACGAATTGAAAAAATCTAAATAATATCTAGGCGCTCCAAAGTTAAAAGGAAATGGCTCTGAATATAGTCTGTTAGGAAAAATATACAATACTTTATTCTACTCTGTTTTTGAGTATATACACCATCTTAGTTTGCTCTCTCATGTAAAATAGAGAAATTCTAATGTTACCCAAATCGAAAGAATCTAAATATTATCTAGGCACTCCAATGTTAAAAACAAAATTGCTCTGAATATAATCTGTCAGACAAAATACACAATGCCCTATTCTACACTGTTTTGGAGTATAAACACCAACACCATATGCTCTCTTTTGTAAAATACAGACATTCTATATTTAAACGAATCCATAAAAATCTAAATATTATCTTTGCACCCCAATTTTAAAAGCAAAATTGCCCTGAATATAATCTGTCAGAAAAAATATACAATGCCTTATTCTACTCTGTTTTGGAGTATGTACACCAACTCAATATGCTCTCTCATGTAAAATACGGAAATTCTAATTTTACGTGAATCAACGAAAATATAAATATTATCTAGGCACCCGCATGTTAAAAGCAAAATTTCTCTGAATATAATCTGCCAGAAAATATATATGCTCTCTCATGTAAAATACCGAAATTCTAATTTTACGTGAATCGAAAAATATCTAAATAATATATAGGCGCCCCAAAGCTAAAAGAAAATGGCTCTGAATATAATCTGTTAGAGAAAATATACAATGCCCTATTCTACTCTCTTTTGGAGTTTATACACCAACTCAGTATGCTCTCTCGTGTAAAATACCGAAATTCTAATTTTACGTGAATCAAAAAATCTAAATATTACCTAGGCACCCAAATGTTAAAAACAAAATTACTCTGTATATAATCTGTCACAGAAAATATACAATGCCCTATTCTATTATTTTTTTGAGTATATACACCAACCCCATATGCTCTCTCATGTAAAATACCGAAATTCTAATTTTACGCGAATCAAAAAAATCTAAATAATATCTAGGTGCCCCAAAGTTAAAAAAAATATACAATGCCCTATTCTCCTGTATTTTGGAGTATATAAACCAACTCAATATGGTCTCTCATGTAAAATACCAAAATTCTATATTTAAGCGAATCGAAAAAAATCTAAATATTATGTAGGCAGCCCAAAGTTAAACGAAAAATTGCTCTGAAGGTAATGTGTCAGAAAAAATATAGAATACCCTTTTCTACTGTCTTTTGGCGTATATACACCAACTCAATATGCACTCTCATGTAAAATACCGAAATTCTAATTTTACGTGAATCGAAAAAAATCTAAATAATATATAGGCTCCACAAAGTTAAATAAAAATGGCTCTGAATATAGTCTGTTAAAAAAAAATAAACAATGCCCTATTCTACTCTATTTTGGAGTATATACACCAACTCAGTGTGCTCTCTTATGTAAAATACCGAAATTCTAATTCTACCTTAATCGAAAAAATATAAATATTATCTAGGCACCCCAATGTTAAAATCAAAATTTCTCTGAATATAATCTGTCAGAAAAAATATACAATACCCTATTCTACTCTGTTTAGGAGTATATACACCAACGCCATAGGCTCTCTCATGTAAAATACCAAAATTCTGTATTTAACCGAATCGAAAATATCTAAATGCAATCTAGGCAGCACAATGTTAAAAGCAAAATTGCTCTGAATATAATCTCTCAGAAAAAATATACAATGCCCTTTTCTAATTTGTTTTGGCGTATATACACCAACTCAATATGCACTCTCGTGGAAAATACGGAAATTATAATTTCAGGCGAATCAAAAAAAATCTAAATAATACCTAGGCACCCCAAAGTTAAACGAAAATGCCTCTGAATATAGTCTGTTAGAAAAAATATAAAATGCCTTATTCTACTTTGTTTTGGAGTCTACAAACCAACTCAGTATTCTCTCTGATGTAAAATACCGAAATTCTCATTTTACGTGAATCAAAAAAAATCTAAATAATATCTAGGCACCCCAATGTTAAAAACAGAATTGCTCTGAATATAGTCTGTCAGAAAAGATAAACAATGCCCTATTGGACTCTGTTTTGGAGTATATGCACCAACTCCATATGCTCTCTCATGTAAAATACAGAAATTATATATTTTAGTGAATCAAAAAAAATCTAAATATTATCTAGGAACCCCAGTGTTATAAGCAAATTTGCTCTGTATATAATCTGTCAGAGAAAATATACAATGCCCTTTTTTACTCTGTTTTGGAGTATATACACCAACTCAATATGCTCTCTCATGTAAAATACGGAAATTCTCATTTTACGCAAATCGACAAAATTCTAAATAATATCTAGGCACCGCAAAGTTAAAAAGAAATGGCTCTGAATATAGTCTGTTAGAAGAAATACACAATACCTTATTCTACTCTGTTTTTGAGTATATACTCCAACTCAGTTTGCTCTCTCATGTAAAATAGAGAAATTCCAAATTTACCCAAATCGAAAAAATCTAAATATTATCTAGTCACCCCAATGTTAAAAACAAAATTGCTCTGAATATAATCTGTCAGACAAAATATACAATGCCCTATTCTACTCTGTTTTGGAGTATATACACCAACTCCATATGCTCTCTCATGTAAAATACAGACATTCTATATTTAAGCGAATCGAAATAAATGTAAATATTATCTAAGCACCAAAATATCATAAGCAAAATTTCTCTGTATATAATCTGTCAGAGAAAATATAAAATGCCTTATTCTACTCCGTTTTGGAGTATGTACACCAACTCAATATGCTCTCTCATGTAAAATACCGAAATTCTAATTTTACGTGAATCAACGAAAATCTAAATATTATCTAGGCATCCGAATGTAAAAGAAAAATTTCTCTGAATATAATCTGTCAGAAAATATATACAATGCCGTTTTCTACTCGGTTTTGGAGTATATACACCAACTCAATATGCTCTCTCCTGTAAAATACCGAAATTCTAATTTTACATGAATCGAAAAAAATCTAAATAATATCTGGGCGCCCCAAAGCTAAAAGAAAATGGCTCTGAACACAGGCTGTTAGAGAAAATATACAATGCCCTATTCTACTCTCTTGTGGAGTTTATACACCAACTCAATATGCTCTCTCGTGTAAAATACCGAAATGCTAAATTTACGAGAATCAAAAAATATCTAAATATTATGTAGGCACCCCAATGTTAAAAGCAAAATTGCTCTGAATATAATCTGTCAGAAAAAATATACAATGCCTTATTCTACTCTGCTTTAAAGTATATACACCAACTGAGTATGCTCTCTCATATAAAATACCGAAATTCTAATTTTACGGAAATCAAAAAAAAATCTAAATATTACCTAGGCACCCAAATGTTAAAAGCAAAATTTCTCTGAATATAATCTGTCAGAAAAAATTTACAATGCCCTTTTCTACTCTGTTTTGGAGGACCTACAGCAATTCAATAGGCTCTCTCATGTAAAATAGCGTAATTCTATTTTTACGTGAATCGAAAATTCTAAATAATATCTAGACGCCTCACAGTTAAAAGAAAATGGTTCTGAATATAGTCTGTTAGAAAAAAAATACAATGCCCTTTACTACTCTGTTTTGCAGTATATACACCAACTCAATATGCTCTCTCATGTAAAATACTGAAATTCTATATTTAAGCGAATCGAATAAAATCTAAATATTATCTAGGCACCCCAATGTTAAAAGCAAATTTTCTCTGAATACAATCTCTCAGAAAAAATATAAGATGCCCTTTTCTACTCTGTTTTGGGGTATATACACCAACTTAATATGCTCTCTCATGTAAAATAGAGAAACTCCATATTTAAGCGAATTGAAAAAAATCTAAATATTATCTAGTGACCACAATGTTAAAAGCAACCTTGCTCTGAATATAATCTGTCAGAAAAAAATACAATGTTCTTTTCTACTCTGTTTTGTACTATATACACCAACTCAATATGCTCTCTTATGTAAAATACTGAAATTCTAATTCTACCCGAATCAAAAACATCTAAATATTATCTAGGCAACCCAATGTTAAAAGCAACATTGCTCTGAATATAATCTGTCAGAAAAAAATATACAATGTTCCATTCTACTCTGTTTTGGAGTATATACACCAACTCAATATGCTCTCTGATGTAAATACAGAAATTCTATATTTAAGCGTATTGAAAAAAGTCTAAATATTATCTAGGTACCCCTTGATAAAAACAAAATTGCTCTGAATATAATCTGTCAGAAAAAATATACAATACGCTATTCTACTCTGTTTTGGAATATATACACCAACTCCATATTCTCTCTCATGTAAATTACAGAAATTCTAAATTTAAGCGAATCGAAAAAAATCTAAATATTATCTAGGCACCTCAATGTTAAAAGCAAAATTGCTCTGAATATAATCTGTCAGAGAAAATACAAAATGCCATTTTCTACTCTGTGTTGGACTATACACACCAACTCCATATGCTCTCTCATGTAAAATACAGAAATTCTATATTTAAGCGAATTGAAAAAAATCTAAATATTATCTAGTGACCACAATGTTAAAAGCAACCTTGCTCTGAATATAATCTGTCAGAAAAAAATACAATGCCCTTTTCTACTCTCTTTTGTACTATATACACCAACTCAATATGCTCTCTTATGTAAAATACTGAAATTCTAATTCTACCCGAATCAAAAACATCTAAATATTATCTAGGCAACCCAATGTTAAAAGCAACATTGCTCTGAATATAATCTGTCAGAAAAAAATATACAATGTTCCATTCTACTCTGTTTTGGAGTATATACACCAACTCAATATGCTCTCTGATGTAAATACAGAAATTCTATATTTAAGCGTATTGAAAAAAGTCTAAATATTATCTAGGTACCCCTTGATAAAAACAAAATTGCTCTGAATATAATCTGTCAGAAAAAATATACAATACGCTATTCTACTCTGTTTTGGAATATATACACCAACTCCATATTCTCTCTCATGTAAATTACAGAAATTCTAAATTTAAGCGAATCGAAAAAAATCTAAATATTATCTAGGCACCTCAATGTTAAAAGCAAAATTGCTCTGAATATAATCTGTCAGAGAAAATACAAAATGCCATTTTCTAGTCTGTGTTGGACTATACACACCAACTCCATATGCTCTCTCAAGTAAAATACAGAAATTCTATATTTAAGCGAATCGAATAAAATCTAAATATTATCTAGGCACCCCAATATTAAAAGCAAATTTGCTCTGAATACAATCTCTCAGAAAAAATATAAGATGCCCTTTTCTACTCTGTTTTGTAGTACATACACCAACTCATTATGCTCTTTCATGTAAAATACCAAATTCTAATTTTATGCAAATCGAAAAAATCTAAATAATATCGAGGCGCCCCAGAGTTAAAAGAAAATGGCTCTGAATACAGTCTGTTTTAAAAAATATACAATGCCTTATTCTACTGTGTTTTGGAGTATATACACCAAGTCAGTGTGCTCCCTCATGTAAAATAAAGAAATTCTAATTTTAAACGAATCTAAAAAATCTAAATATTATCTAGGTGACCAAATGTTAAAAACAAAATTGCCCTGAATATAATCTGTCAGAAAAAATATACAATGCCGTATTCTACTCTAATTTGGAGTATATACACCAACTCCATATGCTCTGTCATGTAAAATACAGAAATTCTATATTTATTCGAATCGAAATAAATCTAAATATTATGTAGGCACTCCAATGTTGAAAACAAAATTGCTCTGAATATAATGTGTCAGAAAAAATATGCAATGCCCTGTTCTACTCTGTTTTGGTGTATATACACCAACTCCATATGCTCTCTCATGTAAAATAACGAAATTCTAAATTTACGTGGTTCAAAAAAAATCTAAACATTATTAGGCACCCGAATATAAAAAGCAAAATTGCTCTGAATATAATCTGTCAGAATAAATATACAATGCCCTTTTCTTCTCTGTTTTGTAGTATAAACACCAACTCAATATGCTCTGTCATGTAAAATACAGAAATTTGAATTCCACCGGAATCGAAATAATGTAATTATTATCTAGGCACCCCAATGTGAAAACCAAAATTGCTCTGAATATAATCTGTTAGAAAAAATAGACAATGCCCTATTGTACTCTGTTTTAAAGTATATACACCAACTCCATATGCTCTCTCATGTAAAATACAGAAATTCTAATTCTACCCGAAACGAAATTATCTAAATATTATCTAGGCACCACAATGTTAACAAAAAAATCGCTCTGAATATAATCTGTCAGAAGAAATATACAATGCCCTATTCTACTCTGTTTTGGAGTATATGCACCACCTCAGTATGCTCTCTCATATAAAATACCAAAATTCTAATTTTACGTGAATCCAAAAAAATCTAAATATTATTTATGCACCCCAACGGTAAAAGCAAAATTGCTCTCAATATATTCTGTCAGAGAAAATATGCAATGCCTTATTGTACTCTGTTTTGGAGTATATACACCAACTCAGTATGCTCTCTCATGTAAAATACCGAAATTCTATATTTAAGCGAATCGAAAAAAATCTAAATATTATCTAGACACCCCAATGTTAAAAGCAAAATTGCTCTGAATATAATCTGTCAGAAAAAATATACAATGCTTTTTTATACTCTTTTTTGTAGTATATACACCAACTCAATATGCTCTCTCTTATAAAATACCGAAATTCTAATTTTACGTGAATCGAAAGAATTCTAAATAATATGTAGGCGCCCTAAGTTAAAAGAAAATGGTTCTAAATATAGTCTGTAAGAAAAATATAAAATGCCTTATTCTTCTCTGTTTTGGGGTATATACACCAACAAAGTATGCTCTGTCATGTAAAATACTGAAATTCTAAATTTACGTCAATCAAAATAAATCTAAATATTATCTAGGCACCCCAATGTTAAAAACAAAATTGCTCTGAATGTAATCTGTCAGAAAAAATATACAATGCCTTATTCTACTCTGTTTTAAAGTATGTACACCAACTCCATATGCTCTCTCATGTAAAATATAGAAATTCTAATTCTACCCGAATCGCAAAAATCTTAATATTATCTAGACACCCCAATGTTAAAAACTAAATTGCTCTGAATATAATCTGTCAGAGAAAATATACAATGCCCTATTCTACTCTGTTTTGGAGTATATACACCAACTCCATATGCTCTCTCATGTAAAATACCGAAATTCTAATTTTAAGTGAATTGATAAACTTCTAAATATTATCTAGGCACCGCAATGTTAAAAACAAAATTGCTCTGAATAAAATATGTCAGAAAAAATGTACAATGCCCTTTTATACTCTGTTTTGCAGTATATACACCAACTTTATATGCTCTCTCATGTAAAATACAGAAATTCTAACTTTCCGTGAATCGAAAAAAATGTAAATAATACCTAGGCGCCTAAAAGTTCAACGAAAATGGCTCTGAATATAGTCTGTTAGAAAAAATACACAATGCCTTATTCTACTCTGTTTTGGAGTATATACACCAACTCAGGATGCTCTCTCATGTAAAATATAGAAATTCTAATTCTACCCGAATCACAAAAATCTAAATATTATCTAGGCACCCCAATGTTAATAACAAAATTGATCTGAATATAATCTGTCAGAGAAAATATACAATGCCCTATTCTACTTTGTTTTGGAGTATATACACCAACTCAATATGCTCTCTCATGTAAAATACGGAAATTCTAATTTTAGGCGAATCAAAAAAAGTCTAAATAATATCTAGGCGCCCCAAAGTTAAAAGAAAATGGCTCTGAATATAGCCTGTTAGAAAAAATATACAATGCCCTATTCTAGTCTGTTTTGGAATATATACACAAACTCAGTATGCTCTCTCATGTATTATACAGAAATTGTAATTTTACGTGAATCGAAGAAAATCTAAATATTATTTAGGCACCCGAATGTTAAAAACAAAATTGCTCTGAATAAAATCTGTCAGAAAAAATATACAATGCCCTATTCTACTCTGTTTTGGACTATATACACCAACTCCATATGCTCTCTCATGTAAAATACAGAAATTCTGTATTTAAGCAAATTGAAAAAAATCTAAATATCATCTAGGCACCGCAATGTTAAAAGCAAAATTGCTCTGAATATAATCTGTCAGAAAAAATATACAATGCCGTTTTCTACTCTGTTTTGGAGAATATACACCAACTCAATATGCTCTCTCATGGAAAATAGCGAAATTCTAATGTTACGCAAATCGAAAAAAATCTAAACAATATCTAGGTTCCCCAAAGTTAAAAGAAAATGTCTCTGAATATAGTCTGTTATAAAAAATATACAACGCTTTATTCTACTCTGTTATAAAGTATATACACCAACTCAGTATGCTCTCTCATGTAAAATACCGAAATTCTAATTTTACCCGAATCAAAACAATCTAAATATTATTTAGGCACCCCAATGATAAAAACAAAATTGCTCAGAATATAATCTGTCAGAAAATATATACAATGCCCTATTCTCTGTTTTGTAGTATATACACCAACTCAACTCAATATGCTCTCTCATGTAAAATAACGAAATTCTAATTTTACGTGAATCGAAGAAAATCTAAATAATGTCTAGGCGCCCGAAAAATAAAAGAAAATGGCGCTGAATATAGTCTGTTAGAAAAAATATACAATGCCTTATTCTACTTTGTTTTGGAGTATATACACCAAATCAGTATGCTCTCTCATATAAAATACAGAAATTCTAATTTTACCCGAATTGAAAATGTCTAAATATTATCTAGGCACCCAAATGTTAAAAACCAAATTGCTCTTAATATAATCTGTCAGAAAAAATATACAATGCCCTATTCTACTCTGTTATGGAGTATATACACCAACTCAATATGCCCTCTCATGTAAAATACAGAAATTCTATATTTAGGAGAATCGAAAAACTACCTAAATATTATCTAGGCACCCCAGTGTTAAAAGCAAAATTACTCTGAAAATAATAGGCCATAAAAAATACACAGTGCCCTTTTCTACTCTGTTTTGGAGTATATACACCTATTCAATATGCTCTCTCATGTAAAATAATGAAAATCTAATTATACGTGAATCGAAAAAAATCTAAATAATATCTAGGTGCTTCAAAGTTAAAAGAAAATGGCTCTGAATATAATCTGTCAGAAAATATATACAATGCCTTATTCTACTCTGTTATGGAGTATATACACCAACTCAGTATGCTCTCTCATGTAAAATTGAGAAATTCTAATTTTACCTGAATCGAAAAAAATTAAATATTATCTAGGAACCCCAATGTTAAAAACAAAATTGCTCTGAACATAATCTGTCAGAAAAAATATACAATGCCCTATTCTCTGTTATGTAGTATATACTCCAACTCAACTCAATATGCTCTCTCATGTAAAATACAGAAATCTAATTTTACCCGAATTTAAAAAATCTAAATATCGTCTAGGCCCCCCAATGTTAAAAACAAAATTTCTCTGAATATATTCTGTCAAATATACAATGCTCTATTCTACTCTGTTTTGGAGTATATACACCAACTCAGTATGCTCTCTCATGTAAAATACAGAAATTCTAACTTTACCCGAATTGAAAAAACCTAAATAATATCTAGGCACCCCAATGTTAAAAACAAAATTGATCTGAATATAATCTGTCAGAAAAAATATACAATGCCCTATTCTACTCTGTTTTGGAGTATATACACCAACTCAATATGCTCACTCGTGTGAAATACAGAAATTCTAATTTTACCCGAATCGAAAAAATCTAAATATTATCTAGGCACCCCAATGTTAAAAGCAAAATTGCTCTGAATATACTCTGTCAGAAAAAATACACAATGCCCTTTTCTACTCTCTTTTGGAGTATATAAACAAACTTAATATGCTCTCTCATGTAAAATACACAAATTCTAATTTTACGCGAATTAAAAAAAATCTAAATAATATCTAGGCACTCCAAAGTAAAAAGAAAATGCCTCTGAATATAGTCTGTTAGAAAAAATATACAATGCCTTATTTTACTTTGTTTTGGAGTAAATACACCAACTCATTATGCTCTCTCATGTCAAATACCGCAATTCTAATTTTTCGTGAATCGAAAAAAATCTAAATAGTATCTAGGCACACCAATGTTAAAAGCTGCTGTGAATATAATCTGTCAAAAATAATATACAATGCCATTTTCTACTTTGTTTTTTAGTATATACACCAACTCTACCTGCTCTCTCATATAAAATACAGAAATTCTATATTTCAGCAAAGCAAAAAAAATCTAAATAATATCTAGGCGCTCCTAAGTAAAAAGAAAATGGTTCTGAAAATAGTCTGTTAGAAAAAATATACAATGCCTTATTCTACTCTGTTTTGGAGTAAATACACTAACTGAGTATGCTCTCTCATGTAAAATACCGAAATTCTAATTTTATGTGAATCGAAAATATCTAAATATTATCTAGGCACCCCAATGTTAAAAGCAAAATTGCTCTGAGTATAATCTGTCAGAAAAAATATACAAGCCCTTTTCTACTCTTTATTGGAGTATATATACAAACTCAATATGCTCTCTCACATAAAATACCCAAATTCTAATTTTACGCGAATCGAAAAAAATCTAAATAATATCTAGGCGTGGCAGAGTTAAAAGAAAATGGCTCTGAATATAGTCTGTTAAAATCAATATACAATGCCTTATTCTACTCTGTTTTGCAGTAAATACACCAACTCAGTATGCTCTCTCATGTAAAATACAGAAATTCTAATTTTACCAGAATCGAAAAAATCTAAATATTATCTAGGATTCCCAATGTTAAAAACAAAATTGCTCTGAATATAAACTGTCAGAAAAAATATACAATGCCCTATTCTACTCTGTTTTTGAGTATATACGCCAACTCGACCTGCTCTCTCATGTAAAATATACAAATTCTATATTTCACCGAATCAAACAAAATCTAAATATTATCCAGGCACCCCAACGTTAATAGCAAAATTTCTCTAAATATAATCTGTCAGAAAAAATATACAATGCCCTTTTCTACTATGTTTTGGAGTATATACACCAAATCAATATGCTCTCTCATGTAAAATAACGAACTTCTAATTTTACGTGAATCGAAAAAAATCTAAATATTACCTAGGCACCCCAATGTTAAAAGCAAATTTCCTCTGAATATAATCTGTAAGAAAAAATATACAATGCCCTTTTCTACTCTGTTTTGTACTATATACACCAACTCAATATGTTCTCTCATGTAAAATACAGACATTCTAATTTTACACGAATCGAAAAAATCTAAATATTATCTAGGCACCCCAATGTTAAAAACAAAATTGCTCTGAATATAATCTGTCAGAAAAAATATACAATGCCCTATTCTACTCTGTTTTCGAGTATATACACAAACTAAATATGCTCTCTCATATAAAATACCGAAATTCTTATTTTACGTGAATCGAAAACAATTTAAATAATATCTAGGCGCCCCAAAGTTAAAAGAAAATGGCTCTGAATATAGTCTGTTAGAAAAAATATTCAATGCCTTATTCTACTCTCTTTTGGAATATATACACCAACTCAGTATGCTCTCTCATATAAAATACAGAAATTATAATATTACCTGAATCAAAAAAGTCTAAATATTATCTAGGAACCCAATGTTAAAAGCAAAATTACTCTTAATATAATCTGTCAGAAAAAATATACAATGCCCTATTCTACTCTGTTTTGGAGTATATACACCAACTCCATATGATCTCTCATGTAAAATACAGAAATTCATTATTTTAGCGAATCGGAAAAAATCTAAATATTATCTATGCACCTCAATGTTAAAAGCAAAATTGCTCTGAATATTATCTTTCAGAGAAAATATACAATGCCCTTTTTTACTCTGTTTTGTAGTATATACACAAACTCTATATGCTCTCTCATGTAAAATACCCAAATTCTAATTTTACGCAAATCAAAAAAAATCTAAATAATATCTAGGCACGCCAATGTTCAAAGCAAAATTGCTCCGAATATAATCCGTCAGAAAAAATATACAATGTCCTATTCTACTCTGTTTTGGAGTATATACAGCAACTCAGTATGATCTCTCATGTAAAATACCGAAATCCTAATTTTACGTGAATCCAAAAAAATCTAAATATTATCTAGGCACCTCAATGATAATAGTAAAATTGTTCTAAATATACTCTGTCAGAAAAAATATATAATGCCCTTTTCTACTCTTTTTTGGAGTATATACACAAACTCAATATGCTGTCTCATGTAAAATACCAAAATTCTAATTTTACGTGAATCGAAAAAAACTAAATCATATCTAGGCGCCCCAAAGTTAAAAGAAAATGGCTGTGAATATAGTGTGTTAGAAAAAAATATAAAATGCCTTATTCTACTCTGTTTTGGAGTATATACACGAACTCAGTATGCTCTCTCGATAAAATACGGAAATTCTACTTTTACACGAATCGAAAAACTCTAAATATTATCTTGGCACTCAAATGCTAATAACAAAATTGCTCTGAATATAATCTGTCAGAAAAAATATACAATGTCCTATTCAACTGTGTTTTGAAGTATATGAACCAACTGAATATGCTCTCTCATGTAAAATACAGAAATTCTATATTTAAGCAAATCGAAAAAAATCTAAATATTCTCTAGGCACCCCAATGTTAATAGAGAAATTGCTCTGAATATAATCTGTAAGAATAAATATACAATGCCCATTTCTACTCTGTTTTGGAGTGTATACACCAACTGCATATTCTCTCTCATGTAAAATAAAGAAATTCTATATTAAAGTGAATCGAAAAAAATCTAAATATTATCTAAAAACTTCAATGTTGAAAGCAAAATTTCTCTGAATAAAATCTGTCAGAAAAAATATACAATGCCTTTTTCGACTCTGCTTTGTAGTATATACACCTAATTAATATGGTCTCTCATGTAAAATACCAAAATTCTAATTTTACACGAATCAAAAAAAATCTAAATAATATCTAGGACCCCAAAGTTAAAAGAAAATGGTTCTGAATATTGTTTGTTAGAGAAAATATACAATAACTTATTCTACTCTGTTTTGGAGGAAATACACCAACTCAGTATGCTCTCTCATGTAAAATACAGAAATTCTGATTTTACCCGATTCGAAATAATCTAAATATTATCTAGGCACCCCAATGTTGAAAAAAAAATTGCTCTGAATATGATCTATCAGAAAAAATATACAATTCCCTATTCTACGCTTTTTGGAGTATATACACAAACTCCATATACTCTCATGTGAAATACAGAAATTCTAATTTTACCAGAATCGAAAATATCTAAATATTATCTAGGCACCCCAATGTTAAAAACGAAATTGCTCTGAATATAATCGGTCAGAAAAAATATACAATGCCCTGTTTTACTCTGTTTTGGAGTATGTACACCAAATCAATTGGTTCTCTCATGTAAAATACCAAAACTCTCATTTTACGTGAATCGAAAAAAATGTGAAGAATATCTAGGCACCTCAAATTTAACAGAAAATTGCTCTGAATATAGTCTGTTAGAAAAAATATACAATGCCCTATTCTACTTTGTTTTGGAGTATATACACCAACTCAGTATGCACTCTCAAGGTAAATACAAAAATTCTAAATTTACCCAAATCGAAAAAAATCTAAATATTATCTAGGCACCCCAATGTTAAAAGCAAAATTGCTCTGAATATAATCTGTCAGAAAAATATACAATTTCTTTTTCTACTCAGTTTTGGAGTATATACACCAACTCCATATGCTCTCTCATGTAAAATACAGAAATTCTATATTAAAGCGAATCGAAAATAATCTAAACGTTATTTAGGCACCCCAATCTTGAAAGCAAAATTGCTCTGAATATAATCAGTCAGAGAAAATATATAATGCTTTTTTCTACTCTGTTTTGTAGAATATACAGCAACTCAATATGCTCTCTCATGTAAAATACACGACTTCTAATTTAACCTGAAACGAAAAAATCTAAATATTATCTAGGCAACCCAATGTTAAAAGCAACATTGCTCTGAATTTAATCTGTCATAAAAAAATATACAATATTCCATTCTACTCTGTTTTGGAGTATATACACCAACTCAATATGCTCTCTGATGTAAAATACAGAAATTCTATATTTTAGCGTATTGAAAAAAATCTAAATATTATCTAGGCACCCCTTGTTTAAAACAAAATTTCTCTGAATATAATCTGTCAGAAAAAAATACAATACCCTATTCTACTCTGTTTTGGAGTATATACACCAACTCCATATTCTCTCTCATTTAAATTACAGAAATTCAAAATTTAAGCGAACCGAAAAAAATCTAAATATTATCTAGGCACCTCAATGTTAAAAGAAAAATTGCTCTGAATATAATCTGTCAGAGAAAATACAAAATGCCATTTTCGACTCTGTGTTGGACTATATACATCAACTCCATATGCTCTCTCATGTAAAATACAGAAATTCTATATTTAAGCGAATCTAATAAAATCTAAATATTATCTAGGCACCCCAATGTTAAAGCAAATTTGCTCTGAATACAATCTGTCAGAAAAAATATAAGATGCCCTTGTCTACTCTGTTTTGTAGTACATACACCAACTCAATATGCTCTCTCATGTAAAATACCAAATTCTAATTTTATGCAAATCGAAAAAAAATCTAAATAATATCGAGGCGCCCCAAAGTTCAAAGAAATGGCTCTGAATATAGTCTGTTTTAAAAAATATACAATGCCTTATTCTACTGTGTTTTGGAGTATATACACCAACTCAGTGTGCTCTCTCATGTAAAATAAAGAAATTCTAATTTTAAACGAATCTAAAAAATCTAAATATTATCTAGGCAACCCAATGTTAAAAACAAAATTGCCCTGAATATAATCTGTCAGAAAATATATACAATGCCGTATTCTACTCTAATTTGGAGTATATATACCAACTCCATATGCTCTGTCATGTAAAATACAGAAATTCTATATTTATGCGAATCAAAATAAATCTAAATATTATGTAGGCACTCCAATGTTAAACACAAAATTTCTCTGAATATAATGTGTCAGAAAAAATATGCAATGCCCTGTTCTACTCTGTTTTGGTGTATATACACCAACTCCATATGCTCTCTCATGTAAAGTAACGAAATTCTAAATTTACGTGGTTCGAAAAAAATCTAAACATTATTAAACACCCGAATATTAAAAGCAAAATTGCTCTGAATATAATATGTCAGAATAAATATACAATGCCCTTTTCTACTCTGTTTTGTAGTATAAACACCAACTCAATATGCTCTGTCATGTAAAATACAGAAATTTGAATTCCACCAGAATCGAAATAATGTAATTATTATCTAGGCACCCCAATGTTAAAACCAAAATTGCTCTGAATATAATCTGTCAGAAAAAATAGACAATGCCCTATTGTACTCTGTTTTAAAGTATATACACCAACTCCATATGCTCTCTCATGTAAAATACAGAAATTCTAATTCTACCCGAAACGAAATTATCTAAATATTATCTAGGCACCACAATGTTAAGAAAAAAATCGCTCTGAATATAATCTGTCAGAAAAAATATACAATGCCCTGTTCTACACTGTTTCGGAGTATATGCACCACCTCAGGATGCTTTCTCATATAAAATACCAAAATTCTAATTTTACGTGAATCCAAAAAAATCTAAATATTATGTATACACCCCAACGGTAAAAGCAAAATTGCTCTCAATATATTCTGTCAGAGAAAATATGTAATGCCCTATTGTACTCTGTTTTGGAGTATATACACCAACTCAGTATGCTCTCTCATGTAAAATACCGAAATTCTAACTTTACGTGAATCAAAAAAAATCTAAATATTATCTAGGCACCCCAAAGCTAAAAGCAAAATTTCTCTGAATGTAATCTTTCAGAAAAAAACTACAATGCCCTATTTTATTCTTTTTTGGTGTATATACACCAACTCAATATGCTCTGACATGTAAAATAGCGAAATTACAATTTTACGTGAATCGAAAAAAAATGTAAATAATATCTAGGCGCTTCAAAGTTAAAAGAAAATGGCTCTGAATATAGTCTGTTAGAAAAAATATACAATGCCTTATTCTACTCTTTTTTAAAGTATATACAAAAACTCAGTATGCTCTCTCAGGTTAAATACCGAAATTCTAAATTTACGTTAACCAACAAAAAATCTAAATATTTTCTAGGCACCCCAATGTTAAAACTAAAATTGCTCTGAATATAATCTGTCAGAGAAAATACACAATGACTTATTCTACGCTGTTTTAAAGTATATACACCAACTCTGTATGCTCTCTCGTTTAAAATACCGAAATTCTAATTGAACGCGAATCAAAAAAAAATCTAAATAATATCTAGGCACTTAAAAGTTAAAAGAACATGGCTGTGAATACAGTCTCTTAGAAAAAATATAGAATGCCTTATTCTACTCTGTTTTGGAGTATCTACACCAACTCCATATGCTCTCTCAAGTAAAATACAGAAATTCTATATTTAAGCGAATCGAAAAAAATCTAAATATTATCTAGGCACCCCAATGTTAAAAGCAAAATTGCTCTAAATATAATCTGTCAGAAAAATTATACAGTGCCCATTTGTACTGTGTTTTGGAGTATATACACCAACTCAATATTCTCTCTCATGTAAAATGACGAAATTCTAATTTCATGGGAATCGAAAAAAATCTAAATAATATCTAGGCACTTAAAAGTTGCAAAAAATGGCTCTGAATATAGTCTGTTTAGAAAAATATACAATGCCTTATTTTACTCTGTTTTGGAGCATATACACCAACTCAGAATGCTCTCTCAAGTAAAATACCGAAATTCTAATTTTACGTGAATCGAAAAAAATCTAAATAATATCTAGGCACCACAAAGTTAACAGAAAATGTCTCTGAATATAGTATATTAGATAAAATATACAATGCCTTATTGTACTCTGTTGTGGAGTATATACACCAACTCCATATGCTCTCTCATTTAAAATACAGAAATTCTATATTTAAGCGAATCGAAAAAAATCTAAATATTACATAGGCACCCCAATGTTAAATGCAAAATTGCTCTGAATATAGTCTGACAGAAAAAATATACAATGTTCTTTTCTACTCCGTTTTGTAGTATATAAAACAACTCAATATGGTCTGTAATGTAAAATACCAAAATTCTAATTTTACGTGAATCGAAAGAAGTGGAAATATTATCTAGGCACCCGAATGTGAAAAGCAAAATTGCTCTGAACATAATCAGTCAGAAAAAATATACAATGCCCTTTTCTACTCTGTTTTGTAGTATATACACCAACACAATATGCTCTCTCATGTAAAATACAGAAATTCTAATTTTACGTGAATCTAAAAAAATCTAAATATCTATGTGCCCCAAAGTTAAAAGAAAATGGCTCTGAATATAGTCTGTTAGAAAAAATATACAATGCCTTATTCTACTCTGTTTTGGAGTATATACACCAACTCAGGATGCTCTCTCATGTAAAATACAGAAATTCAAATTTTACGTGAATCGAAAAAATCTAAATATTATCTAGGCACCCCAACGTTAAAAGAAAAATATCTCTGAATATAATCTGACATAAAAAATATACAATGCCCTATTCTACTCTGTTTTGGAGTATGTACACCAACTCAATATGTTCTCTCATGTAAAACACCGAAACTCTCATTTTACGTGAATCGAAAAAAATCTGAATAATATCTAGGCGCCTCAAAGTTAATAGAAAATGGCTCTGAATATAGTCTGTTACAAAAAATATACAATTCCCTATTCTAATCTGTTTTGGAGTGTATACACCAACTCAGTATGCACTCTCAAGTTAAATAAAATTTATAAATTTACCCAAATCGAAAAAAATCTAAATATTATCTAGGCACCCCAGAGTTAAAAGCAAAATTGCTCTGAATATAATCTGTCAGAAAAAATATACAATTTCGTTTTCTACTCAGTTTTGGAGTATATACACAAACTCCATATGCTCTCTCATGTAAAATACAGAAATTCTATATTAAAGGGAATCGAAAAAAATCTAAACGTTTTCTAGGCACCCCAATGTTAAAAGAAAAATTGCTCTGAATATAATCTGTCAGATAAAATATATAATGCACTATTGTACTTGGTTTTGAAGTATATATACCAACTCAGTATGCTCTCTCACGTAAAATACCGATATTCAAATTTTAGGTGAATCGACAAAAATCAAAATATTATAAATGCACCCCAATGTTAATAGCAAAATTGCTCTGAATGTAATCTGTCAGACAAAATATAAAATGTCCTTCGCTACTTTGTTTTGTAGTATATACACCAACGCAATATGCTCTCTTATGTTAAATACTGGAATTCTAAATTTATGAGAATCGAAAAAAATTTAAATAATATCTAGGCGCCCCAAAGTTAAAGAAAATGGCTTTGAATATAGTCTCTTAGAAAAAATATACAATGCCTTATTCTACTCTGTTTTGGAGTATATACACCAACTCAGGATGCTCTCTCATGTAAAATACAGAAATTCTAATTTTACCCGAATCGAAAAAATCTAAATATTATCTAGGCACCCAAATGTTAAAAACAAAATTGCTCTGAATATAATCAGTCAGAAAAAATATACAATGTATTATTCTACTCTGTTTTGGAGTATATACACCAACTCCATATGATCTCTTATGTAAAATACAGAAATTCTATATTTAAGCGAATCTAAAAGAATCTAAATAATATCTAGGCACACCACTGTTAAAAGAAAAATTGCTCTGAATATAATCTCTCAGAAAAAAATATACAATTCCCTTTTCTACATTGTTTTGTAGTATATACACCAACTCAGTATGCTCTTTCATGTAAAAAACCGAATTTCTAATTTTATGAGAATTGAAAAAAATCTAAATAATATCTAGGCGCCCCAAAGTTAATAGAAAATGTCTATGAATATAGTCTGTTGGAAAAAATATACAATGCCTTATTCTACTCTGTTTTTTAGTACATACACCAACTCAGTATACTCCCTCATGTAAAATACCGAAATTCTAATTTTACGTGAATCAAAAAAATCTAAATATTATATAGGCACCCCAATGTCAAAAACGAAATTTCTCTGAATATAATCTGTCAGAAAAAATATACAATGCCCTATTCTACTCAGGTTTTAAGTATATACACCAACTCTACCTTCTATCTCATGTAAAATAAAGTAATTCTATATTTAATCGAATCGAAAATAATTTAAATATTATCTCGGCACCCCAGTGTTAAAAGCTAAATTCCTCTGAATAAAATTTGCAAGAAAAAATATACAATGCTTTTTTCTACTTTGTTTTGGGGTGTATACACCAAATCAATATGCTCTCTCATGTAAAATACCAAAATTTTAATTTTACGTGAATCGAAATAAATCTAAATATTATCTAGCCGCCCCAAAGAAAAAAGATAATGGCTCTGAATATAGTCTGTTAGAAAAAATATACAATGCCTGATTCTTCTATGTTTTGGAGTATATACACCAACACAGTATGCTCTCTCGTGTAAAATACAGAAATTCTAATTTTACCCGAATCGAAAATATCTAATTATTATCTAGGCACCCCAATGTTAAAAACAAAATTGCTCTGAATACAATCTGTCAGAAAAAATATACAATGCCCTATTCTACTCTGTTTTTGAGTATAGACACCAACTCTACCTGCTCTCTCATCTAAAATACAGAAATTCTATATTTAAGCGAATTGAAAAAAAATCTAAATGTTATCAAGGCACCCCAATGTTAAACGCAAAATTGCTCTAAATATAATCTGTCAGAAAAAAATACAATGCCCTATTCTCCTCTTTATTGGAGTATATACACCAACTCAGTATTCTCTCTCATGTAAAATACCAAGATTGTAATTTTACGTGAATCGAAAAAAATCTAAATAATATCTAGGCACTCCAAACTTAAAAGAAAATGGCTCTGAATATAGTCTGTTAGAAAAAATATACAATGCCTTATTCTACTCTGTTGTGGAGAATATACACCAACTCAGTATGCTCTATCATGTAAAATACAGAAATTCTAATTTTACCGAAATCGAAAAAATCTAAATATTATTTAGTCAACCCAATGTTATAAACAAAATTGCTCTGAATATAATCTGTCAGAAAAAATATAGAATGCCCTATTCTACTCTGTTTTGCAGTTTATACACCGACTCCATATGCTCTTTCATCTAAAATACAGAAATTCTATATTTAAGCGAATCGAAAAATATCTAAATATTATCTAGGCACCCCAATGTTAAAAGCTAAATTGCTCTGAATATAATCTGTCAGAAAAAATATACAATGCCCTTTTCTACTTTGTTTTGAAGTATATACACCAACTCAATATGTTCTCTCATGTAAAATACAGAAATCCTAATTTTACCCGAATCGAAATAATCTAAATATTATCTAGGCACCCCAATGTTAAAAACAATATTGCTCTGAATATAATCTATCAGAGAAAATATACAATGCCCTATTCTACTATGTTTTGGAGTATATACACCAACTCAGTATGCTCTTTCATGTGAAATACCAAAATTATAATTTTACGTGAATCGAAAAAAATCTAAATATTATCTAGGCACCCCAATGTTAAAAGCAATATTGCTCTGAATATAATCTGTCAGAAAAAATATTCAATGTCCGATTCTACTCTGTTTTGGAGTATATACCCCAACTCCATATGTTCTCTCAAGTAAAATACAGAAATTCTATTTTTAAGCGAATCTAAAAATATCTAAATATTATCTAGGCACCCCAATGTTAAGAGAAAAAATGCTCTGAATATAATGTGTCAGAGAAAATACACAATGCCATTTTCTACTCTGTTTTGTATTATATATACCAACTCAGTATGCTCTCTCATGTAAAATACAGAAATTGTATATTTAAGAGAATCGAAAATAATTTAAATATTATCTAGGCACCCGAATGTTAAAAGCAAAATTCCTCTGAATATAAACTGTCAGAAAAAATATACAATTCCCTTTTCTACTCTGTTTTTAATATATGCACCAACTCAATATTCTCTCTCATGTAAAATACAGAAATTCTATATTTAAGCGAAACGAAAATATCTAAATATTATCTAGGCACACCAATGTTATAAAAAACATTGCTCGGAATATTATTTGTGAGAAAAAATATACAATGCCCTATTCTACTGTGTTTTGGAGTATATACACCAACTCCATATGCTCTCTCATGTAAAATATAGAAATTCTATATTTAAGCGAATCGAAAAGAAATCTAAATATTATCTAGGCACCCCAATGTTAAAAGAAAAATTTCTCTGAATATAATCTGTCAGAAAAAATATACAATTCCCTTTTCTACTTTGTTTTGTACTATATACACCAACTCAGTATGCTCTCTCATGTAAAATACCGAATTTCTAATTTTACGTGAATCGAAATAAATGTAAATAATATCTAGGCGCCCCAAAGTTAATAGAAAATGTCTATGAGTATAGTCTGTTCTAAAAAATATACAATGCCCTATTCTACTCTGTTTTGGAGTATGTACACCAACTCAATATGTTCTCTCATGTAAAATACCTAAATACTTATTTTACGTGAATCGAAAAAAATCTGAATAATATCTAGGCGCCTCAAACTTAATAGAAAATGGGTCTGAATATAGTCTGTTAGAAAAAATATACAATGCCCTATTCTACTTTGTTTTGGAGTATATACACCAACCCAGTATGCACTCCCAAGTTAATACAAAAATTCTAAATTTACCCAAATCGAAATAAATCTAAATATTATCTAGGCACCCCAATGTTAAAAGCAAAATTTCTCTGAATATAATCTGTCAGAAAAAATATACAAATTCTTTTTCTACTCAGTTTTGGAGTATATACACCAACTCCATATGCTCTCTCATATAAAATACAGAAATTCTATATTTAAACGAATCGAAAAAAATCTAAACGATATCTAGGCACCCCAATCTTAAAAGCAAAATTGCTCTGAATATAATCTGTCAGAGAAAATATTCAATGCTTTTTTCTACTCTGTGTTGTAGAATATACACCAACTCAATATGCTCTCTCATGTGAAATACACAACTTCTAATTTTCCCCGAATCAAAAAAATCAAAATATTATCTAGGCACCCCAATGTTAAAAACAAAATTGCTCTGAATATAATCTCTCAGAAAAAAATATATAATGCACTATTGTACTCTGTTTTGAAGTATATACAGCAACTCAGTATGCTCTCTCACGTGAAATACCGAAATTCAAATTTTATGTGAATCGAAAAAAATCTAAATATTATATATGCACCACAATGTTAAAATTTCTCTGAATATACTCTGGCAGAAAAAATATACAATGCCCTATTCTACTCTGTTTTTGAGTATATACACCAACTTTACCTTCTATCTCATGTAAAAGAAAGTAATTCTATATTTAATCGAATCGAAAATAATTTAAATATTATCTAGGCACCCCAATGTTAAAAGCATATTGCTCTGAATATAATTTGTAAGAAAAAATATACAATGCCCTTTTCTATTCTGTTTTGGGGTGTATACACCAAATCAATATGCTCTCTCATGTAAAATACCGAAATTCTAATTTTACGTGAATCGAAATAAATCTAAATATTATCTAGGCGCCCCAAAGTAAAAATCTAATGGCTCTGAATGTAGTCTGTTAGAAAAAATATAGAATGCCTGATTCTACTATATTTTGGAGTATATACATCAACACAATATGCTCTCTCGTGTAAAATACGGAAATTCTAATTTTAACGGAATCAAAAAAATCTAAATGTTATCTAGGCACCCGAATGTTAAAAGCAAAACTGCTCTGAATATAATCTGTCAGAAAAAAATGCAATGCCCTATTCTACTCTGTATTGGAGTATATACACCAACTAAGAATTCTCTCTCATGTAAAATACCGAAATTCTAATTTTACGCGAATCGAAAAAAATCTAAATAATGTCTAGGCGCCCCAATGTTAAACGAAATTGGCTATGAAAATGGTTTGTTAGAAAAAATATGCAATGCCTTATTCTACTCTGTTTTGGAGTATATACACCAACTCAGTATGCTCTCTCATGTAATTTACAGAAATTCTAAGTTTACGTCAATCAAAAGAAATCTAAATATTATCTAGGCACCCCAATGTTTAAAACAAAATTGTTCTGAATATAATCTGTCAGAAAAAATATACAGTGTCCTATTTTATTCTGTTTTAAAGTATATACATTAACTCCATATGCTCTCTCATGTAAAATACAGAAATTCTATATTTAAGCGAATCGAAAAAAATCTAAATATTATCTAGGCACCCCAATTTTAAAAGCGAAATTGCTCTGAATATAATTTGTCAGAAAAAATATGCAATGCCCATTTCTACTCGGTTTTGTAGTATATACACCAACTCAATATGCTCTCTCATGTAAAATACAGAAATTCTAATTTTACGCGAATCGAAAAAAATCTAAAAAATATCTAGGCGCCCCAAAGTAAAAAGAAAATGGCTGTGAATATAGTCTGTTAGAAAAATATACAATACCTTATTCTACTCTGTTTCAGAGTATATACACCATCTCAGGTTGCACTCTCATGTAAAATAGAGAAATTCTAATTTTACTGGAATCGAAAAAATCTAAATATTATCTAGGCACCCCAAAGTTAAAATCAAAATCGCTCTGAATATAATCTGTCAGAAAAATATACAATGCCCTATTCTACTCTGTTTTGGAGTATATACACCAACTCCATATGCTCTCTCATGTAAATTACCGAAATTCAAATTTTACATGATGCAAAAAAAATCTAAATAATATCTATAGGCCCCAACGTTAAAAGAAAATGGCTCTGAATATAGTCTGTTAGATAAAATATACAATGCCTTATTCTACTTTTTTTTAGAGTTTATACAGCAACTCAGTATGCTCTCTCATGTAATTTACAGAAATTCTAAATTTACGTGAATCAAAAGAAATCTAAATTTTATCTGGGCACCCCAATGTTTAAAACAAAATTGTTGTGAATATAATCTGTCAGAAAAAATATACAATGCCCTATTCTACTCTGTTTTAAAGTATATACACCAACGCCATATGCTCTCTCATGTAAAATACAGAAATTATACAAGCGAATCGAAAAAATTCTAAATATAATCTAGACACCCCAATGTGAAAAGCAAAATTGTTCTTAATATAATCTGTCAGATAAAATATACAATTAACTTTACTTCTCTGTTTTGTATTATATACACCAACTCAATATGCTCTCACATGTAAAATACAGAAATTCTAATTCTTCCCAAATCAAATAATTGTAAATATTATCTAGGCACCCCAATGTTAAAAACAAAATTGCTCTGAATATAATCTGTCAGAAAAAATATACAATGCCCTATTGTACTCTGTTTTGGAGTATATATACCAACTCCCTATGCTCTCTCATGTAAAATACCGAAATTCTAATTTTACGTGAATCAAAAAGAATCTAAATAATATCTAGGGGCCCCAAAGTTAAAAGAAAATGGCTCTGAATATAGTCTGTTAGAAAAAATATACAATGTTTTATTCTACTCTCTTTTGGAGTATATACACCAACTCATTATGCTCTCTCATGTAAAATACAGAAATTCTAATTTTACATGAATCGAAAAAAATCTAAATATTATCTAGGCACCCCCATGTTTATAACAAAATTTCTCTGAATAAAATCTGTCACGATAATTATACAATGTTCTATTCTACTCGGCTTTGGAGTATATGCACCAACTCAGTATGCTCTCTGATGTAAAATACTGAAATTCTATATTTAAGCAAATCGAAAAAATCTAAAGATTATCTAGGCACTCCAATGTTAGAAGCAAAATTGCTCTGAATATAATCTGTCAGAAGAAATATACAATGCACCTTTCTACTCTGTATTGTATTATATACACGAACTCAATATGCTCTGTCATGTAAAATACAGAAATTTGAATTCCACCGGAATCGAAATAATCTAAATATTATCTAGGCACCCCAATGTTAAAAGCAAAATTGCTCTGAATATAATCTGTCAGAAAAAATATAAAATGCCGTATTCTACGCTGTTTTAAAGTATATACACCAAATCCATATGCTCTCTCATGTAAAATAGAGAAATTTTAATGCTACCAGAATCGAAATAATCTAAATATTATCTAGGCACCCCAATGTTAAAATAAAAATTGCTCTGAGTATCATCTGGCAAAAAAAATATACAATGCCCTATTCTACTCTGTTTTTGAGTATGTAAACCAACTCAGTATGCTCTCTCATGTAAAATACAAAAATTCTATGTTTAAGCGAATCGAAAAAAATCTAAATATTATCTAGGCACCCCAATGTTAAAAGGAAAATTGCTCTGAAAATAATCTGTCAGAAAAAAAATACAATGCCCTGTTCTACTCTGTTTTGTAGTATATACACCAACTCAATATGCTCTGTCATGTAAAACACAAAAATTCTAATTCTACCAGAATCGAAAAGATCTAAATATTATCTATGCACCCCAATGTTAAAAGCAAAATTGCTCTTAATAAAATCTGTCAGAGAAAATATAGAATGCCCTTTTCTACTCTGTTTTGGAGTATATACACCAACTCCATATGCTCTCTTACTTAAAATACCGAAATTCTAATTTTAGGCGAATCAAAAAAAAAATCTAAATAATATCTAGGCACTCCAATGTTAAAAGAAAATGGCTCTGAATATAATCTGTTAGAAAAATTATACAATGCCTTATTCTACTATGTTTTGGAGTATATACACCAACTCATGATGCTCTCTCATGTAAAATACAGAAATTCTAATTTTACCCGAATCGAAAAAATCTAAGTATTATCTAGGCAACTCAATGTTAAAAACAAAATTGCTCTGAATATAATTTGTCAGAAAAAATATACAATAGCCTATTCTACTCTGTTTTGGAGTATATACACCAACTCTGTGTGCTCTCTCATGTAAAATACAAAAATTCTATGTTTAAGCGAATCGAAAAAAATCTAAATATTATCTAGGCACCCCAATGTTAAAAGCAAAATAGCGGTGAATATAATCTGTCAGAAAAAATATACAATACCCTTTTCTACTCGGTTTTGTAGTATATACACCAATTACATATGCTCTATTATGTAAAACACAGAAATACTATATTTAAGCGAATCGAAACAAATCTAAATATTATCTAGGCACCCCAATGTTAAAAGCAAAATTTCTCTGAATATAATCTGTCAGAGAAAATATACAATGCCCTTTTCTACTCTGTTTTGTAGTATGTACACCAACTCAATATGCCCTCTCATATGAAATACCGAAATTCTAATTTTACGTGAATCGAAAAGAATCTAAATAATATCTAGGGGCCTCAATGTTAAAAACAAAATTGCTCTGAATATAATCTGTCATAAAAAATATACAATGCCCTATTCTACTCTGTTTTGGAGTATATACACCAACTTCATATGCTCTCTCATGTTAAATTCAGAAATTCTATATTTAAGCGAATCGAAAAAAATCTAAATATTATCTAGGCAAACCAATGATAGAAACAAAATTGCTCTGTATATAATCTGTCAGAAAAAATATACAATGTCCTATTCTACTTCGTTTTGGAGTATATACACAAACTCAGTATGCTCTCTGAGGTAAAATGCCGAAAGTATAAATTGAAATGAATCGATAAAAATGTAAATATTATCTAGGCTCCCCAAAGTTAAAAACAAAATTGCTCTCAATGAAATCTGTCAGAAAATATATACAGTGCCCTTTTCTACTCTGTTTTGTAGTATATACACCAACTCAATATGCTCTCTCATGTATAGTATTGAAATTCTAATTTTACGCGATTCGAAAAAAATCTAAATAATATCTAGGTGCCCCAAAGTTAAAGGAAAATGGCTCTGAATATAGTCTTTTAGAGAAGATATAAAATGCTTTATTCTACTCTGTTTTGGAGTATATACACCAACGCAGTATGCTCTCTTATGTAAAATACAGTAATTCTAATTTTACGTGTATCAAAAGAAATCTAAATATTATCTAGGCACCCCGAGGTTAAAAACAAAATTGCTGTGAATATAACCTGTCATAAAAATTATACAATGCCCTATGCTACTCTGTTTTGAAGTATATACACCAACTAAATATGCTCTCTCATGTAAAATACAGAAATTCTAATTATACGCGAATCGAAAAAAATCTAAATACTATCTTAGCACCCCAATGTTAAAATAAAATAGGTCTGAATATAATCTGTCAGAAAAAATATACAATGCCCTATTATACTCTGTATTGGAGTATATACACACACTCAATATGCTCTCACATGTAAAATACCGAAATTCTAAATTTACGCGAATCGAAAGAAATCTAAATATTATTGAGGTACCCCAATGTTAAAACAAAATCGCTCTGATTATAATCTGTCAGAAATAATATACGATGCTTTATTCTACTAATTTTACGTGAATCAAAAAACATCTAAATATTATCTAGGCACCGTAATATTAAAAACAAAATTGCTCTGAATATAATCTGTCAGAAAAAATATACAATTACATATTCTACTTTGTTTTTTAGTATCTACACCAACTCCATATGCTCTCTCATGTAAAATACAGAAATTCTATATTTAAGCGTATCGACAAAAATCTAAATACTATCTAGGCACCCCAAAGCTAAAAGCAAAATTGCTCTGAATATAATCTGTCAGAAAAAAAATCCAATGCCCTTTTCTACTCTGTTTTGTAGTATATACACCAACTCAATATGCTCTCTCATATTAAATAGAAAAATTCTAATTTTACACGAATCGAAATAAATCAAAGTAATATCTAGGCGCCCCAAAGTTAAACGAAAATGGCTCTGAATATAGTCTGTTTGAAAAAATATACAATGCCTTATTCTACTCTGTTTTGGAGTATATACACCAACTCAGTATGCTCTCTCATGTAAAATACAGAAATTCTAATTTTACGTGAATTGAAAAAAATCTAAATATTATCTAGATACCCGAATGTTAATAGCAAAATTTCTCTTAATATAATCAGTCAGAAAAAATATGCAATGCCCTTTTCTACTCTGTTTTGTAGTATATACGCAAACTCAATATGCTCTCTCAAGTAAAATAACAATATTTTAATTTTTCACGAATCGAAAAAAATTTAAATAATACCTAGGCGCCCCGAAGTTAAAAGAAATTGGCACTGAATATAGTCTGTGTGAAAAAATATACAATGCCTTATTCTACTCTGTTTTGTAGTATATACACCGACTCAGTATGCTTTCTCATGTAAAATACCGAAATTCTAATTTTAAGTGAATCGAAAAAATTCTAAATATTATTTAGGCACTTGAAGGTTAATAGAAAAATTGCTCTTAATATAATCTGTCAGAAAAAATGTACAATGCCCTTTTCTACTGTTTTGTAGTATATACACCAACTCAATATGCTCTCAAATGTAAAATACCAAAATTCTAATTTTATGTGAATCGAAAATAATCTAAACAATATCTAGGCACCCAAAATTTAAAATAAAATGGCTCTGAATACAGTCTGTTTGAAAAATATACAATGTCTTATTTTACTCTGTTTTGGAATATATACACCAACTCAGTATGCTCTCTCATGTAAAATACCGAAATTCTAATTTTACGTGAATCGAAAAAAATTTGAATATTATCCAGGCACGCCAATGTTAAAGAAAAATTGTTCTGAATATAATCTGTCAGAAAAAATATATAATGCCCTTTTCTACTCTGTTTTGTAGTATATACATCAACTCAATATGCTCTCTCATGTAAAATAGAGAGATTCTAATTTTACCCGAATCGAAAATATCTAAATATTATCTAGGCACCACAATGTTAAAAACAAAATTGCTCTGAATATAATCTGTCAGAGAAAATATACAATGCCCTATTCTACTCTGTTTTTGAGTATATACACCAACTCCATATGCTCTCTCATGTAAAATACAGAAATTCTATATTTAAGCGAATTGAAAAATATCTAAATATTATCTAGGCACCGCAATGTTAAACGCAAAATTGCTCTGACTATAATCTGTCAGAAAAAATATACAATGCTTCTTTCTACTCTGTTTTGGATTATACACACCAACTTCATATGCTCTCTCATGTAAAAAAGCGAAATTCTAAATTTACGCTAATCAAAAAAAAAAACCAAATAATATCTAGGCACCCCAAAATTAAAAGAAAATGGCTCTCAATGTAGTGTGTTAGAAGAAATATACAATGCCTTATTCTATTTTATTTTGGAGTATATACACCAACTAAGTATACTCTCACATGTAGAATACCGAAATTCAAATTTTACATGAATTGAAAAATTCTAAATATAATTTAGGCACCCGAATGGCAAGAGCAAAATTGTGCTGAATATAATCTGTCAGCAAAAATATACACTGCCCTTTGCTACTCATTTTTGGAGTATGCACACCAACTCAATAATCTCTCTCATGTCAAATACCGAAATTCTAATTTTACCCGAATCTAAAAAAGTCTAAATAATATGTAAGCACCCCAAAGTTAAAAGAAAATGGCTCTGAATATAGTATGTTAGAAAAAATATACAATGCCTTAGTCTACTATGATTTGGAGTATATACACCAACTCAGTATGCTCTCTCGTGTAAAATACAGAAATTCTAATTTTACCCGAATCGAAAAATTCTAAATATTATCAAGGCACCCCAACGTTAAAAACAAAATTGCTCTGAATATAAACTCTCAGAAACAATATACAATGCGCTATTCTACTCTGTTTTTGAGTATATACACCAACTCTACATGCTCTCTCATGTAAAATACAGAAATTCTATATTTAAGCGAATCGAAAAAAATCTAAATATTATCTAGGCACCCCAATGTTAAAAACAAAATTTCTCTTAATATAATCTGTCAGAAAAAATATACAATGCCCTTGTCTACTCTGTTTTGGAGTATATACACCACCACAGGATGCTCTCTCATGTAAAATACCGAAATTCTAATTTTACGTGAATCGAAAAAAATCTAAATACTATCTAGGTACCCCAATGTTTAAAGCAAAATTGCTCTGAATATAATCTGACTGACAAAATATAAAATGTACTTGTCTACTCTGTTTTGGAGTGTATAAACCAACTCAATATGCTCTATCATGTAAAATACTCAAATTCTAATTTTCCGTGAATCGAAAATAATCCAAATAATATCTAGGCGCCCCAAAGTTAAAAAAAAATGGCTCTGAATATACTCTGTCAGAGAAAATATACAATGCCCTATTCTACTCTGTTTCGGAGTATATACACCAACTCCATATTCTCTCTCATGTAAAATACCGAAATTCTAATTTTACGTGCATCGAAAAAAATCTAAATAATATCTAGACGCCCCAAAGTTAAAAGAAAATGGCTCTAAATATAGTCTGTTGAATAAAATTTAAAATGCCTTATTCTACTCTTTTTTGGACTATATACACCAACTCAATATGCTCTCTCATGTAAAATACAGAAATTCTCTATTTATGCGAATCGAAAAAAATCTAAATATTATCTAGGCACCCCAAGAATGAAGGAAAACTTGCTCTCAATATAATCTTTCAGAAAAAATATACAATGCCCTTTCCTACTCTGTTTGGGAGAATATACACCAACTCAATATGCTCTCTCATGTAAAATACAGAAATTCTAATTTTACGTGAATTGAAAAATATCTAAATAATATCTAGGCGCCCCAATGTTAAACGAAATTGGCTATGAAAATGGTCTGTTAGAAAAAATATGCAATGCCTTATTCTACTCTGTTTTGGAGTATATACACCAACTCAGTATGCTCTCTTATGTAAAATACAGCAATTCTAATTTTACGTAAAGCAAAAAAAATCTAAATATTATCTACGAACCCCAATGTTTAAAACAAAATTGTCCTGAATATAATCTGTCAGAAAAAATATACAGTGCCTTATTCTACTCTGTTTTAAAGTATATACACCAACTCAATATGCTCTCTCATATAAAATACAGAAATTCTATATTTAAGCGAATCGAAAAAAATCTAAATATTATCTAGGCACCCCAATTTTAAAAGGGAAATTGCTCTGAATATAATCTGTCATAAAAAACACGCAATGCCCATTTCTATTCGGTTTTGTAGTATATACAACAACTCAATATGCTCTCACATGTAAAATACAGAAATTCTAATTCTTCCCAAATCGAATAAGTGTAAATATTATCTAGGCACCCCAATGTTAAAAACAAAATTGCTCTGAATATAATCTGTCATAAAAAATACACAATGCCCAATTCTACTCTGTTTTGGAGTATATACACAACTCCCTATGCTCTCTCATGTCAAATACCGAAATTCTAATTTTACCCAAATCGAAAAAATCTAAATATTATCTAGGCACCCCAGTGTTAAAAAAAAATTGCTCGAAATATAATCTGTCAGAAAAAATATACAATGCCCTATTCTACTCTGTTTTGGAGTAAATACATCCACTCCATATGCTCTCTCATGTAAAATAAAGAAATTCTATATTTATGCGAATCGAACAAAATCTAAATATTATCTAGGCACCCAAATGTTAAAAGCAAACTTGCTCTGAATATAATCGGTCAGAAAAAATATTCAATGCCCTTTTCTACTCTGTTTTGGAGTATATACACCAACTCCATATGCTCTCTCTTTTAAAATACAGAAATTCAAATTGTACGCGAATCGAAAAATATATAAATAATATCTAGGCGCCCCATGGTTAAAAGAAATTAACTCTGAATATAGTTTGGTACAAAAAATATACAATGCCTTATTCTACTCTGTTTCGGAGTACATACACCATCTCAGGGAGCGCTCTCTTATGAAATAAAGAAATTCTAATTTTACTGGAATCGTAAAAATCTAAATATTATCTAGGAACCTCAGTGTTAAAAAAATTACTCTGAATATAATCTGTCAGAAAAAATATACAATGCCCTATTCTACTCTGTTTTGGAGTATATACACAAACTCCATTTGCTCTCTCATGTAAAATACAGAAATTCTATATTTAAGCGAATCGAAATAAATCTAAATATTATCTAGTCACCCCAAAGTAAAAAGCAAAATTGCTCTGAATATAATCGGTCAGAAAAAATATACACTGCCCTTTTCTACTCTGTTTTGGAGTATATACACCAACTCCATATGCTTTCCCATGTAAAATACAGAAATTCTATATTTAAGCAAATCGAAAAAAATCTATATATATCCAGACTCCCCAAAGTTAAAAGAAAATAACTCTGAATATAGACTGTTAGATAAAATTTACAATGCCTTATTCTACTCTTTTTTGGAGTATATACACCAACTCAGTATGCTTTCTCATGTAAAATACAGAAATTTTAATTCTACCCGAATCGAAAAAATATAAATATTATCTAGGCACCCTAATGTTAAAAACAACATTGCTCTGAATATAATGTGTCAGAAAAAATATACAATGCCCTATTCTACTCTGTTTTGGAGAATATACACCAACTCCATATGCTCTCTCATGTAAAATATCGAAATTCTAATTTTACGGGAATAGAAAAAAATCTAAATAATATCTAGGCTCCCCAAAGTTAAAAGAAAATGGCTCTGAATATAGTCTGTTAGAAAAAATATACAATGCCTTATTCTACTCTGTTTTGGGGTATATACACCAACTCAGGAAACTCTCTAATGTAAAATCCTGAAATTCTAATTTTCCCCGAATCGAAAATAATCTAAATATTATCTAGGCACCCCAGTGTTAAAAAAAAATTGCTCTTAATATAACTTGTCAGAAAAAATATACAATGCCCTATTCTATTCTGTTTTGAAGTATATACACTAACTCCATATGCTCCCTCATGTAAAATACAAAAATTCTATATTTAAGCGAATCGAAAAAAATCTAAATATTATCTAGGCACCCCAATGTTAAAAACAAAATTGCTCTGAATATAATCTGTCAGAAAAATTATACAAAGCCCTATTCTACTCCGCTTTCGAGTTTATACACCAACTCCATATGCTCTCTCATGTAAAATACAGAAATTCTATATTTAAGCGAATCGAAAAAAATCTAAATATTATCTAGTCACCCCAAAGTAAAAAGCAAAATCGCTATAAATATAATCGGTCAGAAAAAATATACACTGCCCGATTCTACTCTGTTTTGGAGTATATACACCAACTCAGTATGCACTCTCAAGTTAATACAAAAATTCTGAATTTACCCGAATCGAAAAAAATCTAAATATTATCTAGGCACCCCAATGTTAAAAAAAGAAATTGCTATGATTATAATCTGTCAGAAAAAATATACAAATTCTTTTTCTACTCAGTTTTGGAGTATATACATTAACTCCATATACTCTCTCATGTAAAATACAGAAATTCTATATTTAAACGAATCGAAAAAAATCTAAACGTTATCTAGGCACCCCAATCTTAAGAGCAAAATTGCTCTGAATATAACCTGTCAGAGAAAATATACAATGCTTTTTTCTACTCTGTGTTGTAGAATATACACCAACTCAATATGCTCTCTTATGTGAAATACACAACTTCAAATTTTACCCGAATCGAAAAAATCAAAATACTATCTAGGAACCCCAATGTTAAAAACAAAATTGCTCTGAATATAATCTCTCAGAAAAAATATATAACACACTATTGTACTCTGTTTTGAAGTATACACAGCAACTCAGTATGCTCTCTCACGTGAAATACCGAAATTCAAATTTTATGTGAATCGAAAAAAATCTAAATATTATATATGCACCCCAATGTTAAAAACAAAATTTCTCTGAATATAATCTGGCAGAAAAAATATACAATGCCCTATTCTACTCTGTTTTTGAGTATATACACCAACTCTACTTTCTATCTCATGTAAAATAAAGTAATTCTATATTTAATCTAATCGAAAATAATTTAAATATTATCTAGGCACCCCAATGTTAAAAGCAAAATTGCTCTGAATATAATTTGTAGAAAAAATATACAATGCCCTTTTCTATTCTGTTTTGGGGTGTATACACCAAATCAATATGCTCTCATGTAAAATACCGAAATTCTAATTTTACGCGAATCGAAATAAGTCTAAATATTATCTAGGTGCCCCAAAGTAAAAAGATAATGGCTGTGAATATAGTCTGTTATAAAAAATATACAATGCCTCATTCTACTATGTTTTGGAGTATATACACCAACACAGTATGCTCTCTCGTGTAAAATACAGAAATTCTAATTTTACCTGAATCGAAAAAATCTAAATGTTATCTAGGCACCCCAATGTTAAAAGCAAAACTGTTCTGAATATAATCTGTCAGAAAAAAATACAATGCCCTATTCTACTCTGTATTGGAGTATATGCACCAACTCAGTATGCTGTCTCATGTAAAATACAGAAATTCTGTATTTAAGTGAATCGAAAAAAATCTAAATAATATCTAGGCACCCCAAACTTAAAAGAAAATGGCTCTGAATATAGTATGTTAGAGAAAATATACAATGCCCTATTCTACTCTGTTTTGGAGTATATAGAGCAACTCAGTATGCTCTCTCATATAAAATACCGAAATTCTAATTTCACGTGAATCGAAAAAAATCTAAATATTATCTAGGCACCCGAATGTTAAAAGAAAATTGCTCTGCATATAATGTGTCAGAAAAAATAAACAATGCCCTTTTCTACTCTGTTTTGTAGTATATACACCAACTCAATATGATCTCCCATGTAAAATACAAAGATTCTCTATTTAAGCGAATCGAAAAAAAATCTAAATATTATCTAGGCATCGCAATGTTAAGAACAAAATTACTCTGAATATAATCTGTTAGAAAAAATATACAATGCCCTATTCTACCATGTTCTGGAGTATATACACCAACTCAATATGCTCTCTCATGTAAAATACAGAAACTCCATATTTAAGCGAATTGAAAAAAATCTAAATATTATCTAGGGACCACAATGTTAAAAGCCACATTGCTCTGAATATAATCTGTCAGAAAAAATATACAATGCCCTTTTCTACTCTGTTTTGTACTATATATACCAACTCAATATGCTCTCTTATGTAATATATTGTAATTCTAATTCTACCCGAATCGAAAAAATCTAAATATTATCTAGGCAACCCAATGTTAAAAGCAACATTGCTCTGAATATAATCTGTCAGAAAATATATACAGTGCCCCATTCTACTCTGTTTTGGAGTATATACCCCAACTTAATATGCTCTCTGATGTAAAATACAGAAATCCTATATTTAAGCGTATTGAAAAAAATGTAAATATTATCTAGGCACCCCTTGTTGAAAAAAAAATTGCTCTGAATATAATCGGTCAAAAAAAAAATACAATACCCTATTCTACTCTGTTTTGGAGTATATAAACCAACTCCATATGCTCTCTCATTTAAAATACAGAAATTCTAAATTTAAGCGAATCGAAAAAAATCTAAATATTATCTAGGCACCTCAATGTTAAAAGCAAAATTTCTCTGAATATAATCTGTCAGAGAAAATACAAAATGCCATTTTCTACTTTGTGTTGGACTATATACACCAACTCAGTATGCTCTCTCATGTAAAATACCAAATTCTAATTATATGCGAATTGAAAAAAAATCTAAATAATATTGAGGCACCCCAAAGTTAGAAAATTGCTCTGAATGTAGTCTGTTTTAAAAAATATACAATGCCTTATTATACTGTGTTTTGGAGTATATACACCAACTCAGTGTGCTCTCTCATGTAAAAGAAAGAAATTCTAATTTTAAACGAATCTAAAAAATCTAAATATTATCTAGGTAACCCAAGGTTAAAAACAAAATTCCCCTGAATATAATCTGTCAGAAAAAATATACAGTGTCGTATTCTACTCTATTTTGGAGTATATACACCATCTCCATATGCTCTGTCATGTAAAATACAGAAATTCTATATTTATGCGAATCGAAATAAATCTAAATATTATGTAGGCAATCCAATGTTAAAAAAATTGCTCTGAATATAATCTGTCAGAAAAAATATGCAATGCCATATTCTACTCTGTTTTGGTGTATATACACCAACTCCATATGCTGTCTCATGTAAAATACCGAAATTCTAATTTTTTTGTCAATCGAAAAAAATCTAAATATTATGTATGCACCCCAACGGTGAAAGCAAAATTGCTCTCAATATATTCTGTCAGAAAAAATATGCAATGCACTATTGTACTCAGTATTGGAGTATATAAACCAACTCAATATGCTCTCTCATGTAAAATACCGAATTTCTAATTTTACACAAATCGAAAAAAAATCTAAATAATATCTAGGTGCCCCAAAGTTAATAGAAAATGTCTATGAATATAGTCTGTAGGATAAAATATACAATGCCTTATTTTACTCTGTTTTAAAGTATATACACCAACTCAGTATGCTCTCTCATGTAAAATACCGAAATTCTAATTTTACGCGAATTGAAAAATATCTAAATAATATCTAGGCGCCCCAATGTTAAACGAAATTGGCTATGAAAATGGTCTGTTAGAAAAAATATGCAATGCCTTATTCTACTCTGTTTTGGAGTATATACAACAACTCAGTATGCTCTCTTCTGTAAAATACAGCAATTCTAAGTTTACGTAAATCAAAAAAAATCTAAATATTATCTACGCACGTCAATGTTAAAAACAAAATTGCTCTGAATATAATCTGTCAGAAAAAATATACAATGCCCTATTCTAATCTGTTTTAAGTATATACACCAACTGCATATGCTCTCTCATATAAAATACAGAAATTATAAATTTACGCGAATCGAAAAAAATCTAAAAAATATCTAGGCACCTTAAAGTTAAAAGAAAATGGCTGTGAATATAGTCTGTTAGAGAAAATATACAATGCCTTATTCTACTCTGTTTCTGAGTATATATACCATCTCAGGGTGCACTCATGTAAAATAGAGAAATTCTTATTTTACTGGAATCGAAAAAATCTAAATATTATCTAGGCACCTCAGTGTTAAAAAAAATTGCTCTGAATATAATCTGTCAGAAAAAATATACAATGCCTTATTCTACTCTGTTTTGGAGTATATACACCAACTCCATATGCTCTCTCATGTAAAATACCGAAATTCTATATTTAAGCGAATCGAAAAAAATCTAAATATTATGTAGGCACCCCAAAGTTAAAAGAAAAATTGCTATGAAAATAGTGTGTCAGAAAAAATATAGAATGCCCTTTTCTACTCTGTTTTGGGGTATCTACACCAACTCAATATGCTCTCTCATGTAAAATACCGAAATTCTAATTTTATGTGAATCGAAAACAATCTAAATAATATCTAGACACCGCAAAGTTAAAAGAAAACGGCTATGAATATAGTCTGTTAGATAAAATATACAATGCCTTATTCTACTCTTTTCTGGAGTATATACACCAACTCAGTATGCTCTCTCAGGTAATTTACAGAAATTCTAAGTTTACATCAATCAAAAGAAATCTAAATATTATCTAGGCACCCCAATGTTTAAAACAAAATTGTTCTGAATATAATCTGTCAGAAAAAATATGCAGTGCCCTATTCTACTCTGTTTTAAAGTATATACACCAACTCCATATGCTCTCTCATGTAAAATACAGAAATTCTATATTTAAGCGAACCGAAAAAAAATCTAAATATTATCTAGGCACCCCAATTTTAAAAGCAAAATTTCTCTAAATATAATTTGTCAGAAAAAATATGCAATGTTCATTTCTACTCGGTTTTGTAGTATATACACCAACTCAATATGCTCTGTCATGTAAAATACAGAAATTCTAATTTTACGCGAATTGAAAAAAATCTAAAAAATATCTAGGAGCACCAAAGTTAAAAGAAAATGGCTGTGAATATAGTCTGTTAAAAAAATTATACAATACCTTATTCTACTCTGTTTCGGAGTATATACACCATCTCAAAGTGCACTCTCATGTAAAATAGAGAAATTCTAATTTTACTGGAATTGAAAAAAGCTAAATATTATCTAGGCACCCCAAAGTTAAAAACAAAATCGCTCTGAATATAATCTGTCAGAAAAATATACAATGCCCTATTCTACTCTGTTTTGGAGTATATACACCAACTCCATATGCTCTCTCATGTAAAATACAGAAATTCTATATTTACGCGAAAGGAAAAAAATCTAAATATTATCTAGGCACCCCAAAGTGAAAAGAAAAATTGCTCTGAAGGTAATGTGTCAGACAAAATATACAATGCCCTTTTCTACTCTGTTTTGTAGTATATACACCAACTCAATATGCTCACTCATATAAAATACCGAAATTCAAATTTTACGTGAAGCGAAAAAAATCTAAATAATATCTAGACTCCCCAAAGTTAAAAGAAAATGGCTCTGAATATAGTCTGTTACATAAAATATACAATGCCTTATTCTACTTTTTTTAGAGTATATACAGCAACTCAGTATGCTCTCATGTAATTTACAGAAATTCTAAATTTACGTGAATCAAAAGAAGTCTAAATTTTATCTAGGCACCCCAATGTTTAAAACAAAATTGTTCTGAGTATAATCTGTCAGAAAAAATATACAATGCCCTATTCTACTCTGTTTTAAAGTATATAAACCAACTCCATATGCTCTCTCATGTAAAATACAGAAATTCTATAAGCAAATCGAAAAAATCCTAGATATAATCTAGACACCTCAATGTGAAAAGCAAAATTGCTCTTAATATAATCTGTCAGATAAAATATACAATTCCCTTTGATTCTCTGTTTTGTAGTATATACACCAACTTAATATGTTCTAACATGTAAAATACAGAGATTCTAATTTTTCCCAAATCGAATAAGTGTAAATATCATCTAGGCACCCCAATGTTAAAAGCAAAATTGCTCTGAATATAATGTGTCAGAAAAAATATAAAATGCCCTATTCTACGCTGTTTTAAAGTATATACACCAACTCCATATGCTCTCTCATGTAAAATAGAGAAATTATAATTCTACCCGAATCGAAATAATCTAAATATTATCTAGGCACCCCAATGTTAAAATAAAAATTGCTCTGAGTATCGTCTGGCAGAAAAAATATACAATGCCCTATTCTACTCTGTTTTGGAGTATGTAAACCAACTCAGTATGCTCTCTCATGTAAAATACCAAAATTATATGTTTAAGCGAATCAAAAATAATCTAAATATTATCTAGGCACCCCAATGTTAAAAGGAAAATTGCTCTGAAAATAATCTGTCAGAAAAAAAATACAATGCCCTTTTATACTCTGTTTTATAGTATATAAACCAACTCCATAAGCTCTCTTACTTAAAATAGCGAAATTCTAATTTTAGGTGAATCAAAAAAAATCTAAATAATATCTAGGCACTCCAAAGTTAAAAAAAAATGGTTCTGATATAATCTGTTAGAAAAAATATACAATGCCTTATTCTACTTTGTTTTGGAGTATATACACCAAATCAGGTTGCTCTCTCATGTAAAATACAGAAATTCTAATTTTACCCGAATCTAAAAAATCTAAGTATTATCTAGGCACCTCAATGTTAAAAACAAAATTGCTCTGAATATAATCTGTCAGAAAAAATATACAGTGCCCTATTCTACTCTGTTTTGGAGTATATACACCAACTCAGTATGGTCTCTCATGTAAAATACAAAAATTCTATGTTTAAGCGAATCGAAAAAAATCTAAATATTATCTAGGCACCCCAATGTTAAAAGCAAAATAGCTCTGAATATAATCTGTCAGAAAAAAATATACAATACCCTTTTCTACTCGGTTTTGTAGTATAGACACCAATTATATATGCTCTATTATGTAAAACACAGAAATACTATATTTAAGCGAATCGAAACAAATCTAAATATTATCTAGGCACCCCAATGTTAAAAGCAAAATTGCTCTGAATATAATCTGTCAGACAAAATATACAATGCCCTTTTCTACTCTGTTTTGTAGTATGTACACCAACTAAGTATGCTCTCTCATGTAAAATTCTGAAATTCTATATTTAAGAGAATCGAAAAAAATCTAAATATTATCCAGGCACCCCAATGTTAAAAGCAAAATTTCTCTAAATATAATCTTTTAGAGGAAATATACAATGCCCTTTTCTACTCTGTTTTGGAGTATAAAAACCAACTCAATATGCTCTCTCATGTAAAATAAAGAAATTCTAATTTTACCCCAATCGAAAAAATCTAAATATTATCTAGGCACCCCAATGTTAAACGCAAAATTTCTCTGAATATAATCTGTCAGAAAAAATATACAATGCCCTTTTCTACTCTGTTTTGTAGTATAAACACCAATTCAATATGCTCTGTCATGTAAAATACAGAAATTCGAATTCCTCCGGAATCGAAAAAATCTAAGTATTATCAAGGCACCCCAATGGTAAAAGCAAAATTTTTCAGAATATTATCTGTCATAAAAAATATACAATGCCCTATTCTACTCTGTTTTGGCGTATATACACCAACTTTATATGCTCTCTCATGTTAAATACAGAAATTCTATATTTAAGCGAATCGAAAAAAATCTAAATATTATCTAGGCACGCCAATGTTATAAACAAAATTGTTCTGAATATAAACTGTCAGAAAAAATATAGAATGTTCTATTCTACTCTCTTTTGTAGTATATACACAAACTCAGGATGCTCTCTCATGTAAAAAACAGAAATTCTAATTTTAAATGAATCAAATAAATGAAAATATTATTCAGGCTCCCCAATGTTAAAAACAAAATTTCTCTGAATGAAATCTGTCAGAAATAATATACAATGCCCTTTTCTACTCTGTTTTGTAGTATATACACAACTTCCATATGCTCTCTTATGTAAAATACAGAAATTCTAATTTTACGCGAATCGAAAAAAATCTAAATAATATCTAGGCGCCTCAAAGTTAAAAGAAAATGTCTCTGAATATAGTCTGTTGGAAAAAATATAGAATGCCGTATTCTACTCAGTTTTGGAGTATATATACCAACTCAATATGCTCTCTCATGTAAAATACAGAAATTCTAATTCTACACGAATCGAAATAATCTAAATATTATCTATGCACCCCAATGTTAAAAACAAAATTGCTCTAAATATAATCTGTCAGGAAAAATATACAATGCCCTATTTTAATCTGTTTTAACGTATATACACCAACTCCATCTGCTCTCCCATGTAAAATACAGATATTCTATATTTCAGCAAATCGAAAAAATTCTAAATATTATCTAGGCACACCTATGTTAAAAGCAAAGTTGCTCAGAATATAATCTGTCAGAAAAAATATACAATGCCCTTTTCTACTCGGTTTTGTAGTATATAAACCAACTCAATATGCTCTGTCATGTCAAATACAGAAATTATAATTCTACTCGAATCGAAAAAACTAAATATTATATAGGCCCACCAATGTTAAAAGCAAAATTGCTCTGAATATAATCTGTACGAGAAAATATACAATGCCCTATTCTACTCTGTTTTGGAATATATACACCAACTCAGTATGCTCTCTCATGTAAAATACAGAAATTCTAATTTTTCGTGAATCGAAGAAAATCTAAATATTATTTAGGCACCCCAATGTTAAAAACAATATTGCTCTGAATAAAATCTGTCAGAAAAAATACACAATGCCCTGTTCTACTCTGTTTTGTAGTATATACACCAACTAAATATGCTCACTCACGTAAAATACAGAAATTCAAATTTTACACAAATCGAAAAAAGTCTAAATAAAATCTTGACGCCCCAAAGATAAAAGAAAATGGCTCTGAATATAGTCTGTTAGAAAAAAAATACATCGTCTTATTCTACTCTTTTTTGAAGTACATACACCAACTCAGTGTGCTCTCTCATGTAAAATACAGAAATTCTAATTTTACGTGAATCAAAAATAATCTAGATATTATCTAGGCACCCCAATGTGAAAAGCAAAATTGCACTTAATATAATCTGTCAGATAAAATATACAATGCCCTTTATTTCTTCGTTTTGTAGTATATACACCAACTCAAAATGCTCTCTCATGTAAAATACAGAAATTTTAATTCTACCCAAATCGAAAAAATCTAAATATTATCTACGAAGCCCAGTGTTAAAAAAAAAAATTGTTCTGAATATAATCCGTCAGAAAAAATATACAATGACCTATTCTACTCTGTTTTGGAGTATATACACCAACTCCATATGCTCTCTCATGTAAAATAAAGAAATTCTACATTTAAGCGAATCAAAAAAAATCTAAATATTATCTAGGCACCGCAATGCTACAAACAAAATTGCTCTGAATATAATCTGTCAGAAAAAATATAAAATGCCCTTTTCTATTCTGTTTTGGAGTATATACACCAACTCCATATGCTGTCTCATGTAAAATACAGAAAATGTAATTTTACACGAATCGAAAAATATCTAAATAATATCTAGGTGCCCCAAATTTAAAAGAAATGGGCTCTTAATATAATCTGTTAGAAAAAATATACAATGCCTTATTCTGCTATGTTTTGGAGTATATACACCAACTCAGTATGCTCTCTTATGTAAAATACAGCAATTCTTATTTTACGTGAATTAAAAAAAATCTAAATATTATCTAGGCACCCCACTTTTCAAAGCGATATTGCTATGATTATAATCTGTCAGAAAAAATATACAATGCCCATTTCTACTCGGTTTTGTAGTATATACACCAACTCAATATGCTCTCTCATGTAAAATACAGAAATTCTAATTTTACGTGAATTGAAAAACATCTAAAAAATATCTAGGTGCTCCAAAGTTAAAAGAAAATGTCTGTGAATATAGTCTGTTAGAAAAAATATACAATGCCTTATTCTACTCTGTTTCGGAGTATATACACCATCCCAGGGTGCACTGTCATATAAAATACAGAAATTATAATTCTACGTGAATCGAAAAAATCTAAATATTATCTAGGCACCTCAGTGTTAAAAAAATTGCTCTGAATATAATCTGTCAGAAAAAATATACAATGCCCTATTCTACTCTGCTTTGGAGTATATACACCAACTCCACATTCTCTCTCATGTAAAATACAGAAATTCTATATTTATGCGAATCGAAAAAAATCTAAATATGATCTAGGCACCCCAAAGTTAAAAACAAAATCGCTCTGAATATAATCTGTCAGAAAAAAATATACAATACCTTATTCTACTCTGTTTTGGAGTATATAAACCAACTCCATATGCTCTCTCATGGAAAATACAGAAATTATATATTTAAGCAAATCGGAAGAAATTTAAATATTATCTAGGAACCCCAATGTTAAAAGAAAAATTCCTCTGAATAAAATCTGTCAGAAAAAATATACAATGCCCTTTTCTACTTTGTTTTGGAGTATATACATTAACTCAATATGCTCTCTCATGTAAAACACCGAAATTCTAACTTTAGTTGAATCAAAAATAATCTAAATAATATTTAGGCGCCCCAAAGTTAAAAGAAAATGGCTCTGAATATAGTCTGTTAGAAAAAATATACAATGCCTTATTCTACTCTGTTTTGGAGTATATACACCAACTCACTATGCTCTCTTATGTAAAATACGGATATTCTAATATTACGTGAATCGAAAAAAATCTAAATATTATCTAGGCACCCCAATGTTAAAAACAAAATTGCTCAGAATATTATCTGTCAGAAAAAATATACAATGCTTTTTTCTACTCTGTTTTGTAGTATATACACCAACTCAATATGCTCTCTCATGTAAAATACAGAAATTCTAAATTTACGAGAAGCGAACAAATCCAAATATTATCTAGGCACTGCAATGTTAAAAGCAAAATTGCTCTGAATATAATCTGTCAGAAAAAACATACAATGCCCTCTTCTATTCTGTTTTGTAGTATAAACACCAACTCAATATGCTCTGTCATGTAAAATACAGAAATTCTAATTCTACCCGAATCGAAAAAAATCTAAATATTATCTAGGCACCCCAATGTTAAAAGCAAAATTGCTCTGAATATGATCTGTCAGAAAAAATATACAATGCTCTTTTCTACTCTGTTTTGGAGTATATACACCAACTCAATATGCTCTCTCATGTAAAATACCGAAATTCTAATTATAGGTGAATCAAAATACTCTAAGTAATATCTGGGCGCCCTAAATATTATTTAGTCAACCCAATGTTAAAAAGAAAATGACTCTGAATATAGTCTGTTAGACAAAATATACAATGCCTTATTCTACTCTGTTTTAAAGTATATACACCAACTCAGTATGCTCTCTCATGTAAAATACAGAAATTATAATTTTACGTGAATCGAAAAAAATCTAAATATTATCTAGGCAACCCAATGTTAAAAACAAAATTTCTCTAAATATAATCCGTCACAATAATTATAAAATGCCCTATTCTACTCGGTTTTGGAGTATACACACCAACTCAGTATGCTCTATAGTGTAAAATACCGAAATTCTAATTTAAAGTGAATCAATAAACTTCTAAATATTATCTAGGCACCGCAATGTTAAAAACAAAATTTCTTTCAATAAAATCTGTCAGAAAAAATGTACAATGCCGTTTTCTACTCTGTTTTATAGTATATACACCAACTCCATATGCTCTCTCATGTAAAATACAGAAATTCTAATTATCCGTGAATCGAGAAAAATCTAAATATTATGTAGGCAACCCAATGTTGAAAGAAAAATTGCTGTGAATATAATCTGTCAGAGAAAATACACAATGCCATTTTCTAGTCTGTTTTGTAGTATATACACCAACACAATATGCTCTCTCATGTAAAATACAGAATTCTAATTATACCCGAATCGAAAAAATCTAAATATTATGAAGGCACGCCAATGTTAAAAACAAAATTGCTCTGAATATAGTCTGTCACAAAAAATATACAATGCCCTATTCTACTCTGTTTTAGAGTATATACACCAACTCCATATGCTCTATCATGTAAAATACAGAAATTCCATATTTAAGCAAATCGAAAAAAATCTATATATTATCTAGGCATCCGAATGTTAAAATCAAAATTCCTCTGAATATAATGTGTCATAAAAAATAAACAATGCTTTATTCTACTCTGTTTTGGAGTATGTACACCAACTCAGTATGCTCTCTCATATAAAATACAGAAATCCTAATTATACGTGAATTGAAAAAAATCTAATATTATCTAGGCACCCCAATGTTAAAAGGAAAATTTCTCTGAATATAATCTGTCAGAAAAAATATACAATGTCGAATTCTACTCTGATTTGTAGTATATACACCAGCTCCATATGCTTTCTCATGTAAAATACAGAAATACTAATTTTACGTGAATCGAAAAAAATCTAAATAATATCTAGGCACCACAAAGTTAAAAGAAAATGGCTCTTAATATAGTCTGTTAGAGAAAATATACACTGCCTTAAATTTACTATGTTTTGGAGTATATACACCAACCCAGTATGCTCTCTTATGTAAAATAGAGAAATTCTAATTTTACCCGAATCGAAAAAATCTAAATATTATTTAGTCAACCCAATGTTAAAAACAAAATAGCTCTGAATATAATCTGTCAGAAAAAATATATAATGCTCTCTTCTACTCTGTTTTGGAGTATATACACTGACTCCATATGCTCTCTCATCTAAAATACAGAAATTCTATATTTAAGAAATCTAAAAATATCTAAATATTATCTAGGCACCCCAATGTTAAAAGCAAAATTGCTCTGAATATAATCTGTTAGAAAAAATACACAATGCCATTTTCTACTCTGTTTTTTAGTATATAAACCAACTCAATATGCTCTGATATGTAAAATACAGAAATTCTAACTTTGTCCGAATCGAAATAATCTAAATATTATGTAGGCACGTCAATGTTAAAAACAAAATTGCTCTGAATATAATCTTTCAGAAAAAATATACAATGCCCTATTCTACTCTGTTTTGGAGTATATACACCAACTCAGTATGCTCTCTCATGTAAAATAACGAAATTCTAAATTTACCCGAATCGAAAAAATCAAAATATTATGTAGGCAACCCAATGTTACAAACAAAATTGTTCTGAATATAATCTGTCTGAAAAAATATTCAATTTCCTATTCTACTCTGTTTTGGAGTATATACAGCAACTCCATACGCTCTCTCATGTAAAATACCGAAATTCCAAATTTACATGAATCGAAAAAAATCTAAATAATATCTAGGCGCCCGAAAGTTCAAAGAAAATGACTCTAAATATAGTCTGTTAGAAAAAATATACAATGCCTTATTCTACTCTGTTTTGGAGTATATAAACCATCTCAGGATGCTCTCTAATGTGAAATAAAGAAATTATAATTTTACCCGAAACAGAAACATCTAAATATTATCTAGGCGACACAATGTTAAAAACAAAATTGCTCTGAATAGAATCTCTAAAAAAAAATATACAATGCCCTATTCTACTCTGTTTTGGAATATATACACCAACTCAGTATGCGCTCTCATGTTATATACCGACATTCTCATTTTACGTGAATCGAAAAAAATCTAAATATTATCTAGGCACCCCAATGTTAAAAACAAAATTGCTCTGAATATAATCTGTCAGAAAACTTTTACAATGCCCTATTCTACTCTTTTTTGGAGTATATACACCAACTTCATATGCTCTCTCATGTAAAATAAGAAATTCTATATTTAAGCGAATTGAAAAAAATCTAAATATTATCTAGGCACCTCAATGATAAAAGCAAAATTTCTGTGAATATAATCTGTCAGAAAAAATATACAATGCCCTATTCGACTCTGTTTTGGAGTATATACACCAACTCAGTGTGCTCTCAGAAGTAAAATACAGAAATTCAAATTTTACGCAAATCGAAAAAAATCTAAATAAAATCTAGACGCGCCAAAGATAAAAGAAAATGGCTCTGAATATAGTCTGTTAGAAAAAGAAATACATCGCCTTATTCTACTCTTTTTTGAAGTACATACACCACCTCAGTGTGCTCTATCATGTAAAATACAGAAATTCTAATTTTACGTGAATCAAAAATAATCTAAATATTATCTAGGCACCCCCATGTTAAAAACAAAATTGCTCTGAATATAATCTGTCAGAAAAATTATACAATGTTCTTTTCTACTCTGTTTTGGAGTATATACACCAACTGAATATGCTGTCTCATGTAAAATACCGAAATTCTAATTTTAGGTGAATCAAAAAGATCTAAATAATATCTAGGCACTCCAAAGTTAAAAGAAAATGGCTCTGAATATAGTCTGGTAAAAAAAATATACAATGCCTTATTGTAGTCTGTTTTGGAGTATATACAGCAACTCAGGGTGTTCCCTCATATAAAATACAGAAATTCTAATTTTACCTGAATCGAAAAAATCTAAATATTATCTAGGCACCTCAATGTTAAAAACAAAATCGCTCTGAATATAATCTGTCAGAAAAAATATACAATGCCCAATTCTACTTTGTTTTCGAGCATATACAACAACTCCATATGCTCTCTCATGTAAAATACAGAAATTCTATATTTAGTTGAATCGAAAAAAAACCTAAATATTATCTAGGCACCCCAATGTTAAAAGCAAAATTGCTCTGAATATAATCTGTCAGAAAAAACATACAATGCCCTTTTCTACTCTGTTTTGGAGTATATACACCAACTCCATATGCTCTCTCATGTAAAATACAGAAATTCTAAATTTACACGAATCAAAAAATATCTAAATAATATCTAGGTGCCCCAAATTTAAAAGAAATTGGCTCTGAATATAGTCTGTTAGCAAAAATATACAATGCCTTATTCTACTCTGTTTTGGAGTATATACACCAACTCAGTATGCTCTCTTATTTAAAATACAGCAATTCTAATTTTACGTGAATCAAAAAAAATCTAAATATTATCTAGGCACTCCAATGTAAACTACAGAAATTCTACCTTTAAGCGAATCGAAGAAAATCTAAATATTATCTAGGCACCCCAATTTTAAAAGCGAAATTGCTCTGAATATCATCTGTCAGAAAAAATACACAATGCCCATTTCTACTCGGTTTTGTAGTATATACACCAACTCAATATGCTCTCTCATGTAAAATACAGAAATTCTAATTACACGTGAATCAAAAATAATCTAAAAAATATCTACGTGCCCCAAAGTTAAAAGAAAATGGCTGTGAATATAGTCTGTTTGAAAAAATATACAATGCCTTATTCTACTCTGAATTGGAGTATATACACCAATTCAGTATGCTCTCTCATGTAAAATACAGAAATTCTAATTTTACGTGAATCGGAAAAAACCTAAATATTATCTAGGCACCCCAAAGTTAAAAACAAAATTGTTCTGAATATAATCTGTCAGAAATAATATAGAATGCCCTGTTCTTCTTTGTTTTGGAGTATATACAACAACTCAATATGCTCTCTCATGTGAAATACAGAAATTCTAATTTTATCCGAATAAAAAATCTAAATATTATCTAGGCTCCCCAATGTTAAAGCAAAGTTTCTCTGAATATAATCTGTAAGAAAAAATATACAATGCCCTTTTCTACTCTCTTTTGTAGTATATATACCAACTCAATATGCTCTCTCATGTAAAATAATGATATTCTAAGATTAAACGAATCAAACAAAATCTAAATAATATCTAGGCGCCCCAAAGTTAAAAGAAAATGGCTCTGAATATAGTCTCTTAGAAAATATATACAATGCCTTATTCTACTCTGTTTTGGAGTATATACACCAACTCAGTATGCTCTCTCATGTAAAATACAGAAATTTTAAATTTACGTGAATCGAAAAAAATCTAAATATTATCTAGGCACACCACTGTTAAAATCAAAATTGCTCCGAATATAATCTGTCAGAACAAATATACAATGCCCTATTCGACTATGTTTTGGAGTATATAAACCAACTCCATATGCTCTCTCATGTAAAATACAGAAATTCTATATTTAAGCGAATCGAAAAAAATCGATATATTATCTAGGCACCTTAATGTTAAAAGCAAAATTGCTCTGAATATAGTCTGTCAGAGAAAATATACAATGCTATTTTCTACTGTGTTTTGGTGTATATACACCAACTCAGTATGCTCTCTCATGTAAAATACCGAAATTCTAATTTTACGCGAATCGAAAAAAATCTAAATAATATCTAGGCGCCCCAAAGGTAAAAGAAAATGGCTATAAATATAGTCTGTTAGAAAAAATATACAATGCCTTATTCTGTTTTGTTTTGGAGTATATACACTAACTCAGTATCCTCTCTCATGTAAAATACAAAAATTCAAATTTTACCCGAATCGAATAAATCTAAATATTATCTAGGCATCCCAATGCTAAAAACAAAATTTCTCTGAATATAATCTGTCAGAAAAAATACACAATGCCGTATTCTACTTTTTTTTGGAGTATATACACCAACTACGTATGCTCTCTCATTTAAAATACAGAGATTCTAATTTTACCCGAATCAAAAAAATCTAAATATTATCTAGGCACCCCAATGTTAAAAACAAAATTGCTCTAAATATAATCTGTCAGAAAAAATATACAATGCCCTATTCTACTATTTTTTGGAATGTATACACCAACTCCATATGCTCTCTCATGTAAAAAAAAGAAATTTTAATTTTACTCCAATTGAAAAAATCTAAATATTGTCTAGGCACCCCAATGTTAAAAACCAAAATGCTCTGAATATAATCTGTCACAAAAAATGTACAATGCCTTATTCTACTCTCTTTTGGAGTATATACACCAACTCAGTATGCTCTCTCTTGTAAAATACCGAAATTCTAAATTTACGTGAATCGAAAAAATCTAAATAGTATCTAGGCGACACAAAGTTAAAAGAAAATAGCTCTGAATATAGTCTGTCAGAAAAAATATACTATGCCCTATTCTATTCTGTTTTGGAGTATATACATCAACTCAGTATGCTCTCTCATGTAAAATACAGAAATTTTATATTTAAGCGAATCGAAAAAAATATAAATAATATCTAGGTGCCCCAGAGTTAAAAGAAAATGGCTCTGAATATAGCCTGTTAGAAAAAAGATACAATGCCCTATTCTCTGTTTTGTAGTATATACACCAACTCAACTCAATATGCTCTCTCATGTAAAATAAAGAAATTTGAATTTTACCTGAATCGAAAAAATCTAAATACTATTTAGGCTTCCCAATGTTAAAAACAAGATTGCTCTTAATATATTCTGTCAGAGAAAATATACAATGCCCTATTCTCTGTTTTGTAGTATATACACCAACTCAACTCAATATGCTCTCTCTTATAAAATACAGAAATTATAATGTTACCCGAATTAATAAAATCTAAATACTATCTAGGCACCCAAAAGTTAAAAACATAATTGCTCTGAATATACTCTGTCAGAAAAAATATACAATGCCCAATTCTACTCTGTTTTGGAGTATATAAACCAACTTTATATGCTCTCTCATGTAAAATACAGAAAATCTATATTTAAGAGAATCGAAAAAAATCTAAATATTAACTAGGCAGTCCAATGTTAAAAAAAGAATTGCTCAGAATATAATCTGTCAGAAAGAATATACAATTTTCTATTGTACTCTGTTTTGGAGTATATACACAAACTCCATATGCTCTCTCATGTAAAATACAGAAATTCTATATTTAAGCGAATTGAAAAAAAGGTAAATATTATCTAGGCTCCCCAATGTTAAAAGCAAAACTACTCTGAATATAAGCTGTCAGAAAAAATATAGAGTACTGTTTTCTACTCTGTATTGGAGTATATTCACCAACTAAATATGCTCTCTCATGTAAAATACTGTAATTCTAATTTTACCCGAATCAAAAAAATCTAAATAATATGTAGGTGCCCCAAAGTTTAAAGAAAATGGCTCTGAATATAGTCTGTTAGAAAAAATATACAATGCCTTATTCTACTCTGTTTTGGAGTATATACACCAACACAGTATGCTCTCTTATGTAAAATACAGAAATTGTAATTTTACCCAATTCAAAAAAATCTAAATATAATCTAGGCACCCCAATGTTAAAAACAAAATTGCTCTGAATATAATATGTCAGTAAGAATATACAATGCCTTATTCTACTCTGTATTCGAGTATATACACCTACTCAATATGCTCTCTCATGTAAAATACAGAAATTCTATTTTTAAGCGAATACAAAAAAATCTAAATATTATTTGGGCACCCCAATGTTAACAACAAAATTGCTATGAATATAATCTGTCAGAAAAAATATACAATGAACTATTCTTCCCATGTATGATGTATATACACCAACTCCATATTCTCGCTCATGTAAAATACAGAAATTCTATACTTAAGCGAATTGAAAAAAATCTAAATATTATCTAGGCACCCCAGTGTTAAAAATAAAATTGTTCTGAATATAATCTGTCAGAAAAAATATACAATGCCCTATTCTACACTGTTTTGGAATATATACACCCACTCAATATGCTCTGTCATGTAAAATACCGAAATTTTAATTTTACGCGAATCGAAAAAAATCTAAATAATACCTGGGCGTCCCAAAGTTAAAAGAAAATGGCTCTGAATATAGTCTGTTAGAAAAAATATCCAATGCCTTATTCTATTCTGTTTTGGTGTATATACCCCAACTCAGTATGCTCTCTCAGGTAAAATATCGAAATTCTAATTTGACGTGAATCGAAAAAAATCTAAATATTATCTAGGCACCCAATGTTAAAAAGAAAATTGCTCTGAATATAATCTGTCAGTAAAAATGTACAATGCCTTATTCTACTCTGTTTTGGAGTATATACACCAACTCAGTATGCTCTCTCCTATAAAATACAGAAATTCTAATTTTACCCGAATTGAAAAAATTTGAATATTATCTAGTCACCCAAATTTTAAAAACAATATTACTCTGAATATAATTTGTCGGAAAAAATATACAATGCCCTATTCTATGCTGTTTTGGAGAATATACACCAACTCAGTATGCTCTCTATGTAAAATACCGAAATTCTAATTTTACGTGAATCGAGAAATAACTAAATATTATCTGGGCACCCCAATGTTAAAAGTAAAATTGGTGTGAATATAATCTGTCAGAAAAAATATACAATGCTCTATTCTACACTATTTTGGAGTATATACAACAACTCAGTATCCTCTCTCATGTAAAATACCGAAATTCTAATTTTATGCGAATTGAAAAGAATCTAAATATTATCTAGGCACCCCAATGTGAAAAAAAATTGCTCTGAATATAATCTGTCAGAAAAAAAAGACTATGCGCTATTCTACTCTGTTTTGGAGTATTCACCAACTCCATATGCTCTCTCATGTAAAATATAGAAATTCTATATTTACGCGAATTGAAAAAAATCTAAATTTCATCTAGGCAACCCAATGTTAAAAGAAAAATTGCCCTGAATATAATCTGTCTGAAAAAAATATACAATGGCCTTTTCTACTTCGTTTTGGAGTATATACACCAACTCAATATGCCCTCTCATGTAAAATACAGAAATTCTATATTTAGTTGAATCGAAAAAAAACCTAAATATTATCTAGGCACCCCAGTGTTAAAAGCAAAATTGCTCTGAAAATAATCTGCCAGAAAAAATATACAGTGCCCTTTTCTACTCTGTTTTGGGGTATATACACCAACTCAATATGCTCTCTCATGTAAAATATCGAAAATCCAATTTGACGTGAATCAAAAAAAATCTAAATAATATCTGGGTGCCCGAAAGCTAAAAGAAAATGGCTCTGAATATAATTTGTCAGAAAATATATACAATGCCTTATTCTACTCTGTTATGGAGTATATACACCATCTCAGTATGCTCTCTCATGTAAAATTGAGAAATTCTAATTTTACCTGAATCGAAAAAAATTAAATATTATTTAGGAACCCCAATGTTAAAAACAAAATTGCTCTGAATATAATCTGTCAGAAATAATATACAATGCCCTATTCTCTGTTATGTAGTATATACTCCAACTCAATTCAATATGCTCTCTCATGTAAAATACACAAAATCTAATTTTACCCGAATTTGAAAAATCTAAATATCATCTAGGCCCCCCAATGTTAAAAGCAAAATTGCTCTGAATATATTCTGTCACAAAAAATATACAATGCCCTATTCTACTCTGTTTTGGAGTATATACACCAACTCAGTATGCTCTCTCATGTAAAATACAGAAATTCTAACTTTATCCGAATTGAAAAAATCAAAATATTATCTATGCACCCCAATGCTAAAAACAAAATTGATCTGAATATAATCTGTCAGAAAAAATATACAATGCCCTATTCTACTCTTTTTTGGAGTATATACACCAACTCCATATGCTCTCTCATGTAAATTCCAGATATTCTACATTTATGTGAATCGAAAAAAACCTAAATAAAATCTAGGCACCCCAATGTTAAAAACAAAATTGCTCTGAATATAATCTGTCAGAAAAAATATTCAATGCCCTATTCTACTCTGTTTTGGAGTATATACACCAACTCCATATGCTCTCTCATGTAAAATACAGAAAATCGAATTTTACCCGAATAGAAAAAAATCTAAATAATATCTATGCACCCCAAAGTTAAAAGAAAATGGCTCTGACTATAGTCTGTTAGAAAAAATAAACAATGCCTTATTCTACTCTGTGATGGAGTAAATACACCAACACAGTATGCTCTCTCATGTAAAATTCCGAAATTCTAATTTTACGTGAATCGAAAAAAAATCTAAATATTATCTAGGCAACCCAATGTTAAAAGCAAAATTGCTCTGAATATAATTCGTCCGAAAAAATATACAATTCCCTTTTCTACTTTGTTTTTGGGTATATACACCAACTCAATATGCTCTCTCATATAAAATACCGAAATTCTAATTTTACGCGCACTGAAAAAAATCTAAATAATATCTATGCGCTCCAAAGTTAAAAGAAAATGGCTTTGAATATAATCTGTTAGAAAAAATATACAACGCCTTATTCTACTCTGTTTTGGAGTATATACACCAACTCACTATGCTCTCTCGCGCAAAATACAGAAATTCTAATTTTACGTGAATTGAAAAAAGTCTCAATATTATCTTGGCACCACAAAGATAAAAACAAAATTGCTCTGAATATAATCTGTCAGAAATAATATACAATGCCCTGTTTTTCTGTTTTGCAGTATATACACCAACTCAATATGCTCTCTCATGTAAAAAACAGAAATTCTAATTTTACCCAAATCAAAAAAATCTAAATATTATCTAGGCTCTCCAATGTTAAAAGCAAAATTGCGCTGAATATAATCTGTGAGAAAAAATATACAATGCCCTTTTCTACTCTTTTTTGTCATACATACACCAATTCAATATGCTCTCTCCTGTAAAATAACGAAATCCTGTTTTTACACGATTCGAAAAAAATCTAAATAATATCTAGGCGCACTAATGTTAAACGAAAATGCCTCTGAATATAGTCTGTTAGAAACAATATACAATGTTTTATTCTACTCTCTTTTGGAGTATATACACGAACTCAGTATGCTCTGTCATGTAAAATATAGAAATTCTAATTTTAACCAAATCGAGAAAATTGAAATATTATCTAGGCTCCCCAATGGTAAAAACAAAATTGGTCTGAATATAATCTCTCAGAAAAAATATACAATGCCCTATTCTACCCTGTTTTGGAATATATACACCAACTCCATAGGCTCTCTTATGAAAAACACAGAAATTTTATATTTAAGCGAATTGAAAAAAATCTAAATATTATCTAGGCACCCCAATGTTAAAAGCAAAATTGCACTGAATATAATATGTCAGAAAAAATATACAATGTACTTTTCTACTATGTTTTTGAGTATATACACCAACTCAATATGCTCTCTCATGTAAAATACCGAAATTCTAATTTTACGTGAATCGAAAAAAATATAAATATTATCTAGGCACCCGAATGTTAAAAGCAAAATTGCTCTGAATATAATCTGTTAGAGAAAATAAACAACGCCGTTTTCTACTCTGTTTTGCAGTATATACAACAACTCAATATGATCTCTCATGTAAAATACCGATATTCTAATTTTACGTGAATCGAAAAAAAATCTAAATAATATCTAAGCACCCCAAAGTTAAAAGAAAATCGGTCTGAATATAGTCTCTTAGAAATAATATACAATGCCTTATTCTACTCTGTTTGGGAGTATATACTCCAACTCAGTATGCTCTCTCATGTAAAATACAGAAATTCTAATTTTACCCATATCGAAAAAATCTAAAAATTATCTAGGGAACCCAATGTTAAAAACATAATTGCTCTGAATATAATCTGTCAGAAAAATATACAATGCCCTGTTCTACTCTGTTTTGGAGTATCTACACCAACTCAATATGCTCTCTCATGTAAAATACAGAAATCCTATATTTGAGCGTATCGAAAAAAATCTTAATATTATCTAGGCACCCCAACGTTAAAAGCAAAATTGCTCTGAATATAATCTGTCAGATAAAATATACAATGCCTTTTTCTACTCTGTTTTGTAGTACATAGACCAACTCAATACGCTCTCTCATGTAAAATACCGAAATTCTAATTTTACACGAATCAAAATAATCTAAATAATATCTATGCGCCCCAAAGTTAAAAGAAAATGTCTCTGAATATAGTCTGTTACAAAAAATATACAATTCCTTATTCTACTCTGTTTTGGAGTATATACACCAACTCGATATGCTCTCTCAAGTAAAATACAGAAATTCTATATTTATGCGAACCGAAAAAAATCTAAATATTATCTAGGCAACCCAATGTTAAAAGCAAAATTTCTCTGAATATAATATTTCAGAAAAGATATGCAATGCCCTTTACTTTTGTGTTTTGCAGTATATTCACCAACTCAATATGCTCTCTCAGGTAAAATACAGAAATTATAATTTACATGAATCGAAAAAAATCTAAAAAATATCTAGGCGACCCAAACGTAAAAGAAAATGCCTCTGAATAGAGTCTGTTAGAAAAATATACAATGCCTTATTCTACTCTGTTTTGGAGTATATAAACCAACTCAGTATGCTCTCTCATGTAAAATACAGAAATTCTAATTTTGCGTGTATCGAAAAATATCTAAATATTATCTAGGCACCCCAATGTTTAAAACAATATTGCTCTGAATATAATCTGTCAGAAAAAATATACAATGCCCTATTCTACTCTGTTTTGGAGTATATACATTAACTCTATATGCTCTTTCAGGTAAAATACAGAAATTCTATATTTAAGCGAATCGAAAAAATTCTAAATATTATCTAGGCACCCCAATGTTAAAAGTAAAATTAGTCTTAATATAATCTGTCAGAAAAAATATACAATGCCCTATTCTACTCTGTTTTGGAGTATATACACCAACTCAGTATGCTATCTCATGTAAAATACCGAAATTCTAATTTACGCGAATAGAAAAAAATCTAAATAATATCTAGGCGACCCAAAGTTAAAAGAAAATGGCTCTGAATATACTCTGTTAGAAAAATATACAATGCCTTATTCTACTCTGTTTTGGAGTATATACACCAACTCAGTACGCTCTCTCATGTAAAATACCGAAATTCTAATTTTACCCAAATCGAAAAAAGTCTGAATATTATCTAGGCACCCCAATGGTAAAAGCAAAATTACTCTGAATATAATCTATAAGAAAAAATATACAATGCCCTTTTCTACTTTGTTTTGGAGTATATACACCAACTCAACATGGTCTCTCATGTAAAATACCAAAATTTTAATTTTACGTGAATCGTAACAAATCTAAATAATATCTAGGCACCCCAAAGTTAAAAGAAAATGGCTCTGAATGTAGTCTGTTAGAAAAAATATACAATGCCTTATTCTACTTTGTTTTGGAGTGTATACAACAACTCAGTATGCTCTCTCATGTAAAATACCGAAATTTCAAATTTACGTGAATAGATAAAAATCTAAATATTATCTAGGCACCCGAATGTTAAAAGAAAAATTACTCTGAATATAATCTGTCAGAAAAGATATACAATGCCCTTTTCTACTCGGTTTTGGATTAAATACACCAACTCAATATGCTCTCTCATGTAATACCGAAATTCTAATTTTACACGAATCGAAAAAAATCTAAATAATATCTAGGCGCCACAAACTTAAAAGAACATGGCTCTAAATATAGTCTGTCAGAGAAACTATAAAATGACTTATTCTACTCAGTTTTGGAGTATATACACAAACTCAGTATGCTCTCTCATGTAAAATATAGAAATTCTAATTTTACACGAATCGAAAAAATCTAAAAATTACCTAGGCACCCCAAAGTTAAAAACAAAATTTCTCTGAATGTAATCTGTCAGAAAAAATATACAATGCCCTATTCTACACTGTTCTGGAGTATATACACCAACTTCATATGCTCTCTCATGTAAAATACAGAAATTCTATATTTGAGTGAATCGAAAAAAATCTCAGTATTATCTAGGCACCCCAATGTTAAAAGCAAAATTGCTCTGAATATAATCTGTCAGATAAAATATACAATGCCCTTTTCTACTCTGTTTTGGAGTATAAACACCAACTCAATATGCTGTCTCATATAAAATATAGAAATTCAAATTATATGCGAATCAAAAATAATCTATATAATATCTAGGCGCCCCAAAGTTAAAAGAATATGGCTCTTAATATAGACTGGTAGAAAAAATATACAATGCCTTATTCTACTCTGTTTTGGAGTATGTACACCAACTCAGTATGCTCTCTCATGTAAAATAAGAAAATTCTAATTTTAGGTGAATCGAAAAAAATATAAATAATATATAGGGGCCCCAAAGTTAAAAGAAAATGGCTCTAAATATAGTCTGTTAGAAAAAATATACAATGTTTTATTCTACTCTGTTTATGAGTATATACACCAACTTCGTGTACTCTCTCATGTAAAATACAGAAATTCTAATTTTACCGGAATAGTTAAAATCTAAATATTACCTAGGCACCCCAATGTTTAAAACAAAATTGCTCTGTATATAATCTGTCAGAAAAAAACATACAATGCCCTATTCTACTCTGTTTTCGGCTATATACAACAACTCCACATGCTATCTCATGTAAAAAACAGAAATTCTATATTTAAGCGAATCAAACCAAATCTAAATATTATCTAGGCACCCCAACGTTAAAAGCAAAAGTGCGGTGAATATTTTCGGTCAGAAAGAATATACAATGCCCGTTTCTACTGTGTTTTGTAGTATATACAACAACTCAATATGCTCTCTCATGTAAAATAAAGAAATTCGAATTTTACTCAAATCAAAAAAATATAAATATAATCTAGGCAGCCCAATGTTATAAACAAAATTGCTCTGAATATAATCTGTCAAAAAAATATACAATGCCAAATTCTACTCTGTTTTGGAATATATACACCAACTCAGTATATTGTCTCATGTAAAATACCGAAATTCTAATTTTACGTGAATCGAAATAAATCTAAATATTATATAGGCACCCAACGTTAAAAGCAAAATTGCTGAGAATATAATCTGTCAGAAATAATATACAATGCCCTTTCCTACTCTGTTATAAAGTATATAAACAAACTCAATATGCTCTCTCATGTAAAATACAGAAATTGTAAATTTACGCAAATTGAAAATTCTAAATATTATCTAGGCACCCCAATGTTATAAGCAAAATTCTTCTGCATGTAGTCTGTCATAAAAAATATACAATGCCTTTTTCTACTCTGTTTTGGACTATATACACCAACTCAATATGCTCTCCCATGTAAAATACAGAAGTTCAAATTTTACACGAACCAAAAAAAAATCTAAATATTATCCAGGCATTCCAATGTTAAAAGCAAGATTGCTCTGAATATAGTCTGTCAGAGAAAGAACACAATGCCCTCTTCTACTCTTTTTTGGAGTACATAAACCAACTCAATATGCTCTCTCATGTAAAATACAAAAATTCTAATTTTACCTGAATCGAAAAAAATATAAATATTATCTAGGCACCCCAATGTTAAAAGCAAAATTTCTCTGAATATAATCTGTCAGAAAAATATACAATGCATTTTTCTACTCTGATTTGGAGTATATACATCAACCCAATATGCTCTCTCATATAAAATACAGAAATTCTAAATTTACGATAATCAAAAAAATCTAAATATTATTTAGGCACCCAATGTTAAAAGCAAAATTGCTCTAAATATAATCTGTCAGAAATAATCTACAATTCCCTTTCCTACTCTGTTATAAACTATATACACCAACTCAATATGCTCTCTCAGTTAAAATACAGAAATTATAAATTTACAAAATTAAAAAATTTCTAAATGTTATCTAGGCAACCCAATGTAAAAAGCAAAATTGTTCTGAATGTAATCTGTCAGAGAATATATACAATGCCTTTTTCTACTCTGTTTTCGAGTATATACACCAACTCATTATGCTCTCCCATGTAAAATACAGAAGTTCAAATTTTACACGTACCTAAAAAAGTCTAAACATTATCTAGGCATTTCAATGTTAAAAGCAAAATTGCTCTGAATATAGTCTGTCAGAGAAAATACACAATGCCCTCTTCTACTTTTTTTTGGAGTAAATAAACCAACTCAATATGCTCTCTCATGAAAAATACCGAAATTTTAATTTTACCTGAATCGAAAAATATCTAAATATAATCTAGGCATTCCAATGTTAAAAGCAAAACTGTTCTGAATATAATCTGTCAGAAATAATATACAATGCCCTTTCCTACCCTGTTATAAAATATATACACCAGCTCAATATGCTCTCTCATGTAAAATACGGAAATTCTAATTTTACGTGAATCGAAAAAAATCTAAATATTATCTAGACACCCCAATGTTAAAAGCAAAATTGCTCTGAATATAATCTGTCAGAAAAAATATACAATGCCCTTTTGTACTCTGATTTTTAATATATACACCAACTCAATATGCTCTCATGTAAAATACAGAAATTCTAATTTTACGTGAATTGTAGAAAATCTAAATGATATCTAGGCGCCCCAAAGTTAAAAGAAAATGGCTCTGAATATAGTCGATAAGAAAAAATATACAATGCCTTATTCTACTCTGTTTTGGAGTATATACACAACCCAGTATGCTCTCATATGTAAAATACCGAAACTCTAATTTTACGCGAATCTAAAAAAATTTAAATTATATCTAGGCGCCCCAACGTTAAAAGAAAATGGCTCTGAATATAGTCTGTTAGAAAAAATATACAATGCCTTATTCAACTCTGTTTTGGAGTATATACACTAACTCAGTATGCTCTCTCATGTAAAACACAGAAATTCTAATTTTACCCGAGTCGAAAAAATATAAATATTATCTAAATAACCCAACGTTAAAAAAAAAATTGCTCTGAATATAATCTGCCAGAAAAAAAATACAATGCCCTATTCTATTCTGTTTTCGAGTATATATACCAACTCAATATGCTTGCTCATGTAAAATACAGAAATTATAATTTTAGCCGAATTGAAATAATCTAAATATAATCTAGGCACCCCAATTTTAAAAACAAAATTGCTCTGAAAATAATCTGTCAGAATAAATACACAATGCCACGTTCTACTCTGTTTTATAGTATACACACCAACTAAATATGCTCTGATATGTAAAATACAGAAATTCTAATTTTACCCGAATCGAAATAATCTAAATATTATGTAGGCACCTCAGTGTTAAAAACAAATTTTCTCTGAATATAATCTTTCAGAAAAAATATACAATGCCCTATTCTACTCTGTTTTGGAGTATGTACACCAACTCAGTATGCTCTCTCATGTAAACTACCGAAATTCAAGTTTCACCCGCATCGAAAAAATAAAAATATTATGTAGGCAACCCAATGTTACAAACAAAATTGCTCTGAATAGAATCTGTCAGAAAAAATACACAAAGGCCTATTCTACTCTGTTTAGGAGTATATACACCAACTCAATATGCTCTCTCATGTAAAATACCGAAATTCTAATTTTACGTGAATCAAAAATAATCTAAATATTATCTTTGCACCCGAATGTTAAAAGCAAAATTTGTCTGAATATAGTCTGTTAGAAAAAATATACAATGACTTATTCTACTCTGTCTTGGGGTATATACACCAACTCAGTATGCTCTCTCATGTAAAATACAGAATTTCTAATTTTATGTGAATCGAAAAAAATCTAAATATTATCTAGGCACCTCAATGTTAAAAACAAAATTGCTCAGAATATACCTTTTCAGAAAAAATATACAGTGCCCTATTGTACTCTGTTTTGGAGTATATACACCAACTCCATATGCTGTCTCATGTAAAACACAGAAATTCTATATTTATGCAAATTGAAAAAAATCTAAATATTATCTAGGCACCCCAATGTTAAAAACAAAATTGCTCTGAATATAATCTGTCAGAAGGAATATACAATGCCCTTTTCTACTTTGTTTTGGAGTATATACACAAACTCCATATGATCTCTCATGTAAAATAGAGAAATTCTATATTTAAGTGAATCGAAAATAATCTAAATATTATCTAGGCACCCCAATGTTAAAAACAAAATGGCTCTGAATATAATCTGCCGGAAAAAAAATACAATGCCCTATTCTATTCTGTTTTCGAGTATATACACCAACTCAATATGCTGGCTCATGTAAAATACAGAAATTATAATTTTAGCCGAATTGAAATAATCTAAATATAATCTAGGCACCCCAATTTTAAAAACAAAATTGCTCTGAATATAATCTGTCAGAATAAATACACAATGCCATTTTTTACTCTGTTTTATAGTATATACACCAACTAAATATGCTCTGATATGTAAAATACAGAAATTCTAATTTTATCCGAATCGAAATAATCTAAATATTATGTAGGCACCTCAGTGTTAAAAACAAATTTTCTCTGAATACAATCTTTCAGAAAAAATATACAATGCCCTATTCTACTCTGTTTTGGAGTATGTACACCAACTCAGTATGCTCTCTCATGTAAACTACCGAAATTCAAGTTTCACCCGCATCGAAAAAATCAAAATATTATGTAGGCAACCCAATGTTACCAACAAAATTGCTCTGAATATAATCTGTCAGAAAAAATATTCAATTCCTTATTCTACTCTGTTTTGGTGTATATACACCAACTCAGTATGCTCTCTCATGTAAAATACCGAAATTCTAATTTTACGTGAATCAAAAAAATCTAAATATTATCTAGGCACTTCAATGTTAAAAACAAAATTGCTCTGAATATACTCTGTTAGAAAAAATATACAATCCCTTATTCTACTCTGTTTTGGAGTATATACACCATCTCAGGATGCTCTTTCATGTAAAATAGAGAAAATCTAATTTTATCCGAATCGAAATAATCTAAATATTATGTAGGCACGTCAATGTTTAAAACAAAATTGCTCTGAATATAATCTTTCAGAAAAAACATACAATACCCTATTGTACTCTGTTTTGGAGTATATACACCAACTCAGTATGCTCTTTTATGTAAAATTCCGAAATTCTAATTTTACCCGCATCAAAAAAATCAAAAAATTATTTAGGCAACCCAATGTTACAAACAAAATTGCTCTGAATATAATCACTCAGAAAAAATATTCAATTCCCTATTCTATTCTGTTTTGGAGTATATACACCAACTCAGTATGCTCTCTCATGTAAAATACCGAAATTCTAATATTACGTAAATCAAAAAAAATCTAAATATTATCTAGGCACTTCAATTTTAGAAACAGAATTGCTCTGAATATAATGTGTCAGAAAAAATATACAACGCCCTATTCTACTCTGTTTTGGAGTATATACATCAACTCCATATGCTCTCTCATGTAAAATACCGAAATTCCAATTTTACGCGAATCGAAAAAAATCTAAATAATATCTATGCTCCCCAAAGTTCAAAGAAAATGGCTCTGAATATAGTCTGTTAGAAAAAATATACAATGCCTTATTCTACTCTGTTTTGGAGTATATAAACCAACTCAGTATGCTCTCTCATGTAAAATATTGAAATTCTAATTTTATCCAAATCGAAATAATTTAAATATTATGTAGGCACCTCAATGTTAAAAACAAAATTGCTCTGAATATAATCTTTCAGAAGAAATATACAATGCCCTATTCTACTCTGTTTTGGAGTATATACACCAACTCAGTATGCTCTCTCATGTAAAATACCGAAATTCTAATTTTACCCGCATCAAAAAAATCAAAATATTATGTAGGCAACCCAATGTTACAAACAATTTTGTTCTGAATATAATCTGTCAGAAAAAATATTCAATTACCTATTCTACCGTGTTTTGGAGTATATACACCAACTCAGTATGTTCTCTCATGTAAAATACCGAAATTCTAATTTCTACTCTGTTTTGGAGTATATGCACAAACTCCATATGCTCTCTCATGTAAAATACAGAAATTCTATATTTAAGCGAAATGAAGAAAATCTAAATATTACCTAGGCACCCCAATGTTAAAAACAAAATTGCTCTCAATACAATCGGTCAGAAAAAATAAACAATACACTATTCTACTCTGTTTTGGAGTTTACACACCAACTCCATATGCTCTCTCAGGTAAAATACAGAAATTCTATATTTAAGTGAATCGAAAAATATCTAAATATTATCTAGGCACCCCAATGTTAAAAGCAAAATTTCTCTGAATATAAACTTTCAGAGAAAATACACAATGCCATTTTCTACTTTGTTTTGTTTATATACACCAACTCAATATGCTCTCCCATGTAAAATACTGAAATTCTAATTTTATGCGACTCGAAAAAATTCTAAATAATATCTACGCGCCTGAAAGGTAAAAGAAAATGGCTCTGTATATAGTCTGTTAGAAAAAATATACACTGCCTTATTCGACTTTTTTTTGGAGTATATACACAAACTCAGTATGCTCTCTCATGTAAAATACAGAAATTAAAATTTTACGTGAATCGAAAAAATCTAAATGTTATCTAGGAACTCCAATGCTAAAAACAAAATTGCTATCAATACAATCTGTCAGAAAAAATATACAATGCCCAATTCTCCTCTGCTTTTGAGTATATACAGCAACTCCATATGTTCTCTCATGTAAAATACAGAAATTTATATTTAAGCGAATCAAAAAAATTCCAAATATTATGTAGGCACCCCAATGTTAAAAGCAAAATTGCTCTGAATATAATCTGTCAGATCAAATATACTATGCTTTTTTCCACTGTGTTTTGTAGTATATACACCAACTCAACATGCCCTTTCATGTAAAATACAGAAATTCAAATTTTACGCGAATCGCAAAAAATCTAAATAATATCTAGGAGCCCATAAGTTAAAAGAAAATGGCTCTGAATATAGTCTGCTATAAAATATATACAATGCCTTATTCTACTCTATTTTGGAGTATATACACCAACTCAGTATGCTCTCTCATGTAAAATACAGAGATTCTAATTTTACCCGAATCGAAAAAATCGAAATATTATCTAGGCACACAAATGTTAAAAGCAAAATTTCTCTGAATATAATCTGTCAGAAAAAACATACAATGCCCTATTCTACTCTATTTTGGAGTATATATACTAACTCCATATGCTCTCTTATGAAAAATACAGAAATTATATATTTAAGAGAATCGAAAAAAATCTAAATATTATCTAGGCATCCCAATGTTAAAAGCAAAATTGTGCTGAATATATTCTGTCAGAAAAAATATGCAATGCCCTTTTCTATTGTGCTTTCTAGTGTATACACAAACTCAATATTCTCTCTCATGTAAAATACCGAAATTCTAATTTTCCACGAATCGAAAAAAATCTAAATAATATCTAGGTGCCCCAAAGTTAAAACAAAATGGCTCTGAATATAGTCTGTTAGAAAACATATACAATGTCTCGTTCTACTCTTTTTTGAAGTATATACACCAACTCAGTATGCTCTCTCATGTAAAATATCGAAATTGTAATTTTACATGAATCGAAAAAATTCTAAATATTATCTAGGGGCCCCAAAGTAAAAAGAAAATGGCTCTGAATATAGTCTGTTCGAAAAAATATACAATGCCTTATTCTACTCTGTTTTAGAGTATATACACGGACACAGCATGCTCTCTCATGTAAAATAAGGAAATTCTAATTTTACCCGAATTGAAAAAATCTAAATATATTCTAGGCACCCCAATGTTAAAAACAAAATTTCTCTGAATATAATCTCTCAAAAAATTTGCAATGCCCTGTTCTTCTCTGTTTTGGAGTATATAGACCAACTCAATATGATCTCTCATGTAAAATACTGAAATTCTTATTTTACCCAAACAGAAAAAATCTAAATATTATCTAGGCTACCCAATGTTAAAACCAAAATTGCTCGGAATATAATTTTTGAGAAAAAATATACAATGCCCTTTGTACTTACTTTGTAGTATATACACCAATTCAATATGCTCTCAAATGTAAAATAATGGAATTCTAATTTCACACGAATCAAAAAAAATCTAAGTAATATCTAGGCGCCCCAAAGTAAAAAGAAATTGGCTCTGAATATATTCTGTTAGAAAAATTATACAAAGCCTTATTCTACTTTGTTTTGGAGTATATACACCAACTCAGTATGCTCTCTCATGTAAAATACAGAAATTCTAATTTTACCCGAATAGAAAAAGTCTAAATATTATCTAGGCTCCCCAATGTTAAAAACAAAATAGCTCTGAATACAATCTGTCAAAAAAAATATACAATGCCGTATTCTACTGTGTTTTGGAGTATATACACCAACTTCATATGCTCTCTCATGTAAAATAAAGAAATTCTAATTTTACCTGAATCGAAAAAATCTAAATATTATCTAGGCACCCCAATGTTAAAAGCAAAATTGCTATAAATATAAACTGTTAAAAAAATATACAATGCCCTTTTCTACTCTGTTTTGTAGTATATATACCAACTCAATATGCTCTCTCATGTAAAATACCGAAATACTAATTTTACACGAATAAAAAAAAATCTAAATAATATCTAGGCGCCCCAAAGCTAAAAGAAAATGGCTCCGAATATAGTCTGTGAGAAAAAATATAAAATGCCTTATTCTACTATGTTTTGAAGTATATACACCAACTCAGTATGCTTTCTCTTGTAAAATACCGAAATTCTAAATTTACGTAAATGGAACAAAATCTAAATATTATATAGGCACCCCAATGTTAAAAGCAAAATTTCTCTGAATATAATCTGTAAGAAAAAATATACAATGCCCTTTTCTACTCTCTATTGGAGTATATATACAAACTCAATATGCTCTCTCATGTAAAATACCCTAATTCTAATTTTACGTGAATCGAAAAAAATCTAAATAATATCTAGGCGCTCCAAAGTTAAAAGAAAATGACCCTGAATATAGTCTGTGAGAAAAAATGCACTATGCCTTATTCTACTGTGTTTTGCAGTAAATACACCAACTCCATATGCTCTCTCATGTAAAATACCAAAATTCAATATTTAAGCGAATCGAAAAGAATCTAAATATTATCTAGGCACCCCAATGTTAAAAGCAAAATAGCTCTGAATATCATCTGTCAGAAAAAATATACAATGTTCTATTCTACCCTGTTTTGGAGTATATACACCAACTCCATATGCTCTCACATGTAAAAACAGAAATTTTTTAATGTAAGTGAATCAAAAAATATCTAAATAATATCTAGGTAGCCCGAACTTAAAAGCAAATGTCTCTGAATATAGTCTGTTAGAAAAAATATACAATGCCTTATTCTACTATGTTTTGGAGTATATACACCCACTCAGTATACTCTCTCATGTAAAATACAGAAATCCAAATTTCACCCGAATCGAAAAAATCTAAATATAATCTAGGCACCCCAATGTTAGAAACAAAATTGCTCTGAATATAAACTGTCAGAAAAAGTTTAAAATACCCTATTCTACTAGGTTTTTCAGTATATACACCAACTCAGCATACTCTCTCATGTAAAATATCGAAATTCTAATTTTACCCGAATCGAAAAAATCTAAATATTATCTAGGCACCCCAATTTTAAAATCAAAATAGCTCTGAATATAATGTCAGAAAAAATATAAAATGCCCAATTCTAATCTGTTTTGGAGTATATAAACCAACTGCATATGCTCTCTCATGTAAAACACAGAAATTCTATATTTAAGCTAATCGAAAAAAATCTAAATATTATCTAGGCACCCCAATGTTGAAAGCAAAATTGCTCTGAAAATAATCTGTCAAAAAATATACAATTCTGTATTCTACTCTGTTTTGTAGTATATAAACCAACTCGATATGCGCTCTCATGTAAAATACCAAAATTCTAAATTTACGTGAATCGAAAAATATCTAAATATTATCTAGGCACCCCAATGTTAAAATCAAAATTTCTCTGAATATAATCTGTCACAAAAAATATACAATGCCCTTTTCTACACTGTTTTGGCGTATATACACCAACTCAGTATGCTCTCTCAGGTAAAATACCGAAATTGTAATTTTACATGAATCGAAAAGTAACTAAATATTATATGGGAACCCCAATAATAAAATCAAAATTGCTCTGAATATAATCTGTCAGAAAAATATACAATGCCCTTTTCTACTCTGTTTTGTAGTATATACACCAACTCAATATGCTCTCTCATGTAAAATACAGAAATTCTAATTTTACCCGAATCGAAAAAATCTAAATATTATCTAGGCACCCCAATGTTAAAAACAAAATTGCTCTGAATATAATCTGTCAGAGAAAATATACAATGCCCTTCTTTACTCTATTTTGGAGTATATAAACCAACTCTATATGCTCTCTCATGTAAAATACAGAAATTGAATATTTAAGCGAATCTAAAAAAATCTAAATATTATCTAGGCACCCAAATGCTAAAAACGAAATTACTCTGAATATAATCTGTCAGAAACAATATACAGTCCCCTATTCTACTCTGTTTTGGAGTATATATACCAACTCCATATGCGCTCTATTGTAAAATACCGAAATTCTAAATTTACGTGAATCGAAATTGATCCAAATATTATCTAGGCACCCCAATGTTAAAAGAAAAATTGCTCTGAATATAATCTGTCACAAAAAATGTACAATGCCCTTTTCTACTCTGTTTTGGAGTATATACACCAACTCCATATGCTCTCTCATGTAAAATACAAAAATTCTATATTTAAGCGAATCGAAAAAAATTTAAATATTATGTAGGCACCCCAATGTTAAAAACAATATAGCTCTGAATATAATCTGTCAGAAAAAATATACAATCCTGTATTCTACTGTGTTTTGGAGTATATACACCAACTCCATATGCTCTCTCAGGTAAAATGCAAAAATTCTCTATTTAAGCGAATTGAAAAAAATCTAAATATTATCTAGGCACCCCAATGTCAAAAACAAAATAGCTCTGAATATAATCTGTCACAAAAAATATACAATCCTGTATTCTACTGTGTTTTGGAGCATATACACCAACTCCATATGCTCACTCAGGTAAAATGCAAAAATTCTCTATTAAAGCGTATCGAAAAAAATCTAAATATTATCTAGGCACCCCAATGTTAAAAACAAAATTGCTCTGAATATTATCTGTCAAAAAAATATACAATCCCGAATTCTACTCTCTTTTGGACTATACAAACGAACTCCATATGCTCTCTCATGTAAAATACAGATATTCTATATTTAAACGAATCAAAAAAAATCTAAATAATATCTAGACGCTCCAAAGTTAAAAGAAAATGCCTCTGAATATAGTCTGTTAGAAAAAATATACAATGCCTTATTCTACTCTTTTTTAGAGTAAATACACCAACTCAGTATGCTCTGTCATGTAAAATAAAGTAATTCAAATTTTACCCGAATCGAAAAAATCTAAATATTATTTAGGCACCCTAACGTTAATAACAAAATTTCTCTGAATATAAAGTGTCAGAAAAAATATACAATGCTTTATTCTACTCTTTTATTGAGTATATACACGAATCTACCTGCTCTCTCATGTAAAATACAGGAAATCTATATTTCAGGGAATCAAAAAAAATCTAAATATTATCTAGGCACCCCAATGTTAATAGCAAAATTTCTCTGAATGTAATCTGTCAGAAAAAATATACAACGCCCTTTTCTACTATGTTTTGGAGTATATACACCAAATCAATATGCTCTCTCATGTAAAATACCGAACTTCTAATTTTACGTGAATCGAAATAAATCTAATTATCTAGGCACCCCCAATGTTAAAAGCATATTTGCTCTGAATATAATCTGTCAGAAAAAGTATACAATGCCCTTTTCTACTCTGTTTTGGAGTATATACACCAACTCAATATGCTCTCTCATGTAAAATACATAAATTCTAATTTTACACGAATCGAAAAAATCTAAATATTATCTAGGCACCCCAATGATAAAAACAAAATTGCTCTGAAAATAATCTGTCAGAAAAATTATACAATGCCCTATTCTACTCTGTTTTCGGGTATATACAAAAACTCAGTATGCTCTCTCAAGTAAAATACCGAAATTCTGATTTTACGCAAAAAGAAAAAAATCTAAATAATATCTAGTCGCCCCAAAGTTTAAAGAATATGGCTCTGAATATAGTCTCTTAGAACAAATATACAATGCCTTATTCTACTCTTTTTTTGGAGTATATACACCAACCCAGAATGCTCTCTCATGTAAAATACAGAAAATATAATTTTACTTCAATCGAAAAAATATAAATATTATCTAGGCACCCAATGTTAAAAACAAATTTACTCTCAATATAATCTGTCAGAAAAAAATATACAATGCCTTATTCTACTCTGTTTTGAAGTATATACAAAAACTCCATATGCTCTCTCATGTAAAATACAAAAATTCAATATTTTAGCGAATCGGAAAAAATCTAAATATTATCTAGGCTCCCCAATGTTAAAAAAAAATTTCTCTGAATATTATCTGTCAGAAATAATATACAAAGCCCGTTTATACTCTATTTTGGAGTATATAAACAAACTCAATATGCTCAATCATGTAAAATACCGAAATTCTAATTTTATGTGAATCGAAAAATATCTAAATATTATCTAGGCACCCCAACGTTAAAAGCAAAATTGCTCTGAATATAATCTCTCATGAAAATTATACAATGCCCTTATCTACACTGTACTGGAGTATATACACCAACTCCATATGCTCTCTCATATAAAATACTTACATTCTAATATTACCTGAATTGAAAAAAATCTAAATAATATCTAGGCGCCCCAAAGTTGAAAGAAAATGGCACTGAATATAGTCTGTTAGAACAAATATACAATGCCTTATTCTACTATGTTTTGGAATATATACACGAACTCAGTATGCCCTCTCGTGTAAAATAAAGATATTTTAATTTTACCCGAATCAAAAAAATCTAAATATTATCTAGGCACCCCAATGTTATAAAGAAAATTGCTCTGAATATAATCTAGCAGAAAGAATATACAATGCCCTATTCTACTCTGTTTTTGAGTATATACACCAACTCTACCTGCTCTCTCATGTAAAATAGAGAAATTTTATTTTTAAGTGAATCGAAAAAAAACTAAATATTATCTAGGCACCCCAATGTTAAAAGCAAAATTGCTCAGAATATCATCTGTCAGAAAAAATATACAAGGCCCTATTCTACTCTGTTTTGGAGTACATATACCAAATCAGTATGCTCTCTCATGTAATATAACAAAATTCTAATTTTACGTGAATCGAAAAAAATCTAAATAATATCTAGGTACCCCAAAGTTACAAGAAAATGTCTCTAAATATAGTCTGTTAGAAAATATATACAATGCATTATTCTACTCTGTTTTGGAGTATATACACCAACACAATATGCTCTCTCATGTAAAATACAAATATTCTAATTTTCCCCGAATCGAAAAAATCTAAATATTATCCTGGCACCCCAATGTTAAAAACAAAATTGTTCGGAATATAATCTGTCAGAAAAAATATACAATGCCCTATTCTACTCTGTTTTGGAGTATATACATCAAATCCATATGCTCTCACATGTAAAACACAGAAATTCTATATTTAAGTGAATCGAAAAAAATCTAAATATTATCTAGGCACCCCATGTTAAAAGCAAAATTGCTCTGAATATAATCTGTCAGAACAAATATACAATGCCCTATTCTACTCTGTTTTCGAGTATATACACCAACTCCATATGCTCTCTCATGTAAAACACAGAAATTCTATATTTAAGTAAATAAAAAGAAATCTAAACATTAAATAGGCACCCCAACGATAAAAGCAAAATTGATCTGAATATAATGTGTCAGAAAAAATATACAATGCCCTTTTCTACTGTGTTTTGTAGTATATTCACCAAATCAATATGCTCTCTCATGTAAAATACAGAAATTCTATATTTAAGCGAATTGAAAAAAATCTAAATATTATCCAGGCACCCCAATGTTAAAAACAAAATTGCTCTGAATATAATCTGTCAGAAGGAATATACAATGTCATTTTCTACTTTGTTTTGGAGTATATACACCAACTCCATATGCTCTCTCATGTAAAATAGAGAAATTCTATATTTAACTGAATTGAAAATAATCTAAATATTATCTAGGCACCCCAATGTTAAAAACAAAATGGCTCTGAATATAATGTGCCAGAAAAAAAATACAATGCCCTATTCTATTCTGTTTTCGAGTATATACACCAACTCAATATGCTGGCTCATGTAAAATACAGAAATTATAATTTTAGCCGAATTGAAATAATCTAAATATAATCTCGGCACCCCAATTTTAAAAACAAAATTTCTCTGAATATAATCTTTCAGAAAAAATATACAATGCCCTATTCTACTCTGTTTTGGAGTATGTACACCAACTCAGTATGCTCTCTCATTTAAACTACCGAAATTCAAGTTTTACCCGCATCGAAAAAATCAAAATATTTTGTAGGCAACCCAATGTTACAAACAAAATTGCTCTGAATATAATCTGTCAGAAAAAATATTCAATTTCTTATTCTACTCTGTTTTGGAGTATATACACCAACTAGGAATGCTCTCTCATGTAAAATACCGAAATTCCAATTTTACGTGAATCGAAAATAATCTAAATATTATCTAGGCACTTCAGTGTTAAAAACAAAATTGCTCTGAATATAATGTGTCAGAAAAATATACAATGCCCTATTCTACTCTGTTTTGGAGTATATACATAAACTCCCTATGCTCTGTCATGTAAAATACCGAAATTCGAATTTTACGTGAATCGAAATAAATCTAAATAATATCTAGGCGCCCCAAAGTTCAAAGAAAATGGCTCTGAATATAGTCTGTTAGAAAAAATATACAATCCCTTATTCTACTCTGTTTTGGAGTATATACACCATCTCAGGATGCTCTCTCATGTAAAATAGAGAAATTTTAATTTTATCCGAATCGAAATAATCTAAATATTATGTAGGCACGTCAATGTTAAAAACAAAATTGCTCTGAATATAATCTTTCAGAAAAAATATACAATGCCCTATTCTACTCTGTTTTGGAGTATATACACCAACTCAGTATGCTCTCTCATGTAAAATTCCGAAATTCTAATTTTACCCGCATCGAAAAAATCAAAATACTATTTAGGCAAACCAACGTTACAAACAAAATTGCTCTGAATATAATCTCTCATAAAAAATATTCAATTCTCTATTCTATCCTGTTTTGGAGTATATACACCAACTCAGTATGCTCTCTCATGTAAAATACGGAAATTCTAACATTACGTGAATCAAAAAATATCTAAATATTATCTAGGCACTTCAACGTTAAAAACAAAATTGCTCTGAATATAATCTTTCAGAAGAAATATACAATGCCCTATTCTACTCTGTTTTGGAGTATATACACCAACTCAGTATGTTCTCTTATGTAAAACACCGAAATTCTAATTTTACCTGCATCGAAAAAATCAAAATATTATGTAGGCAACCCAATGTTACAAACAACATTGCTCTGAATATAATCTGTCAGAAAAAATATTCAATTCCCTATTCTACTGTGTTTTGGAGTATATACACCAACTCAGTATGTTCTCTCATGTAAAATACCAAAATTCTAATTTTAGGTGAATGGAAAAAAATCTAAATATTATCTAGGCACTTCAATGTTAAAATTATTCTGAATATAATCTGTCATAAAAAATATACAATGCCATATTCTACTCTGTTTTAGAGTATATACACCAACGCAGTATGCTCTTTCATGTAAAATACCGAAATTCTAATTTTACCCGAATCGAAAAAATCTAAATATTATCTAGGCACCACAATGTTAAAAACAAAATTGCTCTGAATATAATCTGTCAGAAAATATATACAATGCCCGATTCTAATATGTTTTGAAGTATATACACCAAGTCCATATGCTATCTAATGTAAATCGCAGAAATTCTATATTTAAGCGATTCAAAGAGAAAATAAGTATAATCTAGGCACCCCAATGTTAAAAACAAAATTGCTCTGAATATAAACTGTCAGAAAAAATATACAATGCCCTATTCTACTCTGTATTGGAGTATATACATTAACTCAATATGCTCTCTCATGTAAAATACAGAATTTCTATACTTAAGCGAATCGAAAAATATCTAAATATTATCTAGGCACCCCAATGTTAAAGGCAAAATTGCTCTGAATATCATCTGTCAGATAAAATATACAATGCCCTTTTCTACTCTTTTTGAAAATATATACACCAACTCAATATGCCCTCTCATGAAAAATACTGAAATTCAAATTTTACCCGAATCGAAAAAATCTAAATATACTCTAGGCAACCCAATATTAAAAGCAATATTTCTCTGGATATAATCTGACTGAAAAAATATAAAATGCCCTTTTCTACTCTCTTTTGTAGTATATACACCACCTCAATACGCTCTCTCAGGTAAAATACAGAAATTCAAAATTTACGTGAATCGAAAAAAATCTATATAATATCTAGACGCCCCAAAGTTAAATGAAATGGGCTCTGAATATAGTCTGTTAAAAAAATACACAATGCCTGATTCTACTCTGTTTTGAAGTATATACACCAACTCAGTATGCTCTCTCATGTAAAATACCAAAATTCTAATTTTACGCGAATCGAAAATATCTAAATATTATCTAGGCACCCCAAAGTTAAAAGCAAAATTGCTCTGAATAAAATATGTCTGAAAAAATACACAATGTTCTATTCTACTCTGTTTTGGGGTATATACACCAACTCCATGTGCTCTCTCATGTAAAATACAGAAATTCTATATTTCAGCGTATAGAGAAAATTCTAAATATTATCTACGCACCCCAATGTTAAAGCAAAATTGCTCTGAATATAATCTGTCAGAAAAAATATACAATGCCCTTTTGTACTCTGTTTTGTAGTATATACACTACCTCAATATGCTATCTTATGTAAAATACCGAAATTCAAATTTTACGCAATTCGAAAAAAATCCAAATAATATCTAGGCGCCCCAAAGTTAAAAGAAATTGGCTATGAATATACTCTGTTAGAAAAAATATACAATGCCTTATTCTACTCTGTTCTGGGGTATATACACCAACTTAGTATGCTCTCTCATAGAGAATACCGAAATTCTAAATTTACGTGACTGGAAAATAATCTAAATATTATCTAGGCGCCCCAATGTTAAAAACAAAATTGCTCTGAATATAATCTGTCAGAAAACATATGCAATGCCCTATTCTACTCTGTTTTGGAGTATATAAACCAACTCAGTATACTCTCTGAGGTAAAATATTAAAATTCTAATTTTACGTGAATCGAAATAAATCTAAATATTATCTAGGAACCCGAATGTTGAAAGGAAAATTGCTTGGAATACAATGAGTCAGAAAAAATATACAATGACCTTTTCTACTCTGTTTTGGAGTATATACACCAACTCAATATGCTGTCTCATGTAAAATACAGAGATTCTATATTTAGGTGAATCGAAAACAATCTAAATAATATCTAGGCACCCCAAAGTTAAAAGAAAAAGGCTCTAAATATAGTATGTTAGAAAACATATACAATGCCTTATTCTACTCTCTTTTGGAGTATATACACCAACTCCGTATGCTCTCTCATGTAAAATACCAAAATTCTAACTTACCCGAATTGAAAAAATCTAAATATTATCTAGACACCCCTATGTTAAAAGCAAAATTACTCTGAATATAATCTGTCAGAAAAAATATACAATGCCCTTTTCTACTCTGTTTTGGAGTATATACACCAACTCAGTATGCTCTCTCAGGTAAAATACCGAAATTCTAATTTGACGCGAATCAAAAAAAAACTTAAATAATATCTAGGCGCCCCAAGGTTAAAAGATAATGGCTCTGAATCTAGTCTTTTAGAAAAAATGTACAATGCCTTGTTCTACTCTGTTTTGGAGTATGTACACCAACTCAGTATGCTGAAATGTAAAATGCAGAAATTATAATTTTACCCAAATCGAAAAAATCTAAATATTATCTATGCACCACAATGTTAAAAACAAAGTTGCTCTGAAGGTAATCTGTCAGAAAAAATATACAATACCCTATTCTACTCTGTTTTGGAGTATATACACCAACTAAATATGCTCTCTCATGTAAAATACAAAACTTCTATATTTAAACGAATAGAAAATAATCTAAATATTATCTAGGCACCCCAATGGTAAAAGAAAATTGCTATGAATATAATCTGTCATAAAAAATATACAATGCCCCTTGCTACTTTGTTTTGGAGTATACACACCAACTCAATATGCTCTCTCATATAAAATACAGAAAATCATATTTTACGCTAATCTAAAAAAATCTAAATAATATCTAGGCGCGCCAAAGTTAAAAGAATATGGCTATGAACAGAGTCTATCATAGAAAATATACAATGCTTTATTCTACTTTGTTTTGGAGTATATACACCAACTCAATATGCTCTCTCATGTAAAATACAGAAATTCTAATTTTACCCGAATCGAAATAATCTAAATATAATCTAGGCACCCTAATGTTAAAAACAAAATGGCTCTAAATATTATCTGTCAAAAAAATATACAATGCCTTATTCTACTCTGTTTTGGAGTATATACACCAACTCAGTTTGCTGTCTCCTGTAAAATATTGAGACTATAATTTTACGTGAATCGAAATAATTCTAAATATTATTTAGGCACCCCAATGTTAAAAGCAAAATTGCTCTGAATATAATCTGTCAGAAAACGTATACAATGTCCTTTTCTACACTGTTTTGGAGTATATACACCAACACAATATGCTGTCTTATATAAAATAAAGAAATTCTAATATTACGTGAATCGAAAAAAATCTAAATAATATCTAGGCTGCAAAAAGTTAAAAGAAAATGGCTCTGAATATTGTCTGTTAGAAAAAAATATACAATGCCTTATACTACTCTGCTTTGGAGTATATACACCAACTCAGTCTGCTCTCTCTTGTAACATACAAAAATTCTATTTTTACCCGAATCGAAAAAATCTAAATATTATCTAGGCACCTTAACGTTAAAAACAAACTGCTCTGAATATAATCTGTCAAAATACATATACAATGCACTTTTCTACTCTTTTTTGGAGTATATATACCAACTCAATATGCTCTCTCATATAAAATACCGACATTCTAATTTACGTCTATCAAAAAAATTTAAATACTATCCAGGAGCCCTAAAGTTAAAAGAAAAGGGCTCTGAATATAGTCTGTTAAAAAATATACAATGCCTTATTCTACTCTGTTTTGGAGTATATACACCAACTCAGTATGCTCTCTCATGTAAAATACTGAAATTCCATATTTAAGCGAATTGAAAAAAATCTAAATATTATCTAGCAGTCTTAATATTACAAGCAAAATTGCTCTGAATATAATCTGTCAGAAAAAATATACAATGCCCTTTTCTACTCTGTTTTGGAGAATATACACTAACTCCATATGCTCTCTCATGTAAAATAAAGAAATTCTATATTTAAGCGGATTGAAAAAAATCTAAATATTATCTAGGCACCAGAATGTTAAATACAAAATTGCTCTTCATATAATCTGTCACAATAAATATACAACGCCCTTTTCTACTCTGTTTTGAAGTATATACACCAACTCAATATGCTCTCTCATGTAAAATACAGAAATTCTAATTTTACGCGAATCGAAATAAATGTAAATAATATCTATGTACCCCAAAGTTAAAAGAAAATGGCTCTGAATATTGTCAGATAGAAAAAATTTACAATGCCTTATTCTACTCTGTTTTGGAGTATATACACCAACTCAGTATGCTCTCTCATGTAAAATACCGAAATTCTAATTTTACGTGCATCGAAAAAATCTAAATATTATCTAGGCACCCCAATGTTAAAACAAAATTGCTCTGAATGTAGTCTGTCAGAAAAAATATACAATGCCCTATTCTACTATGTTTTGGAATATATACACCAACTCACTATGCTCTCTCATGTAAAATACAGAAATTCCATATATAAGTGAAATGAAAAAAATCTAAATATTATCTAGGCAGCCCAATGTTAAAAGCAAAATTGCTCTGAATATAATCTGTGAAATAAAAAATACAATTCTTTTTTCTACTCTGTTTTGTAGTACATAAACCAACACAATATGCTCTCTCATGTAAAATACAGAACTTCTATATTTAAGCGAATCGAAAAAAATCTAAATATTATGTAGGCAACCCAATATTAAAAACAAAATTGCTCTGAATAAAATGTCTGAAAAAATACACAATGCCCTATTCTACTCTTTTTTTTAGTATATAGACCAACTCTATATGCTCTCTCATGTAAAATACAGAAATTCTATATTTAAGCAAAACGAAAAAAATTTAAATATTATCTAGGCACCCGAAGGTTATAAGCAAAATTACTCTGAATATAATGTGCAAGAAAAAATATACAATGCCGTTTTGTAATTTGTTTTCGAGTATATACACCAACACAATATGCTTTCTCTTGTAAAACACAGAAATTCTAATTTTACCTGAATCGAAAAAATCTAAATATTATCTAGGCAACCAAATGTAAAAAAACAATGTTGCTCTAAATATAATCTGTCAGAAAAAATATACAATGCCCTATTCTACTCTGTTTTGGTGTATATACACCAACTCAGTATGCTCACTCATGTAAAAAAAAGAAACTCTAATTTTACATGTATCTAAAAAAATTTACATATTATCTATGCACCCCAAAGTTAAAAGAAAACGGCTCTGAATATAGTCTGTTAGAAAAAATACACAATGCCTTATTCTATTCTGTTTTGGAGTATATACACCAACTCAGTACGCTCTCTCATGTAAAATACCGAAATTCTAAATGTACCAGAATCGAAAAAAATCTAAATATTATCAAGGGACCGGAAGTTTAAAAGCAAAATTGCTCTAAATATAAACTGTCAGAAAAAATATACAATGCCGTTTTCTACTCTGTTTTGGAGTATATACACCAACTCAATATGCTCTCTCATGTAAAATACCGACATTCTAATTTTCCATGATTCGAAAGAAATCTAAATATATTCTAGGCACCCAAATGTTAATAGCAAAATTGCTCTGAATATAATCTGTCAGAAATAATATACAATGCACTTTTCTACCCTGTTTTGGAGTATATACACCAACTCAATATGCTCTCTCATGTAAAATACAAAAATTGTATATTTAAGCGTATTGAAATAAATTTAAATATTATCTAGGCACCACAATGTTAAATGCAAAGTTGCTCTGCATATAATCTGTCACAAAAAATATACAATGCCCTTTTCTACTCTTTGTTGTAGTATATACATCAACTCAATATGCTCTCTCTAGTAAAATACCGAAATTCTAATTTTACGCGAATCGAAAAAATCTAAATAATATCTAGGCGCCCGAAACTTAAAAGATAATGACTCTGAATATAGTCTGTTAGGAAAAATATACAATGCCTTTTTCTACTCTGTTTTGGAGTATATACACCAACTCAGTATGCTCTCCCATGTAAAATATCAAAATTGTAATTTTACGTGAATCGAAATAAATCTAAATATTATCTAGGCACCCGAATGTAAAAAACAAAATTGCTCTGAATGTAGTCCGTCTGAATAAATATACAATGCCCTATTTGACTCTGTTTTGGAGTATATACACCAACTCCATAGGCTCTCTCATGTAAAATACAAAAATTCCAATTTTACCCGAATCGAAAAAATCTAAATATTATCTAGGCACCCTAATGTTAAAAACAATATTGCTCTGAATATAATCTGTCAGAAAAAATATACAATGCCTTATTCTACTCTGTTATGGAGTATATACACCAAGTCAGTATGCTCTCTCATGTAAACTACTGAAATTCTAAATTTACGCGAATCGAAAAATATCTAAATATTAGCTAGGCACCCCAATATTAAAAACAAAATTTCTCTGAATATAATCTGTCAGAAAACATATGCAATACCCTATTTTACTCTGTTTTGGAGTATATAAACAAACTCAGTATGCTCTCTCATGTAAAATACCGATATTCTAATTTTACGTGAATCGAAATAAATCTAAATATTATATAGGCAACCGAATGTTAAAAGCAAAATTGCTCTGAATACAATGTGTCAGAAATAATATACAATGCCCTTTTCTACTCTGTTTTGGAGTATATACACCAACTCCATATGCTCTCTCATGTAAAATACCCAAATTCTAATTTTACGAGAATCGAAAAAAATCTAAATAATATCTATGCGCCCCAAACTTCAAAGAAAATGTCTCTGAATATAGTCTGTTAGAAAAAATATAGAATGCCTTATTCTACTCTGTTTTTAAGTATATACACAAACTCAGTATGCTCTCTCCTGTAAAATAGAGAAATTCTAATTTTACGTGAATCTGAAAAATCTAAATATAATCTAGACTGCCCAAAGTTAAATGCAAAATTGCTCTGAATATAATCTGTCAGAATACATATACAATGCACTTTTCCACTCTGTTTTGGAGTATATATACCAACTCAATATTCTCTCTCATGTAAAATACCGACATTCTAATTTACGTCTATCAAAAAAATCTAAAGAATATCTAGGTGCCCTAAAGTTAATAGAAAAGGGCTCTGAATATAGTCTGTTAAAAAATATACAATGCCTTATTCTACTCTGTTTTGGAGTATATACACCAACTCAGTATGCTCTCTCATGTAAAATACCGAAATTCTAATTTTACCCATATCGAAAAAATATAAATATTATCAAGGTACCCCAATGTCAAAAACAAATTTGCTCTGAATATAATCTGTCAGAAAAAATATACAATGCCCTATTCTACTCTTTTTTGGAGTATATACACCAACTCCATATGCTCTCTCATGTAAAATACAGAAATTCTATATTTCAGCGAATCGAAAAAAATCTAAATATAATCTAGGCACCCCAATGTTAAAAACAAAATTGCTCTGAATATAATCTCTCAGAAAAAATATACAATGCCCTATTCTACTCTTTTTTGGAGTATATACACCATCTTTATATGCTCTCTCCTGTAAAATACAGAAATTCTAATTTTACCCAAATCGAAATCATCTAAATATTATCTAGGCACCCCAATGTTAAAAACAAAATTGCTCTGAATATCATCTGTCAGAAAAAATATACAATGCCCTGTACTACTCTTTTTTGGAGTATATAAGCAAACTCAGTATGCTCTCTCATGTAAAATACCGAAATTCTAATTTTACGTGAATCAAAAAAAATCTAAATATTATCTAGCCACCCGAATGTTAAAAGAAAAATTGCTCTGAATATAATCTGTCAGAAAAAAATATACAATGCCCTTTTCTACTCTGCTTTGGACTATATACACCAAATCAATATGCTCTCTCCTGTACAATACAGAAATTCTAATTTTACGTGAATTGAAAAAAATCTAAATAATATCTATGCGTCCCAAAGTTAAAAGAAAATGTCTCTGAATATAGTCTGTTAGAGAAAATATACAATGTCTTATTCTACTCTGTTTTGGGGTATATACCCAAACTCAGTATGCTCTCTCCTGTAAAATAGAGAAGTTCTAATTTTACGTGAATCTAAGAGAATCTGAATATTATCTAGGCACCCCAAAGTTAAAAGCAAAATTGCTCTGAACATAATCTGTCAGTAAAAATATGCAATGCCCTTTTCTACTTTGTTTTGGAGTATATACACCAACTCAATATGCTCTCTCATGTAAAATACCGAAATTCAAAATTTACGTGACTCGAAATAATCTAAATATTATCTCTGCACCCCAATGATAAAAACAAAATTGCTCTGAATATAATCTGTCAGAAAAAATATACGATGCCCTATTCTACTCTGTTTTGGAGTATATACACCAACTCCATATGCTCTCTCATATAAAATACAGAAATTCTGTATTTAAGCAAATTGAAAAAAATCAAAATATTATCTAGGCACCACAATGTTAAATGCAAAATTTCTCTGCATATAATCTGTCACAAAAAATATACAATGTCCTTTTCTACTCTATTTTAAAGTATATACACCAACTCAATATGCTCTCTAATGTAAAATAGTAAAATTCTAATTTTACGCGAATCAAAATAAATGTAAATAATATCTATGCGCCCCAAAGGTAAAGGAAAATGGCTCTGAATAATGCCTGTTAGAAAAAATATACAATGCCTTATTCTACTCTTTTCTGGAGTATATACACCAACTCACTATGCTCTCTCATGTAAAATACAGAAATTCTAATTTCACCCGAATTGAAAATATCTAAATATTTTCTAGGCACTGCAATGTTAAAAACAAAATTGCTCTGAATATATAGTGTCTGAAGAAGCTTACAATGCCCTATTCTACTCTTTCTTGGAGTATATACACCAACTCCATATGCTCTCTCATATAAAATACAGAAATTCTATATTTAAGTGAATCGAAAAAAATCTAAATATTATCTAGGCACCCGAATGTTAAAAGCAAAATTGCTCTGAATATAATCTGTCAGAAAAAATATACAATGCCCCTTTATACTCTTTTTTGGAGTATATACACAAACTCAATATGCTCTCTCATGTAAAATACCGAAATTCTAATTTTACGCGAATTGAAAAATATCTAAATAATATCTAGGCGCCCCAAAGTTAAAAGAAAATGTCTCTGAATACAGTCTGTTAGAAAAAATATACAATGCCTTATTCTACTCTGTTGTGGAGTATATACACAAACTCAGTATGCTCTCTCCAGTAAAATAGAGAAATTATAATTTTACGTTAATTTAAATAAATTTAATATTATTTAGGCACCACAAAGTTAAAAACAAAATTGCTCTGAATATAATCTTTCAGAAAAAATATACATTGCCCTATTCAACTCTATTTTTGGGTATATACACCAACTCCATATGCTCTCTCATGTAAAATAAAGAAATTCTATATTTAAGCAAATCAAAAAAAAATCTAAATATTATCTAGGCACCACAATGTTAAATACAAAATTGCTCTGCATATAATCTGTCACAATAAATATACAACGCCCTTTTCTACTCTGTTTTGAAGTATATACACCAACTCAATATGCTCTCTCATGCAAAATACAGAAATTCTAATTTTATGCGAATCGAAACAAATGTAAATTATATCTATGTGCCTTAAAGTTAAAAGAAAATGGCTCTGAATATTGTCTAATAGAAAAAATTTACAATGCCTTATTCTACTCTGTTTTGGAGTATATACACTAACTCAGTATGCTCTCTCATGTAAAATACCGAAATTCTAATTTTACGTGAATCGAAAAAAATCTAAATATTATCTAGGCACCCCAATGTTAAAACAAAATTGCTCTGAATGTAGTATGTCAGAAAAAATATACAATGCCCTATTCTACTCTGTTTTGGGGTATATACACCAACTCCATATGCTTTCTCAGGTAAAATACAGAAATACTATATATAAGCGAAATGAAAAAAATCTAAATATTATCTAGGCACCCCAATGTTAAAAGCAAAATTGCTCTGAATATAATCTGTGAGATAAAAAATACAATGCTTTTTTCTACTCTGTTTTGTAGTACATAAGCCAACTCAATATGCTCTCTCATGTAAAATACAGAACTTCTATATTTAAGGGAATCGAAAAAAATCTAAATATTATGTAGGCACCCCAATATTAAAAACAAAATTGCTCTGAATATAATGTGTCTGAAAAAATATACAATGCCCTATTCTACTCTTTTTTTTAGTATATAGACCAACTCTATATGCTCTCTCATGTAAAATACAGAAATTCTATATTTAAGCGAATCGCAAAAAATTTAAATATTATCTAGGCACCCGAAGGTTATAAGCAAAATTACTCTAAATATAATGTGCAAGAAAAAATATACAATGCCCTTTTAAAATTTGTTTTGGAGTATATACACCAGCACGATATGCTCTCTCTTGTGAAACACAGAAATTCTAATTTTACCTGAATCGAAAAAAATCTAAATATTATCTAGGCAACCAAATGTTAAAAACAAAGTTGCTCTAAATATAATCTGTCAGAAAAAATATACAATGCTTTATTCTATTCTGTTTTCGTGTATATACACCAACTCAGTATGCTCACTCATGTAAAAAAAAGAAATTCTAATTTTACATGTATCTAAAAAAATCTAAATATTATCTATGCACCCCAAAGTTAAAAGAAAATGGCTCTGACTATAGTCTGTTAGAAAAAATATACAATGCCTTATTCTACTCTGTTTTGGAGGATATACACCAACTCAATACGCTCGCTGATGTAAAATACTGAAATTCTAATTTCACATGAATCGAAAAAAATCTAAATAATATCTAGGCGCCCCGAAGTTAAAAGAAAATGGCTCTGAATATAGTCTGTTAGAAAAAATATACAATGCCTTATTCTCCTTTTTTTTGGAGTATATACACCAACTCAGTATGATCTCTCATTTAAAATACAGAAATTCTAATTTTACCCGAATAGAAAAAATCTAAATATTATTTAGTCAACCCAATGATATTAACAAAATTTCTCTGAATATAATCTATCAGAGAAAATATACAATGCCCTATTCTACTCTGTTTTGGAGTATATACACCGACTCCATATGCTCTCTCATCTAAAATACAGAAATTCTGTATTTAAGCGAATCGAAAAATATCTAAATATTATCTAGGCACCCCAATGTTAAAAGCAAAATTGCTCTGAATATAATCTGTCATAAAAAATACACGATGCCATTTTCTACTCTGTTTTGTTGTATATACACGAACTCAGTATGGTCTCCAATGTAAAATACCGCAATTCTAATTTAACGTGAATCGAAAAAAATCTATATATTATTTAGGCACCCCAATGTTAAACGCAAAATTGCTCTGAATATAATCTGTCAGAGAAAATACAAAATGCCATTTTCTACTCTGTTTTGTATTATATACACAAACCCAAAATGCTCTTTCATGTAAAATACAGAAATTGTCATTTTACCCGAATCGAAAAAATCTAAACATTATGAAGGCACGCCAATGATAAAAACAAAATTCCTCTGAATATAATCTATCAGAAAAAATATACAATGCCCTATTCTACTCTGTTTTGGAGTATATACACCAACACAGTATGCTCTCTCATGTAAAATACCGAAATTCTAATTTTACGCGAATCGAAAAAAATCTAAATAATATCTAGGTGCCCCAAAGTTAAAAGAAAGTGGCTCTAAATATACTCTGTTAGAAAAAATATACAATGCCTTATTCTACACTGTTTTGGAGTATATAAACCAACTCAGTATGCTCTCTCAGGTAAAATACAGAAATTCTAATTTTACCACAATGGGAAAAATCTAAATATTATATAGGAACCCCAATGTTAAAAACAAAACTTCTCGGAATATAATCTGTCAGAAAAATATGCAATGCCCTATTCTACTCTGTTTTGCAGTATATACACCAACTTCATATGCTCTTTCATATAAAATAGAGAAATTGTATATTTAAGCGAATCAAAAAAAATCTAAATATTATCTAGGCACCTTAATGTTAAAAGCAAAATTTCTCTGAATATAATCTGTCCGAAAAAATATACAATACCTTACTCTACACTGTTTTGGAGGATATACACCAACTCAGTATGCTCTATAATGTATAATACCGAAATTCTAATTTTACGTGAATCAAAAAAAAAAAACTAAATATTATCTAGGCACCCGAATGTTAAAAGCAAAATTGCTCTGAATATAATCGTTCAGAAAAAATATACAATGCCATTTTCTAGTCTCTTTTGGAGTATATACACCAACTTAGTATGCTCTCTCATGTAAAATACCGAATCTCTAATTTTACGTGATTCCAAAAAAATCTAAATATTATGTAGGTGCCCCAAAGTTAAAAGAAAATGGCTCTGAATATAGTCTGTTCGAAAAAATATACAATGCCCTATTCTACTATGTTTTGGAGTATAAACACCAACTCAGTATGCTCTCTCATTTAAAATACAAAAATTCAAATTTTACCCGAATCGAAAAAATCTACATATGATCTAGGCACCCCAATGTTAAAAACAAAATTTCTCTGAATATAATCTGTTAAAAATAATATACAATGCCCTATTCTACTCTGTTTTGGAGTATATACACCAACTCCGTATGCTCTGTCTTGTAAAAATACCGAAATTCTAATTTTACATGAATCGAAAAAAATGTAAATATTATCTAGGAACCCCAATGTTAATGGAAAAATAGCTCTGAATATAATCTGTCAGAAAAAATATACAACGCCGTTTTCTACTCTGTTTGGAGTATATAAACCAACTCCATATGCTCTCTCATGTAAAATACCGAAATTTTAATTTTACGGCAATTGAAAAAAATCTAAATAATATCAAGGCACCCCAAAGTTAAAAGAAAATGGCTCTAAATATCGTCTGTTAGAAAAAATACACAATGCCTTATTCTACTCTATTTTGGAATATATACACCAACTCAATATGCTCTCTGATGTAAAATACCGAAATTCTAATTTTACCCGAATCGAAAAAATCTAAATATTATCTAGGCACCGCAATGTTAAAGCAAAATTACACTGAATATAATCTGTCCGAAAAAATATACAATACCCTTTTCTACTCTATTTTGTAGTATATACACCAACTCAATATGCTCTCTCATGTAAAATACAGAAATTCTAATTTTACCCTGATCGAAAAAATCTAAAAATTATCTTGGCATCCGAATGTTAAAAGCAAAATTCTCTGAATATAATCTGTCAAAAAAAATATACAATGCCCTATTCTATTCTCTTTTGTAGTATATACACCAACTCAGTATGCTCTCTCATGTAAAACCCCGAAATTCTAATTTTACGCGAATTGAAAACAATCTAAATAATATGTAGGCAACCCAAAGTTAAAATAAAATGGGTCTGAATATAGTCTGTTAGAAAAAATATACAATGCCTTATTCTACTCGGTTTTGGAGTACATACACCATCTCAGTATGCTCTCTCATGTAAAATACAGAAATTCTATATTTAAGCGAACTAAAAAAAATCTAAATATTATCTAGGCACCCCAATGTTAAAAACAAAATTGCTCTGAATATAATCTGTTAGAAAAAATATACAATGCCCTATTCTACTCTGTTTTGGAGTATATAAACCAACTCCATATGCTCTCTCATGTAAAATACAGAAATTCTATATTTAAGCGAATCGAAAAATATCTAAATATTCTCTAGGTACACCAATGTTAAAAGCAAAATTACCCTGAATATAGTCTGTCCGAAGAAATATACAATGCTTCATTCTACTCTGTTTTGTAGTATATACACCAACTCATTGTCCTCTCTCATGTAAAATAACGAAATTCTAATTTTACCCAAATTGAAAAAATGTAAATATTATCTAGGCACCCCAATGTTAAAAACAAAATTGCTCTGAATATAAACTGTCAGAAAAAATATACAATGCCCTATTCTACTCTGTTTTGGAGTATATACACCAACTCCATATGCTCTCTCATGTAAAATACAGAAATTCTATATTTAAGCGAATTGAAAAGAATCTAAATATTACCTAGGCACTCCAATTTTAAAAGCAAAATTGCTCATAATATGTCAGAAAAAATATACAATGCCATTTTCTACTTTATTTTTTAGTATATACACCAACTCAGTATGCTCTCTCATGTAAAATACAGAAATTCTAAATTTACCCAAATCGAAAAAAATTTAAATATTATCTAGGCACCCCAATGTTAAAAACAAAATTGCTCTGAATATAATCTTTCAGAAAAAATATACAATGCCCTATTCTACTCTGTTATGGAGAATATACACCAACTCCATATGCTCTCTCATGTAAAATACAGAAATTCCATATGTAATCGAATCGAAAGAAATCTAAATATTATCTAGGCACCACAAGGTTAAAAGCAAAATTGCTCTGAATATAGTCTGTCAGAAAAAATATATAATGCCTTTTTCTACTCTGTTTTGTACTATATACAACAAATCAATATGCTCTCTTATGTAAATTGCAGAAATTCTAATTCTACCTGAATCGAAAATATCTAAATATTGCCTAGGCGCCCCAATGTTAAAAACAAAATTGCTCTGTATATAATTTGTCAGAAAAAATATACAATGCCCAATTCTACTCTGTTTTCGAGTATATACACCAACTCCATATGCTCTCTCAGGTAAAATACCGAAATTCTAATTTTATGCGAATCAAAAAAATCTAAATAATATCCAGGCACCTCAAAGTTCAAAGAAAATGGCTCTGAATATAGTCTGTTATAAAAAACATACAATGCCTTATTCTAATCTGTTATGGAGTATATACACCAACTCAGGTTGCTCTCTCATGTAAAATAGAGAAATTCTAATTATACCCGATTCGAAAAAATCTAAATATTATTTAGGCAACCCAATGTTAAAAAAAATTGCTCTGAATATAATTTGTCAGAGAAAATATACAATGCCCCATTCTACTCTGTTTTGGAGTATATACACCAACTCAGTATGCTCTCTCATGTAAAATACCGAAATTCTAATTTTACGTTAATCGAAAAAAATCTAAATATTACCTAGGCACCCCAATGTTAAAAACAATATTGTTCTGAATATAATCCATCAGAAAACTATACAATGCCCTATTCTACTCTGTTTTGGAGTATATACACCAACTCCATATGCTCTCTCTTGTAAAATACAGAAATTCTATATTTAAGAGAATCAAATAAAATCTAAATATTATCCTGGCACCCCAATGTGAAAAGCAAAATTGCTCTAAATATAATCTGTCAGTAAAAATATACAATGCCCTTTTATACTCTGTTTTGTTGTATATACACCAATACAGTATGCTCTGTCATGTAAAATACAAAAATTTTAATTTTACCCGAATCGAATAAATCTAAATATTATTTAGGCAACCCAATGTTAAAAAAAAAATTTCTCTGAAAATAATCTGTCAGAAAAAAATATACAATACACTATTCCACTTTTTTTGGAGTATATACACCAACTCATTGTCCTCTCATGTAAAATACAAAAATTCTATATTTAAGCGAATCGAAATAATTCTAAATATTATCTAGGCACCCCAAAGTAAAAAGCAAAATTGCTCTGAATATAATCTGTCAGAAAAAATATACAATGCCCTTTCCTACCCTGTTTTGGAGTATATACACCAACTCAATATGCTCTCTCATGTGTAATACCGGAATTCAAATTTTACGTGAATCGAAAAAAATCTAAATAAAATCTAGCCTCCCCAAAGTTAAAAGAAAATGGCTCTGAATATAGTCTGTTAGAATAAATATACAATGCCTTATTCTACTCATTTTTGGAGTATATACACCAACTCACTATGCTCTCTCATGCAAAATAGCGAAATACAAGTTTTACATGAATTGAAAAAAATCTAAATATTATCTAGGCACCCCAATGTTAAAAACAAAATTGCTCTAAATATAGTCTGTCAGAAAAAATATACAATGCCCTATTCTAATCAGCTTTGGGGTATATACACCAACTCCATATGCTCTCCCAAGTAAAATACCGAAATTCTAATTTTACACGAATCAAAATAAATCTAAATAATATCTAGGCACCCCAAGGTTAAAAGAAAATGTCTCTGAATATAGACTGATAGAAAAAGTATACAATGCCTTATTCTACTCCGTTTTGGAGTATATACACCAACTCCATATGCTCTCTCATGTAAAATACCGAAATTATGTATTTAATGGTATTGAAAAAAATCTAAATATTATCTTGGCACCCCAATGTTAAAAGGAAAATTGCTCTGAATATAATCTGTCAGAGAAAATATACAATGACCTCTTCTACGCTTTTTTGTAGTATATACACCAACTCAATATGCTCTCTCAGGTAAAATACAGAAATTCTAATTTTACCCGAATCAAAAAAATCTAAATATTATCCAGGCACCCCAATGTTAAAAAAAAAATTGCTCTGAATATAATCTGTCAGAAAAAATATACAAGGCCCTATTCTACAGTTTTTTTGGAGTATATACACCAACTCAGTATGCTCTATCTTGTAAAATACCATAATTCTAATTTTACGTGAATCGAAAAAAATCTAAATATTATCTAGGCACCCCAATGTTAAAAGCAAAAATTCTCTGAATATAATTTCTCATAAAAAATATACAATGCCCTATTTTACTCATTTTTGGAGTATATACACCAACTCCATATGCTCTCTCATGTAAAATACAGAAATTCTATATTTAATCGAATCGAAAAAAATCTAAATATTATCTAGGCACCCAAATGTCAAAAACAAAATTGCTCTGAAAATAATCTGTCAGAAAAAATATAAAATGCCCTATTCTACTCTGTTTTGGAGTATATACACCAACTCCATACGCTCTCTCATGTAAAATACAGAAATTATAAATTTAAGCGAATCCAAAAAAATATAAATATTATTTAGGCACCCCAATGCTAAAAGAAATTGCCCTGAATATAATGTGTCAGAAAAAATATACAATGCTTTATTCTACTCTGTTTTGGAGTATATACACCAACTCAGTATGCTCTCTTATGTATAATACCGAAATTCTAAATTTACGTGAATCGAAAAGAATCTAAATATTATCTAGGCACCCCAATGTTAAAGCAAAACTGCTCTGAATATAATCTGGCAGAAAAAATTATACAATGCCCTTTTCTACACTGTTTGGAAGTATGTACACAAACTCAATATGCTCTCCCATGTAAAATACCAAAATTCTAATTTTACGCGAATTGAAACAAATCTAAGTAATATCTAGGCACCCCAAACTTAAAAGAAAATGGCTCTGAATATAGTCTGTTAGAAAATGTATACAATGCCTTATTCTACTTTGTTTTGGAGTATATACACCAACTGAGTATGCTCTCACATGTAAAATACAGAAATTCTAATTTTACCCGAATCGAAAAAGTCTAAATATTATCTAGGCACCCCAATGTTAAAAACAAAATTGATCTGAATATAATCTGTCAGATAAAATATACAATACCCTATTCTACTCTGTTTTCGAGTATATACACCAATTCCATATGCTCTCGTGTGAAATACAGAAATTGTATATTTAAGAGAATCGAAAAATATCTAAATATTATTTATGCACCCCAATGTTAAAAACAAAATTACTCTGAATATAATCTGTCAGAAATAATATACAAGGCCCTATTCTACTGTGTTTTGGAGTATATACACCAACTCTATATGATCTCTCATGTAAAATACAGAAATTTTATATTTAAGCGAATCGAAAAAAATCTAAATAGTATCTAGGAACCCCAATGTTAAAAGAAAAATTGCTCTGAATATAATCTGACAGAAAACATATACAATGCACTTTTCTACTCTGTTTTGTAGTGTACACACTAACTCAATATGCTCTCTCATGTTAAATACAGAAATTCCAATTTTACGTGAATCGAAAAAAATCTAAATAATACCTAGGCGCCCCAAAGTTAAAAGAAAATGGCTCTGAATATAGTCTGTTGGAGAAAATATACAATGCCTTATTCTACTCTGTTTTGGAGTATATACACGAATTCAGTATGCTCTCTCATGTAAAATACAGAAATACTAATTTCACCCGAATCGAAAAAATGTGAATATTATCTAGGCACCCCAATGTGAAAAACAAAATTGCTTTGAATATAAACTCTCAGAGAAAATATACAATGCCCTATTCTACTCTGTTTTGGAGTATATACACCAACTCCATATACTCTCTCCTGTAAAATAAAGGAATTCTATATTTAAGCGAATGGAAAAAAATCTAAATAATATCTAGGCGCCCCATATTTAAAATAAAATGGCTCTGAATATGGTCAGTTAGAAAAAATATACAATGCCTTATTCTACTCTGTTCTGGAGTATATACACCAACTCAGTATGCTCTCTCATGTAAAATATCAAAATTCTAATTTTACGTGAATCCAAAAAATTCTAAATATTATCTAAGCACCCGAAAGTTAAAAGCAAAATTTCTCTGAATATAATCTGTCATAAAAATATACAATGCCCGTTTCTACTCTGTTTTGGAGTATATACACCAACTCAGTATTCTCTCTCATGTAAAATACAGAAATTCTAATTTTAACAGAATAGAAAATATCTAAATATTATCTACGCACCCCAATGTTAAAAACAAACTTGCTCTGAATATATTCTGTCAGAGAAAATATACAATGCCCTATTCTACTCTGTTTTGTAGTATATACACCAACTCAATATGCTCTCTCATGTAAAATACAGAAATTATAATTTTACCCGAATCGAAACAATCTAAATATCTTCCAGGCAACCCAATGTTAAAAACAAAATTGCTCTGAATATAATCTGTCAGAGAAAATATACAATGCCCTATTCTCCTCTATTTTGTAGTATATACACCAACTCAGTATGCTCTATCTTGTAAAATACCGGAATTCTAATTTTACGTGAATCGAAAAAATTCTAAATATTATCTAGGCACCCCAATGTTAAAAGGAAAATTTATTTGAATATAATTTTTCAGAAAAAATATACAATGCCCTATTTTACTCATTATTGGAGTATATACACCAACTCAATATGCTCTCTCATGTAAAATACCGACATTCTAAATTTAAGTGTATCGAAAGAAATCTAAATAATATCTAGGCACCCCACAGTTAAAAGCAAATGGCTCTGAATATAGTCTGTTAGAGAAAATATACAATGCCTTATTCTAGTCTATTTTGAAGTATATAAACCAACTCAGTGTGCTCTCTCATGTAAAATTTTGAAATTCTAAATTTACGTCAATCAAAAAAACCTAAATATTGTCTAGGCACCCCAAAGTTAAAAGCAAAATTTCTCTAAATATAATCTTTCAGAAAAAACCTACAATGCCCAATTTTACTCTTTTTTGGTGTATATACACCAACTCAATATGCTCTGTAATGTAAAAGAGCAAATTTCTAATTTTACGTGAATCAAAAAAAATCTAAATAATATCTAGGCGCCCCAAAGTTAAAAGAAAATGTCTCTGAATATAATCTGTCAGAGAAAATTTAGAATGCCCTATTCTACTCTGTTTTGGAGTATATACACCAACTCCATATGCTCTCTTACGTAAAATACAGAAATTCTATATTTAAATGAATCAAAAAAAATCTAAATATTATCTAGGCACCCCAATGTTAAAAGCAAAATTTTTATGAATAGAATCTGTCAGAAAAAATATACAATGCCCTTTTCTACTCTGTTTTGGAGTATATACACCAACTCAATATGGACTCTCATGTAAAATACCGAAAATATAAATTTACGCAAATTAAAAAAATTCTAAATATTGTCTAGGTACCCAAATGTTAAAAGAAAAATTGCTCTGAATATATTCTGTCATAAAAAATATACAATGCCGTTTTCTACTCTTTTTTGGAGTATATACACCAACTCAATATGCTCTCTCATGTAAAATATCGAAATTGTAAATTTACGCAAATCGAAATAACTCTAAATATTATCTAGGCACTTCAATGTTTAAAGAAAATGGCTCTGAATATAATCTGTCATAAAAAATATACAATGCCCTTTTCTACTTTATTTTGGAGCATACACACCAATTCAATATGCTCTCTCATGGAATGTAACGAAATTCTAAATATACGGGAATCGAAGGAAATGTAAATATTATCTAGGCACCCCAATGTAAAAACCAAAATTTCTCGGAACAAAATCTGTCAGAGAAAATATACTATGCCCTTTTCTACTCTGTTTTCGAGCATATACACCAACTCAATATGCTCTCTCATGTAAAATAACAAAATTATAAATTTACGCTAATCAAATGAAATCTAAATATTATCTAGGCACCCCAATGTTAACAGCAAAATTTCTCTGAATATAATATATCAGAAAAAATATACAATGCCTTTTCTACTCTGTTTTGGAGTATATACACCAACTCAATATGCTCTTCCATGTAAAATACCGAAAATCTAAATTCACTTGAATCGAAAAAAATCTAAGTATTATCAAGGCACCCCAATGTTAAAATCAAAATTGCTCTAAATATAATCTGTTCAGAAATAATATACAATGCCCTATTCGACTCTGGTTTGGAGTATATACACCAAATCAATATGCTCTCTCATGTAAAATACCAAAATTCTAATTTTACGCGAATTGAAAAAAATCTAAATATTATGTAGGAAAACCAATGTTAAAAGAAAATAGCTCTGAATATCATCTGTCAGAAAAAATATACAATGACTTTTTCTACTCTGTTTTGGAGTACATACACCAACTCAAAATGCTCTCTTATATAAAATACCGAAAATCTAAATTTGCACTAATTGAATAAGATCTAAATATTATCTGGGCACCCCAAAGTTAAAAGAAAATGACTCTGAATATAATCTGTCAGAAAAAATATACAATACTATTTTCTACTCTATTTTGGAGTATATACACCAATTCAATATGCTCTCATATCAAATACTAAAATGCAAAATATACGCGAATCGAAAAAAATCTAACTATTATCTAGGCAACCCAATGTAAAAAGGAAAATTTCTCAGAACAATATCTGTGAGAGAAAATATACAGTGCCCTTTTCTACTTTGTTTTGGAGGATATACACCAACTCAATATGCTCTCTAATGTAAAATACAGAAATTCTAATTTTACACGAACGGAAACAAATCAAAATATTATCTAGGTACTCCATTGTTAAAGCAAAATTGCTCTGAATATAATCTGTCAGAAAAAATACACAATGCCCTTTTCTACTCTGTTTTGGAGTATATAAACCAATTCAATATGCTCTCTTATATCAAATACCGAAATGCAAAATATACGCGAATCAAAAAAAATCTAACTATTATCTAGGCAACCCAATGTAAAAAGCAAAATTTCTCAGAACAATATCTGTGAGAGAAAATATACAGTGCCCTTTTCTACTTTGTTTTGGAGGATATACACCAACTCAATATGCTCTCTAATGTAAAATACAGAAATTCTAATTTTACACGAACGGAAACAAATCAAAATATTATCTAGGTACTCCATTGTTAAAGCAAAATTGCTCTGAATATAATCTGTCAGAAAAAATACACAATGCCCTTTTCTACTCTGTTTTGGAGTATATACACCAATTCAATATGCTCTCTCATGTAAAATACTGAAATTCTAAATTTAAGCGAATCAAAAAAAATCTAAATATTACCTAGGCACCCCAATGTTGAAAGCAAAATTGCTCTGAATATAGTCTGTCAGAAAAAATATACAATACCCTTTTCTAATTCGTTTTGGAGTATATACACAAACCCAATATGCTCTCTCATGTAAAATACCAAAATTCTTATTATACGTGAATTGAAAAAAAATCTAAATATTATCTAGACACCCCAATGTTGAAAGAAAATGGCTCTGATTATAATCTGTCAGAAAAAATATACAATGCCCTTTTCTCCTTGGTTTTGGAGTATATGGACCAACTCAATATGCTCTCTCATGTAAAATACCGAAATTCTAAATTTACGTTAATCAAATGAAATCTAAATATTATCTAGGCACCCCAGTGGTAATAGTAAAATTGCTCTGAATGTATTTCGTCAGATAAAATATACAATGCCCTTTTCTACTCTCTTTTGGAATATATACACCAACTCAATATGCTCTCTCATGTAAAATACAGAAATTCTAATTTTACGAGAATCGAAAAAAATCTAAATATTATCTAGGCACCCCAATGTTAAAAGAAAATGTCTCTGAATATATTCTGTCAAAAAAAAATACAATGCCCTTTTCTACTTTGTTTTGGAGTATATAAACCAACTCAATATACTCTCTCATGTAAAATACCAAAATTCTAAATTTACGCGAATCAAAAAAAATCTAAATATTATCTAGGCACCCCAAGGTTAAGAGCAAAATTTTTCTGAGTATAGTCTGTCAGAGAAAATATACAATGCCCTTTTCTACTTTGCTTTGGAGTATATACACCAACTAAATATGCTCTCTCATGTAAAACACCAAAATTATAATTTTACGCAAATCGAAGAAATTCTAAATATTATCTAGGCACCCCAACGTTAAAAGAAAATGGCTATAAATATAATCTGTCAAAAAATATACAATGCCTTATTCTACTCTGTTTTGGAGTATACACACCAACTCAATATGCTCTCTCATGTAAAATACTGAAATTCTGATTTTACGCCAATCGAAAAAAATCTAAATAATATGTAAGAACCCCAATGTAAAAAGCTAAACTTCTCTGAATATAATCTGTCAGAAAAAGTATACAATGCTCTTTTCCACTCTGTTTTGGAGTATATACACCAACTCAATATTCTCTCTCATGTAAAACACTGAAATTCTAATTTCTCACGAATCGAACAAACTCTAAATATTACCTAGGCACAGCAATGTTAAAAGCAAAATTGCTCTGAATATAATCTGTCAGAAAAAATATACAATGCCCTATTCTACTCTGTTTTGGGGTATATACACCAACTCAATAGGCTCTCACATGTAAAATACCGAAATTCTAATTTACATGAATCGAAAAAAATGTAAATATAATCTAGGCACCCCAATGTTATAAGCAAAATTTCTCTGAATATAATCTGTCAGAAAAAATATTCAATGCCATTTTCTGCACTGTTTTGGATTATATACACCAACTCAATATGCTCTCTCATGTAGAATACCGAGATTCTAATTTTACATGAATCGAAACAATCTAAATATTATCTAGGCACACCATTGTTAAAAGCAAAATTTCTCTGAATATAATCTGTCAGAAAAAATATACAATGCGCTATTCTACTTTGTTTTGGTGTATATACACCAAGTCAATATGCTCTCGCATGTAAAATACCGAAATTCTAATTTTACGCGAATCGAAAAAACTCTAAATATTATCTACGCACCCCAATGTTAAAAGCAAAATTACTCTGAATATAATCTGTCAGAAATAATATACAATGCACTTTTCTACTCTGTTTTGGAGTATATACACCAACTCAATATGCTCTCTCATGTAAAATACTGAAATTCTAAATTTACGAGAATCGAAAAAAATCTAAATATTATCTGGGCACCCCAATGTTAACAGTAACATTGCTCTGAATATTATCTGTCAGTAAACATATAAAATGCGCTTTTCTACTCTGTTTTGGAGTATATACACCAACTCAATATGCTCTATAATTTAAAATATGGAAATTCTAAATTTACACGAATCGAAAAAAATCTAAATATTATCTAGGCAACCCAATGTTAAAAGCAAATTTGCTCTGAATATGATCTGTCAGAAATAATATACAATGCCCTATTCTACTCTGTTTTGGAGTATATACACCAATTCAATATGCTCTCTTGTGTAAAATACTGAAATTCTAAATTTACGCTAATCGAAAAAAATCTAAATATTATCTAGGTACCCCAATGTTGAAAGCAAAATTGCTCTCAATATAATCTGTCAGAACAAATATACAATGCCCTTTTCTATTGTGTTTTGGAGTGTATACACCAACTCAATATTCTCCCTCATGTAAATTACCCAAATCCTAACATTACTCTAAGTATCTCATAAAGTGCACAAGACCCCCTTGATGTTGTTTTTTATAACTAGGGGATTACAGATGACATTACTCACGATATGACTGCGGCTGTTTGCCAGTCCTGTGATAATGTTTCTAATATCCAGAGAAGGAGAGGGGAATGTTTCTGCCCATAGGCACCCTCTGAATACGGCAAGAGGAGTACACCATGCTGTGATATTTTCACTAATGTAAACAAGAAAACAATTATATTGAATTAAATATTGCAAGGCGTTAACCCCCTTTATAATTTTCCTTGTAATTTCAAGGGGTTGAGGAGGACATTTTTGTCAAAATGGCGGAGGTGTAACTTCAGCTATTGTCTACTATATAATAAAAATGATAAAATTATTATTTACATATGATACGATTGCCAGTATCATATTACACCACATTTTCAAAATATCTGGGCCCCAGCAGCTGTGGGCATGGCAGCCAAGCGAGGGTGTCCCTATGCAACCAGGTTGGGCATTGCAGCTGCTACCGGCCTTTGGGATTTGTCTGGGGGCTGCTTCGGGCCCTCTGGTGGTGGCTGTGGTAACAGCCACATAGCCAGAGGGTCTCTCAGCATCCAGGGAGGGCCTGGCGGCTGCTACTGTCACTCTGGCAGGGGCTATGGGCACAGCCACCTAACCAGGGGTTCCCTACGTAGCCAGGGTGGGGCTGGAAGCTGCTATAGGCCCTTTGGCGGGAGGTGTGGGGATACCCTGCTCTTCACAGGTACACAGTTTGCACCTATTTCTACATGTGTTGATCGTTTACATAATGGGCACATATTTGTACACATGTACATATATCACAATAAACATATATGTACATAATATGTGTACAATAAATATGTACTTTATACGTACCTAATATAAACAATATGTACTTTTGGGTGATATGTGATATCTACATATTATTGATTATATATCTTATTGTGATAATATGTATGTTACCACTGAAATTTTTAGAAATGTACATAGAGTATACTTTATGTACTTATGCATGGTGTACACATTATAGAAATAAATAGGTACATATTTTACAGATGATGTACATTTTTTCTACATGTGTATTTTGTACACATATGTACAACAGAGTAAATGTACAGACTATACCTATTTTATATATTTATTGTGATATGTCAATAAATGTACACATGAGTACATTCTGGGATATAATTTTTAGCATATTAGACAGGAATTACACTGGTGACCAAAGTGGGTTTACACCCAGGTGTGCACATAGTTTATACATGTACATGTTGTGCTTATGTACTCATGTACAGAATGTACATGTCTACATTATATATACATAGGTGTACGCAGCACACATATGTACATACTGTGCACACATATGTACACGTGCATATATTGTACATCTGTACATAATGGGTACATGATGTACATGTGTACACATCATATCACAATAAATGTAAATATACATAATGTTTGCAATATGTACGTTTATATTATGTATTACGTTTATTGTGATTATATATGCTGTTGTGATATGATATCATTGTGACATTACAAATGTACATACGATACACATTATGTACCTATGCATTGTGCACAGATTATAGAAATAGAAAGAAACATATTTTACAGGGTTATGTACATTTTATTTACTTGTGTATTGGGTACACAGAGTAAATGTACAGATCTTACTTTATACATTTATTGTGATATGCCAATAAATGTACCCATTATGAGTACATTCTGTGATATTACATTTAGAATATAAGATAGAAATTACTCTGGTTACCAAAGTGGGTGTAAACTTATGTGTGCACATATTTTGTACATGTACATACTGTGCATATTATGTACTTGTGTACAGAAGGTAAATATCTACATTATATGTATGTATGGGTACAGAGCGTACATATGTACATACTATGTACATATATCTACACCTGAATTTATTGTACATCCGTACATAATGGGTCCATGCTGTACATGTAAACACATCGTCATACCACAATAAATGGAAATGTACATAATGTGTGAAATACGTACATTTATATTATGTATTACATGAGTATTGTGATTGTATATGCTGTTCTGATATCATTGTGATATTACAAATGTACATATTGTACACATTATAGGCATACCGATTGTGTACATATTATGTACACATAAATGTACATATTGTACAGATTATGTATATTTATTGTACATCTGTATGGTGCACACATATGTACATCACAGTCAACGTACATATGGTACATATTCTGTGCATTGTTTGTAATATTTCAGTAAGAGTACACATTATAAGTATATTCTGGGATATGATTTTTAGTATGTTAGATAAAAATTACTTTCAATATCAAAGTGGGTATACACTTAAGTGTGTCCATTTTGTGATATTATCCATCATATCCTGAGTAGGTATTTCTCTCATTGTGAAAGCAGGTTTACACTCTCGGATTGCTCCAATATCAAGGCAAACTAAAACTCGTCTGTGATGTAGTTAATAATATCCTGAGGACAAAGGATGACCATACCCTGAATATCGCAGGAAGTGTACACCACCACTGTAGTATTGTTTCTAATGTTCAAAAACGGAAAGGATATTACTCCAAATATCTCAGAAAGCACACAACCCCCTGTGATATTGTTTCTAATAACTAGAGAATTACAGATGACATTACCCACGACGTGACTGGGGCTGTACCCTGGTCCTGGAATATTGTTCCTAATATCCAGAGAAGGAGAGGAAAATGTTGCTGACCCTGGGGAAATACTCTTAATACGGCAAGAGGTGTACACCATGCTTTGATACGGTCACTAATGTAAGCAAGAAAACAATTACATTGAATTAAGCATTGCAAGGAATGAAACTCCCCTATGATTTTCATTCTAATGTCAATGGGGGTGAGGATGACATTTTTGTCAATATGGCAGAGGTGTAACTGGAGCTATTGCCTAATATACAAAAAAACAGAATAAGATTATCATTTTTATATAATATGGTTGCCAGTATCATATTACACCGGATTTGCAAAATAGCTGGGCCTCAGCAGCTGTGGGCAGAGCCCACAAGCGAGGGGACCCCTAAGCAGCCAGGGTGGGCCTGGGGGCTGCTCTGGGCTTTTTGGTGGGGTCTGTGAGCACATCGACCCAGCCAGGGGTCCCTGAGCAGCCATGGTTGGCCTGGGGGCCGCTACGGGCACTCTGGCATGGGCTGTGGGCACAGACACCTAGTCAGGGGGTCCCTAAGCAGCCAGGGTGGGCATGGGGGCTGCTACAGGCATTCGAGCAGTGTTTGTGGGCACAGCCCAATTGCCAGGGGGTCTCTAAGCAGCCAGGCTGGGCCTGGGGGCTGCTATAAGGGGGGCTTTGGTAATAGCGTGCTGTGCATCGGTACATAGTTTGCACCTATTACTACATGTGTAAATAGATTTAATATCGGGTATATATATGTACATGCATACATATGGTGTTATCACGATAAATTTATATTTACATAATATGTGCAAAATACATATGTACCTAATGCATACCTAATGTGTACAATATGTACTTTTTTGTAATATTAGACAATATATATTACTGTGATTATATATCTTATTGTGATTAAATATATTTTATCACTAATATTTTAAGGAATGTGCATAGTGTACACATTATATACCTATGTATTGTGTACATAATATAGAAATATATAGGTACATATTTTACAGATTATGTACACTTTTTCTACATGTGTATTGTGTACACCTATGCACAGCAGAGTAAATATACAGACTGTACCTATTTTATACATTTCTTGTGATATGCCAATAAATGTACTCATTCTGAGTACATTCTAAAATATAATTTTTACCATATTAGAAATTACTCCATTGACCAAAGTGGGTGTACACCCAGGTGTGTACATAGTTTATACGTGTACATATTGTGCATATTAGGTACTCATGTACAAAATGTACATGTCAACATTATATGTATTTATGTGTACATAGTGTGCACATGTACATACTGTTCACACATATGTACGTGTGCATATTTTGTACATGTGTACATAATGGGTACATGATGTGGATGTGTACACACCGTGATACCACAATAAATGTAAATGTACACGATGTGTGCAATATGTACATTTATATTATGTATTACTTGTGTATTGTGATTTTATATGCTGTTGTTATATGATATCATTGTAATATTACAATAAATGTACATATTGTACACATTTCGTACATACCTATTGTGTACACATTATGTACCTGTAATTGCACATATTGTACAGATTAGGTACGTTTTTGGTACATCTGTATTGTGTACACATATGTACATAACACTCTATGTACATATGGTATGTATTCTGCACATTGATTGTAACATCTCAATAAGTGTACACATTATGAGTATATTGTGATATATGATTTTTAGTATATTAGATAAAAATTTCTTTCTATATCAAAGTGGGTATACACCCATGTGTGTCCATTTTTTGATATTATCCATCATATTTTAAGTAGGTATTACTCTCATTTTGAAAGCAAGTGTTCACTCTGTGATTGTTCCAATATCACAGGCAAAGTACAAGGCTTCTTTAATGTACTACCTAATATCCTGGGAACAAAAGATTATTATACCCTGAATATCGCAGGAAGTGTACACCACCACTGTAGTATCGTGTCTAATATCCAAAAACGGAAAAGATATTACTCCAAGTATCTGATAAAGCACACAAGACCCCCGTGATATTTTTTCTAATAACTAAGGGATTACAGACGACATTACTCACGATATGACTGGGGCTGTCCGCCGGTCCTGTGTTATTGTTCCTAATATCCAGAGAACGAGAGAATAATGTTGCTGCCCATAGGCAAATCCTCTGAATACGGCAAGAGGAGTACACTGTGCTCTGATATCGTCACTAATGTAAACAAGAAAACAATTTTATTGAATTTAACATTGCAAGGGGTGAAACCCCCTTATGATTTCAATTCTCATGTCCAGGGGTGTGAGGATGACATTTTTGTCAATATGGCAGAGGTGTAACTAGAACTATTGCCTAGTATATCAAATACCAGAATAGCATCATTTCCATATGATATGGTCGACAGCATTATATTACACCACATTTTCAAAATAGCCGGGCACAGCGCCCTAGCCGGGGGGTCCCTAAACAGCCAGCGTCAGCCTGGGAGCTGTTATGGGCCCTCTGGCGGGGAATGTGGTTACAGCTCCCTAGCCAGGGTGTCTTTAAGCAGCCAGGGTGGGCCTTGGGGCTGCTACGAGGGGGGCTGTGGTAATAGCCTGTTCTGCACAGGTACATAGTTTTATTTTATTTATTTATTTTTATTTTTTTTTGAGACGGAGTTTCGCTCTTGTTACCCAGGCTGGAGTGCAATGGCGCGATCTCGGCTCACCGCAACATCCGCCTCCTGGGTTCAGGCAATTCTCCTGCCTCAGCCTCCCGAGTAGCTGGGATTACAGGCACGCGCCACCATGCCCAGCTAATTTTTTGTATCTTTAGTAGAGACGGGGTTTCACCATGTTGACCAGGATGGTCTCGATCTCCTGACCTCGTGATCCACCCGCCTCGGCCTCCCAAAGTGCTGGGATTACAGGCTTGAGCCACCGCGCCCGGCCTAGGTACATAGTTTTAATAATGAACACATATTTGTATAAGTGTACACATGGTGTTATGATAAATATATATGTACATATGTGCACAATACATATAGACCTAATGCGTATCTACTGTGTACAATATGTACTTATTTGTGATATTACATGATATATATATATATTACTGTGATTATATGCGTTATTTTGATTATATATATTTTATCACTGATATTTTAAGGAATGTGCATAGTGTACACATTATGTACCTATACATTGTTTACACATTATAGAAATATGTAGGTACATATTTTACAGAGTATGTACATTTTTTGTACATGTGCATTGTGTACACATATGTACAGCAGGGTAAATGTACAGATTGTACCTATTTTATACATTTATTGCAATATGCCAATAAATGTACACACTATTACTACATTCTGAATTATTATATTTTGTATATTAGATAGAAATTTCTCCGGTTACCAAAGTGGTTGTACACCCAGGTGTGTACATCGTTTATATGTGTACATATTGTGCATAGAATGTACTCGGGTACAGAAGGTACATATCTACATTATATGTACACATGTGTAGTGTACATATGTACATACTGTACCCACATATGTACACTTCCATATATTGTGCATCTGTACATAATGGGTACATGATGTACATGTTCACATATCATATCACAATAAATGTAAATGTGCATCTTGTTTGCAATATGTACATTTATATTGATATTACATATTACATGTGTATTGTGATTTTATATGCAGTTGTGATTATATAACATTGTGATATTACAATAAATGTACATATTGTACACATTATGTGCATACCTATTGTGTGCATATTTTGTACATATATTCGTACAAATGATACAGTTTATTGTACATCTGTATTGTGTACATGTATGTACATCACAGTCAATGTACATATGTTACATATTCTGTACATTGAGTGTAATATCCCAATAAGTCTACACATTATGAGTTTTTTCCGGGTTATGACTTTTAGTATATTAGATAAAAATGACCTCCAATATCACAGTCGGTATATACCCATGTGTGTCCATTTTGTGATATTATCCATCATATCCTAAGTAGGTATTTCTCTCACAATGAAAGAAGGTGTACACTCTGTGATTGTTCCAATATTATAGGCAAAGTGCAACGCTTCTGTGATGTAGTTCCTAATATCCCAGGGACAGAGGATGAGTATACTCTTAATATCGCAGGAAGTGTACACCACCACTGTAGTATTGTTTCTAATATCCAGAAACTAAAAGGATATTACTCCAAATACCTCCAAAAGCACACGAGACCCCCGTTACATTGTTCTGAATAACTAGGGGATTACAGATGACATTGCTCACGATGTGACTGGCGCTGTAAGCCGGTCCTGTGATATTCTTCCTAATATCCAGATAAGGAGAGAAAAATGTTGCTGCCCGTAGAGAAATATTCTGAATACTGCAAGAGATGTACACCGTGCTCTGATATGGTCACTAATGTAAACAAGAAAACAATTATATTGAATTAAACATTGCAAGGGGTGAAACCCTCCTATGCTTTCAATTCTAATGTCAATGGGGTGAGGATGACATTTTTGTCAATATGCCAAATGTGTAACTAGAACTATGGCCTAATATGTAAAGAACCACCATAACATTATCATTTCTGTGTGATAGGTTGCCAGTATCATATTACACCACATTTTCAAAATAGCCGGGCCCCAGCAGCTGTACCCACAGCCCCCTAGCCAGGGGGTCTTTAAGCAGCCAGGGTGGGCATTGAGGCTGCTACGAGCAGAACTGTAGTGATAGCCTGCTGTGCATAGGCATGTAGTTTGCACCTATTTCTGCATGTGTACATTGTTTAAATAGTAGGCACATATTTGTATACGTGTACATACGGTGTTATCATGATATATATATATTTTCATAATATGTGCATTATACATATGTACCCAATACATACCTAATGTGTACAATACGTACTTTTTGGTGATATTACACGACATATATGTATTAGTGTGATTATAGATCTTACTGTGATTATATATATTTTATCACTGATATTTTAAGGAATCTGCATAGTGCACACATTATGGACCTATGCATTGTGTACACATTATAGAAATATATAGGTACATATTTTACAGATTATGTACGTTTTTTGTACATGCGCATTGTGTACACCTATGTACAGCAGAGTACATGTACAGATTGTAGCTATTTAATACATTTATCACAATACGACAATAAATGTACACACTATGACTACATTCTGGGATTTTACATTTAGTATATTAGATAGAAATCTCTCCGGTTACCAAAGTGGGTATACACCTATATGTGTACCTAGTATATACGTGTACATATTGTACATACTGTGTACTCCTGTACAGATGGTACATATCTTCATTATATGAACATATGTGTAGTGTACATATGTACATACTGTGCACTTACGTACACGTGTATATACCACAAATCTGCACGTGTGCATGATGTACATGTGTACATATCATAATATCACAATAAATGTAAATGTATATAATGTGTGCAATATGTACATTTATATTGATATTATTTATTATATGTGTATTGTGATTATATATGCTGTTGTGATTATATGAAATCATTGTATTACAATATAATGGGGCTGTTATCAAGGTGACTAGGAATGGTGCATTCTCAGTTCAGGCTCTGATGGAATGTCTACTTGATCTGGTGCAACTCCAGCTGTGCTCTTGGCTTTCCTCACTTTTGTGGTTCCGAGAATGCAAATATTCTCCCATGGCTTCCTTATTTTGTCTTTCTCCATGAGGTCTCATTCAAGTATAAACATTCCCTTCAATTTTCTCAACTCATTTTATATTGTCTGAATAACCTTGATAATTTTCCCTTTCCTAAAGCTATAGACCTTCTTTTTGTGTGTAAGAACAGATTACTCACAAATGTTTACTGTCCACTAAACATTTATGTGTAATCAGTCCTTAATTCTACACACAAAATATCATCTCTACCAACATTTTACAACTATAGTCTTTCTATAGAGAACTATGAAAGGAACTTGCTCTAAAGGAGAAACTTCCAGAGCTAAACCAAGGGTCTGACAATTGTTAACAATATGTTATTCAGTAAAAATATTTTTTCAGTTAACAGAGAAGAATGCCATGGACAAAATGGCAAAACAGAACTTTTCAGCACTTATTCCTTCACAGAAACATCAATTTGAACAGCCATCCGTGCATCAAAGCGTCTTCAAAAGAGACAAGGAATCCAGGTGAGAGGTTATAGCACGTTTGTGGAGTAGAAAAGTAAGAAAAACAGCATAAAATAGAGTATAACAGAGAGTTTTCTATTATCTGCATTACCCCGTCCCTAAACCTGGGTAGTGCAGCATGGAAAGTGATACCATTATGTGCAGAGAGGAGAGTAAATGTAACACCTGACTTCAACATCAACTCCAATGCCAGGCACAATTCAGTGAACTCAACACCAGGCAGGTTTCTATAGCCACAGAATATGGGACAGACCCTGTCAACCCAAGCTCCAGGCCTTCCCCTATGGCTCTAAGATCTAATGCCTCCAACCTCCATGGCTCCTACCAACATATGCTCCAGGCCTTCGCCACAACCAGGCCATTTATGGCTTCCCCAGGCTCCACACTGGTTACTATAGACTCGTAAGTGCCTGGATAAACAAACCTCTACATCGACACAGTGGAATATTATTCAGCAATGAAAGCAATAATCTTTGAATGTGGCTTTTGTTGCAGAAAAAAAGCACGTGAGCTATGAAGCCATTAAAAGACATAGAGGAAACTCAAATACATACTACTAAGTGAAAGAAACCAATCTCAAATGACCACTTACTATATGAATCCAACTATATGACATTCTGGAAAAGGCAAAACTATAGAGACATCAAAACGTTCAGTGATTGCTGGGGGTTGAAAAGTGGGGAAGGATAAATGGGCAGAGCATAGAGGATGTTTAGGGCAATGAAACTACTCTGTGTGTTACTATAATGGTAGACACATGCTATTACAGCCTTGTCAAAACTCACTGAATATACGACAGCAAGAATGGTCCCTAATGTCAATTATAAACTATGGGTGTCAGTGATCAGTCAATGTTGGTTCATCCATTGTAACAAATGTACCTCTCTAGTGAGGAAGGCTGATAGTGGAGGAGGCTGTGCATTTGGGGAGGTGGGAATGTAGAAACTCTCTGTACTTTCCACTATGCCTCACTATTAACTTTACACTGCTCTAAAAATAAAGCGTATTTTAAAAAAGATTGAGCTGTTGATATAAGCCCAATGTCTACTTTGACGTCCAGAAATGTTTCTTTTAAAACGCTAATACACCACTTCCTGGAAGAAAATATTTGTTAACAAATTCTTTTCTAGAACAATTATTTTTGTGGGTGTTCCTGTCACAACTATACATAAAAATCAGGATATGCAGCAACATCTTGATACTCTAAAAACACAATACCAAAAACGTTAAGAAAATCATTTCTAAATTTGATCTAAGCCAAAATGTGGAGAAGCAAAAGCGAAGAAAATTATTTCTGTATAATGAGATTATAGGTTGTTTCTCCGAAATCCTCTACAGTTTTCAGTATTTTCCAACTTCTATCATGGAGATATATAAATATAGAAGTAGATATGTATATATATACTCATTAGATGTATATTTATATATAATAAACAAACAGATACCGTTTTTATTTTTTATTATTTATTTATTTATTTATTTTTTGAGATGGAGTTTCGCTCTTGTTTCCCAGGCTGAAGTGCAATGGCACGATCTTGGCTCACCACAACCTCCACCTCCTGGGTTCAGGCAATTCTCCTGCCTCAGCCTCCTGAGTAGCTGGGATTACAGGCACGCGCCACCAAGCCCAGCTAATTTTTTGTATTTTTAGTAGAGATGGGGTTTCACCATGTTGACCAGGATGGTCTCGATCTCTTGACCTCGTGATCCACCCGCCTCGGCCTCCCAAAGTGCTGGGATTACAGGCTTGAGCCACTGCGCCCGGCCTACAGATACCATTTTTAAAAGATATATTTATGTATTTTATATATTTATATAACATATACATGTTCATATATACATCATGTTATCACCATTATGGATATAAAGAAGGACATTAAAATAGTGAAAAGATTAAAATAAAATGTACCAAAATGGAAACAGTGATTTAACTCTGCCTAGCTTTATGTGATTAAACAAGGTATTTTTCAAATCTATTTTTCTTTGCTTTCTAGAGGCTTTATAATAAATCTATATTTTTATATTTAAAAGCCTAATTTTTATTAAAGAAATAAAAATTCAGCAACACTGTCTTTAGAACATTTTTTAAATCAACTTGAGCATGAAGAAAATGTTATGACTACGGTGGTGAGCATTTTGAAAGATTAGCAGAAGCAGGGATAATGTGACATTTAGCTGATCTTTCAAGGGAAGCTAGACAAATGACACTTTTCGAAAAGAAAATAGTAACTAGTGTTGAAACATGGTATCGCCAGTATGATTAAGAAGGAAAGTGTCAACTTCTTCTGTGGAAAATGCTAACATTACCAAACGTAAGAAGGCAAATACTTCAACAACAGAAATGAAAAATATCTTGATTCATTTATTTAACACTTTTTTAGAGTTTAATCCCAAAAAGTCCATTTTGAAGAAAAGAAAAAATCTTACTCGTGTATATTACCCTTTGCAGTGAACTGGCCAAATAAGTCTATCCAAGGTACGTTGAATACCGAGCATGCTGGAAACATTTTTATTTACATCATCTCTAATCCCTACAACAATAGTGCAAGGGAAGGTTTAACATCTTCTTTTTACAGAGAGGAAAGCTGAGGCTCAAAGAGGTATAGTAGCTCATTTAACATTACACATCCAATACGTGGTGGAGGTGGGACCTATACTTACATCTGTCAGACCTTAAAGTCTGTGTTCTTCTTTCTACCTCTCTGCCTCAGTCCAACAATTGGGATCTTTGCCATGATGCCTCACGAGTTCACGAGGCACTTTTCAGGAAGTTTTTGACTCAGACTTTATCACTCAGCAAGATACCTCAACTAATTTACAAAATGTGACTTGAAAAGCAGGTTGTAATTCCAAAAGCAAAAATCCAACCACAAAAGATAAAGTCTTAATCAGTAGAGCGTTACAGAAGGAAGTAATGTAGGTAGTAAGGGCACTTTCGGAAATGTCTGGAATCAGAGGAGTCGATGTATCACCTGTTATAAATTGTACTCGCTTGGTAGCAAAATTTTCCTTGTGTTCACTTAAAATAATAATCTTGTTGTTTTAAAACCAACGCACAGTCAGAGGGTGACTTGGATGTTTATTTTTTATTCTCTTTGCTTTCTTGTTTTAAGAATGGATTTTTCCTAAATTCTAATTATTATTGTAACTTACATAAGTGCAGCCGATTTTGCTTTTAAGGATAAAACTACATTTAAGTAGTTTTGTCTGGATTATCAAAACCAGGCCCTGAAGAAGTGAGTTCCTAAAGGGTAGGAACTTTTCTTATGTCTATATCTCAGTCGTGTTAAACAGAATAACTGGCGCAAATTAGCAAATGATGCACTGAGGAATCATAGAACAAAAGACTTTATGAAGAACTAAGTTTCAGATTCAGGGTGACGCTAAGGAGCTAGTGTACCAGAGGATGGTATGCCTTCTGCAATCACAAAAGCAGCATTCAGTCTGATCTGGGCTCTAAGAAGTGCTCCTTGAGACCTGACATTTTATCCTAACACTGCCACTAACAGGTTAAGTCAGAAAGAGTTCACTTCCCAGAGCTTTCGATTTCTGGTTTCCAAATCAGCACAATGAGAAACTGAAAAGAAGGAAAGAGGAAAAAAAGAGAGGGTCAGAGATCCCTCCTGCTTGTACAATGCCATGATTTGGACACAGGGTTTGGGCAACCATGGCCCATCCACCAATTCCTGCCTGTCGTCTCTTGTCAGACAGCTCATGAGCCACGAATGTGAAAGAATTCAAAAAAGTAACAATATCTTGGGACATGTCAACAATTATATAAAATGCAATTTTCAGTTCTCATAAAAGTACTTTGGAACGCAGCCCCACTCCTTTATTACCCATTTCTATGGCTGCTTTCACACCACAACCGCAGAGATAAGTAGCTGTGACAGAGACCATATGGGCTGCCAAGCCTAAAATATTTACTGCCTAGACCTTTCCAGAAAAAAAAAAAAGGATTGCTGATCTGTTACACAGACAATGAAGCAAGCGATCACCTGAGAACATTAAAATCTGTGTCTAGGACAAATGGGGCCTATAAAAACTAGGGAATAATCTTCCCCACTACTTATGCAAGAACATTCACCCTTGAGAGAGCAGGCTACATGGCTTGGCAGCACTACTGCCACCAGTCCAGACTTCCCCTCACCTGTGTCCTATAAGTGACCAGCATTTCTAGGCATTCGTGGAGCAGCGGGGTGCATTCTCATGTCTGGCCCCACACCTTCCCTTCCTCCTGCTTCCTCACATTTTATTTTCTGAGTGGTTGTCAAAGGAACGCTGAATTTTGCTGTCACTTTTTCAGACCCCAATTCCACTTATGACAGTCTTGGTACCAGGAAGCATTCCGAGCTCCTATCTCATCACCACAACCGCCTGCTTCTCACTTAGTCCAGACGAGCTTGCCACAGTGCACTTGCTTTTTAATCGCCCTCTCTCTTCTTGCCTTCACCTCCTCTCCCTCCCTCTCTCCCTGGCTCTTTCTGTCACACGGGTGTGTGCACATACACAAGTTCCGATCAGATAAAAGAAGAAACACTTTTTAAGTTTCTTTCTAGGCCTGATAGAAAATTCTTTTTTTTTTTTTTTTTAACAAAAACAGAGCTGTTTTTTTCCATTGCAAAAGTGTGGGTGTCCTTCCTTTTGGAGAGTAACAATCATTTTCTACATGGCCTTCTGACACATTGCATGTTGTACATATGTGTGTGTGCACATGTGCATATGAGTGTTAGAGTGTGTGTGTGTAGCAGGGAGGAAAGAGATGAAGGAGAGTGTGTATGTGCATGTTGGTTCCTATGAGTGTGAGTGTGTGCATGAACGTGCCTGTGTGTGTGCACATGTGTATGAGCATGCTTGTATTTGCATATGAGAATGTGCATGTGAGAGAGAAAGAATGCATGTATGTGTGAATGTGTATGTGTGTGCATAGCAGGGAAGAAGGGGATGAAGGAGAGTATGCTAAAAAAAGAACACCTCAGAACAGTCAAATAAAAGATTCCATATCAACATCATATCTTGTTAAAATACAGGATTCCCAAGTCAGTCACCTTCAAGCTGGAAGCCTGGAGTGTAAAAAGAGTGGGTGTTCTTCTCTGACAACTTATTGTCTAAGACAATTTTATGATCAAAATATATTCGAATAAAAGTACCTGAGAAAAGTACATAAAGAGAATATAGCAAAATGTTAACAATGGTTTTCTTTGGGTGAGAGGAAGAAGAGGCAGGTTGTGGTTGATCTGTTTCTTTTAGTTCAACTATTCTGCATTCCTCACTTTTAAATTTTGGATATTAAGCTGGAGAGAAAGAACATGAATATAAAGATGAATTCGCTGAATGGAGCAACGAATGCTGAGTTAGCCAAAAATGTATGGCTACTTTCTATATCTAATTATCTGAGGGCAAATCAGAAAACACCACTTTCAGAAAATTTTTTTTTTTCGAAATGAAGTTTCGCTCTTGTTGCCCAAGCTGGAGTGCAATGGCACGATCTCGGCTCACCGCAGCCTCCGCCTTTTGGGTTCAGGCAATTCTCCTTCCTCAGCCTCCCGAGTAGCTGGGATTACAGGCACGCACCACCATGCCCAGCTAATTTTTTGTATTTTTAGCAGAGACAGGGTTTCACAATGTTGACCAGGATGGTCTCGATCTCTTGATCTTGTGATCCACCCACCTCGGCCTCCCAAAGTGCTGGGATTACAGGCTTGAGCCACCGCGCCCAGCCAGAAATGTTTAAAAATGTGTTTTACGTTATTTTCCCTTTCAGCCTAAGGACTAAAAATTGAACACAACTGGATCTGCGCCATTGCCTCAAAGATTCTTAGCCTAGTTCCAGATCCATTGTCTGGACACTCCTGCTTTTTAGACAGAAAACAGGGCTAAATTCCTATTGACTTCCAAATACACAGACCCACAGATTTGTCACAGTAGCCTCTCTCTCTCACCCTGTCTCTGTCCGTCTGAATCTCTCTTTCTTTCTCTCTCTCTTCCCTCACATCATCCCCAAATCAGAATGCATATATAAAAATTTGATTAACTGAAACAGAATGATCAAGATTTTACTACAAGAGAAATACACAGACTTCAGCTAAGATGTTTGGTTGAATACCTGCATATGCCTTCACTCCATCATTAAACCACATTAACACGGGATGATTAAAAATAAATAAACCAACAAAGATAAAAAGAAAATAAAGACAATCCCTTCAGCATATAGAAAACTGGCAAGCAGAAGCTGTCAGTGACACCTGACAGTAGACCCAGAGATGCTAAATCCCAAGCCAGTGGCAGGAAGGTAACCAGGATCCCCAACGTTTCAAGAGTTGGCAGCTAAATTTACCTAGGAAATTTATGTTTCAGTAGTAGGTAGATCCCAGATCCTCTACCTAGAATCGGTGCCTGCATCCCACAGTGGTGGCAGGGTGGAAGTTTCCTCTCTATACAGTAAAATTTGGTGTCTCTAGGCAGGAGCTCTCTAGACACAAGTGCTTAAATGTACACACTGAACACTGAGATCCTCCAGGTTTTCCTACCACTGAGTTCCAATGAGGGTGGCAGATACACTTGGTCAGAAGTTAAGATGATTTTTCTCTAGAGAGAATCTCTCTTGCTCAAGAAGAAGAGGTCTGACCCAGCAAGACCACCACCCACAAAATGTTACAATCACAGAACTTCCATCAGCTTTTAGCTTTTCAGTGCTCCATTTTTTCTAACAGACACAGACAGCTAAGGGTCACCAGGCATCTGAGCAAAGCTTCTAACATGAATGGCTGAGACCAGAGCAAGAAGACACATAAATGCAGCCTGAATGAGGACTGTGCTAGGAGATAAGACCTTCTGAAACCCATATGAATGTTCTCAAAGAGATAAAAGTGTTACCATTTTCATGAAACAAGAACCAAATTTAAAGAAAAAGTAAACGCTTAGAAAGTAAAAATATGACAGCAGAACTTGTGAAAAATTCTTGTTAGAATAGTAAGACAACAAAGTTGAGTAGATGAACCTTATGTTCGGGCAGATTACAAGGTCAGGAGTTTGAGACCAGCCTGACCAACATGGTGAAACCCCATTCTACTAAAAATACAAAAATTAGCTGGTGTTGTGGCACATACCTCTAATCCCAGGTACTCAGGAGGCTGAGGCAGGAGAACTGCTTGAACCCAGGAGATAAATGTTGCAGTGAGCCCATATCACACCACTGCACTCCAGCCTGGTTGAGAGAACAACACTCCATCTCAAAAACAAAATTGAGATCTCAAGTTAACTACCCAACATCACAATTAAAAGAATTAGAAACCCAAGAGCAAAGAACACCCTCAAAGCTATGCTGAATGGGAGTGGGGAGAGAGGGCATCTTTATCTTGTGCCAATATTTAAGGGGAATGCTTTCAGCTTTTGTCCATTCAGTATGATGCTGGCTGTGGTTTTGTCACATGTGGCTCTTATTATTTTGAGGTATGTTCCTTCAATACCTGGTTTATTGAGAGTTTTTAACACACATGAAAGTTGAATTTTATCAAAAGCTGTTTTTGCATCCATTGAGATAATCATGTGGGTAATTTTTTTCTTTAGTTCTGTTTATGTGACGATGACATTGATCAATTTGCATATGTTAAACCAAACTTGCATCTCAGGGAGGGTGGTTGTGACCAGGAATTGATCAGTTTCTTCTAGATTTCTCAATTTTTTCAGGTTCAGTGGCTCACATCTGCAATCCCAGAACTTTGGGAGGTCAAGGTGGATTGATCACCTGAGATTGGGAGTTCAAGACAAGATGGATCAACATGGAGAAACCCCATGTCTACTAAAAATACACAATTAACCAGACATGGTGGCACATGCATGTCATCCCAGCTACTCAGGAAGCTGAGGCAGGAGAATAGCTTGAACTCAGGAGGCAGAGGTTGCACTAAGCCGAGATCTCACCATTGTCCTCCAGCCTGAGCAACAAGCACAAAACTTCATCTGAAAATTAAAGAAAAAAAAGTGCCTACAGTTGTACATCATATTCTCTGAGGGTGGTTTGTATTTCTGTGGGGTCAGTGGTAATATTGCCCTTATTGTTTTTGATGGTGGTTATTTGAATCTCTTCCTTTTATCCTTCATTGGTCTAGCTTCAAGTTTATTATTTTTTAACCAGTATGATTTTAATAGACCAGTTACTGGGTAGTAAATTGAAACATACAGAGTGCCATCTCCAAGAGCAGTCATAATTTCATTTGGGTTCTTGAAAAATGTTAAGAAGTAGGTTGAGTTTTATTATTTTTTTCAGAAAACCAGCTTTTGAAAAATTTATGTGGAACCAAAAACAGCCAAGGCAACCCTAAGCAAGAAGAGCAAAGCTGGAAGCGACACGCTACCACACTTCAAACTGCATTACAGGGCTACAGGAAACAACGGCATAGTACTGGTACAAAAACAAACACATAGACTAATGGAACATGATAGAGAATCCAGAAACAAAACCAAGCTTCTACAACTATCTGATCTTTGGCAAACTTAACAAAAACAAGCAAGGGGGAAAAGATTCTCCCTATTCAATAAACGACGCCAGGATAACTGGATAGCCATATGCAAAAGACTGAAACTAGACCCCTTCTTTACATTACATACAAAAATTTGCTCAAGATAGATTAAACACTGATATGTAAAACCAAAAACTATAAAAGCTCTGCAAGACACGAGACAATGCCATTCAAAACATAAGCACAGGCAAAGATTTCATCATGAACATGCCAAAAGAAAAGGTAACAAAAGCAAAATTGAAAACTGGGGTCAAATTAAAATGAGAAACTTTCACACAGCAAAATAAACTATCAACAGAGAAAACTGACAACCTACAGAATGTGAGAAAATGTTTGTAAACTATGCATTCCACAAAAATCTAATATCAAACATCGGTAGGGAAATTAAATTTACAAGAGGAAAACAAACAACCCATAAAAAGGTGGGCAAAGAACATAAACAGACACTTTTAAAACAAGACATATATGCAACAAGCAATCATATTAAAAAAGCTTAACGTCACTGATTATTAGAGAAATGCAAATGAAAATTATAATAAGATACCATCTCACACCAGTCATAATGGCAATTATTAAAGCAAAAAAAAAAAACACATACTGGCAAGGTTAGAAAGAAAAACAACACTTACACACTGTATTCGGGAATGCACATTAGTTCTGCCATTGTGAAAAAGTGTCATGATTCCTCAAAGACCTAAAGAGTGAAATACCATTTGATTCAGCAAACCTAGTAATGGGTTACTAGGTATGTACCCAAAGGAATATAAATCCTTCTGTTATAGAGACATGTGCACGCATATGTCCATGGCAGCACTGTTCACAATAGCAAAAATATGGAATCAAGCTAAATGCCCATCAGTGGTAGACTGGATAAAGAAAATGTGGTACATATATAACAAAAAACACTAGGCAGCCACAAAAGAATGCGATCATGTTCTCTTCAGGGACATAGATGAAGCTGGAGACTATTATTCTTAGCAAACTAATGCAGGAACACAAAATCCAAATACCAGATATTTTCACTTGCAAGTGGGAGCTTAATGAGGAGAACACAGGAACATACAACAGGCGGAAGAACAACACACACTAGAGCCTTTCAGAGAGTGGAGAATGAGAGAAGAAAGAAGATCAGGAAAAACAACTAAATGGGACTAGGCTTAATACCAGAGTAATGAAATGATCTGTACAATAAACCTCATGACAGACTTTACCTAAATAACAAATCTGTGCTTGAACCTTTGAACTTAAAAAAAAGTTAAAAAAGAAAGGCAACTTCTCAAGTTGAATAACATAACCTCCTAGGTTTAAACACATGAACACAAACTCACACCAAGGAACATTGTCTTGAAAATCTGCAATATATGACAAAGGAAAACAGCTCTCCTACGTTTTCAGAAAAGTTTTTTAAAAAACAGTATTTACAAAGAATCAGAAATCAGAATGATTTCAGGCTTCTCAACAGCACTACCAGAAGCTAGGCAATAATGGAGTAGTATCTTTAAAACTTGAATGGGAAATTATTTTCAATCAAAAATTCTATGCCCCACCAGTCATGTAAGTGTAAGAAGAAATAAAGTCATATTTCAGAACAATTTGCTTCAGTGTATCCTTGCTTGAATAAGTTACTGGAGGATACAGTCCACAAACAAGAGATTCAGGGCACGGGGCAGTGCAAAACAACAGAGTGGGTTTGTATTTGTATTGAAAAGACAGCAGCATTCGAGAGTTAGGGAATACTGGAGGAGGAGTTTTCTCCAGCATCCCTGGAGCCCACACCTCTCATTTCCACATTCCTATGTCCCATTGCTGCCCATGAATTCTGATCACCTATTCCTTTGATAGAGGTATTTCTCTCACCGATTAGCTGTAGTCAAGTGGCTCTTTCTTGGGCTACAGGAGGAAATCTATTGCTTTTCATTAAACATCAATTGGATTAACCTAGGCTTAAGGTCAGCATTATGCCATCAGCTGTACATTCTTGGGAAGACATCTACTCACAAACTGGTTAAAGAACGTGGCCCTCCTACCTCTGACTTGTGTGATTCTAAGCAAGCTATTTAGCACCCTCTCATCTGTGAAACAAACACAAAGTTCTTATCTTGGGCTCCACAAACAGAAAGTGTTGAACAAGAAGAGTTTCTTCTCCTCCAAGGCCAGACCATATGGAGGACCCTAAGACAGCCACAGCCTTGGTCAGTAGGACAAACACAGGGTTCAAATTGCACCATTAAAACTGTGGCCAAACGTTTGCTCTGCCTCTGAGTCACTCACTGTCATAAGGCTCTACCGGTTCCCATTCCAGATAGAAAGTGGGCTTTTGTTGGTTTTTGTTGTTTTTTTCAAGAGATGGAGTCACCCAGGCTGGAGTACAGTGGCATGACCATAGCTCACTGCAGCCCCAAACTCCTGAGCTCAAGTGACCTTTCTGCCATGGCCTCCTGACAGAAGCTGGGCCAACAGGGCAGCAGGTATGCATCCCCACACCCAGTAATTTTTTTTTTTGAGAGATGGGGTACCGCTATGTTGCCCAGACTGCTCTCAAATTCCTGGCCTGAAGCAATTTTCCCATATTAGCCTCCTAAATTTCTAGGATTACAGGTGTGAGCCACTGTGCCCAACAGGTGTTCTTAAGTGCAATTTCCACACTGCTATTCTGAAGAAGGGCAAGAAGCAAAGAGACCCTCCTTGAAACATAGAAAATAAAAGCATTCACTATTAAGTGGAGGCAGAGTTGATGATCAGCCAAAACTACTTCAACTGTAATCCAGAAGTCCCATTGATACAGGAGTTCTAAAGAAATTATTTCGTCAGAGATTGAAAGTAAGGAAGTCTTTGGTAAGGTTTCCCTTTGAATAAAAAGCAGCCCCAAAACCATTTCTAACAAAGAGCGGCCTGTAAAATGGAGCTGCAGATATAGACAAGCAAGCTGGAACCTTGCACAGGCGAATGCCAGCAGCTGTAACAATAGGAGGCTACTTGGGTGCCAGGCATGCTCAACCTGACGGCTTTATCTTCCTTTTTCTTTATCAACCACAAGTGCAGTAAGGGACAGACAACATGCACTGGCCAAGTAGAAAACCTATATGCATAAGAAGATTCGGGTGGATAGCCAGCTTCTTCAGGAGCTATGTAAAGCTCTCACCTGGTCCAACCCATATTTGGACCCTATGTAAATCAAACACCACCTCCTCAACAAGTCTATAAAACCTTGTGCAGTTCACCAGAAAACCAGAAAACACACTCAGAAGCCCCTCTCTCTCTCTGCAGAAGAGAGAGATGTTCTCTTTTCTTCTTTTGCCTGTAAAACCTCCATTCTTAACCTCACTCCATGTGTATTCACGTCCTTGATTTTCTTGACATGAGGCAATGTACCTTGGGTATTACCTCAGATGGACAATGCTGCTTCATCATAGTTCTGTTTTGTTCAGGTTGTGGGACGAACGGCTCCTTTCCTCTGCAACCTCAGCTCAACCTTACTCAGGCCTCCTTCCAGCAGCATCACAGAACCAAATGAAACCCCTTAAGTCTTCTTTTAAATGGGCAGCCGCTCCAAAGAAAGCAGCATGATGAGTTTCAGGTGGCACGGGGTGGGGGCAGTGCTACTCGGGCTTCTCCGTGCTCAGTCCCTCTCAGTTCAAAAGCGCACCACGTGGAGCAATAGAACACCTGCTCATCTGAGTTTTAAAAATAGTGGGAGGAAAAGCGCTGTCTTCATGCTTATTTCCCTGGCAGAGGGGAGGTCATAAAACACTAATTTCTAAGCAGTGGACCAGAGTTTTACTGATCTCTTCTGTTACTGACTCATGTTTACCCAGAGAAACCACATCACAAATCTGAGTCTCCTCTGGCAAGAGAAGGAATCGGATTCATGATTCTCTCAGCCCCCTTTCCACAGTAGAGTTCTGACTCCACTTCTAAAATACTTTTCTGCAAGCCTCTGTACCTCATAAATGTTTTACTATACTCGAGACAGCAAAGGGAAGCACAGATTAGCTACTGTTTTCAGAACAGTGGAAACATGCTGTCTTCTCCAAGTTTGGCATTGGAGTCAAAGATCAAGCGCCAAACAGTAGTTGTCAAGAATCCTTTCATTTACAATCAGGTTCTAGACTTTTCAAATGGTGTGGGCAAGAACCAGTTTGACAGAATAGGTTATTATCTACCTCTTACCTTTATAGGACAGGACTAAAAATTCTCTTTTTTAAGAGAGAGTCTTGCTCTGTTCCCGAGGCTGGAGTGCAGTGGCATGATCTCGGCTCACTACAACTTCTGCCTCTCAGGTTGAAGTGATTTTCCTGCCTAAGCCTCCTGAGTAGCTGGAATTACAGGGGCCCACCACTACACTCAGCTAATTTTTGAATTTTTAGTAGAGACAGGGTCTCCCCATGTTTGCCAGGGTAGTCTCCAAAGCCTGACCTTATGATCTGCCTACCTGAGCTGCCCAAAGTACTGGGATTACAGATGTGAACCACCACGCTGGGCATTTTTTTTAATTACACTGAAGACTTTTGAAAGGGTTGTGTGTTGTATGAACTCCCTCCTCACCCAATTCTCATGGATGGGAAAAGGCTGCTGCTTCATTTTAAAGCTAATGAGCTGCCTGAACAGGAACTTCTAATTAACCATTCAAACCGATTAGCTCACGTCCCTGAAGGCTGGAGAACACGGGAACTGCTATCCCATCTAATACAATCCAAAGGCAAAAGGCTGTGGCCAAGTTGAAATAATGGGGCAGATAGAAGCGATAAAGACTGGAGCTGGGAGTGGCCCGTACTTCAAGTTAAGCCAAACAAAGGTGTTTGCATGTTTTATATGGGTCAAATAGGAATTCCATAATAGAGAAACCCATTGATTTTAAGGAGGACGCTGCCCTGAAAAGCTTCCTGCCAGGGGTAAGGAAGAGGCTGCCCAGGACCCCCAGAGGCAGGTGGTGGGAGCGCTCTTAGTGGCTTCCTAGAAACTGTATTACCTGAGGTAGTGAACTGCTGTCAGAGATCCCTACCAGGAGAATTTCTCAGGAACGCATGAGAAAGGGCCCAAAACTGCATGCCTGCTCCTAAAATGTGACACCATAATACAGCTGAACTATTCAATAAGGCCCTATCTGTTCCTCTGTCTCTCCTTTCTCCCTGCCCCTATCCAACCCTAGAAGAGCCAGAAAGCACTGCTAAGAAGTGAGGGTGGGTGGTCATAAACAAACACACTGCCCTCCTTTCCCTTCCCACTGTGGGTTTCTCAGGCTGAGGCTGTCACAGAGGGGGAGGGATGAAAATTGTTTTCGTTGATATTTTATCATGAACATTTATGAACGTACAGCAAAGTTGAAAAAACTTTACAGTGAACACTTTAACTGTATCTTCACCAACTTGGAGTCTTGTTTTATCTCATGTCCATCCATAGATCCATCTTTCTATCCATCCAGTAATCCATTATAGTTTTTAGGCATTTTAAAGTAAATTGCAGACATCAGTAACTCAACGTGCATTAACTAGAATTTGGTACCTTTTTTTTTCCTTTTGGTGTAAAGTTTACAAATGATGAAATGCAAAAATTTTAAGTATGTATTTACCGAATTTTGACAAAAGTATACATATGTGTAACCCAAAACTCTATAAATAAAGAACATTACTATAATCCCTGATATGGTTTGGCTGTGTCCTCACCCAAATCTCTTCTTGAATTGTAGCTCCCAGAATTCCCACGTGTTGTGGGAGGGACCTGGTGGGAGAGAATTTAATCATGGTGACAGTTTCCCCCATACTGTTCTTGTGATAGTGAATAAGTCTCACAAGAGCTGATGCTTCTATAAGAGGAAAGCCCTTTTGCTTGTTTCTCATTTCTCTCTTGTCTGCCACCATGTAAGATGTCCCTTTGACTTTCTGCCGTGATGATGAGGCCTCCCCAGCCAGGTGCAACTGTGAGTCCCTTAAACCTTTTTTGAATAAAGTACCCAGTATCACGTATGTCTTTATCAGCAGTGAAAAAACGGACTAATACAATCCCAGAAAGTTTCCTCATGACTTGTCTCAGTCTCCAGCTCTGTACCCTTGGATTTTTTTCATTGTAGACTAAGTTTGCCAACTTTAGAAATTCCACGTAACTTGAATCATGTTGTGATAACCCTATATATAAGGCTCCCTTCAGTCCACAAAATAATTTTTATATTTATCAGTCAGGTTACACATATCAGTATCTCTTTCATTTTTATTGCTGAGTAGTATTTCATGCTATGAAATAACGTAGTTCGCTACCTGATCCTCTATTTGTGGTCACCAGAAACATTTTCAACTTTTGATTATTATAAGTAAAGCTATTGTGGTCTTCTATAAGTATTTTTATTAACATGTATTTTCACTAATTGGGGTAGATTCCTAACTCGGAAATTTATTATAGATGAGATGTATATTCGTTCTGTAAGAAAATTCCAGGAATTTGACAAAGTAGTTGTACTGTTTTATAGTCCCATTAGCAATAGTTATAGTTGTGCTGTATTCTTGCCAACATTTGTTGTTTAGTCTTTCCCAACCTAGTTATTTTGTGGGGTGTGTATTAGTATCTCACTGTGGTTTTAATCTGCATTTCCTTGATGTTAACCATTTTGTCCCACTTGTATATTATCTTTGCAAAGTGGCTCCTCAAATTTTTTCCCCTTCTAAACAGTAATTGTTATCTTTTTTTCTTTTAGTTGTTCTGTCATCCAGGCTTGAAGGCAATGGTGCAATCTTGGCTCACTACAGCCTCTGCTTCCTGGGCTCAAGTGATCCTCCCACCTCAGTCTCCCAATTAGCTGATACCAGGCTAACTTTTTGTATTGATATTAGCCAACATACAAGGCTAATTTTTTGTACTTATACTAGGTGTCAGGGTCTCACCATGTTGCCCAGACTAGTCTCAAACTCCTGGCCTTAAGCCATTCATCCTCCGTGGCCTCCCAAAGTACTGGCACTACAGGTGTGAGCCACTGTGCCCAGCCTTATTTTCAGGTTATAAAACTGCTTTATGTATTCTGGAAATCCGGCTCTTTACTGAAAATAGATTTATGACCATTTTCTGTCAGGCTGTGGCTTGCGTATTCTTTTGTTTAATGTATCTTTTAATTTTCCCAGACACATTTTCTGCAAAATTTGTGTTAGTTTTTGTTGTATTTTTCAAATACTTTGTTCATTTCATCTAAGTTGCAGAATTTGTCACCATGACGTTGTTTATGATAGTCTCTTATTATCCTTTTCACGTCTGCAGGATCTGTAGTGATAGTTTCACTTCGCTTTCACTTCTGATATTGATACTGACCATTTGTGTTTCCTCTCTTTTTTTCATGATCAGAGTAGCTTAAGGTTTATTAATGTTGATATTTTAAAACAACCAGCTTCTTTGCTTTGTTAGTTTTCTCTATTATTTTGTCTGTCTTCAATTTGGTTTATCTCTGAACTTTTACCTTTATTGTTTCCTTCTTACTACTTCGTTGGAGTTTTCTTTGCTCTGTGTTTGTGTGTGTGTGTGTGTGTGTGTGTGTTTTCAATCCTCTTTAGGTGAACATTTACGTCATTGATTTCAGACCTTTCTCTTTTTCTTCTATTGCAGTATAAGCATGTACGGCTATACTTCCCTCTGGGAACTCCCATCGCTGTAATTCATAAGTGTTGGCATGTTGTATTTTGATTATCCCTTAGAATAAAATATTTTATATTCTACCTTTTGATTTCTTCTTGGGCTTGTGTATTATATTTAATCTCCAAGTACTTGGAGCTTTCCTAGTTCTCTTATTGTTAATTTCTGTTTTAATCCTATTGTGGTCAGGTAACATACACTGCATGAATTCAATTTGATTTAATCTATTCAGTCTTGTTTTACGACCTAGCATGTGACCTATCCTAGTGAACACTACATGTACTTGAAACATACAGTATTCTGTGGTTATAGGGTGTCGTCTTCCATTGGTTTGTTTAAGATGGTGGAGAGTGTTGTTCAGGTCATCTGCATCTTGACTAAGATTTTGTCTAGTTTATCTATCAATTGCTTGGGAGATGGGTATTAAAATCACCAATAAAAATTGTGGATTGTTTGTTTATTCCTTTAGTTCAATTTTTTTTTGTGCAAATTGACGCACAAATTATTTTTAATCCATTTTTTGATGAAATGACTCTTCTGTAATCATGAACTATCTTCCTTTATCTTTGGAAATACTGTTTTGACTTAAGCATATTTTATTTGGTATTAATATAGCTTCTTCACACTTCCATTACTGACTGTTTGCATAGTATATCATTTTAAATGTACTCATTTAGGGTCAGGTACAGTGGCTCACACCTGCAATCCCAGCAATTTGGGAGGCTGAGGCAGGTAGATCACTTGAGGTCAAAAGTTTAGGACAAGACTATCCAATGCAGTGAAACCCCAGCTTTCTTAAAAATACCCCAACATTTAGCTAGGCGTGGTGGCAGGTTTCCGTATTCCCGGCTACTCAAAAGGCTGAGGCAGGAGAATTGCTTGAACCCAGGAGGCGGAGTTTACAGTGAACAGAGATAGCACCACTGTACTCCAGCCTGGGAGATAGAGTAGGAAACTGTCTTAAAAAAATTCAAATGTACTTATTTAGACCTACGTATATTTGTCTTTTTTTTTCTATTCAAAGTGTGTATTTCATATACAGCACTGGGTCTTGTGGGTTTTTTAAATCAATTCTGGCAATCTCTGCACTTGAATTGGAGTATGTGGTATGATTCATTAACATTTAACGTTATTAAATATAGATTTATTAGTGGTTGAATGATGTAATTGGATTCAAGCTTACAATTGAATGCTTTGTTTCGTTATTTTGTTTGTTTTTGTTTGCATCCCCTTCCCCACTGTTTGTCCTGTCCCTTTTCTCCTGATGTCTTTTGGACTCTTTAAATACTTTTAAAATTTCATTTTAAAGTATCCATGACTTATTAGATGTAGTGGTTGAATATTCCTTATCTGAATTCCTTGGGACTAGAAGTGTTTTGGATTTTAAACATTTTTCATATTTTGGAACATTTACATATACATAAAGAGATCTCTTAAAAATATAACTGAAGTCTAAACACAAAATTCACCTATGTTTACGTACACCTCATACACATAACGCAAATAAAATTTTACATATTTTTAGCAATTTTGTGCACGAATCAAAGTTTGTATACATTGAACCATCAGAAAGCACACATATCGCTATCTCAGCCATCGATGTGGATGAATTTCAGATCTTGGAATATTTTGGATTTTGGGGTTTATGGATCAGAGATGCTCAACCTCTACCTGTTTTCATTGTTGATGATTTTATGTGTTAAAATATGTAAAAAAGGGTTAAGTTTTCAGCTGAATGAGATTTTTGAGTTTGGAAATTAAACTAAACAGGATTTTTCTTAAGTTCCAGGATACAGGTGCAGAATGTGTAGGTTTATTATATAGGTATATGTGTACCATGGTGCTTTGCTGCACCTATCAACCGTTCATCTAGGTTTTAAGCTTCACATGCACTAGCTATTTGTCCTAATGGTCTCCCCGTCTCACCCTCCTCTGACCCCCAACTGGCCCCAATGTGTGTTGTTCCCTCCCTGTGTCCATGTGTTCTCACTGTTCGACTCCCAATTATGAGTGACAAAGTGTGGTGCTTGGTTTTCTGCTCCTGTTTTGAACTAGACAGAATTTCTTAATATCTTAAATTGCTCAGTGAAATAGAAAATGTCAAAGATTCTACCCAACAGGTGGGTAAGAATGAGTCCACGTAGCAACTTTGATAAAGTGAAGGGAAATAACAAACCATTTCTGATTGCTCCCTGCCACAGCCAGTGCATTCAACCTTTTTACTGTCCTTTTATTATTTTTTCATTGTTCTTACAGTCATTATTATTTTCCCCAAATGAAAAACTAAAAGTGGTGGGATTGATAGTGAGGAAACAAAGACTGACAGCTGCCCCTACACCTGAGTTTAACTTTTGAGAAATATAGTCAACATGATGATTTTCACACAGGGCTAGTAGACCTTCTGCATCTGTTATAATTCCTGTTATGTTGTGGACAGAAAATAAATTTTTCTCTCCATGGGAACCTGTTAGTGATACTTGAGAACTATGTCAACTGTAGACCAAAACCGAATACAAGTGGAAATATTGTTTCATTTTTTTTTTGCAGTATTCCTTTCTTAAGACCTGAGATAGGAGGATAAAAAAGGAAAGAACTATTGACATGTGCAACAACATGGCTGAATATTGAAAACATTTTCTTGACTAAAAGAAACCTTACATGTGGAGTGATCACTATATAATTCTATTTCTATCAAACTTTAAAATCTGTGCTGAAAGAATATTTGAAAGTATATTTGGGTTCGGGACCGACTAAGAGGAGGCAAAACTGAACTTTCTAGTCTCTGCTGTGATCCAAAACCCATGCTATAAACTTTGTACACAGTATCTCATTTAATCCTCAAAATCACCCTAACAGGTAGTTACTGTCACTTCCCCTGCTTCAAACAGAACATAAAGCTCAGAGAATCCAGGTTCTGTGTTTTTTCTGGTTTTTTTTTTTTGAGACGGAGTTTCGCTCATGCCACCCAGGCTGAAGGGCAATGGCGTGATCTCGGCTCACTGCAAGCTCCGCCTTCTGGGTTCAGGCAATTCTCGTGCCTCAGCCTCCCAAGTAGCTGGGACTACAGGAACGCAACACCATGCCCAGCTAATTTTTTGTATCTTTAGTAGAGATGGGGTTTTACCATGTTGACCAGGATGGTCTCGATCTCTTGACCTCGTGATCCACCCGCCTCGGCCTCCCGAAGTGCTGGGATTACAGGCGTGAGCCACCATACCTGGCCCGGTACTGTGTTTTACACCTACTTAGAAGTCACCAATTCCTAATGTTCTATAAAATGTTCTAAATAAAAATGAATAAAGTAGGCAAAAAAGACCATGTAAATAGCGTTTCTACAAATATCTCCTGAGACAATTTTCACATCGATGTCCAAAGACATTTACAAGAATGTTTTCCACAACACTGTTTAAAATAATAGAAAACTACAAGCCACCTAAATGTCCATGGAAGAGTTAGATTCTTTCTCTTATTTCCGTATAATGCAATACTGTGCTGATGTAGAGATATAATATTCATTTTTAAAAATTACATTCACCTTCTTCTCATGGATCCAAGGAGATATGTTAGAGAATATCCATTGCATTTGGACATAAACATAAATACAAAGGAAATAGTAGGGGCTCTCTACAAGTGGTTATATATTGGAAGAGGAAGAAGAGAAAAATAAAAGGGATCATGAACTTTGTATATGCCTTGGTAGTGTCTGGTTTTGTATATAACTTGAATTTTTTTATAAATATATTTTACAGTCTGCATAATTACCAAGTAAGAAGACAAGTAAGTCACTTTAGTAAAAGTTCTTCCAATTACTGCAACTGATTTCTACAGTCAGAATGTTCCCAGAACCTGAAAAGAGGAAGCACTATAAATGGAAGGCAGAAATAATGACACTAGAGGGCCAGAGCTGGAGAGGGTGGATCTAATGCAGCAAATCCATCAGCAGTTCTCATCGCCATCTTTGAGAAACCTCACAATTTTCCGTGCTTAATAAATGAGTTAAATTGAAAACAAATCCATGACAGTGGTGCATGAGAAGGGTTACATGTGTCCCGAATAATAAAGTCTGCGCACAATATAAATTAAAACAAACCATTTTACATTCATAAGATTGAAAAACAAAAAGTAAAAGCCTAGGAATATCAAGTGAAGCCAAACACAAAACAAGTTTCCCCACATTTCCTGTGGGAATACCAATTGTTACAACGACTTTAAACAATTGGAAATTCATAGTAAAAATGAAGACAAGCCTCCCCTACAATTTACCAATCTCTCTTCTGGGAACACAGTAAGAGAGATTCTTCCCAAGAAACCTGTAAACAAATGTATATGGCACTATGCATGTAATTGTACATCGTGGTATTTCCATATGGTAAAGTATTATTCGGCAGGGAAAGTAAGTAGACCAGAGGTAGACATTTCAATATCAATAAGTTTTAGAAAAATAAAATGGAGTATAGGAAGCTGCAACTATATCTGTAATGCTTTGTTTTGCCAGGAAAATAAAGGGACACGTGGGGAGGGCAAAGGACAACAAAAACTAAACAATCTGAAACACATGCAGAAAAATACCCATATTTTAAAATTTTCGATTGCTGCTTATATTAGTTTCTGTCTTTTCTATAGGCTTGAAGTACTTGATAATCAAGAAAATATAAAAGGCATAGGAAAAAGTATTCTGAGAAAATACATCGAAAGGTTTATGGTTATTAGATTTGGTAAGATTTTAAATGACTTTAATTTTCTTTGTTATATCTCTCTATATGTCCTAGTCATACCATATTAAATGTGTGTTTCATTTATGACAATAAAAATGTATTGTTTAAAAACTCATATATATGCAGTTTTATCTGACATATGATGAAACTCTATGAAACATAGATTCAGCAAAAATACTGAGAACAAGAACAAAAATAATGATATTAAGAGTTGTTGACTTTTGGATGGAGCTATGAGTGACTTTACATTTATCTCTAAACTCGATTTTTCTATAGTGGGCAAAGAAAATATTTGTGAAAGCTAGATTAAATAGAAAGCTATAGGTTTTAAATGAAAAGGAATTCAAATAATTTTCCAGCATGATAAAATGTTCATATTCCTAAATATGAACTACTTTACAAAAGCACCAGTGATTTTAAAGAAACATTAGATGATTTTTAAAGGAAGTCAGTTATGATACTGCAGTTTATAGTGATACTGAGTGTTTGCTAGCTCCACTAATCAGGATATTAAGTTAATAGTATATAATATGCCATAAAGAAATTATATGAGCAGAGGTTACTGCAAAAGGAGAACACAATGATTTTAAGTGGGCTGGTGACCTGAATTTCTTCCAGTGAGGGGAAACATCAGAGTCATTTGATCAATGAAGTGCCTTTTATAAATCTTCAGGAAATCTCCTATGAAGGCTTTAAGAAGATGGATTTCTTATTACTTCTGATGTATGTTCCCATGAAACTTTTACCATTGCCACCATGGGCCTGCCCAGCCTAAGAGATGGAAACTGTGAGTCCAGCCCACTGACGCGCACCATCAGTAAGAAGATTGCACACTGAGGAGGCCATGACCAGCCTGCTGACTGAAATCTATACTGTAAAAGGATGATGCTGCTCCAGCAATCCTGAAACCCTGCCCTAGGATCAATGCAAAGTGGTGTCAACCTTAGCATTTCAATATGCCTAGGTAGATAGTTATCTTTAAATATAAGAAGAGTATTATTTTCTGGAGAAACCAAAAGAATCCAGAAAAATTCTACAGTAGTCTACTCTGCCCTTCCTCCGCGTTCCGTCTTGTTAGTAACAGCCAAATCCAGGCACAAAGATGTCCTAACTTCTACACCTGAGGTTGCCCAAAACGTGTGCTAGGTGACGCATCTTATAGAGCACATATGCAAACAATTATGGGATCTGAAAAACAATAACTCAGGCAGAAACATTAGGAATTGGTGCCCCTAAGTGAACCAGTGGGAAAAAAGGAGGCTTAGAGAGTTTAAACAACTTTCCCCAGTAGCTGATAAGTTACGGTGGCCTTAGACAAGCTGCCAAGAGTGGTAGCAAAAAGGCTTCAAGGATTACAAATTGTTCTACTATAAGGTTTTTAAAAGGTTTCAAAGGCAAAGAAGAGCAAATGAAGCCATGAATTTTACAATCTACATATTTTTAGCCCTTTCTCTTTTTTGCTTTTCTTGGGTAAACTAATTAGACCCTGCAAACACATTCCCACCCACAATGTTGTCTCCATTGCTTTAGGGTCTCACCTCTGAGCAGCCAGAGGAAATGCAGCTGACCCCTTATCTAGTTAACAACCTTTTATACTCTGCCCTTTCGCTTTGCTTTCTCCATGCCAACATAAGACATACAAAGATTCTTCTGCCTCCAAGATGCTGCAGCTTTCTTCTCAGCTAGTTACCCCCAGCTAAAAATAACTGTTCCACATACTCAGAGATATATGGCAATCAAGAAACCAAGTGCCCCTTTTGCCAATGACATGTTTTTAAAAAATATGTTCAATGAGAGGCTCTTTGAAAAGTATTCACTTTTTTCTGAGTTGCAAAGGAAAACGAAAGGCAAATTATGGCTCTATAAGCAACTGTTTGCACAGATCCCATTAATTCGCCATCCACAGGGCTATTGACAACTAGCTCTTTTCTCTTGTCATTTCGCTTACCAGGCAGAAATGATTACAAACTTAATTTCTTTGGGGGGTTATTTAGGTTAGAGAGGGCTCCTTGATAATGCAGAAATCATAACGGCCACCAGAGAAAGGAGAACAATAGCTCCCAGTGCTTCCACAATGGAGAGAGAGATAACTGAATGTCATATTCGGAAGAAATTCAAACCATCATTGATTTTTTCAGATGAAAAAAACTGAGGCTCAAAGAGGTTAGGGGGTTAACCAAAGCCAGTCAGTGTTTTAGTTTGCAGCAAAGCTGAAAGCAGGCGCTAAGCATTGCAACACCTGGTGTCTTCCTTCCTCCCCTCCATCCTGCTGCTAGTAGTGTCAGTGGCAAATACAAGCCAGTTCAAGGAAATGTGGCCTCAGCGAGGAGTACTAAGGACCAAGCACCAATGCATCTTGCCATTTACAACAAATTCCTTAATTACAAGGCTTCATTTATTCACAGAAGCTGCCTCTTTTGTACATAGCCAAACACACACACACACAGTGTGATAGAGATAATTTATCATTATCTGAACGCACTCAGGGTGGTCAATTTCAGCCAGAGTGAAGAACAGAGAAAGGCAGGGTCAAGGGCACTATAGAAATAGCTGATCCTGCTTCACTTTTCAGCCCTCCTTCCCCTCCCATCAGCCCACTTTCATTACTTTTCTCTTTGATGCAAAATCTGAAAATCTTGGTCAGGCAGCTCTGCTTATCAGTGGGTTCTGAATAACCCACTTTTATCAAACTTCATCTGATGGACCCAAAATATATTTGATCTTAGCAAAAAGTACCCTTATCAGTCCTAAAATGACACTGTCCCAAAGTGAATAGTGTTAGCAGCCAACTCTCTAGAACCAGAAAGAAGTATGTTTCAATCCTCAATCCATCACTTTCTAGCCATGCTGTCATGTCCAACTCATTCTTCTTAAACAATATCTCACTAAGCACACTAGACTGTAGAAATGCACACAGATAGGGCCTTACCTTTTCTGGCTTTATTCCTGCGAGGCAGCAGTGGACACTAACATATCTGTCACTCCAGTTAATGTAAAGGTTTAACTGGTACAAGTGCTGTGCAGGCAGGTCTCTGGAACAATGAGAGCACCCAGGAGAAGGCTTTGCTTTAGTTACAAAGGTCAGGAAAGGTTTCCCCTAGGGAGGGACCGAGATCAGAAGCATGAGTGGGCAGTAAGTGGGCAAAGTAAGGACGATCTGGCATTCCTGGCAAATATGTGGTGCAGGGGGACCTGGACCTTGGCCAGTACAAGATGCTGAGTCTTTGCAGTGCAGAGCAGAGAGGAGGGGCACGCCATGAGGACAGAGAAATGGAAAGAAGACTGTGGCCGTGGTGAGGAGGTTTGTCCTCATTCTAAGAAGGACTGGGAGGTATGGGGCATGGTCTGACTTACGTGGAGGACAGACTGGAGACAACATGGACACAGACACACAGGTGGAAGGCCAGGAGGTAATCCACAGAAGGGCTGTAATGAGAATTTTAATGGAAAGAAAGAACAGAAGCTAAGGGATATTTAAGAACTAAAATCAGCAGGCCTGAATGGTAAGTTGGATATGAGAAGTGAGAGAGAAAGGGATAAACCAGAGCTCACTCATAGGACTTTGGCTTGTGTGACTGGATAGGTGGTGGCACCATTTTCTAAAAACCAGAATGGAAGAAGGAGCAGACTAGTGACTTAAACCTCATAGCCTCAGTTTTCTCATCTGTAAAATGGGAATAGTCCTACATATATCACAATGTTTTTGAAAGCATTAGAAAATATTCCTAGAAAATGAAGCCTTCATACAAAGCGGTGTATGTTTCTCCCCCAAATAAATGGGACCTATTCTTATAGGCTTCTTTTTCTTGATCTGATTGGAAACTCAGGATCTCAGATATTCATTTATTTTCATCCTCTTCTCTGATGGCTCTACCAAATTGCTGGTTTACTGATCTCATCGCCCTAAACAACGTATAGTACTCCATACTAGTCAAATAGGCAAGTTGGCAATTGCTCTTCTGAACAAATTATCTTATATGTCACTGCTACAGTGCAGCTCATAGTGGCTCACTTGGCTGTTCAAGTGAAAAATTCTTGCAAATGCAGCTCTTATTATTTGCCAAATGATCATGCACAAATGCATTTATTTTATCAAGAGCGTAGTGTTGGGTCATTTAAGGAGAATGGGAAAACACCACTCACAATTGAAGAGGCAAAATAGCATACATACAGCACTCCAGAGCTTGCAAACCCCTTCATATACACTATACCAATGGTACCTCACACTGACTGCGGAGAGGCTGAGATGACGAGAAAGGGCAGGTATATTTATGATTATTTTTACAAGTAAGGTTAACTTAGACAAAGTAACTCTCTCCAGGTCAAAACTCAAGGAAGTAATACATTTCTGTGATGAAAATACAAGTCTTGGGGCTTCTGATTTTATCATGTGTCTATCAAAATCCCCCACCTGCCAACGTTAAGCCATACAATGTAGAACATAAAAACAATACAGCCTCTGAAACAGAGGAGAGGGGCGAGATCAAAACTCATTTGAACTTACATAATCATATTTTATCAATTCATTATTAGTCCACTATTATCATTGTGGTCGTCAATAATAGACAAGAGGTGTTGAGCAACTACTACATGCCAGACCAAATAGGAAGGACTTCATCTGTGCTGTTTCACTGAACCTTTACTTTCAACAAAGGTGCTCTTAAAAATCAGAATTATGAAAGTACAGATGAGAAAATGGAAGCAGAGAAGGCTTGAGTTGCCTAAAACTGCTCCTAAATCCCAGCCTTTTTCCAAGGCCACTCTACTAGACTTGCTTCTGTGGGATCTATTGTATTCATAGTCAAATACCAATAAGGCCAAGACAATGAGTACTTTTGAGTTCTTCTGGGTTTTGGGGAAAATTTAAACAATGTCTCCCAATCTCCTGAATGCATTTAATGTATTCGGCCGATTCGATAAGCGAACAGGCATGAATGCTTATCTGAGATGATACCACTCTAGTTTCACTGTAACAGTACATTTTGTGTAGAATATTTCTATCTCAAATGCTGATCCTCATTCTGTTACTTACTGGCTGTATATCATTGGACAAGTGGCTTAGCAGCTCAGACACTCAATTTAGTAGTCTGAGAAGTAGGGTTGACGATAGTTCCAATAGTAAAATAAAAGGGGAACCATCTGCAGAAAGCACTTGACATGGTTTCTAGAACATGGTTAGTAAGCCACACATATTAACTATGATTATTTTTTATTTTGAGGATCCTTGTGACCACAGAATAGAGGTTAGCTACATTCTACAGAGAGGAAACTGGTTCTAAGATATAAAGTGTTATGTGTAAATTCACCCAGCTTGATAGAATAAAGATAAGGAAGCACGTCTCCTAAATGTGACAGAGAAAATTTTTGTTACTAAAATCTCCAGCAACTCTCTGAGGAGGTGGGTCTTGGCAGCTGAAGAATTCTGAAAGTAGAAGTGGACAGAAGCTAAAATGCTCATTGGGAAAAGATAAGAAATCAAGAAACCTGAAAATGATTCAATAGTGAACAAAGAGAAAAACAGGGGAGAGGGAGAATATGTTCAAAGGGATTTGAGAAATTTGCTCCCCACACACAATGTAAATTACTATGAAAATACTGTGTTAGAAAAAATATACAAGGCCCCTTTCTACACTATTTTAAAGTATATACACCTTCTAAATATTGGCTGTCTTGTAAAATACAAAAATTCTATTTTTATGCAGTTACAGAAAATATAAATACTCTAATTTAACCTTAAAAAATTTACTCTGAAGACACTCTGATAGAAAAAATATACAATGCAATTTTCTACTATGTTTTAAAGTATATGCACCGACTCAATATTCTCTATCTTGTAAAATATGGAAATTCTAATTTTATGCGGTTACAGAATATATACATACTCATTTTAACACAAATGTTAAACACAAAATTACTAAAAATATAAATATTCTCTTTCTACTTCAACGTTAAAAACAAAATTGTTCTGACAATACTCTGTTAGAAAAAATATACAATGCCTTTTTCTATTCTGTTTTAAGGTATATACACCATCTCCATATTCCCTCTTGTAAAACATGGAAATTCTATTATTACGTGGATAGAGAAAATGTAAGTATTTCCTTTGACTTCAATGTTAAAAACCAAATTACTCTAAAGACACTCTGTTAGAAAAAATACACAATGCTTTTTTTTACTATCTTTCTTAGTATATACACAATCTCAATATTCTCTCACATGTAAAATACAAAAATTCTAAATTTACGTGGTTAGACATAAATATAAATATTCTCTATGCACCCCAATGTAAAAAACAAAATTGCGTGGAAGATACTCTGTTAGAAAAAAATACAATGCTTTTTTCTTCTCTCTTATGGTGTATATATACCATCTCAATATTCTCTCCCATGTAAAATACTGAAAATCTAAATTTACGCAGTTAGAAATAAATATAAATATCCTCTATGTCCCCGAATGATATAAGCAAAATTGCTCAAAAAATAATCTGTTAGAAAAATTATACAATGCCCTCTCCTACATTCTTTTGGAGTACATACACTATCTCAATATTCTTTGTCATGTAAAATACCAAAACTCTAAATTTACGTGAATAGAAAAACATATAAATATTAAATATTTACCAAAATGCTGAAAGCAAAATTGCTGTAATGATAATCTGTATGAAAAAATATACAATGCCCTTTTCTACACTCTTTTGGAGTATATACACCAAATGAATACGCTCTCTCATGTAAAATACTAAAATTCTAAATTTACCGTATAAAAAAAATATAAATATTATCTATGTACCACAATGTTAAAAGCAAAATTGCTCTAAGAAAATCTGTTCCAAAAAATATACAGTGCCCTTTTCTACTCTGTTTTGGAGTATATACACCATCTCAATAAGCTCTAACATGTAAAATATATAAATTCTCAATTTACGTGGTTATAAATAATATAAATATTTTCTACGTACACCAACGTTAAAAGCAAAATTGCACATAATATAGTGTGTAAGAGAAAATATACAATGCCCTTTTTTACTCTTTCTTGGAGCATATACACCAAATCAAGGGGCTCTCTCATGGAAAATACCGAAATTCCAAATTTACGCAAATAGAAAAAATCTAAATATTATCTAGGCACCCCAATGTTAAAAGAACAAATACACTGAATATCATCTGTCAGAAAAAATACACAATGCCCTTTTCTACTCTGTTTTTGAGTATATACACCAACTCAATATGCTGTCTCATGTAAAATAACGAAATTCTAATATTACGAGAATCAAAAAAAATCTAAATATTATCTAGGCACCCCAATGTTAAAATCAAAATTCCTCTGAATAAAATCTGTCAGAAAAAGTATACAATGCCTTCTTCTACTCTGTTTTGGAGTATATACACCAACTCAATATGCTCTCTCATGTAAAATACCGAAAATCTAAATATACGTAAATCGAAAAAAATGTAAATATAATCTAGCCACCCCATTGATAAAAGCAAAATTGTTCTAAATATAATCTGTCAGAAAAAATCTACAATGCCCTTTTCTACTCTGTTTTGGAGTATATACAGCAACTCAATAGGCTCTCTCATGTAAAATACCGAAATTCTAAATTTACGCAAATCGAAAAAAATCTAAATATTATCTAGGTACACCAAGGAAAAAAGCAAAATTTCTCAGAATATAATCTGTCAAAAAAAATATACAATGCCCTTTTCTACTCTGTTTTGGAGTATATACACCAACTCAATATGCTCCCTCATGTAAAATACCAAAATTCTAAATTTACGCAAATCGATAAAAATCTAAATATTATCTAGCCACTTCAATGGTGAAAGCAAAGTTTCGCTGAATATAATCTGTTAGAAACAATATACAATGCCCTTTTATATTCTGTTTTGGAGTATATACACCAACTCAATATGCTGTCTCATGTGAAATACCGAACTTATAAATTTACGCGAATAGAAAAAATCTAAATATTATCTAGGCACCCCAATGTTGAAAGCAAAATTGCTCAGAATGTAATATGTCAGAAAAAATATACAATGCCCATTTCTACTCTGTTTTGCAGTATATACACCAACTCTATATGCTCTCTCATGTAAAATACCGAAATTCAAATTATACCCGAATCGAAAGAAATCTAAATATTATATAGGCACCGCAATGTTAAAAGAAAATGGCTCTAAAGATAATCTGTCAGAAAAAATATAAAATGCCCTTTTCTACTCTGTTTTGGAGTATATATATATATATACCAACTCAATATGCTCCTCATGTAAAATGCGGAAATTCTAAATTTACGATAATCGAATAAAATCTAAATATTATCTAAGCACCCCAATGTTAAAAACAAAATTGTTCTGAATATAATCTGTCACAAAAAATTTACAATATTCTATTCTACTCTATTTTGGAGTATATACACCAACTCAATATGCTCTCTCATGTAAAATACCGAAATTCTAAATTTACGCGAATCGAAATAAATTTAAATATTATCTGGGATCCCCAATGTGAAAAGCAGAATTGCTCTGAATGTAATCTGTCAGAAAAAATATACAATGCTTTTTTCTACTGTGTTTTGGAGTATATAGACCAACTCAATATGCTCTCCCTTGTAAAATATGGAAATTCTCAATTAACGCAAATCGAATAAAATCTAATTATTACCTAGGCACCCCAATGTTAAAAGCAAAATTTCTATGAATATAATCTGTCATAAAAAATATACAATGCCCTTTTCTACTCTGTTTTGTAGTATATACACCAACTCAATTTGATCTCCCATGTAAAATACAGAGATTCTCTATTTAAGCGAATCGAAAAAAAATCTAAATATTATCTAGGCACCGTAATGTTAAGAACAAAATTGCTCTGAATATAATCTGTCAGAAAAAATATACAATGCCCTATTCTACTCTGTTCTGGAGTATATACACCAACTCCATATGCTCTCTCATGTAAAATACAGAAACTCCATATTTAAGCGAATTGAAAAAAATCTAAATATTATCTAGGGACCACAATGTTAAAAGCCACATTGCTCTGAATATAGTCTGTCAGAAAAAATATACAATGCTTTTTTCTACTCTGTTTTGAACTATATACACCAACTCAATATGCTCTCTTATGTAAAATACTGAAATTCTAATTCTACCCGAATCGAAAAAATCTAAATATAATCTAGGAAACCCAATGTTAAAAGCAACATTGATCAGAATATAATCGGTCAGAAAATATATACAATGCCCCATTCTACTCTGTTTTACAGTATATACACCAACTTAATATGCTTTCTGATGTAAAATACAGAAATCCTATATTTAAGCGTATTGAAAAAAATCAAAATATTATCTAGGCACCCCTTGTTAAAAACAAAATTGCTCTGAATATAATCTGTCAGAAAAAATATACAATACCCTATTGTACTCCGTTTTGGAGTATATACACAAACTCCATATGTTCTGTCATGTAAAATACAGAAATTCTAAATTTAGGCGAATCGAAAAAAATCTAAATATTATCTAGGCACCTCAATGTTAAAATCAAAATTGCTCTGAATATAATCTGTCAGAGAAAATACAAAATGCCATTTTCTACTCTGTGTTGGACTATATACACCAACTCCATATGCTCTCTCATGTAAAATACCGAAATCCTATATTTAAGCGAATCGAATAATATCTAAATATTATCTAGGCACCCCAATGTTAAAAGCAAATTTGCTCTGAATTCAATCTGTCAGAAAAAATATAAGATGCCCTTTTCTACTCTGTTTTGTAGTACATACACCAACTCAATATGCTCTCTCATGTAAAACACCAAATTCTAATTTTATGCAAATCGAAAAAAAATCTAAATAATATCGAGCCAACCCAAAGTTAAAAGAAAATGGCTCTGAATGCAGTCTGTTTTAAAAAATATACAATGCCTTATTATACTGTGTTTTGGAGTATATACACCAACTCAGTGTGCTCTCTCATGTAAAATAAAGAAATTCTAATTTTAAACGAATCTAAAAAATCTAAATATTATCTAGGGAACCCAACGTTAAAAACAAAATTGCCCTGAATATAATCTGTCAAAAAAAATATACAATGCCGTATTCTACTCTATTTTGGAGTATATAAACCAACTCAATATGCTCTGTCATGTAAAATACAGAAATTCTATATTTATGCGAATCGAAATAAATCTAAATATTATGTAGGCACTCCAATGTTAAAAACAAAATTTCTCTGAATATAATCTGTCAGAAAAAATATGCAATGCCCTATTCTACTCTGTTTTGGTGTATATACACCAACTCCATATGCTCTCTCATGTAAAATACCAAAATTATATTTTTACGTGATTCGAAAAAAAGCTAAACATTATCTAGGCACCCAAATGTTAAAAGAAAAATTGCTCTGAATATAATCTGTCAGAATAAATATACAATGCTCTTTTCTACTCTTTTTGTAGTATATACACCAACTCAATATGCTCTCTGATGTAAAATACAGTAATTATAATTTTACCAAAATCGAAAAAATCTAAATATTATCGAGGCACACCAATGTTAAAAACAAAATTGCTCTGAATATAATCTGTCAATAAAATATATAATGACCTATTGTACTCGGTTTTGGAGTATATACACCAACTCAGTATGTTCTCTCATGTAAACAGAAATTCTAATTTTACTTGAACCGAAAAAAATCTAAATATGATCTAGGTACCCCAATGTTGAAAGCATAATTGCTCTGAATATAATCTGCCAGAAAAAACATAGAATGCTTTTTTCTACTCTGTTTTGTAGTATATACACCAACTCAATATGCTCTCTCATGTAAAATACCGAAATTCTAATTTTACACGAATCGAAAAAAATCTAAATAATATCTAGGCGCCCCAAAGTTAAAAGAAAATTGATCTGAATATAGTCTGTTCGAAAAAATATACAATGCATTATTCTACTCTGTTTTGGAGTATATACACAAACACAGTATGCTCTCTCAGGTAAAATACAGAAAATCTAATTTTACCCGAATCGAAAAGATCTAAATATTATCTATGAACCCTAACGTTAAAAACAAAATTGCTCTGAAAATAATCTTTCTGATAAAATATACAATGCCCTATTCTACTCGGTTTTGGAGTATATACACCAACTCAGTATGCTCTCTCATGTTAAATACAGATACTCGAATTTTACACGAATCAAAAATATCTAAATATTATCTAGGTACCCAAATGTAAAAAAGAAAATTTCTCTGAATATAATCTGTCAGAAAAAATACACAATGCCCTATTCTACTCTGTTTTGGAGTATATACACCAATTCCATATGCTCTCTCAGGTAAAATGCAGAAATTCTATATTTAAGCAAATCGAAAAAAATCTAAATATTATCTAGGCAACCAATGTTAAAAGCAAAATTGCTCTGAATATAGTCTCTCTGAAAAAATACACAATGCCCTTTTCTACTCCCTTTTGGAGTATATACACCAACTCAACATGCTCTCTCATGTAAAATACCGAAATTCTAATCTTAGGTGAATCGAAAAAAATCTACATAATATCTACACGCACCAAAGATAAAAGAAAATGGCTCTGATTATTGTTTGTTTAATAAAATATACAATGCCTTATTCTACTCTCTTTTGGAGTATACACACCAACTCAGTGTGCTCTCTCATGTAAAATATCGAAATTCTAAATTTACGTGAATCGAAAAAAATCTAAATAATATCTAGGCACCCCAATGTTAAAAGTAAAATTGCTCTGAATAAAATCTATCAGGATAAATATACAATGCCCCTTTCTACTCTGTTTTTGAGTATATACACCAACTAAATATGCTCTCTCATGTAAAATACCGAAATACTAATTTTATGTGAATCAAAAAAAAATCTAAATAATATCTAGGAGCCTCAAAGTTAAAAGAAAATGGCTCTGAATATAGTCTGTTAGAAAAATATACAATGCCTTATTCTACTCGGTTTTGGAGTATATACACCAACTCAGTATGCTCTCTCATGTAAAATACAGAAATTGCAAATTAACCGGAATCAAAAAAATCTAAATATTATCTAGGCACCCCAATGTTAAAAACAAAATTTCTCTGCATATAATCTGTCAGAAAAAATATACAATGCCGTATTCTATTCTGTTTTGGAATATATACACCAATTCAATATGCTCTCTCATGTAAAATACCGAAATTCTAATTTACGAGAATCAAAAAAAATCTGAATAATATCTAGGCGCCGCAAAGGTAAAAGAAAATGGCTCTGAATATAGTTTGTAAGAAAAAATATACAATGCCTTATTCTACATTGTTTTGGAGTATATACATCAACTCAGGATGCTCTCTCATGTAAAATACAGAAATACTAATTTCACCCGAATCGAAGAAATCTAAATATCCTCTAGGCACCCCAATGTTAAAAACAAAATTGCTCTGAATATAATCTGTCAGAAAAATTATACAATGCCCTATTCTACTCTGTTTTGGAGTATATACACCAACTCAGTATGCTCTCTCATGTAAAATACAGAAATTCTATATTTAACTGAGTCAAAAAAAAAATCTAAATATTATCTAGGCACCCCAATGTTAAAAGCAAAATTGCTCTGAATATAATGTCAGAAGAAATATACAATGAACTTTTCTACTCTGTATTGTAGTATATACACCAATTCAACATGCTCTCTTATGTAAAATACAGAAATTCTAATTTTACCCGAATCGAAATAATCTAAATATTATCTAGGCACCCCAATGTTAAAAGCAAAATTGCTCTAAATATAATCTCTCAGAAAAAATATACAATGCCCTATTCTACTCTGTTTTAAAGTATATACACGAACTCCATATGCTCTCTCATGTAAAATACAGAAATTCTAATTCTAACCGAAACGAAATAATCTAAATATTATCTAGGCACCCCAATGTTAAAAAAAAAATCGCTCTAAATATATTCTGTCAGAAAAAATATACAATGCTCTATTCTACTCTGTTTTGGAGTATATACACCACCTCAGTATGCTGTCTCATGTAAAATACCGAAATTCTAATGTTACGTCAATCGAAGAAAATCTAAATATTATGTATGCACCCCAACGGTAAAAGCAAAATTGCTCTCAATATATTCTATCAGAAAAAATATGCAATGCCCTATTGTACTCGGTATTGGAGTATATACACCAACTCATATGCTCTCTCATGTAAAATACCGAATTTCTAATTTTACACAAATCGAAAAAAAATCTAAATAATATCTAGGCGCCCCAAAGTTAATAGAAAATGTCTATGAATATACTCTGTTGGAAAAAATATACAATGCCTTATTCTACTCTGTTTTGGAGCTATGTACACCAACTCAGTATGCTCTCTCATGTAAAATACCGAAATTCTAATTTAACGTGAATCGAAAAAATCTAAATATTACCTAGGCACGCCAATGTTAAAAAAAAATTTCTCTGAATATAATCTGTCAGAAAAAATATACAATGCCCTATTCTACTCTGTTTTTGAGTATATACACCAACTATACCTTCTATCTCATGTAAAATAAAGTAATTCTATATTTAATCGAATCGAAAATAATTTAAATATTATCTAGACACCCCAATGTTAAAAGCAAAACTGCTCTGAATATAATTTGTAAGAAAAAATGTACAATGCTCTTTTCTACTCTGTTTTGGGGTGTATACACCAAATCAATATGCTCTCTTATGTAAAATACCGAAATTCTAATTTTACGTGAATCGAAATAAATCTAAATATTATCTAGGCACCCGAATGTTAAAAGAAAAATTGCTCTGAATATAATCTGTCAGAATAAATACACAATGCCCTTTTCTACTCTTTTTTGTAGTATATACACCAACTCAATTTGCTCTCTCATGTACAATACAGTAATTCTAATTTTACCAAAATCGAAAAAATCTAAATATTATCGACCACCCCAATGTTAAAAACAAAATTGCTCTGAATATAATCTGTCTAAAAAATATATAATGACCTATTCTACTCGGTTTTGGAGTATATACACCAACTCAGTATGCTCTCTCATGTAAACCGAAATTCTAATTTTACTTGAATCGAAAAAAATCTAAATATTATCTATGCACACTAATGTTAAAAACAAAGTTGCGCTTAATGTAATCTGTCAGAGAAAATATACAATGCCCTATTCTAATCTGTTTTACAGTATATACAACATCTCAATATGCTCTTTTATGTAAAATACAGAAATTCTACATTTAAGCATATCTAATAAAATCTAAATATTATCTAGGCACCCCAATGTTAAAAGCAAAATGGCTCTGAATATAATCTGTCAGAAAGAAGATACAATGCCCTTTTCTACTCTGTTTTGTAGTATATACACCAACTCCATATGCTCTCTCATGTAAAATACAGAAATTCTAATTTAAGCGAATCGAAAAAGATCTAAATAATATCTAGGCGCCCCAACGTTAAAACAAAATGGCTCTGTATATAGTCTGTTAGAAAAAATATACAATTTTATATTCTATTCTGTTTTGGAGTATATACACCAACTCAGGATGCTCTCTTATGTAAAATACAGAAATTCTAATATTGTGTGAATAAAAAAAATCAAAATATTATCTATGCACCCCAATGTTGAAAACAAAATTGCTCTGAATATAATCTGTCAGTAAAAATATACAATGCCCTATTCTAATCTTTTTTAAACCATATACACCAAGTCCATATGCTCTCTCATGTAAAATACAGAAATTCTATATTTAAGTGAATCGAAAAAAATCTAAATATTATCTAGGCACCCCAATGTTAAAAGCAAAATTGCACTGATTATAATCTGTCAAAAAAAATATACAATGCCCTTTTCTACTCAGTTTTGTAGTATATACAGCAACTAAATATGCTTTGTCATGTAAAATACAGAAATTCTAATTCTACCTGAATCGAAAAAACGTAAATATTATCTAGGCACCTTAATGTTAAAAGCAAAATTGCTCTGAATATAATCTGTAAGCGAAAATATGCAATGTTCTTTTCTACTCTGTTTTGGAGTCTAAACACCCACTCAATATGCTCACTCATGTAAAATACCGAAATTCTAATTTTAGGCGAATCAAAAATATCAAAATAATATCTAGGCAACCCAGTGTTAAATAAAAAATTTTTCTGAATATAATCTGTCAGAAAAAATATACAATGCCCTATTCTACTCTGTTTTGGAGTATATACACCAACTCCATATGCTGTCTCATGTAAAATACAGAAATTCTATATTTAAGCGAATCGAAAAAAATCTAAATATTATGTAGGCAGCCCAAAGTTAAAAGAAAAATTGCTCTGAAGGTAATGTGTCAGAAAAAATATAGAATGCCCTTTTCTACTCTGTTTTGGAGTATATACACCAACTCAATATGCTCTCTCATGTAAAATACCGAAATTCTACTTTTACGTGAATCTAAAAAAATCTAAATAATATCTAGATGCCGCAAAGTTAAAAGAAAATGGCTCTGAATTTACTCTGTTAGATAAAATATACAATGCCTTATTCTACTCTTTTCTGGAGTATATACACCAACTCAGTATGCTCTCTCATGTAATTTACAGAAATTCTAAGTTTACGTCAATCAAAAGAAATCTAAATATTATCTAGGCAACCCAATGTTTAAAACAAAATTGTTCTGAAAATATTCTCTCAGAAAAAATATACAGTGCCCTATTCTACTCTGTTTTAAAGTATATACACCAACTCCGTATGCTCTCTCATGTAAAATACGGAAATTCTATATTTAAGCGAATCAAAAAAATCTAAATATTATCTAGGCAAATCAATTTTAAAAGCGAAATTGCTCTGAATATAATTTGTCAGAAAAAATATGCAATGCCCTTTTCTACTCGGTTTTGTAGTATATACACCAACTCAATATGCTCTCTCATGTAAAATACAGAAATTCTAATTTTGCGCGAATCGAAAAAAATCTAAAAAATATCTAGGCGCTTCAAAGTTAAAAGAAAATGGCTGAGGGGACTCAAGATGGCGCTGTGAGAACAACCCAGGATTGGAGCCCGCGTTGAATTCGCAAACGGTGAGTCAGTGCTGCATTTCCAGACTGATCTTTGTTGCCCACAGAACGGGGAAACTCCCAAGTATAAAAAGACACGGGACGCCAGGCAGTAGGTCTGCCTGGCGAAGCCGGCAGCCGTGGCGGCGGCGGCCGGCCCTACCCAGCAATCCCCACAGGGCGCGCTTGTCCGGGTGCCTTGTTGAACCGGCAACCTGAGACTTGAGAGGGCTGGACTTGAGACTGAAGGAGACTTGCACAGTAGCCCAGCCCAGGGGATTGCAGGGACAGATCGTTTGGGATACCCAGTGGGACGAACAAAACCGCGATTTCAAACTATCCCGGGCAGACGGTCCGAGATGCTCTGTGGGGGAGGGGCGTCCACCACTATGGAGGCAACCTGCCCCAACTGATATACACGCCCACTGCTGAGGCAGCCAGACGTTGCCGAGGCAACCCGTCCTTCCTGAGATACACGCCCACTGCTGACGCAGCCTGCCATTGCTGAGGCAACACGCTACAACGAAGAGACTCCGCCGCAGGGCATGGCGGAGACCACAGCAGAGCCGGCAGGAAAAGCGTGAATCACACAACAGCAGGGCGGAGCCTCGGCAGCCAAACAGTGGCTAGTCTGCCTTCGAGCTGGGCAGGACACCTGATCGGACATCCAAAAATAAAGCCCAAACCCCTCAACACAGAGCATTTGAGGAAAAAAAAAGGGTTGTTTAATGAGCTGTGTTGCAGCAGAATCAAACATAGAAGCCTAACAGCCCTGAATGAACAACAGAGTGCACAGCTCAGCAATTAAACCCCTATAAAGTACAAACTGTCTCCTCAAGCAGCTCCCTGACCCCTCTATATCCAAAAGACTGTCATTAGGCAGGCATCATCCTGGGACAAAGAGAGCAGAAAAAGAAACTGGTAGCATCCCTCGCTGTGCCACGGCTACTAGAGGTGCACCCCAGACAAGCAGGGTCTGGAGCGGACCTCAACAGTCGTACAGCGAAGGGGCTAGACTGGTAGAAGGAAAACCAAGAAACAGAAATACTTCATCATCAACATTCTGGGTGTCCACTCAGAGACCCAAACGAAAAGTCAGCAACTACGCAGACGACCAGCGGACAAATCCGCAAAGATGGGAAGAAACCAGCGCAAAAAGGAGGAAAACACCCGAAACCAGAACACATCACCTCCTAGAAAGGACCAAAACTCCTCACCAGCAAGGGAACAAAGCTGGACGGAGAATGACTGTGACGAAATGACGGAATTAGACTTCAGAAGATGGATAATGAGAAACTTTTGTGAGCTAAAAGATCATGTATTAAATCAATGCAAAGAAACTAAGAACCTTGAAAAAAGATTTGAAAAAAGATTCGAGGAAATTATAACAAGAATGGATACCTTAGAGAGGAATATGAATGAATTAAAGGAGCTGAAAAACACAATACGAGAACTTCGCAAAGCAAATGCAAGTTTCAATAGCCGAATTGACCAAGCAGAAGAAAGAATATCTGAAGTCGAAGACCAACTCAATGAAATAAAACGAGAAACCAAGATCAGAGAAAAAAGCGCAAAAAGGAATGAACAGTCTCCAAGAAATGTGGGACTATGTGAAAAGACCTAACCTACGTTTGATAGGTGTACCAGAAGGGGACGAAGAGAATGAATCCCAGCTGGAAAATACTCTTCAGGACATCATCCAGGAAAATTTCCCCCACCTAGCAAGACAAGCCAACACTCAATTGCAGGAAATACAGAGAACACCACAAAGATATTCCACTAGAAGAGCAACCCCAAGGCACATAATCGTCAGATTCAACAGGGTTGAAATAAAGGAGAGAATACTAAGGGCAGCCAGAGAGAAAGGTCGGGTCACCCACAAAGGGAAGCCCATCAGACTCACAGCAGATCTCTCGGCAGAAACACTACAAGCCAGAAGAGAGTGGGGGCCAATATTCAACATTCTTAAAGAAAAGAACTTTCAACCCAGAATTTCATATCCAGCCAAACTGAGCTTCAGAAGTGAAGGAAGAATAAAATCCTTTGCGAACAAGCAAGTACTCAGAGATTTTGTCACCACCAGGCCTGCTTTACAAGAGCTCCTAAAAGAGGCACTACACATAAAAAGGATCAATCAGTACCAGCCATTCCAAAATCACACTGAATGCTAAAGAGCTTCAACATAATGAAGAATCTACAACAACTAACAGCCAAAACAGCCACTTAGAATCAAAATGGCAGTATCAAATTCACACATAACAATATTAACCCTAAATGTAAATGAACTAAATGCACCAATCAAAAGACACAGACTGGCAAATTGGATAAAAATCCAAAACCCATCAGTGTGCTGTATCCAGGAAACCCATCTCACATGCAAGGATACACAAAGGCTCAAAATAAAGGGATGGAGGAAGATTTACCAAGCTAATGGAAAGCAAAAAAAAGCAGGAGTTGCAATTCTCATCTCTGATAAAATAGACTTTAAAGCAACAAAGATCAAAAGAGACAAAGAAGGCCATTACATAATGGTAAAAGGATCGATACAACAAGAAGAGCTAACGATCCTAAACATATATGGACCCAACACAGGAGCAGCCAGATACATAAGGCAAGTTCTTAATGACTTACAGAAGGACTTAGACTCCCACACAATAATAGTGGGAGACTTTAACACTCCACTGTCAATACTAGACAGATCAACCAGACAGAAAATCAACAAGGATACCCAGGGCTTGAACTCAGACCTGGAGCAAGCAAACCTGGTGGACATTTACAGAACTCTCCACCACAAATCCACAGAATATACATTCTTCTCAGCACCACATCACACCTACTCTAAAATTGACCACATAATTGGAAGTAAAGCACTGCTCAACAAATGCAAAACAACTGAAATCATAACAAACAGCCTCTCAGACCATAGTGCAATCAAGTTAGAACTCAGAATTCAGAAACAGACCCAGAACCGCACAGCTTCATGGAAACTGAACAACTGGCTCTTGAATGTTGACTGGGTAAACAACGAAATGAAGGCAGAAATAAAGAAGTTCTTCGAAACCAACGAGAATGAAGACACAACGTGCCAGAACCTCTGGGACACATTTAAAGCAGTCTCTAGAGGAAAGCATATAGCAATAAGTGCCCATATGAGGAGAATGGAGAGATCCAAAATTGACACCCTATCATCAAAATTGAAAGAGCTAGAGGAGCAAAATCAAAAAAACTCAAAACCCAGCAGAAGACAAGAAATTACTAAGATCAGAGCTGAGCTGAAGGAGATTGAGACACGAAAAACCCTTCAAAAAATCAATAAATCCAAGAGCTGGTTTTTTGAAAAGATCAACAAAATAGACACACCACTAGCCAGATTGATTAAAAAGAAAAGAGAGAACAACCAAATAGATGCAATAAAAAATGATAAAGGGGAAATCACCACAGATTCCACAGAAATTCAAACCATCATCAGAGAATATTACAAACAACTCTATGCACATAAACTAGTAAACCTGGAAGAAATGGATAAATTCCTGGACTCCTGTGTCCTCCCAAGCCTAAACCAGGTGGAAGCTGAAACTATGAATAGACCAATAACAAGGTCTGAAGTTGAGGCAGCAATTAAGAGCCTACCTCACAAAAAAACCCCAGGTCCAGATGGGTTCACAGCCGAATTCTACCAGACACACAAGGAGGAGCTGGTACCATTCCTTCTAAAACTATTTCAAACAATCCAAAAAGAGGGAATCCTTCCCAAATCATTTTATGAGACCAACATCATCCTGATACCAAAACCCGGCAGAGACCCAACGAGAAAAGAAAACTTCGGGCCAATATCCATGATGAACATAGATGCAAAACTCTTCAATAAAATATTGGCAAGCCGATTGCAACAGCAAATCAAAAAACTTATTCATCATGATCAAGTAGGATTCATCCCAGGGATTCAAGGCTGGTTCAACATACGCAAGTCTATCAATGTAATTCACCACATAAACAGAACCAAAAACAAAAACCACATGATTATCTCAATCGACGCAGAGAAGGCATTTGACAAAATTCAACAGCCCTTTATGCTAAAAACCCTCAATAAACTCGGTATCGATGGAACGTATCTCAAAGTAATAAAAGCTATTTATGACAAACCAACAGCCAATATCATACTGAATGGGCAAAAACTGGAAGCATTCCCTTTGAAATCTGGTACTAGACAAGGATGCCCTCTCTCACCACTCCTATTTAATATAGTACTGGAAGTTCTAGCCAGAGCAATCAGGCAAGAAAAAGAAATAAAGGGTATTCAAATAGGAAAGGTGGAAGCCAAATTGTCTCTATTTGCAGACGACATGATAGTATACCTAGAAGACCCCATCGCCTCAGCCCAAAAACTCCTGAAACTGATAAACAACTTCAGCAAAGTCTCAGGATATAAAATCAATGTGCAAAAATCACAAGCATTCGTCTACACCAATAACAGACTTAAAGAAAGCCAAATCAAGAGCGAACTGCCATTCGCAATTGCTACAAAAAGAATAAAATACCTTGGAATACAACTCACAAGGAACGTAAGAGACCTCTTCAAGGAGAACTACAAACCACTGCTCAACGAAATCAGAGAGGACACAAACAGATGGAGAAACATTCCATGTTCATGGTTAGGAAGAATTAATATCGTGAAAATGGCTATACTGCCCAAAGTAATTTACAGAATCAACGCTATCCCCATCAAGCTACCATTGACTTTCTTCACAGAACTGGAAAAAACCACCATGAACTTCATATGGAACCAAAAGAGAGCCCGCATAGCCAAGTCAATTCTAAGCAAAAAGAACACAGCGGGGGATATCACACTACCGGATTTCAAACTATACTACAAGGCTACAGTAATCTAAAGAGCATGGTACTGGTACCAAAACAGAGATATAGACCAATGGAACAAAACAGAGGCACCGGAGGCAACACAACATACATACAACTATACAATCTTTGATAAACCTGACAAAAACAAGCAATGGGGCAAGGATTCCATGTTTAACAAATGGTGTTGGGAAAACTGGCTAGCCATGTGCAGAAAGCAGAAACTGGACCCCTTCCTGACACCTTACACTAAAATTAACTCCAGATGGATTAAAGACTTAAACATAAGACCTGGCACCATAAAAACCCTAGAAGGAAATCTAGGCAAAACTATCCAGGACATAGGAGTAGGCAAGGACTTCATGAACAAAACACCAAGAGCATTGGCAACAAAAGCCGAAATAGACAAATGGGACCTAATCAAACTCCACAGCTTCTGCACGGCAAAAGAAACAGTCACTAGAGTGGATCGGCAACCAACAGAATGGGAAAAAATTTTCGCAGTCCACCCATCTGACAAAGGGCTGATATCCAGAATTTACAAACAACTCAAGCAGATTTACAGGAAAAAAACAAACAAGCCCATTCAAAAGTGGGCAAAGGATATGAACAGATACTTTACGAAAGAAGACATATATGAGGCCAACAAGCATATGAAAAAATGCTCATCGTCACTGGTCATCAGAGAGATGCAAATCAAAACCACATTGAGATACCATCTCACGCCAGTTAGAATGGCGATCATTAAAAAATCTGGAGACAACAGATGCTGGAGAGGATGTGGAGAAAAAGGAACACTTTTACACTGTTGGTGGGAGTGTAAATTAGTTCAACCATTGTGGAAGACAGTGTGGCGATTCCTCAAGGCCTTAGAAATAGAAATTCCATTTGACCCAGCAATCACATTACTGGGTATATATCCAAACGACTATAAACCGTTCTACTATAAGGACACATGTACACGAATGTTCATTGCAGCACTGTTTACAATAGCAAAGACCTGGAATCAACCCAAATGCCCATTGATAATAGACTGGATTGGAAAAATGTGGCACATATACACCATGGAATATTATGCAGCAATCAGAAATGATGAGTTCGTGTCGTTTGTAGGGACATGGATGAATCTGGAAAACATCATCCTCAGCAAACTGACACAAGAACAGAAAATGAAACACCGCATATTCTCACTCATAGGTGGGTGATGAAAAATGAGAACACATGGACACAGAAAGGGGAGTACTAAACACTGGGGTCTATTGGGGGGAAAAGGGGAGGGCCAGTGGGAGGGGGATGTGGGGAGGGATAGCCTGGGGAGAAATGCCAAATGTGGGTGAAGGGGAGAAGAAAAGCAAAGCACACTGCCATGTGTGTACCTACGCAACTGTCTTGCATGCTCTGCTCATGTACCCCAAAACCTATAATCCAATAAAAAAATTAAAAAAAAAAAAAAAGAAAATGGCTGTGAATATAGTCTGTTAGAAAAAATATACAAAACCTTATTCTACTCTTTCGTAGTATATACACCATCTCAGGTTGCACTCTCATGTAAAATAGAGAAATTCAAATTTTACTGGAATCGAAAAAATCTAAATATTATCTAGGCACCCCAAAGTTAAAAACAAAATCACTCTGAATATAATCTGTCAGAAAAATATACAATGCCCTATTCTACTCAGTTTTGGAGTATATACACCAGCTCCATTTGCTCTCTCATGTAAAATACAGAAATTCTATATTTACGCGAATCAAAAAAAATCTAAATATTATCTAGGCACCCCAAAGTTTAAAGAAAAATTGCTCTGAAGGTAATGTGTCAGACAAAATATACAATGCCCTTTTCTACTCTGTTTTGTAGTATATACACCAACTCAATATGCTCTCTCATATAAAATACCAAATTTCAATTTTACGTGAAGCGAAAAAAATCTAAATAATATCTAGATGCCAAAAGTTAAAAGGAAATGGCTCTGAATATAGTCTGTTATATAAAATATACAATGCCTTATTCTACTTTTTGTAGAGTATATACAGCAACTCAGTATGCTCTCTCATGTAATTAACAGAAATTCTAAATTTACGTGAATCAAAAGAAATCTAAATTTTATCTAGGCACCCCAATGTTTAAAACAAAATTGTTCTGAATATAATCTGTCAGAAAAAATATACAATGCCCTATTCTACTCTGTTTTAAAGTATATACACCAACTCCATATGCTCTCTCATGTAAAATACAGAAATTCTATAAGCGAATCGAAAAAATTCTAGATATAATCTAGACACCCCACTGTGAAAAGCAAAATTGCTCTTAATATTATTTGTCAGGTAAAATATACAATTCCCTTTACTTCTCTGTTTTGTAGTATATACACCAACTAAATATGCTCTCACATGTAAAATACAGAAATTCTAATTCTTCCCAAATTGAATAAGTGTAAATATTATCTAGGCACCCCAATGTTAAAAACAAAATTGCTCTTAATACAATCTGTCAGAAAATATATACAATGCCCTATTCTACTCTGTTTTAAAGTATATACACCAACTCCCTATGCTCTCTCATGTAAAATACCGAAATTCTAATTTTACGCGAGTCAAAAAAAATCTAAATAATATCTAGGTGCCCCAACGTTAAAAGAAAATGGCTCTGAATACCGTCTGTTAGAAAAAATATACAATGCCTTATTCTATTCTGTTTTGGAGTATATACATCAACTCAGTATGCTCTCTCATGTAAAATACAGAAATTCTAATTTTACATGAATCGAAAAAAATCTAAATATTATCTAGGCACCCCAATGTTTAAAACAAAATTTCTCTGAATATGATCTGTCGCAATAATTATACAATGCCCTATTCTACTCGGATTTGGAGTATATACACCAACTCAGTATGCTCTCTGATGTAAAATACAGAAATTCTATATTTAAGCAAATCGAAAAAAATCTAAATATTATCTAGGCACCCCAATGTTAGAAGCAAAATTGCTCTGAATATAATCTGTCAGAAGAAATATACAATGCATTTTTCTACTCTGTATTGTAGTATATACACGAACTCAATATGCTCTGTCATGTAAAATACAGAAATTCGATTTCCACCGGAATCGAAAAAATCTAAATATTATCTAGGCACCCCAATGTTAAAAGCAAAATTGCTCTGAATATAATCTGTCAGAAAAAATATAAAATGCCCTATTCTACGGTGTTTTAAAGTATATACACCAACTCCATATGCTCTCTCATGTAAAATAAAGAAATTATAATTTCACCCGAATCGAAATAATCTAAATATTATCTAGGCACCCCAATGTTAAAATGAAAATTTCTCTGAGTATCATCTGGCAGAAAAAATATACAATGCCCTATTCTACTCGGTTTTGGAGTATGTAAACCAACTCAGTATGCTCTCTCATATAAAATACAAAAATTCTATGTTTAAGCGAATCGAAAAAAATCTAAATATTATCTAGGCCCCCCAATATTTAAAGGAAAATTGCTCTTAATATAATCTGTCAAAAAAAACATACAATGCCCTTTTCTACTCTGTTTTGTAGTATATACACCAACTCAATATGCTCTGTCATGTAAAATACTAAAAATTCTAATTCTACCCGAATCGAAAAAATCTAAATATATTCTAGCCACCCCAATGTTAAAAGCAAAATTGCTCTGAATATAATCTGTCAGAAAAAATATACAATGCCCCTTTCTACTCTGTTTTGTAGTATATACACCAACTGAATATGCTCTCTCTTATAAAATACCGAAATTCTAATTTTACGCGAATCGAGAAAAATCTAAATAATATCTAGGCGCCCCAAAGTTAAACGAAAATGATTCTAAATATAGTCTGTGAGAACAAATATAGAATGCCTAATTCTTCTTTGTTTTGGGGTATATACACCAACAGAGTATTCTCTCTCATGTAAAAAAAATGAAATTCTAATTTTACCTGAATCATAAAAAATCTAAATATTATTTAGGCACCCCAATGTTAAAAACAAAATTTCTCTGAAAGTAATATGTCAAAAAAATATACAATGCCCTATTCTACTCTGTTTTAAATTATGTACACCAACTCCATATGCTCTCTCATGTAAAATATAGAAATTCTAATTCTACCCGAATCGCAAAAATCTTAATATTATCTAGGCACCACAATGTTAAAAACAAAATTGCTCTGAATAAAATCTGTCAGAAAAAATATACTATGCCCTTTTCTACTTTGTTTTGTAGTATATACACCAACTCAATATGCTCACTCACGTAAAATACAGAAATTAAAATTTTACACAAATCGAAAAAAATCTAAATAAAATCTAGACGCCCCAAAGATAAAAGAAAATGACTCTGAATATAGTCTGTTAGAAAAGAAAATACATCGCCTTATTCTACTCTTTTTTGAAGTACATACACCAACTCAGTGTGCTCTCTCATGTAAAATACAGAAATTCTAACTTTACGTGAATCAAAAATAATCTAAATATTATCTAGGCACCCCAATGTTAAAAAAAAAATTTCTCTGAATATAATCTGTCAGATAAAATATACAATGCCCTATTCTACTCTGTTTTAAAGTATATACACCAACTTAATATGCACTCTCACGTAAAATACAGTAATTTGATATTTAAGCGAATCGAAAAAAATTTAAATATTATCTAGGCACCCCAATGTTAAAACCAAAATTGCTCTGAATATAATCTGTCAGAACAAATAGACAACGCCCTATTGTACTCTGTTTTAAAGTATATACACCAACTTTATATGCTCTCTCATGTAAAATACAGAAATTCTAATTCTACCCGAAATGAAATTATCTAAATATTATCTAGGCACCACAATATTAAGAAAAAAATCGCTCTGAATATAACCTGTCAGAAAAAATATACAATGCCCTATTCTACACTGTTTTGGAGTATATGCACCACCTCAGTATGCTCTCTCATATAAAATACCAAAATTCTAATTTTACGTGAATCCAAAAAAATCTAAATATTATGTATGCACCCCAACGGTAAGAGCAAAGTTGCTCTCAATATATTCTGTCAGAGAAAATATGTAATGCCCTATTGTACTCTGTTTTGGAGTATATACACCAACTCAGTATGCTCTCTCATGTAAAATACCGAAATTCTAACTTTACGTGAATCAAAAAAAATCTAAATATTATCTAGGCACCCCAAAGCTAAAAGCAAAATTTCTCTGAATGTAATCTTTCAGAAAAAAACTACAATGCCCTATTTTATTCTTTTTTGGTGTATATACACCAACTCAATATGCTCTGACATGTAAAATAACGAAATTACAATTTTACGTGAATCGAAAAAAATCTAAATAATATCTAGGCGCTTCAAAGTTAAAAGAAAATGGCTCTGAATATAGTCTGTTAGAAAAAATATACAATGCCTTATTCTACTCTTTTTTAAAGTATATACAAAAAGTCAGTATGCTCTCTCAGGTTTAATACTGAAATTCTAAATTTACGTGAACCAAAAAAAAATCTAAATATTTTCTAGGCACCCCAATATTAAAACTAAAATTGCTCTGAATATAATCTGTCAGAGAAAATATACAATGACTTATTCTACGCTGTTTTGGAGTATATACACCAACTCTGTATGCTCTCTCATTTAATATACCGAAATTCTAATTGTACGCGAATCAAAAGAAAATCTAAATAATATCTAGGCACCACAAAGTTAACAGAAAATGTCTCTGAATATAGTATATTAGATAAAATACACAGTGCCTTATTGTACTCTGTTGTGGAGTATATACACCAACTCCATATGCTCTCTCATTTAAAATACAGAAATTCTATATTTAAGCGAATCGAAAAAAATCTAAATATTACCTAGGCACCCCAATGTTTAAAGCAAAATTGCTCTGAATATAGTCTGACAGAAAAAATATACAATGTTCTTTTCTATTCCGTTTTGTAGTATATAAAACAACTCAATATGCTCTGTCATGTAAAATACCGAAATTCTAAATTTACGTGAATCGAAAGAAATGGAAATATTATCTAGGCACCCGAATGTGAAAAGCAAAATTGTTTTGAACATAATCTGTCAGAAAAAATATACAATGCCCTTTTCTACTCTGTTTTGTAGTATATACACCAACACAATATGCTCTCTCATGTAAAATACAGAAATTCTAATTTTACGCGAATCTAAAAAAATCTAAATAATATCTAGGTGCCCCAAAGTTAAAAGAAAATGGCTCTTAATATAGTCTGTTAGAAAAAATATACAATGCCTTATTCTACTCTGTTTTGGAGTATATACACCAACTCAATATGCTCTCTCATGTAGAATACCGAAATTCTAATCTTACCCAAATCGAAAAAATCTAAATATTATCTAGGAACTCCAATGTTAAAAACACAATTGCTCTGAATATAATCTGTCAGAAAAAATATACAATGCCCTATTGTACTCTGTTTTGGAGAATATACACCAACTCCATATGCTCTCTCATGTTAAGTACAGAAATTCTATATTTAAGCGAATCGAAAAAAATCTAAATATTATCTAGGCACCCCAATGTTAAAAGCAAAATTTCTCTGAATATAATCGGTCAGAAAAACTATACAATTCCCTTTTCTACTTTTTTTGTAGTATATACACCAACTCAGTATGCTCTGTCATGTAAAATACCGAATTTCTAATTTTACGCGAATCGAAAAAAATCTAAATAATATCTAGGCGCCCCAAAGTTAATACAAAATGTCTATAAATATAGTCTGTTGGAAAAAATATACAATGCCTTATTCTACTCTGTTTTGCAGTATATACACCAACTCAGTATGTTCTCTCATGTAAAATACCGAAATTCAAATTTTACGTGAATCGAAAAAATCTAAATATTATCTAGGCACCCCAATGTTAAAATCAAAATTTCTCTGAATATAATCTGTCAGAAAAAATATACAATGCCCTATTCAACTCTGTTTTGGGGTATGTACACCAACTCAATATGTTCTCTCATGTAAAATATCGAAACTCTCATTTTACACGAATCGGAAAAAATCTGAATAATATCTAGGCGCCTCAAAGTTAATAGAAAATGGCTCTGAATATAGTCTGTTACAAAAAATATACAACGCCCAATTCTACTCTGTTTTGGAGTGTATACACCAATTCAGTATGCACTCTCAAGTTAAATACAAAAATTATAAATTTACCCGAATCGAAAATAATTTAAATATTATCTAGGCACCCCAGTGTCAAAAGCAAAATTGCTCTGAATATAATCTGTCAGAAAAAATATACAATTTCGTTTTCTAATCAGTTTTGGAGTATATACACAAACTCCATATGGTCTCTCATGTAAAATACAGAAATTCTATATTTAAGGGAATCGAAAAAAATCTAAACGTTTTCTAGGCACCCCAATGTTAAAAGAAAAATTGCTCTGAATATAATCTGTCAGTAAAAATATATAATGCACTATTGTACTTGGTTTTGAAGTATATATACCAACTCAGTATGCTCTCCAAGTAAAATACCGAAATTCAAATTTTAGGTGAATCGAAAAAAATCTAAATATTATATATGCACCCCAATGTTAATAGCAAAATTGCTCTGAATGTACTCTGTCAGACAAAATATAAAATGTCCTTCTCTACTTTGTTTTGTAGTATATACACCAACTCAATATGCTCTCTCATGTTAAATACTGGAATTCTAATTTTATGAGAATCGAAAAAAATGAAATAATATCTAGGCGCCCCAAATTTAAACGAAAATGGCTTTGAATATAGTCTCTTAGAAAAAATATACAATGCCTTATTCTACTCTGTTTTGGAGTATATACACCAACTCAGTATACTCTCTCATGTAAAATACCGAAATTCTAATTTTACGTAAATCGAAAATATCTAAATATTATCTAGGCACCCCAATGTTAAAAACGAAATTGCTCTTAATATAATCTGTCAGAAAAAATATAAAATGCTCTATTCTACTCAGTTTTTGAGTATATACACCAACTCTACCTTCTATCTCATGTAAAATAAAGTAATTCTATATTTAATCGAATCGAAAATAATTTAAATATTATCTCGGCACCCCAATGTTAAAAGCAAAATTTCTCTGAATATAATTTGCAAGAAAAAATATACAATGTTTTTTTTCTACTCTGTTTTGGGGTGTATACACCAAATCAATATGCTCTCTCATATAAAATACCGAAATTCTAATTTTACACGAATCTAAATAAATCTAAATATTATCTAGGCGCCCCAAAGTAAAAAGATAATGGCTCTGAATATAGTCTGTTATAAAAAATATACAATGCCTGATTCTTCTATGTTTTGGAGTATATACACCAACACAGTGTGCTCTCTCGTGTAAAATACAGAATTTCTAATTTTACCCAAATCGAAAATATCTATTATCTAGGCACCCCAATGTTCAAAACAAAACTGCTCTGAATACAATCTGTCAGAAAAAATATACAAAGCCCTATTCTACTCTGTTTTTGAGTATATACACCAACTCTACCTGCTCTCTCATGTAAAATACAGAAATTCTATATTTAAGCGAATCGAAAAAAAATCTAAGTGTTATCTAGGAACCCCAATGTTAAAGTAAAATTGCTCTGAATGTAATCTGTCAGAAAACAATACAATGCCCTATTCTTTTCTTTATTGGAGTATATACACCAACTCAGTATTCTCTCTCATGTAAAATACCAAAATTGTAATTTTACGTGAATCGAAAAAATCTAAATAATATCTAGGAGCCCCAAACTTAAAAGAAGATGGCTCTGAATATAGTCTGTTAGAAAAAATATACAATGCCTTATTCTACTCTGTTTTGGAGAATATACACCAACTCAGTATGCTCTATCATGTAAAATACAGAAATTATAATTTTACCGAAATCGAAAAAATCTAAATATTATTCAGTCAACCCAATGTTATAAACAAAATTGCTCTGAATATAATATGTCGGTAAAAAATAGAATGCCCTATTCTACTCTGTTTTGCAGTATATACACCGACTCCATATGCTCTTTCATCTAAAATACAGAAATTCTATATTTAAGCGAATCGAAAGATATCTAAATATTATCTAGGCACCCTAATGTTAAAAGCAAAATTACTCTGAATATAATCTGTCAGAAAAAATATACAATGCCCTTTTCTAATTTGTTTTGAAATATATACACCAACTCCATATGCTCTCTCAAGAAAAATACAGAAATTCTATTTTTAAGCGAATTGAAAAATATCTAAATATTATCTAGGCACCCCAATGTTAAGAGCAAAATTGCTCTGAATATAATCTGTCAGAGAAAATACACAATGCCATTTTCTACTCTGTTTTGTATTATATATACCAACTCAGTATGCTCTCTCATGTAAAGTACAGAAATTCAGTATTTAAGCGAATCGAAAAAAATTTAAATATTATCTAGGCACCCGAATGTTAAAAGCAAAATTCCTCTGAATATAATCTGTCAGAAAAAATATACAATGCCCTATTCTACTCTGTTTTGGAGTATGTACACCAACTCAATAAGTTCTCTCATGTAAAATACCGAAATTCTTATTTTACGTGAATCAAAAAAAATCTGAATAATATCTAGGCGCCTCAAACTTAATAGAAAATGGCTCTGAATATAGTCTTTTAGAAAAAATATACAATGCCCTATTCTACTTTGTTTTGGAGTATATACACCAACTCAGTATGCACTCTCAAGTTAATACAAAAATAGTAAATTTACCCGAATCAAAAAATATCTAAATATTATCTAGGCACCCCAATGTTAAAAGCAAAATTGCTCTGAATATAATCTGTCAGAAAAAATTACAAATTCTTTTTTTACTCAGTTTTGGAGTACATACACCAACTCCATATTCTTTGTCATGTAAAATACAGAAATTCTATATTTAAACGAATCGAAAAAAATCTAAACGTTATCTAGGCACCCCAATCTTAAAAGCATAATTGCTCTGAATATAATCTGTCAGAGAAAATATACAATGCTTTTTTCTACTCTGTGTTGTATAATATACACCAACTCAATATGCTCTCTCATGTGAAATACACAACTTCTAATTTTACCCGAATCGAAAAAATCAAAATATTATTTAGGCACCTCAATGTTAAAAACAAAATTGCTCTGAATATAATCTCTCATAAAAAATATATAATGCACTATTGTACTCTGTTTTGAAGTATATACAGAAACTCAGTATGCTCTCTCACGTGAAATACCGAAATTCAAATTTTACGTGAATCGAAAAAAATCTAAATATTATATATGCACCCCAATGTTAAGAACAAAATTTCTCTTAATATAATCTGGCAGAAAAATATACAATGCCCTATTCTACTCTGTTTTTGAGTATATACACCAACTCTACCTTCTATCTTATGTAAAATAAAGTAATTCTATATTTAATCAAATCGAAAATAATTTAAATATTATCTAGGCACCCCAATGTTATAAGCAAAATTGCTCTGAATATAATTTGTCAGAAAAAATATACAATGCCCTTTTCTATTCTGTTTTGGGGTGTATACACCAAATCAATATGCTCTCTCATGTAAAATACCGAAATTCTAATTTTACGCGAATCGAAATAAATCTAAATATTATCTAGGCGCCCCAAAGTAAAAAGATAATGGCTCTGAATATAGCCTGTTAGAAAAAATATACAATGCCTGATTCTACTATGTTTTGGAGTATATACACCAACACAGTATGCTCTCTCGTGTAAAATACAGAAATTCTAATTTTACCCGAATCAAAAAAATCTAAATGTTATCTAGGCACCCCAATGTTAAAAGCAAAACTGCTCTGAATATAATCTGTCAGAAAAAAATACAATGCCCTATTCTACTCTGTATTGGAGTATATACACCAACTCAGTATTCTCTCTCATGTAAAATACCGAAATTGTAATTTTACGTGAATCAAAAAACATCTAAATAATATCTAGGCGCCCCAAACTTAAAAGAAAATGGCTCTGAATATAGTATGTTAGAGAAAATATACAATGCCCTATTCTTCCCTGTTTTGGAGTATATAGAGCAACTCAGTATGCTCTCTCATTTAAAATACCGAAATTCTAATTTCACGTGAATCGAAAAAAATCTAAATATTATCTAGGCACCCTAATGTTAAAAGCAAAATTGCTCTGAATATAATCTGTCAGAAAAAATATTCAATGCCCGATTCTACTCTGTTTTGGAGTATATAAACCATCTCAATATGCTCTCTCAAATAAAATACAGAAATTCTATATTTAAGCGAAACGAAAAGTATCTAAATATTATCTAGGCACCCCAATGTTAAAAGCAAAATTGCTCTGAATATAATCTGTAAGAGAAAATACACAATGCCATTTTCTACTCTGTTTTGTATTATATATACCAACTCAGTATGCTCTCTCATGTAAAATACAGAAATTCTATATTTAAGAAAATCGAAAAAAATTTAAATATTATCTAGGCACCCGAATGTTAAAAGCAAAATTCCTCTGAATATAATCTGTCAGAAAAAATATACAACGCCCTTTTGTACTCTGTTTTTAATATATGCACCAACTCAATATTCTCTCTCATGTAAAATACAGAAATTCTAATTTTACCCGATTCGAAATAATCAAAATATTATATAGGCACCCCAATGTTAAAAACACAATTGCTCTGAATATAATCTGTTAGAAAAAATATACAATGCCCTTTTCTACTCTGTTTTTAATATATGCACGAACTCAATATACTCTCTCATGTAAAATACAGAAATTCTATATTTAAGCGAATAGAAAAAAATCTAAATATTTTCTAGGCACGCCAATGTTATAAAAAAAATTGCTCGGAATATAATCTGTGAGAAAAAATATACAATGCCCTATTCCACTCTGTTTTTGAGTATACACACCAACTCCGTATGCTCTCTCATGTAAAATAAAGAAATTCTATATTTAGGCGAATCGAAAAAAAATCTAAATATTATCTAGGCACCCCAATGTTAAAATCAAAATTTCTCTGAATATAATCTGTCAGAAAAAATATACAATTCCCTTTTCTAATTTGTTTTGTAGTATATACACCAACTCAGTATGCTCTCTCATGTAAAATACCGAATTTCTAAATTTACGCGAATCAAAAAAAAAATGTAAATAATATCTAGGCGTCCCAAAGTTAATAGAAAATGTCCATCAATATAGTCTGTTGGAAAAAATATACAATGCCTTATTTTCTCTGTTTTGGAATATATACACCAACTCAGTATGCTCTCTGATGTAAAATAACGAAATTCAAATTTTACGTAAATCGAAAAAATCTAAATATTATCTAGGCACCCCAATGTTTAAAACAATATTTCTCTGAATATCATCTGTCAGAAAAAATATACAATGACGTATTCTACTCTGCTTTGGAGTATGTAAACCAACTCAATTGATTCTCTCATGTAAAATCCCGAAATTCTAATTCTACGTGAATCGAAATAAATGTGAAGAATAGCTAGGCGCCTTAAATTTAATAGAAAATGGCTCTGAATATCGTCTGTTAGAAAAAATATATAATGCCCTATTCTACTTTGTTTTGGAGTATATACACAAACTCAATAGGCACTCTCCTGTAAAATACAGAAATTCTAATTTTACCCGAATCGAAAAAAATCTAATTATTATCTCGGCGCCCCAATGTTAAAAACAAAATTGCTCTGAATACAATCTGTGAGAAAAAATATACAATGCCCTAATCTACTCACTTTTTGAGTATATACACAAACTCTACCTGCTCTCTCATGTAAAATACAGAAATTCTATATTTAAGTGAATCGAAAAAAATCTAAATATTATCTAGGCACCCCAATGTTAAAAGCAAAATTGCTCTGAATATACTCTGTCAGAAAAAAATACAATGCCGTATTCTACTCTGTATTGGAGTATATACACCAACTCAGTATTCTCTCTTATGTAAAATACCGAAATTGTAATTTTACGCGAATCAAAAAAAATCTAAATAATATCTAGGCACCCCAAACTTAAAAGAAAATGACTCTGAATATAGTATGTTAGAGAAAATATACAATGCCCTATTCTACTCTGTTTTGGAGTATATACAGCAACTCAGTATGCTCTCTCATATAAAATACCGAAATTCTAATTTCACGTGAATCGAAAAAAATCTAAATATTATCTAGGCACCGCAATGTTAAGAACAAAATTGCTCTGAATATAATCTGTCAGAAAAAATATACAATGTTCTATTCTACTCTGTTTTGGGGTATATACACCAACTTTATATGCTCTCTCATGTAAAATAGAGAAACTCCATATTTAAGCGAATTGAAAAAAATCTAAATATTATCTAGGAACAACAATGTTAAAAGCAACCTTGCTCTGAATATATTCTGTCAGAAAAAAATACAATGCCCTTTTCTACTCTGTTTTGTACTATATACACCAACTCAATATGCTCTCTTATGTAAAATACTGAAATTCTAATTCTACACGAAACCAAAAAATCTAAATATTATCTAGGCAACCCAATGTTAAAAGCAACATTGCTCTGAATATAATCTGTCAGAAAAAAATATACAATGTTCCATTCTACTCTGTTTTGGAGTATATACACCAACTCAATATGCTCTCTGATGTAAAATAAAAAAATTCTATATTTAAGCATATTGAAAAAATTCTAAATATTATCTAGGCACCCCTTGTCAAAAACAAAATTGCTCTGAATATAATCTGTCAGAAAAAATATACAATACCCTATTCTACTCTGTTTTGGAGTATATACACAAACTCCATATTCTCTCTCATGTAAATTACAGAAATTCTAAATTAAAGTGAATCGAAAAAAATCTAAATATTATCTAGGCACCTCAATGTTAAAAGCAAAATTGCTCTGAATATAATCTGTCAGAAAAAATATAAAATGCCCGATTCTACTCTGTTTTGGAGTATATACACCAACTCCATATGCTCTCTCATGTAAAATACGAAATTCTAAATTTACGTGGTTCGAAAAAAATCTAAACATTATTAGGCACCCGAATATTAAAATCAAAATTGCTCTGAATATAATCTGTCAGAATAAATATACAATGCCCTTTTCTACTCTGTTTTGTAGTATAAAAACCAACTCAATATGCTCTGTCATGTAAAATACAGAAATCTGAATTCCATCGTAATTGAAAAAATGTAATTATTTTCTAGGCACCCCAATGTTAAAACCAAAAGTGCTCTGAATATAATCTGTCAGAAAAAATAGACAATGCCCTATTGTACTCTGTTTTAAAGTATATACACCAACTCCATATGCTCTCTCATGTAAAATACAGAAATTCTAATTCTACCCAAAACGAAATTATCTAAATATTATCTAGGCACCCCAATGTTAAAAGCAAAATTGCTCTGAATAAAATCTGTCAGAAAAAATATACAATGCCCTTTTCTACTCCCTTTTGGAGTATATACACCAACTCAATATGCTCTCTCTTGTAAAATACCGATATTCTAATTTTAGGCGAATCGAAAAAAGTCTAAATAAAATCTACGAGCACCAAAGATAAAATAAAATGGCTCTGAATAGAGTGTGTTAGAAAAAATATACAATGCCTTATTCTACTCTGTTTTGGAGTACATACACCAACTTAGTATGCTCTCTCATGTAAAATACAGAAATTCTAATTTTACGTGTATCGAATAAAATCTAAATATTATCTAGGCACCCCAATGTTAAAAGCAAAATTACTCTGAATATAATATGTCAGAATAAATGTACAATGCACTTTTCTACTTTGTATTCTAGTATATACACCAACCCAATATGCTCTCTCATGTTAAATACAGAAATTCTAATTTTACCCGAATCGAAAAATTCTAAATATTATGTAGGCACCCCAATATTAATCGCAAAATTGCTCTGAATACAATCTGTCAGTAAAAATATACAATGTTCTTTTCTACTCTGGTTTGTAGTATAAACACCAACACAATATGCTCTGTCATGTAAAATACAGAAATTCGAATTCACATTATACGAAAAAATCTAAATATTATCTAGGCACCATAATGTGCCTACCCAAATAGAAATAATGTAAATACTATCTAGGCACCCCTTGTTAAAAACAAAATTGTTCTGAATATAATCTGTCAGAAAAAATATACAATATTCTATTCTACTCTGTTTTGGAGTATATACACCAACTCCATATGCTCCCTCATGTAAAATACAGAAATTCTAAATTTAAGCGAATCGTAAAATATCTAAATATTATCTAGGCACCCCAATGTTAAAAGCAAAATTTCTCTGAATATAATCTGTCAGAGAAAATACACAATGCCATTTTCTACTCTGTGATGTACTATATACACCAACTACATACGCTCTCTCATGTAAAATACAGAAATTCTATATTTAAGCGAATCAAATAAAATCTAAATATTATCTATGCACCCCAATGTTAAAATAAAATTTGCTCTGAATAGAATCTGTCAGAAAAAATATAAGATGCCCTTTTATACTCTGTTTTGTAGTACATACACAAACTCAGTATGCTCTCCCATGTAAAATACAAAAATTCTAATTTTACCCGAATCGAAAAATCTGAATATTATCTAGGAACACTAATGTTAAAAACAAGATTGCTCTGAATATAATCTTTCTGAAAAAATATACAATGCCCTATTCTACTCTGTTTTGAAATATATACACCAACTCAGTATGCTCTTTCATGTAATATACAGAAATTCTAATTTTACACGAATCAAAAATATCTAAATATTATCTAGGTACCCCAATGTTAAATAGAAAATTGCTCTGAATATAATCTGTCAGAACAAATACACAATACCCTATTCTACTCTGTTTTGGAGTATATACACCAATTCCATATGCTCTCTCATGTAAAATGAAGAAATTCTATATTTAAGCAAGTAGAGAAAATTCTACGTATTATCTAGGCAACCAATGTTAAAAGCAAAATTGCTCTGAATATAATCTGTCAGAAAAAATATACAATGCCCTTTTCTACTCCCTTTTGGAGTATATACACCAACTCAATATGCTCTCTCTTGTAAAATACCGATATTCTAATTTTAGGCGAATCGAAAAAAGTCTAAATAAAATCTACGAGCACCAAAGATAAAAGAAAATGGCTCTGAATAGAGTGTGTTAGAAAAAATATACAATGCCTTATTCTACTCTGTTTTGGAGTATATACACCAACTCAGTATGCTCTCTCATGTAAAATATCGAAATTCTATATTTACGCGAATCGAAAATAATCTAAATATTATCTAGGCACCCCAATGTTGAAAGCAAAATTGCTCTGAATATAATCTGTCAGGATAAATATACAATTTCCATTTCTACTTTGTTTTGGAGTATATACACCAACTCAATATGCTCTCTCATGTAAAATACCGAAATTCGAATTTTATGTGAATCGAAGAAAATCTAAATAATATCTAGGGGCCTCAAAGTTAAAAGGAAGTGGCTCTGAATATAGTCCGTTAGAAAAATATACAATGCCTTATTCTACTGTGAACTGGAGTATATACACCAATTCAGTATTGTCTCTCATGTAAAATACAGAAATCTAACTTTTACGTGAATCGAAAAAAATCTAAATATTATCTAGGCACCTTAAAGTTAAAAACAAAATTGCTCTGAATATAATCTGTCAGAAATAATATAGAATGCCCTGTTCTTCTCTGTTTTGGAGTATATACAACAACTCAATATGCTCTCTCATGTGAAATACAGAAATTCTAATTTTATCCGAATCAAAAAAATCTAAATATTATCTAGGCTCCAAAATGTTAAAAGCAAAATTGCTCTGAATATAATCTGTAATAAAAAATATACAATGCCCTTTTCTACTCTCTTTTGTAGTATATATACCAACTCAATATGCTCTCTCCTGTAAAATAACAAAATTCTAATTTTAACCAAATCAAAAAAAATCTAAATAATATCTAGGCGCCCCAAAGTTAAAAGAAAATGGCTCTGAATATAGTCTCTTAGAAAATATATACAATGCCTTATTCTACTCTGTTTTGGAGTATATACACCAACTCAGTATGCTCTCTAATGTAAAATACAGAAATTTTAAATTTACGTGAATCGAAAAATATCTAAATATTATCTAGGCACCACACTGTTAAAAGCAAAATTGCTCCGAATAAAATCTGTCAGAACAAATATACAATGCCCTATTCGACTCTGTTTTGGAGTATATAAACCAACTCCATATGCTCTCTCATGTAAAATACAGAAATTCTATATTTAAGCGAATTGAAAGAAATCGAAATATTATCTAGGCACCCCAATGTTAAAAGCAAAGTTGCTCTGAATATAGTCTGTCAGAAAAAATATACAATGCCCTTTTCTACTGTGTTTTGGTGTATATACACCAACTCAGTATGCTCTCTCATGTAAAATACCGAAATTCTAATTTTACACGAATCGAAAAAAATCTAAATAATATCTAGGCGCCCAAAAGGTAAAAGAAAATGACTATAAATATAGTCTGTTAGGAAAAATATACAATGCCTTATTCTGTTTTGTTTTGGAGTATATACACTAACTCAGTATCCTCTCTCATGTAAAATACAGAAATTCAAATTTTACTCGAATCTAATAAATCTAAATATTATCTAGGCACCCCAATGCTAAAAACAAAATTTCTCTGAATATAATCTGTCAGAAAAAATATACAATGCCGTATTCTACTTTTTTTTGGAGTATATACACCAACTCCATATGCTCTCTCATTTAAAATACAGAGATTCTAATTTTACCCGAATCAAAAAAATCTAAATATTATCTAGGCACCCCAATGTTAAAAAAAAATTGCTGTAAATATAGTCTGTCACAAAAAATATAAAATGCCCTATTCTACTATTTTTTGGAATGTATACACCAACTCCATATGCTCTCTCATGTAAAATAAAGAAATTTTAATTTTACTCCAATGGAAAAAATCTAAATATTTTCTAGGCACCCCAATGTTAAAAACCAAAATGCTCTGAATATAATCTGTCACAAAAAATATACAATGCCTTATTCTACTCTGTTTTGGAGTATATTCACCAACTCAGTATGCTCTCTCTTTTAAAATACTGAAATTCTAAATTTACGTGAATCGAAAAAAATCTAAATACTATCTAGGCACCACAAAGTTAAAGGAAAATAGCTCTGAATATAGTCTGTCAGAAAAAATATACAATGCCCTATTCTACTCTGTTTTGGAGTATATACACCAACTCAGTATGCTCTCTCATGTAAAATACAGAAATTCTATATTTAAGCGAATCAAAAAAAATCTAAATAATATCTAGGCGCCCCAAAGTTAAAAGAAAATGGCTCTGAATATAGACTGTTAGAAAAAAGATACAATGCCCTATTCTCTGTTTTGTAGTATATACACCAACTCAACTCAGTATGCTCTCTCATGTAAAATAGAGAAATTTTAATTGTACCCAAATCGAAAAAATCTAAATATTATCTAGGCTCCCCAATGTTAAAAATAAGATTGCTCTTAATATATTCTGTCAGAGAAAATACACAATGCCCTATTCTCTGTTTTGTAGTATATACACCAACTCAACTAAATATGCTCTCTCTTGTAAAATACAGAAAGTACAATGTTACCCGAATTAATAAAATCTAAATACTACCTAGGCACCCCAAAGTTAAAAACAAACTTGCTCTGAATATACTCTGTCAGAAAAAATATACAATGCTCTATTCTACACTGTTTTGGAGTATATACACCAACTCAATATGCTCTCTCATGTAAAATAGCGAAATTCTAATGTTACGCAAATCGAAAAAAATCTAAACAATATTTCGGTGCCCTAAAGTTAAAAGGAAATGGCTCTGAATATAGTCTGTTATAAAAAATATACAACGCCTTATTCTACTCTGTTATGGAGTGTATACACCAACTCAGTATGCTCTCTCATGTAAAATACCTAAATTCTATCTTTACCCGAATTGAAAAAATCAAAATATTATCTATGCACCCCAATTCTAAAAACAAAATTGATCTGAATATAATCTGTCAGAAGAAATATACAATGCCCTATTCTACTCTTTTTTGGAGTATATACACCAACTCCATATGCTCTCTCATGTAAATTACAGAAATTCTATATTTATGCGAATCGAGAAAACCTAAATAATATCTAGGCACCCCAATGTTAAAAACAAAATTGCTCTGAATATAATTTGTCAGAAAAAATATACAATGCCCTATTCTACTCTGTTTTGGAGTATATACACCAACTCCATATGCTCCCTCATGTAAAATACCGAAATTCTAATTTTACACAAATCGATAAAAATCTAAATATTATCTAGGCGCCCCAAAGTTAAAAGAAAATGGCTCCGAATGTAGTCTGTTCGAAAAAATATACAATGCCTTATTCTACCTTGTTTTGGAGTGTATACAACAACTCAGTATGCTCTCTCATGTAAAATACCGAAATTCTAATTTTACGTGAATCGAAAATAATCTAAATATTATCTAGGCATCCGAATCTTAAAAGAAAAATTACTCTGAATATAATCTGTCAGAAAAAATATACAATGCCCTTTTCTACTCGGTTTTGGATTAAATACACCAACTCAATATGCTCTCTCAGGTAATACCGAAATTCTAATTTTATGCGAATTGAAAAAAATCTAAATAATATCTAGGCACCACAAACTTAAAAGAAAATGGCTCTTCATGTACTGTGTTAGTAAAAATATACAATGCCTTACTCCACTCTGTTTTGGAGTATATACACCAACTCAGTATGTTCTCTCATGGAAAATACAAAAATTCTAATTTACGTAATTCGAAAAAAATCTAAATATTATCTAGGCACCCGAATGTTAAAAACAAAATTTCTCTGAATAAAATCTGTCAGAAAAAATATACAATGCCCTATTCTACTCTGTTTTGGAGTATATACACCAAATCCATATGCTCTCTCATGTAAAATACAGAAATTCTATATTTAAGTGAATTGAAAATAATCTAAATATTATCTAGGCACCCCAATGTTAAAAACAAAATTGCTCTAAATATCATCTGTCAGATAAAATATACAATGCCCTTGTCTACTCTGTTTTTGGAGTATAAACACCAACTCAATATGCTGTCTCATGTAAAATACGGAAATTCTAATTATATGCGAATTGAAAATAATCTATATAATATCTAGGCGCCCCAAAGTTAAAAGAAAATGGCTCTTAATATGGACTGGTAGAAAAAATATACAATGCCTTATTCTACTCTGTTTTGGAGCATGTACACCAACTCACTATGCTCTCTCATGTAAAATAACGAAATTCGAATTTTACGTGAATCGAAAAAAATCTAAATAATATCTAGGGGCCCTAAAGTTAAAAGAAAATGGCTCTAAATATAGTCCGTTAGAAAAAATATAGAATGTTTTATTCTACTCTGTTTATGAGTATATACACCAACTTCGTGTACTCTCTCATGTAAAATACAGAAATTCTAATTTTACCGGAATAGTTAAATCTAAATATTACCTAGGCACCCCAATGTTTAAAACAAAATTGCTCTGTATATAATCTGTCAGAAAAAATATACAATGAACTATTCTACTCTGTTTTCGGGTATATACACCAACTCCACATGCTCTCTCATGTAAGAAACAGAAATTCTATATTTAAGCCAATTGAACCAAATCTAAATATTATCTAGGCACCCCAACATTAAAAGCAAAAGTGCGGTGAATATTTTCGGTCAGAAAGAATATACAATGCCAGTTTCTACTCTGTTTTGTAGTATATAAACCAACTCAATAAGCTCTCTCATGTAAAATAGAGAAATTCGAATTTTACTCGAATCAAAAAAATATAAATATAATCTAGGCACACCAATGTTATAAACAAAATTGCTCTGAATATCATCTGTCAAAAAAATATAGAGTGCCAAATTCTACTCTGTTTTGGAATATATACACCAACTCAGTATACTCTCTCATGTAAAATACTGAAATTCTAATTTTACGTGAATCGAAAAAAATCTAAATATTATCTAGGTACCCCAATATTAAAAGCAAATTTGCTCTGAATATAATCTGTCATAAAAATTATACAATGCCCTTTTTTACTTTGTATTGGAGTATATACACCAACTCAATATGCTCTCTCATGTAAAATACCAAAATTCAAATTTTACGTGAATCAAAAAAAATCTACAAAATATCTAGGCTCCCCAAAGTTAAAAGAAAAAACCTCTGAATATAGTCTGTTAGAAGAAATATACAATGCCTTATTCTACTATCTTTTGGAGTATATACAGGAACTCAGTATGCTCTCTCCTGTAAAATAAAGATATTCAAATTTTACCCAAATCGAAAAAATCTAAATATTATCTAGGAACCCAATGTTAAAAAAAAATTGCTCTGAATATAATCTGTCATAAAAAATATACAACGCCCTATTCTACTCTGTTTTTGAGTATATACACCAACTCTACCTGCTCTCTCATATAAAATACAGAAATTCTATATTTAAGCGAATCGAAAAAATCTAAATATTAACTAGGCACCCCAAAGTTAAACACAAAATAGCTCTGAATATACTCTGTCAGAAAAAATATACAATGCCCGCTTCTACTCTGTTTTCGAGTATATACACCAACTCCATATGCTCTCTCATGTAAAATACAGAAATTCTATATTTATGCGAATCGACAAAAATCTAAATATTATCTACGCACCACAACTTTAAAAGCAAAAGTGCTATGAATATATTCGGTCAGAAAAAATATACAATGCCCTTTTCTACTTTGTTTTGTACTATATACACCAACTCAATATGCTCTCTCATGTAAAATACAGAAATAATAATTTTACCCAAGTCGAAAAAATCTAAACATTATCTAGGCACCCCAATGTCACAAACAAAATTGCTCTGTATATAATCTGTCAAAAAAAATATACAATGCCGTATTGTCCTCTGTTTTTGAATATATACACCAACTCAGTACGCTCTCTCATGTAAAATACCGAAATTCTAATTTTACGTGAATCGAAAAAAATCTAAATATTATCTGGGCACCCCGAAGTTAAAAGCAAAATTTCTCTGAATATAATCTGTCATAAAAATTATACAATGCCCTTTTCTACTCTGTATTGGAGTATATACACCAACTCAGTATGCTCTCTCATGTAAAATACCGAAATTCAAATTTTACACGAATCGAAATAAATCTAAATAATATCTAGGCGACCCAAAGTTAAAAGAAAGTGGCTCTGAATATAGTCTGTTATACAAAATATACAATGCCTTATTCTACTCTGTTTTGGAGTATATACACCAACTCACTATGGTAACTCGTGTAAAATACAGACACAAATTTTCCAGGAATCAAAAAAATCTAAATATTATCAAGGCACCCCAATGTTAAAAACAAAATTTCTCTGCATATAAACTCTCAGAAAAAATATACAATGCCTTATTTTACTCTTTTTTTGAGTACATACACAAACTCTACATGCTCTCTAATGACAAATAGAGGAATTCTATATTTAAGCAAATCAAAAAAAATCTAAATAATATCTAGCTGCCCCAAAGTTAAAAGAAAATGGCTCTGAATATAGTATGTTAGAAAAAATATACAATACCTTATTCTACTATGTTTTGGAGTATATACACCAACTCAGTATGCTCTCCCGTGTAAAATAGAAAATTCTAATTTTACCCGAATTGAAAAAATCTAAATATTATCAAGGCACCCCAATGTTAAAAACAAAATTGCTCTGGATATAAACTCTAAGAGAAAATATACAATGCCCTTTTCTACTCTGTTTTGAGTATATACACCAACTCTACATGCTGACTCATGTAAACTACAGAAATTCTATATTTAAGAGAATAGAAAAAAATCTAAATATTATCTAGGCACCCTAATGTTAAAAAGGAAATTGCTCTCAATATAATCTGTCAGAAAAAATATACAATGCCCTTTTCTACTATATTTTGGAGTATATACACCAACTCAGTATGCTCTCTCATGTAAAATACCGAAATTCTAATTTTACGTGAATCGAAAAAAATCTAAATATTATCTACGCACCCCAATGTCTAAAGCAAAATTGCTCTTAATATAATCTGTCTGACAAAATATACAATGTTTTTTTCTACTTTGTTTTAGAGTGAGTACACCAACTCAATATGCTCTCTCATGTAAAATACCGAAATTCTTATTTCATGCGAATCGAAAAAAATCTAAATAATATTTAGGCACCACAATGATAAAAACAAAATTGCTCTGAATATAATCTGTCTGAAAAAATATACAATGCTTTATTCTACTCTGTTTTGGAATATATAAAACAACTCCATATGCTCTCTCATATAAAATACAGGAATTCTCTATTTAAGCGAATCAAAAACAATCTAAATATTATCTAGGCACCCTAATGTTGAAAACAAAATTACTCTGAATATAATCTGTAAGAAAAAATATACAATGCCCTATTCTATTCTATTTTGTATTATATACACCAACTCCATATGCTGTCTTATGTAAAATACAGAAATTCTAATTTTAGCAAAATCGAAATAAGCTAAATATTATCTAGGCACCCCAATGTTAAAAACAAAAATGCTCTGAATATAATCAGTTAGAAAAAATATACAATGCCCTATTCTACTCTGTTTTGGAGTATGTACACAAACTCAATATGCTCTCTTATGTAAAATAACGAAATTCTAATTTTACGCGAATCGAAACACATCTGAATAATAACAAGGCGTTCTAAAGTTAAAAGAAAATGGGTCTGAATATAGTCTGTTAGAAAAAATATACAATGCCTTATTCTACTCTGTTTTGGAGTATATACACCAGTTCACTATGCTCTCTCATGTAAAATACAAAAATTCTATATATAAGCGAATCGAAAAAAATCTAAATATTATCTAGGCACCCCAGTGTTAAAAGCAAAATTGCTCTGAATATAGTCTGTCAGAAAAAAATACACAATGCCATATTCTACTCTGTTTTGTAGTATATACATCAACTCAATATGCTCTCTCATGTAAAATACAGAAATTCTAATTTTACCCAAAGCAAAAAAATATAAATATAATCTAGGCACCCCTATGTGAAAAACAAAATTGCGTAGAATATAATCTGTCAGAAAAAATATAGAATGCCCTATTCTACTCTGTTTTGGAGTATATACACCAACTCCATATGCTCTCTCACGTAAAATACAGAAATTCTATATTTAAGCTAATCGAAAGAAATCTAAATATTATCTAGGCACCCCAATGTTAAAAGCAAAATTTCTCTGAATATAATCTGTCAGAAAAAATATACAATGCCCTATTCTACCCTGTTTTGGAGTATATACACCAACTCCATACGCTCTCTCAAGTAAAATACAAAAATTCTGTATTTAAGCAAATGGAAAAATTCTAAAAATTATCTAGGCACCCCAATGTTAAAAGAAAAATTGCTCTGAATATATTCTGTCAGAAAAAATATACAATGTCCTTTTCTACTTTGTTTTGGAGTATACACACCAACTCAATATGCTCTCTCATGTAAAATACCGTAATTCTAATTTTACGTGAATTGAAAAAAATAGAAATAATATCTAGGTGCCCAAAATATAAAGGAAAATTGCTCTGAATATAGTCTGTGAGAAAAAATATACAATGCCTTATTCTGCTTTGTTTTGGAGTGTATACACCAACTCAGTATGCTCTCTCATGTAAAATACAGAAATTCTAATTTTACCTAAATCGATAAAATCTAAATATTTTCTAGGCACCCCAAAGTTAAAAACAAAATTTCTCTGGTTAAAATATGTCAGAAAAAATATACAATGCCCTATTCTACTCTGTTTTGGAGTATATACAGCAACTCCATATGCTCTCTCATGTAAAATACAGAAATTCTATATTTAAGCGAATCGAAAATAATCTAAATATGATCTAGGCACCCCAATGTTAAAAGAAAAATTGCTCTGAAAATAATCTGTCAGAGAAAATATACAATGCTTTTTTCTACTTTGTTTTGTAGAATATACACCAACTCAATATGATCTCTCATGTAAAATACAGAAATTCTAATTTTATGCGAATAAAAAAATCTGAATAATAACTAGGCACGCAAAAGTTTAAGGAAAATGGCTCTAAATATAGTCTATTAGAAAAAATATACAATGCCTTATTCTAATTTGTTTTGGAGTATATACACCAACTCAGTATGCTCTCTCATGTAAAATACAGAAATTAGATATTTAAGCAAATCGAAAAAAATCTAAATATTATCTAGGCACCCCAATGTTAAAAGCAAAATTGCTCTGAATATAATCTGTCAGAGAAAATATACAATGCCCTTTTATACTCTGTTTTGTAGTATATACACCAACTCAATATGCTCTCTCATATAAAATACAGAAATTCTAATTTTACCCGAATCGAAATAATCTAAATATATTCTAGGCAACCCAATGTTAAAAGCAATATTTCTCTGAATATAATCTGACAGAAAAAATATAAAATGCACTTTTCTACTCTCTTTTGTTGTATATACACCACCTCAATATGCTCTCTCACGTAAAATACAGAAATTCGAAATTTTACGTGATTCGAAAAAAACTAAATAATAACTAGGCGCCCCAAAGTTAGAAGAAAATGGCTCTGAATATACTCTGTCAGAAAAAACATACAGTGCCTTATTCTACCCTGTTTTGGAGTGTATACACCAACTCAGTGTGCTCTCTCATGTAAAATACTGAAATTCTAATTTTACGGGAATCAAATAAAATCCAAATATTATCTAGGCACCCCAACGTTAAAAACATAATTGCTCTTAATGTAATCTGTCATAAAAAATATACAATGCCATATTCTACTCTATTTTAAAGTATATACACCAACTCAATATGCTATCTCATGTAAAATACAGAAATTCTATATTTAAGTGAATCGAAAAAAATCTAAATATTATCTAGGGACCACAATGTTAAAAGCAAAATTACTCTGTATATAATGTCAGAAAAAACATACAATGTCCTTTTCTACTCTGTTTTGGAGTATATACACCAACTCCATAAGCTCTCTCATGTAAAATACAGAAATTATATATTTAAGCGAATCGAAAAAAATCTAAATACTATCGAGGTACCCCAATGTTAAAAACAAAATTGCTCTGAATATAACCTGTCAGAAAAAATATACAATGCCCTATTCTACTCTGTTTTGAAGTACATACACCAACTCCATATGCGCTCTCATTTAAAATACAGGAATTCTATATTTAAGCGAATCGAAAAAATTCTAAATATTATATAGGCACCCCAATGTTAATAGGAAAATTGCTATGAATATAGTCTGTCTCACGAAATACAAAATGCCCTTGTCTACACTGTTTTGAAATATATACACCAACTCAATATACTCTCTCATGTAAAATACCGAAATTCTAATTTTACGCGAATCGAAAAAAATCTAAATAATATCTAGGCGCCCCAATGTTAAAAGAAAATGGCTCTGAATATAGTCTGTTAGAAAAAATATACAATGCCTTATTCTACTATGTTTTGGAGTATATACACCAACTCAGTATGCTCTCTTGTGTAAAATACAGAAATTCTAATTTTACCCGAATCGAAATGATCTAAATATTATCTATGCATCCCAATGTTAAAAACAAAATTGCTCTGAATATAAACTGTCAGAAAAAATATACAATGTCCTATTCTACTCTGTTTTTGAGTATATACACCAACTCAACCTGTTATCTCATGTAAAATACAAAAATTCTATATTTCAGCGAATCAAAAAAAATCTAAATATTATCTAGGCACCCCAATGTTAAAAGCAAAATTGTTCTGAATATAATCTGTCAGAAAAAATATACAATTTTCTTTTCTACTATGTTTTGGAGTATATAGACCAAATCAATATGTTCTCTCATGTAAAATACCGAAATTTTAATTTTACGTGAATCGAAAATAATCTAAATAATATCTATGCACCCCAAAGTTAAAAGGAAATGGCTCTGAATATAGTCTGTTAGAAAAAATATACAATGCCTTATTCTACTCTGTTTTGGAGTATATACACCACCTCAATATGCTCATGTAAAATACCAAAATTCTAATTTTACGTGAATCGAAGAAAATCTAAATATTATCTAGGCACCTTAATGTAAAAGCAAAATTACTCTGAATATAATCTGTCAGAAAAAATATACAATGCCCTTTTCTACGACGTTTTGGAGTATATACACCAACTCCATATGCTCTCTCATGTAAAATACAGAAATTCTACATTTAAGCGAATCGAAAAAAATCTAAATATGATTTAGGCACCCCAAAGTTAAACACAAAATACCTCTGAATATAATCTGTCAAAAAAAAGATAAAATGCCATATTGTTTTCTGTTTTTGAATATATACACCAACTCAGTATACTCGCTCATGTAAAATACCGATGTTCTAACTTTACGTGAATCGAAAAAAATCTAAACTTTATCTAGGCACCCCGATGTTAAAAGCAAAATTTCTCTGAATATAATCTGTCATAAAAATTATACAATGCCCTTTTCTACTCTGTATTGAAGTATATACACCAACTCAGTATGCTCTCTCATGTAAACTACCGAAATTCAAATTTTACGCGAATCGAAATAAATCTAAATAATATCTAGGCGACCCAAAGTTAAAAGAAAGTGGCTCTGAATATAGTCTGTTAGACAAAATATACAATGCCTTATTCTACTCTGTTTTGGAATATATACACCAACTCAGTATGCTCTCTCATGTAAAATACATAAATTCTAATTTTACCCGAATCGAAAAAATCTAAATACAATCTAGGCACCCCAATGTTAAAAACAAAATTACTCTGAATATAATCTGTCAGAAAAAATATACAATGCCCGATTCTTCTCTGTTTTGGAGTATACACCAACTCCATATGCTCTCTCACTTAAAATACAGAAATTCTATATTTAAGAGACTCGAAAAAAATCTAAAATTTATCTAGGCACCCCTACGTTAGAAACAAAATTGCTCTAAATATAATCTGTCAGAAAAAATATACAATGCCCTTTTCTACTCTGTTTTGTAGTATATACACTATGTCAATATGCTCTCTCATGTAAAATAAAGAAATTCTAAGTTTACGGGAATCGAAAAAATCTAAATATTATCTAGGCACCCCACTGTTACAAGGAAAATTGCTCTGAATATAATCTGTCACAAAAAATATGCAATGTTTTATTCTACTCTGTTTTGGAGTATATACACAAACTCATTATGCTCTTTCATGTAAAATACGGAAATTCTAATTATACGCGAATCGAAAAAAATCTAAATAATATCTAGACTCCCCAACGTTACTAGAAAATGGCTCTTAATATAGACTGTTAGATAAAATATACAATGCCTTATATTACACTGTCTTGGGGTATATACACCAACTCAGTATGCTCTCTAATGTAAAATAACGAAATTCTAATTATATGCGAAACGGAAAAAATCTAAATAATATCTAGGCACCCCAATGATAAAGAAAATGGCTCTAAATATAGTCTGTTAGAGAAAATATACAATGTCTTATTCTACTTTGTTTTGGAATATATAAACCAACTCCACATGCTGTCTCATGTAAAATACATAAATTGTATATTTAAGTGAAAATGTCTCTGAATACAGTGTGTTAGAAAAATATACAATGTTTTATTATACACTGTTTTGGAGTATATACACAAATTTCGTGTACTCTCTCATGTAAAATATAGAAATTCTAATTTTACCAAAATAGTTAAAATATAAATATTACCTAGGCACCCCAATGTTTAAAACAAAATTGCTCTGAATATAATCTGTCAGAAAAAATATACAATGCCCTATTCCACCCTGTTTTGGAGTATATACACCAACTCCATATGCTCTCTCATGTAAAATAAAATTATAAATTTAGGCGAATCGAACAAAATCTAAATAATATCTAGGCACCCCAAAATTAAAAGAAAATGGCTCTTCATGTACTCTGTTAGTAAAAACATACAATGTCTTATTCCACTCTGTTTTGAAGTATATACACCAACTCACTATGCTCTCTCATGTAAAATACAGAAATTCTAATTTTACGTGAATCAAAAAAAATCTCAATATTTTCTAGGCACCCAAAATATTAAAACAAAATTGCTCTGAATATAATCTGTCAGAAAAAATATACAATGCCTTATTCTACCCTGTTTTGGAGTATATACACCAACTCAGTATGCTCTCTCGTGTAAAATAAAGAAATTCTAATTTTACGTGAATTGAAAAAAATCTAAATATTATCTAGGACACCCAATGTTAAAAGCAAAATTGCTCTGAATATAATCTGTCCGAAAAAATATACAATGCCCTTTTCTACTTTGTTTTGGGGTATATACACCAACTCAATATGCTCTCTTATATAAAATACCAAAATTCTAATTTTACACGAATCGAAAAAAATCTAAATAATATCTATGCGCTCCAAAGGTAAAAGAAAATGGCTCTGAATATAGTCTGTTAGAAAAAATATACAATGCCTTATTCTACTCTGTTTTGAAGTATATACACCAACTCACTATGCTCTCTCATGTGAAATACAGAAATTCTAATTTTACGTGAATCGAAAAAAATCTCAATATTTTCTAGGCACCCCAAATTTAAAAACAAAATTGCTCTGTTCTTCTCTGTTTTGGACTATATACACCAACTCAATATGCTCTCTCATGTAAAATACAGAAATCCTAATTTTACCCAAATTAAAAAATCTAAATATTATCTAGCCTCTCAAATGTTAAAAGCAAAATTGCTCTGAATATAATCTGTGAGAAAAAATATACAATGCCCTTTTCTACTCTCTTTTGTAGTATATACAACAACTCAATATGCTCTCTCACGTAAAATAACGAAATTCTATTTTTACACGATTTGAAAATAATCTAAATAATACTAGGCGCACTAAAGTTAAACTAAAATGCCTCTGAATACAGTCTGTTAGAAAAAATATACAATGACTTATTCTACTCTATTTTGGAGTATATACACCAACTCAGTATGCTCTCTCATGTAAAATATAGAAATTCTAATTTTACCCAAATCGAAAAAATCTAAATATTATCTAGGCACCCCAGTGTTAAAAGCAGAACTGCTCTGAATATAATCTGTCAGAAAAAATATACAACGCCCTATTCTACTCTGTTTTAGAGTATTTAGACCAACTCCATATGCTCTCTCATGTAAAATACAGAAATTCTATCTTTAAGCGAATCGAAAAAATCTAAATATTACCTAGGCACCCCAATGTTAAAAACAAAATTGCTCTGAATATAATTTGTAAGAAAAAATGTAAAATGCCCTTTTCAACTGTGTTTTGGAGTATATACACCAACTCAATTAGCTCTCTCACGTAAAATACAGAAATTCTATATTTAAGCGAATCAAAAAAATTCTAAATATTATCTAGGCACCCCAATGTTAAAAAAAAATTGCTCCAAATATACTTTGTCAGAAAAAATATACAATGCCCTATTCTACTCTGTTTTGGAGTGTATACACCAACTCCATATGCTCTCTCATTTAAAATACAGGAATTCTATATTTAAGGGTATCGAAAAAAATCTAAATATTATCTAGGCACCCCAATGTTAAAAGCAAAATTGCTCTGAATATAATCTGTCAGAAAAAATATACAATGCCCTTTTCTACTCTGTTTTGGAGTATATACACCAACTCAATATGCTCTCTCATGTAAAATACCGAAATTCTAATTAAACACGAATCAAAAAATAATCGAAATAATATCTAGGCGCCCCAAAGTTAAAAGAAAATGGCTCTGAATATCGTCTTTTAGACAAAATATACAATGCTTTATTTTATTCTGTTTTGTAGTATATACACTAACTAAGTATGCTCCCTCATGTAAAATACTGAAATTCTAATTTTTCCCGAATTGAAAAAAATCTAAATATTATCTAGGCACCCAAATGTTAAAAACAAAATTTCTCTTAATATAATCTGTGAGAAAAAATATACAATGCACTATTCTACTCTATTTTGGAGTATATACATTAACTCAATATGCTCTCTCATGTAAAATACAGAAATTCTATATTTAAGCGAATCGAAAAAATTCTAAATCTTATCTAGGCACCCAATGCTAAAAGCAAAATTGCTCTTTAAAAAATCTGTCAGAAAAAATATACAATGCCCTATTCTACTTTGTTTTGGAGTATATACACCAACTCAGTATGCTCTCTCATGTAAAATACCGAAATTCTAATTTTACGTGAATCGAAAATAATCTAAATATTATCTAGGCACCCCAATGATAAAATCAAAACTGCTCAGAATATAATGTATGAGAAAAAATATACAATGCCCTTTTCTAATCTGTTTTGGAGTATATACACCAACTCAATATGCTCTCTCATGTAAATTACCGAAATTCTAACGTTACGCGAATCAAAAAGAATCTAAGTAATATCTAGGCGCCCCAAAGTTAAAAGAAAATGTCTCTAAAAATAGTCTGTTATAAAAAATATAAAATTCCTTATTCTACTCTGTTTTGGAGAATATACACCAAGTCAATATGCTCTCTGATGTAAAATACAGAAATTCTAATTTGACATGAATCTAAAAAAATTCTAAATATTATCTAGGCACCCGAAGGTTAAAAGTACAATTGCTCTGAATAAAATCTGTCAGAAAAAATATACAATGCCCTTTTCTACTCTGTTTTGGTGTATATACACCAGCTCAATATGCTCTCTCATGTAAAATACCGAAATTCTAATTTTACGTGAATCGAAAAAAATATAAATAATATCTAGGCGCCCCGAAGTTAAAAGAAAATGGCTCTGAATATAGTGTGTTAGAAAAAATATACAATGCCTTATTCTAATCTGTTTTAAAGTATATACACCCACTCTGTATGCTCTCTCATGTAAAATACCAAAATTCTAATTTTAACAAACCGAAAATATCTAAATATTATCTAGGCACCCCAATGTTAAAAACAAAAATGCTCTGCATATAATCTCTCAGAAAAACTATACAATGCCCTATTCTACTCTGTTTTGGATTATATACACCAGCTCGATATGCTCTCTCATTTAAAATACAGAAATTCTATATTTAAGCGAATCGAAAAAATTCTAAATATTATCTAGGCTCCCCAATGTTGAAAGCAAAATTCCTCTGAATATAATCTGTCAGAAAAAATATACAATGCCCGTTTCTACTCTGTTTTGGAGTATATACACCAACTCAATGTGCTCTCTCATGTAAAATACCAAAATTCTAATTTTATATGAATTGAAAACAATCTAAATAATATCTAGGCGCCCCAAAGATAAAAAAGAAAGTCTCTGAATATAGTCTGTTAGAAAAAATATACAATGCCTTATTCTACTCTGATTTCAAGTATATACACCAACTCTGTATGCTCTCTCATGTAAAATACCAAAATTCTAATTTTACGTGAATCAAAAAAAATCTAAATGTTATCTAGGCACCCCAATATTAAAAGCCAAACTGCTCTAAATATAATCTGTCAGAAAAAGTATAGAATGCCGTTTTCTACTCTGTTTTGGAGTATATACAACAACTCAATATGCTCTCTCATTTAATATACCGAAATTCTAATTTTATGAGAATAAAAACAATCTAAATAATATCTAGGCGTTTCTAAGTTACAAGAAAATGGCTCTGAATATAGTCTGTTATTAAAAATATACAATGCCTTATTCTAATCTGTTTTGGAGTATATAAACCAACTCAGTTTGCGCTCCCATGTAAAATACAGAAATTCTAATTTTACCCGAATCGAAAAAATCTAAATAATATCTAGGCACCCCAATGTTAAAAGCAAAATTGCTCTGAATATAATCTGTCACAAACAATATAAAATGCCCTTTTCTACTCTGTTTTGTAGTATATACCACCACTTAGTATGCTCTCTCATGTAAAATAAAAAAATTCTAATTTTAACCGAATTGAAAAAATCTAAACATTATCTAGGCACCCCAACGTTAAAAGCAAAATTGCTCTGAATATAGTCTGTCAGAAAAAATATACAATGCCCGATTCTACTCTGTTTTGGAGTATATACCGAAAATCCATATGCTCTCACATTTAAAATACAGAAATTCTATATTTAAGCGAATCGAAAAAAATCTAAATATTATCTAGGCACTTCAAGGTAAAACAAAAAATTTCTGGGAAGGTAATCTGTCAGAAAAAATATACAATGCCTTTTTGTACTCTGTTTTGGAGTACATACACACACTCAGTATGCTGTCTCATGTAAAATACCGAAATTTTAATTTTACCTGAATCGAAAAAAATCTAAATAATATCAATTCACTTCAAATTTAAAAGAAAATAGCTCTGAATATAGTCTGTTAGATGAAATATACAATGCCTTACTCTACTATGTTTTGGAGGATATACACGAACTCAGTATGCTCTCTCGTGTAAAATACAGAAATTCTAATTTCACCCGAATTGAAAAAATCTAAATATTATCTAGGCACCCCAATGTTAAAAACAAAATTGCTCTGAACATAATGTGTCAGAAAAAATATACAATGCAGTTTCCTACTTTGTTTTGGAGTACATACACCAACTCCATATGCTCTTTCATGTAAAATACAGAAATTCTAATGTTACGAGAATCGAAAAATATCTAAATAGTATCTGGGCACCTATTGTTAAAATCAAAATTGCTCTGAATAAAATCTTCCAGAAAAAATATACAATGCCATTTTCTACTATGTTTTAGAGTATGTACACTAACCCAATATGCTCTCTCATGTAAAATACAGAAATTCTAAATTTACGCTAATCAAATAAAACATAAATATTATCGAGACACCCCAATGGTAGTAGCAAAATTGCTATGAATATAATCTGTCAGAAAATATATACAATGCTTTTTCTACTCAGTTTTGGAGTATATACACCATCTCAATATGCTCTCTCATGTAAAATACCAAAATTTTAATTTACGCGAATTGAAAAAAATCTCAATATTATCTAGCCACCTCAAGGTTAAAATAAAAATTGCTCTGAATATAATCCGTCAGAAAAAAAACACAATGCCCTTTTCTACTCTGTTTTGGACTATATACAACAACTCAATATGCTCTCTCATGTAAAATACGAAAATTCTAATTATACGCGAATCAAAACAAATCTAAATATTATCTAGGCATCCCAATTTTAAAAGAAAAATTTCTCTGAATATAATCTGTCAAAGAAAATATACAATTCCTTATTCTACTCCGTTTTGGAGTATACACACCAACACAGTATGCTCTCTCATGTAAAATACAGAAATTCTAATTGTACCAGAATCAAAAAAATCCAAGTATTACCTAGGCACCCCAATGTTAAAAACAAAATTGCTCTTAATATATTCAGTCAGAAAAAATATACCATGCGCTATTCTACTCTGTTTCGGAGTATATACACCAACTCGATATGCTCTCTCATGTTAAATTCAGAAATTCTATATTTAAGTGAATCGAAAAATATCTAAATATTATCTAGGCACCCAAATGTTAAAAACAATATTTATCTGAATATAATCTGTCAGAAAAAATATACAATGCCCTTTTCTACTCTGTTTTGGAGTATATACACCAACTCCATATGCTCTCTCATGTTAAATTCAGAAATTCTATATTTAAGTGAATCTAAAAAAATCTAAATGTTATCTAGGCACCCCAGTGTTAAAAGAGAAATTGCTCTGAATATAATCTGTCAGAAAAAATATACCATGCCCTATTCTACTCTGTTTTGGAGTATATACACCAACTCAGTATGCTCTCTCATGTAAAATACAGAAATTCTAATTTTACACCGAATAGAAAAAGTCTAAATATTATCTAGGCAGCCCAATGTTAAAAGCAAAATTGGTCTGAATACAATCTGTCAGAAATAATATACAATGCCCTTTTCTACTCTGTTTTGGAATATATAAACCAACTCAATATGCTCTATCATGTAAAATACCGAAATTCTAATTTGACGCAAATCGAAAAAAATCTAAATAATATCTAGGTGCTCCAAAGGTAAAAGAAACCGGTTTTCAATATAGTATGTAAGACAAAATATACAATGCCTTATCCTACTGTATTTTGGAGTATATACACCAACTCAGGATGCTCTCTCATGTAAAATACAGAAATTCTAATTTTACCCGAATCGAAAAAATCTAAATATTATCTAGGCACCTCAGTGTAAAAAAGGGAATTGCTCTGAATATAATCTGTCAGAAAAAATCTACAATGCCCTATTCTACTCTGTTTTGGAGTATATACACCAACTCCATATGCTCTCTCATGTAAAATACAGAAATTCTATATATAAGCGAATCGAAAAAAATCTAAATATTATATACGCACCCCAATGTTAAAAGAAAAATTAGTCTGAATATAATCTGTCAGAAAAAATATACAATCCCCTTTACTTTTGTGTTTTGTAGTATATACACCGACTCCATATGTTCTCTCCTGTAAAATACAGAAAATCTATATTTAAGTGAATCGAAAAAAATCTAAATATTATCTAGGCACCCCAATGTTAAAAGCAAAATTGCTCGTAATATAATCTGTCAGAATAAATATACCGTGCCCTTTTCTACTCTGTTTTGCAGTATATACACCAACTCAATATGCTCTCTCATGTATACTACCGAAATTCTAATTTTACGCAAATCGAAAAAAATCTAAATAATATCTAGGTGCCCCAAAGTTAAAGGACAATGGCTCTGAATATAGTCTGTTAGAGAAAATATAAAATGCCTTATTCTACTTTGTTTTGGAGTATATACACCAAAGCAGTATGCTCTCCGATGTAAAATACAGAAATTCTAATTTTACGTGTATCGAAAGAAATCTAAATATGATCTAGGCACCCCAATGTTAAAAACAAAATTGATCTGAATATAACCTGTCAGAAAAATTATACAATGCCCTATTCTACTCTGTTTTGGAGTATATACACCAACTCAGTATGCTCTCTCATGTAAAATACAGAAATTCTATATTTAAAACATCGAAAAAAATCTAAATATTATCCAGGCACCCGAACGTTAAAAGCAAAATTGCTCTGAATATAATCTGTCAGAAGAAATATACAATGCCCTTTTCTACTCTGTTTTGGAGTATATACACCAACTCAATATGCTCTCTCATGTAAAATACAGAAATTCTAATTTTACCCAAATCGAAAATATCAAAATATTATCTAGGCACCCCAATGTTAAACGCAAAATTGCTCTGAATGTAATCTGTCAGAAAAAATATAAAATGCCCTTTTCTACTGTGTTTTGTAGTATAAACACCAAGTCAATATGCTCTGTCATGTAAAATACAGAAATTCGAATTCCACCGGAATCGAAAATATCTAAGTATTATCAAGACACCCTAATGTTAAAAGCAAAATTGCTCTGAATATGATCTGTCAGAACGAATATACAATGCCCTATTCTACTCTGTGTTAAAGTATATACACCAATTCCATATGCTCTCTAATGTAAAATACAGAAATTCTAAATTTAAGCGAATCGAAAAAAATCTAAATATTATCTAGGCAACCCAATGTTAGAAAAAAAATCGCTCTGAATATAATCTGTCAGAAAAAATATACAATGTTCTATTCTACTCTGTTTTGGAGGATATACACAAACTTAGTATGCTCTCTTATGTAAAATACCGAAATTATAAATTTAAATGAATCGAAAAAAACGTAAATATTGTCTAGGCTCCCCAATGTTAAAAACAAAATTGCTCTGAGTGAAATCTCTCAGAAAAATTATACAGTGCCCTTTTCTACTCTTTTTTCTAGTATATACACCAACTCAATATGCTCTCTCATGTATAGTACCGAAATTCTAATTTTACGCAAATTGACAAAATCTAAATAATATCTAGGTGCCCCAAAGTTAAAGGAAAATGGCTCTTAATATAGTCTGTTACAGAAAATATAAAATGCCTTATTCTACTCTATTTTGGATTATATACACCAACGCAGTATGCTCTTTCATGTAAAATACAGAAATTCTAATTTTACGTGTATCGAAAGAAATCTAAATATTATCTAGGCACCCCAATGTTAAAAAAAAATTGCTCTGAATATAACCTGTCAGAAAAATTATACAATGCCCTATTCTACTCTGTTTTGGAGTATATACACCAACTCAGTATACTCTCTCATGTAAAATACAGAAATTCTATATTTAAAAGAATCGAAAAAAATCTAAATATTATCCAGGCACCCGAATGTTAAAAGCAAAATTGCTCTGAATATAATCTGTCAGAAGAAATATACAATGCCCTTTTCTACTCTGTTTTGCAGTATATAAACCAACTCAATATGCTCTCTCATGTAAAATACAGAAATTCTAATTTTACATGTATTGAAAGAAATCTAAATATTATCTAGGCACCCCAATGTTAAAAACAAAATTGCTCTGAATATAACCTGTCAGAAAAATTATACAATGCCCTATTCTACTTTGTTTTGGAGTATATACACCAACTCAGTATGCTCTCACATGTAAAATACAGAAATTCTATATTTAAAAGAATCGAAAAAAATCTAAATATTATCCAGGCACCCGAATGTTAAAAGCAAAATTGCTCTGAATATAATCTGTTAGAAGAAATATACAATGCCCTTTTCTACTTTGTTTTGGAGTATATAAACCAACTCAATATGCTCTCTCATGTAAAATACAGAAATTCTAATTTTACCCAATTCGAAAGAATCTAAATATTATCTAGGCACCCCAATGTTAAACGCAAAATTGCTCTGGATATAATCTCTCAGAAAAAATATACAATGTTCTTTTCTACACTGTTTTGTAGTAGAAACACCAACTCAATATGCTCTGTCTTGTAAAATACAGAAATTCGAATTCCACCGGAATCGAAAAAATCTAAGTATTATCAAGGCACCCCAATATACAAAGAAAAATTGCTGTGAATATTATCTGTCATAAAAAATATACAATGCCCTATTCTACTCTGTTTTGGAGTATATACACCAACTTCATATGCTCTCTCATGTTAAATACAGAAATTCGATATTTAAGCGAATCGAAAAAATCTAAATATTATCTAGGCACGCCAATGTTAGAAACAAAATTGCTCTGAATATAATCTGTCAGAGAAAATATACAATGTTCTATTCTACTCTGTTTTGGAGTATATACACAAACTCAGTATGCTCTCTCATGTAAAATACCAAAATTATAATTTTAAATGAATCGAAAAAAATGTAAATATTATCTAGGCTCCCCAATGTTAAAAACAAAATTGCTCTGAATGAAATCTGTCAGAAACAATATACAATTCCCTTTTCTACTCTGTTTTGTACTATATACACAACTTCCATATGCTCTCTCATGTAAAATACAGAAATTCTAATTTTACACAAATCGAAAAAATCTAAACAATATCTAGGCGCCTCAAAGTTAAAAGAAAATGTCTCTGAATATAGTCTGTTAGAAAAAAATAGAATGCCTTATTCTACTCAGTTTTGGAGTATATATACCAACTCAATATGCTCTCTCATGTAAAATAGTGAAATTCTACTTCTACCCAAATCGACAAAACCTAAATATTATCTATGCACCCCAATGTTAAAAACAAAATTGCTCTGAATATAGTCTGTCAGAAAAAATATACATTGCCCTATTCTAATCTGTATTAAAGTATATAAACCAACTCCATATGCTGTTTCATGTAAAATAAAGAAATTCTATATTTCAGCGAATCGAAAAAAATCTAAATATTATCTAGGCACACGTATGTTTAAAGCAAAGTTGCTCTGAATTTAATCTGTCAGAAAAAATATACAATGCCCTTTTCTACTCGGTTTTGTAGTATAAACACCAACTCAATATGCTCCGTCATGTAAAATACAGAAATTCTAATTCTACCCGAATCGAAAAAATATAAATATTATTTAGTCAACCCAATGTTAAAAACAAAATTGCTCTGAATATAATCTGTCAGAAAAAATATACAATGCCCTATTCTACTCTGTTTTGTATTATATATACAAACTCAATATGCTCTTTCATGTAAAACACCGAAATTCTATATTTAAGCGAATCGAAAAATATCTAAATATGATCTAGGCACCCCAATGTTAAAAGCAAAATTTCTCTGAATATAATCTCTCAGAGAAAATACACAATGCCATTTTCTACTCTGTTTTGTAGTATATACAACAACACAATATGCTCTGTCATGTAAAATACAAAAATTCTAATATTATCCGAATCGAAAAAATTTAAATATTATGAAGGCACGCCAATGTTAAAAACAAAATTGCTCTGAATATAATATGTCAGAAAAAATATACAATGCCCTATTCTACTCAGTTTTGGAGTATATACACCAACTCAGTATTGTCTCTCATGTAAAATACAGAAATTCTAATTTTACCCGAATTGAAAAAATCTAAATATTATGTAGGCACGCCAATGTTAAAGAAAAAATTGCCCTGAATATAATCTGTCAGAAAAAATATACAATGCCCTTTTCTACTCTGTTTTAAAGTATATACACCAACTCAGTATGCTCTCTCATGTAAAATACCGAAATTCTAATTTTACCCAAATCGAAAATATCAAAATATTACGTAGGCACCCCAATGTTAAAAACAAAATTGCTCTGAATATAATCTGTCATAAAAAATATACGACGCCCTATTCTACTTTGTTTTGGAGTATATACACCAACTCAGTATGGTCTCTCATGTTAAATACCGAAATTCTAATTTTACCAGTATCGAAAATATCTAAATATTATCTAGGCACCCCAATGTTAAAAACAAAATTTCTCTGAAGATAATCTGTCAGAAAAAATATACAATGCCCTATTCTACACTGTTTTGGAGTATATACAACAACGCAGTATGCTCTCTACGTTAAAATACAAAATTCTAAGTTTATGCGAATCGTAAAAAATCTAAATAATTTCTAGGCGCCCCAAAGTTACAAGAAAATGGCTCTGAATGCAGTCTTTTGGAAAAAATATAAAATGCCTTGTTCTACTCTGTTTTAGTGTATATACACCAACTCAGTATGCTCTCATGTAAAATGCAGAAATAATACTTTTACCCAAATCGAAAAAATCTAAATATTATCTAGGCAACTCAATGTTCAAAACAAAATTCCTCTGAATATAATGTGTAAAGAAAATATACAATGCCCTATTCTATTCTTTTTTGGAGTATATACAACAACTCAGTATGCTCTCACATATAAAAATACCGAAAATCTAATTTTACGTGAATCAAAATAATGTAAATATTATCTACGCAACCCAATGTTAAAAACAAAATTGCTCTGAATATAAACTTTCAGAAATAATATACAATGCCCTATTCTACTCTGTTTTTGTGTATATGCACCAACTCAACGTGCTCTCTCATGTAAAATACAAAAATTCTGTATTTAAACGAATCGAAAAAATTCTAAATATTATCTAGGCACCCGCATGTTAAAAGCAAAATTGCTCTGAATATAATCTGTCAGAAAAAATATACAATGCTTTTTTCTACTCTTTTTTGGAGTATATACACCAAATCAATATGCTCCCTCATGTAAAATACCGAAATTCTAATATTACGTGAATCAAAAAAAAATCTAAATGATATCTATGTGCTCCAAAGTTATAAGAAAATGGCTCTGAATATAGTCTGTTAGAAAAAATATACAATGCCTTATTCTACTGTTTTTGAGTATACACACCAACTCAATATGCTCTCTCATGTAAAATACCGAAATTCTAAATGTATGTGAACCGAAAAAAATCGAAATATTATGTAGGCACCCTAATGTTAAAAGCGAAATTGCTGTGAATATCATTTGTCAGAAAAAATATACAATGTTCTATTCTACTCTGTTTTGTAGTATATACACCAACTCAATATGCTCTCTCATGTAAAATAAAGAAATTCTAATTTTAGGCGAATCGAAAAATATCTAAATAATATCTAGGATCGCAAAAGTTAAAAGAATATGGCTATGAATATAGTCTGTTAGAGAAAATATACAATGCCTTATTCTACTCCGTCTTTTAGTATATACACCAACTCACTATGCTCTGTCATGTAAAATAGAGAAATTCTAATTTTACCGGAATTGAAAAAATCTAAATATTATCTAGGCAATCCAGTGTTAAAAGCAATATTGCTCTTAATATAATCTGACAGAAAAAATATAAAATGCCATTTTCTACTCTCTTTTGTACTATATACAAGACCTCAATATGCTCTCTCACGTAAAATACAGAAATTCGAAATTACGTGAATCTAAAAAAATTTAAATATTATCTAGGCACACCAAAGTTAAAAGCAAAATTGCTCTGAATATAATCTGTCAGAAAAAATATACAATGCCCTATTCTACTCTGTTTTGGAGTATATACACCAACTACATATGCTCTCTCATGTAAAAAACAGAAATTGTATATTCAAGCGAATAGAGAAAAATCTAAATATTATATAGGCAATCCAATGTTGAAAGCAAAATTGCTCCGAATATAATCTGTCAGAAAAAATATACAAATCCGTTTTCCACTTTGTTTTGGAGTATATACACCAAATCAATATGCTTTGTCTTTTAAAATAAAATTATAATTTTACGCGAATCGAGAAAAATCTAAATAATATCTAGGCGCCTCAAAGTTAAAAGAAAATGGCTCTGAATATAGTCTGTTAGAAAAAATATACAATGCCTTATTCTACTCTGTTTTGGAGTATATACAACAACTCAGTAATCTCTCTCTTGTAAAATAACGAAATTCTAATTTTACCCGAATCAAATAACTCTAAATAATATATAGGCGCCCCAAAGTTTAAAGAAAATGGCTCTGAATATAGTCTGTTAGAAAAAATATACAATGCCTTATTCTAATCTGTTTTAGAGTATATACACCAACTCAGTTTGCTCTCTCATGTAAAATACCGAAATTCTAATTTTATCCGAATCGAAAACATCTAAATATTATCTAGGCAACATAATGTTAAAAACAAAATTTCTCTGAATATAATCTGTCTGACAAAATGTACAATGCCCTATTCTACTCTTTTTTGGAGCATATAAACCAACTCCATATGCTCTCTCATGGAAAATACAGAAATTCTATATTTAAGCGAATCGAAACAAATCTAAATATCATCTAGGCACCCCAATGATAAAAAAAAATTGCTCTGAATATAATGTGTCTGAAAAAATATACAATGCCCTATTCTACTCTGTTTTGGAGTATATACAACAACTCAATATACTCTCTCATGTAAAATACCAAAATTCTAATTTTATGCTAATCGAAAAAATTCTAAATAATATATAGGCGCCCCAAAGTTAAAAGAAAATGGCACTGAATATATTCTGTTAGAAAAAATATACAATGCTTTATTCTACTCTGTTTTGGAGTATATACACCAAATCAGTATGCTCTCTCACATAAAATACCAAAATACGAATTTTACCCGATTCAAAATAATTTCAATATTATCTACGCACCCCAATGTTAAAAACAAACTTGCTCTGAATATAATCTGTCAGAAAAAATATACAATGCCCTATTCTACTCTGTTTTGGAGTACATACACCAACTCCATATGGTCTCTCATGTAAAATACTGAAATTCTATATTTAAGCGAAGCGAAAAAAATCTAAATATTATCTAGGCACCCGAATGTTAAAAGCAATATTACTCTGAATATAATCAATTAGAATAAATATATAATGCCCTATTCTACTCTGTTTTGGAGTATATACACCAACTCCATATGCTCTCTCATGTAAAATACCGAAATTCTAATTTTACGCAAATGGAAAAAAACCTAAATAATATCTAGCCACCCCATAGTTAAAAAAAATGGCTCTTAATATAGTCTGTTAGAAAAATATATACAATGTTTTATTCTACTCTCTTTTGGAGTATATACACCAACTAAGTGTGCTCTCTCATGTAAAATACCAAAATTCTAATTTTACCCGAATCTAAAAAATCTAAATATTATCTAGGAACCCCAATGTTAAAAACAACATTGCTCTGAATATAATCTGTAAGAAAAAATATACAATGCCCTATTCTACCCTGTTTTGGAGTATATACACCAACTCAGTACGCTCTCTCCTGTAAAATTCCGAAATTCTAATTCTACGTGAATCGACAAAAATCTAAATATTATCTAGGCACCCGAAGGTTATAAGCAAAATTGCTCTTAATATAATGTGTAAAAAAAAATATACAATGCCCTTTTCTACTCTGTTTTGGAGTATATACACCAACTCAATATGCTCTCTCATGTAAAACACAGAAATTCTAATTTTACCCAAGTCGAAAAAATCTAAATATGATGTAGGCACCCCAATGTTTAAAACAAAATTGCTGTGAATATAATCTGTCAAAAAAAAATACACAATGCCCTCTTCTACTCTGTTTTGGAGTATATACACCAACTCAATATGCTCTCTCATGTAAAATACCGAAATTCTAATTTTACGTGAATCGAAAAAAATCTAAATATTATCTAGGCACTTCAATGTTTAAAGAAAAATTGCTCTGAATATAATCTGACTGACAAAATGTACAATGTCCTTGTCTAATCTGTTTTGGAGTGTATACACCAACTCAATATGCTCTCTCATGTAAAATACGGAAATTCTAATTTTATGCGAATCGAAAAAAATGTAAATAATATCTAGGCACCCCAATGATAAAAACAAAAATGCTCTGAATATAATCAGTCAGAAAAAAATATACAATGCCCTATTCTACTCTGTTTTGGAGTATGTACACCAACTCAATATGCTCTCTCATGTAAAATACCGAAATTCTTATTTTATGTGAATCGAAAAAAATGTAAATAATATCTAGGCACCCCAATGATAAAAACAAAATTGGTCTGAATATAATCAGTCATAAAAAATATACAATGCCCTATTCTACTCTGTTTTGGGGTATATAAAACAATTCCATATGCTCTCTCATATAAAATACAGAAATTCTATATTTAAGCAAATAGAATAAAATCTATATATTATCTAGGCACCCTAATGTTGAAAGAAAAATTGCTCTGAATAAAATCTGCCAGAAAAAATATACAATGCCCTATTCTACTCTATTTTGTAATATATACACCAACTCCATATGCTCTGTTATGTAAAATACAAAAATAGTAATTTTAGCAGAATCGAAAAAATATACATATTATCTAGGCACCCCAATGTTAAAAACAAAAATGCTCTGAATATAATCAGTCAGAAAACATATACAATGCCCTATTCTACTCTGTTTTGGAGTATGTACACCAACTCAATATGCTCTATCATGTAAAATACCGAAATATTAATTTTACGTGAATCGAAAAAAATCTGAATAATATCAAGGCAACCCAAAGTTAAAAGAAAATGGGTCTGAATATAGTCTGTTAGAAAAAATATACAATGCCTTATTCTACTCTGTTTTGGAATATATACACCGGTTCAGTATGCTCTCTCATGTAAAATACAAAAATTCTATATTTAAGCGAATCGAAACAAATATAAATATTATCTAGGCACCCCAATGTTGAAAGCAAAATTGCTCTGAATATAGTCTGTCAGAAAAAATATACAATACCCTGTTCTACTCTGTTTAGAAGTATATACACGAACCCCATATGCTCTCTCATGTAAAATACCAAAATTCTATATTTAAGCGAATAGAAAAAATCTAAATACAATCAAGACACCACACTGTTAAAAGCAAAATTGCTCTGAATATAATCTCTCAGAAAAAATATACAATGCCCTTTTCTCCTCTGTTTTGGAGTTTATGAACCAACTCCAAATGCTCTCTCATGTAAAATACCAAATTTCTATATTTAAGCGAATTGAAATAAATATAAATATAATCTAGGCACCACTATGTTAAAAGCAAAATTGCCCTGAATATAATCTTTCAGACAAAATATAAAATGCCCCTTCCTACTCTCTTTTGGCGTATATACACCAACTCAATATGCACTCTCATGTAAAATACCGAAATTCTAATTTTACGTGAATCGATAAAAATCTAAATATTTTTCAGGCACCACAATATTAGAAGCAAAATTCTTCTGAATATCATCTGTCAGAGAAAATATACAATGCCGTCTTCTACTCTGTTTTAGAGTATATACACCAACTGAGTATGCTCTCTCATGTAAAATACCAAAACACTAATATTACGTGAATCAAAATAAAATCTAAATATTTTCCAGGCACCACAATGTTAAAAGCAAAATTCCTCTGAATATAATCTGTCAGAAATAATATACAATGCTCTCTTCTACTCTGTTTTTGAGTATATACATTAACTCAATATGCTCTCTCATGTAAAATAGCGTAATTCTAATTTTACGGGAATCGAAAATTCTAAATAATATCTAGGCACTTCAAAGTTAAAAGAAAATGGCTCTGAATATAGTCTGTTAGAAAAAATAAACAATGCCTTATTCTAAACTTTTTGGGAGTATATGGACCAACTCAGTGTGGTCTCTCATGTAAAACACAGAAATTCTAATTTTACCTGAATCGAAAAAATCTAAATATTATCTAGGCATTCCAATGTTAAAAACAAAATTGCTCTGAATATAATCTGTCAGAAAAAATATACAATACCCTTTTCTACTCTGTTTTAGAATATATACACCAACTCAATATGCTCTCTCATGTAAAATACCAGAATTCTAATTTTACACGAATTGAAATAAATCTAAATAAAATCTAGGCACACCAAAGTTAAAAGAAAATGGCTCTGAATATAGTCAGTTAGGAAAAATATAGAATGCTTTATTCTACTCTATTTTGGAGTATATACACCAACTCAGTATGCTCTCTCATGTAAAATAACGAAATTTTAACTTACCCGAATCGAAAAAATCTAAATATTATCTAGGCACACCAATGTTAAAAAGAAAATTGCTCTGAATATAAACTCTCATAAAAAATATACAATACCCTATTCTACTTTATTTTTGAGTATATACACCAACTCTACATGCTCTCTCATGTAAAATACAGAAATTTTATATTTAAGTGAATCAAAAATAATCTAAATGATATCTAGGTTCCCCAAAGTTCAAAGAAAATGGCATGGAATATAGTATGTGAGAAGAAAATATACAATGCCTTATTCTACAATGTTTTGGAGTATATACACAAACCCAGTATGCTCTCTCGTGTAAAATACAGAAATTCTAATTTTACCCAAATCGAAAAAATCTAAATATTATCAAGGCACCCCAATGTTAAAAACAAAATTGCTCTGAATATAAACTTTCAGAGAAAATATACAATGCCCTATTCTACTCTGTTTCTGAGTATATACACCAACTCTACATGCTCTCTCATGTAAAATACAGAAATTCTGTATTTAAGCGAATCGAAAAAAATCTAAATATTATCTAGGCACCCCAATGTTAAAAACAAAATTGCTCTGAATATAATCTGTCAGAATAAAAATATACAATGCCCTATTCTACTCTGTTTTGGGGTATATAAAACAACTCCATATGCTCTCTGATATAAAATACAGAAATTCTATATTTAACCGAATCGATAAAAATATAAATATTATCTAGGCACCCCAATGTTAAAAGCAAAATTGCTCTGAATATAGTCTGTCATAAAAAATATACAATGCCATTTTCTTCTCTGTTTTGTAGTACATACATCAACTTAATATGCTCTCTCAGGTAAAATGCAGAAATTCTAATTTTACCGGAATTGAAAAAATCTAAATATAATCTAGGCACCCCTATGTAAGAAACAAAATTGCGATGAATATAATCTGTCAGAAAAAATATAGAATGTCCTATTCTACTCTGTTTTGAAGTATATACACCAACTCCATATGCTCTCTCATGTAAAATACAGAAATTCTATATTTAAGCAAATTGAAAGAAATCTAAATATTATCTAGGCACCCCAATATTAAAAGCAAAATTGCTCTGAATATAATCTGTCAGGAAAAATATACAATGCCCTATTCGACTCTGTTTTGGAGTATATACACCAACTTTATATGCTCTCTCATGTAAAATACAAAAATTCTGTATTTAAGCGAATGGAAAAAAATCTAAAAATTATCTAGGCACCCCAATGTTAAAAGAAAAATTGCTCTGAATATAATCTGTCAGAAAAACTATACAATGCCTTTTTCGAATCTGTTTTGAAGTATATACAGCAAGTTAATATGCTCTCTCATGTAAAATATTGAAATTCTGATTTTACACGAATCAAAAAAATCTAAATAATATCTAGGCGCCCCAAAGTTAAAAGAAAATGGCTCTGAATATAGTCTTCTAGAGAAAATATACAATGCTTTATTCTACTTTGTTTTGGAGTATTTACACCAACTCAGTGTGCTGCCTCATGTAAAATACTGAAATTCTAAATTTTCCCGAATCGAAAAAAATCTAAATATTATGTAGGCACCCCAATGTTAAAAACAAAATTGCTCTGAATATAATCTATCAGAAAAAATATACAATGCCCTATTCTACTCCGTTTTGGAGTATATACACAAACTACATACGGTCTCTAATGTAAAATAAAGAAATTCTCAATTTAAGCGAATCGAAAAAAATCTAAATATTATCTAGGCACCCCAATGTAGAAAGCAAAATTGCTCTGAATATAATCTGTCATAAAAAAGATACAATGCTCTTTTCTACTCTTTTTTGGAGTATATACACCAAATCAATATGCTCTCTCATGTAAAATACAGAAATTATAAATTTAAGAGAATCGAAAAACATCTAAATATTATCTAGGCACCCCAATGTTAAAAACAAAATTGCTCTGAATAAAATCTGTCAGAAAAAATATACAGTGCCTTATTCTACTCTGTTCTGGAGTACAAACACCAACTCCATATGTTCCCTCATGTAAAATACAGACATTCTATTTTTAAGCGAATCTAAAAAAATCTAAATATTATCTAGGCACCGCAATGTTAAAAGAAAAATTTCTCTGAATATAATCTGTCAGAAAAAATATACAATGCCCTTTTCTACTCTGTTTTAGAGTATATACACCAACTCAATATGCTCTCTCATGTAAAATACCGAAACTCTAATTTTACGCGAATCGAAATAAATCTAAATAATAGCTAGGCACTCCAAAGTTAAAAGAAAATGGCTCTGAATATAGTCAGTTAGAAAAAATATACAATGCCTTATTGTACTCTGTTTTGGAGTAAATACACCAACTCCGCATGCTCTCTCATGTAAAATACAGAAATTATAATTTTACCCAAATCAAAAAAATCTAAATATTATCTAGGCACCCCAATGTTAAAAACAAAATTGCTCTGATTATAATCTGTCAGAAAAGATATAAAATGCCCTTTTCTACTCTGTTTTGGATTATATACACCAACTCCATATGCTCTCTCAAATAAATTCCAGAAATTCTATATTTAAGCGAAGCGAAAAAAATCTAAATATTATCTGGGAACCCTAATGTTGAAAGCAAAATTGCTCTGAATATCATCTGTCAGAAAAAATATACAATGCCCTATTCTACTCTATTTTGTAATATATACACCAAATCCGTATGCTCTCTTATATAAAATACAGAAATTCTAATTTTAGAAGAATCGAAAAAATCTAAATACTATCAAGGCACCCCTATGTTAAAAGCAAAATTGCTCTGAATATAATCTGTCAAAAAAAATATACAATGCCCTTTTCTACTCTGATTTGGATTATATACACCAAATCCTTATGCTCTCTCATGTAAAATAAAGAAATTCTATATTTAAGCAAATCGAATAAAATCTAAATAATATCTAGACGCCACAAAGTTAAAAGAAAATGGCTCTGAATATAGTATGTTAGAAAAAATATACAATGCCTTATTCTACTATTTTTTGGAGTATATACACCAACTCACTATGCTCTCTCGTGTAAAATACAGAAATTCTAATTTTACCCGAATCGAAAAAATCTAAATATTATCTAGGCACCCCAATGTTAAAAGCAAAATTGCTCTGAATATAATCTGTCAGAAAAAATATAAAATGCCCTTTTCTACTCTGTTTCGGATTATATACACCAACTCCATATGCTCTCTTATGTAAAATACAGAAATTCAATATTTAAGCGAATCGAAAAAATCTAAATATTATCTAGGCACCCCAATGTTAAAAACAAAATTTCTCTGAACATAATCTGTCAGAAAAAATATACAATGCTCTATTCTACTCTCTTTTGGAGTATATACACCAACTCCATGTGCTCTCTCATGTAAAATACAGAAATTTTTTATTTAAGTGAATCAAAAAAATCTAAATAATATCTATGCACAACAAACTTAAAAGAAAATGTTTCAGAACATAGTCTGTTAGTAAAAATATACAATGCTTTATTCTTCTATGTTTCTGTGTATATACACCGACTCAGTATGCTCTCTCATGTAAAATACAGAAATTCTAATTTTACACGAATCGAAAAAATCTAAATATTATCTAGGCACCCCAATGTTAAAAACAAAATTGCTCTGAATATAAACTGTCAGAAAAAATTTACAATGCTTTATTCTACTCTGTTTTTGAGTATATACACCAACTCTACCTGCTCTCTCCTGTAAAATACAGAAATTCTATATTTAAGCGAATCGAAAAAAATCTAAATATTATTTAGGCACCCCAATGTTAAAAAAAATTGCTCTGAATATAATCAGTCAGAAAAATATAGAATGCCCTCTTCTACTCTGTTTTGGAGTATGCACACCAAATCAATATGCTCTCTCATGTAAAATACCAAAATTCTAATTTTACGCGAATCGAAAGAAATCTAAATAATATCTAGGCATGCCAAAATTAAAAGAAAATCGCTCTGAATATAGTCTGTTAGTGAAATTATACAGTGTTTTATTCTACTCGGATTTGTAGTATATACACCAACACAATATTCTCTCTCATGTAAAATACCGAATTTCCAGATTTATGTGAATTGAAAAGAATCTAAATATTATCTAGGCACCACAATGTTAAAAGCAAAATTGCTCTCAATATAAACTGTCAGAAACAATATACAATGACTTATTCTACTCTGTTTTAAAGTATATACACCAACTCACTATGCTCTCTCATGTAAAATACAGAAATTATAATTTTACCCGAATCGAATAAATCTAAATATTATCTAGGCATGCCAATGTAAAAAAAAAATTGCTCTGAATGTAATCTCTCAGAAAAAATATACAATACCTTATTCTACTGTGTTTTGGAGTAAATACACCAACTCAGCATGCTATCTCATGTAAAATACCGAAATTCGAATCGAAAAAAATCTAAATATTATCTAGGCACCCCAATGTTAAAAGCAAAGTTGCTGTGAATATAATCTGCCAAAAAAAATATACAATGCCCTTTTCTACTCTGTTCTGTAGTATATACACCAACTCAATATGATCTCTCGTGTGAAATACAAAAATTCTAATTTTACCCGAATCAAAAAAATCTAATATTATCTAGGCACCCCAATGTTAAAAGCAAAATTGCTCTGATTATAATCTGTCAGAAAAAAATATACAATGCCCTTTTCTACTCTCTATTGGAGTATATATACCAACTCAATATGCTCTCTCATGTATAATACCCAAATTCTAATTTTACGCGAATCGAAAAAAATCTAAATAATATCTAGATGCTCCAAAGGTTAAAGAAAATGCCTCTGAATGTAGTCTGTTATATAAAATATACAATGCCTTATTCTACTCTTTTTTGGAGCAAATACACCAACTCAGTATGCTCTCTCATGTAAAATACAGAAATTCTAATTTTACCAGAATCGAAAATATCTAAATATTATCTAGGAAGCCGCATGTGAAAAGCAAAATTGCTCTGAATATTATCTGTCAGAAAAAATATACAATGCCCTATTCTACTCTGTTTTGGAGTATATACACCAACTCCATATGGTCTCTCATGTAAAATACAGAAATTCAATATTTAAGCGAATCGGAAAAAATCTAAATATTATCTAGGCACCCCAATGATAAAAGCAAAATTGCTCTGAATATTATCTGTCAGAACAAATATACAATGCCCTTTATTACTCTGTTTTGTAGTATATACACAAACTCAATATGGTCTCTCATGTAAAATAACCAAATTCTAATTTTACTCGAATTCAAAAAAATCTAATTAATATCTAGGCACTCCAATGTTCAAAGCAAAATTGCTCTGAATATAATCTATCAGAAAAAACATACAATGCCTTATTCTACTCTGTTTTGGAGTATATACACCAACTCAGTATGCTCTCTCATGTAAAATAACGAAATCCTAATTTTACGTGAATCGAAAATAAGGTAAATATTATCTAGGCACCGCAATGTTAAAAATAAAATTTCTCTAAATATACCCTGTCAGAAAAAAATATAATGCTCTTTTTTACTCTTTATTAAAGTATATACACAAACTCAATATGCTCTCTCATGTAAAATACCGAAATTCTAATTTTACGCTAATTGAAAAAAATTTAACAATATCTAGGCGCCTGAAATTTAAAAGAAAATGGCTATGAATATAGTGTGTTAGAAAAAAATATACAATGCCTTATTCTACTCTGTTTTGGAGTATATACACCAACTCAGTATGCTCTCTCTTGTAAAATACAGAAATTCTATATTTAAGCGAATCGAAAAAAATCTAAATATTGTCTAGGCACACCAATGTTAAAAGAAATATTTCTCTGAATATAATCTGTCAGAATAAATATACAATGCCCTATTCTACTCTGTTTTGGAGTTTATACACCAACTCCATATGCTCTCTCATGTAAAATACAGAAATTCTATATTAAAGCAAATCAACAAAAATCTAAATATTATATAGAAACCCCAATGTTCAAAGTAAAATTGCTCTGAATATAATCTGTCAGAAAAAATATACAATGCCCTTTTCGACTCTGTTTTGGAGTATATACACCAATTCCATATGGTCTTTTATGTAAAATACACAAATTCTAATTTTACCAGAATCGAAAAAATCTAAATAATATCTAGGCGCCCCAAAGGTAAAAGAAAATGGCTCTGAATATAGTCTGTTAGACAAAATATACAATGTCTTATTCTCCTCTGTTTTGGAGTATATACCCCAACTGAGTATGCTCTCTCAGGTAGAATACCGAAAAAATAATTTTACGTGAATCAAAAAAAATCGAAATATTATCTAGACACCTCAATGTTGAAAACAAAATTACTCTGAACATAATCTGTCATAAAAAATATACAGTGCCGTATTCTACACTGTTTTGGAGTATATACACCAACTCAGTATGCTCTCTCATGGAAAATACCGAAATTCTAAGTTTACATGAATCGAAAAAAATCTAAATAGTATCTTGGCACCCCAACCTTACAAGCAAAATGGCTCTGAATATAATCTGTTGGAACAAATATACAATTCCTTATTTTACTATGTTTTGGAGTATATACACCAACTCACTATGCTCTGTCATGTAAAATAAAGAAATTCTAATTTTAAACGAATTGAAAAAATCTAAATATAATCTCGGCACTTCAATGTTAAAAAAAATTGCTCTGAATATAGTCTGTCAGATAAAATATACAATGCCCTATTCTACTCTGTTTTGGAGTATATACACCAACTCCATTTGCTCTCTCATGTAAAATACAGAAATTCTATATTTAAGCGAATTGAAAAACATCTAAATATTATCTACGCACCCCAATGTTAAAACCAAAATTGCTCTGAATATATTCTGTCAGAAAAAATATACAATGCTCTTTTCTACTCTGTTTTGTAGCATATACACCAACAAAATATGCTCTCTCATGTAAAATACCAAAATTCTAATTTTACACGAATGGAAAAAAATCTAAATAATATCTAGGCACCCGAAATTTAAAGAAAATGGCTATGAATAAAGTCTGTTAGAAAAAATATACAATGCTTTATTCTACTCTGTTTTGGAGTATATACACCAACTCAATATGCTCTCTCATGTAAGAAACAGAAATTCTAATTATACGTGAATTGAAAAACATCTAAATATTATCTAGGCACCCAAATGTAGAAACCAAAATTGCTCTGAATATACTCTGTCAGAGAAAATATACAATGCCCTGTTCTACACAGTTATGGTGTATATACACGAACTCCATATGCTCTCTCATGTAAAATACAGAAATTCTATATTTAAGCGAATCGAAAAAAATCTAAATATTTTATACTTACCCCAATGATAAAAACAAAATTGCTATGAATATAATCTGTCAGAAAAAAATAAAATGCCCACTCTACTCTGTTATGAAGTATATACACCAACTCCATATGCTCTCCCATGTAAAACACAGAAATTCTATATTTAAGCGAATCGAAAAAAACATTAATATTATCAAGGCACGCCAATGTTAAAAGCAAATTTTCTCTGAATCTAATCTGTCAGAAAAAACATACAATGCTTTTTTCTACTCTGTTTTGGAGTATATAGACCACCTCAATATGCTCTCTCATGTAAAATACAGAAATTCTAATTTTACACGAAAATAAAAATCTAAATAATATCTAGGCTCCCCAAAGTTAAAAGAAAATGGCTCTGAATATAGTCTGTTAGAAAAAACATACAATGCCTTATTTTACTCTGTTTTGGAGTATATACACCAACTCAGTATACTCTCCCATGTAAAATATCGAAATTCTAATTTTACCCAAATCGAAAATATCTAAATATTATCCAGACACCCAATTGTTAAAATCAAAATTGCTCTGAATATAATGTCAGAAAAAATATACAATGCCCTATTCTACTCTGTTTTGGAGTATATACACCAACTGCATATGCTCTCTCATGTAAAACACAGAAATTCTATATTTAAGCGAATCTAAAAAAATCTAAATATAATCTAGGCACCCAAATGTCAAAAGCAAAATTGCTCTAAATATAATCTGTCAGAGGAAATATACAATGCCCTTTACTACTCTGTTTTGCAGTATATACACAAAATCAATATGCGCTCTCGTGTAAAATACAGAAATTCTAATTTTACCTGAATCGAAAAAATCTAAATATTATTTAGGCACCCCTATGTTAATAACAAAATTTCTCTGAATATAAATTGTCAGAAAAAATATACAATGAACTATTCTACTCTGTTTTTCAGTATATACACCAACTCTACCTGCTCTCTCATGTAAAATACAGTAATTCTATATTTAAGCGAATCGAAAAAAATCTAAATATTATCTAGGCACCCTAATGTTAAAAACAAAATTGCTCTGAATATAATCAGTCACAAAAAATATAGAATGTCCTTTTCTACTCTGTTTTGGAGTATATAAACCAACTCCATATGCTCTCTCATGTAAAATGGAGAAATTTTGAATTTAAGCGAATCCAAAAATATCTAAATAATATCTAGGCACCCCCAAACTTAAAATAAAATGTCTCTGAATATAGTCTGTTAGAAAAAATATACAATGCCTTATTCTATTATGTTTTGGAGTATATACACCAACTAAGTGTGCCCTCTCGTGTAAAATACAGAAATTCTAATTTTACCCGAATCGAAAAAATCTAAATATTATCTAGGCACCACAATGTTAAAACCAAAATTGCTCAGAATATAAACTTTCAGAAAAAGTTTACAATATCTTATTCTACTCTGTTTTTCAGTATATACACGAACTCAGTATACTCTCTCATGTAAAATATCGAAATTCTAATCTTACACGAATCGAAAAAATCTAAATATTATCTATGCACCCCAATGTTAAAATCCAAATTGCTCTGAATATAATGTCAAAAAAATATACAATGCCCTATTCTACTGTGTTTTGGAGTATATACACCAACTGCATATGCTCTCTCATGTGAAACACAGAAATTCTATATTTAAGCAAATCGAAAAAAATCTAAATATTATCTAGGCACCCCAATACTGAAAGCAAAATTGCTCTGAAACTAATCTGTCAAAAAATATACAATTCTCTATTCTACTCTGTTTTGTAGTATATACACCAAATCGATATGCGCTCTCATGTAAAATACCGAAATTCTAAATTTACGTGAATCGAAAAAAATCTAAATATTATCTAGGCACGCCAATGTTAAAAGCAAAATTTCTCAGAATATAATCTGTCAGAAAGAATACACAATGCCCTTTTCTACTCTGTTTTGGAGTATATACACCAACTCAGTTTGCTCTCTCATGTAAAATACAGAAATTGTAATTTTAGATGAATCGAAAAAAATTTAAATCTTATCTAGGCACCCCAATGTTAAAAACAAAATAGCTCTGAATATATTCTGTCATAAAAAATATACAATCCCGTATTGTACTTTGTTTTGCAGTATATACATCAACTCCATATGCTCTCTCAGATAAAATGCAAAAATTCTATATTTAAGCAAATCGAAAAAAATCTAAATATTATCTAGGCATCCCAATGTTAAAAACAAAATTTCTCTGAATATAATCTGTCAAAAAAATATACAATCCCGTATTCTACTCTCTTTTGGACTATATAAACGAACTCAATATTCTCTCTCATGTAAAATACAGAAATTCTATATTTAAATGAATCGAATGAAATCTAAATATAATCTAGGCACCCAAATGTTAAAAGCAAAATTGCTCTGAATATAATCTGTCAGAAAAAATATACAATGCCCCTTTCTACTCTGTTTTGGAGTATATACACCAAATCAATATGCTCTCTCATGTAAAATAATGAAATTCTAATTTTACACAAATCGATAAAAATCTAAATAATATCTATGCGCTCCAAAGATAAAAGAAAATGGCTCTGAATATAGTCTGTTAGAAAAAATATACAATGCCTTATTCTACTCTGTTTCGGAGTATATAAACCAACTTAGTGTGCGCTCTCGTGTAAAATACAGAAATTCTAATTTTACCCGAATTTAAAAAATCTAAATATTATTTAGGCACCCCAATGTTAATAACAAAATTTCTCTGAATATAAAGTGTCAGAAAAAATATATAATGCCCTATTCTACTCTGTTTTTGAGTATATACACCAACTCTACCTGCTCTCTCATGTAAAATACAGAAATTCTATATTTAAGCGAATCGAAAAAAATCTAAATATTATCTAGGCACCTCAATGTTAAAAGCAAAATTGCACTGAATATAATCAGTCAGAAAAAATGTAGAATGCCCTTTTCTACTCTGTTTTGAAGTATATACACCACCTCAGTATGCTCTCTCATGTAAAATACCGAAATTAGAAATTTACACGAATCGAAAAAAATCTAAATAATATCTAGGCGCCCCAAAGATAAAGAAAATGGCTCTGAATATAGTCTGTTAAAGAAACTATACAATGTTTATTCTACTCTGTTTTGGAGTATATACACAAACACAATATGCTCTCTCATGTGAAATACCGAATTTCTAATTTTACTTGAATTGAAAAAAATCTAAATATTATCTAGGCACCACAATGTTAAAAGCAAAATTGCTCTGAATATAATCTGTCAGAAACAATATACAATGACTTATTCTACTCTGTTTTGGAGTATATACACCAACTCAGTATGCTCTCTCATGTAAAATACAGAAATTATAATATTACCCGAATCGAAAAAATCTAAATATTATCTAGGCACCCCAATGTAAAAAACAAAATTGCTCTGAATGTAATCTGTCAGAGAAAATATACAATGCCCTTCTTTACTCTGTTTTGGAGTATATACACCAACTCCATATGCTTTCTCATGTAAAATACAGAAATTGTATATTTAAGTCAATAGAAAAAATATAAATATAATCTAAGCACCCCAAAGTTAAAAACAATATTGCTCTTAATATAATCTGTCAGAGAAAATATACAATGCCCTTCTTTACTCTGTTTTGGAGTATATACACCAACTCCATATGCTCTCTCATGTAAAATACAGAAATTCTATATTTAAGCGAATCTAAAAAAATCTAAATATTATCTAGGCACCCCAATGTTAAAAACAAAAGTCTCTGAATATAATCTGTCTGAAGAAATATACAGTCCCCTATTCAACTCTGTTTTGGAGCATATACACCAACTCAATATGCTCTCTCATATAAAATACCAAAATTCTAATTTTATGTGAATCAAAAAAAATCTAAATATTTTCTATGCATCCCAAAGTTAAAAGAAAAATTGCTCTGAATTTGATCTGTCATAAAAAATATACAATGCCCTTTACTACTCTGTTTTGCTGTATATACACCAACTCAATATGCTCTCTCATTTAAAATACCGAAATACTAATTTTACACTTATCGAAAAAAATCTAAATATTATCTAGGCTATCCAAAGTTAAATAAAAATAACTCTGAATATCGTCAGAGAGAAAAAAATATACAATGCCTTATTCTACTATGTTTTGAAGTATATACACTAACTCACTATGCTCTCTCGTGTGAAATACAGAAATTCAAATTTTACCTGAATCGAAAAAATCTAAATATTATCAAGGCACCCCAATGTTAAAAGCAAAATTGCTCTGAATATAATCTGTCAGAAAAAATATACAATGATCTTTTCTACTCTCTATTGGAGCATATATACCAACTCAATATGCTCTCTCATGTAAAATACCCAAATTCTAATTTTACATCAATCGAAAAAAATCTAAATAATATCTAGGCGCTCCAAAGTTAAAAGAAAATGACTCTGAAAATAGTCTGTGAGAAAAAATACACAATGCCTTATTCTACTGTGTTTTGGAGTAAATACACCAACTCCATATGCTCTCTCATGTAAAAGATCGAAATTCTATATTTAAGCGAATCGAAAAAAATCTAAATATTTTCTAGGCACCCCAATGATAAAAACAAAATTGATCTGAATATAATCTGTCAGAAAAAAATATGCATTGCCCATTTCTACTCTGTTTGGGAGTATATACACCAACTCAAGATGCTCTTTTATGTAAAATACGTAAATTCTAATTATACGCGAATCGAAAAAAATCTAAATAATATCTAGGCATCCCTAAGTTACAAGAAAATGGCTCTGAATATAATCTGTCAGAAAAAGTATACAATGCTTTTTTCTACTCTGTTTTGGAGAGTATACACCAACTCAATATGCTCTTCATGTAAAATATCAAAATTATAAATTTACGCGAATCGAAAAAAATCTAAATAATATCTAGGCACCGCAAAGCTAATAGAATATGGCTCTTAATATAGACTGTTAGTAAAAATATACTATGCCTTATATTACTCTGTTTTGGAGTATATAGAACCACCTCAGTATGCTCTCTCATGTAAAATACCGAAATTAGAAATTTACACGAATCGAAAAAAATCTAAATAATATCTAGGCACCCCAAAGATAAAGAAAATGGCTCTGAATATAGTCTGTTAAAGAAAATATACAATGTTTTATTCTACTTCGTTTTGGAGTATATACACCAACTCAGTATGCTCTATCATGTAAAATACAAAAATTCTAATTTTGCCCAAATCAAAAAAATCTAAGTATTATCTAGGCAACCCAATGTTAAAAACAAAATTTCTCTGAATATAACTTGTCAGAGAAAATATGCAATGCCCTCTTCTACTCTGTTTTGGTGTATATACACCAACTCCATATGCTCTCTCATATAAAATACAGAAATTCTATATTTAAGCGAAACGAAAAAAATCTAAATATTATATAGGCACCCCAATGTTAAAAACAAAATTGCTCTGAATATAATCTGTCAGAAAAAATATACAATGCCCGATTCTACTCTGTTTTGGAGTATACACCAACTCCATATACTCTCTCATGTAAAATACAGAAATTCTATCTTTAAGCGACTCAAAAAAAATCTAAATATTATCTATTCACCCCTATGTTAACAACAAAATTCCTCTGAATATAATCTGTCAGAAGAAATATACAATGCCCTTTTCTACTCTGTTTTGTAGTATATACACCAACTCAATATGCTCTCTCAGGTAAAATAACATAATTCTAATTTTACGTGAATCGAAAAAAATCTAAATATTATCTAGGCACCCCAGTGTTAAAAGCCAAATTGCTCTGAATATAATCTGTCAGAAAAAGTATACAATGCCTTTTTCTACTCTGTTTTGGAGTATATACACCAACTCAATATGCTCTTTCATTTAAAATATGGAAATCCAAATTATACGAAAATAAAAAAATTCTAAATAATATCTAGGAACCCCAAAGTTAATAGAAAATGGCTCTTAATATAGACTGTAAGAAAAATTATACAATGCCTTATATTACTCTGTTTTGGAGTATATAGACCAACTCATTATGCTCTCTCATGTAAAATACCTAAATTCTAATTTTACGCGAATCCTAAAAAATCTGAAAAATATCTAGGTGCCCCACAGTTAAAAGAAAATGGCTCTGAATATAGTCTATTAGAGAAAATATACAATGTCTTATTCTACTTTGTTTTGGAGTATATACACAAACTCAGTATTCTCTATCATGTAAAATACAGAAATTCTAATTTTACCCAAATCGAAAAAATCTAAATATTATGTAGGCACCCCAATGTTAAAAACAAAATTTCTCTGAATACAATCTGTCAGAGAAATTAACAATGCCCTATTCTACTCAGTTTTGGAGTATATACACCAACTTCATATGCTCTCTCATGTAAAATACCGAAATTCTGATTTTACATGAATCGAAGAAATATAAATATTATCTAGGCATCCCAATGTTAAAAGCAAAATTGCTCTGAATATAATCTGTCAGAAAAAATATACAAAACTTTTCTACTCTGTTTTGCATTATATACACGAACTCAATATTCTCTCTCATGTAAAATACAAAAATTCTAATGTTACCAGAATCGAAAAAATTCAAATATTATCCTGGCACCCCGTGTTAAAAACAAAATTGCTCTGAATAAAATCTATCAGAAAAAATATACAATGCCCTATTCTATTCTGTTTTGGAGTATATAACCCAAATCCATATGCTATCTGATGTAAAATACAGAAATTCTATATTAAAGCAAATCGAAAAAAATCTAAATATTATCTAGGAACCCCAATGTTAAAAAAAAATTGCTCTGAATATAATCTATCAGAAAAAATATACAATGCTTTTTTCTACTCTGTTTTGGACTATATACAAAAACTCCATATGTTCTCTCATGTAAAATATAGAAATTATATATTTAAAAGAATCAAAAAAAATCTAAATATTATCTAGGCACCCCAGTGTTAAAAGCCAAATTTCTCTGAATATAATCTGTCAGAAAAAATATACAATGCCCTTTTCTATTCTGTTTTGTAGTATGTACACCAACTCAATATGCTCTCTCTTATAAAATACCGAAATTCTAAATTTACGCGAATCGAAAAAAATCTAAATATGATCTAGGCTCCCCAAAGCTAAAAGAAAATGGTTCTAAATATAGTCTGTAAGAACAAATATAGAATGCCTTATTCTTTTCTGTATTGGGGTATATACACCAACAGAGTATGCTCTCTGATGTAAAATACTGAAATTCTAAATTTATGTGAATCAAAAAAATCTAAATATTATCTAGGCACCCCAATGTTAAAAACAAAATTTCTGTGAATGTAATCTGTCAGAAAAAATATACAATGCCCTATTTTACTCTGTTTCAAAATATGTACACCAACTCCATATGCTCTCTCATGTAAAATACAGAAATTCTAATTCTACCAGAATCGCAAAAATCTTAATATTATCTAGGCACCCCAATGTTAAAAACAAAATAGCTCTGAATATAATCTGTCAGAGAAAATATACAATGCCCTATTCTACTCTGTTTTGGAGTATACACACCAACTCAATATGCTCTCTTATGTAAAATACCGAAATTCTAATTCTAGGCGAATCAAATAAAAATTTAATAATATCTAGGCGCCCCAAAGTTAAAAGAAAATGGCTCTGAATATAGTCTGTTAGAAAAAATATACAATACCCTATTCTACTCTGTTTTGGAATATATACACCAACTCAGTATGCTCTTTCATGTAAAATACAGAAATTCTAATTTTCCGTGAATCGAAGAAAATCTAAATATTATTTAGGCACCCCAATGTTAAAAACAAAATTGCTCTGAATAAAATCTGTCAGAAAAAAATATACAATCCCCTTTTCTACTCTGTTTTGTAGTATATACACCAACTCAATATGCTCTCTCATGTAAAATACAGAAATTCTAAATTTACCCGAACTGAACAAATCCAAATATTATCTAGGAACTGCAATGTTAAAAGCAAAATTGCTCTGAATATAATCTGTCAGAAAAAATATACAATGCCCTTTTCTACTCTGTTTTGAAGTATATACAACAACTCAATATGCTCTGTCATGTAAAATACAGAAAGTCTTATTCTACCCGAATCGAAAAAAATCTAAATATTACCTTGGCACCCCATGTTAAAAGCAAAATTGCGGTAATATAATCTGTCAGAAAAAATATACAATGCCCTTTTCTACTCTCTTTTGGGGTATATACACCAACTCAGTATGCTCTCTCATGTAAAATACAGAAATTCTAATTTTAGGTGAATCAAAATAATCTAAATAATATCTAGGCGCCCCAAAGTTAAAAGAAAATGACTCTGAATATAGTCTGTCAGAAAAAATATACAATGCCGTATTCTACTCTGTTTTGGAGTATATACACCACCTCAGTATGCTCTCTCATGTAAAATACAAAAATTCTAAGTTTACGTGAATCGAAAAAAATCTAAATATTATTTAGGCAACCCAATGTTAAAAACAAAATTGCTCTAAATATAATCTGTCACAATAATTATAAAATGCCCTATTGTACTCGGTTTTGGACTATATACACCAACTCAGTATGCTCTCTCATGTAAAATACCGAAATTCTAATTTTAAGTGAATCGATAAACTTCTAAATATTATCTAGGCACCGCAATGTAAAAAACAAAATTGCTCTGAATAAAATCTGTTAGAAAAAATGTACAATGCCCTTTACTACTCTGTTTTGTCGTATATACACCAACTCAGTGTGCTCTCTCATGTAAAATACAGAAATTATAATTTTACGTGAATCAAAAATAATCTAAATATTATCTAGGAAACCCAATGTAAAAAACAAAATTGCTCTGAATATAATCTGTCAGATAAAATAAACAATGCCCTATTCTACTCTGTTTTAAAGTATATACACCAGCTTAATATGCACTCACATGTAAAATAAAGAAATTCCATATTTAAGCGAATCGAAAAAAATCTAAATATTATGTAGGCACCCCAATGTTAAAGCAAATTTGCTCTGAATATAATATGTCAGAACGAATATACAATGCCCTATTCTACTCTGTTTTAGAGTATATACATTAAATCCATATGCTCTCTCATGTAAAATACAGAAGTTCTATATTTAAGCGAATCAAAAAAAATCTAAAAATTACCTAGGCACCCCAACGATAAAAGCAAAATTGCTCTGAATATAATCTTTCAGAAAAATATACAATGCCCTCTTCTACTGTGTTTTTTAGTTTATGCACCAACTCAATATGCTCTCTCATGTAAAATACAGAAATTCTAATTTTACCCAAATCAAAAATATCTAAATATAATCTAGGAACCCCAATGTTAAAAACAAAATAGATCTGAATATAACCTTTCATAAAAAATATACAATGCCCTTTTCTACTCTGTATTGGAGAATATACACCAACTCAATATACTCTCTCATGTAAAATGCCCAAATTATAATTTTACGCGAATCGAAAAAAAACTAAATAATATCTAGGCGCCACAAAGTTAAACGAAAATGGCTTTGAATATAGTCTGTTAGAATAAATGTACAGTGCCATATTCTATTATGTTTTGGAGTATATACACGAACTCAGTATGCTATCTCGTGTAAAATAAAGAAATTCTAATTGTACCCGAATCAACAAAACCTAAATATTATCTAGGCACCCCAATATTATAAACAAAATTGCTCTGAATATATAGTGTCAAAAAATATATACAATGCCCTTTTCTACTCTGGAGTATATACACCAACTCCATCTGCTCTCTAGTGTAAAATACAGATATTCTATATTAAAGGGAATCGAAAAAATTCTAAATATTATATAGGCACCCCATTGTTAAAATCAAAATTGATCTTAACATAATCTGTTATAAAAAATATACAATGCCCTATTCTTCTCTGTTTTGGAGTATACACACCAACTCCATATGCTCTCTCAGGTTAAATACAGAAATTCTATATTTAAGCGCATCGAAAAAAATCTAAAAATTACCTAGGCACCCCAACGATAAAAGCAAAATTGCTCTGAATATAATCTTTCAGAAAAATATACAATGCCCTCTTCTACTGTGTTTTTTAGTTTATGCACCAACTCAATATGCTCTCTCATGTAAAATACAGAAATTCTAATTTTACCCAAATCAAAAATATCTAAATATAATCTAGGAACCCCAATGTTAAAAACAAAATAGATCTGAATATAACCTTTCATAAAAAATATACAATGCCCTTTTCTACTCTGTATTGGAGAATATACACCAACTCAATATACTCTCTCATGTAAAATGCCCAAATTATAATTTTACGCGAATCGAAAAAAAACTAAATAATATCTAGGCGCCACAAAGTTAAACGAAAATGGCTTTGAATATAGTCTGTTAGAATAAATGTACAGTGCCATATTCTATTATGTTTTGGAGTATATACACGAACTCAGTATGCTATCTCGTGTAAAATAAAGAAATTCTAATTGTACCCGAATCAACAAAACCTAAATATTATCTAGGCACCCCAATATTATAAACAAAATTGCTCTGAATATATAGTGTCAAAAAATATATACAATGCCCTTTTCTACTCTGGAGTATATACACCAACTCCATCTGCTCTCTAGTGTAAAATACAGATATTCTATATTAAAGGGAATCGAAAAAATTCTAAATATTATATAGGCACCCCATTGTTAAAATCAAAATTGATCTTAACATAATCTGTTATAAAAAATATACAATGCCCTATTCTTCTCTGTTTTGGAGTATACACACCAACTCCATATGCTCTCTCAGGTTAAATACAGAAATTCTATATTTAAGCGCATCGAAAAAAATCTAAATATTATCTAGGCACCCCAATGATAAAAGCAAAATTGCTGTGAATATAATCTGTCAGAAAAAATATACAATGCTTTTTTCTACTCTGTTTTGGAGTATATACACCAAATCAATATGCTCCCTCAGGGAAGATACCAAAATTCTAATTTTACGCGAATCAAAAAAAATTTAAATAATATCTAGGCTCCCCAAAGTTAAAAGAAAATGGCTGTGAATATATTCTGTTAGAAAAAATATAAAATGCCTTATTCTACTCTCCTTTGGAATATATACACCAACTCAACATGCTCTCTCATGTAAAATACCGAAATTCTATATTTAAGTGAATCGAAAAATATCTAAATATTATCTAGGCACGCTAATGTTAAAAGAAAATTGCTCTGAATATAATCTGTAAGAGAAAATACACAATGCCATTTTCTACTCTGTTTTGTATTAAATACACCAATACATTATGCTCTTTCATATAAAATACAGAAATTCTAATTTTACCCGAATCAAAAAAATCTAAATATTATGAAGTCACGCCAATGTTAAAAACAAAATTGCTCTGAATATAATCTGTCATAAAAAATATACAATGCCCTTTACTACTCTGTTTTGCAATATATACAACAACTCAATATGCTCTCTCATTTAAAATACCGAAATTCTGATTTTACACGAATCGAAAAACATCTAAATAATATCTAGGCGACCCAAAGTTAAAAGAAAATGTCTCTGAATATAGTCTGTTTGAAAAAATATACAATGCCTTATTCTACTCTTTTTTGGAGTATATACACCAACTCAGTATGCTCTCTCATGTAAAATACAGAAATTCTCATTTTACCCAATTCGAATAAATCTAAATATTTTCTAGACACCCCAATGGTAGAAACAAAATTGCTCTGAATATAATCTGTCAGAAAAAATATACAATGCCCTATTCTCCTCTGTTTTGGAGTATATACACCAACTCCACATGCTCTCTCATATAAAATACAGAAATTTTATATTTAAGCAAATTGAAAAAAATATAAATATAATCTAGGCACCACTATGATAAAAGCAAAATTGCTCTGAATATTATCTCTCAGACAAAATATACAATGCCCTTTTCTACTCTCTTTTGGCGTATATACACCAACTCAATATGCACTCTCATGTAAAATAACGAAATTATAATTTTACGTGAATCGAAAAAAATCTAATATATAGGCGCCACAAAGTTAAAAGAAAATGGCTCTGAATATAGTCTGTTACAAAATATATACAATGCCCTATTCTACTCTGTGTTGGAGTATATACACCAACCCAGTATGCTCTCTCATGTAAAATACCGAAATTTTAATTTTACGTGAATCCAAAAAATCTAAATATTATCTAGGCACCCCAATGTTAAAAGCAAAATTGCTCTGAATATAATCTGTCTGAAGAAATTTACAATGCCCTTTTCTACTCTGTTTGGGAGTATCTACACAAAATCAATATGCTCTCTCATGTAAAATACAGAAATTCAAATTTTACGCAAATCGAAAATAAATCTAAATAATATCTAGGCACCCCAAAGTTAAAAGAAAATGGCTCTGAATATAGTCTGTTAGGAAAAATATACAATGCCTTATTCTACTCTGTAGTGGAGTATATACACAAACTCAGTAAGCTCTCTCATGTAAAATACCGAAATTCTAAATTTACGTGAATGAAAAAAAATCTAAATAATATCTAGGAACCCCAATGGTAAAAACTAAATTGCTCTGAATATAATCTGTCAGATAAAATAAACAATGCCCTATTCTACTGTGTTTTGGAGTAGATGCACCAAATCAATATGCTCTCTAATTTAAAATAGAGAAATTCTATATTAAAGCGAATCGAAACAAATCTAAATATTATCTAGGCACCCCAATGTTAACAACAAAATTGCTCTGAATGTAATCTGTCAGAGAAAATATACAAGGCCCTTTTCTAATCTGTTTTGTAATATATACACTAACTCAATATGCTCTCTCATGAAAAATACAGAAATTCTAATTTTAAAAGAATCGAAAAACCAAAATTTATCTAGGCACCCCAACGTTGAAAACAAAGTTGCTCTGAATATAATCTGTTGAAAAAAATATACATTGCCCTATTCTACTCTGTTGTGGAGTATATATACCAACTCAGTATGCTCTCTCATGTCAAGTACCGAAATACTCATTTTAGGTGCATCGAAAAAAATCTAAATATTATTTAGGCACCCCAATGAAAAAAACAAAATTGCTCTGAATAGAATCTGTTAGAATAAATATACAATGCCCTATTCTACTCTGTTTTGGAGTATATACACCAACTCAATATGCTCTCTCATGTAAAATACCAAAATTCAAATTTTACGTGAATCGAAAAAATTCTAAATATTATCTAGGCACCCCAATGTTAAAAGCAAAATTGCCCTGAATATAATCTGTCATAAAAAATATACAATGCCCTTTTCTACTCTGTTTTGGAGTATATACACGAGCTCAATATGCTCTCTATGTAAAATACTGAAATTCTAATTTTACGTGAATCGAAAAAAATCTAAATAATATCTAGGCACCACAAAGTTAAAAGAAAATGGCTCTAAATATAGTCTGTCAGAAAAAATATACAATGCCTTATACTACTCTCTTTTGGAGTATATACACCAACTCCATATGCTCTCTCATGTAAAATACCGAAATTCTAATTTTACCTGAATCGAAAAAATCTAAATATTATCTTGACACCCCAATGTTAAAAACAAAATTGCACTGAATATAATCTGTCAGAAAAAATATACAATGCCTTATTCTACTCTGTTTTGGAGTACATACACCAACTCCATATGCTCTCTCATGTAAAATACAGAAATTCTATATTTAAGCAAATCGAAAAAATCTAAATATTATCTAGGCAACCCAATGTTAAAAGCAAAATTGCTCTGAATATAATCTGTCAGAAAAAATATACAATGCCCTTTTCTACTCTGTTTTGGAGTATATACACCAACTCAATATGCTCTCTCATGTAAAATACCAAAATTCAAATTTTACGTGAATCGAAAAAATTCTAAATATTATCTAGGCACCCCAATGTTAAAAGCAATATTGCCCTGAATATAATCTGTCATAAAAAATATACAATTCCCTTTTCTACTCTGTTTTCGAGTATATACACGAGCTCAATATGCTCTCTAATGTAAAATACTGAAATTCTAATTTTATGTAAATCAAAAAAAATCTAAATAATATCTAGGCACCACAAAGTTAAAAGAAAATGGCTCTAAATATAGTCTGTCAGACAAAATATACAATGCCTTATTCTACTCTCTTTTGGAGTATATACACCAACTCCATATGCTCTCTCATGTAAAATACCAAAATTCTAATTTTACCTGAATCGAAAAAATCTAAATATTATCTTGACACCCCAATGTTAAAAACAAAATTGCACTGAATATAATCTGTCAGAAAAAATATACAATGCCTTATTCTACTCTGTTTTGGAGTACATACACCAACTCCATATGCTCTCTCATGTAAAATACAGAAATTCTATATTTAAGCAAATCGAAAAAATCTAAATATTATCTAGGCAACCCAATGTTAAAAGCAAAATTTTTCTGAATATAATCTTTCAGATAAAATATACAATGCCCTTTACTACTCTGTTTTGCAGTATATACACCAACTCAATATGCTCTCTCATGTAAAATACAGAAATTTTAATTTTACGCGAATCGAAAAAAATCTAAATAATATCTCAGCGCCCCAAAGTTAAAAGAAAATGACTCTAAAAATAGTCTGCTATAAATAATATACCATATCTTATTCTACTCTGTTTTGGAATATATACATCAACTCAGTATGGTCTCTGATGTAAAATAACGAAATTCAAATTTTACGTGAATCAAAGATAATCTAAATATTATCAAGGCTCTGGAATGTTAACAGTACAGTTGCTCTGAATATACTGTGTCATAAAAAATATACAATGCCCTTTTCTACTCTGGTTTGGAGTAGATACACCAACTCAATATGCTCTCTCATGTAAAATAAAGCAATTCTAATTTTACGCAAATAAAAAAATCTAAATATTATCTAGGCACCCCAATGTTAAAAGCAAATTTGCTCTGAATATAGTCTGTCAGAAAAAATATACAATGCCCTTTTCTACTGTGTTTTGGAGTATATACATCAACTCAATCTGCTCTCTTATGTAAAATACTGAAATTCTAATTTTACGCGAATCGAAAAAAATCTAAATAATATCTAGGCTCCCCAAAGTTAAAAGAAAATGGCTCTGAATATAGTCTGTTAGAAAAAATATAGATTGCCTTATTCTACTCTGTATTGGAGTATACACACAAACTCAGTATGCTCTCTCATGTAAAATACAGAAATTCTAATTTTACGTGAATCGAAAAAAATCTAAATATTATCTAGGCACCCCAATGTGTAAAACAAAATTACTTTGCATATAATCTGTCAGAAAAAATATACAATGCCCTATTCTACTCTGTTTAGGAGTATATACACCAACTCAGTATGCTCTCTCTTGTGAAATACAGAAATTCTAATTTTACGTGAATCGAAAAAAATTTAAATATTATCTAGGCACCACAAGGTTAAAAGAAAAATTGCTCTGAATATCATCTGTCAGAAAAAATATACAATGCCCTTTTCTACTCTGTTTTGGCGTATATACACCAACTCAATATGCTCTCTCGTGGAAAATATGGAAATTATAATTTTACACGAATTTAAAATAATCTAAATAATATCTAGTTGCCCCAAAGTTAAACGAAAATGCCTCTGAATATAGTCTGTTAGACAAAATATAAAATGCCTTATTCCACTTTGTTTTGGAGTCTATACACCAACTCAGTATTCTCTCTGATGTAAAATACTAAAATTCTAATTTTACGTGAATCGAAAAAAATCTAAATAATATCTATGCACCCCAACGTTAAAAACAAAATTGCTCTGAATATAGTCTGTCAGAAAAAATAAACAATGCCTTATTCTACTCTGTTTTGGAGTATATGCACCAACTCCATATGCTCTCTCATGTAAAATACAGAAATTCTATATTTAAGCGAATCGAATAAAATCTAAATATTATCTAGGCTCCCCAATATTATAAGCAAAATTGCTCTATATGTAATCTGTCAGAGAAAATATACAATGCCCTTTTCTTCTCTGTTGTGGAGTATATACACCAACTCAATATGCTCTCTCATGTAAAATACGGAGATTCTAATTTTTTGCTAATTGAAAAAATCTAAATAATATCTAGGCGCTCCAAAGTTAAAAGGAAATGGCTCTGAATATAGTGTGTTAGGAGAAATATACAATATTTTATTCTACTCTGTTTTTGAGTATATGCACCAACTTAGTTTGCTCTCTCATGTAAAATAGAGAAATTCTAATGTTACCCAAATCGAAAGAATCTAAATATTATCTAGGCACTCCAATGTTAAAAACAAAATTGCTCTGAATATAATCTGTCAGACAAAATATACAATGCCCTATTCTACTCTGTTTTGGAGTATAAACACCAACTCCATATGCTATCTTTTGTAAAATACAGACATTCTATATTTAAACGAATCCATAAAAATCTAAATATTATCTTTGCACCCCAATTTTAAAAGCAAAATTGCTCTGAATATAATCTGTCAGAAAAAATATACAATGCCTTATTCTACTCTGTTTTGGAGTATGTACACCAACTCAATATGCTCTCTCATGTAAAATACGAAAATTCTAATTTTACGGAAATCAAAAAAAATCTAAATATTACCTAGGCACCCGAATATTAAAAGGAAAATTTCTCTGAATATAATCTGTCAGAAAAAATATACGATGCCCTTTTCTTCTTTGTTTTGGAGTATATACACCAACTCAATATGCACTCTCATTTAAAATACCGAAATTCTAATCTTACGTGAATCGAAAAATATCTAAATAATATCTAGGTGCCCCTAAGTTAAAAGAAAATGCCTCTGAATATAGTCTGTTAGAAAAAATATACAATGCCTTATTCTGCTCTGTTTTGGAGTACATACACCAACTCAATATGCTCTCTCATGGAAAATAGAAAAATTCTAATTTTACCCTATTTGAAAAAATGTAAATATTTTCTAGGCACCCCAATGTAAAAAACAAAATTGCTCTGAATATAATCTGTCAGAAAAAATACACCAACTCAATATGCTGTCTCATGTAAAATACCAAAATTATAATTTTACACGACTCGAAAAAAATCTAAATAATATATAGACGCCACAAACTTAAATGAAAATGGCTCTGAATATAGTCTGTTAAAAAAATATACAATGCCCTATTCTACTCTGTTTTGGAGGATATACACCAACTCACTATGCTGTATTATGTAAAATAACAAAATTCTAATTTTACGTGAATCCAAAATATCTAAATATTATCTAGGCACCCCAATGTTAAAAGAAAAATTGCTCTGAATATAATCTGTCTGAAAAAATATACAATGACCTTTTCTACTCTGTTTTGGAGTGTCTACACCAACTCAGTATGCTCTCTCATGTTAAATACTGAAATTCTAATTTTACGTGAATCGAAAAAAATCTAAATAATATCTAGGCGCCGCAAAGTTAAAAGGAAATGGCTCTGAATATAGTCTGTTAGGAAAAATACACAATGCCTTATTCTACTCTGTATTGGAGTATATGCACCAACTCCATATGCTCTCTCATTTAAAATACAGAAATTCTATATTTAAGCAAATCAAAATAATCTAAATATTATCTAGCACACCAATGTTAAAAGCAAAATTGCGATGAATATATTCTGTCAGAAAAAATATACAATGCCTTATTCTACTCTGTTTCGGAGTATATACACCAACTGAGTATGCTCTCTCATGTAAAATACCGAAATTCTAATTTTACGGAAATCAAAAATAATCTAAATATTACCTAGGCACCCGATGTTAAAAGCAAAATTTCTCTGAATATAATCTGTCAGAAAACATATACGATGCCCTTTTCTCCTTTTTTTGGAGTATATACACCAACTCTATATGCACTCTCATTTAAAATAACGAAATTCTAATTTTACGTGAATAGAAAAAAATCTAAATAGTATCTAGACGCCCCAACGTTAAAAGAAAATGGCTCTGAATATAGTCTGTTAGAAAAAATATACAATGCCTTATTCTAATCTTTTTTGGAGTATATGCACCAACTCAGTGTGCTCTCTCATGTAAAATACAGAAATTCTAATTTTACCTGAATCGAAAAAATCTAAATATTATCTAGACACCCCAATGTTAAAATCAAAATTGCTCTGAATATAATCTGTCATAAAAAATATACAATACCCTATTCTACTCTGTTTAGGAGTATATACACCAACCCCATATGCTCTCTCATGTAAAATAGCAAATTATAATTTTATGCGAATCGAAAAAAAATCTAAATAATATCGAGGCACCCCAAAGTTAAAAGAAAATGGCTCAGATTGTAGTCTGTTTTAAAAAATATACAATGCCTTATTATACTGTGTTTTGGAGTGTATACACCAACTCTGTGTGCTCTCTCATGTAAAATAAAAAAATTCTAATTTTAAACGAATCTAAAAAATCTAAATATTATCTAGGCAACCCAATGTTAAAAACAAAATTGCCCTGAATATAATCTGTCAGAAAAAATATACAATGCCGTATTCTACTCTATTTTGGAGTATATACACCAACTCCATATACTCTGTCATGTAAAATACAGAAATTCTATATTTATGCGAATCGAAATAAATCTAAATATTATGTAGGCACTCCAATGTTAAAAACAAAATTGCTCTGAATATAATCTGTCAGAAAAAATATTCAATGCCCTACTCTACTCTATTTTGGTGTATATACACCAACTCCATATGCTCTCTAATGTAAAATACCAACATTACACTTTTACGTGATTCGAAATAAAGCTAAACATTATCTAGGCACCCGAATGTTAAAAGCAAAATTGCTCTGAATATAATATGTCAGAATAAATATACAATGCCCTTTTCTACTCTTTTTGTAGTATATACACCAACTCAATATGCTCTCTCATGTAAAATACAGTAATTATAATTTTACCAAAATCGAAAAAATCTAAATATTATCAAGGCACATCAATGTTAAAAACAAAATTGCTCTGAATATAATCTGTCAAAAAAATATATAATGACTTATTGTACTCGGTTTTGGAGTATATACACCAACTCAGTATGTTCTCTCAGGTAAACAGAAATTCTAATTTTACTTGAATCGAAAAAAATCTAAATATTATCTACGGACCCCAATTTTGAAAGCATAATTGCTCTGAATATAATCTGCCAGAAAAAGCATAGAATGCCCTTTTTTACTCTGTTTTGTAGTATATACACCAACTCAATATGCTCTCTCATGTAACATACCGAAATTCTAATTTTACACTAATCGAAATCTAAATAAAATCTAGGTGCCCCAAAGTAAAAAGAAAATGGATCTGAATATAGTCTGTTCGAAAAAATATACAATGCCTTATTCTACTCTGGTTTGGAGTATATACACAAACTCAGTATGCTCTCTCATGTAAAATACAGAAAATCTAATTTTACCTGAATCGAAAAGATCTAAATATTATCTAGGAACCCTAATGTTAAAAACAAAATTGCTCTGAATATAATCTTTCTGATAAAATATACAATGCCCTATTCTACTCTGTTTTGTAGTATATACACCAACTCAGTATGCTCTCTTATGTAAAATGCAGAAATTCGAATTTTACACGAATCAAAAATATCCAAATATTATCTAGGTACCCAAATGTAAAAAAGAAATTTGCTCTGAATATAATCTGTCAGAAAAAATACACAATGCCCTATTCTACTCTGTTTTGGAATATATAAACCAATTCCATATGCTCTCTCAGGTAAAATGCAGAAATTCTATATTTAAGCAAATCGAAAAAAATCTAAATATTATCTAGGCAGCCAATGTTAAAAGCAAAATTGCTCTGAATATAGTCTCTCAGAAAAAATATACAATGCTTTTTTCTACTCCCTTTTGGAGTATATACACCAACTCAATATGCTCTCTCATGTAAAATACCGAAATTCTAATTTAGGCGAATCGAAATAAATCTAAATATTATCTAGGCACCCAAATGTTAAAAGCAAAATTGCTCTGAATATAATCTGTCAGAATAAACATACAATGCCCTTTTCTACTCTTTTTTGTAGTATATACACCAACTCAATTTGCTCTCTCATGTACAATACACTAATTCTAATTTTACCCAAATCGAAAAATTCTAAATATTATCGAGGCACCCCAATGTTAAAAACAAAATTGCTCTGAATATAATCTGTCGAAAAAATATATAATAACCTATTCTACTCGGTTTTGGAGTATATACACCTACTCAGTATGCTCTTTCATGTAAACCGAAATTCTAATTTTACTTGAATCGAAAAAAATCTAAATATTATCTGTGCACACTAATGTTAAAAACAAAGTTGCGCTTAATATAATCTGTCAGAGAAAATATACAATGCCCTATTCTAATCTGTTTTGAAGTATATACAACATCTCAATATGCTCTTTTATGTAAAATACAGAAATTCTACATTTAAGCGAATCTAATAAAATCTAAATATTATTTAGGCACCCCAATGTTAAAAGCAAAATGGCTCTGAATATAATCTGTAAGAAAAAATATACAATGCCCTTTTCTACTCTGTTTTGTAGTATATACACCAACTCCATATGCTCTCTCATGTAAAATACAGAAATTCTAATTTTACGCGAATCGAAAAAGATCTAAATAATATCTAGGTGCCCCAACGTTAAAACAAAATTGCTCTTAATATAGTCTGTTAGAATAAATATACAAAGTTATATTCTACTCTGTTTTGGAGTATATACACCAACTCAGGATGCTCTCATGTAAAATACAGAAATTCTAATATTATGTGAATAAGAAAAATCAAAATATTATATATGCACCCCAATGTTGAAAACAAAATTTCTCTGAATATAATCTGTCAGTAAAAATATACAATGCCCTCTTCTAATCTTTTTTAAACCATATACACCAAGTCCATATGCTCTCTCATGTAAAATACAGAAATTCTATATTTAAGTGAATCGAAAAAGATCTAAATATTATCTAGGCACCCCAATGTTAAAAGCAAAATTGCACTGATTATAATCTGTCAAAAAAAATATACAATGCCCTTTTCTACTCAGTTTTGTAGTATATACAGCAACTAAATATGCTTTGTCGTGTAAAATACAGAAATTCATATTGTACCCGAATCGAAAAAATCTAAATATTATCTAGGCACCCCAATGTTAAAAGCAAAATTTCTCTGAATATAATCTGTAAGAGAAAATATGCAATGCCCTTTTCCACTCTGTTTTGGAGTATATACACCAACTCAATATGCTCACTCATGTAAAATACCGAAATTCTAATTTTATGCGAATCGATATAAATCTAAATAATATCTAGGCACACCAAATATAACAGAAAATGGCTCTGAATATAGTGTGTTGGAAAAAATATACAATGCCTTATTCTACTCTGTTCTGGAGTATATACACCTACTCAGTATGTTCTCTCATGTAAAATACAGAAAATCTAATTTTTCCCGAATCGAAAAAATCTAAACATTATCTAGGCATCCCAATGTTAAAAGCAAAATTGCTCTGAATACAATCTGTGAGAAAAAATATACAATGCTCTTTTCTACTCTGTTTTGGAGTATATACACCAAATCAGTATGTTCTCTCATGTAATATACCAATATTCTAATTTTACACGAATCGAAAAAAATCTAAATAATATCTAGGCTCCCCAAAGTTAAAAGAAAATGGCTCTGAATATAGTCTGTTAGAAAAAATATACAATAGCTTATTCTACTCTGTTTTGGAGTATATACACCAACTCAATATGCTCTCTCATGTACAATATCGAAATTCTAATTTTACGTGAACCGAAAAAAATCTAAATATTATCTAGGCACCCCAAAGTTAATAGCAGAATTTCTCTGAATATAATCTGTCAGAAAAAATATACAATGTCCTTTTCTACTCTGTTGTGTAGTATATACACAAACTCAATATGCTCTCTCATGTAAAATACAGAAATTCTAATTTTACGTGAATCGAAAAAATATGAATATTATCTAGGCACCCCAATGTTTTAAAAAAAATTGCTATGAATATAATCCATCAGAGAAAATATACAATTCCCTTTTCTACTCTGTTTTGGAGTATATACACCAACTCAGTATGCTCTCTCATGTAAAATACCGAAATTCTAATTTTATGTGAATCGAAAAAAATCTAAATAATATCTAGGCGCCCCAAAGTTAAAAGCAGAATTTCTCTGAATATAATCTGTCAAAAAAAAATACAATGCCCTATTCTACTCTGTTTTGGAGTATATACACCAAATCCATATGCTCTCTCAAGATAAATACAGAAATTCTATATTTAAGCGAAACGAAAAAAATCTAAATATTATATAGGCACCCGAATGTTAAAAACAAAATTTCTCTGAATATAATCTGTAAGAATAAATATACAATGCCCTATTCTACTCTTTTTTGGAGTATATACAGCAACTCCATATGCTCTCTCATGTAAAATACAGAAATTCTAATTTTACTCGAATCGAAAAAATCTAAATATTATCTAGGAAACGTAATGTTAAAAGCAAAATTGCTCTGAATATAATTTGTCAGAAATAATATACAATACCTTTTTTCACTCTGTTTTGGGGTATATACACCAACTAAATATGCTGTCTCATGTAAAATACCGAAATTCTAATTTTACGCGAATCTAAAAAAACCTAACTATGATCTAGGCACCACAATGTCAAAAGCAAAATTGCTCTGAATATAACCTCTCAGAAAAAAATACACAATGCCTTTTTCTACTCTGTTTTGAAGTAAATACACCAACACAATATGCTCTCTCAGGTACAATACCGAAATTGTAATTTTACGCTAATCGAAAAAAATCTAAATATTATCTAGGACCCCAATGTTAAAAGAAAATGACTCTTAATATAACCTGTTAATCAAAATATACTATTTTCTTTTCTACTGTGTTTTGCAGTATATACACCAACAGAATATGCTCTCTAATGTAAAATACGGAAATTCTAATTATACGTGAATCGAAATAAATCTAAATATTAACTAGGCACTTCAATGTTAAAAGAAACATTGATCTGAATATAATCTGTCAGAAAAAATATACAACGTTTTTTTCTATTCGGTTTTGAAGTATATACACAAAGTCAATATGCTCTCTCATGTAAAATACCGATATTCTAAGTTTATGTGAATCGAAAATAATCTGAATATTATCTAGGCACCACAATGTTAAAAGCAAAATTGCTCTGAATATAATCTTTCAGAAAAAATATACAATGCCCTATTCTACTCTGTTTTGGAGTATATACACCAACTCAATACGCTCTCTCATGTAAAATACAGAAATTCTAATTTTACCCGAATCGAAAAAGTCTAAATATAATCTAGGCACACCAATGATAAAAACAAAATTGCTCTGAATATAATCTGTCAAAAAAATATACAATGCCCTATTCTCCTCTGTTTTGGAGTATGTACACCAACTCAGTATACTCTGTCATGTAAAATACTGAAATTCTAATTTTACGTGAATCGAAAAATATCTAAATATTATCTAGGCACCCCAATGTTAAAGCAAAATTTCTCTGAATATAATCTGTCATAAAAATTATACAATGCCCTTATCTACACTGTACTGGAGTATATACACCAACTCCATATGCTCTCTCATGTAAAATACTTACGTTCTAATATTACCTGAATTGAAAAAAACCTAAATAATATCTAGGCGCCCCAAAGTTGAAAGAAAATGGCACTGAATATAGTCTGTTAGAACAAATATACAATGCCTTATTCTACTATGTTTTGGAGTATATACACGAACTCAGTATGCTCTCTCGTGTAAAATAAAGATATTTTAATTTTACCCAAATCAAAAAAAATCTAAATATTATCTAGGCACCCCAATGTTAAAACAAAATTGCTCTGAATATAATCTAGCAGAAAAAATATACAATGCCCTATTCTACTCTGTTTTTGAGTATATACACCAACTCTACCTGCTCTCTCATGTAAAATACAGAAATTCTATTTTTACGCAAATCGAAAAAAAACTAAATATTATCTAGGTACCCCAATGTTAAAAGCAAAATTGCTCAGAATATCATCTGTCAGAAAAAATATACAAGGCCCTATTCTACTCTGTTTTGGAGTACATATACCAAATCAGTATGCTCTCTCATGTAATATAACAAAATTCTAATTTTACCTGAATCGAAAAAATTCTAAATAATATCTAGGTACACCAAAGTTACAAGAAAATGTCTCTAAATATATTCTGTTAGAAAATATATACAATGCCTTATTCAACTCTGTTTTGGAGTATATACACCAACACAGTATGCTCTCTCATGTAAAATACAGAAATTCTATATTTAAGCGAATCGAAATAAATCTAAATATTATCTACGCATCCAAATGTTGAAAGCAAAATTTTACTGAATATAATCTGTCAGAAACAATAAACAATGCCCTTTTCTACTCTGTTATGTAGTATATACACCAACTCAATATGCTCTCTTATGTAAAATACCGAAATTGTAATTTTAGGCGAATCAAAAAAAATCTAAATAGTATCTAGGCGCCCCAAAGTTAAAAGAAAATGGCTCTGAATATAGTCTGTTAAAAAATATATACAATGCCCTATTCTACTCTGTATTGGAGTACATACACCAACTCAGTATGCTCTCTCATGTAAAATACAGAAATTCTTATTTTAGGTGAATTGAAAATAATCTAAATAGTATCTAGGTACTCCAATGTTAAAAACGAAATTGCTCTGAATATAATCTGTCAGAAAAATTATACAAAGCCCTATTCTACTCTGTTTTCGTGTATATACACCAACTCCATATGCTCTCTCATGTAAAATACAGAAATTCTATATTTAAGCGAATCGAAAATAACCTAAATATTATCTAGGCACCTCAATTTTAAAAGCAAAATATCTCTGAATATAATCTGTCAGAAAAAATATACAATGCCCTATTCTACTCTGTTTTGGAGTATATAACGCAACTCAGTATGCTCTCTCATGTAAAATACAGAAATTATATATTTAAGCGAATCGAAAATAATTTAAATATTATCTAGGCACCCGAATGATAAAAGCAAAATTGCTCTGAATATAATCCGTCAGAAAAAATATACAATGCCCTTTTCTACACTGTTTTTAGTATATACACCAATTCAATATGCTCTCTCATGTAAAATACAAAAATTATAATTTTACACAAATCGAAAAAATGAAAATATTATGTAGGCACCCCAATGTTTAAAACAAAATTGCTCTGAATATAATCTGTCAGAAAAAATTTAAAATGCCCTATTCTACTCTGTTGTTGAGAATATACAACAACTCCATATGCTCTCTCATGTAAAATACAGAAATTCTATATTTAAGCGAATTGAAAAAAATCTAAATATTATCTAGGCACCCCATGTTAAAAAAAATTGCTCTGAATATAATCTGTCAGAGAAAATACACAATGCCATTTTCTACTCTGTTTTGTATTATCTAAACCAACTCAAAATGCTCTTTAATGTAAAATACAGAAACTCTAATTTTACCCGAATTGAAAGAATCTCAATATTATGTAGGCACGCCAATGTTAAAAACAAAATTTCTCTGAATATAATTTGTCAGAAAAAATATACAATGCCCTATTCTACTCTTTTGTATTATATACACCGACTCCATATGCTCTATAATGTAAAATACAGAAAATCTATATTTAAGCATATCGAAAAAGATCTAAATATAATCTGTCAGAAAAAATATACAATGCCCTATTCTACTGTATTTTGGAGTATATAAAACGACTCAGTATGCTCTCTCATGTATACTACAGAAATTCTATATTTAAGCGAATTGAAAAAATCTAAATATTATCTAGGCACCTCAATGTTAACAGCAAAATTCATTTGAATATAATCTGTAAGAAAAACTATACAATGCCCTTTTCTACTCTGTTTTGGAGTATATACACCAACTCAATATGCTCTCTTATGTAAAATACAGAAATTCTAATTTTACTCAAATCAAAAAAAAAAAACATCTAAATATTATCTAGGCACCCCAATGTTAAAAACAAAATTGCTCTCAATATAATGTGTCAGAAAAAATATACAATGCCCTATTCTACTCTGTTTTGGAGTATATACACCAACTCCATATGCTCTCTCATGTAAAATACAGAAAATCTATATTTAAGCGAATTGAAAAAAATCTAAATATTATCTAGGCACCCCAATGTTAAAAGCAAAATTGGTCTGAATATAATCTGTAAGAAAAAATGTACAATGCCCTTTTCTACTCAGTTTTGGAATATATACACCAACTCGATATGCCCTCTCATGTAAAATACAAAAATTCTATATTTAAGCGAATCGAAAAAAATCTATGTATTATATAGGCACCACAATATTATAAGCAAAATTGCTCTGAATATAATCTGTCAGAAAAAATATACAATTCCCTTTTCTACTCTGTTTTGTAGTATGTACACCAACTCAATATGCTCTCTCATGTAAAATACAGAAATTCTAATTTTAACTGAATCGAAAACATCTAAATATTGCCTAGGCACCCCAATGTTAAAAACAAAATTTCTCTGAATATAATCTGTCAGAAAAAATTTACAATACCCTATTTTACTCTGTTTTGGAGTATATACACCAACTCAGTATGCTCTCCCATGTAAAGTACGGAAATTCTAATTTTACGTGAATAGAAAAAAATCTAAATAATATCTAGGCGCACTGAAGTTAAAAGAAAATGACTCTGAATATAGTCTGTTAGAAAAAATATACAATGCCTTTTTCTACTCTGTTTTGGAGTATATAAACCAACTCCATATGCTCTCTTTGGTAAAATACAGAAAATCTATATTTAAACGAATCCAAAAAAATCTAAATATTATCTAGGCACACCAATGTTAAGAACAAAATTGCTCTGAATATATTTTGTCAAAAAATATACAGTACCTTAATCTACTCTGTTTTGGAGTATATAAACCAACTCCATATGCTCTCTTTTGTAAAATACAGAAATTCTATATTTTAGAAAATCGAAAATAAGCTAAATATCATCTAGACACCCCAATGTTAAAAGCAAAACTGCTCTGAATATAATTTGTAAGAAAAAATATACAATGCTTTTTTCTACTCTGTATTGGGGTGTATACACCAAATCAATATGTTCTCTCATGTAAAATACCGAAATTCTAATTTTACGTGAATCGAAATAAATCTAAATATTATCTAGGCACCCGAATGTTAAAAGCAAAATTGCTCTGAATATAATCTGTCAGAATAAATATACAATGCCCTTTTCTACTTTTTATTGTAGTATATACATCAACTCCATTTGCTCTCTCATGTACAATACATTAATTCTAATTTTACGCGAATCGAAAAAATCTAAATATTATCGAGCCACCCCAATGTTAAAAACAAAATTGCTCTGAATATAATCTGTCGAAAAAATATATAATGTCCTATTCTACTCGGTTTTGGAGTATATACACCAACTCAGTATGCTCTCTCATGTAAACCGAAATTCTAATTTTACTTGAATCGAAAAAAATCTAAATATTATCTATGCACCCCAATGTTGAAAACAAAATTGCTCTGAATATAATCTGTCAGTAAAAATATACAATGCCCTATTCTAATCTCTTTTAAACCATATACACCAAGTCCATATGCTCTCTCATGTAAAATACAGAAATTCTATATTTAAGTGAATCGAAAAAAATCTAAATATTATCTAGGCACCCCAATGTTAAAAGCAAAATTGCACTGATTATAATCTGTCAAAAAAATATACAATGCCCTTTTCTACTCAGTTTTGTAGTATATACAGCAACTAAATATGCTTTGTCATGCAAAATACAGAAATTCTAATTCTACCCGAATTGAAAAAATCTAAATATTATCTAGACACCCCAATTTTAAAAGCGAAATTGCACTGAATATAATTTGTCAGAAAAAACATACAATGCCCATTTCTACTCGGTTTTGTAGTATATACACCAACTCAATATGCTCTCTCATGTAAAATACCAAAATTATAGTTTTACGCGAATCAAAAAAAATCTAAAAAATATCTAGATGCTGCAAAGTTAAAAGAAAACGGCTCTAAATATAGTCTGTTAGATAAAATATACAATGCCTTATTCTACCCTTTTCTGTAGTATATACACCAACTCAGTATGCTCTCTAATGTAATTTACAGAAATTCTAAGTTTACGTCAATCAAAAGAAATCTAAATATTATCTAGGCACTCCAATGTTTAAAACAAAATTGTTCTGAATATAATCTGTCAGAAAAAATATACAGTGCCCTATTCTACTCTGTTTTAAAGTATATACACCAACTCCATATGCTCTCTCATGTAAAATACGAAAATTCTATATTTAAGCAAATCGAAAATAATCTAAATAATATCTATGCACCCCAATTTTAAAAGCGAAAATGCGCTGAATATAATTTGTCAGAAAAATATGCAATGCCCATTTCTACTCGGTTTTGTAGTATATACAGCAACTCAATATGCTCTCTCATGTAAAATACCAAAATTATAGTTTTACGCGAATCGACAAAAATCTAAAAAATATCTAGGCGCCCCAAAGTTAAAAGAAAATGGCTGTGAATATAGTCTGTTAGAAAAAATATACAATACCTTATTCTACTCTGTTTCGGAGTATATACACCATCTCAGGGTGCACTCTCATGTAAAATAGAGAAATTCTAATTTTACATGAATCGAAAAAATCTAAATATTATCTAGGCACCCCAAAGTTAAAAAAAAATCGCTCTGAATATAATCTGTCAGAAAAATATACAATGCCTTATTCTACTCTGTTTTGGAGCATATACACCAACTCCATATGCTCTCTCATGTAAAATACATAAATTCTATATTTCAGCAAATCGGTAAAAACCTAAATATTGTCTAGGCACCCCAATGATAAAGAAAGATTGCTCTGAATATAATCTGTCAGAAAAAATATACAATGCCCTTTTCTACTTTGTTTTGGAGTATATACATTAACTCAATATGCTCTCTCATATAAAATACCGAAATTCAAATTTTAGGTGAATCAAAAATAATCTAAATAATATCTAGGCGCCCCAAAGTTAAAAGAAAACGGCTCTGAATATAGTGTGTTAGAAAAAATATACAATGCCTTATTCTACTCTGTTTTGGAGTATATACACCAACTCAGTATGCTCTCTCATGCAAAATACAGAAATTCTAATTTTACGTGAATCAAAAAAATTCTAGATATTATATAGGCATCCCAATGTTAAAAGAAAAATTGCTCAGAATATTATCTGTCAGAAAAAATATACAATGCCCTTTTCTACTCTGTTTCGTAGTATATACACCAACTCAATATGCTCTCTCATGTAAAATACAGAAATTCTAAATTTACCCGAACCAAACAAATCCAAATATTATCTAGGCACTGCAATGTTAAAAGCAAAATTGCTAAATATAATCTGTCAGAAAAAATATACAATGCCCTCTTCTATTCTGTTTTGTAGTATAAACACCAACTCAATATGCTCCGTAATGTAAAATACAGAAATTCTTATTCTATCCGAATCGAAAAAAATCTAAATAATATCTAGGCACCCCAATGTTAAAAGCAAAATTGCTCTAATATCATCTGTCAGAAAAAATATACAATGCCCTTTTCTACTCTGTTTTGGAGCATATACACCAACTCAATATGCTCTCTAGTGTAAAATACCGAAATTCAAATTTTAGGTGAATCAAAATAATCTAAATAATATCTAGGCGCCCCAAAGCTAAAAGAAAATGACTCTGAATATAGTCTGTTAGAAAAAATATACAATGCCTTATTCTACTCTGTTTTGGATTATATACACCAACTCAGTATGCTCTGTCATGTAAAATACAGAAATTCTAATTTTATGTGAATCGAAAAAAATCTAAATGTTATTTAGGCACCCCTATGTTAAAAACAAAATTGCTCTGAATAAAATCTGTCAGAAAAAAATACAATGCCCTTTTCTACTGTGTTTTGTAGTATATACACCAACTCAATATGCTCACTCACGTAAAATACAGAAATTCAAATTTACACGAATCGAAAAAAATGTAAACAAATTCTAGACGCCCCAAAGATAAAAGAAAATGGTTCTGAATATAGTCTGTGAGAAAAAAAAAATACATCGCCTTATTCTACTTTTTTTTGAAGTACATACACCAACTCAGTGTGCTCTCTCATGTAAAATACAGAAATTCTAAATTTACGTGAATCAACAATAATCTAAATATTATCTAGGCACCCCAATGTTAAAATCAAAATTGCTCTGAATATAATCTGTCAGATAAAATATACAATGCCCTATTCTACTCTCTTTTAAAGTATATACACCAACTTCATATGCACTCTCATGTAAAATACAAAAATTCGATATTTAAGCGAATCGAAAAAAATCTAAATATTATCTAGGCACCCGAATGTTAAAGCAAAATTGCTCTGAATATAATCTGTAAGAAAAAATATACAATGCCCTTTTCTACTCTGTTTTGGAGTATATACACCAACTCAACATGCTCTCTCATGTAAAATACCGAAAGTCTAATCTTAGGCGAATTAAAAAAGATCTAAATAATATCTAGGCACCCCAAAGTTAAAAGAAAATGGCTCTGAATATAGTCTGTTAGAGAAAATATACAATGCCTTATTCTACTCTGTTTTTGAGTATATACAGCAACTCAGGATGTTATCTCATGTAAAATATAAAATTCTAATTTTTCTCGAATCGAAATAATCTACATATTATCTAGGCAACGCAATGTTAAACACAAAATTGCTCTGAATATAATCTGTCACAATAATTATAAAATGCCCTATTCTACTCGGTTTTAAAGTATATACAACAACTCAGTATGCTCTCTCATGTAAAATACAGAAATTCTACTTTTAAGTGAATCGATAAACTTCTAAATATTATCTAGGCACCGCAATGTTAAAAACAAAATTGCTCTGAATAAAATCTGTCAGAAAAAATGTACAATGCCGTTTTCTACTCGGTTTGGAGTATATACACCAACTCCATATGCTCTCTCATGTAAAATACAGAAATTCTAATTTTCCGTGAATCGAGAAAAATCTAAATATTATCTAGGCACCCCAATGTTAAAAGAAAAATTGCTCTGAATATAATATGTCAGAAAAAATATACAATGCCCTTTTCTATTCTGTTTTGTAGTATATACACCAACACAATATGCTCTGTCATGTAAAATACAGAAATTCTAATTCTACCCGAATCGGAAAAATTTAAATATTATTTAATCAACCCAACGTTAAAAACAAAATTTCTCTGAATATAATCTGTCATAAAAAATATACAATGGCCTATTCTACTATGTTTTGAATTATATATACCAACTCAATATGCTCTTTCATGTAAAATACAGAAATTATATATTTAAGCGAATCGAAAAATATCTAAATATTATCTAGGCACCCCAATGTTAAAAACAAAATTGCTCTGAATATAATCTGTAAGAGAAAACACACAAAGCCATTTTCTACTCTGTTTTGTACTATATACACCAACAAAATATGCTCTGTCATGTAAAATACAGAAATACAAATTTTACCCGAATTGAAAAAATCTAAATATTATGAAGGCAAGCCAATGATAAAAACAAAATTGCTCTGAATATAATCTGTCAGAAAAAATATACAATGCCCTATTCTACTCTCTTTTGGAGAATATACACCAACTTAGTATGCTCTGTCATGTAAAATACCGAAATTCTAATTTTACGTGTATAGAAAATAATCTAAATATTATCTAGGCACTCTAATGTTTAAAACAAAATTGCTCTGAATATAATCTGTCAGAAAAATTATATAAAGCCCTATTCTACTCTATTTTCGAGTATATACACTAACTCCATATGCTCTCTCATGTAAAATACAGAAATTCTATATTTAACCAAATCGAAAAAAACCTAAATATAATTTAGGCACCCCAATGTTAAAAACAAAATCGCTCTGAATATAATCTGTCAAAAAAATATACAATGCCCTCTTCTACTCTGTTTTGGAGTATACACACCAACTCCATATGCTCTCTAATGTAAAATACTGAAATTCTAATTTTACGTGAATCGACAAGAATCTAAATAATATCTAGGTGCCCCAAAGTTAAAAGAAAGTGGCTCTGAATATAGTCTGTTAGAAAAAATATACAATGCCTTATTCTACTTTATTTTGGAGTATATACACCATCTCAGGATGCTCTCTCATGTAAAAAACAGAAATTCAAATTTTACCTAATTTGAAAAAATCTAAATATTATCTAGGCACCTCAGTGTTAAAAAGAAACTTGCTCTGAATATAATCTGTCAGAAAAAATATACAATGCCCTATTCTACACTGTTTTGGAGTATATACACCAACTCCATATGCTCTCTCACGTAAAATAGAGAAATTCTATATTTAAGCGAATCGAGAAAAATTTAAATATCATCTGGGCACCCCAATGTTAAAGAAAAATTGCTCTGAATATAATGTCAGAAAAAATATACAATGCCCTTTACTTCTTTTTTTGGTAGTATATTCACCAACTCCATATGCTCTCTCATGTAAAATACAGAAATTCTATATTTAAGCGAATTAAAAAAAATCTAAAAATTATCTAGGTACCCCAATTTTAAAAGAAAAATTGCTCTGAATATAATCTGTTAGATAAAATATACAGTGCCCTTTTCTACTCTGTTTTGTAGTATATACACCAACTCAATATGCTCTCTCATGGAAAATACCGAAATTCTAATTTTACGCGAATCGAAAAAAATCTAAATAATATCTAGGCACCCCAAAGTTAAAAGAAAATGGCTATGAATATAGTCTGTTAGAAAAAATATAAAATGCCTTATTCTACTCTGTTTTGGAGTACATACACCAACTTAGTATGCTCTCTCATTTAAAATACAGAAATTCTAATTTTACGTGAATCGAAAAAAATCTAAATATTATCTAGGCACCCCAATGTTAAACGCAAAATTGCTCTAAATACAATCTGTCAGTAAAAATATACAATGTTCTTTTCTACTCTGTTTTGTAGTATAAACACCAACGCTATATGCTCTTTCATGTAAAATACAGAAATTCGAATTCCACCGGATATGAAAAAATCTAAATATTATCTAGGCACCATAATGTTAAAAGCAATATTGCTCTGAATATAATCTGTCAGAAAAAATATACAATGCCCTATTCTACTCTGTTTTAAAGTATATAAACCAACTCCATATGCTCTCTCATATAAAATACAGAAATTCTAATTCTACCCTAATTGAAATAATGTAAATATTATCTAGGCACTCCAATGTTAAAAACAAAATTGCTCTGAATATCATCTGGGAGAAAAAATATACAATGCCCTATTCTACTCTGTTTTGGAGTATGTATACCAACTCAGTATGCTCTGTCATGTAAAATACAGAAATTCTAAATTTACGTGAATCGAAAAAAATCTAAATATTATCCAGGCACCCCAATGTTAAAAGCAAAATTGCTCTGAATATAATCTCTCAGAAGAAATATACAATGCCCGATTCTACTGTGTTTTAGGGTGTATACACCAACTCCACATGCTCTCTCATGTAAAATACCAAAATTCTAATTTTACGAGAATCGAAAAAAATATAAATAATATCTAGGCACCTCAAAGTTCAAAGAAAATGACTCTGAATATAGTCTGTTAGAAAAAATATACAATGCCCTATTCTACTCTGTTTTAAAGTATATAAACCAACTCCATATGCTCTCTCATGTAAAATAGAGAAAGACAAATTTTACCTGAATCGAAATAATCTAAATATTATCTAGGCAACCCAATGTTAAAAGCAGCATTTCTCTGAATATAATCAGTCAGAAAAAGGATACAAGGCTCCATTCTACTCTGTTTTGGAGTATATACACCAACTCCATATACTCCCTTATGTAAAATACAGAAATTCTAAATTTAAGAGAATTGTAAAATATCTAAATATTATCTAGGCACCCCAATGTTAAAAGCAATATTTCTCGGTATATAACCTGTCAGAGAAAATACACAATGCCATTTTCTACTCTGTGGTGGACTATATATACCAACTCCATAAGCTCTCTCATGTAAAATGAAGAAATTCTATATTTAAGCAAATCGAAAAAAATCTAAATATTATCTAGGCAACCAATGTTAAAAGCAAAATTTCTCTGAATATAATCTGTCAGAAAAATATACAATGCCCTTTTGTACTCCCTTTTGGAGTATATACACCAACTCAATATGCTCTCTCATGTAAAATACCGATATTCTAATTTTAGGCGAATCGAAAAAAGTCTAAATAAAATCTACGCACACCAAAGATAAAAGAAAATGGCTCTGAATAGAGTGTATGAGAAAAAATATACAATGCCCTATTGTAGTCTGTTTTGGAGTGTATACACCAACTAAGTATGCTCTTTCATGTAAAATATCGAAATTCTATATTTACGCGAATCGAAAAAAATCTAAATATTATCTAGGCACCCCAATGTTAAAAGCAAAATCGCTCTGAATATAATCTGTCAGGATAAATATACAATTCCCATTTCTACTTTGTTTTGGAGTATATACAGCAACTCAATATGCTGTCTCTTGTAAAATACCGAAATTCTAATTTTATGCGAATCGAAGAAAATCTAAATAATATCTAGGGGCCTCAAAGTTAAAAGAAAATGGCTCTGAATATAGTCTGTTCGAAAAATATACAATGCCTTATTCTACTCTGTTTTGGAGTATATACACCAACTCAGTATGCTCTTTCATGTAAAATAAAGAAATTGTAATTTAACCGGAATCAAAAAAATCTAAATATTATCTAGGCATTCCAATGTTAAAAACCAAATTCCTCTGAATATAATGTGTCAGAAAAAATATACAATTCCCTATTCTACTCTGTTTTGAAGTATATACACCAACCCCATATGCTCTCTCATTTAAAATTCAGGAATTCTATATTTAAGCGAATCGAAAATGTTCTAAATATTTTCTAGGCACCCCAATGTTAATAGCAAAATTTCTATGAATATAGTCTGTCTCACAAAATATAAAATGCCCTTGTCTACTCTGTTTTGGAGTATATACAGCAACTCAATATGCTCTCTCATGTAAAATACCGAAATTCTAATTTTATGTGAATCGAGAAAAATCTAAATAATATCTAGGTGCCCCAATGTTAAAAGAAAATTGCTCTGAATATAGTGTGTTAGAAAAAATATACAATAACTTATTCTACTATGTTTTGGAGTATATACACCAACTCAGTATGCTCTCTCGTGTAAAATACAGAAATTATAATTTTACCCGAATCGAAATAATCTAAATATTATCTATGCACCCCAATGTTAAAAACAAAATTGCTCTGAATATAAACTGTCAGAAAAAATTTACAATGCCCTATTCTACTCTGTTTTGGAGTATATACAACAACTCAATATGCTCTCTCATGTAAACTACAGAAATTCAATCGTTAAGCAAATCGAAAATATCTAAATATTATCTAGGCACCCCAATGTTAAAAACAAAATCGCTCTGAATATAATTTGTAAGAAAAAATATACAATGCCATTTTCTACTCTGTTTTGGAGTATAGACACAAACTCCATATACTCTCTCATGTAAAATACAGAAATTCTATATTTAAACGAATCGAAAAACATCTAAATATTATCTAGGCACCCCATTGTTAAAAACAAAATTGCTCTGAGTATAATCTGTCAGAAAAAATATCCAATGCCCTATTATATTCTGTTTTGGAGTATATACACCAACTGCATATGCTCTCTCATATAAAATAGAGAAATTCTATATTTAAGCGAATCGAAAAAAATCTAAATATTATCTAGGCACCCCAATATTAAAAGCAAAATTGCTCTGAATAAAATCTGTCATAAAAATTATACAATGCTTTTTTTTACTCTGTATTGGAGTATATACAACAACTCAATATGCTCTCTCATGTAAAATACCCAAATTCAAATTTTACGGGAATCAAAAAAAATCTAAAAAATATCTAGGCTCCCCAAAGTTAAAAGAAAAAAGTTCTGAATATAGTCTGTTACAACAAATATACAATGCCTTATTCTTCTATGTTTTGGAGTATATACAGGAATTCACTATGCTCTCTCCTGTAAAATAAAGATATTCAAATTTTACCCGAATTGAAAAAGTCTAAATATTATCTAGGAACCCAATGTTAAAAACAAAATTGCTCTGAATATAGTCTGTCAGAAAAAATATACAATGCTTTATTCTACTCTGTTTTTGAGTATATAAACCAACTCTACCTGCTCTCTCATATAAAATAAAGAAATTCTATATTTAAGCGAATCTAAAATAATCTAAATATTATCTAGGCACCCCAAAGTTAAACACCAAATAGCTCTGAATATACTCTGTCAGAAAAAATATAAAATGCCCTCTTCTACTCTGTTTTCGAGTATATACACCAACTCCATATGCTCTCTCATGTAAAATACAGAAATTCTATATTTATGCGAATCGACAAAAATCTAAATATTATCTACGCACCACAACGTTAAAAGCAAAAGTGCAATGAATATATTCGGCCAGAAAAAATATACAATGCCATTTTCTACTTTGTTTTGTAGTCTATACACCAACTAAATATGCTCTCTCATGTAAAATACAGAAATTCTAATTTTACCAGAATCGAAATAATCTAAAAATTATCTAGGCACCCCAATGTTAAAACCAAAATTGATCTGTATATAATCTGTCAAAAAAAATATACAATGCCATATTGTCCTCTGTTTTTGAATATATACACCAACTCAGTACACTCTCTCATGTAAAATACCGAAATTCTAATATTACGTGAATCGAAAAAAATCTAAATATTATCTGGGCACCCCAATGTTAAAAGCAAAATTGCTCTGAATATAATCTGTCATAAAAATTATACAATGCCCTTTTCTACTCTGTATTGGAGTATATACACCAACTCAGTATGCTCTCTCATGTAAAATACCGAAATTCAAATTTTACACGAATTGAAATAAATCTAAATAATATCTAGGCGACCCAAAGTTAAAAGAAAGTGGCTCTGAATATAGTATGTTAGACAAAATATACAATGCCTTATTCTACTCTGTTTTGGAGTATATACACCAATTCAGTATGCTCTCTCATGTAAAACACAGCAATTAAAATTTTACCAGAATCGAAAAAATCTAAATACTATCTAGGCACCCCAAAGTTAAAAACAAAATTGCTCTGAATATACTCTGTCAGAAAAAATATACAATGCCCTATTCTACTCTGTTTTGGAGTATATAAACCAACTCCATATGCTCTCTCATGTAAAATACAGAAGATCTATATTTAAGAGAATCAAAAAAAATCTAAATATTATCTAGGCAGTCAAATGTTAAAAACAAAATCGCTCAGAATATAATCTGTCAGAAAAAATATACAATTTCCTATTGTACTCTGTTTTGGGGTATATACACAAACTCCATATGCTCTCTCATGTAAAATACAAAATTCTATATTTAAGCGAATCGAAAAAAAGGTAAATATTATCTAGGCTCCACAATGTTAAAAGCAAAACTACTCTGAATATAAGCTGTCCGAAAAAATATAGAGTACTGTTTTCTACTCTGTATTGGAGTATAGTATATTCACCAACTAAATATGCTCTCTCATGTAAAATACTGAAATTCTAATTTTACCCGAATCAAAAAAAATATAAATAATATGTAGGTGCCCCAAAGTTTAAAGAAAATGACTCTGAATATAGTCTGTTAGAAAAAATATACAATGCCCTATTCTACTCTGTTTTGGAGTATATACACCAACACAGTATTCTCTCTTATTTAAATATAGAAATTCTAATTTTACCCAATTCAAAAAAATCTAAATATAATCTAGGCACCCCAATGTTAAAAACTAAATTGCTCTGAATATAATCTGTCAGTAAGAATATACAATGCCTTATTCTACTCTGTTTTCGAGTATATACACCAACTGAATATGCTCTCTCATGTAAAATACAGAAATTCTATTTTTAAGCGAATAGAAAAAAATCTAAATATTATCTAGGCACCCCAATGTTAACAACAAAATTGCTCTGAATATAATCTGTCAAAAAAATATACAATGAACTATTCTTCCCATTTATGGAGTATATACACCAACTCCATATTTTCGCTCATGTAAAATACGGAAATTCTATACTTAAGTGAATTGAAAAAAATCTAAATATTATCTAGGCACCCCAATGTTAAAAATAAAATTGCTCTGAATATAATCTGTCAGAAAAAATATACAATGCCCTATTCTACACTGTTTTGGAATATATACACCAACTCAATATGCTCTCTCATGTAAAATACTGAAATTCTAATTTTACGTGAATCTAAAAAAATCTAAATAATACCTGGGCGTCCCAAAGTTAAAAGAAAATGGCTCTGAATATAGTCTGTTAGAAAAAATATCCAATGCCTTATTCTATTCTGTTTTGGTGTATATACCCCAACTCAGTATGCTCTCTCACGTAAAATATCGAAATTGTAATTTTACGTGAATTGAAAAAAATCTAAATATTATCTAGGCACCCAATGTTAAAAAAAATGCTCTGAATATAATCTGTCAGAAGAAAAAGACTATGCGCTATTCTACTCTGTTTTGGAGTATTCACCAACTCCATATGCTCTCTCATGTAAAATATAAAAATTCTATATTTACGCGAATTGAAGAAAATCTAAATTTTATCTAGGCAACCCAATGTTAAAAGCAAAATTGCTCTGAATATAATCTGTCCGAAAAAATATACAATGGTTTTTCTACTTTGTTTTGGAGTATATACACCAACTCAATATGCTCTCTCATATAAAATCCCGAAATTTTAATTTTACGCGAATCGAAAATAATCTAAATAATATCTAGCGGCCCCAAAGTTAATAGAATATGGCTCTTAATATAGACTGTTAGTAAAAATATACAATGCCTTATTCTACTCTGTTTTGCAGTATATACACCAACTCAGTATGCTGTTTCATGTAAAATACCGAAATCTTATTTAAAGCGAATCGAAAAAAAATGTAAATATCTAGGCACCCCAAATTTAAAACAAAATGGCTCTGAAAATAGTCTTTTAGAAAAAATATACAATACCTTATTCTATTTTGTTTTGGAGTATATACACTAACTCAGTATCCTCTCTCATGTAAAATACAGAAATTATAATTTTACCTGAACCGATAAAATCTAAATATTATCTAGGCATTCCAATGTTGAAAACAAAATTGCTCTGAGTATAATCTGTCAGAAAAAAATATACAATGCCCTATTCTACTCTTTTTTAAAGTATAAATACCCACTCCATATGCTCTCTCATGAAAAATAAAAAATTCAATATTTAAGTCAATCGAAAAAAAACCTAAACATTATGTAGGCACTCCAATGTTAAAAACAAAATTGATCTGAATATAATCTGTCAGAAAAAAATATACAATGCCCTATTCTACTCTGTTTCGGACTATATACACCAACTCCATATGCTCTCTCATGTAAAATACAGAAATTCTGTATTTAAGCATATTGAAAAAAATCTAAATATCATCTAGGCACCGCAATGTTAAAAGCAAAATTGCTCTGAATATAATCTGTCAGAAAAAATATACAATGCCGTTTTCTACGCTGTTTTGGAGTATATACACCAACTCAATATGCTCTCTCGTAAAATAGCGAAATTCTAATGTTACGCAAATCGAAAAAAATCTAAATAATATCTAGGCGCCACAAATTTAAAATAAAATGGCTCTAAATATAGTCTGTCAGAGAAAATATACAATAACTTATTCTACTCTCTTTTGGAGTATATACACCAACTTCATAGGCTCTCTCATGTAAAATATCGAAATTCTAATTTTACCTGAATCGAAATAATCTAAATATTATATTGACACCCTAATGTTAAAAACAAAATTGCTCTGAATATAATCTGTCAGAAAAAATATAAATGCCTTATTCTACTCGGTTTTGGAGTATATACACCAACTCCATATGCTCTCTCATGTAAAATACAGAAATTCTATATTTAAGCAAATGGGAAGAAATCTAAATAATATCTAGGCGCCCCAAAGATAAAGAAAATGGCTCTAAATATAGTCTGTTAGAGAGAATATACAATGTCTTATTCTACTTTGTTTTGGAATATATACACCAACTCCACATGCTGTCTCATGTAAAATACATAAATTGTATATTTAACCGAATCGAAGAAAATCTAAATATTATTTAGGCACCCCAAAGTTAAAAGAAAATGTCTCTGAATATAGTCTGTTAAAGAAATATACAATGTTTTATTATACACTGTTTTGGAGTATATACACAAACTTCGTGTACTCTCTCATGTAAAATATAGAAACTCTAATTTTACCAGAATAGTTAAAATCTAAATATTACCTAGGAACCCCAATGTTTAAATCAAAATTCCTCTGAATATAATCTGTCAAAAAATATAAAATGCCATTTTCTACTCTGTTTTGGAGTGTATACACCAACTCCATATGCTCTCTCATGTAAAACACCGAAATTATAAATTTAGGCGAATCGAAAAAAATCTAAATAATATCTAGGCACCCCAAAGTTAAAAGAAAATGGCTCTTCATGTACTCTGTTAGTAAAAATATACAATGCCTTAATCCACTCTGTTTTGGAGTATATACACCAACTCCGTATGATCTCTCATAAAAAATATAGAAATTCTAATTTACGTGAATCGAAGAAAATCTAAATATTATCTAGGCACCCGAATGTTAAAAACAAAATTGCTCTGAATAAAATCTGTCAGAAAAAATATACAATGCCCTATTCTACTCTGTTTTGGAGTATATACACCAACTCCATAAGCTCTCTTATGTAAAATACAGAAATTCTATATTTAAGCGAATCAAAAAAAATCTAAATATTATCTACGCACCCCAATGTTAAAAACAAAATTGCTCTAAATATAATCTGTCAGATGAAATATACAATGCCCTTTTCTACTCTGTTTTGGACTATATACACCAACTCAGTATGCTCTCTCACGTAAAATAACGAAATTCTAATTTTACGTTAATCGAAAAAAATCTAAATAATATCTAGGGGCCCCAAAGTTAAAAGAAAATGGCTCTAAATATAGTCTGTTAGAAAAAATATACAATGTTTTATTCTACTCTGTTTATGAGTATATACACCAACTTCGTGTACTCTCTCATGTAAAATACAGAAATTCAAATTTTACCAGAATAGTGAAAATCTAAATATTACCTGGGCACCCCAATGTTTAAAACAAAATTGCTCTGTATATAATCTGTCAGAAAAAATATACAATGCCCTATTCTACTCTGTTTTGGAGTATATACACCAACTCTATATGCTCTCTCATGTAAAAAACAGTAATTCTATATTTAAGTGAATCGAACCAAATCTAAATATTATCTATGCACCCCAACGTTAAAAGCAAAATTGCGGCGAATATTTTCGGTCAGAAAAAATATACAATGCCCGTTACTACTCTGTTTTGTAGTATATACACCAACTCAATATGCTCTCTCATGTAAAATACAGAAATTCTAATTTTACCCGAATCGAAAAAATCTAAAAATTTTCTAGGCACCCCAATGTTAAAAACAAAATTGCTCTGTATATGATCTGTCAAAAAAAATATACAATGCCATATTGTCCTCTGTTTTTGAATATATACACCAACTCAGTACACTCTCTCATGTAAAATACCAAAATTCTAATTTTACGTGAATCAAAAAAAATCTAAATATTATCTAGGCACCCCGATGTTAAAAGCAAAATTGCTATCAATATAATCAGTCATAAAAATTATACAATGCCCTTTTCTACTCTGTATTGGAGTATATACACCAACTCTGTGTGCTCTCTCATGTAAAATACGGAAATTCAAATTTTACGTGAATTGAAATAAATCTAAATAATATGTAGGCGACAAAAAGTTAAAAGAAAGTGGCTCTGAATATAGTCTGTTAGACAAAATATACAATGCCTTATTCTACTCTGTTTTAAAGTATATACACCAACTCAGTATGCTCTCTCATGTAAAACACAGCAATTAAAATTTTACCCGAATCGAAAAAATCTAAATATTATCTAGGCCCCCCAATGTTAAAAACTAAATTGCTCTGAATATAATCTGTCAGAAAAAATATACAATGCCCTTTTCTACTCTGCTTTAGAGTATATACACCAACTCAATATGCTCTCTCATGTAAAATACCGAGATTCAAATTTTACGCGAATCGAAAAAAATCTACATAATAACCTGGTGACCCAAAGTTAAAGGAAAATGGCTCTGAATATAGTCTGTTAGAACAAATATACAATGCCGTATTCTACTATGTTTTGGAGTATATACACCAACTCAGTATGCTCTGTCATGTAAAATACAGAAATTCTAATTTTACCCGAATCGAAAAATTCTAAATATTTTCTAGGCACCCCAATGTTAAAAACAAAATTGCTCTGAATATAATCTGTCAGAAAAAATATACAATGCCCGATTCTTCTCTGTTTTAAGGTATACACCAACTCCATATGCTCTCTCATGTAAAATACAGAAATTCTATATTTAAAAGACCCGAGAAAAATCTAAATATTATCTAGGCACCCCTATGTTAAAAACAAAATTGCTCTAAATGTAATCTGTCAGAAAAAATATACAATGCCCTTTTCTACTCTGTTTCGTAGAATATACACTAACTCAATATGCTCTTTCATGTAAAATACGGAAATTCTAAGTATACGCGAATCGAAAAAAATCTAAATAATATCTAGGCGCCCTAAAGTTAATAGAAAATGGCTCTTAATATAGACTGTTAGATAAAATATACAATGCCTTATATTACTCTGTTTTGGGGTATATACACCAACTCAGTAAGCTCTCTAATGTAAAATACCGAAATTCTAATTATACACGAATCGGAAAAAATCTAAATAATATCTAGGCCCCCCAAAGATAAAGAAAATGGCTCTAAATATAGTCTGTTAGAGAAAATATACAATGTCTTATTCTACTTTGTTTTGGAATATATACACCACCTCCCCATGCTGTCTCCTGTTAAATACATAAACTGTATATATAAGCGAATCGAAGAAAATCAAAATATTATCTTGGCACCCCAATGTTAAAAGAAAAATTGCTCTGAATATAGTCGGTCAGAGAAAATATACAATGCCCTTTTCTACTTTGTTTTGTAGTATATACACCAACTTAATATGTTATCTCATGTAAAATACGGAAATTCCAATTATACGTGAATCGAAAAAAATCTAAATAATTACTAGGCGCCCCAAAGTTAAAAGAAAATGTCTCTGAATATAGTCTGTTAAAAAATATGCAATGTTTTATTATACACTGGTTTGGAGTATATACACAAAGTTTGTGTACTCTCTCATGTAAAATATAGAAATTCTAATTTTACCAGAATAGTTAAAATTTAAATATTACCTAGGCACCCAAAGGTTTAAATCAAAATTGCTCTGAATATAATCTGTCAGAAAAAATATACAATGCCCTTTTCTACTCTGTTTTGGAGTATATACACCAACTCCATATGCTCTCTCATGTAAGATACCGAAATTATAAATTTACGTGAATCAAAAATAATCTATATAATATCTAGGCGCCCCAAAGTTAAAAGAACATGGCTCTTAATATAGACTGGTAGAAAAAATATACAATGCCTTATTCTAATCTGTTTTGGAGTATGTACTCCAACTCAGAATGCTCTCTCATGTGAAATACCGAAATTATGAATTTAGGTGAATCGAAAAAAATCTAAATAATATCTAGGCACCCCAAAGTTAAACGAAAATGGCTCTTCATGTACTCTGTTACCAAAAATATACAATGCCTTACTCCACTCTGTTTTGGAGTATATACACCAACTCAGTATGTTCTCTCATGGAAAATACAGAAATTCTAATTTACGTGATGCGAAAAAAATCTAAATAGTGTCTAGGCACCCGAATGTTAAAAACAAAATTGCTCTGAATAAAATCTGTCAGAAAAAATATACAATGCCCTATTCTACTCTGGTTTGGAGTATATACACCAACTCCATATGCTCTCTCCTGTAAAATACAGAAATTCTATATTTACGCGAATCAAAAAAAATCTAAATATTATCGAGGCACCCCAATGTTAAAAACAAAATTGCTCTCAATATAATCTGTCAGATAAAATATACAATGCCCTTTTCTACTCTGTTTTGGAGTATAAACACAAAAAATACGCTGTCTCATGTAAAATACGAAAATATTAATTATATGTGAATCAAAAATAATCTATATAATATCTAGGCGCCACAAAGTTAAAAAAAAATGGCTCTTAATATAGACTGGTAGAAAAAATATACAATGCATTCTTCTACTCTGTTTTGGAGTATGTACACTAAACTCAGTATGCTCTCTCATGTAAAATAACGAAATTTTAATTTTACGTGAATCGAAAAAAATCTAAATAATATCTAGGGGCCACAAAGTTAAAAGAAAATGGCTCTAAATATAGTCTGTTAGAAAAAATATACAATGTTTTATTCTACTGTGTTTATGAGTATATACACCAACTTCGTGTACTCTCCAATGTAAAATACAGAAATTCTAATTTTACCGGAATAGTTAAAATCTAAATATTACCTAGGCACCCCAATGTTTAAAACAAAATTGCTCTGTATATAATCTGTCAGAAAAAATATACAATGCCCTATTCTACTCTGTTTTCGGGTATATACACCAACTCCACATGCTATCTCATGTAAAAAACAGAAATTCTATATTTAAGCGAATCGAACCAAATCTAAATATTATCTAGGCACCCCAACGTTAAAAGCTAAAGTGCGGTGAATATTTTCGGTCAGAAAGAATATACAATGCCCGTTTCTACTCTGTTTTGTAGTATATACACCAACTCAATATGCTCTTTCATGTAAAATAGAGAAATTCGAATTTTACTCGAATCAAAAAAATATAAATATAATCTAGGCACCCCAATGTTATAAACAAAATTGCTCTGAATATAATCTGTCAAAAAAAATATACAATGCCAAATTCTACTCTGTTTTGGAATATATACACCAACTCAGTATACTCTCTCATGTAAAATACTGAAATTCTAATTTTACGTGAATCGAAAAAAAATCTAAATAATATATAGGCACCCAATGTTAAAAGGAAAATTGCTCTGAATATAATCTGTCATAAAAATTATACAATGCCCTTTTTTACTCTGTATTGGAGTATATACACCAATTCAATATGCTCTCTCCTGTAAAATACCCAAATTCAAATTTTATGTGAATCAAAAAATATCTAAAGAATATCTAGGCTCCCCACAGTTAAAAGAAAAAAGCTCTAAATATAGTCTGTTAGAACAAATATACAATGCCTTATTCTACTATGTTTTGGAGTATATACAGGAACTCAGTATGCTCTCTCCTGTAAAATAAAGATATTCAAATTTTACACGAATCGAAAAAATCTAAATATTATCTAGGAACCCAATGTTAAAAACAAAATTGCTCTGAATATAATCTGTCAGAAAAAATATACAATGCCCTATTCTACTCTGTTTTTGAGTATATACACCAACTCTACCTGCTCTCTCATAAAATACAGAAATTCTATATTTAAGCGAATCGAAAAAAATCTAAATATTATCGAGGCACCCCAAAGTTAAACACAAAATAGCTCTGAATATACTCTGTCAGAAAAAATATACAATGCCCTCTTCTACTCTGTTTTCGAGTATATACACCAACTCCATATGCTCTCTCATGTAAAATACATAAATTCTATATTTATGCGAATCAACAAAAATCTAAATATTATCTACGCACCACAACGTTAAAAGCAAAAGTGCTATGAATATATTCGGTCAGTAAAAATATACAATGCCCTCTTCTACTTTGTTTCGTAGTATATACACCAACTCAATATGCTCTCTCATGTAAAATACAAAAATTCTAATTTTACCCGAATCGAAAAAATCTAAAAATTATCTAGGCACCCCAATGTTAAAACCAAAATTGCTCTGTATATAATCTGTCAAAAAAAAAATACAATGCCATATTGTCCTCTGTTTTTGAATATATACACCAAGTCAGTACACTCTCTCATGTAAAATACCGAAATTCTAATTTTACGTGAATCGAATAAAATCTAAATATTATCTGGGCACCCCGATGTTAAAAGCAAAATTGCTCTGAATATAATCTGTCATAAAAATTATACAATGCCCTTTTCTACTCTGTATTGTGTTATATACACCAACTCAGTATGCTCTCTCATGTAAAATACCGAAATTCACATTTTACGCGAATCGAAATAAATCTAAATAATATCTAGGCGACCCAAAGTTAAAAGAAAGTGGCTCTGAATATAGTCTGTTAGACAAAATATACAATGCCTTATTCTACTCTGTTTTGGAGTATATACACCAATTCAGTATGCTCTCTCATGCAAAACACAGCAATTAAAATTTTACCCGAATCGAAAAAATCTAAATATTATCTAGGCACCCCAATGTTAAAAACTAAATTGCTCTGAATATAATCTGTCATAAAAATTTCCAAAACCCATCAGTGTGCTGTATCCAGGAAACCCATGTCACATGCAAGGATACACAAAGGCTCAAAATAAAGGGATGGAGGAAGATTTACCAAGCTAATGGAAAGCAAAAAAAAGCAGGAGTTGCAATTCTCATCTCTGATAAAATAGACTTTAAAGCAACAAACATCAAAAGAGACAAAGAAGGCCATTACATAATGGTAAAAGGATCCATACAACAAGAAGAACTAACGATCCTAAACATATATGGACCCAATGCAGGAGCACCCAGATACATAAGGCAAGTTCTTAATGACTTACAAAAGGACTTAGACTCCCACACAATAATAGTGGGAGACTTTAACACTCCACTGTCAATACTAGACAGATCAACCAGACAGAAAATCAACAAGAATATCCAGGGCTTGAACTCAGACCTGGAGCAAGCAAACCTGATAGACATTTACAGAACTCTCCACCCCAAATCCACAGAATACACATTCTTCTCAGCACCACATCACACCTACTCTAAAATTGACCACATAATTGGAAGTAAAGCACTGCTCAACAAATGCAAAACAACTGAAATCATAACAAACAGCCTCTCAGACCATAGTGCAATCAAGTTAGAACTCAGAATTCAGAAACCGACCCAGAACTGCACAGCTTCATGGAAACTGAACAACTGGCTCTTGAATGTTGACTGGGTAAACAACGAAATGAAGGCAGAAATAAAGAAGTTCTTCAAAACCAATGGGAACGAAGACACAACGTGCCAGAACCTCTGGGACACATTTAAAGCAGTCTCTAGAGGAAAGTATATAGCAATAAGTGCCCATATGAGGAGAATGGAGAGATCCAAAATTGACACCCTATCGTCAAAATTGAAAGAGCTAGAGGAGCAAGATCAAAAAAACTCAAAACCCAGCAGAAGACAAGAAATAACTAAGATCAGAGCTGAGCTGAAGGAGATTGAGACACGAAAAACCCTTCCAAAAATCAATAAATCAAAGAGCTGGTTTTTTGAAAAGATCAACAAAATAGACAGACCACTAGCCAGATTGATTAAAAAGAAAACAGAGAACAACCAAATAGATGCAATAAAAAATGATAAAGGGGAAATCACCACAGATTCCACAGAAATTCAAACCATCATCAGAGAATATTACAAACAACTCTATGCACATAAACTAGTAAACCTGGAAGAAATGGATAAATTCCTGGACTCCTGTGTCCTCCCAAGCCTAAACCAGGAGGAAGCTGAAACTATGAATAGACCAATAACAAGGTCTGAAGTTGAGGCAGCAATTAACAGCTTACCACACAAAAAAAGCCCAGGTCCAGACGGGTTCACAGCCGAATTCTACCAGACACACAAGGAGGAGCTGGTACCATTCCTTCTAAAACTATTTCAAACAATCCAAAAAGAGGGAATCCTTCCCAAATCATTTTATGAGACCAACATCATACTGATACCAAAACCCGGCAGAGACCCAACGAGAAAAGAAAACTTCAGGCCAATATCCATGATGAACATAGATGCAAAAATCTTCAATAAAATATTGGCAAGCCGATTGCAACAGCAAATCAAAACACTTATTCATCATGATCAAGTAGGATTCATCCCGGGGATGCAAGGCTGCTTCAACGTATGCAAGTCTATCAATGTAATTCACCACATAAACAGAACCAAAAACAAAAACCACATGATTATCTCAATCGACGCAGAGAAGGCATTTGACAAAATTCAACAGCCCTTTATGCTAAAAACCCTCAATAAACTCGGTATCGATGGAACGTATCTCAAAGTAATAAAAGCTATTTATGACAAACCAACAGCCAATATCATACTGAATGGGCAAAAACTGGAAGCATTCCCTTTAAAATCTGGCACTAGACAAGGATGCCCTCTCTCACCACTCCTATTCAATATAGTACTGGAAGTTCTAGCCAGAGCAATCAGGCAAGAAAAAGAAATAAAGGGTATTCAAATAGGAAAGGTGGAAGCCAAATTGTCTCTATTTGCAGACGACATGATAGTATACCTAGAAGACCCCATTGCCTCAGCCCAAAAACTCCTGAAACTGATAAGCAACTTCAGCAAATTTTCAGGATATAAAATCAATGTGCAAAAATCACAAGCATTCGTCTACACCAACAACAGACTTAAAGAAAGCCAAATCAAGAGCGAACTGCCATTCACAATTGCTACAAAAAGGATAAAATACCTTGGAATACAACTCACAAGGAACGTAAGAGACCTCCACAAGGAGAACTACAAACCACTGCTCAACGAAATCAGAGAGGACACAAACAGATGGAGAAACATTCCATGTTTATCATTAGGAAGAATTAATATCGTGAAAATGGCTATACTGCCCAAAGTAATTTACAGAATCAACGCTATCCCCATCAAGCTACCACTGACTTTCTTCACAGAACTGGAAAAAACCACCATGAACTTCATATGGAACCAAAAGAGAGCCCGCATAGCCAAGTCAATTCTAAGCAAAAAGAACACAGCGGGGGATATTACACTACCGGATTTCAAACTATACTACAAGGCTACAGTAATCAAAACACCATGATACTAGTACCAAAACAGAGATATAGACCAATGGAACAAAACAGAGGCACCGGAGGCAACACAACATACATAAAACTATACAATCTTTGATAAACCTGACAAAAACAAGCAATGGGGAAAGGATTCCATGTTTAACAAATGGTGTTGGGAAAACTGGCTAGCCATGTGCAGAAAGCAGAAACTGGACCCCTTCCTGACACCTTACACTAAAATTAACTCCAGATGGATTAAAGACTTAAACATAAGACCTGGCACCATAAAAACCCTAGAAGGAAATCTAGGCAAAACTATCCAGGACATAGGAGTAGGCAAGGACTTTATGAACAAAACACCAAAAGCATTGGCAACAAAAGCCAAAATAGACAAATGGGACCTAATGAAACTCCACAGCTTCTGCACGGCAAAAGAAACAGTCACTAGAGTGGATCGGCAACCAACAGAATGGGAAAAAATTTTCGCAGTCTACCCATCTGACAAAGGGCTGATATCCGGAATTTACAAAGAACTCAAACAGATTTACAGGAAAAAAACAAACAAGCCCATTCAAAAGTGGGCAAACGATATGAACAGACACTTTACGAAAGAAGACATATATGAGGCCAACAATCATATGAAAAAATGCTCATCGTCACTGGTCATCAGAGAGATGCAAAGCAAAACCACATTGAGATACCATCTCACGCCAGTTAGAATGGCGATCATTAAAAAATCTGGAGACAACAGATGCTGGAGAGGATGTGGAGAAAAAGGAACACTTCTACACTGTTGGTGGGAGTGTAAATTAGTTCAACCATTGTGGAAGACGGTGTGGCGATTCCTCAAGGCCTTAGAAATAGAAATTCCATTTGACCCAGCAATCCCATTACTGGGTATATATCCAAAAGACTATAAATCGTTCTACTATAAGGACACATGTACACGAATGTTCATTGCAGCACTGTTTACAATAGCAAAGACCGGGAATCAACCCAAATGCCCATCGATAATAGACTGGATTGGAAAAATGTGGCACATATACACCATGGAATATTATGCAGCAATCAGAAATGATGAGTTTGTGTCGTTTGTAGGGACATGGATGAATCTGGAGAACATCATCCTCAGCAAACTGACACAAGAAAAGAAAATTCAACACCACATATTCTCACTCATAGGTGGGTGATGAAAAATGAGAACACATAGACACAGAAAGGGGAGTACTAAACACTGGGGTCTACTGGGGGGAAAAGGGGAGGGCCAGTGGGAGGGGGAGGTGGGGAGGGATAGCCTGGGGAGAAATGCCAAATGTGGGTGAAGGGGAGAAGAAAAGCAAAGAACACTGCCATGTGTGTACCTACGCAACTCTTTTGCATGCTATGCTAATGTACCCCAAAACCTAAAATCCAATAAATATTTTTAAAAAATATATACAATGTTTTTTTCTACTCTGTTTTGGAGTATATACACCAACTCAATGTGCTCTCTCATGTAAAATACCGAAATTCCAATTTTACGCGAATCGAAAGAAATCTAAATATCATTGAGGTACCCCAATGTTAAAACAAAATCGCTCTGATTATAATCTGTCTGAAATAATATACAATGCTTTATTCTACTTTCTTTTGAAATATATACACAAACTCAATATGCTCTCTCATGTAAAATACCGAAATTCTAATTTTACGGGAATCGAAAAAAATCTAAATATTGTCTAGGAACCTTAATGTTAAAAGCAAAATTTCTCTGAATATAATTTGTCAGAAATAATATAAAATACCTTTTTCTACTCTGTTCTGGGGTATATTCACCAACTAAATATGCTGTCTCATGTAAAATACCGAAATTCTAATTTTACGTGAATCGAAAAAAATCTAAATATGATCTAGGCACCACAATGTTAAAAGCAAAATTGCTCTGAATATAACCTCTCAGAAAAAATATACGATGCCCTTTTCTACTCTGTTTTGGAGTAAATACATTAACTCAATATGCTCTCTCAGGTACAATACCGAAATTGTAATTTTACATTAATCGAAAAAAAGCTAAATATTATCTAGGAACCCAATGTTAAAAGAAAATGACTCTTAATATAACCTGTCAATCAAAATATACTATTCCCTTTTCTACTGTGTTTTGCATTATATACACCAACTCAGTATGCTCTCTCATGTAAAATACAGAAATTCTAATTTTACGTGAATAGAAAAAAGCTAAATATAATATAGGAACCCCAACGTTAAAAGCACAATTTCTCTGAATATAATCTGTCAGAAAAAATATGCAATGCCATTTTCTACTCTGTTTTGGAGTACATACACTAACTCAATATGCTCTCTCATGTAAAATGCCGAAATTCTAATTATACACGATTCGAAAAAAATCTAAATATTATCTAGGCACCCAAATGTTAAAAAAAAAATTGCTCTGAATATAATCTGTCAGAGAAAATATACAATGCCTTATTCTACTCTGTTTTGGAGTATATACACCAACTCCATATGCTCTCTCATGTGAAATACAGAAATTCTATATTTAAAAGAATCAAAAAAAATCTAAATATTATCTAGGAACCCCAATGTTAAAACCAAAATTGCTCTAAATATAATCTGTCAAGAAAAATATAAAATACCCTTTTCTACTATGTTTTGTACAATATACATCAACTCAATATACTCTCTCATGTAAAATACCGAAATTCTAATTTTACGTAAATCAAAAAAACTCTAAATAATATCAAGGCGCCCCAAAGTTAAAAGAAAATGGCTCTGAATATAGTCAGTTAAAAAAAATATACAATGCCGTATTCTACTCTGTTTGGTAGTGTATACACAACTCAGTATGCTCTCTCATGTAAAATACAGAAATTATAATTTTATGTGAATCAAAAAAATCTAAATAATACCTTGGTGCCACAAAGTTAAAAGAAAATGGCTCTGAATATAGTCTGTTAGAAAAAATATACAATGCCTTATTCTACTTTCTTTTGGAGTATACACCAACTCAGTATACTCTCTCATGTAAAATAAAGAAATTCTATATTTAAGCGAATCGAAAAAAATCTAAATATTATTTAGGCACCCCAATGTTAAAATAAAAATTGCTCTGAATATAATCTGTCAGAAAATATATACAATGCCTTATTGTACTCTGTTTTGTAGTATATACACCACCTCAGTGTGCCCTATGATGTAAAATACAGAAATTCTATATTTAAGCGAATCAAAAAAATCGAAATATTATCTAGGCACCCCAATGTTAAAAGCAAAATTGCTCTGAATACAGTCTGTCAGAAAAAATATAAAATGCCTTATTCTACTCTGTTTTGGAGTATATACAACAACTCAGTGTGCTCTCTCATGTAAAATACCGAAATTCTAATCTTACATGAATCGAAAAGAATATAAATAATATCTAGGCGCCACAAAGTTAAAAGAAAGTGGCTCTGAATATAGTCTGTTAGAAAAAATATACAATGCCTTATTCTACTCTGTTTTGGAGTATATACACCAACTCAGTATGCTCTCTGATGTAAAATACATAAATTGTAATTTTACCCAAATAGAAAAAATCTAAATATTATCTAGGCACTTCAATGTTAAAAGGAAAATTGCTCTAGATATAATCAGTCAGAAAAAATATAAAATGCCCTATTCTACTCTGTTATGGGGTATATACGCCAACTCCATATGCTCTCTCATGTAAAACACAGAAATATTATATTTAGGCCAATCGAAAAAAATCTAAATATTATCTAGGCACCCCAATGTTAAAAACAAAATTGCTCTGAATATAATCTGTCAGAAAAAATATAAAATGCCTTATTCTACTCTGGTTTGGAGCATATACAACAAATCACTTTGCTCTCTCATGTAAAATACTGAAATTCGAATTTTACGTGAATCGAAAAAAATCTACATATTATCTAGGCACCCGAATGTTAAAAGCAAAATTTCTCTGAATGTAATCTGTCAGAAAAAATATACAATGACCGTTTATACTCTGTTTTGGAGTATATACACCAACTCAATATGCTCTCTCATGTAAAATAATGAAATTCTAATTTTATGCGAATCGAAAAAGATCTAAATAATATCTAGGCACCTCAAAGTTAAAAAAAAAATGGCTCTGTATATAGTCTGTTAGAAAAAATACACAATGCCTTATTCTACTCTATTTTGGAGTATATACACCAACTCAGTATGCTGTCTCATGTAAAATACAAAAATCCTAATTTTACGTGAATCGAGAAAAATCTAAATACTATCTAGGCACCAAAATGTTAAAAACAAAATTGCTCTGAATATAATCTGTGAGAAAAAATATACAATGCCCTATTCTACTTTGTTTTGGAGTATATACACCAACTCCATATGCTCTCTCATTTAAAATACAGAAATTATATATTTAAGCGAATCGAAAAAAATCTAAATATTATCTGGGCATGCCAAAGTTAAAAACAAAATTGCGGTGAATATAATCTGTTATTAAAAATATACAATGCCCTTTTCTACTCTGTTTTGGAGTATATACACCAACTCCATATGCTCTCTGAAGTAAAATACCGAAATTATAATTTTACAAAAATCGAAAAAAATGTAAATAATATCTAGGTGCCCGAAAGTTAAAAGAAAATGGCTATGAATATAGTCTGTTAGGAAAAATATACAATGTGTTATTCTACTCTGTTTTCCATTATATACACCAACTCAGTGTGCTCTCTCATGTAAAATACAGAAATTCAAATTTAACCTGAATCGAAAAAATCTAAATATTATCTAGGCACGCCAAGGTTATACAAAAATTGCTCTAAATATAATCTTTCAGAAAATATATACAATGCCCTATTCTACTTTGTTTTGGAGTATATACACCAACTTCATATGCTCTCTCACATAAAATAGAGAAATTCTATATTTAAGCGAATCGAAAAAAATATAAATATTATCTAGGCACCCCAATGTTAAAAGCAAAATGGCGCTAAATATATTCTGTCAGAGAAAATATGCAATGCCCTTTCCTACTTTGTTTTGTAGTATATACAGCAACAAAATATGCTCTCTCATGTAATATACAAAAATTCTAATTTTATGCGAATCTAAAAAAAATCTAAGTAATATCTAGGCGCCCCAAAGTTAATAGAAAATGCCTCTGAATATACTCTGTTAGAAAAAATATAAAATGCCTTATTCTATTTGTTTTGGAGTATATAGACCAACTCCCTATGATCTCTCATGTAAAATACAGAAATTCTATATTTAAGCGAATCAAAGAAAATCTAAATATTCTCTAGGCACCCCAATATTTAAAGCAAAATTGCTCTCTATGTACTCTGTCAGAAAAAATATACAATGCCCTATTCTACTCTATTTTGGAGGATATACACCAACTCAGTATGCTCTCTCATGTAAAACAGCAAATTCTAATTTTACCTGGATCGAAATAACTCTAAATAATATCTAGGCGCCCCATAGTTAAAAAAAAATTGCTCTGAATATAGTTTGTTAGAAAAAATACACGATGCCTTATTCTACTCTCTTTTGGAGTATATACACCAACTCCCTATGCTCTCTCCTGTAAAACACCGAAATTCTAATTTTACGCGAATCGAAAAATATCTAAATAATATTTGGGCGCCCCAAAGTTAAAAGAAAATTGCTCTGAATATACTCTGTAAGAAAAAATATACAATGCCTTATTCTACTCTGTTTTGGAGTATATACACCAACTCAGTATGCTCTCTCATGTAAAATACAGAAATTATAATTTTACGTGAATCGAAAAAAATGTAGATATTATCTAGGCAGCCCAATGTTAAAAGCAAAATTTCTCTGAATATAATGTGTCATAAAAAATATACAATGCCCTTTTCTACTCTGTTTTGGAGTATATACACCAGCTCCATATGCTCTCTCATGTAAAATACTGAAATTCTAATTTTACGCGAATCGAAAAAAATCTAAATAATATCTAGGCACCCCAAAGGTAAAAGAAGATGACTCTGGATATAGTTTGTAAGAGAAAATATACAATGCCTTATTCTACTCTGTTTTGGAGTATATACACCAACTCAGTATGCTCTCTCATGTAAAATACCGAAATTATAAATTTACGCGAATCAAAATAAATCTAAATAATATCTAGGCAGCACAATGTTAAAAAGAGAATTGCTTTGAATATAATCTGTCAGAAAAAATTTACAATGACTTATTCTACTCTGTTTTGGAGTATATACACAAACTCAGTATGCTCTCTCATGTAAAATACCGAAATTCTAATTCTATGCAAATCGAAAAATATCTAAATATTATGTAGGAACCCCAATGTTAAAAGCAAAATTGCTCTGAATATAATCTTTCAGAAAAAATATACAATGCCCTTTTCTACTCTGTTTTGAAGTATATACACCAACTCAATATGCTCTCTCATGTAAAATACAGAAATTCTAATTTTACATGAATCGAAAAAAAATCTAAATAATATGTAGGCGTTCCTAAGTTTAAAGAAAATGGCTCTGAATATAGTCTGATAGAAAAATAATACAATGCCTTATTCTACTCTGTTTTGGAGTATATACACCCACTGCATATGCTCTCTAATATAAAATAGAGAAATTATTTATTTAAGCGAATCAAAAAAAATTTCAATAATATCCAGGCGCCCCAAATTGAAAAGAAAATGGCTCTGAATATAGTCTGTAACAAAAAATATACAATGCCTTATTCTACTCTGTTTTGGAGTATATACACCAACACAGTATGCTCTCTCATGTAAAATACCGAAATTCTAATTTTACCCGACCCAAAATAATCTAAATTTTATCTAGGCACCCCAATGTTAAAAGCAAAATTTCTCTGAATATAATCTGTCAGAAAAAATATACAATTCTTTGTTCTACTCTGTTTTGAAGTATATACACCAACTTAATATGCTCTCTCATGTAAAATATAGAAATTCAAATTTTACCCGAATCGAAAAAATCTAAATATTATCTAGGCACCCCAATATTAAAAACAAAATTGCTCTGAATATAATCTGTCAGAAAAAATATACAATGCCCTATTCTACTCTGCTGTAGATTATATACACCAACTCCATATGCTCTCTCATGTAAAATACAGAAATTGTATATTTAAGTGAATCGAAAAAAACCTGAATAATATCTAGGCACCCTAATGTTAAAAGCAAAATTGCTCTAAATATAATCTGTCAGAAAAAATATACAATACCCTTTTCTACTCTGTTTTCTAGCATGTACACCAACTCAATATGCTCTCTCATGTAAAATACAGAAATTCTAATTTTACCCGAATCGAAACAATCTAAATATTATCTAGGAACCCCAATGTTAAAAACAAAATTGCTCTGAATATAATCTGTCACAAAAAATATACAATGCCCTATTCTATTTTGTTTTAAAGTATATATACCAACTCAGTATGCTCTCTCCTGTAAAATACCGAAATTCTAATTTTACGTGAATCTAAATTATCTAAATGTTATCTACGCACCCAAATGTTAAAAGCAAAATTGCGCTGAATATAATCTGTCAGAAAAAATATACATTGTTCTTTTCTCCTCTGTTTTGGATTATATACACCAACTCAATATTCTCTCTCATGTAAAATACCGAAATTCTAATTTTACGGAAACCGAAAAAAATCTAAATAATACGTAGGTGCCCCAAAGTTAAAAGAAAATGGCCCTGAATATAGTATCTTAGAAAAAATATACAATGCCTTATTCTACTCTGTTTTGGAGTATATACAGCAACATCTCTCATGTAAAATACCGAAATTCTAAATTTACGTGAATCGAAAAAAATCTAGATATTATGTAGGCACCCCAATGTAAAAAACAAAATTGCTCTTAATAAAATCTGTGATAAAAAATATACAATGCTCTTTTCTACTCTGTTTCGGTGTATATACAGTAACTCAATATGCTCTCTCATGTAAATTACCAAAATTCAAATTTTACGTGAATCGAAAAAAACTAAATAATATCTAGGGGCCCCAAAGTTAAAAGAAACTGGCTCTGAATATAGTATGTTAGATAAAATATACAATGCCATATTCTACTCTGTTTTGGAGTATATACACCAACTCTGTATTTTCTCTCATGTGAAATACCGAAATTCTAATTTTATGTGAATCGAAAAAAATCTAAATATTATATAGGCACCCCAATTTGAAAAGCAAAATTGCTCTGAATATAATCGGTCAGAAGAAATATACAATTCCCTTTTCTACTCTGTTTTAGAGTATATACACCAACTCAATATGCTCTCTCATGTAAACTACAGAAATTCTAATTATACCCGAATCGAAACCATCTAAATATTATCTAGGCAACCCAATGTCCAAACAAAATTTTTCTAATTATAATCTGTCAGAAAAAATATACAATGCCCTCTTCTACTCTATTTTGGAGTATATACACCAACTCAGTATGCTCTCTCATGTAAAATACCGAAATTCTAATTTTACGTGAATCGAAAAAATCTAAATATTATCTAGGCACCCCAATGTTCAAAGCAAAATTGCTCTGAATATAATCTGTCAGAAAAAATATACAATGCCCTATTCTACTCTGTTTTTCAGTATATACACCAACTCAATATGCTCTCTTCTGTAAAATACAGAAATTCTAATATTACGCAAATCACAAAAAATCTAAATAATATTTAGGCACACCAAAGTTAAAAGAAAATGGCTCTGAAAATAATCCGTTAGAAAAAATATACAATGCCTTATTCTACATTGTTTTGGAGTATATACACCAACTCAGTATGCTGTCTCATGTAAAATACCGAAATTGTAATTTACGTGAATCAAAAAAAAATCTAAATATTATCTAGGCACCCCAGTGTTCAAAGCAAAATTGCTCTGAATATAATCTGTCAGAGAAAATATACAATGCCCTTTTCTACTCTGTTTTGGAGTATATACATGAACTCAATATGCTCTCTCATGTAAAATACCAAAATTATAATTATACGTGAATTGAAAAAAATCTAAATAATATCTAGCACCCCAATGTTAAAAGAAAATGGCCCTGAGTATAGTCTGTTAGAAAAAATATACAATCATTTATTCTACTTTGTTTTGGAGTATATAAAACAACTCAGTATGCTCTCTCATGTAAAATACCGAAATTCTAATTTTACGTGAATCGAAAAAAATCTAAATATTATCTAGGCACTCCAATGATAAAAGCAAAATAGCTCTGAATATAATCTATCAGAAAAAATATACAATGCCCTTTTCTACTCTGTTTTGGAGTATATACACCAACTCAATATGCTCTCTCACGTAAAATACCGAAATTCTAATTTATGCGAATTGAAAAAATCTAATTAATATCTAGGTGCCCTAAATTTAATAGAAAATGGCTCTGAATATAGTCTGTCAGAGAAAATATACAATTCCCTGTTCTACTCTGTTTTGGAGTATACACACAAACTCCATATTCTCTCCCATGTAAAATACAGAAATTCTATATTTAAGCGACTTGAAAAAAATCTAAATATTATCTATGCACCCCAATGTTAAAAGCAAAATTCCTTTGAATACAATGTCAGAAAAAGTATACAATGCCCTTTTCTACTCTGTTTTGGAGTATATACACCAACTCAATATGCTCTCTCATATAAAATACAGATATTCTAATTTTACGTGAATCGAAAAGAATTTAAATATTATCTAGGTGCCCCAAAGTTAAAACAAAATGGTTCTGAATATAGTCTGTTAGAAAAAATATACAATGCCTTATTCTACTCTGATTTGGAGTGTATACACCAACGAAGTATGCTCTCTCATGTAAAATAAAGAAATCCTAATTATATGTGAATCGATAAAAATCTTAATAATATCTAGGCACCCCAATGTTAAAAGCAAAATTGCTCTTAACATAATCTTTCAGAAAAAATATACAATGCCCTTTTCAACTCTGTTTTGTTGTATATACACGAACTCAATATGCTATCTCATATATAATGCCGAAATAATAATTTTACACGAATCGAAAAAAATCTAAATAATATCTAGGCACCGCAAAAATAAAAGAAACTGGCTCTGAATATAGTTTGTTAGAGAAAATATAAAATGCCTTATTCTACTCTGCTTTGGAGTATATACACCAACTCAGTATGCTCTCTCATGTAGAATAACGAAATTCTAATTTTACGCGAATCGAAAAAATCTAAATAATATGTAGGCACCCCAACATTAAAAGAAAATGGCTCTGAATATAGTCTGTTAGAAAAAATATACAATGCCTTATTCTACTTTGTTTTAAAGTATATACACCAACTCAGTATGCTTTCTTATGTAAAATACAGAAATTCTAATTTTACGTGAGTTAACAAAAATCTAAATATTATCTAGGAACCTTAATGTTAAAAACAAAATTGCTCTGAAAATAATCTGTCAGTGAAATGTAAAGTGCCCTATTCTACTCTGTTTTGGAGTATATACACCAACTCCATATGCTCTCTCATGTAAAATACAGAAATTCTATATTTAAGCGAATTGAAAAAAATCTAAATAGTATCGAGGCACCCCAATGTTAAAAACAAAATTTCTCTGAATATAATCTGTCAGTAACATTACAGAATCCCCCATTCTACTCTATCTTGGAGTATATACAACAACTCAGTATGCTCTCTCATGTAAAATACAGAAAATAAAATTTTACCCGAATCAAAAAAATCTAAATATTATCTAGGAAGCCCAATGTTAAAAACAAAATTCCTCTGAATATAATCTGTCAGAAAAAATATACAATGCCCTATACTACTCTGTTTTGGAGTATATACACCAACTCGATATGCTCTCTCATGTAAAATACAAAAATTCTGTATTTAATTGAATCGAAAAAAATATAAATATTATCTAGACACCCCAATGTTAAAAACAAAATTGCTCTGAATATAATCTTTCAGAAAAAATATACAATGCCCTTTTTTAGTCTGTTTTGGAGTATATACACCGACTGCATATGCTCTCTCATGTAAAATACCGAAATTCTAATTATACGTGAATCGAAAAAAATTTAAATATCTAGGCGCCCCAAAGTTAAAAGAAAATGGCTCTGAATATAGTGTATTGGAAAACATATACAATGCCTTATTCTACTCTGTTTTTGAGTATATACACCAACTAATTATGCTCTCTCATGTAAAATACAGTAATTCAAATTTTAAGTGAATTGAAAAAATCTAAATATTATCTAACCCCCAATGTTAAAAACAAAATTGCTCTGAATATAATCTGTTATAAAAAATATACAATGCTCTATTCTACTCTATCTTCGAGTATATACACCAACTCAATGTTCTCTCTCTTGTAAAATACCGAAATTTTAATTTTACGTGAATCAAGAATTGAAAAATGTCTAATTAATATCTAGGCGCCCCAAAGTTAAAAGAAAATGTCTCTGAATATAGTCTGTTAGAAAAAATATACAATGCCTTATTCTACTCTGTTTTGGAGTATATACACCAACTGAATATGCTCTCTCATGTAAAATATCGAAATTCTCATTTTACGCAAATCAAAATAAATCTAAATAATACCTAGGCGTTTCAAAGTTAAAAGAAAATGGCTCTGAATATAGTCTGTTAGAAGAAATCTACAATGCCTTATTCTACTCTGTTTTGTAATAGATACACCAACAAAATATGCTCTCTCATGTAAAATACAGAAATTCTAATTTTACCAGAATCCAAAAGCAAAATTTATCTAGGCACCCCAATGTTGAAAACAAAATTTCTCTGAATCTAATCTGTCAGAAAGAATATACAGCCCTATTCTACTCGGTCTTGGAGTATATACACCATCTCAGTATTCTCTCTCATGTAAAATACTGAAATTCTAATTTTACATGAATCGAAAATAATCTAAATATTATCTGTGCAGACCACTGTTAAAAGAAAAATTGCTCTGAATATAATCTGTCCGAAAAAATATACAATGCCCTTTTCTACTAAGTTTTGGAGTATATACACCAACTCAATATGCTCTCTCTTTTAAAATACCGAAATTCTAATCTTACCCGAATCGAAAGAAATCTAAATATTATATAGGCACCGCAATGTTAAAAGAAAATGGCTCTAAAGATAATCTGTCAGAAAAAATATAAAATGCCCTTTTCTACTCTGTTTTGGAGTACATATATATATATACCAACTCAATATGCTCCTCGTGTAAAATGGGGAAATTCTAAATTTACGATAATCGAAAAATATCTAAATATTATCTAGGCACCCCAATGTTAAAAACAAAATTGTTCTGAATATAATCTGTCAGAAAAAATATACAATATTCTATTCTACTCTCTTTTGGAGTATATACACCAACTCAATATGCTCTCTCATGTAAAATACCGAAATTCTAAATGTATGAAAATCGAAAAAAATCTAAATATTATCTAGGCACCCCAATGTTAAAGGCAAAATAGCTCTGAATATAATCTGTCAGATAAAATATACAATGCCCTTTTCAACTCTGTATTGGAGTATATACACAAAATCAATAAACTCTCTCACATGAAATACCAAAATTCTAAATTTACATGAATCGAGAAAAATCTAAATATTATCTAGACACCCCAATGTTAATTGAAAAATTTCTCTGAATATAATCTGTAAGAGAAAATATACAATGCCTTTTTCTACTATGTTTGGGAGTATATACACCAAGTCAATATGCTCTCTCATATAAAATACCGAAATTCTAAATTTACATGAATCGAAATAAATTTAAATATTATCTGGGATCCCCAATGTGAAAAGCAGAATTGCTCCGAATACAATCTGTCAGAAAAAATATACAATGTCCTTTTTTACTCTGTTTCGCAGTATATACACCAACTAAATATGCTCTTTCATGTAAAATACCGAAATTCTAAATATACGCTAATCGAATATAAAATAAATAATATCTAGTCAACCCAATGTTCATAGAAAAATTGCGCAGAAAATAATATGTAAGAAAAAATATACAATACCCTTTTCTAATCTGTTTTGGAGTATGCACATCAACTCAATATGCTCTCTCATGTAAAATACAGAAATTCTGATTTTACGTAAATAGAAAGAAATCTAAATATTATCTAGGTCCCCCAAGGTAAATAGGAAAATTTCTCTGAATATAATCTGTCAGTAAAAATATGCAATGCCCTTTTCTACTCGGTTTTGGAGTATATACACCAACACAATATGCTCTCTCATGTAAAAGACAAAAATTCTAAATTTATGCGAATTGAAAATAATCTAAATATTATCTAGGCATCCCAATCTTAAAAGCAAAATTGCTCTGAATATAATCTGTCAGAAAAAATATACAATGTCATTTTCTACTCTGTTTTGAAGTATATACACCAACTCAATATGCTCTCTCACGTAAAATACCGAAATTTTAATTTTACGTGAATCGAAGAAATCTAAATATAATATAGGCACACCAAGGTAAAAAACAAATTTTCTCTGAAAATAATCTGTCAGCAAAATATACAATGCCCTTTTCTACTCTGTTTTGGAGTATATATATATACCAACTCAATATGCTCTCTCATGTAAAATAGAGAAATTCAAAATTTACAATATTCGAATATAATCTAAATATTTTCTAAGCACCCCAATGTTAGTAGCATATTGCTTTGAATATAATCTGTCAGAAAAATATACAATGCCCCTTTCTACTCTGTTTGGAAGTATATACACCAACTCAAAATGCTCTCTCATGTCAAATACAGAAATTCCAAATATACGCTAATCGAATAAAATCTAAATATTATCTAGGCACCCCAATGTTAAAAACAAAATTGCTCTGAATATAATCTATCAGAAAAAATATACAATATCCTATTCTACTCTGTTTTGGAGTATATACACCAACTCAGTGTGCTCTCTCATGTAAAATACCGAAATTCTCATTTTACGTGAATCGAAAAAAATCTAAATATTATTCTAGCACACAAATGTTAAAAACAAAATTGCTCTGAATATAATCTGTCAGAAAAAATATACAATATTCTATTCTACTCTGTTTTGTAGTATATAAACCAACTCCATATGCTCTCTCATGTAAAATACAAAAATTCTATATTTAAGAGAATAGAAAAAATTCTAAATATTATTTAGGCACCACAATATTAAAAACAAAATTGCTCTGAATATAGTCTGGCATAAAAAATATACAATGCCCTATTCTACTCTGTTTTGGAGTATATACACCAACTCAATATGTTCTCTCATGTGAAATACAAAAATTCAGTATTTAAGCGAATCAAAAAATTCAAAATATTATCTAGGCACCCCAATGTTAAAAAAAAATGGCTCTGAATATACTCTGTTAGATAAAATATACAATGCCTTATTCTACTCTCTTTTGGAATATATACACCAAATCAGTATGCTCTTTCATGTAAAATACCGAAATTCAAATTTTACGTGAATCAAAAATATCTAAATATTATCTAGGCACCCCAATGTTAAAAACAATATTTCTCTGAACATAGTCTGTCAGAAAAAACATACAATGCCCTATTCTACTCTGTTTTGGAGTATGTACACCAACTCAATAAGTTCTCTCATGTAAAATACCGAAATTCTTATTTTACGCGAATCGAAAAAAATCTGAATAATATCTAGGCGCCTCAAACTTAATAGACAATGGCTCTGAATATAGTCTGTTAGAAAAAATACACAATGCCCTATTCTACTTTATTTTGGAGTACATACACCAACTCAGTATGCACTCTATAGTTAATACAAAAATTCTTAATTAACCCGAATCGAAAAAAATCTAAATATTATCTAGGCACCCCAATGTTAAAAGCAAAATTGCTCTGAATATAATCTGTCAGAAAAAATATACAAATTCTTTTTCTACTCAGTTTTGGAGTATATACACCAACTCCATATGCTCTCTCATGTAAAATACAGAAATTCTATATTTAAATGAATCGAAAAAAATCTAAATGTTATCTAGGCACCCCAATCTTGAAAGCAAAATTGCTCTGAATATAATCTGTGAAAGAAAATATACAATGCTTTTTTCTACTCTGTGTTGTAGAATATACACCAACTCAATATGCTCTCTCATGTGAAATACACAACTTCAAATTTTACCCGAATCAAAAAATCAAAATATTATCTAGGCACCCCAATGTTAAAAACAAAATTGCTCTGAATATAATCTCTCAGGAAAAATATATAATGCACTACTGTACTCTGTTTTGAAGTATAAACAGCAACTCAGTGTGCTCTCTCACGTGAAATACCGAAATTCAAATTTTACGTGAATCGAAAAAAATCTAAATATTATATATGCACCCCAATGTTAAAAACAAAATTTCTCTGAATATAATCTGGCAGAAAAAATATACAATGTCCTATTTTACTCTGTTTTTGAGTATATACACCAACTGTACCTTCTATCTCATGTAAAATTAAGTAATTCTATATTTAATCGAATCAAAAATAATTTAAATATTATCTAGGCACCCCAATATTAAAAGCAAAATTGCTCTGAATATAATTTGTAAGAAAAAATATACAATGCCTTTTTCTATTCCGTTTTGGGGTGTATACACCAAATCAATATGCTCTCTCATGTAAAATACCGAAATTCTAATTTTACGCAAATCGAAATAAATGTAAATATTATCTAGGCGCCCCAAAGTAAAAAGATAATGGCTCCGAATATAGTCTGTTAGAAAAAATATACAATGCCTGATTCTATTATGTTTTGAAGTATATAAACCAACACAATATGCTCTCTCGTGTAAAATACAGAAATTCTAATTTTACCCGAATCGAAAAAATCTAAACGTTATCTAGGCACTTCAATGTTAAAAGCAGAACTGCTCTGAATATAATCTGTCAGAAAAAAATACAATGCCCTATTTTACTCTATATTGGATTATATACACCAACTCAGTATTCTCTCTCACGTAAAATACCGAAATTGTAATTTTACACGAATCAAAAAAAATCTAAATAATATCTAGGAGCCCCAAACTTAAATGACAATGGCTCTGAATATAGTATGTTAGAGAAAATATACAATGCCCTATTCTACTCTGTTTTGAAGTATGTACACCAACTCCATATGCTCTCTCAAGTAAAATAGAGAAATTCTATATTTAAGCGAATTGAAAAAATTCTAGATATTAACTAGGCACCCCAATGTGAAAAGAAAAATTGCTCTTAATATAATCTGTCAGATAAAATATACAATGCCCTACTTTACACTATTTTGGAGTATATACACCAACTCCATATGCTCTGTCATGTAAAATACAGAAATTCAATATTTATGCGAATCGAAAAAAATCTAAATATTATCTAGGCACCCCAATGTTAAAAGAAAACTTGCTCTGAATATAATATGTCAGATAAAATATAAAATGCCCTTTTCTATTCTGTTTTGGGGTATGTACAGCAACTCCATATGCTGTCTCATGTAAAATACAGAAATTCTAATTTTACACGAATCGAAAAATATCTAAATAATATCTAGGTGCCCAAAATTTAAATGAAATTGGCTCTGAATATAGTCTGTTAGAGAAAATATACAATGCCTAATTCTACTATGTTTTGGAGTATATACACCAACTCAGTATGCTCTCTTATGTAAAATACAGCAATTCTTATTTTACGTGAATCAAAAAAAACCTAAATATTATCTAGGCACCCCAATTTTCAAAGCAAAATTGCTCTGAATATAATCTGTCAGAAGAAATATACAATGCCCATTACTACTCCGTTTTGTAGTATATACACCAACTCAATATGCTCTCTCATGTAAAATATAGAAATTATAATTTTATGTGATTCGAATAACATTTAAAAAATATCTAGGTGCCCCAAAGTTAAAAGAAAATGGCTGTGAATATAGTCTGTTAGAAAAAATATACAATGCCTTATTCTACTCTGTTTCGGAGTATATACAACATCAGAGGTGCACTGTCATATAAAATACAGAAATTCTAATTTTACGTGAATCAAAAAAATCTAAATAATATCTAGGCACCTCAGTGTTAAAAAAAATTGCTCTGAATATACTATGTCAGAGAAAATACACAATGCCCTATTCTACTCTGTTTTGGAGTATATACACCAACTCAGTATGCTCTCTCATGTAAATTACAGAAATTCTAATTTTACGTGAATCAAAAGAAATCTAAATATTATCTAGGCACCCCAATGTTAAAAACAAAATTGCTCTGAATATAATCTGTCAGAAAAAAATATACAATGCCCTATTCTACTGTTTTAAAGTATATACACCAACTCCATATGCTCTCTCATGTAAAATAGAGAAATTCTATATTTAACCGAATCGAAAAAATTCTAGATAGTATCTAGGCACCCCAATGTGAACAGCAAAATTGCTCCTAATATAATCTGTCAGATAAAATATACAATGCCAGTTACTGCTCTGTTTTGTAGTATATACACCAACTCAATATACTCTCTCATGTAAAATACAGAAATTCTAATTCTACCCAAATCGAAAAAATCTAAATATTATCTAGGCATCCTAATGTTAAAACAAAATTGCGCTGAATATAATCTGTCAGAAAAAATATACAATGCCCTATTCTACTCTGTTTTCGAGTATATACACCAACTCCATATGCTCTCTCATGTAAAATACAGAAATTCCATATTTAAGCGAATCGAAAAAAATCTAAATATTATCGAGGCACCGCAGTGTTAAAAACAAAACTCCTCTGAATATAATCTGTCAGAAAAAATATACAATGCCCTATTCTACTCTGTTTTGGAGTATATACACCAACTCCATATGCTCTCTCATGTAAAATACAGAAATTCCATATTTAAGCGAATCGAAAAAAATCTAAATATTATCTAGGCACCACAATGTTAAAAGCAAACTTGCTCTGAATATAATCTGTCAGAAAAAATATACAATGCCCTATTCTACTTTGTTTTGGAGTATATACACCAACTCCATATGTTCTCTCATGTATAATACAGAAATTCTATATTTAAGCGAATTGAAAAAAATCTAAATATTATCTAGGCACCGCAATGTTAAAAACAAAATCTCTCTGAATATAATCTATCAGAAAAAATATACAATCCCCTATTCTACTCTATTTTGGAGTATATACACCAACTCAATATGCTCTCTCATGTAAAATACAGAAATTGTATAATTATGAGACCGAAAAAAATCTAAATATTATCTAGGCACCCCAATGTTAAAAGTAAAATTGCTCTGAATATAATCTGTCAGAAAAAATATACAATGCCCGATTCTACTTTGTTTTGGAGTATATACACCAACTCCATATACTCTCTCATATAAAATATCGAAATTCTAATTTTATGCGAATCGAAAAAAATCTAAATAATATCTAGGCGCCTCAGAGTTAAAAGAAAATGGCTCTGAATATAGTCTGTTAGAAAAAATATACAATGCCTTATTCTAATCTGTTTTGGAGTATATACACCAACACAGGTTGCTCTCTCATGTAAAATACAAAAATTCTAATTCTACCTGATTGAAAAAATATAAATATTGTCTAGGCACCCCAGTGTTAAAAACAAAATTGCTCTGAATATAATCTGTCAGAAAAAATGTACAATGTCATATTCTACTCTGTTTTGGAGTATATAAACGAACTCCATATGCTCCTCATGTAAAATACAGAAATTCTATATTTAAGGGAATCAAAAAAAATCTAAATATTATCCTGGCACCCCAATGTTAAAAGTAATATCGCTCTGAATATAATCTGTCAGAAAAAGTATACAATGCCCTTTTGTACTTTAATTTGTTGTATATACACCAACACAGTATGGTCTGTCATGTAAAATACAAAAATTCTAATTTTACCCGAATCAAAGAAATCTAAATATTATTTAGGCTACCCAATGTTAAAAACAAAATATCTCTGAATATAGTCTGTGAGAAAAAAATATACAATGCACTATTCTACTCTGTTTTGGAGTATATACACCAACTCCGTATGCTCTCTCATGTAAAATACAGAAATTCTAATTCTACCAGAATCGAAAAAATATAAATATAGTCTTGGCACTGCAATGTTAAAAACAAAATTGCTGTGAATATAATCTGTCAGAAAAAATATACAATGCCGTATTCTATTCTGTTTTAAAGTATATACACCTACTCAGTATGCTCTCTCATGTAAAATAACGTAATTCTAATTTTACCCGAATCAAAAAAATCAAAATATTATGTAGGCACCCCAATGTTAAAAACAAAATTGCTCTGAATATAATCTGTCAGAAAAAATATATAATGCTTTATTCTACTCTGTTTTGGAGTATATACACCAACTGAGTATGCCCTCTCATGTTAAATAACGAAATTCTAATTTTACGTGAATCGAAAAAAATCTAATTATCTAGGCACTTTAATGATAAAAACAAAATTTCTCTGAATATAATCTGTCATAAAAAATATACAATGCCCTATTCTACTCTGTTTTGGTGTATATACAGCAAATGTGTATGCTCTCTCATGTAAAATACAGAAATTCTAATTTTATGCATATCAAAAAAAATCTAAATAATATCTAGGCGCCCCAACGTTCAACAAAAATGGCTCTGAATATAGTCTGTTAGAAAAAATATACAATGCCTTATTCGACTTTGTTTTGGAGTGTATACAGCAACTCCATATGCTCTCTCATGTAAAATACAAAAATTCTAATTCTATCAGAATCGAATAAATATAAATACTGTCTACGCACCCCAATGTTAAAAACAAAATTGCTCTGAATATAATATGTCAGAAAATATATACAATGCCCTTTTCTACTCTGTTTTGTAGTATATACACCAACTCCATATGCTCTCTCATGTAAAATACAGAAACTCTAATTTTACCCGAATCGAAAAAATCTAATTATCTAGGGACCCCAATGTTAAAATAAAAATTGCTCTGAATATAATTTGTCAGAAAAAATATACAATGTTCTATTCTACTCTGTTTTTGAGTATGTACACCAACTCAGTATGCTCTCTCATGTAAAATACCGTGATTCAAATTTTACGTGAATCGAAAAAAATCTAAATATTATCTAGGCACCCCAATGTTAAAAGCAATATTTCTCTGAATACAATCTGTCAGAAAAAATATACAGTGTCCTTTTCTACTCTGTTTTGGAGTATATACACCAATTCCATAGGCTCTCTCATGTAAAATACAGAAATTCTAATTTGACAAGAATCGAAAGAATCTAAATAATATCTAGGCGCCTCGAAGTTAAAAGAAAATGGCTCTTAATATAGTCTGTTAGAAAAAATATAAAATGCCTTATTCTACTCTGTTTTGTAGTATATACACCAACTCAGTATGCTCTCTCATGTAAAATGCAGAAATTCTAATTTTACCTGAATCGAAAAAATCTAAATATTATTTAGGCAAACCAATGTTAAAAACAAAATTTCTCTGAATATAATCAGTCAGAAAAAATATACAATGCACTATTCTACTCTGTTTTAAAGTATATACATTAACTCCATATGCTCTATCATGTAAAATAAAGAAATTCTATATTTAAGGGAATCGAAAACAATTTAAATATTATCTCGGCACGCCAACGTTAAAAACAAAATTGCTCTGAATATAATCTGTCAGAAAAAATATACAATGCCCTATTCTACTCTGTTTTGGAGTATATACACCAACTCCATATGCTCTATCATGTAAAACACAGAAATTCCATATTTAAGCAAATCGATAAAAATCTATATATCATCTAGGCACCCGAATGTTAAAATCAAAATTCCTCTAAATATAATGTGTCAGAAAAAATAAACAATGCCCTATTCTACTCTGTTTTGGAGTATGTACACCAACTCAGTGTGCTCTCTCATATAAAATACAGAAATTCTAATTTTACATGAATCGAAAAAAATGTAAATATTATCTAGGCACCCCAATGTTAAAAGGAAAATTGCTCTGAATATAATCTGTCAGAAAAAATATACAATGTCCTATTCTACTCTCTTTTGGAGTATATACACCAGGTCCATAAGCTCTCTCATGTAAAATACAGAAATACTAATTTTACATGAATCGAAAAATATCTAAATAATATCTAGGCGCCAGAAACTTACAAGAAAATGGCTCTTAATATAGTCTGTTAGAGAAAATATACACTGTTTTATTCTACTCTGTTTTGCAGTATATACAGCAACTCAGTATGCTCTCTTATGTAAAATACAGAAATTCTAATTTTACCCGAATCGAAAAAATCTAAATATTATTTAGTCAACCCAATGTTAAAAACAAAATTGCTATGAATATAATCTATCAGAAAAAATATAGAATTCCCTATTCTACTCTGTTTTGGAGTATATACACCGACTCCATATGCTCTCTCATCTAAAATACAAAAATTCTATATTTAAGTGAATTGAAAATATCTAAATATTACCTAGGCACACCAATGTTAAAAGCAAAATTGCTCTGAATATAATCTGTCAGAAAAAATACACAATGCCATTTTCTACTGTGTTTTGTAGCATATACACCAACTCAATATGCTCTGATATGTAAAATACATAAATTCAAATTTTATCCGAATCGAAAAAATCAAAATATTATGTAGGCAACGCAATGTTACAAACAAAATTTCTCTGAATATAATCTGTCAGAACAAATATTCAATTCCCTATTCTACTCTGTTTTGGAGTATATACACAAACTCAGTATGCTCTCTCATGTAAAATACCGAAATTCTAATTTTACGTGAATCGAAAAAAATCTAAATATTATCTAGGCACTTATATGTTAAAAACAAAATTGCACTGAATATAAGCTGTCATAAAAAATATACAATGCCCTATTCTACTCTGTTTTGGGATATATAGAGCAACTCCATATGCTCTCTCATTTAAAATACCGAAATTCCAATTTTACATGAATTGAAATAAATCTAAATAATATCTAGGCACCCCATAGTAAGAAGAAAATGGTTCTAAATATAATATTTAAGAAAATATACACAATGCTTTATTCTTCTTTGATTTGGAGTATATAAACCAACTCCATATGGTCTCTCAAGTAAAATACAGAAATTCAATATTTAAGCGAATTGAAAAAATTCTAGATATTATCTAGGCACCCCAATGCAAAATTGCTCTTAATATAATCTGTCATATAAAATATACAATGCCCTTTACTTCTCTGTTTTGTAGTATATGCACCAACTCAATATGCTCTCTCATGTAAAATACAAAAATTCTATTTCTACCCAAATGGAAAAAATCTAAATATTTTCTAGGCACCCCAGTGTTAAAAAAAAAAATTGCTCTGAATATCATCCGTCAGAAAAAATATACAATGCCCTATTCTACTTTGTTTTGGAGTACATACACCAACTCCCTCTGCTCTCTCATATAAAATACAGAAATTCTATATTTAAGCGAATCGAAAAAAATCCAAATATTATCTAGGCACCGCAATGTTTAAAACAAAATCGCTCTGAATATAATCTGTCAGAAAAAAATATACAATGCTCTATTCTACTCTGTTTTGGAGTATATACACCAACTCCATATTCTCTCTCATGTAAAACACATAAATTATTTATGCGAATCGAAAAAAATCTAAATATAATCTAGGCACCTCAAGGTTAAAAGCAAATTTGCTCTGAATATAATCTGTCAGAAAAAATATACAATGCCCTTTTCTACTCTGTTTTGGAGTATATACACCAACTCCATATGCTCTCTCATGTAAAACAGAGAAAGTTTAATTTTACGCGAATCGAAAAAAATCTAAATATTATCTAGGCACACCAATGTTAAAAACAAAATCACTCTGAATATAATCTGTCAGAAAAATTACACAATGCCCTATTCTACTCTGTTTACAAGTATATACACCAAATCCATAAACTCTCTCATGTAAAATACAGAAATTCTATATTTAAGCGAATCGACAAAAATCTAAATATTATCTAGGCACCACAATTTTAAAAGCAAAATTTCTCTGAATATAGTCTGTGAGAAAAAATATACAATGCCCTATTCTGCTCTGTTTTGAAGTATATAAGGCAACTCAGTATTCTCTGTCATGTAAAATACAGAAATTCTATATTTAAGCGAATCGAAAAAAAATTAAATATTATGTAGGCACCCGAATGTTAAAAGCAAAATTGCTCGGAATATAATCTGTCAGAAAAAATATACAATGCCCTTTCTACCCTGTTTTTAGTATGTAAACCAATTCAATACGCTCTCTCATGTAAAATACAGAAATTCTAATTTTACCCGAATCGAGAAAATCAAAATATTATGTAGGCACCCCAATATTTAAAACAAAATTGCTCTGAATATAATCTGTCAGAAAAAATATAAAATGCCCTATTCTACTCTGTTTTGGAGAATATACACCAACTTTATATGCTCCCTCATGTAAAATACAGAAATTCCATATTTAAGCGAATCGAAATAAATCTAAATATTATCTAGGCACCACAAGGTTAAAAGCAAAATTTCTCTGAATATAATTTGTCAGAAAAAATATATAATGCCCTTTTCTATTCTGTTTTGTAGTATATACACCAAATCAATATGCTCTCTTATGTAAATTACAGAAAATCTAATTCTACCCGAATCGAAAATATCTAAATATTGCCTAGGCACCCCATTGTTAAAAACAAAATTGCTCTGAATATAATTTGTCATAAAAAATAAACAATGCCCTATTCTACTCTGTTTTGGATTATATACACCAACTCAGCATGCTCTGTCATGTAAAATACGGAAATTCTTATTTTACGTGAATCGAGAAAAATCTAAATATTATTTATGCACTCCAATGTTAAAAGTAAAATTTCTCTGAATATAATCTGTCAGAAAAAATATACAATGCCCGATTCTACTATGTTTTGGAGTATAAACACCAACTCCATATGCACTCTCATGTAAGATACAGAAATTATAACTTTACGTGAATCAAAATATATCTAAATAATATCTAGGCACCCCAAAGTTAAAAGAAATTGGCTCTGAATATAGTCTGTTAGAAAAAATACACAATGCCTTATTCTACTCTGTTTTGGAGTATATACACCATCTCAGTATGCTCTCTTATGTAAAATACAGCAATTCTAATTTTACGTGAATCAAAAAAAATCTAAATATTATCTATGCACCCCAATGTTTAAAACAAAATTGCTCTGAATATAATCTGTCAGAAAAAATATACAATGCCCTATTCTAATCTGTTTTGAAGTTTATACACCAACTCCATATGTTCTCTCATGTAAAATACAAAAATTATAATTTTACTTGAATCAAAAATATCTAAATATTATCTAGGCACGTCAGTGTTAAAAAAATTGCTCTGAATATAATCTCTCAGACAAAATATACAATGCCCTATTCTACTCTGTTTTGGAGTATATACACCAACTCCACATTCGCTGTCATGTAAAATACAGAAATTCTATATTTAAGTGAAACGAAAAAAATCTAAATATTATCTAGGCACCCTAAAGTTAAAAACAAAATCTATCTGAATATAATCTGTCAGAAAAAATATACAATGCCCTATTCTACTCGGTTTTGGAGTATATACACCAACTCCATATGCTCTCTCATGTAAAATACAGAAATTCTATATTTCAGCAAATCGAAAAAACCGAAATATTATCTAGGCAACCTAATGTTAAAAGAAAAATTGCTCTGATAGTAATCTGTCAGAAAAAATATACAATGCTTTTTTCTACTCTGTTTTGTAGTATATACACCAATTCAATATGCTCTCTCATGTAAATTACAGAAATTCTAATTTTACGTGAATGAAAAAAAATCTAAATATTATCTAGGCACCCCAGTGTTAAAAACAAAATTTTTCTGAATATAATCTGTCAGAAAATATATACAATGCCCTATTCTACTCTGTTTTAAAGTATATATACCAACTCCATATGCTCTCTCATGTAAAATACAGAAATTCTATATTTAACCGAATCGAAAAAATTCTAGATAGTATCTAGGCACCCCAATGTGAAAAGCAAAATTGCTCCTAATATAATCTGTCAGATGAAATATACAATGCCCTTTACTTCTCTATTTTGTAGTATATACACCAACTCAATATACTCTCTCATGTAAAATACAGAAATTCTAAATCTACCCAAATCGAAAAAATCTAAATATTATCTAGGCACCCTAATGTTAAAAACAAAATTGCTCTGAATATAATCTGTCAGAAAAAATATACAATGCCCTATTCTACTCTGGTTTGGAGTGTATACACCAAGTCAATATGCTCTCTCATGTAAAATACCGAAATTCTAATTTTACGTGAATTGAAAAAAATCTAAATTATATCTAGGTGCCCCAAAGTTAAAAGAAAATGGCTCTGAATATAGTCTGTTAGAAAAATATACAATGCCTTATTCTACTTTGTTTTGGAGTATATACACCAAATCTGTATGCTCTCTCATGTAAAATACAGAAATTCTAACTTTACCCGAATCGAAATAATCTAAATATTATCTAGGCTCCCCAATGTTAAAAGCAAAATTGCTCTAAATATAACCTGTCAGAAAAAATATACAATGCCTTTTTCTACTCTGTTTTGTAGTATAGGCACCAACTCCATATGCTCTCTCATGTAAAATACGGGAATTCTATATTTAAGCGAATTGAAAAAAATCTAAATATTATCTAGGCACCCCAATGTTAAACGCAAAATTGCTCTGAATATAATCTGTCAGAAAAAATATACAATGCTCCTTTCTACTCTGTTTCGGATTATACACACCAACTTCATATGCTCTCTCATGTAAAAAAGCAAAATTCTAATTTTACGCTAATCGAAGAAAATCTAAATAATATCTAGGCACCCCAAAATTAAAAGAAAATGGCTCTCAATGTAGTGTGTTAGAAGAAATATACAATGCCTTATTCTATTTTGTTTTGGAGTATATACACCAACTAAGTATACTCTCAAATGTAGAATACCGAAATTCAAATTTTACATGAATTGAAAAATTCTAAATATAATTTAGGCACCCGAATGGCAAGAGCAAAATTGCGCTGAATATAATCTGTGAGCAAAAATATACACTGCCCTTTGCTACTCACTTTAGGAGTATACACACCAACTCAATAATCTCTCTCATGTCAAATACCGAAATTCTAATTTTACCCGAATCTAAAAAAATATAAATAATATGTAGGCGCCCCAAAGTTAAAAGAAAATGGCTCTGAATATAGTATGTTAGAAAAATATACAATGCCTTATTCTACTATGTTTTGGAGTATATACACCAACTCAGTATGCTCTCTCGTGTAAAATACAGAAATTCTAATTTTACCCGAATCGAATAAAATCCAAATATTATCTAGGCACCCCAATGTCAAAAACATAATTGCTCTTAATATAATATGTCATAAAAAATATACAATGCCCTATTCTACTCTATTTTAAGGTATATACGCCAATTCAATATGCACTCTCATGTAAAATACTGAAATTCTATATTTAAGTGAATCAAAAAAAAACTAAATATTATCTAGGGACCACAATGTTAAAAGCAAAATTACTCTGTATATAATTTCATAAAAAATATACAATGCCATTTTCTACTCTGTTTTGGAGTATATACATCAACTCAATATGCTCTCTCTTGTAAAATACCGAAATTCTAAATTTACGTGAATCGAAAAAAATCTAAATATTATCTAGGCACCCCAATGTTAAAAGCAAAATTGTTCCGAATATAATCTGTCAGAAAAAATATACAATGCCCTTTTATTCTCTGTTTTGGAGTATATACACCAACTCAATATGCTCTCTCATGTAAAATATCGAAATTCCAATTTTACGCAATTCGAAAAAAATCTAAATAATATCTAGGTGCCCCAAAGTTAAAAGAAAATGGCTCTGAATATAGACAGTTAGAAATAATAAACAATGCCTTATTCTACTCTTTTTTGGAGTATATGCCCGAACTCATTATGCTCTCTCCTGTAAAATAAAAAAATTCCAATTTTACCCAAATAGAAAAAATCTAAATATTATCTAGGCACCCCAATGTTAAAAAGAATATTCCTCTGAATATAATCTGTCAGAAAAAATATACAATGCCCTATGCTACTCTGTTTTGGAGTATATACACCATCTCCATATGATCTCTCCTGTAAAATACAGAAATTCTATATTTAAGCGAATCGAATAAAATCTAAATATTTTCTAGGCACCCCAATGGTAAAAGCACAATTGCTCTGATTATAATCTGTCAGAAAAAATACACAATTCCCTTTTATACTCTGTTTTGGAGTATATATACCAACTCAATATGCTCTTTTATGTAAAATACCGCAATTCTAATTTTACGTGAATCAAAAAAATCTAAATAATATCTATGCATTCCAAAGTTAAAAGAAAATGGCTCTGAATATAGTCTGTTAGAAAAAATATACAATGCCTTATTCTACTCTGTTTTGGAGTATATACACCAACTCAGTATGCTCTCTCATGTAAAATACAGAAATTCTAATTTTACCCGAATCGAAAAAATCTAACTCTGATCTAGGCACCCCAGTGTTAAAAAAAAAATTGCTCTGAATATAATCTGTCAGAAAAAATATACAATTCCCTTTTCTACTTTGTTTTGGGTATATACCCTAACTCAAAATGCTCTCTCATGTAAAATGCAGAAATTCTAATTTTACCCTAATCGAAAAAATCTAAATTTTATCTAGGCTCCCCAATGTTAAAAGTAAAATTGCTCTGAATATAATCTGTGAGAAAAAATATACAATGCCCTTTTCTACTCTCTTTTGTAGTATACACACGAACTGACTATGCTCTCTTATGTAAAATAACGAAATTCTAATTTTACACGATTCGAAATAAATCTAAATAATATCAAGGCGCACCAAAGTTAAAAGAAAATGCCTCTCAATATAGTCTGTTAGAAAACATATACAATGCCTTATTCTACTCGGTTTGGACTATATATATCAACTCAGTATGCTCTCTCATCTAAAATACGGAAATTCTAATTTTACCCGAATCAAAAAAATCTAAATATTATCTAGGCTCTCCAACGTTAAAAAAAATTGCTCTGAATATAGTCTGTGAAAAATAATATACAATGCCCTTTTCTACTCTCTTTTGTACTATATACACCAACTCAATTCACTCTCTCCTGTAAAATAACAAAATTCTAATTTTACATGAATCAAAAAAATCTAAATAATATCTAGGCAACCCAAAGTTAAAAAAATGTCTCTGAATACAGTCTGTTAGAAAAAATATAGAATGCCTTATTCTACTCTGTTTTGGAGTATATACACCAACTCAGCATGCTCTCTCATGTATAACACCGAAATTATAATTTTACGAGAATCGAAAAAAATCTAAATAATATCTTGGCACCCCAAAGTTAAAGAAAATGGCTCTGAATATAGTCTGTTAGAAAAAATATACAATGCCTTATTCTACTCTGTATTGGAGTATATACACAAACTCAGTATGATCTCTCATTTAAAATAACGAAATTCTAATTCTAAGCAAATCGGAATAAATCTAAATAATATTTAGGCACCCGAATGTTAAAAGCAAAATTGCTCTGAATATAATCTGTCAGAAAAAATATACAATGTCTTATTCTACTCTGTTTTGGAGTATATACACCAACTCAGTATGCTCTCTCATGTAAAATACAAAAATTCTAAATTTACGTGAATCAAAAAAAATCTAAATATTATCTAGGCACCCCAATGTAAAAATCAAAATTGCTCTGAATATAATCTGTCAGAAAAAATATTCAATGCCCTTTTCTACTCTGTTTCGGAGTATATACACCAACTCAATATGCTCTCTCATTTAAAATACCGAAATTCTAATTCTAAGCAAATCGGAATAAATCTAAATAATATCTAGGCACCCGAATGTTAAAAGCAAAATTGCTCTGAATATAATCTGTCAGAAAAAATATAAAATGCCTTATTCTACTCTGTTTTGGAGTATATACACCAACTCAGTATGCTCTCTCATGTAAAATACGGAAATTCTAATTTTACGTGAATCGAAAAGAATCTAAATATTATCTAGGCACCCCAATGTGAAAAACTAAATTGCTCTCAATATAATCTGTCAGAAAAAATATACGAAGCCCTATTCTACTCTGTTTTGGAGTATATACACCAACTCCATATGCTCTCTCATGTAAAATACAGAAATTCTATATTTAAGCGAATCAAAAAATTCGAAATATTATCTAGGCACCCCAATGTTAAACGCAAAATTGCTCTGAATATAATCTGTCAGAAAATATATACAATGCTCTTTTCTACTCTGTTTTGTAGTATATACACCAACTCAATATGCTCTCTCATGTGAAAAACCGAAATTCAAATTTTACGCTAATCGAAAAAAATCTAAATAATATCAAGGCGCACCAAATTTAAAAGAAAATGGCTCTGAATATAGTCCCTTAGAAAAATCAGAAGAAATATACAATGCCCTATTCTACCCTGTTTTAAAGTACATACACCATCTCCATATGCCCCCTCATGTAAAATAAAGAAATTCTATATTTAAGCGAATCGAAAAAAATCTAAATAATATCTAGGCACTCCCACGTTAAAAGCAAAGTTGCTCTGAATGTATTCTGTAAGAAAATATATAAAATGCCCTTTTCTACTCTGTTTTGGAGTATATACACCAACTCAATATGTTTTCTCATGTAAAATTCCGAAATACTAATTTTACCCGAATCGAAAAAATCTAAATATCTAGGCACCCAAATGTTAAAAACAAAATTTCTCTGAGTATAATCTGTCAGACAAAATATACGAAGCCCTATTCTACTCTGTTTTCGAGTATATACACCAACTCAGTATGCTCTCTGATGTAAAAAAATGAAATTCAAATTTTACCCAAATCGAATAAATCCTAATATTATCTAGGCACGCCAATGTTAAAAACAAAATGGCTCTGAATAAAATCTGTCAAAAAAAATAGACAATGTCTTATTCTACTCTGTTTTGGAGTATATACACCAACTCCATATGCTCTCTCATGGAAAACACAGAATTTCTATATTTAAGTGAATCGAAAAAAATCCAAATATTATCTAGGGACCCCAATGTTAAAAGAAAAATTGCTCTGAAAATAATCTGTCAGAAAAAATATACAATGCCCTTTTCTACTCTTTTTTCGAGTATATACACCAACTCAATATGCTCTCTCATATAAAATACAGAAATACAAATTTTACACGAGTCGGAAAATTCTATATATTATCTAGGCACCCAAATGATAAAAAAAATTGCTCTAAATATAGTCTTTCAGAAAGATATACAATGCCCTATTCTACTCTGTTTTCGAGTATATACACCAACTCAGTATGCTCTCTCTTGTAAAATACCGAAATTCTATATTTACGTGAATCGAAAAAAATCTAAATACTATCTAGGCGCCCCAAAGTTAAAAAAAAATAGCTCTGAAGATAATGTGTCAGAAAAAATATACAATGCCTTATTCTACTCTGTTTTGGGATATATACACGAACTCAGTATGCTCTCTCATGTAAAATACAGAAATAATAATTATACGCGAATCGAAAAAAATCTAAATAATTACTAGGCGCCCCAAAGTTAAAAGAAAACGTCTCTGAATATAGTGTGTTAGAAAAATATACAATGTTTTATTATACACTGTTTCGGAGTATATAAACAAATTTCGTGTACTCTCTCATGTAAAATATAGAAAGACTAATTTTACCAGAATAGTTAAAATCTAAATATTACGTAGGCACCCCAATGTTTAAAACAAAATTGCTCTAAATATAATCTGTCAGAAAAAATATACAATGCCCTATTCTACTCTGTTTTGGAGTATATACACCAACTCCATATGCTCTCTCATGTAAAATAACGAAATTATAAATTTAGGCGAATCGAAAAAAATCTAAATAATATCTAGGCACCCCAAAGTTAAAAGAAAATGGCTCTTCATGTACTCTGTTAGTAAAAACATACAATGTCTTATTCCACTCTATTTTGGAGTATATACACCAACTCAGTATGTTCTCTCATGGAAAATACAGAAATTCTTATTTACGTGAATCGAAAAAAATCTAAATGTTATCTAGGCACCCGAATGTTAAAAACAAAATTGCTCTGAATAAAATCTGTCAGAAAAAATACACAATGTTATATTCTACTCTGTTTTGGAGTATAAACGCCAACTCAGTATGCTCTCTCATGTAAAATACGGAAATTCTAATTTTACGTTAATCGAAAAAATCTAAATATTATCTAGGCACCCCAATGTTAAAAACAAAATTGCTCTAAATATATTCTGTCAGATAAAATATACAATGCCCTTTTCTACTCTGTTTTGGAGTATATACAGCAACTCAATATGCTGTCTCATGTAATATTCGGAAATTCTAATTATTTGCGAATCAAAAATAATCTATATAATATCTAGGACCCCAAAGTTAAAAGAAAATGGCTCTTAATATAGACTGGTAGAAAAAATATACAATGCCTTATTCTACCCTGTTTTGGAGTATATACACCAACTCAGTATGCTCTCTCATGTAAAATAACGAAATTCTAATTTTACGTGAATCGAAAATAATCTAAATAATATATAGGGGCCCCAAAGTTAAAAGAAAATGGCTCTGAATATAGTGTGTTAGAAAAAATATACAATGTTTTATTCTACTCTGATTATGAGTATATACACCAACTTCGTGTACTCTCTAATGTAAAATACAGAAATTCTAATTTTACCGGAATAGTAAAAATCTAAATATTACCTAGGCACCCCAATGTTTAAAATAAAATTTCTGTGTATATAATCTGTCAGAAAAAATATACAATGCCCTATTCTACTCTGTTTTCGAGTATATACACAAAACCACATGCTCTCTCATGTAAAAAAAAAAGACTCTATATTTAAGCAAATCGAACAAAATCTAAATATTATCTACGCACCCCAACGTTAAAAGCAAATGTGCGGTAAATATATTCGGTCAGAAAAAATATACAATGCCCTATTCTACTCTGTTTTGGAGTATATACACCAACTCCATATGCTCTCTCAGGTAAAATGCAAAAATTCTCTATTTAAGCAAATCGAAAAAAATCTAAATATTATCTAGGCACCCCAATGTTAAAAACAGAATTGGTCTGAATATTATCTGTCAAAAAAATATACAATCCCGTATTCTCTCTTTTGGACTATACAAACGAACTCCATATGCTCTCTCATGTAAAATACAGAAATTCTATATTTAAACGAATCGAAAAAATTCTAGATAGTATCTAGACGCTCCAATGTTAATAACAAAATTTCTCTGAATATAAACTGTCAGAGAAAATATACAATGCCCTATTCTACTCTGTTTTTGAGTATATACACCAACTCTACCAGCTCTCTCATGTAAAATAGAAAAAATCTATATTTCAGCGAATCAAAAAAAATCTAAATATTATCTAGGCACCCCAATGTTAATAGCAAACTTTCTCTGAATGTAATCTGTCAGAAAAAATATACAACGCCCTTTTCTACTATGTTTTGGAGTATATACACCAAATCAATATGCTCTCTCATGTAAAATACCGAACTTCTAATTTTACGTGAATCGAAATAAATCTAATTATCAAGGCACCCCAATGTTAAAAGCATATTTGCTCTGAATATAATCTGTCAGAAAAAATATACAATGCCGTTTTCTACTCTGTTTTGTAGTATATACACCAACTCAATATGCTCTCTCATGTAAAATACAGAAATTCTAATTGTACACGAATTGAAAAAATATAAATATTATCTAGGAACACCAATGATAAAAACAAAATTGCTCTGAATATAATCTGTCATAAAAAATATAAAATGCCCTATTCTACTCTGTTTTCGGATATATACAAAAACTCAGTATGCTCTCTCAAGTAAAATACCGAAATTCTGATTTTACGCGAATAGAAAAAAATCTAAATAATATCTAGGCGCCCCAAAGTTAAAATAAAATGGCTCTGAATATAGTCTTTTAGAGAAAATATACAATGCTTTATTCTACTCTGTTTTGGAGTATATACACCAACTAAGTATGCTCCCTCATATAAAATACTAAAATTCTAATTTTCCAGAATCGAAAAAAATCTAAATATTATCGAGGCACCTTAATGTTAAAAACAAAATTGCTCTGAATATAATCTGTCATAAAAAATATAAAATGCCCTATTCTACTCTGTTTTCGGATATATACAAAAACTCAGTATGCTCTCTCAAGTAAAATACCGAAATTCTGATTTTACGCGAATAGAAAAAAATCTAAATAATATCTAGGCGCCCCAAAGTTAAAATAAAATGGCTCTGAATATAGTCTTTTAGAGAAAATATACAATGCTTTATTTTACTCTGTTTTGGAGTATATACACCAACTATGTATGCTCCCTCATATAAAATACTAAAATTCTAATTTTCCCGAATCGAAAAAAATCTAAATATTATCGAGGCACCCCAATGTTAAAAACAAAATTGCTCTGAATATAATCTGTCAGAAAAAATATACAATGCCGTATTCTACTCTGTTTTGGAGTATATACACCAACTACATACGGTCTCTAATGTAAAATACAAAAATTCTCTATTTAAGCGAATCGATAAAAATCTAAATATTATCTAGGAACCCCAGTGTTAAAAGCAAAATTGCTCTGAATATAGTCTGTCAGGAAAAATGTACAATGCCCTATTCTACTCTGTTTCGGAGTATATACAGCAAATCAATATGTTCTCTCATGTAAAATATAGAAATTATATCTTTAAGCGAATAAAAAAAATCTAAATATTATCTAGGCACCCCAATGTTAAAAACAAAATTGCTCTGAATATAATCTGTCAGAGAAAATATACAATGCCCTATTCTACTCTGTTTTGAAGTAAATACAGCAACTCCATATGCTCTCACATGTAAAATACAGAAATTCTATATTTAAGCGAATCGAAAAAAATCTAAATATTATCTCAGCACCCCAATGATAAAAGCAAAATTGCTCTGAATATAATCTGTCAGAAAAAGTATACAATGCCCTATTCTACTCTGTTTTGGAGTATATACACCAACTCCATATGCTCTCTCATGTAAAATACAGACATTCTGTATTTAAGCAAATCGAAATAATTCTAAATAATATCTAGGTGCACCAAAGTTAAAGGAAAATGGCTCTGAATATAGTATGTTAGAAAAAATATACAATGCCTTATTCTACCATGTTTTGGAGTACATACACCAACTTAGTATGCTCTCTCGTGTAAAATACAGAAATTCTAATTTTACCCAAAGAGAAAAAATCTAAAAATTATCAAGGCACCCCAACGTTAAAAACAAAATTTCTCTGAATATAAACTCTCCGAAAAAATATACAATGCGCTATTCTACTCTGTTTTTGAGTATAAAAACCAACTCTACATGCTCTCTCATGTAAAATAGAGAAATTCTATATTTAAGCGAATCGAAAAAAATCTAAATATTATCTAGGCACTGCAATATTAAAAACAAAATTACTCTGACTATAATCTGTCATTAAAAATATACAATGCCCTTTTCTGCTCTGTATTGGAGAATATACACCAACTCAATATGCTCTCTCATGTAAAATACCCAAATTATAAATTTACACGAATTGAAAAACATCTAAATAATATCTAGGCGCCCCAAAGTTAACAGAAAATGGCTCTGAATATAGTCTGTTAGAATAAATATACAATGCCTTATTCTACTATGTTTTGGAGTATATACACGAACTCAATATGCTCTCTCTGGTAAAATAAAGAAATTATAATTTTACCCGAATCGACAAAATCTAAATATTATCTAGGAACCCCAATATTAAAAACAAAATTGCTCTGAATACATACTGTCAAAAAAATTATACAATGCCCTATTCTTCTCTGTTTTGGAGTATATACACCAACTCCATATGCTCTCTCAGGTTAAATACAGAAATTCTATATTTAAGTGAATCAAAAAATCCTAAATATTATATAGACACCCCAATGTTAAAAGCAAAATTGCTCTGAATATAATCTGTCAGACAAAACATACAATGCCCTTTTCTAATCTGTTTCAGAGTATATACACCAAATCTATATGCTTTCTCATTGAAGATACAAAAATTCTAATTTTACGCGAATTGAAAAAAATCTAAATAATATCTAGGCGCACCAAATTTAAAAGAAAATGGCTCTGAATATATTCTTTTAGAAAAAATATAAAATGCCTTATTCTACTCTGTTTTGGAATATATACACCAACTCAACTTGCTCTCTCATGTAAAATACAGAAATTCTAAATTTACGTGTTTCGAAGAAAATCTAAATATTATTTAGGCACCCCAATGTTAAAAGCAAAATTGCTCTGAATATAATCTCTCAGAAAAAATATACAATGCCGTTTTCTACTCTTTTTTGTAGTATATACACCAACTCAATATGCTCTCACATGTAAAATACAGAAATTCTAATTTTACCCGAATCGAAAAAATCTAAATATTATCTTGGCACCCCAATGTTAAAAACAAAATTGCTCTGAATATAATCTTTCAGAAAAAATATTCAATGCCCGTTTCTACTCTATTTTGGAGTATATAAACAAACTCAATATGCTCAATCATGTAAAATACTGAAATTCTAATTTTACGCGAATTAAAAGAATCTAAATATTATCTAGGTACCCCAATGTTAAAGGAAAATGGCTCTGAATATAATCTGTCAGAAAAAATATACAATTTCCTTTTCTAGTTTATTTTCGACTATACACACCAATTCAATATGCTCTCTCATATAAAATACCGAAATACTAAATACACGGGAATCGAAGAAAATCTAAGTATTATCTAGGCACCCAAATGTAAAAAGCAAAATTTCTCGGAACAAAATCTGTCAGAGAAAGTATACAATGCTTTTTTCTACTCTCATTTGGAGTATATACACCAACTAAATATGCTCTCTCATGTAAAATATCGAAATTCTAATTTTACACAAACCGAAACAAATCTAAATATTATCTAGGCACACCAATGTTAAAAGCAAAACTGCTCTGAATATAATCTTTTAGAAAAAATATACAATGCCCTTTTCTACTCTGTTTTGAAGTATATACACTAATTCAATATGCTCGCTCATGTAAAATACCGAAATTCTAATTATACGCGAATCGAAAAATATCTAAATACTATCTTAGCACCCCAATGTTAAAATAAAATAGCTCTGAATATAATCTGTCAGAAAAAAATATACAATGCCCTATTATACTCTGTTTTGGAGTATATACACCAACTCAATATGCTCTCACATGAAAATACCGAAATTCTAAATTTACGCGAATCGAAAGAAATCTAAATATTATTGAGGTACCCCAATGTTAAAACAAAATCGCTCTGATTATAATCTGTCAGAAATAATATACAATGCTTTATTCTACTCATATTACGTGATTCGAAAAAAATCTAAATATTATCTAGGCACCGTAATATTAAAAACAAAACTGATCTTAATATAATCTGTCAGAAAAAATATACAATTACATATTCTACTTTGTTTTTTAGTATCTACACCAACTCCATATGCTCTCTCATGTAAAATACAGAAATTCTATATTTAAGCGAATTGAAAAAAATCTAAATACTATCTAGGCACCCCAATGCTAAAAGCAAAATTGCTCTGAATATAATCTGTCAGAAAATAAATCCAATGCCCTTTTCTACTCTGTTTTGTAGTTTATACACCAACTCAATATGCTCTCTCATGTAAAATAGAAAAATTCTAATTTTACACGAATCGAAATAAATCAAAATAATATCTAGGCGAACCAAAGTTAAACGAAAATGGCTCTGAATATAGTCTGTTTGAAAAAATACACAATGCCTTATTCTACTCTGTTTTGGAGTATATACACCAACACAGTATGCTCTCTCATGTAAAATACAGAAATTCTAATTTTACGTGAAACGAAAGAAACTAAATATTATCTAGATACCCGAATGTTAATAGCAAAATTTCTCTTAATATAATCAGTCAGAAAAAATATACAATGCTCTTTTCTACTCTGTTTTGTAATATATACGCGAACTCAATATGCTCTCTCAAGTAAAATAAAAAAATTATAATTTTTCACGAATCGAAAAAAATTTAAATAATATCTAGGCGCCCCAAAGTTAAAAGAAATTGGCACTGAATATAGTCTGTGTGAAAAAATATACAATGCCTTATTCTACTCTGTTTTGTAGTATATACACCGACTCAGTATGCTCTCTCATGTAAAATACCGAAATTCTAATTTTAAGTGAATCGAAAAAAATCTAAATATTATTTAGGCACTTGAATGTTAATAGCAAAATTGCTCTTAATATAATCTGTCAGAAAAAATGTAAAATGCCCTTTTCTACTGTTTTGTAGTATATACTACAACTCAATATGCTCTCTCACGTAAAATACCAAAATTCTAATTTTACGGGAATCTAAAATAATCTAAATAATATCTAGGCACCCAAAATTTAAAAGAAAATGGCTCTGAATATAGTCTGTTTGAAAAATATACAATGCCTTATTTTACTTTGTTTTAGAATATATACACCAACTCAGTATGCTCTCTCATGTAAAATACCGAAATTCTAATTTTACGTGAATCGAAAAAAATTTAAATATTATCTAGGAAACCCAATGATAAAAACAAAATTGCTCTGAATATAATCTGTCATAAAAAATATACAATGACGTATTCTGCTCTATTTTTTAGTATCTACACCAACTCCATATGCTCTCTCAGGTAAAATACAAAAATTCTATATTTAAGCGAATCGAAGAAAATCTAAATATTATCTAGGCACCCCAATGCTAAAAGCAAAACGCTCTGAATATTATCTGTCATAAAAAATATAAAATGCTTTTTTCTACTTTGTTTTTGGGTATATACACCAACTCAATATGCTCTCTCATGTAAAATATCGAAATTCTAATTTTATGCGAATTCAAATAAATCTAAATAATATATAGGGACCCCAAAGTTAAAAGAAAATGGCTGTGAAAATAGTCTGTTAGAAAAAATATACAATGCCTTATTCTACTCTGTTTTGAAGTATATACACCAACTCAGTATGCTCTCTCATGTAAAATACATAAATTCTAATTTTACCCGAATTGAAAATATCTAAATATTATCTAGAAACCCAAATGATATAAACAAAATTGCTAATAATATAATCTGTCAAACAAAATATACAATGCCATATTCTTCTTTTTTTTGGAGTATATAGACCAACTCAGTATGCTCTCTCATGTAAAATACCGAAATTCTAATTTTACGTAAATCGAAAAGAATCTAAATATTTTCTAGGCACCACAGTGTTAATAACAAAATTGCTCTTAATATAATCTTTCAGAAAAAATATACAATGCCCTATTCTACTCCGTCTTGGAGTATATAAACCATCTCACTATGCTCTCTATTGTAAAATACAGAAATTCTATATTTACGCGAATCGAAATACATCAAAATATTATATAGGCACCCCAGTGTTAAAAGTAAAATGGCTCTGAAGATAATCTTTCACAGAAATAATACAATGCCCTTTTCTACTCTGTTTTGGAGTATATACACCAACTCAATATGCTCTCTCATGTAAAATACCGAAATTCAAATTTTAGGCGAATCCAAAAAATCTAAATAATATCTAGGCACCCAAAAGATAAAAGAAAATGGCTCTAAATATAGTCTGTTAGAAAAAATATACAATGCCTTATTCTACTCTGTTTTGGAGTAAATACACCAACTCAGTATGCTCTCTCATGTAAAACACTGAAATTCTAAATTTACGTGAATCAAAAAAAATCGAAATATTATCTAGGCACCCCAAAGTTAAAAGCAAATTTGCTCTCAATATGGTCTGTCAGAAAGAATATACAATGCCCTCTTCTACCTTGTTTTGGAGTATATACACCAACACAATATGCTCTCTCATGTAAAATACCGGAATTCTAATTTTATGCAAATCGAAAAATATCTAAATAATATCTAGGCGCCCCAAAGTTAAAAGAAAATGGCTCTGAATATAGTCTGTTAGAAAAAATATACAATGCCTCATTCTACTCTGTTTTTGAGTATATACACCAACTCAGTATGCTCTCTCATGTAAAATACCGAAATTCTAATTTTACGTGAATTGAAAAAATCTTAAATATTATGTAGGCACACCAATGTTAAAAGAAAAATTGCTCTGAAGGTAATCTGTTAGAAAAAATATACAATACCCTATTCTACTCGGTTTTGGAGTATATACATCAACTCCATATGCTCTCTCATGTAAAATACAGAAATTTAAATTTAAGCGAATCAAGAAAAATCTAAATATTATCTAGGCACCACAATGTTAATAACAAAATTCTTCTGAATATAATCTGTCAGAAAAAATATACAATGCCCTATTCTACTTTTTATTGGAGTATATACACTAACTTCATATGTTCTCTCATGTAAAATACAGAAATTCTACATTTAAGTGAATCGATAAAAATCTAAATATTATCGAGGTGCCCCAAAGTTAAAAGAATATGGCTCTGAATATAGTCTGTTAGAAAAAGTATACAATGCCTTATTCTACTCTGTTTTGGAGTATATACACCAACTCAGTATGCTCTCTCATGTAAAATACAAAATTTCTAATTTTACGTGAATCGAAAAAAATCTAAATATTATCTAGGCACCCCAATGTTAAAAACATAATTGCTCTGGATATAACCTGTCAGAGAAAATATACAATGACCTATCCTACTCTGTTTTGGGATATATACACCAACTCCATATGCTCTCTCATGTAAAATACAGAAATTCTATATTTAAGCGCATCGAAAAAAATCTAAATATTATCTAGGAACCCCAGTGTTAAAAGCAAAATTGGTCTGAATATAATCTGTCAGAAAAAAATATACAATGCCTTTTTCTACTCTGTTTTGTAGTATATACACCAACTCAATATGCTCTCTCATGTAAAATACAGAAATTCTAATTTTACTCAAATCGAAAAAATCTAAATGTTATCTACGAAGCCCAATGTTAAAAACAAAATGACTCTGAATATAATATGTCATAAGAAATATACAATGCCCTATTCTACTCTGTTTTGGATTATATACACCAACACCATATGCTCTATTACGTAAAATACGGAAATTCTATATTTACGCGAATCGAAAATAGTCTCAATATTATCTAGGCACCCCAATGTTATAAGCAAAATTGCCCTGAATATAATCTGTCAGAAAAAATATACAATGCTTTATTCTACTCTGTTTTGTAGTATATACAATAACTCAATATTCTCTCTTATGTAAAATACCGAAATTTTAATTTTACGTGAATTGAAAAAAATCTAAATAATATCTAGGCGCACCAAAGTTAAAAGAAAATAGCTCTGAATATAGTCTGTTAGAGAAAATATACAATGCCTTATTCTACTCTGTTTTGGGGTATATCCACCAACTCAATATCCTCTTTCATGTAAAATACCGAAATTCTAATTTTACGTGAATCGAAAATAATCTAAATATTATCTAGGCACCCCAATGTTAAAAGCAAAATTACTCTGAATATAATCTATCAAAAAAAATATTCAATGCTTTTGTCTACTCCATTTTGGTGTATATACACCCACTCAATATGCTCTCTCATGTAAAATACAGAAATTCTAATTTTACGCGAGTCGAAAATAATCTAAATATTATCTAGGCACCCCAATGTTAAAAGCAAAATTACTCTGAATATAATCTGTCAAAAAAAATATTCAATGCCCTTGTCTACTCCATTTTGGTGTATATACACCCACTCAATATGCTCTCTCATGTAAAATACAGAAATTCTAATTTTACGCAAGTCGAAAATAATCTAAATATTATCTAGGCACCCCAATGTTAAAAGCAAAATTACTCTGAATATAATCTGTCAAAAAAAATATTCAATGCCCTTGTCTACTCCATTTTGGTGTATATACACCCACTCAATATGCTCTCTCATGTAAAATACAGAAATTCTAATTTTACGCGAGTCGAAAATAATCTAAATATTATCTAGGCACCCCAATGTTAAAAGCAAAATTACTCTGAATATAATCTGTCAAAAAAATATTCAATGCCCTTGTCTACTCCATTTTGGTGTATATACACCCACTCAATATGCTCTCTCATGTAAAATACAGAAATTCTAATTTTACGCGAGTCGAAAATAATCTAAATATTATCTAGGCACCCCAATGTTAAAAGCAAAATTACTCTGAATATAATCTGTCAAAAAAAATATTCAATGCCCTTGTCTACTCCATTTTGGTGTATATACACCCACTCAATATGCTCTCTCATGTAAAATACAGAAATTCTAATTTTATGCGAGTCGAAAATAATCTAAATATTATCTAGGCACCCCAATGTTAAAAGCAAAATTACTCTGAATATAATCTGTCAAAAAAAATATTCAATGCCCTTGTCTACTCCTTTTTGGTGTATATACACCCACTCAATATGCTCTCTCATGTAAAATACCGAAATTCTAATTTTACGTGAGTCGAAAATAATCTAAATATTATCTAGGCACCCCAATGTTAAAAGCAAAATTACTCTGAATATAATCTGTCAAAAAAAAATATTCAATGCCCTTTTCTACTCCATTTTGGTGTATATACACCCACTCAATATGCTCTCTCATGTAAAATACAGAAATTCTAATTTTACGTGAGTCGAAAAAAATCTAAATAATATCTGGGCGCCCTAAAGTTAAAAGAAAATGGCTCTGAATATAGTCTGTTAAAAAAAATATACAATGCCATATTCTACTCTGTTTTGGAGTATATACACCAACTCAGTATGCTTTCTCATGTAAAATACAAAAATTAAAATTTTACCCCAATCGAAAAATTCTAAATATTATCTAGGCACCCAAAAGTTAAACACAGAATTGCTCTGAATATAATCTGACAGAAAAAATATAAAATGCCCTATTCTACTCTGTTTTGGAGTATATACATTAACTCCATATGCTTCCTCATGTCAAATACAGAAATTTTATATTTAAGCTAATAGAAAAAAATCGAAATAATATCTATGCACCCCAAAGTTAATAGAAATGGCTCTGAATATAGTCGGTTAGATGAAATATACAATGCCTTATTCTACTCTGTTTTGGAGTATATCCAAAAACTGAATATGCTCTCTCATGTAAAACACAGAAATTCTATATTTAAGCGAATTGAAAAAAATCTAAATACTATCGAGGCACACCAATGTCAAAAGCAAAATTGCTCAGAATATAATCTGTCAAAAAAATATACAATGCCCTTTTCTACTCTCTTTTGTACTATATACACCAACTAAATATGCTCTCTCATGTAAAATCAAGAAATTCAAATTTTACCCGAATAGAAAATATCTAAATATTATCTAGGCGCCCCAATGTTAAAAACAAAATTGCTCTGAATATAATCTGTCAGATACATTACAGAATCCCCTATTCTACTCTATTTTGGAGTATATAAGACAAATCAGTATGCTCTCTCATTTAAAATACTGAAATTCTAATTTTACGCAAATCGGAAAAAATTGAAATATTATCTAGGAACCCCAATGTTAAAAGCAAAATTGCTCGGAATATAATCTGTCATAAAAAATATACAGTGCACTTTTCTACTCTGTTTTGTAGTATATACACCCCATTAATATGCTCTCTCAAGTGAAATACAGAAATTCTATATTTAAGCGGATCGAAAAAAATCTAAATATTATCTAGGCACTTCAATGTTAATAACAAAATTCCTCTGAATATAATCTACTAGAAAAAATATACAATGCCCTATTCTACTTTGTTTTGGAGTATATACACCAACTCAATATGCTCTTTCCTGTAAAATACCGAAATTCTAATTTTACGTGAATAAAAAATAATCTAAATATTATCTTGGCACCCGAATGTTAAAAGAAAATTTTTCTGAATATTCTCTGTTAGAAAAAATATACCATGCCTAATTCTACTCTGTTTTGAAGAATATACACCAACTCACTATGCTCTCTCATGTAAAATTCAGAAATTCTAATTTTACGTGAATCGAAAGAAATCTAAATATTATCTAAGCACCTCAATGTTAAAAACAAAATTGCTCAGAATATAATCTTTCAGAAAAAATATACAGTGCCCTATTGTACTCTGTTTTGGAGTATATACACCAACTCCATATGCTGTCTCATGAAAAATACAGAAATTCTATACTTATGCAAATTTAAAAAAATCTAAATATTATCTAGGCACCCCAATATTAAAAGCAAAATTTCTCTGAATATAATCTGTCAGAAAAAATATACAATGCCCTTTTTTACTCTGATTTGTAGTATATACACCAACTCAATATGCTCTCTCATGTAAAATAAGGAAATTCTAATCTTACCCGAAATGAAAAAATCTAAATATTATCTAGGAACCCCAATATTAAAAACAAAATTGCTCTGAATATAGTCTGTCAGTAAAAATATACAATGCCCTATTCTACTCTGTTGTTCAGTATATACACCAACTCAGTATGCTCCCTCATGTAAAATACCGAAATTCTAATTTTACGTGAATCAAAAAAAATCTAAATAATATCTAGGCACCCCAAAGTTAAAAGAAAATGGCTCTCAATATAGTCTGTCAGAAAAAATATACAATGCCTTATTGTACTCTGTTTTGCAGTATATACATCAACTCAGTATGCTCTCTCATGTAAAGTACAGAAATTTTAATTTTACGTGAATCGAAAAAATCTAAATATTATCTAGGCACCCCAATGTTAAAACCAAAATTGCTCGTAATATACTCTGTCAAAAAAAATATACAATAACCTATTTTACTCTTTTTTGGAGTATATACACCAATTCCATATGTTCTCTCATGTAAAATACAGAAATTCTATATATAAGTGAATCGAAATAATCTAAATAATATCTAGGCGCCCCAAAGTTAAAAGAAAACGCCTCTGAATATAGTCGGTTAGAAAAAATATACAATGCCTTGTTCTACTCTTTTTTAAAGTATATAAACCAACTCAGTGTGCTCTCTCATGTAAAATACAGAAATTCTAATTTTACCCGAATTGAAAATATCTAAATATTATCTAGGAACCCAAATGATAAAAACAAAATTGCTAATAATATGATCTGGCAAACAAAATATACAATGCCATATTCTTCTTTGTTTTGGAGTATATAGACCAACTCAGTATGCTCTCTCATGTAAAATACCGAAATTCTAATTTTACGTGAATTGAAAAAAATCTGAATATTTTCTAGGCAACACAATGTTAATAACAAAATTGCTCTTCATATAATCTTTCAGAAAAAATATACAATGCCCTATTCTACCCCGTCTTGGAGTATATACACCATCTCACTATGCACTCTATTGTAAAATACAGAAATTCTATATTTACACAAATCGAAAAACATCTAAATATTATCTAGGCACCCCAGTGTTAAAAGTAAAATGTCTCTGAATATAATCTTTCACAGAAAATATACAATGCCCTTTTCTACTCTGTTTTGGAGTATATACACCAACTCAATATGCTCTCTCATGTAAAATACCGAAATTCAAATTTTAGGCGAATCCAAAAAATCTAAATAATATCTAGGCGCCCAAAAGTTAAAAGAAAATGGCTCTAAATATAGTCTGTTAGAAAAAATATACAATGCCTTATTCTACTCTGTTTTGGAGTAAATACACCAACTCAGTATGCTCTCTCTTATAAAATACTGAAATTCTAATTTTACGTGAAAAAAAAATAATCTAAATATTATCTTGGCACCCGAATGTTAAAAGAAAATAGCTCTGAATATAGTCTGTAAGAGAAAGTATACAATGCCTTATTCTACTCTCTTTTGGGGTATATCCACCAACTCAGTATTTTCTCTCATGTAAAATACCGAAATTCTAATTTTACGTGAATCGAAAATAATCTAAATATTATCTAGGCACCCCAATGTTAAAAGCAAAATTGCTCTGAATATAATCTGTCAGAAAAAATATACAATGCCCTTTTCTACTTTCTATTGGAGTATATACACCAACTCAATATGCTCTCTCATGTAAAATACCGAAATTCAAATTTTAGGCGAATCCAAAAATTCTAAATAATATCTAGGCGCCCCAAAGTTAAAAGAAAATGACTCTGAATATAGTCTGTGAGAAAAAATAGACAATGCCTTATTCTACTGTGTTTTGCAGTAAATACACCAACTCCATATGCTCTCTCATGTAAAATACCAAAATTCTATATTTAAGCGAATCGAAAAGAATTTAAATTTTATCTAGGCACCCCAATGTTAAAAGCAAAATTGCTCTGAATATAATCTGTCAGAAAAAATATACAATGTTCTATTCTACTCTGTTTTGGAGTATATACACCAACTCCATATGCTCTCACATGTAAAATACAGAAATTTTTTAATTTAAGCGAATTAAAAAATATCTAAATAATATCTAGGCAGCCCAAACTTAAAAGAAAATGTCTCTGAATATAGTCTGTTAGAAAAAATATACAATGCCTTATTCTACTATGTTTTGGAGTATATACACCAACTCAGTATACTCTCTCGTGTAAAATACAGAAATACAAATTTTACTCGAATCGAAAAAATCTAAATATTATCTAGGCACCCCAATGTTAGAAACAAAATTGCTCTGAATATAAACTGTAACAAAAAGTTTAAAATACCCTATTCTACTATGTTTTTCAGTATATACACCAACTCCACATACTCTCTCATGTAAAATATCGAAATTCTAATTTTACCCGAATCGAAAAAATCTAAATATTATCTAGGCACCCCAATGTTAAAATCAAAATAGCTCTGAATATAATGTCAGAAAAAATATAAAATGCCCTATTTTACTCTGTTTTGGAGTATATACACCAACTGCATATGCTCTCTCATGTAATACACAGAAATTCTATATTTAAGCGAATCGAAAAAAATCTAAATATTATCTAGGCACCCCAATGTTGAAAGCAAAATTGCTCTGAAGATAATCTGTCAAAAAATATACAATTCTCTATTCTACTCTGTTTTGTAGTATATAAACCAACTCGATATGCACTCTCATGTAAAATACCGAAATTCTAAATTTACGTGAATCGAAAAAAATCTAAATATTATCTAGGCACCCCAATGTTAAAAGCAAAATTTCTCTGAATATAATCTGTCACAAAAAATATACAATGCCCATTTCTACACTGTTTTGGAGTATATACACCAAATCAGTATGCTATCTCAGGTAAAATTCCGAAATTGTAATTTTACATGAATCGAAAAATAACTAAATATTATCTGGGCACCCCAATAATAAAATCAAAATTGCTCTGAATATAATCTGTCACAAAAAATATACAATGCCATTTTCTACTGTGTTTTGGAGTATATACATTAACTCAATATGCTCTCTCATGTAAAATACTGAAATTCTATATTAAAGCGAATCAAAAAAAATCCAAATATTATATAGGCACTTCAATGTTAAAAACAAAATTAATCTGAATATAATCTGTCATAACAAATATACAAAGCCCTATTCTTCTCTGTTTTGGAGTATGTACACCAGCTCCATATGCTCTCTCATGTTAAATATAGAAATTCTATATTTGACTGAATCGAAAAAAATCTCAATATTATCTAGGACCGCAATGTTAAAAACAAAATTGCTCTGAATATAATCTGTCAGAAAAAATATACAATTTTCTTTTCTACTTTGTTTTGTAGTATATATACCAACTCTATATTCTCTCTCATATAAAATACCAAAATTCTAATGTTGCGTGAATCGATAAAAATCTAAATACTATCTAGGCACCCCAAAGATAAAAGAAAATAGCTCTGAATATAGTCCGTTAGAAAAAATATCCAATGCCTTATTCTACTCTGTTTTGGAGTATATACACCAACTCAGTATGCTATTTTAAAATACAGAAATTATAATTTTACCCAAATCGAAAAAATCTAAATAATATCTAGGCACCCCAATGTTAAAAACAAAATTGCTCTGAATATAATCTGTCATTAAAAATATACAATGCCCTTTTCTGCTCTGTATTGGAGAATATACACCAACTCAATATGCTCTCTCATGTAAAATACCCAAATTCTAATTTTACGTGAATCGAAAAAAATCTAAATAATATCTAGGTGCCCCAACGTTAACAGAAAATGGCTCTGAATTTAGTCTGTTAGAATAAATATACAGTGCCTTATTCTACTATGTTTTGGAGTATATGCACGAACTCAATATGCTCTCTCTGGTAAAATAAAGAAATTATAATTTTACCCAAATAGACAAAATCTAAATAATATCTAGGAACCCCAATATTAAAAACAAAATTGCTCTGAATATATAGTGTCAAAAAAATTATACAATGTCCTATTCTTCTCTGTTTTGGAGTATATACACCAACTCCATATGCTCTCTCAGGTTAAATACTGAAATTCTATATTTAAGCGAATCAAAAAATCCTAAATAGTATCTAGACACCCCAATGTTAAAAGCAAAATTGCTCTGAATATAATCTGTCAGAAAAATTATACAATGCCCTTTTCTAATCTCTTTTGGAGTATATACACTAAATCATTATGCTCCCTCATGGAAGATAGAAAAATTCTAATTTTACACGAATCTAAAAAAATCTAAATAATATCTAGGCGCACCAAATTTAAAAGAAAATGGCTCTGAATATATTCTGTTATAAAAAATATAAAATGCCTTATTCTACTCTGTTTTGGAATATATACACCAACTCAATTTGCTCTCTCATGTAAAATACCGAAATACTAATTTTACGTGATTCGAAGAAAATCTAAATATTATCTAGGCACCCCAATGTTAAAAGAAAAATTGCTCTGAATATAATCTCTCAGAAAAAACATACAATGCGGTTTTCTACTCTTTTTTGTAGTATATACACCAACTCAATATGCTCTCACATGTAAAATACCGAAATTCTAATATTACCCGAATCGAAAAAATATAAATATTATCTAGGCACCGCAATGTTAAAAAAAAAAATTGCTCTGAATATAATCTGTCAGAAAAAATATTCAATGCCCGTTTCTACTCTATTTTGTAGTATATAAACAAACTCAATATGCTCAATCATGTAAAATACCGAAATTCTAATTTTACGCGAATTAAAAAGAATCTAAATATTATCTAGGTACCCCAATGTTAAAGGAAAACGGCTCTGAATATAATCTGTCAGAAAAAATATACAATCCCCTTTTCTAGTTTATTTTCGACTATACACACCAATTCAATATGCTCTCTCATATAAAATACCGAAATACTAAATACAGGGGAATCGAAGAAAATCTAACTATTATCTAGGCACCCCAATGTAAAAAGCAAAATTTCTCGGAACAAATTCTGTCAGAGAAAGTATACAATGCTTTTTTCTACTCTCATTTGGAGTATATACACCAACTAAATATGCTCTCTCATGTAAAATACCGAAATTCTAAGTTTACACGAATCGAAAAAAATCTAAATATTATCTAGGATCACCAATGTTAAAAGAAAAACTGCTCTGAATATAATCTTTCATAAAAAATATACAATGCCCTTTTCTACTCTGTTTTGGAGTATATACACTAATTCAATATGCTCGCTCATGTAAAATACCCAAATTCTAGTTACACGCGAATCGAAAAAAATCTAAATACTATCTTAGCACCCCAATGTTAAAATAAAATACCTCTGAATATAATCTTTCAGAAAAAATATACAATGCCCTATTATACTCTGTTTTGGAGTATATACACCAACTCCATATGCTCTCTCATGTAAAATACCGAAATTCTGAATTTACGCGAATCAAAAGAAATCTAAATATTATTGAGGTACCCCAATGTTAAAACAAAATCGCTCTGATTATAATCTGTCTGAAATAATATACAATGCTTTATTCTACTTTCTCTTGAAGTATATACACAAACTCAATATGCTCTCTCATGTAAATTACCGAAATTCTAATTTTACGGGAATCGAAAAAAATCTAAATATTGTCTAGGAACCTTAATGTTAAAAGCAAAATTGCTCTGAATATAATTTGTCAGAAATAATATACAATACCTTTTTGTACTCTGTTTTGGGGTATATACACCAACTAAATATGCTGTCTCATGTAAAATACCTAAGTTCTAATTTTACGCGAATCGAAAAAAATCTAACTATGATCTAGGCACCACAATGTTAAAAGCAAAATTGCTCTGAATATAACCTCTCAGAAAAAATACACAATGCCCTTTTCTACTCTGTTTGGAGTAAATACACCAACTCAATATGCTCTCTCAGGTACAATACCAAAATTGTAATTTTACGCTAATCTAAAAAAATCTAAATATTATCTAGGACCCCAATGTTAAAAGAAAATGGCTCTGAATAGAGTCTCTTAGAAAAAATATACAATAACTTATTCTACTCTGTTTTGGAGTATATACACCAACTCAGTATGCTCTCTCATGTAAAATACAGAAATTCTAATTTTAACCGAATCAAAAAAATCTAAATATTATCTAGCACCCCAATGTAAAAAACAAAATATCTCTGAATATAATCTGTCAGAAAAAATATACAATGCCCTATTCTACTCTGTTTTAGAGTATATACACCAACTCCATATGCTCTCTCATGAAAAATACAGAAATTATATATTTATGCGAATCGAAAAAAATCTAAATATTATCTAGGCACCCCATTGTTAAAAACAAAATTGCTTTGAATATAATCTGTCAGAGTAAATATAAAATGCCCTATTGTACTCCGTTTTGGAGTATATACACCAACTCCATATGCTCTCTCATGTAAAATAATGAAATTCTATATATAAGCGAATCAAAAAAATCTAAATCTTATCTAGGCACCCCAATGTTAAGAGCAAAATTGCTCTGGATAGAATCAGTCAGAAAAAATATACAATGCCGTATTCTACTTTGTTTAGGAGTATATACACCAACTCATTATGCTCTCTCATGTAAAATACAGAAATTCTAATTTTACGCGAATCGAAAAAACTCTAAATATTATGTAGGCACCCAATGTTAAAAGCAGGATTGCTCTGAATATAATCTGTCAGAAAAAATATTCAATGCCTTTTTCTACTCTGTTTTGGAATATATATACCAACTCATTATGCTCTCTCATGTAAAATACAGAAATTCTTATTTTACCCGAATTGAAAAAATCTAAATATTATCTAGGCACCCGCATGTTAAGATCAAAATTTCTCTGAATATAATCTGTCAGAAATAATATACAATGCCCTATTCTACCCTGTTTTGGAGTATATACACCAACTCAATATGCTCTCTCATTTAAAATACCGAAATTCTAATTTTACGCGAATCTAAAGAAATCTAAATAATATGTAGGCGCCCCAAAGTTAAAAGAAAATGACTCTGAATATACTTAGTTAGAAAAAATATACAATGCCTTATTCTACTCTGTTTTGGAGTATATACACCAACTCAGTATGCTTTATCATGTAAAATACAGAAATTCTAATTTTACCCGAATCGATAAAATCTAAATATCATGTAGGCACCCCAATGTTAAAAACAAAATTTCTCTGAATAGAATCTGTCAGATAAAATATACAATGCACTAATCTACTCTGTTTTCGAGTATATACACCAACTCCATATGCTCTCTCATGTAAATTACAGAAATTCTATATTTAAGCTAATCAAAAAAAAACCTAAATATTATCTAGGCACCCCAATGTTAATAGCAGAATTTCGCTGAATATAATCTGTCAGAAAAAATATACAATGCCCTTTTCTACTCTGTTTTGGTGTATATAAACCAACTCAATATGCTCTCTCATATAAAATACCGAAATCCTAATTTTACACAAATCGAAAAAAATCTAAATAATATCTAGGCTTCGCAAAGTTAAAAGAAATTGGCTCTAAATATAGTCTGTTAGAAAAGATATACAATGCCTTATTCTACTCTGTTTTGGAGTATATACACGAACTCAATATGCTCTCTCATGTAAAATGCAGAAATTCTATATTTAAGCGAATCGAAAAAAATATAAATAATATCCAGGCACTACAAAATTAAAAGAAAATGGCTCTGAATATATTGTATTAGAAAATATATACAGTACCCTATTCTACTCTGTTTTGGAGTATATACATCATCTCAGTATGCGCTCTCATGTAAAATACAGAAATTCTAATTTTACCCAAATCGAAAAAATCTAAATATTGTCTAGGCAATCAAATGTTAAAAACAAAATTGCTCTGAGTATCATCTGTCAGAAAAAATATACAATGCCCTATTGTACTCTCTTTTGGAGCATATACACCATATCCATATGCTCTCTCATGTAAAATACAGAAATTCTATATTTAAGCGAATCGAAAAAAATCTAAATATTATCTAGGCACCCCAATGTTAAAAGAAAAATTGCTCTGAATATAATCTGTCAGAAAAAATATACAATGCCCTTTTCTACTCGGTTTTAAACTATATACACCAACTCAATATGCTCTCTCATGTAAAATACCGAAATTCTAATTTTACGCGAATCGAAAAAAATCTAAGTAATATCTAGGAGCCACAAACTTAAAAGAAAATGGCCCTAAATATAGTCTGTCAGAGAAAATATACAATGACTTATTCTACTCTTTTTTGGAGTATATAAACCAACTCAGTATGCCCTCTCATGTAAAATATAGAAATTCTAATTTTACACGAATCGAAAATATCTGAAAATTACCTAGGCACCCCAAAGTTAAAAACAAAATTTCTCTGAATGTAATCTGTCAGAAAAAATATACAATGCTTTATTCTACTCTGTTTTGGAGTATATACACCAACTCCCTATGCTCTCTCATGTAAAATACAGAAATTCAATATTTGAGAGAATTGAAAAAAATCTCAATATTATCTAGGCACCCCAATGTTAAAAGCAAAATTTCTTTGAATATAATCTGTCACAGAAAATATACAATGCCCTTTTGTACTCTGTTTTGGAGTATATACATAAACTCAATACACTCTGTCATGTAAATTACCCAAATTCTAATTTTACGCGAATCGAAAAAAATCTAAGTAATATCTAGGCGCCCCAAAGTTAAAAGAAAATGTCTCTAAAAATAGTCTCATATAAAAAATATACAATTTCTTACTCTACTGTGTTTTAAAGAATATACACCAACTCAATACGTTCTCTGATGTAAAATACAGAAATTCTAATTTTACGTGAATCGAAAAAAATCTAAATATTATCTAGGCACCCGAATGTTGAAAGTACAATTGTTCTGAATAAAATCTGTCAGAAAAAATATACAATGCCCTTTTCTACTCTGTTTTGGTGTATATACCCCAACTCAATATGCTCTCTCATGTAAAATACAGAAATTCTAATTTTACATGAATCGAAAAAAATCTAAATAATATCTAGGCGCCCCAAAGTTAAAAGAAAATGGCTCTTAATATAGACTGGTAGAAAAAATATACAATGCCTTATTCTACTGTGTTTTCGAGTATATACACCAACTCAGTATTTTCTCTCATGTAAAATACAGAAATTCTAATTTTACCAGAATAGTTAAAATCTAAATATTACCTAGGCACCCCAATGTTTAAAACAATATTACTCTGTATATAATCTGTCAGAAAAAATATACAATGCCCTATTCTACTCTGTTTTCGAGTATATACACCAACTCCACATGCTCTCTAATGTAAAAAACAGAAATTCTATATTTAAGCGAATCGAACAAAATCTAAATATTATCTATGCACCCCAACGTTAAAAGCAAAAGTGCGGTGAATATATTCTGTCAGAAAAAATATACAATGCCCGTTTCTACTCTGTTTTGTAGTATATACACCAACTCAATTTGCTCTCTCATGTAAAATAGAGAAATTCTAATTTTACCCGAATCAAAAAAATATAAATATAATCTAGGCACCCCAATGTTAAAAAAAAAATTGCTCTGAATATAATCTGTCAAAAATAATATACAATGCCCTATTCTACTTTGTTTTGAAATATATACAATAACTCAGTATACTCTCTGATGTAAAATACCGAAATTCTAATTTTACGTGAATCGAAAAAAATCTAAATATTATCTAGGCACCCCAATGTTAAAAGCACAATTTCTCTGAATATAATCTGTCATAAAAATTATACAACGCCATTTTTTACTCTGTATTGGAGTATATACACCAACTCAATAGCTCTCTCATGTAAAATACCCAAATTCAAATTTTACGTGAATCAAAAAAAATCTAAAAAATATCTAGGCTCTCCAAAGTTAAAAGAAAATAGCTCTTAATATAGTCTGTTAGAACAAATATACAATGCCTTATTCTACTATGTTTTGGAGTATATACAGGAACTCAGTATGCTCTCTTTTGTAAAATAAAGATATTCAAATTTTACCCGAATCGAAAAAATCTAAATATTATCTAGGCACCCCAAAGATAACCACAAAATAGCTCTGAATATAATCTGTCAGATAAAATATACAATGCCCTATTCTACTCTGTTTTTGAGTATATACACCAACTCTACCTGCTCTCTCATGTAAAATAAAAAAATTCTATATTTAAGCAAATCAAAAAAAATCTAAATATTATCTAGGCACCCCAAAGATAACCACAAAATAGCTCTGAATATAATCTGTCAAAAAAATATACAATGCCCTCTTCTACTCTGTTTTCGAGTATATACACCAACTCCATATGCTCTCTCACGTGAAATACAGAAATTCTATATTTAAGCAAATCGACAAAAATCTAAATATTATCTACGCACCACAACGTTAAAAGCAAAAGGGCTATGAATATATTCGGTCAGAAAAAATATACAATGCCCTTTTCTAATCTGTTTTGCAGTATATACACCAACTCAGTATGCTGTCTCATGTAAAATACAGAAATTCTAATTTTACCCGAATCGAAAAAATCTAAAACTTATCTAGGCACCCCAATGTTAAAAACAAAATTGCTCTGTATATAATCTGTCAAAAAAATATACAATGCCATATTGTCCTCTGTTTTTGAATATATACACCAACTCAGTATACTCTCTCATGTAAAACACCGAAATTCTAATTTTACGTGAATCGAAAAAAATCTAAATATTATCTAAGCACCCCGATATTAAAAGCAAAATTGCTCTGAATATAATCTGTCATAAAAATTATACAATGCCATTTTCTACTCTGTATTGGAGTATATACACCAACTCAGTATGCTCTCTCATGTAAAATACCGAAATTCTAATTTTACACGAATCAAAATAAATCTAAATAATATCTAGGCGACCCAAATTTAAAAGAAAGTGGCTCTGAATATAGTCTGTTAGACAAAATATACAATGCCTTATTCTACTCTGTTTTGGAGTATATACACCAACTCAGTATGCTCTCTCATGTAAAATACTGCAATTAAAATGTTACCCGAATCAAAAAAATCTAAATATAATCTAGGCACCCCAATGTTAAAAAGAAAATTGCTCTGAATATCATCTGTCAGAAAAAATATACAATGCTTGATTCTTCTCTGTTTTGGAGTATACACCAACTCCATATGCTCTCTCATGTAAAATACAGAAATTCTATATTTAAGAGACTCGAGAAAAATGTAAATATTGTCTAGGCACCCCTATGTTAAAAATAAAATTGCTCTAAATATAATATGTCAAAAAATATATACAATGCCCTTTTCTACTCTGTTTTGTAGTATATACACTAAGTCAATATGCTCTCTCATGTAAAATAACGAAATTCTAATTTTACGGGAATCGAAAAAAATCTAAATATTATCTAGGCACCCCAATGTTAAAAGCAAAATTGCTCTGAATATAATCTGTCAGAAAAAACATGGAATGCCTTATTCTACTCTGTTTTGGAATATATACACCAACTCAGTATGCTCTCTCATGTAAAATACTGAAATTCTAATTTTACGTGAATCGAAACGGATCTAAATATTATATAGGCACCCCAATGTTAAAAAAAATTGCTCTGAATATAATCTGTCAGAAAAAATATACAATGCTTTATTCTACTCAATTTTGGCGTACATACACCAACTCCATATGCTCTCTCATGCAAAATACAGAAATTCTATATTTAAGCGAATCGAAAAAAATCTAAAAATTATATAGGCACCCCAATGTTATAAGCAAAATTGGTCTGAATTTAATCTGTCAGAAAAACTATACAATGTTCTTTTCTACTCTGTTTTGTAGTATATACACCAACTCAATATGCAATCTCATATAAAATACAGAAATTCTAATTTTACCTGATTCGAAAAAATCTAAATATTACCTAGGCACCCAAATGTTAAAACAAATTTCGTTGAATATCATCTGTCAGAAAAAATATGCAATGCCCCATTTTACTCTGTTTTGGAGTATATACACCAACTCAGTATGCTCTCTCATGTAAAATACTGAAATTCTAATTTTACGTGAATTGAAAAAAATCTAAATATTATCTAGGCACGCGAATGTTAAAAGCAAAATTGCTCTGAATATAATCGGTCAGAAACAATATACACTGCCCTTTTGTACTCTTTTTTGGAGTATATACACCAACTCAATATGCTATCTCATGTAAAATATGGAAATTCTAATTTTACGTGACTCGAATAAAATCTAAATAATGTCTAGTGCCCCAAAGTTAAAAGAAAATGGCTCTGAATATACTCTGTTAGGAAAAATATACAATGCCCTTTTTTACTCTGTTTTGGAGTATATACACCAAATCCATATGCTCTCCCATGTAAAATACAGAAATTCTATATTTAAGCGAATAAAAAAAATCTAAAATATATCTAGGTGCCCCAAAGTTTAAAGAAAATGGCTCTGAATATAGTCTCTTAAAAAAGGTATACAATGCCTTATTCCACTCTGTTTTGTAATATATACACCAACTAAGTATGCTCTCACATGTAAAATAAAGAAATTCTAATTTTAACCGAATCGAAAAAATTAAAAAATCTAAATATGATCTAGGCATCCCAATGTTAAAAGCATAATTGCTCTGAATATAATATATCAGAAAAAAAGGTACAATGCCATTTTCTGCTCTGTTTTGTAATATATACACCAACTAAATATGCTCTCTCATGTAAAATAATGAAATTCTAATTTTACGCGATTCGAAAAAATTCTAAATAATATCTAGGTGTCCCAAGGTTAAAAGGAAATGGCTCTGAATATAGTCTGTTAGAAAAAATATACGATGCCTTATTCTACTCTGTTTTGGGATATATACACCAACTCACTATGCTCTCTCATGTAAATTACCGAAATTCTATATTTACGTGAATAGAAAATAATCTAAATATTATCTAGGTACCACAATGTTAAAATCAAAATTGCTCTGAATATAATCTGTCAGAAAAAATATACAATGCCCTATTCTACTCTGTTTTGGAGTATATACACTAATTCAATATGCTCTCTCATGTAAAACAGAAAAATTCTAATTTTACTCAAATCAAAATAATGTAAATATAATCTAGGCACCCCAATGTTAAAAGCAAAATTGCTCTAAATATAATCTGTCAAAAAATATATACAATGCCCTATTCTACTCTGTATTGGAATATATACACCAACTCAGTATACTCTCTCATGTAAAATACCGAAATTCTAATTTTATGTGAATCGAAAAAAATCTAAATATTATCTAGGCATCCCAATGTTAAATCAAAATTGCTCTGAATATAATCTGTCATAAAAATTATACAATGCCCTTTTTTACTCTGTATTGGAGTATATACACCAACTCAATATGCACTCTAATATAAAATATGGAAATTCTAATTATATGCGAATCGAAAATAATCTATATAATACCTAGGCGCCCCAAAGTTAAAAGAAAATGGCTCTTAATATAGACTGGTAGAAAAAATATACAACGCCTTATTCTACTGTGTTTTGGAGTATATACACCAACTCAGTATGTTCTCTCATGTAAAACATAGAAATTCTAATTTTACAAGAATCGAAAAAATCTAAAAATTATTTAGGCACTGCAAAGTTAAACACAAAATTTCTCTGAATGTAATCTGTCAGAAAAAATATACAATGCCCTATTCTACTCTGTTTTGGAGTATATACACCAACTCCATATGCTCTCTCATGTAAAATAGAGAAATTCTACATTTGAGCAAATTGAAAAATATCTCAATATTATCTAGGCACCCCAATGTTAAAAGCATAATTGCTCAGAATATAATCTGTCAGAAAAAATATACAATGCCCTTTTCTACTCTCTTTTGGAGTATATACACAAACTCAATATGCTGTCTCATGTAAAATACGGAAATTCTAATTATATGCGAATCGAAAATAATCTATATAATATCTAGGTGCCCCAAAGTGAAAAGAAAATGGCTCTTAATATAGACTGGTAGAAAAAATATACAATACCTTATTCTACTGTGTTTTGGAGTATATACACCAACTCAGTATGCTCTCTCATGTAAAATAACAAATTCTAATTTTACGTGAATCAGAAGAAATCTAAATATTATCTAGGCACCCCAATGTTAAAAGCAAAATTTCTCTGAATATAATCTGTCATAAAAATTATACAATACCCTTTTTTACTCTGTATTGGAGTATATACACCAACTCAATATGCTCTCTCATGTAAAATACCGAAATTCTAATGTTACGTAAATCAAAAAAAAATCTAAAAAATATCTGGGCTCTCCAAAGTTAAAAGAAAATAGCTCTGAATGTAGTCTGTTAGAACAAAAATACAATGCCTTATTCTACTATGTTTTGGAGTATATACAGGAACTCAGTATGGTCTCTCGGATAAAATAAAGATATTCAAATCTTACCCGAATCGAAAAAATCTAAATATTATATAGGCAACCCAATGTTAAAAACAAAATTGCTCTGAATATAATCTGTCAGAAAAAATATACAATACCCTATTCTACTCTGTTTTTGAGTATATAAACCAACTCTACCTCCTCTCATGTAAAATACAGAAATTCTATATTTAAGAGAATCGAAAAAAATCTAAATATTATCTAGGCACCGCAATGTTATAAACAAAATTGCTCTGAATATAATCTGTCAGAAAAAATATACAATGCCCTATTCTACTCTGTTTTGGAGTATATACACCAACTCCATATGCTCTCTCATGTAAAATACAGAAATTCTATATATAAGCGAATCGAAAAAATCTAAACACTATCTAGGCACCTCAATGATAAAAGCAAAATTGCTCTGAATATAATCTGTCAGAAAAAAAATCCAATGCCCTTTTCTACTCTGTTTTGTAGTATACACACCAACTCAATATGCTCTCTCATGTAAAATAGTAAAATACTAATTTTACACGAATCGAAATAAATCAAAGTAATATCTAGGTGCCCCAAAGTTAAAAGAAAATGGCTCTGAATATAGTCTGTTTGAAAAAATATACAATGCCTTATTCTACTCTGTTTTGGAGTATATACACCAACTCAGTATGCTCTCTCATATAAAATACAGAAATTTTAATTTTACGTGAATCGAAAAAAATCTAAATATTATCTAGATACCCGAATGTTAATAGTAAAATTTCTCTTAATATAATCAGTCAGAAAAAATTTACAATGTTCTTTTCTACTCTGTTTGGTAGTATATACGCGAACTCAATATGCTCTCTCAAGTAAAATAACAAAATTTTAATTTTTGACGAATCAAAAAAAATTTAAATAATATCTAGGTGCACCAAAGTTAAAAGAAATTGGCTCTGAATATAGTCTGTGTGAAAAAATATACAATGCCTTATTCTACTCTGTTTTGGAGTATATACACCAACTCAGTATGCTCTCTCATGTAAAATACCGAAATTCTACTTTTTAGTGAATCGAAAAAAATCTAAATATTATTTAGGCACTTGAATGTTAATAGCAAAATTGCTCTTAGTATAATCTGTCAGAAAAAAATGTACAATGCCCTTTTCTACTGTTTTGTAGGATATACACCAACTCAATATGCTCTCTCATGTAAAATACCAAAATTCTAATTTCACACGAATCGAAAATAATCTAAATAATATCTAGGCACCCAAAATTTAAAAGAAAATGGCTCTGAATATAGTCTGTTTGAAAAATATACAATGCCTTATTTTACTCTGTTTTGGAATATATCCACCAACTCAGTATGCTCTCTCATGTAAAATACCGAAATTCTAATGTTACGGGAATCGAAAAAAATTTAAATATTATCTAGGCAACCCAATGATAAAACCAAAATTGCTCTGAATATAATCTGTCATAAAAAATATACAATGACGTATTCTGCTCTATTTTTTAGTATCTACACCTACTCTATAGGCTCTCTCAGGTAAAATACAAAAATTCTATATTTAAGCGAATCGAAAAAAATCTAAATATTATCTAGGCACTCCAATGCTGAAAGCAAAATTGCTCTGAATATTATCTGTCAGAAAAAATATACAATGCTTTTTTCTACTTTGTTTTTGGGGATATACACCAACTCAATATGCTCTCTCATGTAAAATACCGGAATTCATATTTTACGTGAATGGAAAAATATCTAAATAATATCTAGGCGCCCCAAAGTTAAAAGAAAATGGCTCTGAATATAGTCTGTTAGAAAAAATATAAAATGCCTTATTCTACTCTGTTTTTGAGTATATAAACCAACTCAGTATGCTCTCTCATGTAAAATACCAAAATTCTAAGTTTACGTAAATCGAAAAAAAACTAAATATTATGAAGGCACACCAATGTTAAAAGCAAAATTGCTCTGAATGTAATTTGTCAGAAAAAATATACAATGCCCTATTCTACTCTGTTTTGGAGTATATAAATCAACTCCATATGCTCTCTCATGTAAAATACAGAAATTCTATATTTAAGCGAATTGAGAAAAATCTAAATATTATCTAGACACCACAATGATAATAACAAAATTCTTCTGAATATAATATGTCAGAAAAAATATACAATGCCCTATTCTACTTTTTATGAAAGTATATACACCAACTTCATATGTTCTCTCCCGTAAAATACAGAAATTCTATATTTAAGCGAATCGAAAAAAATCTAAATATTATCTAGGCACCCCAATGTTTAGAGCAAAATTGTTCTGAATATAATCGGTTAGAAAAAATATACAATGCCCTATTCTACTCTGTTTTGGAGTAGATACACCAACTCAGTATGCTCTCTCATGTAAAATACAGAAATTCTAATTTTACCCGAAGCGAAAACATCTAAATATTATCTAGGCACCCCAATGTTAAAAAAAAAATTGCTCTGAATATAATCTGTCAGAAAAAATATACAATGCCCTATTCTACTGTGTTTTGGAGTATATACACCAACTCCGTATTCTCTCTCATGTAAAATACAGCAATTCTATATTTAAGAGGATCGAAAAAAGTCTAAATATTATCTAGGCACCCCAATGTGAAAAATCAAATTGCTCTAATATCATCTGTCAGAAAAAATATACAATGCCATATTCTACTGTGTTTTGGAGTATATTCACCAACTCAGTATGCTCTCTCATGTAAAACACAAAAATGCTATATTTAAGCGAATGGAAAAAAATCTAAATATTATCTAGAAATCACAATGTTAAAAACAAAATTTCTCTGAATATAATGTCAGAAAAAATATAAAATGTCCTTTTCTACTCTGTTTTGTAGAATATACACCAACTCAATATGCTCTCTCATGTTAAATAACAAAATTCAAATTTTACATGAATCGAAAAAAGTCAAAATATTATCTAGGCACCCCAATGTTAAAAGCAATATTGCTCTGAATATAACCAGTCAGGAAAAATATACAATGCCGTAATCTACTGTGTTTTAGAGTATATACACCAACTCAGTATACTCAATCATGTAAAATACCAAAATTCTAATTTTACGCGAATCGAAAAAGATCTAAATATTATCTAAGCACCCCAATGTTAAAAGAAGAATTGCTCTGAATATAATCTGTCATAAAAAATATACAATGCCCTATTCTAATCTGTTTTGGAGTATATCAACCAACTCAATATGCTCTCTAAAGTGAAATACAGAAATTCTATATTTAAGCGTATCGAAAAAAATCTAAATATTATCTAGGCACCCCAATGTTCAAGGCAAAATTGCTCTGAATATAATCTGTCAGAAAAAATATACAATGCCCTTTTCTACTCTGTTTTGTAGAATATACACCAACTCAGTATGCTCTCTCATGTTAAATAACGAAATTCAAATTTTTCGTGAATCGAAAAAAATCTAAATAATATCTAGACGCCCCAAAATTAATAGAAAATGGCTCTGAATATAGTCTGTTAGAAAAAATATACAATGCCTTATTCTATTTTGTTTTGGAGTATATACACCAACTCAGTATATTATCTCAGTTAAAATACAGAAATTCTAATTTTACCCGAATCGAAAAAATCTAAATATTATCTAGGCACCCCAATGTGAAAAACAACATTACTCTGAATATAATCTTTCAGAAAAAATATAGAATGCCCTATTCTACTGTGTTTTGGAGTATATACACAAACTCCATATGATCTCTCAGGTAAAATACAGAAATTCTACATATAAGTGAATTTAAAAAAAATCTAAATATTATCTAGGCACCCCAAAGTTTAAAACAAAATTGCTCTGAATATAATCTGATAAAATAAACATACAGTTCCCTTTTCTATTCTGTTATGGTGTATATACACCAACTTAGTATGCTCTCTCATGTAAAATACAGAAATTCTAATTTTACGTGAATCGAAAAAAATCTAAATATTATCTAGGCACCCCAATGTTAAAAACAAAATTGCTCTGAATATAATTTGTCAGAAAAAATATACAATGCTTATTCTACTCTGTTTTGGGCTATATACACCAACTCCATATGCTCTCTCATGTAAAATACAGAAATTCTATATTTAAGTGAATTGAAAAAAATCTAAATATTATCTAGGCACCCCAATATTAAAATAAAAATTGCTCTGAATATAATCTGTCAGAAAAAATATACAGTGCCCTATTCTACTCAGTTTTGGAGTATATACAACAACTCCATAAGCTCTCTCATGTAAAATACAGAAATTCCATATTTAAGCGAATAGAAAAAAATCTAAATATTATCTAGGCACCCCAATGTTAAAACCAAAATTGCTCTGAATATAATGTCAGAATAAATGTACAATGCCCTTTACTACTTTGTTTTGTAGAATATACACCAACTCAATATGCTCTCTCATGTAAAATAGCGAAATTCTTATTTTACATGAATCGAAACAAATCTAAATAATATGTAGGCGCCCCACAGTTAAAAGAAAATGGCTCTGAATATATTCTCTTAGGAAAAATATACAATGCCTTATTCTACTCTGTTTTGGAGTATATACACCAACTCAGTATGCTCTCTCATGTAAAATACAGAAATTCTAATTTTACCTGAATCGAAAAATTCTAAATATTATCTAGGGACTCCAATGTTAAAAACAAAATTGCTCTGAATATAATCTGTCCGAAAAAATATACAATGCCCTATTCTACTCTGTTTTGGAGTATATCCACCAACTCAGTATGCTCTCTCATGTAAAATACCGAAATTCTAAATTAATGTGAATCAAAAAAAATCTAAATATTATCTAGGCTCCCCATTGTTAAAAGCAAAATTGCTCTGAATAAAATCTGTCAGAAAAAACATACAATGCCCTTTTCTACTCTGTTTTGGAGTGTGTACACAAACTCAATATGCTCTCTCATGCAAAATACCGAAATTCTAATTTTACGGGAATCGAAAAAAATCTAAATAATATCTAGGCGCTTCAAAGTTAAATCGAAATGGCTCTGAATATAGTCTGTTAGACAAAATATACAATGCCTTATTCTATTCTGTTTTCGAGTATATACACCAACTCAGTATGCTCTCACCTGTAAATTTCCGAAATTCTAATTTTACGTGAATCGAAAAAAATCTAAATATTATCTAGGCACCCGAATATTAAAAGCAAAATTGCTCTGAATATAATCTGTCAGAAAAAATATACAATGCCCTTTTCTACTCTGTTTTGGCGTATATACACGAACTTAATATGCTCTCTCATGTAAAATACCAAAATTGTAATTTTACGAGAATCAAAATAAATCTAAATAATATCTAGACGCCCCAAAGTTTAAAGCAATATTTCTCTGAATATAATCTGTCAGAAAAAATATACAATGCCCTTTTCTACTTGGTTTTGGTGTATATACACCAACTCAGTATACTCTCTCATATAAAATACCGAAATCCAAACATTACTCCAAGTATCGCATTAATTGCACAAGACCCCCGTGATGTTGTTTTTAATAACTAGTGGATTACTGATGACATTACTCACGATATGACTGCAGCTGTTTGCCGGTCCTGTGATAATGTTTCTAATATCCAGAGAAGTAGAGGAGAATGATTCTGCCCATAGGCAAATCCTCTGAATACGGCAAGAGGAGTACACCGTGCTGTGGTATGGTCACTAATGTAAACAAGAAAACAATTATATTAAATTAAATATTGCAAGGTGTTAACCCCCCCATAATTGTTTTTCTAATTTCAAGTGTGTGAGGAGGACATTTTTGTCAAAATGGCGGAGGTGTAACTACAACTATTGCCTACTATATAATAAAAAAGGATAAAATTATTATTTACATATGATATGATTGCCAGTATCATATTACACCACATTTTCAAAATATCTGGGCCCCAGCAGCTGTGGGCATGGCAGCCAAGCGAGGGTGTCCCTATGCAACCAGGTTGGGCATTGGGGCTGCTACGGGCCGTTTGTGGTTTTTCTGGGGGCTGCTACGGGCCCTCTGGCGGTGGCTGTGGTAACAGCCACATAGCCAGAGGGTCTCTCAGCATCCAGGAAGGGCCTGGCGGCTGCTACTGACACTCTGGCAGGGTCTATGGGCACAGCCACCTAACCAGGGGTCCCTACGTAGCCAGGGTGGAGCTGGAAGCTGCTATAGGCCCTTTGGCGGGAGGTGTGGGGATACCCTGCTCTTCACAGGTACACAGTTTGCACCTATTTCTACATGTGTAGATCGTTTACATAATGGGCACATATTTGTACACATGTACATATGTTACTATCACAATAAACATATATGTACATAATATGTGTACAATAAATATGTACTTTATACGTACCTAATATAAACAATATGTACTTTTTGGTGATATTATGTGATATCTACATATTATTGATTATATATCTTATTGTGATAATATGTTACCACTGAAATATTTAGAAAGGTACATAGAGTACACTTTATGTACCTATGCATTGTGTACACATTATAGAAATAAATAGGTACATATTTTACAGATTAGGTACATTTTTTCTACATGTGTATTTTGTACACTTATGTACAGCAGAGTAAATGTACAGACTATACCTATTTTATACATTTATTGTGATATGTCAATAAATGTACACATGAGTACATTCTGGGATATAATTTTTAGCATATTAGATAGGAATTACACCGGTGACCAAAGTGGGTTTACACCCAGGTGCGCACATAGTTTATACATGTACATGTTGTGCATAGTATGTACTCATGTACAGAATGTACATGTCTACATTATATATATATAGGTGTATGCAGCATACATTTGTACATACTGTGCACACATATGTACACGTGCATATATTGTACATCTGTACATAATGGGTACATGATGTACATGTGTACACATCATATCACAATAAATGTAAATATACATAATGTTTGCAATATGTACGTTTATATTATGTATTACGTTTATTGTGATTATATATGCTGTTGTGATATGATATCATTGTGACATTACAAATGTACATATTATACACATTATGTACCTATGCATTGTGCACAGATTATAGAAATAGAAAGAAACATATTTTACAGGTTATGTACATTTTATTTACTTGTGTATTGGGTACACAGAGTAAATGTACAGATCTTACTTACTTTATACATTTATTGTGATATATGCCAATAAATGTACACATTATGAGTACATTCTGTGATACTACATTTAGAATATAAGATAGAAATTACTCTGGTTACCAAAGTGGGTGTAAACTTATGTGTGCACATACTTTGTACATGTACATACTGTGCATATTACATACTTGTGTACAGAAGGTAAGTATATACATTATATGTATGTATGGGTACAGAGCGTACATATGTACATACTATGTACATATATCTACACCTGAATTTATTGTACATCCGTACATAATGGGTCCATGCTGTACATGTAAACACATCGTCATACCACAATAAATGGAAATGTACATAATGTGTGAAATACGTACATTTATATTATGTATTACATGTGTATTGTGATTGTATATGCTGTTCTGATATCATTGTGATATTACAAATGTACATATTGTACACATTATGGACATACCTATTGTGTACATATTATGTACACATAAATGTACATATTGTACAGATTATGTATATTTATTGTACATCTGTATGGTGCACACATATGTACATCACAGTCAACGTATATATGGTACATATTCTGTGCGTTGTTTGTAATATTTCAGTAAGAGTACACATTATAAGTATATTCTGGGATATGATTTTTAGTATGTTAGATAAAAATTACTTTCAATATCAAAGTGGGTATACACTTATGTGTGTCCATTTTGTGATATTATCCATCATATCCTGAGTAGGTATTTCTCTCATTGTGAAAGCAGGTTTACACTCTCGGATTGCTCCAATATCAAGGCAAAATAAGACTCGTCTGTGATGTAGTTAATAATATCCTGAGGACAAAGGATGACCATACCCTGAATATCGCAGGAAGTGTACACCACCACTGTAGTACTGTTTCTAATGTTCAAAAACGGAAAGGATATTACTCCAAATATCTCAGAAAGCAAACAAGCCCCCCGTGATATTGTTTCTAATAACTAGAAAATTACAGATGACATTACCCACGACGTGATTGGGGTTGTACTCCGGTCCTGGAATATTGTTCCTAATATCCAGAGAAGGAGAGGAAAATGTTACTGCCCATAGGGAAATACTCTTAATACGGCAAGAGGTGTACACCATGCTTTGATATGGTCACTAATGTAAGCGAGAAAACAATTAGATTGAATTAAGCATTGCAAAGAATGAAACTCCCCTATGATTTTCATTCTAATGTCAATGGGGATGAGGATGACATTTTTGTCAATATGGCAGAGGTGTAACTGGAGCTATTGCCTAATATACAAAAAAACAGAATAAGATTATCATTTTTATATAATATGGTTGCCAGTATCATATTACACCGGATTTGCAAAATAGCTGGGCCTCAGCAGCTGTGGGCAGAGCCCACAAGCGAGGGGACCCCTAAGCAGCCAGGGTGGGCCTGGGGGCTGCTCTGGGCTTTTTGGTGGGGTCTGTGAGCACATCGACCCAGCCAGGGGTCCCTGAACAGCCATGGTTGGCCTGGGGGCCGCTACGGGCACCCTGGCATGGGCTGTGGGCACAGAAACATACTCAGGGGGTCCCTAAGTAGCCAGGCTGGGCATGGGGGCTGCTACAGGCATTCGAGCAGTGTTTGTGGGCACAGCCCAATTGCCAGGGGGTCTCTAAGCAGCCAGGCTGGGCCTGGGGGCTGCTATAAGGGGGGCTTTGGTAATAGCGTGCTGTGCATCGGTACATAGTTTGCACCTATTACTACATGTGTAAATAGTTTTAATATCAGGCATATATATGTACATGCATACATATGGTGTTATCACGATAAATTTATATTTACATAATATGTGCAAAATACATATGTACCTAATGCATACCTAATGTGTACAATATGTACATTTTTGTAATATTTGACAATATATATTACTGTGATTATATATCTTATTGTGATTAAATATATTTTATCACTAATATTTTAAGGAATGTGCATAGTGTACACATTATATACCTATGTATTCTGTACACAATATAGAAATATATAGGTACATATTTTACAGATTATGTATACTTTCTCTACATGTGTATTGTGTACACCTATGCACAGCAGAGTAAATGTACAGACTGTACCTATTTTATACATTTCTTGTGATATGCCAATAAATGTACACATTATGAGTACATTCTAAAATATAATTTTTACCATATTAGAAATTACTCCATTGACCAAAGTGGGTGTACACCCAGGTGTGTACATAGTTTATACGTGTACATATTGTGCATATTAGGTACTCATGTACAAAATGTACATGTCAACATTATATGTATTTATGTATACATAGTGTGCACATGCACATACTGTTCACACATATGTACATGTGCATATTTTGTACATGTGTACATAATGGGTACATGATGTGCATGTGTACACACCGTGATACCACACTAAATGTAAATGTACACGATGTGTGCAATATGTACATTTATATTATGTATTACTTGTGTATTGTGGTTTTATATGCTGTTGTGATTATATGATATCATTGTAATATTACAATAAATGTACACATTGCACACATTTCGTACATACCTATTGTGTACACATTATGTACCTGTAATTGCACATATTGTACAGATTATGTACGTTTTTGGTACATCTGTATATTGTACACATATGTACATAACACTCTATGTACATATGGTATGTATTCTGCACATTGATTGTAACATCTCAATAAGTGTACACATTATGAGTATATTGTGATATATGATTTTTATTATATTAGATAAAAATTTCTTTCTATATCAAAGTGGGTATATACCCATGTGTGTCCATTTTTTGATATTATCCATCATATTTTAAGTAGGTATTACTCTCATTTTGAAAGCAAGTGTTCACTCTGTGATTGTTCCAATATCACAGGCAAAGTACAAGGCTTCTTTAATGTACTACCTAATATCCTGGGGACAAAAGATTATTATACCCCGAATATCGCAGGAAGTGTACACCACCACTGTAGTATCGTGTCTAATATCCAAAAACGGAAAAGATATTACTCCAAGTATCTGATAAAGCACACAAGACCCCCGTGATATTTTTTCTAATAACTAAGGGATTACAGATGACATTACTCACGATATGACTGGGGCTGTCCGCCGGTCCTGTGTTATTGTTCCTAATATCCAGAGAACGAGAGAATAATGTTGCTGCCCATAGGCAAATCCTCTGAATACGGCAAGAGGAGTATACTGTGCTCTGATATGGTCACTAATGTAAACAAGAAAACAATTTTATTGAATTTAACATTGCAAGGGGTGAAACCCCCTTATGATTTCAATTCTAATGTCCAGGGGTGTGAGGATGACATTTTTGTCAATATGGCAGAGGTGTAACTAGAACTATTGCCTAGTATATCAAAAACCAGAATAACATCATTTCCATATGATATGGTCGACAGCATCATATTACACCACATTTTCAAAATAGCCGGGCACAGCGCCCTAGCCGGGGGGTCCCTAAGCAGCCAGCGTCAGCCTGGGAGCTGTTACGGGCCCTCTGGCGGAGAATGTGGTTACAGCTCCCTAGCCAGGGGGTCTTTAAGCAGCCAGGGTGGGCCTTGGGGCTGCTACGAGGGGGGCTGTGGTAATAGCCTGTTCTGCACAGGTACATAGTTTTATTTTATTTATTTATTTTTATTTTTTTTTGAGACGGAGTTTCGCTCTTGTTACCCAGGCTGGACCGCAATGGCGCGATCTCGGCTCACCGCAACCTCCGCCTCCTGGGTTCAGGCAATTCTCCTGCCTCAGCCTCCCGAGTAGCTGGGATTACAGGCACGCGCCACCATGCCCAGCTAATTTTTTGTATCTTTAGTAGAGACGGGGTTTCACCATGTTGACCAGGATGGTCTCGATCTCCTGACCTCGTGATCCACCCGTCTCGGCCTCCCAAAGTGCTGGGATTACAGGCTTGACCCACCGCGCCCGACCTAGGTACATAGTTTTAATAATGAACACATATTTGTATAAGTGTACACATGGTGTTATGATAAATATATATGTACATATGTGCACAATACATATAGACCTAATGCGTATCTATTGTGTACAATATGTACTTATTTGTGATATTACATGATATGTATATATATTACTGTGATTATATGCGTTATTTTGATTATATATATTTTATCACTGATATTTTAAGGAATGTGCATAGTGTACACATTATGTACCTATACATTGTTTACACATTATAGAAATATGTAGGTACATATTTTACAGAGTATGTACATTTTTTGTACATGTGCATTGTGTACACATATGTACAGCAGGGTAAATGTACAGATTGTACCTATTTTATACATTTATTGCAATATGCCAATAAATGTACACACTATTACTACATTCTGAATTATTATATTTTGTATATTAGATAGAAATTTCTCCGGTTACCAAAGTGGTTGTACACCCAGGTGTGTACATCGTTTATATGTGTACATATTGTGCATAGAATGTACTCGGGTACAGAAGGTACATATCTACATTATATGTACACATGTGTAGTGTACATATGTACATACTGTACCCACATATGTACACTTGCATATATTGTGCATCTGTACATAATGGGTACATGATGTACATGTTCACATATCATATCACAATAAATGTAAATGTACATCTTGTTTGCAACATGTACATTTATATTGATATTACATATTACATGTGTATTGTGATTTTATATGCAGTTGTGATTATATAACATTGTGATATTACAATAAATGTACATATTGTACACATTATGTGCATACCTATTGTGTGCACATTTTGTACATATATTCGTACAAATGATACAGTTTATGTACATTTATTGTACATCTGTATTGTGTACATGTGTGTACATCACAGTCAATGTACATATGTTACATATTCTGTACATTGAGTGTAATATCCCAATAAGTCTACACATTATGAGTTTTTTCCGGGTTATGACTTTTAGTATATTAGATAAAAATGACCTCCAATATCACAGTCGGTATATACCCATGTGTGTCCATTTTGTGATATTATCCATCATATCCTAAGTAGGTATTTCTCTCACAATGAAAGAAGGTGTACACTCTGTGATTGTTCCAATATTATAGGCAAAGTGCAACGCTTCTGCGATGTAGTTCCTAATATCCCAGGGACAGAGGATGAGTATACTCTTAATATCGCAGGAAGTGTACACCACCACTGTAGTATTGTTTCTAATATCCAGAAACTAAAAGGATATTACTCCAAATATCTCCAAAAGCACATGAGACCCCCGTTACATTGTTCTTAATAACTAGGGGGTTACAGATGACATTGCTCACGATGTGACTGGCGCTGTAAGCCGGTCCTGTGATATTCTTCCTAATATCCAGATAAGGAGAGAAAAATGTTGCTGCCCATAGAGAAATATTCTGAATACTGCAAGAGATGTACACCGTGCTCTGATATGGTCACTAATGTAAACAAGAAAACAATTATATTGAATTAAACATTGCAAGGGGTGAAACCCTCCTATGCTTTCAATTCTAATGTCAATGGGGTGAGGATGACATTTTTGTCAATATGCCAAATGTGTAACTAGAACTATTGCCTAATATGTAAAGAACCACAATAACATTATCATTTCTGTGTGATAGGTTGCCAGTATCATATTACACCACATTTTCAAAATAGCCGGGCCCTAGCAGCTGTACCCACAGCCCCCTAGCCAGGGGGTCTTTAAGCAGCCAGGGTGGGCATTGAGGCTGCTACGAGCAGAACTGTAGTGATAGCCTGCTGTGCATAGGCATGTAGTTTGCACCTATTTCTGCATGTGTACATTGTTTAAATAGTAGGCACATATTTGTATACGTGTACATACCGTGTTATCATGATACATATATATTTTCATAATATGTGCACTATACATATGTACCTAATACATACCTAATGTGTACAATACGTACTTTTTGGTGATATTACACGACATATATGTATTAATGTGATTATAGATCTTACTGTGATTATATATATTTTATCACTGATAATTTAAGGAATGTGCATAGTGCACACATTATGGACCTATGCATTGTGTACACATTATAGAAATATATAGGTACATATTTTACAGATTATGTACATTTTTTGTACATGTGCATTGTGTACACCTATGTACAGCAGAGTACATGTACAGATTGTGCCTATTTAATACATTTATCACAATACGACAATAAATGTACACACTATGACTACATTCTGGGATTTTATATTTAGTATATTAGATAGAAATCTCTCCGGTTACCAAAGTGGGTATACACCTATATGTGTACCTAGTATATACGTGTACATATTGTACATACTGTGTACTCCTGTACAGAAGGTACATATCTTCATTATATGAACATATGTGTAGTGTACATATGTACACACTGTGCACTTACGTACACGTGTATATACCGCAAATCTGCACGTGTGCATGATGTACATGTGTACATATCGTAATATCACAATAAATGTAAATGTATATAATGTGTGCAATATGTACATTTATATTGATATCATGTATTATATGTGTATTGTGATTATATATGCTGTTGTGATTATATGAAATCATTGTATTACAATATATTTACATATTGTGCACATTATGTACATACGTACTGTGTACACATTATGTACATATAAATGTAATATTGTACAGATTATGTACAATTTTTGTACATCTGTATTGGGTACACATATGTACATCACAGTCAATGTACATAAGGTACATATTTTGTACGTTGATTGTAATATCCCAATAAGTGTACACATTATGAGTATATTCTGGGATATGATTTATAGTATATAAGAAAAAAAGTTACTTCCAATATCAATGTGGGTATACTCGCATGTGTGTCCATTTTGCTGTACCTTCTATTAATCTTTGCCATTGAACATGATAGTGAGAGGTGGCTCTTTTCTCTAACAAGGTTTTCTGTTAATATAACTCAACTCTACTACCTTGTGGCCTCTGTATCTTCCATTGTAAATTGTAATTACCTATAAAAGAGAATATTTTGACATCACGTATCTACCTCTTGGATCCATCAGTCAGAGGCCTAAAATAAAAAAGGCATTCACCCCACGAATGGTTATATAGTGGTTGACAACCCCACTTTCTTCTAGGTAAATAATATCCTCTCTTTAACAGTAGCTACTTACAAGATTTGTGCATAAAGAATGTGACTTTTTTATCAGTATCTAGTTTATTCTTACATAAATTTCTAAAATACTGAGAGAATATTCTGATCATTGGTTATATACTATTTTAATTTAATTTTTTCCTCTCAAATTTTATCTTAACTGCATACTCTACCCTGTTTATAAGACTGCCCTATGGTTAAATTTAATAGGTAGTAAATTATCCTGAGCACACAGAACAATTCTTTTTGTAATCAACTCTGAAACATCATTGAAAGAGCAAGGATATGGGAATTAGATTTATCTGGCTTTTATTTCTGGTACTTACTTGCTCTCTGACCTTGGACAACTTATGTATTGCTCTGAGTCTCATCTTCTTCATCTGTAAAATGATCATAGTAATACCTAATTCATATGCAGCCTGGAAATGTGTAATTTAGTGATTGATATAAAGTTCCTGATACAATTTCTGACAAAATAATAGACACCCCACGAGAGATAACCATAACAATCAGAGTTTATATTCACATTAACTGGGATAAAATTGATCTGAAAATACAGCATAAAAAGCAGCCAAAAATTCACAAGCATATATTTCGCTTGCCTTTTTATACAGAGCTGGAAAATTTCTCATCATTATCTCATCCATTGCCTGCAACACGATCCTTCCAAAACTCCTCCTAAGACCGTCTGCCAAGGTGGAACACACTGAACCGCATGTGACTCTGCCTTTTCTGACTATTTTTGCACGATTTTTCTCATAGAGTATTCTTAACAGAAAATGGGGCTGTTATCAACGTGACTAGGAATGGTGCATTCTCAGTTCAGGCTCTGATGGAATGTCTACTTGATCTGGTGCAACTCCAGCTGTGCTCTTGGCTTTCCTCACTTTTGTGGTTCCGAGAATGCAAATATTCTCCCATGGCTTCCTTATTTTGTCTTTCTCCATGAGGTCTCATTCAAGTATAAACATTCCCTTCAATTTTCTCAACTCATTTTAAATTGTCTGAATAATCTTGATAATTTTCCCTTTCCTAAAGCTATAGACCTTCTTTTTGTGTGTAAGAACAGATTACTCACAAATGTTTACTGTCCGCTAAACATTTATGTGTAATCGGTCCTTAATTCTACACACAAAATATCATCTCTACCAACATTTTACAGCTATAGTCTTTCTATAGAGAACTATGAAAGGAACTTGCTCTAAAGGAGAAACTTCCAGAGCTAAACCAAGGGTATGACAATCTTTAACAATATGTTATTCAGTAAAAATATTTTTTCAGTTAACAGAGAAGAATGCCATGGACAAAATGGCAAAACAAAACTTTTCAGCACTTATTCCTTCACAGAAACATCAATTTGAACAGCCATCCGTGCATCAAAGTGTCTTCAAAAGAGACAAGGAATCCAGGTGAGAGGTTATAGCACGTTTGTGGAGTAGAAAAGTAAGAAAAACGGCATAAAATAGAGTATAAAAGAGAGTTTTCTATTATCTGCATTACCCCGCCCCTAAACCTGGGTAGTGCAGCATGGAAAGAGATACCATGTATGTGCAGAGAGGAGAGTAAATGTAACACCTGACTTCAACATCAACTCCAATGCCAGGCACAATTCAGTGAACTCAACACCAGGCAGGTTTCTATAGCCACAGGCTATGGGACAGACCCTGTCAACCCAAGCTCCAGGCCTTCCCCTATGGCTCTAAGATCTAATGCCTCCAACCTCCATGGCTCCTATCGACATAGGCTCCAGGCCTTCGCCACAACCAGGCCATTTATGGCTTCCCCAGGCTCCACACTGGTTACTATAGACTCGTAAGTGCCTGGATAAACAAACCTCTACATCGACACAGTGGAATATTATTCAGCAATGAAAGCAATAATCTTTGAATGTGGCTTTTGTTGCAGAAAAAAAGCACGTGAGCTATGAAGCCATTAAAAGACATAGAGGAAACTCAAATACATACTACTAAGTGAAAGAAACCAATCTCAAATGACCACTTACTATATGAATCCAACTATATGACATTCTGGAAAAGGCAAAACTATAGAGACATCAAAACGTTCAGTGATTGCTGGGGGTTGAAAAGTGGGGAAGGATAAATGGGCAGAGCCTAGAGGATGTTTAGGGAAATGAAACTACTCTGTGTGTTACTATAATGGTAGACACATGCCATTACACCCTTGTCAAAACTCACTGAATATACGACGGCAAGAATGGTCCCTAATGTCAATTATAAACTATGGGTGACAGTGATAAGTCAATGTTGGTTCATCCATTGTAACAAATGTACCTCTCTAGTGAGGAAGGCTGATAGTGGAGGAGGCTGTGCATTTGGGGAGGTGGGAATGTAGGAACTCTCTGTACTTTCCACTATGCCTCACTATTAACTTTACACTGCTCTAAAAATAAAGTGTATTTTAAAAAAGATTGAGCTGTTGATATAAGCCCAATGTCTACTTTGACGTCCAGAAATGTTTCTTTTAAAACGCTAATACACCACTTCCTGGAAGAAAATATTTGTTAACAAATTCTTTTCTAGAACAATTATTTTTGTGGGTGTTCCTGTCACAACTGTACGTAAAAATCAGAATATGCAGCAACATCTTGATACTCTAAAAACACAATACCGAAAACGTTAAGAAAATCATTTCTAAATTTGATCTAAGCCAAAATGTGGAGAAGCAAAAGGGAAGAAAATTATTTCTGTATAATGAGATTATAGGTTGTTTCTCCGAACTCCTCTACAGTTTTCAGTATTTTCCAACTTCTATCATGGAGATATATAAACATAGAAGTAGATATGTAGATATATACTCATTAGATATATATTTATATATAATAAACAAACAGATACCGTTTTTATTTTTTATTATTTATTTATTTATTTATTTTTTGAGATGGAGTTTCACTCTTGTTTCCCAGGCTGGAGTGCAATGGCGCGATCTTGGCTCACCACAACCTCCACCTCCTGGGTTCAGACAATTCTCCTGCCTCAGCCTCCTGAGTAGCTGGGATTACAGGCACACGCCACCAAGCCCAGCTAATTTTTTGTATTGTTAGTAGATACGGGGTTTAACCATGTTGACCAGGATGGTCTCGATCTCTTGACCTCGTGATCCACCCGCCTTGGCCTCCCAAAGTGCTGGGATTACAGGCTTGAGCCACTGCGCCCGGCCTACAGATACCATTTTTAAAACATATATTTATGTATTTTATATATTTATATAATATATACATGTTCATATATACATCATGTTATCACCATTATTGATATAATGAAGGACATTAAAATAGTGAAAAGATTAAAATAAAATGTACCAAAATGGAAACAGTGATTTAACTCTGCCTAGCTTTATGTGATTAAACAAGGTATTTTTCAAATCTATTTTTCTTTGCTTTCTAGAGGCTTTATAATAAATCTATATTTTTATATTTAAAAGCCTAATTTTTATTAAACAAATAAATATTCAGCAACACTGTCTTCAGAACATTTTTTAAATCAACTTGGGCATGAAGAAAATGTTATGACTATGGTGGTGAGCATTTTGAAAGATTAGCAGAAGCAGGGATAATGTGACATTTAGCTGATCTTTCAAGGGAAGCTAAACAAATGACACTTTTCGAAAAGAAAATAGTAACTAGTGTTGAAACATGGTATCGCCAGTATGATTAAGAAGGAAAGTGTCAACTTCTTCTGTGGAAAATCCTAACATTACCAAACGTAAGAAGGCAAATACTTCAACAACAGAAATGAAAAATATCTTGATTCATTTATTTAACACATTTTAGACTTTAATCCCAAAAAGTCTATTTTGAAGAAAAGAAAAAATCTTACTCCTGTATATTACCCTTTGCAGTGAACTGGCCAAATAAGTCTATCCAAGGTACGTTGAATACCGAGCATGCTGGAAACATTTTTATTTACATCATCTCTAATCCCTACAACAATAGTGCAAGGAAAGGTTTAACATCTTCTTTTTACAGAGAGGAAAGCTGAGGCTCAAAGAGGTATAGTAGCTCATTTAACATTACACATCTAATACGTGGTGGAGGTGGGACCTATACTTACATCTGTCAGACCTTAAAGTCTGTGTTCTTCTTTCTACCTCTCTGCCTCAGTCCAACAATTGGGATCTTTGCCATGATGCCTCACGAGTTCACGAGGCACTTTTCAGGAAGTTTTTGACTCAGACTTTATCACTCAGCAAGATACCTCAACTAATTTACAAAATGTGACTTGAAAAGCAGGTTGTAATTCCAAAAGCAAAAATCCAACCACAAAAGATAAAGTCTTAATCAGTAGAGCTTTACAGAAGGAAGTAATGTAGGTAGTAGGGGCACTTTCGGAAATGTCTGGAATCAGAGGAGTCGATGTATCACCTGTTAGAAATTGTACTCGCTTGGTAGCAAAATTTTCCTTGTGTTCACTTAAAATAATAGTCTTGTTGTTTTAAAACCAACGCACAGTCAGAGGGTGACTTGGATGTTTATTTTTTATTCTCTTTGCCTTCTTGTTTTAAGAATGGATTTTTCCTAAATTCTAATTATTATTGTAACTTACATAAGTGCAGCCGATTTTGCTTTTAAGGATAAAACTACATTTAAGTAGCTTTGTCTGGATGATCAAAACCAGGCCCTGAAGAAGTGAGTTCCTAAAGGGTAGGAACTTTGCTTATGTCTATATCTCAGTTGTGTTAAACAGAATAACTGGCGCAAATTAGCAAATGATGCACTGAGGAATCATAGAACAAAAGACTTTATGAAGAACTAAGTTTCAGATTCAGGGTGACGCTAAGGAGCTAGTGTACCAGAGGATGGTATGCCTTCTGCAATCACAAAAGCAGCATTCAGTCTGATCTGGGCTCTAAGAAGTGCTCCTTGAGACCTGACATTTTATCCTAACACTGCCACTAACAGGTTAAGTCAGAAAGAGTTCACTTCCCAGAGCTTTCGATTTCTGGTTTCCAAATCAGCACAATGAGAAACTGAAAAGAAGGAAAGAGGAAAAAAAGAGAGGGTCAGAGATCCCTCCTGCTTGTACAATGCCATGATTTGGACACAGGGTTTGGGCAACCATGGCCCATCCACCAATTCCTGCCTGTCATCTCTTGTCAGACAGCTCACGAGCCACGAATGTGAAAGAATTCAAAAAAGTAACAATATCTTGGGACATGTCAACAATTATATAAAATGCAATTTTCAGTTCTCATAAAAGTACTTTGGAACTCAGCCCCACTCCTTTATTACCCATTTCTATGTCTGCTTTCACACCACAACCGCAGAGATGAGTAGCTGTGACAGAGACCATATGGGCTGCCAAGCCTAAAATATTTACTGCCTAGACCTTTCCAGAATAAAAAAAAGGATTGCTGATCTGTTACACAGACAATCAAGCAAGCGATCACCTGAGAACTTTAAAATCTGTGTCTAGGACAAATGGGGCCTATAAAAACTAGGGAATAATCTTCCCCACTACTTATGCAAGAACATTCACCCTTGAGAGAGCAGGCTACATGGCTTGGCAGCACTACTGCCACCAGTCCAGACTTCCCCTCACCTGTGCCCTATAAGTGACCAGCATTTCTAGGCATTCGTGGAGCAGCGGGGTGCATTCTCATGTCTGGCCCCACACCTTCCCTTCCTCCTGCTTCCTCACATTCTATTTTCTGAGTGGTTGTCAAAGGAACGCTGAATTTTGCTGTCACTTTTTCAGACCCCAATTCCACTTATGACAGTCTTGGTACCAGGAAGCATTCCGAGCTCCTATCTCATCACCACAACCGCCTGCTTCTCACTTAGTCCAGACGAGCTTGCCACAGTACACTTGCTTTTTAATCGCCCTCTCTCTTCTTGCCTTCACCTCCTCTCCCTCCCTCTCTCCCTGGCTCTTTCTGTCACACGGGTGTGTGCACATACACAAGTTCCGATCAGATAAAAGAAGAAACACTTTTTAAGTTTCTTTCTAGGCCTAATAGAAAATTCTTTTTTTTTTTTTTTTTTTTTTTTTTTTTTTTACAAAAACAGAGCTGTTTTATTCCATTGCAAAAGTGTGGGTGTCCTTCCTTTTGGAGAGTAACAATCATTTTCTACATGGCCTTCTGACACATTGCATGTTGTACATATGTGTGTGTGCACATGTGCATATGAGTGTTAGAGTGTGTGTGTGTAGCAGGGAGGAAAGAGATGAAGGAGAGTGTGTATGTGCATGTTGGTTCATATGAGTGTGAGTGTGTGCATGAACGTGCCTGTGTGTGTGCACATGTGTATGAGCATGCTTGTATTTGCGTATGGGAATGTGCATGTGAGAGAGAAAGAAAGAATGCATGTATGTGTGAATGTGTATGTGTGTGCATAGCGGGGAAGAAGGGGATGAAGGAGAGTATGCTAAAAAGAGAACACCTCAGAACAGTCAAATAAAAGATTCCATATCAACATTATATCTTGTTAAAATACAGGATTCCCAAGTCAGTCACCTTCAAGCTGGAAGCCTGGAGTGTAAAAAGAGTGGGTGTTCTTCTCTGACAACTTATTGTCTAAGATAATTTTATGATCAAAAATATATTCGAATAAAAGTACCTGAGAAAAGTACATAAAGAGAATATAGCAAAATGTTAACAATGGTTTTCTTTGGGTGAGAGGAATAGGAGGCAGGTTGTGGTTGATCTGTTTCTTTTAGTTCAAATATTCTGCATTCCTCACTTTTAAATTTTGGATATTAAGCTGGAGAGGAAGAACATGAATATAAAGATGAATTCGCTGAATGGAGCAACGAATGCTGAGTTAGCCAAAAATGTATGGCTACCTTCTATATCTAATTATCTGAGGGCAAATCAGATAACACCACTTTCAGAAAATTTTTTTTTTTTTAGAAATGAAGTTTCGCTCTTGTTGCCCAAGCTGGAGTGCAATGGCACAATATCGGCTCACCGCAGCCTGCGCCTTTTGGGTTCAGGCAATTCTCCTTCCTCAGCCTCCCGAGTACCTGAGATTACAGGCACGCACCACCATGCCCAGCTAATTTTTTGTATTTTTAGCAGAGACAGGGTTTCACAATGTTGACCAGGATGGTCTGGATCTCTTGATCTTGTGATCCACCCACCTCGGCCTCCCAAAGTGCTGGGATTACAGGCTTGAGCCACCGCGCCCAGCCAGAAATTTTTAAAAATGTGTTTTACGTTATTTTCCCTTTCAGCCTAAGGACTAAAAATTGAACACAACTGGATCTGCGCCATTGCCTCAAAGATTCTTAGCCTAGTTCCAGATCCATTGTCTGGACACCCCTACTTTTTAGACAGAAAACAGGGCTAAATTCCTATTGACTTCCAAATACACAGACCCACAGATTTGTCACAGTAGCCTCTCTCTCTCACCCTGTCTCTGTCCGTCTGAGTCTCTCTTTCTTTCTCTCTCTCTTCCCTCACATCATCCCCAAATCAGAATGCATATATAAAAATTTGATTAACTGAAACATAGAATGATCAAGATTTTACTACAAGAGAAATACACAGACTTCAGCTAAGATGTTTGGTTGAATACCTGCATATGCCTTCACTCCATCATTAAACCACATTAACACGGGATGATTAAAAATAAATAAACCAACAAAGATAAAAAGAAAATAAAGACAATCCCTTCAGCATATAGAAAACTGGCAAGCAGAAGCTGTCAGTGACACCTGACAGTAGACCCAGAGATTCTAAATCCCAAGCCAGTGGCAGGAAGGCAACCAGGATCCCCAACGGTTCAAGAGTTGGCAGCTAAATTTACCTAGGGAATTTATATTTCAGTAGTAGGTAGATCCCAGATCCTCTCCCTAGAATCGGTGCCTGCATCCCACGGTGGTGGCAGGGTGGAGGTTTCCTCTCTATACAGTAAAATTTGGTGTCTCTAGGCAGGAGCTCTCTAGACACAAGTGCTTAAATGTACACACTGAACACTGAGATCCTCCAGGTTTTCCTACCACTGAGTTCCAATGAGGGTGGCAGATACACTTGGTCAGAAGTTAAGATGATTTTTCTCTAGAGAGAATCTCTCTTGCTCAAGAAGAAAAGGTCTGACCCAGCAAGACCACCACCCACAAAATGTTACAATCACAGAACTTCCATCAGCTTTTAGCTTTTCAGTGCTCCATTTTTTTCTAACAGACACAGACAGCTAAGGGTCACCAGGCATCTGAGCAAAGCTTCTAACATGAATGGCCGAGACCAGAGCAAGAAGACACATAAATGCAGCCTGAATGAGGACTGTGCTAGGAGATAAGACCTTCTGAAACCCATATGAATGTTCACGAAGAGAAAAAAGTGTTACCATTTTCATGAAACAAGAACCAAATTTAAAGAAAAAGTAAACGCTTAGAAATTAAAAATATGACAGCAGAACTTGTGAAAAATTCTTGTTAGAATAGTAAGACAACAAAGTTGAGTAGATGAACCTTATGTCTTCCAGAAATAGCGATAAGAAAAAAGTTGAAATCCGGAAGAAAATTTGAACAGGTTCAACACTAAAATGATCAGAATTCCAAAGACAGAAATAGAGACAGACAGAGAGAGAGAAAAAAGAACAGACACACGCAGCAAATAAGAAAGAGAGAGATAAACCCTAACACAGTAATTGCTGGAGACTACAACACCCAACTTCCAGCACTGGACAGATCTTCCAGACAGAAAACCAACCAATCAACATGAAATTTAATCTTTACTACAGACCAAATGGAACTGATATTCAAGGAACATTTCATCCAATGACTGCAGAATACACATTTTTTCAACTCAACACATAGATCATTTATAAGTATAGCAGATACCTTAGATCACAAAGCAAATGCAATCACATTTGAACTCAGGACTAAGAAATTCATTCAAAATCATACACTTACATGGAAACTGAGTAACTTGCTCCTGAATGACTCCTGGGTAAATAATGACATGAAGGCAGAAATCAAGAAGTTTAAGAAGTTCTTTGAAAGTAATGAGAACAAAGGTACAACTTACCAGAGTTTCTGGGATGCAGCTAGTCAAGTAGTGTGGAGAGAAATTTATAGTACTAAATGCTCACATCGAGAAGTGAGAACTCGGGACAGCTGCGGTGACTCACTCTTGTAATCTCAGCACTTTTGGAGGCCAAGGCGGGCAGATTACAAGGTCAGGAGTTTGAGACCAGCCTGACCAACATGGTGAAACCCCATTCTACTCAAAATACAAAAATTAGCTGGTGTTGTGGCACATACCTGTAATCCCAGGTACTCAGGAGGCTGAGGCAGGAGAACTGCTTGAACCCAGGAGATAAATGTTGCAGTGAGCCCATATCACACCACTGCACTCCAGCCTGGTTGAGAGAACAACGCTCCATCTCAAAAACAAAATTGAGATCTCAAGTTAACTACCCAACAGCACAATTAAAAGAATTAGAAACCCAAGAGCAAAGAACACCCTCAAAGCTATGCTGAATGGGAGTGGGGAGAGAGGGCATCTTTATCTTGTGCCAATTTTTAAGGGGAATGCTTTCAGCTTTTGTCCATTCAGTATGATGCTGGCTGTGGTTTTGTCACATGTGGCTCTTATTATTTTGAGGTATGTTCCTTCAATACCTGGTTTATTGAGAGTTTTTAACACACATGAAAGTTGAATTTTATCAAAAGCTGTTTTTGCATCCTTTGAGATAATCATGTGGGTAATTTTTTTCTTTAGTTCTGTTTATGTGACGATGACATTGATCAATTTGCATATGTTAAACCAAACTTGCATCTCAGGGAGGGTGGTTGTGACCAGGAATTGATCAGTTTCTTCTAGATTTCTCAACTTTTTCAGGTTCAGTGGCTCACATCTGCAATCCCAGAACTTTGGGAGGTCAAGGTGGATTGATCACCTGAGATTGGGAGTTCAAGACAAGATGGATCAACATGGAGAAACCCCATGTCTACTAAAAATACACAATTTACCAGACATGGTGGCACATGCATGTCATCCCAGCTACTCAGGAAGCTGAGGCAAAAGAATAGCTTGAACTCAGGAGGCAGAGGTTGCACTAAGCCGAGATCTCACCATTGTCCTCCAGCCTGAGCAACAAGCACAAAACTTCATCTCAAAATTAAAGAAAAAAAAGTGCCTACAGTTGTACATCATATTCTCTGAGGGTGGTTTGTATTTCTGTGGGGTCAGTGGTAATATTGCCCTTATTGTTTTTGATGGTGGTTATTTGAATCTCTTCCTTTTATCCTTCATTGGTCTAGCTTCAAGTTTATTATTTTTTAACCAGTATGATTTTAATAGACCAGTTACTGGGTAGTAAATTGAAACATACAGAGTGCCATCTCCAAGAGCAGTCATGATTTCATTTGGGTTCTTGAAAAATGTTAAGAAGTAGGTTGAGTTTTATTATTTTTTTCAGAAAACCAGCTTTTGAAAAATTTATGTGGAACCAAAAACAGCCAAGGCAACCCTAAGCAAGAAGAGCAAAGCTGGAAGCGACACGCTACCAGACTTCAAACTGCATTACAGGGCTACAGGAAACAACGGCATAGTACTGGTACAAAAACAAACACATAGACTAATGGAACAGAATAGAGAATCCAGAAACAAAACCAAGCTTCTACAACTATCTGATCTTTGGCAAACTTAACAAAAACAAGCAAGGGGAAAAAGATTCTCCCTATTCAATAAACGATGCCAGGATAACTGGATAGCCATATGCAAAAGACTGAAACTAGACCCCTTCTTTACATTACATACAAAAATTTGCTCAAGATAGATTAAACACTGATATGTAAAACCAAAAACTATAAAAGCTCTGCAAGACACGAGACAATGCCATTCAAAACATAAGCACAGGCAAAGATTTCATCATGAACATGCCAAAAGAAAAGGTAACAAAAGCAAAATTGAAAACTGGGGTCAAATTAAAATGAGAAACTTTCACACAGCAAAATAAACTATCAACAGAGAAAACTGACAACCTACAGAATGTGAGAAAATGTTTGTAAACTATGCAATCCACAAAAATCTAATATCAAACATCGGTAGGGAAATTCAATTTACAAGAGGAAAACAACCAACCCATAAAAAAGTGGGCAAAGAACATAAACAGACACTTTTAAAACAAGACATATATGCAACAAGCAATCATATTAAAAAAGCTCAACGTCACTGATTATTAGAGAAATGCAAATGAAAATTATAATAAGATACCATCTCACACCAGTCATAATGGCAATTATTAAAGCAAAAAAAAAACACATACTGGCAAGGTTAGAGAGAAAAACAACACTGACACACTGTATTCGGGAATGCAAATTAGTTCTGCCATTGTGAAAAAGTGTCATGATTCCTCAAAGACCTAAAGAGTGAAATACCATTTGATTCAGCAAACCTAGTAATGGGTTACTAGGTATGTACCCAAGGGAATATAAATCCTTCTGTTATAGAGACATGTGCATGCATATGTCCATGGCAGCACTGTTCACAATAGCAAAAATATGGAATCAAGCTAAATGCCCATCAATGGTAGACTGGATAAAGAAAATGTGGTACATATACAACAAAAAACACTAGGCAGCCACAAAAGAATGCGATCATGTTCTCTTCAGGGACATAGATGAAGCTGGAGACTATTATTCTTAGCAAACTAACGCAGGAACACAAAATCCAAATACCAGATATTTTCACTTGCAAGTGGGAGCTAAATGATGAGAACACAGGAACATACAACAGGCGGAAGAACAACACACACTAGAGCCTTTCAGAGAGTGGAGAATGAGAGAAGGAAGAAGATCAGGAGAAACAACTAAATGGGACTAGGCTTAATACCGGAGTAATGAAATGATCTGTACAACAAACCTCATGACAGACTTTACCTAAATAACAAACCTGTGCTTGAACCTTTGGACTTAAATAAAAGTTAAAAAAAAAAGGCAACTTCTCAGGTTGAATAACATAACCTCCTAGGTTTAAACACATGAACACAAACTCACACCAAGGAACATTGTCTTGAAAATCTGCAATATATGACAAAGAAAAACAGCTCTCCTAAGTTTTCAGAAAAGTTTTTTAAAAAACAGTATTTACAAAGAATCAGAAATCAGAATGATTTCAGGCTTCTCAACAGCACTACCAGAAGCTAGGAAATAATGGAGTAGTATCTTTAAAACTTGAGTGGGAAATTATTTTCAATCAAAAATTCTATGCCCCACCAGTCATGTAAGTGTAAGAAGAAATAAAGTCATATTTCCGAACAATTTGCTTCATGTATCCTTGCTTGAATAAGTTACTGGAGGATACAGTCCACAAACAAGAGATTCAGGGCACGGGGCAGTGCAAAACAACAGAGTGGGTTTGTATTTGTATTGAAAAGACAGCAGCATTCAAGAGTTATGGAATACTGAAGGAGGAGTTTTCTCCAGCATCCCTCGAGCCCACACCACTCATTTCCACATTCCTATGTCCCATTGCTGCCCATGAATTCTGATCACCTATTCCTTTGATAGAGGTATTTCTCTCACCGATTAGCTGTAGTCAAGTGGCTCTTTCTTGGGCTACAGGAAGAAATCTATTGCTTTTCATTAAACATCAATTGGATTAACCTAGGCTTAAGGTCAGCATTATGCCATCAGCTGTACGTTCTTGGGAAGACATCTACTCACAAACTGGTTAAAAAACGTGGCCCTCCTACATCTGACTTGTGTGATTCTAAGCAAGCTATTTAGCACCCTCTCATCTGTGAAACAAACATAAAGTTCTTATCTTGGGCTCCACAAACAGAAAGTGTTGAACAAGAAGAGTTTCTTCTCCTCCAAGGCCAGACCATATGGAGGACCCTAAGACAGCCACAGCCTTGGTCAGTAGGACAAACACAGGGTTCAAATTGCACCATTAAAACTGTGGCCAAACGTTTACTCTGCCTCTGAGTCACTCACTGTCATAAGGCTCTACCAGTTCCCATTCCAGATAGAAAGTGGGCTTTTGTTGGTTTTTGTTGTGTTTTTCAAGAGATGGAGTCACCCAGGCTGGAGTACAGTGGCATGACCATAGCTCACTGCAGCCCCAAACTCCTGAGCTCAAGTGACCTTTCTGCCATGGCCTCCTGACAGAAGCTGGGCCAACAGGGCAGCAGGTATGCATCCCCACACCCAGTAATTTTTTTTTGAGAGATGGGGTACCGCTATGTTGCCCAGACTGCTCTCAAATTCCTGGCCTGAAGCAATTTTCCCATATTAGCCTCCTAAATTTCTAGGATTACAGGTGTGAGCCACTGTGCCCAACAGGTGTTCTTAAATGCAATCTCCACACTGCTATTCTGAAGAAGGGCAAGAAGCAAAGAGACCCTCCTTGAAACATAGAAAATAAAAGCATTCACTATTAAGTGGAGGCAGAGTTGATGATCAGCCAAAACTACTTCAACTGTAATCCAGAAGTCCCATTGATACAGGAGTTCTAAAGAAATTATTTCGTCAGAGATTGAAAGTAAGGAAGTCTTTGGTAAGGTTTCCCTTTGAATAAAAAGCAGCCCCAAAACCATTTCTAACAAAGAGCGGCCTGTAAAATCGAGCTGCAGATATAGACAAGCAAGCTGGAAGCTTGCACAGGCGAATGCCAGCAGCTGTAACAATAGGAGGCTACTTGGGTGCCAGGCATGCTCAACCTGACGGCTTTATCTTCCTTTTTCTTTATCAACCACAAGTGCAGTAAGGGACAGACAACATGCACTGGCCAAGTAGAAAACCTATATGCATAAGAAGATTCGGGTGGATAGCCAGCTTCTTCACGAGCTATGTAAAGCTCTCACCTGGTCCAACCCATATTTGGACCCTATGTAAATCAAACACCACCTCCTCAACAAGTCTATAAAACCTTGTGCAGTTCACCAGAAAACACACTCAGAAGCCCCTCTCTCTCTCTGCAGAAGAGAGAGATGTTCTCTTTTCTTCTTTTGCCTGTAAAACCTCCATTCTTAACCTCACTCCATGTGTATTCACGTCCTTGATTTTCTTGACATGAGGCAATGTACCTTGGGTATTACCTCAGATGGACAATGCTGCTTCATCATAGTTCTGTTTTGTTCAGGTTGAGGGACAAACGGCTCCTTTCCTCTGCAACCTCAGCTCAACCTTACTCAGGCCTCCTTCCAGCAGCATCACATGGCCAAATGAAAACCCTTAAGTCTTCTTTTAAATGGGCAGCCGCTCCAAAGAAAGCAGCATGATGAGTTTCAGGTGGCACGGGGTGGGGGCAGTGCTACTCGGGCTTCTCCGTGCTCAGTCCCTCTCAGTTCAAAAGCGCACCACGTGGAGCAATAGAACACCTGCTCATCTGAGTTTTAAAAATAGTGGGAGGAAAAGCGCTGTCTTCATGCTTATTTCCCTGGCAGAGGGGAGGTCATAAAACACTAATTTCTAAGCAGTGGACCAGAGTTTTACTGATCTCTTCTGTTACTGACTCATGTTTACCCAGAGAAACCACATCACAAATCTGAGTCTCCTCTGGCAAGAGAAGGAATCGGATTCATGATTCTCTCAGCCCCCTTTCCACAGTAGAGTTCTGACTCCACTTCTAAAATACTTTTCTGCAAGCCTCTGTACCTCATAAATGTTTTACTATACTCGAGACAGCAAAGGGAAGCACAGATTAGCTACTGTTTTCAGAACAGTGGAAACATGCTGTCTTCTCCAAGTTTGGCATTGGAGTCAAAGATCAAGCGCCAAACAGTAGTTGTCAAGAATCCTTTCATTTACAATCAGGTTCTGGACTTTTCAAATGGTGTGGGCAAGAACTAGTTTTGCCAGAATAGGTTATTATCTACCTCTTACCTTTATAGGACAGGACTAAAAATTCTCTTTTTTAAGAGAGAGTCTTGCTCTGTTCCCGAGGCTGGAGTGCAGTGGCATGATCTCGGCTCACTACAACTTCTGCCTCTCAGGTTGCAGTGATTTTCCTGCCTAAGCCTCCTGAGTAGCTGGAATTACAGGGGCCCACCACTACACTCAGCTAATTTTTGAATTTTTAGTAGAGACAGGGTCTCCCCATTTTTGCCAGGGTAGTCTCCAAAGCCTGACCTTATGATCTGCCTACCTGAGCTGCCCAAAGTACTGGGATTACAGATGTGAGCCACCACGCTGGGCATTTTTTTTAATTACACTGAAGACTTTTGAAAGGGTTGTGTGTTGTATGAACTCCCTCCTCACCCAATTCTCATGGATGGGAAAAGGCTGCTGCTTCATTTTAAAGCTAATGAGCTGCCTGAACAGGAACTTCTAATTAACCATTCAAACCGATTAGCTCACGTCCCTGAAGGCTGGAGAACACGGGAACTGCTATCCCATCTGAATACAATCCAAAGGCAAAAGGCTGTGGCCAAGTTGAAATAATGGGGCAGATAGAAGCGATAAAGACTGGAGCTGGGAGTGGCCCGTACTTCAAGTTAAGCCAAACAAAGGTGTTTGCATGTTTTATATGGGCAAAATAGGAATTCCATAATAGAGAAAACCATTGATTTTAAGGAGGACGCTGCCCTGAAAAGCTTCCTGCCAGGGGTAAGGAAGAGGCTGCCCAGGACCCCCAGAGGCAGGTGGTAGGAGAGCTCTTAGTGGCTTCCTAGAAACTGTATTACCTGAGGTAGTGAACTGCTGTCAGAGATCCCTACCAGGAGAATTTCTCAGGAATGCATGAGAAAGGGCCCAAAACTGCATGCCTGCTCCTAAAATGTGACACCATAATACAGCTGAACTAATCAATAAGGCCCTATCTGTTCCTCTGTCTCTCCTTTCTCCCTGCCCCTATCCAACCCTAGAAGAGCCAGAATGCACTGCTAAGAAGTGAGGGTGGGTGGTCATAAACAAACACACTGCCCTCCTTTCCCTTCCCACTGTGGGTTTCTCAGGCTGAGGCTGTCACAGAGGAGGAGGGATGAAAATTGTTTTCGTTGATATTTTATCATGAACATTTATGAACGTACAGCAAAGTTGAAAAAACTTTACAGTGAACACTTTAACTGTATCTTCACCAACTTGGAGTCTTGTTTTATCTCATGTCCATCCATAGATCCATCTTTCTATCCATCCAGTAATCCATTATAGTTTTTAGGCATTTTAAAGTAAATTTCAGACATCAGTAACTCAACGTGCATTAACTAGAATTTGGTACCTTTTTTTTTCCTTTTGGTGTAAAGTTTACAAATGATGAAATGCAAAAATTTTAAGTATGTATTTACCGAATTTTGACAAAAGTATACATATGTGTAACCCAAAACTCTATAAATAAAGAACATTACTATAATCCCTGATATGGTTTGGCTGTGTCCTCACCCAAATCTCTTCTTGAATTGTAGCTCCCAGAATTCCCACGTGTTGTGGGAGGGACCTGGTGGGAGAGAATTTAATCATGGTGACAGTTTCCCCCATACTGTTCTTGTGATAGTGAATAAGTCTCACAAGAGCTGATGCTTCTATAAGAGGAAAGCCCTTTTGCTTGTTTCTCATTTCTCTCTTGTCTGCCACCATGTAAGATGTCCCTTTGACTTTCTGCCGTGATGATGAGGCCTCCCCAGCCAGGTGCAACTGTGAGTCCCTTAAACCTTTTTTGAATAAAGTACCCAGTATCACGTATGTCTTTATCAGCAGTGAAAAAACAGACTAATACAATCCCAGAAAGTTTTCTCATGACTTGTCTCAGTCTCCAGCTCTGTACCCTTGGATTTTTTTCATCGTAGACTAAGTTTGCCAACTTTAGAAATTCCACGTAACTTGAATCATGTTGTGATAACCCTATATATAAGGCTCCCTTCAGTCCACAAAATTATTTTTATATTTATCAGTCAGGTTACACATATCAGTATCTCTTTCATTTTTATTGCTGAGTAGTATTTCATGCTATGAAATAACGTAGTTCGCTACCTGATCCTCTATTTGTGGTCACCAGAAACATTTTCAACTTTTAATTATTATGAGTAAAGCTATTGTGGTCTTCTATAAGTATTTTTATTAACATGTATTTTCACTAATTGGGGTAGATTCCTAACTCGGAAATTTATTATAGATGAGATGTATATTCGTTCTGTAAGAAAATTCCAGAAATTTGACAAAGTAGTTGTACTGTTTTATAGTCCCATTAGCAATAGTTATAGTTGTGCTGTATTCTTGCCAACATTTGTTGTTTAGTCTTTCCCAACCTAGTTATTTTGTGGGGTGTGTATTAGTATCTCACTGTGGTTTTAATCTGCATTTCCTTGATGTTAACCATTTTGTCCCACTTGTATATTATCTTTGCAAAGTGGCTCCTCAAATTTTTTCCCCTTTTAAACAGTAATTGTTATCTTTTTTTCTTTTAGTTGTTCTGTCATCCAGGCTGGAAGGCAATGGTGCAATCTTGGCTCACTACAGCCTCTGCTTCCTGGGCTCAAGCGATCCTCCCACCTCAGGCTCCCAATTAGCTGATACCAGGCTAACTTTTTGTATTGATATTAGCCAACATACAAGGCTAATTTTTTGTACTTATACTAGGTGTCAGGGTCTCACCATGTTGCCCAGACTAGTCTCAAACTCCTGGCCTTAAGCCATTCATCCTCCTCGGCCTCCCAAAGTACTGGCACTACAGGTGTGAGCCACTGTGCCCAGCCTTAGTTTCAGGTTATAAAACTGCTTTATGTATTCTGGAAATCAGGCTCTTTACTGAAAATAGATTTATGACCATTTTCTGTCAGGCTGTGGCTTGCGTATTCTTTTGTTTAATGTATCTTTTAATTTTCCCAGACACATTTTCTGCAAAATTCGTGTTAGTTTTTGTTGTATTTTTCAGATACTTTGTTCATTTCATCTAAGTTGCAGAATTTGTCACCATGACGTTGTTTATGATAGTCTCTTATTATCCTTTTCACGTCTGCAGGATCTGTAGTGATAGTTTCACTTTGCTTTCACTTCTGATATTGATACTGACCATTTGTGTTTCCTCTCTTTTTTTCATGATCAGAGTAGCTTAAGGTTTATTAATGTTGATATTTTAAAACAACCAGCTTCTTTGCTTTGTTAGTTTTCTCTATTATTTTGTCTGTCTTCAATTTGGTTTATCTCTGAACTTTTACCTTTATTGTTTCCTTCTTACTACTTCGTTGGAGTTTTCTTTGCTCTGTGTTTGTGTGTGTGTGTGTGTGTGTGTGTGTTTTCAATCCTCTTTAGGTGAACATTTACGTCATTGATTTTAGACCTTTCTCTTTTTCTTCTATTGCAGTATAAGCATGTACGGCTATACTTCCCTCTGGGAACTCCCATCGCTGTAATTCATAAGTGTTGGCATGTTGTATTTTGATTATCCCTTAGAATAAAATATTTTATATTCTACCTTTTGATTTCTTCTTGGGCTTGTGTATTATATTTAATCTCCAAGTACTTGGAGCTTTCCTAGTTCTCTTATTGTTAATTTCTGTTTTAATCCTATTGTGGTCAGGTAACATACACTGCATGAATTCAATTTGATTTAATCTATTCAGTCTTGTTTTACGACCTAGCATGTGACCTATCCTAGTGAACACTACATGTACTTGAAACATACAGTATTCTGTGGTTATTGGGTGTCGTCTTCCATTGGTTTGTTTAAGATGGTGGAGAGTGTTGTTCAGGTCATCTGCATCTTGACTAAGATTTTGTCTAGTTTATCTATCAATTGCTTGGGAGATGGGTATTAAAATCACCAATCAAAATTGTGGATTGTTTGTTTATTCCTTTAGTTCAATTTTTTTTTGGGCAAATTGACGCACAAATTATTTTTAATCCATTGTTTGATGAAATGACTCTTCTGTAATCATGAACTATCCCTCTTTATCTTTGGAAATACTGTTTTGACTTAAGCATATTTTATTTGGTATTAATATAGCTTCTTCACACTTTCATTACTGACTGTTTGCATAGTATATCATTTTAAATGTACTCATTTAGGGTCAGGTACAGTGGCTCACACCTGCAATCCCAGCACTTTGGGAGGCTGAGGCTGGTAGATCACTTGAGGTCAAAAGTTTAGGACAAGCCTATCCAATGCAGTGAAACCCCAGCTTTCTTAAAAATACCCCAACATTTAGCTAGGCGTGGTGGCAGGTTTCCGTATTCCCGGCTACTCAAAAGGCTGAGGCAGGAGAATTGCTCGAACCCAGGAGGCGGAGTTTACAGTGAGCAGAGATCACACCACTGTACTCCAGCCTGGGAGATAGAGTAGGACACTGTCTTAAAAAAATTCAAATGTACTTATTTAGACCTACGTATATTTGTCTTTTTTTTTCTATTCAAAGCGTGTATTTCATATACAGCACTGGGTCTTGTGGGTTTTTTAAATCAATTCTGGCAATCTCTGCACTTGAATTGGAGTATGTGGTATGATTCATTAACACTTAACGTTATTAAATATAGATTTATTAGTGGTTGAATGATGTAATTGGATTCAAGCTTACAATTGAATGCTTTGTTTCATTATTTTGTTTGTTTTTGTTTGCATCCCCTTCCCCACTTTTTGTCCTGTCCCTTTTCTCCTGATGTCTTTTGGACTCTTTAAATACTTTTAAAATTTCATTTTAAAGTATCCATGACTTATTAGATGTAGTGGTTGAATATTCCTTATCTGAATTCCTTGGGACTAGAAGTGTTTTGGATTTTAAACTTTTTTCATATTTTGGAACATTTACATATACATAAAGAGATCTCTTAAAGATATAACTGAAGTCTAAACACAAAATTCACCTATGTTTACGTACACCTCATACACATAACACAAATAAAATTTTACATATTTTTAGCAATTTTGTGCACGAATCAAAGTTTGTATACATTGAACCATCAGAAAGCACACATATCGCTATCTCAGCCATCGATGTGGATGAATTTCAGATCTTGGAATATTTTGGATTTTGGGGTTTATGGATCAGAGATGCTCAACTTCTACCTGTTTTCATTGTTGATTATTTTATGTGTTAAAATATGTAAAAAAGGGTTAAGTTTTCAGCTGAATGAAATTTTTGAGTTTGGAAATTAAACTAAACAGGATTTTTCTTAAGTTCCAGGATACAGGTGCAGAATGTGTAGGTTTATTATATAGGTATATGTGTACCATGGTGCTTTGCTGCACCTATCAACCGTTCATCTAGGTTCTAAGCTTCACATGCACTAGCTATTTGTCCTAATGGTCTCCCCGTCTCACCCTCCTCTGACCCCCAACTGGCCCCAATGTGTGTTGTTCCCTCCCTGTGTCCATGTGTTCTCACTGTTCGACTCCCAATTATGAGTGAGAAAGTGTGGTGCTTGGTTTTCTGCTCCTGTTTTGAACTAGACAGAATTTCTTAATATCTTAAATTGCTCAGTGAAATAGAAAATATCAAAGATTCTACCCAACAGGTGGGTAAGAATGAGTCCACGTAGCAACTTTGATAAAGTGAAGGGAAATAACAAACCATTTCTGATTGCTCCCTGCCACAGCCAGTGCATTCAACCTTTTTACTGTCCTTTTATTATTTTTTCATTGTTCTTACAGTCATTATTATTTTCCCCAAATGAAAAAATAAAAGTGGTGCGATTGATAGTGAGGAAACAAAGACTGACAGCTGCCCCTACACCTGAGTTTAACTTTTGAGAAATATAGTCAACATGATGATTTTCACACAGGGCTAGTAGGCCTTCTGCATCTGTTATAATTCCTGTTATGTTGTGGACAGAAAATAAATTTTTCTCTCCATGGGAACCTGTTAGTGATACTTGAGAACAATGTCAACTGTAGACCAAAACCGAATACAAGTGGAAATATTGTTTCATTTTTTTTTTGCAGTATTCCTCTTTTAAGACCTGAGATAGGAGGATAAAAAAGGAAAGAACTATTGACATGTGCAACAACATGGCTGAATATCAAAAACATTTTCTTGACTAAAAGAAACCTTACATATGGAGTGATCACTATATAATTCTATTTCTATCAAACTTTAAAATCTGTGCTGAAAGAATATTTAAAAGTATATTTGGGTTCGGGACCGACTAAGAGGAGGCAAAACTGAACTTTCTAGTCTCTGCTGTGATCCAAAACCCATGCTATAAACTTTGTACACAGTATCTCATTTAATCCTCAAAATCACCCTAACAGGTAGTTACTGTCACTTCCCCTGCTTCAAACAGAACATAAATCTCAGAGAATCCAGGTACTGTGTTTTTTCTGTTTTTTTTTTTTTTTTGAGACGGAGTTTCGCTCATGCCACCCAGGCTGAAGTGCAATGGCGTGATCTCGGCTCACTGCAAGCTCCGCCTTCTGGGTTCAGGCAATTCTCGTGCCTCAGCCTCCCAAGTAGCTGGGACTACAGGAACGCACCACCATGCCCAGCTAATTTTTTGTATCTTTAGTAGAGATGGGGTTTCACCATGTTGACCAGGATGGTCTCGATCTCTCGACCTCGTGATCCACCCACCTCGGCCTCCCGAAGTGCTGGGATTACAGGCGTGAGCCACCATACCTGGCCCGGTACTGTGTTTTACACCTACTTAGAAGTCACCAATTCCTAATGTTCTATAAAATGTTCTAAATAAAAATGAATAAAGTAGGCAAAAAGACCATGTAAATAGCATTTCTACAAATATCTCCTGAGACAATTTTCACATCGATGTCCAAAGACATTTACAAGAATGTTTTCCACAACACTGTTTAAAATAATAGAAAACTACAAGCCACCTAAATGTCCATGGAAGAGTTAGATTCTTTCTCTTATTTCCGTATAATGCAATACTGTGCTGATGTAGAGATATAATATTCATTTTTAAAAATTACATTCACCTTCTTCTCATGGATCCAAGGAGATATGTTAGAGAATATCTATTGCATTTGTACAGAAACATAAATACAAAGGAAATAGTAGGGGCTCTCTACAAGTGGTTATATATTGGAAGAGGAAGAAGAGAAAAATAAAAGGGATCATGAACTTTGTATATGCCTTGGTAGTGTCTGGTTTTGTATATAACTTGAATTTTTTCATAAATATATTTTACAGTCTGCATAATTACCAAGTAAGAAGACAAGTAAGTCACTTTAGTAAAAGTTCTTCCAATTACTGCAACTGATTTCTACAGTCAGAATGTTCCCAGAACCTGAAAAGAGGAAGCACTAGAAATGGAAGGCAGAAATACTGACACTAGAGGGCCAGAGCTGGAGAGGGTGGATCTAATGCAGCAAATCCATCAGCAGTTCTCATCGCCATCTTTGAGAAACCTCACAATTTTCCGTGCTTAATAAATGAGTTAAATTGAAAACAAATCCATGAAAGTGGTGCATGAGAAGGGTTACATGTGTCCCGAATAATAAAGTCTGCGCACAATATAAATTAAAACATACCATTTTACATTCATAAGATTGACAAACAAAAAGTAAAAGCCTAGGAATATCAAGTGAAGCCAAACACAAAACAAGTTTCCCCACATTTCCTGTGGGAATACCAATTGTTACAACGACTTTAAACAATTGGAAATTCATAGTAAAAATGAAGACAAGCCTCCCCTACAACTTACCAATCCCTCTTCTGGGAACACAGTAAGAGAGATTCTTCCCAAGAAACCTGTAAACAAATGTATATGGCACTATGCATGTAATTGTACATCGTGGTATTTCCATATGGTAAAGTATTATTCGGCAGGGAAAGTAAGTAGACCAGAGGTAGACATTTCAATATCAATAAGTTTTAGAAAAATAAAATGGAGTATAGGAAGCTGCAACTATATCTGTAATGCTTTGTTTTGCCAGGAAAATAAAGGGACACGTGGGGAGGGCAAAGGACAACAAAAACTAAACAATCTGAAACACATGCAGAAAAATACCCATATTTTAAAATTTTCCATTGCTGCTTATATTAGTTTCTGTCTTTTCTATAGGCTTGAAGTACTTGATAATCAAGAAAATATAAAAGGCATAGGAAAAAGTATTCTGAGAAAATACATCGAAAGGTTTATGGTTATTAGATTTGGTAAGATTTTAAATGACTTTAATTTTCTTTGTTATATCTCTCTATATGTCCTAGTCATACCATATTAAATGTGTGTTTCATTTATGACAATAAAAATGTATTGTTTAAAAACTCATATATATGCGGTTTTATCTGACATATGATGAAACTCTATGAAACATAGATTCAGCAAAAATACTGAGAACAAGAACAAAAATAATGATATTAAGAGTTGTTGACTTTTGGATGGAGCTATGAGTGACTTTACATTTATCTCTAAACTCGATTTTTCTATAGTGGGCAAATAAAATATTTGTGAAAGCTAGATTAAATAGAAAGCTATAGGTTTTAAATGAAAAGGAATTCAAATAATTTTCCAGCATGATAAAATGTTCATATTCCTAAATATGAACTACTTTACAAAAGCACCAGTGATTTTAAAGAAACATTAGATGATTTTTAAAGGAAGTCAGTTATGATACTGCAGTTTATAGTGATACTGAGTGTTTGCTAGCTCCACTAATCAGGATATTAAGTTAATAGTATATAATATGCCATAAAGAAATTATATGAGCAGAGATTACTGCAAAAGGAGAACACAATGATTTTAAGTGGGCTGGTGACCTGAATTTCTTCCAGTGAGGGGAAACATCAGAGTCATTTGATCAATGAAGTGCCTTTTATAAATCTTCAGGAAATCTCCTATGAAGGCTTTAAGAAGATGGATTTCTTATTACTTCTGATGTATGTTCCCATGAAATTTTTACCATTGCCACCATGGGCCTGCCCAGCCTAAGAGATGGAAACTGTGAGTCCAGCCCACTGACGCGCACCATCAGTAAGAAGATTGCACACTGAGGAGGCCATGACCAGCCTGCTGACTGAAATCTATACTGTAAAAGGATGATGCTGCTCCAGCAATCCTGAAACCCTGCCCTAGGATCAATGCAAAGTGGTGTCAACCTTAGAATTTCAATATGCCTAGGCAGATAGTTATCTTTAAATATAAGAACAGTATCATTTTCTGGAGAAACCAAAAGAATCCAGAAAAATTCTACAGTAGTCTACTCTGCCCTTCCTCCCCGTTCCGTCTTGTTAGTAACAGCCAAATCCAGGCACAAAGATGTCCTAACTTCTACACCTGAGGTTGCCCACAACGTGTGCTAGGTGACGCATCTTATAGAGCACATATGCAAACAATTATGGGATCTGAAAAACAATAACTCAGGCAGAAACATTAGGAATTGGTGCCCCTAAGTGAACCAGTGGGAAAAAAGGAGGCTTAGAGAGTTTAAACAACTTTCCCCAGTAGCTGATAAGTTACGGTGGCCTTAGACAAGCTGCCAAGAGTGGTAGCAAAAAGGCTTCAAGGATTACAAATTGTTCTACTATAAGGTTTTTAAAAGGTTTCAAAGGCAAAGAAGAGCAAATGAAGCCATGAATTTTACAATCTACATATTTTTAGCCCTTTCTCTTTTTTGCTTTTCTTGGGTAAACTAATTAGACCCTGCAAACACATTCCCACCCACAATGTTGTCTCCATTGCTTTAGGGTCTCACCTCTGAGCAGCCAGAGGAAATGCAGCTGACCCCTTATCTAGTTAACAACCTTTTATACTCTGCCCTTTCGCTTGGCTTTCTCCATGCCAACATAAGACATACAAAGATTCTTCTGCCTCCAAGATGCTGCAGCTTTCTTCTCAGCTAGTTACCCCCAGCTAAAAATAACTGTTCCACATACTCAGAGATATATGGCAATCAAGAAACCAAGTGCCCCTTTTGCCAATGACATGTTTTTAAAAAATATGTTCAATGAGAGGCTCTTTGAAAAGTATTCACTTTTTTCTGAGTTGCAAAGGAAAACGAAAGGCAAATTATGGCTCTATAAGCAACTGTTTGCACAGATCCCATTAATTCGCCATCCACAGGGCTATTGACAACTAGCTCTTTTCTCTTGTCATTTCGCTTACCAGGCAGAAATGATTACAAACTTAATTTCTTTGGGGGGTTATTTAGGTTAGAGAGGGCTCCTTGATAATGCAGAAATCATAACGGCCACCAGAGAAAGGAGAACAATAGCTCCCAGTGCTTCCACAATGGAGAGAGAGATAACTGAATGTCATATTCGGAAGAAATTCAAACCATCATTGATTTTTTCAGATGAAAAAAACTGAGGCTCAAAGAGGTTAGGGGGTTAACCAAAGCCAGTCAGTGTTTTAGTTTGCAGCAAAGCTGAAAGCAGGCGCTAAGCATTGCAACACCTGGTGTCTTCCTTCCTCCCCTCCATCCTGCTGCTAGTAGTGTCAGTGGCAAATACAAGCCAGTTCAAGGAAATGTGGCCTCAGCGAGGAGTACTAAGGACCAAGCACCAATGCATCTTGCCATTTACAACAAATTCCTTAATTACAAGGCTTCATTTATTCACAGAAGCTGCCTCTTTTGTACATAGCCAAACACACACACACACAGTGTGATAGAGATAATTTATCATTATCTGAACGCACTCAGGGTGGTCAATTTCAGCCAGAGTGAAGAACAGAGAAAGGCAGGGTCAAGGGCACTATAGAAATAGCTGATCCTGCTTCACTTTTCAGCCCTCCTTCCCCTCCCATCAGCCCACTTTCATTACTTTTCTCTTTGATGCAAAATCTGAAAATCTTGGTCAGGCAGCTCTGCTTATCAGTGGGTTCTGAATAACCCACTTTTATCAAACTTCATCTGATGGACCCAAAATATATTTGATCTTAGCAAAAAGTACCCTTATCAGTCCTAAAATGACACTGTCCCAAAGTGAATAGTGTTAGCAGCCAACTCTCTAGAACCAGAAAGAAGTATGTTTCAATCCTCAATCCATCACTTTCTAGCCATGCTGTCATGTCCAACTCATTCTTCTTAAACAATATCTCACTAAGCACACTAGACTGTAGAAATGCACACAGATAGGGCCTTACCTTTTCTGGCTTTATTCCTGCGAGGCAGCAGTGGACACTAACATATCTGTCACTCCAGTTAATGTAAAGGTTTAACTGGTACAAGTGCTGTGCAGGCAGGTCTCTGGAACAATGAGAGCACCCAGGAGAAGGCTTTGCTTTAGTTACAAAGGTCAGGAAAGGTTTCCCCTAGGGAGGGACCGAGATCAGAAGCATGAGTGGGCAGTAAGTGGGCAAAGTAAGGACGATCTGGCATTCCTGGCAAATATGTGGTGCAGGGGGACCTGGACCTTGGCCAGTACAAGATGCTGAGTCTTTGCAGTGCAGAGCAGAGAGGAGGGGCATGCCATGAGGACAGAGAAATGGAAAGAAGACTGTGGCCGTGGTGAGGAGGTTTGTCCTCATTCTAAGAAGGACTGGGAGGTATGGGGCATGGTCTGACTTACGTGGAGGACAGACTGGAGACAACATGGACACAGACACACAGGTGGAAGGCCAGGAGGTAATCCACAGAAGGGCTGCAATGAGAATTTTAATGGAAAGAAAAAACAGAAGCTAAGGGATATTTAAGAACTAAAATCAGCAGGCCTGAATGGTAAGTTTGATATGAGAAGTGAGAGAGAAAGGGATAAACCAGAGCTCACTCATAGGACTTTGGCTTGTGTGACTGGATAGGTGGTGGCACCATTTTCTAAAAACCAGAATGGAAGAAGGAGCAGACTAGTGACTTAAACCTCATAGCCTCAGTTTTCTCATCTGTAAAATGGGAATAGTCCTACATATATCACAATGTTTTTGAAAGCATTAGAAAATATTCCTAGAAAATGAAGCCTTCATACAAAGCGGTGTATGTTTCTCCCCGAAATAAATGGGACCTATTCTTATAGGCTTCTTTTTCTTGATCTGATTGGAAACTCAGGATCTCAGATATTCATTTCTTTTCATCCTCTTCTCTGATGGCTCTACCAAATTGCTGGTTTACTGATCTCATCACCCTAAACAACGTATGGTACTCCATACTAGTCAAATAGGCAAGTTGGCAATTGCTCTTCTGAACAGATTATTGTAAATGTCACTGCTGCAGTCCGGCTCATAGTGGCTCACTTGGCTGTTCAAGTGAAAAATTCTTTCAAATGCAGCTCTTATTATTTGCCAAATGTTCATGCACAAATGCATTTATTTTACCAAGAGCGTAGTGTTGGGTCATTTAAGGAGAATGGAATAACACCACTCACAATTGAAGAGGCAAAATAGCATACATACAGCACTCCAGAGCTTGCAAACCCCTTCATATACACTATACCAATGGTACCTCACACTGACTGCGGAGAGGCTGAGATGACGAGAAAGGGTAGGTATATTTATGATTATTTTTTCAAGTAAGGTTAACTTAGACACAGTAACTCTCTCCAGGCCACAACTCAAGGAAGTAATACATTTCTGTGATGAAAATACAAGTCTTGGGGCTTCTGATTTTATCATGTGTCTATCAAAATCCCCCACCTGCCAACGTTAAGCCATACAATGTAGAACATAAAAACCATACAGCCTCTGAAACAGAGGAGAGGGGCGAGATCAAAACTCATTTGAACTTACGTAATCATATTTTATCAATTTATTATTAGTCCACTATGATCATTGTGGTCGTCATTAATAGACAAGACATGTTGAGCAACTACTACCTGCCAGACCAAATAGGAAGGACTTCATCTGTGCTGTTTCACTGAACCTTTACTTTCAACAAAGGTGCTCTTAAAAATCAGAATTATGAAAGTACAGATGAGAAAATGGAAGCCGAGAAGGCTTGAGTTGCCTAAACCTGCTCCTAAATCCCAGCCTTTTTCCAAGGCCACTCTACTAGACTTGCTTCTGTGGGATCTATTGTATTCATAGTCAAATACCAATAAGGCCAAGACAATGAGTACTTTTGAGTTCTTCTGGGTTTTGGGGAAAATTTAAACAATGTCTCCCAATCTCCTGAATGCATTGAATGTATTCGGCCGATTCGATAAGCGAACAGGCATGAACGCTTATCTGAGATGATACCACTCTAGTTTCACTGTAACAGTACATTTTGTCTAGAATATTTCTATCTCAAATGCTGATCCTCATTCTGTTACTTACTGGCTGTATATCATTGGACAAGTGGCTTAGCAGCTCAGACACTCAATTTAGTAGTCTGCGAAGTAGGGTTGACGATAGTTCCAATAGTATAATAAAAGTGGAACCATCTGCAGAAAGCACTTGACATGGTTTCTAGAACATGGTTAGTAAGCCACACATATTAACTATGATTATTTTTTATTTTGATGATCCTTGTGACCACAGAACAGAGGTTAGCTACATTCTACAGAGAGGAAACTGGTTCTAAGATATAAAGTGTTTTGTGTAAATTCACCCAGCTTGATAGAATAAAGATAAGGAAGCACGTCTCCTAAATGTGACAGAGAAAATTTTTGTTACTAAAATCTCCAGCAACTCTCTGAGGAGGTGGGTCTTGGTAGCTGAAGAATTCTGAAAGTAGAAGTGGACAGAAGCTAAAATGCTCATAGGGAAAAGATAAGAAATCAAGAAACCTGAACATGATTCAATAGTGAGCAAAGAGAAAAACAGGGGAGAGGGAGAATATGTTCAAAGGGATTTGAGAAATTTGCTCCCCACACACAATGTAAATGACTATGAAAATACTGTGTTAGAAAAAATATACATGGCCCTTTTCTACACTATTTTAATGTATATACACCGTCTCAATATTGGCTGTCTTGTAAAATACAAAAATTCTATTTTTATGCAGTTACAGAAAATATAAATACTCTAATTTAACCTTAAAAAATTTACTCTGACGACACTCTGATAGAAAAAATATACAACGCAATTTTCTACTATGTTTTAAAGTATATGCACCGACTCAATATTCTCTATCTTGTAAAATATGGAAATTCTAATTTTATGCGGTTACAGAATATATACATACTCATTTTAACACAAATGTTAAACACAAAATTACTAAAAATATAAATATTCTCTTCTTACCCCAACGTTAAAAACAAAATTGTTCTGACAATACTCTGTTAGAAAAAATATACAATGCCCTTTTCTATTTTGTTTTAAAGTATATACACCATCTCCATATTCCCTCTTGTAAAACATGGAAATTCTATTATTACGTGGATAGAGAAATTGTAAGTATTTCCGTTTGACTTCAATGTTAAAAACCGAACTACTCTAAAGACACTCAGTTAGAAAAAATACACAATGCTTTTTTTACTATCTTTTTTAGTATACACACAATCTCAATATTCTCTCACATGTAAAACACAAAAATTCTAAATTTACGTGGTTAGACACAAATATAAATATTCTCTATGCACCCCAATGTAAAAAACAAAATTGCGTGGAAGATACTCTGTTAGAAAAAAAATTCAACGCTCTTTTCTACTCTCTTATGGTGTATATATACCATCTCAATATTCTCTCTCATGTAAAATACTGAAAATCTAAATTTACGCTGTTAGAAATAAATATAAATATCCTCTATGTCCCCGAATGATATAAGCAAAATTGCTCGAAAAATAATCTGTTAGAAAAAATATACAATGCCCTCTTCCACATTCTTTGGAGTATATACACAATCTCAATATTCTTTGTCATGTAAAATAACAAAATTCTAAATATACGTGAATAGAAAAACATAAATATTATCTAATTACCCAAATACTGATAGCAAAATTGCTCTAATGATAATCTGTATGAAAAAATATACAATGCCCTTTTCTACACTCTTTTGGAGTGTATACACCAAATCAATATGCTCTCTCATGTAAAATATTAAAATTCTGAATTTACACGGATAAAAAATATATAAATATTATCTATGTAACACAATGTTAGAAGCAAAATTGCTCTAAAGAAAATCTGTTCCAAAAAATATACAATGCCCTTTTCTACACTGTTTTGGAGTATATACACCATATCAATAAGCTCTCTCATGTAAAATATTTTAATTCTCAATTTACGCGGTTACAAAAAATATAAATATTTTCTATGTACACCACCGTTTAAAGCAAAATTGCATATAATATAGTGTGTAAGAGAAAATATACAATGCCCTTTTTTACTCTTTCTTGGAGTATATCCACCAACTCAATAGGTTCTCTGATGTAAAATACCGAAATTCTAAATTTACGCGAATCGAAAAAAATCTAAATATTATCTAGGCACGCCAAAGTTAAAAGCAAAATTGCTATGAATATAATCTGTCAGAAAAAATATACAATGACCGTTTCTACTCTGTTTTGGAGTATATACACCAACTCAGTATGCTCTCTCCTGTAAAATACCGAAATTCTAATTTTACGCGAATCGAATGAAATCTAAATATTATCTAGGCACCTCAATGTTAAAAGCGAAATTTCTTTGAATATAGTCTGTCAGAAAAAATATACAATGCCCTCTTCTACTCTGTTTTGGAGTATATACACATACTCAATATGCTCTCCAATGTAAAATACCGAAATTCGAAATTTATGCGAATCGAATAGAATCTAAATATTATCTAGGCACCTCAATGTTAAAAGCAAAATTGCTCTGAATATAATCTCTCAGTTAAAATATACAATGCTATTTTCTACCATGTTTGGGGTATATACACCAACACAATATGCTCTCTCATGTAAAATACAGAAATTCTAAATTTACACGAATCGAAAAAATCTAAATATTATCTACGCACTCCAGTGTTAAAAGGAAAATTGCTCTGAATATAGTCTGTCAGAGAAAATATACAATGCCCTTTTCTACTCTGTTTTGGAGTATATGCACCAACGCAATATGCTCTCTCATGAAAAATCTAGAAATTCAAATTTTACGTGAATAGAAAAAAATCTCAACATAATCTATGTACTCCAATGTTAAAAGCAAAATTGCTCCGAATATCAACTGTCAGTAAAAATATACGATGCCCTTTTCTACTCTGTTTTAAAGTATATACACAAAATCAATATGCTCTCTCATGTAAAATACCGAAATTTTAATTTTTCACGAATAGAAAAGAATCTAAATATTATCTAGGAACCCCAACGGTAAAAGCAAACTTGCTCTGAATATAGTCTCTCAGAAAATGTATACAATGCTCTCTTCTAATCTGTTTTGGAGTATATACACCAATTCAATATGCTCTCTCATGTAAAATACCAAAATTATAAATTAACATGAACCGATAAAAATCTAAATATAATCTAGGTACCCCAATGTTAATAGCAAAATTACTCTGAATATAACATTTCAGAAAAAATATACAATGCTTTCTTCTAATCTGTTTTGGAGTATATACACCAACTCAATATGCTCTCTCATGTAAAATACCGAAATTTTAAATTAATCCGAATCCAAAAAAATCTAAATATTACCTAGGAACACCAATGTTAAAAGAAAAATTGTTCTGAATATAATCTGTCAGAAAAAATATACAATGCCCTTTTCTACTCTGTTTTGGCGTATATACACCAACTCAATATGCTGTCTCAGGTAAAATACTTAAATTCTAATTCTACACGAATCAAAAAAAAATCTCAATATTATCGACTCACCCCAATGTTAAAAGCAAAATTGCTCTGAATACAATCTGTCAAAAATATATACAATGCCCTTTTCTACTCTGTTTTGGAGTATATACACCAACTGAGTATGCTCTCTCATGTAAAATATAGAAATTCTAATTTTACGTGAATCGAAATAAATCTAAATAATATCTAGGCGCCCCAAAGTTAAAAGAAAATGGCTCTGAATATAGTCTGCTACAAAAAATATACAATGCTTTATTCTACTCTGTTTTGGAGGATATACACCAACTCAATATGCTCTCTCATGTAAAATACTGAAATTCTAATTTTACTTGAATCGATAAAAATCTAAATATTATCTAGGAACCCAAATGCTAAAAGTAAAATTGCTCTGAATATAATCTGTCAGAAAAAAAATACAATGCCCTTTTCTACTCTGGGTTGGAGTATATACACCAACTCAATATGCACTCTCATGTAAAATTACGAAATTCTAATTTTAGGCGGATCAAAAAAAATCTAAATAATATCAAGGCGCCTCAAAGTTAAAAGAAATTGGCTCTGAATATAGTCTGTTAGAAAAAATATACAATGCCTTATTCTACTCTGTTTTGGAGTATATACACCAAATCAGTATGCTCTCTCATATAAAATACAGAAATTCTAATTTTACCTGAATTGAAAAAATCCAAGTATTACCTAGGCACCCCAATGTTAAAAACAAAATTGCTCTTAATATAATCAGTCAGAAAAAATATACCATGCCCTATTCTACTCTGTTTTGGAGTATATACACCAACTCCATAAGTTCTCTCATGAAAAATACAAAAATTCTATATTTAAGCGAATCGAAACAAATCTAAATATTATCTAGGCACCCAAATGTTAAAAACAATATTGATCTGAATATAATCTGTCAGAAAAAATATAAAACGCCTTATTCTACTCTGTTTTAAAGTATATACAAAAACTCAGTATGCTCTCTCAGGTTAAATACCGAAATTCTAATATTACGTGAATCAAAAAAAAATCTAAATATATTCTAGGCACCCCAATGTTAAAACTAAAATTGTTCTGAATATAATCTGTCAGAGAAAATATACATTGCCGTATTCTACGCTGTTTTAAAGTATATACACCAACTCTGTATGCTCTCTCATTTAAAATACCGAAATTCTAAGTGTAGGCGAATCAAAAAAAAATCTAAATAATATCTAGGTGCTTAAAAGTTTGAAGAAAATCGCTGTGAATACAGTCTGTTAGAAAAAATATAGAATGCCTAATTCTACTCTGTTTTGGAGTATATACACCAACTCCATATGCTCTCTCAAGTAAAATACAGAAATTCTATATTTAAGCGAATCGAAAATAATCTAAATATTATCTAGGCACTCCGATGTTATAAGTAAAATTGCTCTCAATATAATCTGTCAGAAAAATTAAACAATGCCCTTTTTTACTCTGTTTTCGAGTATGTACACCAACTCAATATACTCTCTCATGTAAAATAACAAAATTCTAAATTTATGCGAATCGAAAAGAATCTAAATAATATCTAGGCGCTTAAAAGTTACAAAAAATGGCTCTGAAAATAGTCTGTTAGAAGAAATATACAATGCCTTATTCTACTCTGTTTTGGAGCATATACACCAACCCAGAATGCTCTCTCATGTAAAATACCGAAATTCTAATTTTACGCAAATCGAAAGAAATCTAAATAATATCTAGGCGCCCCAAAGTTAAAAGAAAATGTCTCTGAATATACTATGTTAGAAAAAATATACAATGCCTTATTGTACTCTTTTGTGAAGTATATACACCAACTCCATATGCCCTCTCATGTAAAATACAGAAATTTTATATTTAAGCGAATCGAAAAAAATCTAAATATTACCTAGGCAGCCCAATGTTAAAAGCAAAATTACTCTGAATATAATCTGTCAGAAAAAAATACAATGCCCTATTCTCCTCTATATTGGAGTATATACACCAAATCAGTATTCTCTCTCATGTAAAATACCGAAATTTTAATTTTACGTGAATTGAAAAAAATCTAAATAATATCTAGGTGCCCCACACTTAAAAGAAAATGGCTCTAAATATAGTATGTTAGAGAAAATATACAATGCCCTATTCTACTCTGTTTTGGAGTATATACAGCAACTCAGTGTGCTCTCTCATATAAAATACCGAAATTCTAATTTCACGTGAATCGAAAAAAATCTAAATATTATCTAGGCACCCGAATGTTAAAAGAAAATTGCTCTGCATATAATGTGTGAGAAAAAATATACAATGCCCTTTTCTACTCTGTTTTGTAGTATATACACCAACTTAATATGCTCTCCCATGTAAAATACAGAGATTCTCTATTTAAGTGAATCGAAAAAAAAATCTAAATATTATCTAGGCACCGCAATGTTAAGAACAAAATTTCTCTGAATATAATCCGTCAGAAAAAATATACAATGCCCTATTCTACTCTGCTTTGGAGTATATACACCAACTCCATATGCTCTCTCATGTAAAATACAGAAACTCCATATTTAAGAGAATTGAAAAAAATCTAAATATTATCTAGGGACCACAATGTAGAAGCAACAATGCTCGGAATATAATCTGTCAGAAAAAATATACAATGCCCTTTTCTACTCTGTTCTGTACTATATACACCAACTCCATATGCTCTCTCATGTAAAATACTGAAATTCTAATTCTACTCGAATCGAAAAAATCTAAATATTATCTAGGCAACCAAATGTTAAAAGCAACATTGCTCTGAATATAATCTGTCAGAAAAAATATACAATGCCACATTCTACTCTGTTTTGGAGTATATACACCAACTCAATATGCTCTCTGATGTAAAATACAGAAATTCTATATTTAAGCGTATTGAAAAAAATCTAAATATTATCTAGGCACCCCTTGATAAAAACAAAATTGCTCTGAATATAATCTGTCAGAAAAAATATGCAATACCATATTCTACTCTGTTTTGGAGTATATACACAAACTCCATATGCTCTCTCATGTAATATACAGAAATTCTAAATTAAAGCGAATCGAAAAAAATCTAAATATTATCTAGGCACCTCAATGTTCAAAGAAAAATTTCTCTGAATATAGTCTGTCAGAAAAAATACAAAATGCCATTTTCTACCCTATGTTGGACTATATACGCCAACTCCATATGCTCTCTCATGTAAAATACAGAAATTCTATATTTAAGCGAATTGAATAAAATCTAAATATTATCTAGGCACCCCAATGTTAAAAGCAAATTTGCTCTGAATAGAGTCTGTCAGAAAAAATATAAGATGCCCTAGTCTACTCTGTTTTGTAGTACATACACCAACTCAATATGCTCTCTCATGTAAAATACCAAATTGTAATTTTATGCGAATCGAAATAAAATCTAAATAATATCGAGGTGCCCCAAAGTTAAAATAAAATGGCTCTGAATATAGTCTGTTTTTAAAAATATACAATGCCTTATTCTACTGTGTTTTGGAGTATATACACCAACTCAGTGTGCTCTCTCATGTAAAACAAAGAAATTCTAATTTTAAACGAATCTAAAAAATCTAAATATTACATAGGCAACCCAATGTTAAAAACAAAATTGCCCTGAATATAATCTGTCAGAAAAAATATGGAATGCCATATTCTACTCTATTTTGGAGTATATACACCAACTCCATATGCTCTATAATGTAAAATACAGAAATTCTATATTTATGCCAATAGAAATAAATCTAAATATTATGTAGGCACTCCAATGTTAAAAATAAAATTGCTCTGAATATAATCTGTCAGAAAAAATATGCAATGCCGTATTCTACTCTGTTTTGGTGTATATACACCAACTCCATATGCTCTCTCATGTAAAATACCGAAATTCTAATTTTACGTGATTTGAAAAAAATCTAAACATTATCTAGGCATGCGAATGTTAAAAGCAAAATTGCTCTGAATATAATCTGTCAGAATAAATATACAATGCCCTTTTCTACTCTTTTTTGTAGTATATACACCAACTCAATATGCTCTCTGATGTACAATACAGTAATTCTAATTTTACCAAAATCGAAAACATCTAAATATTATCGAGGCACACCAATGTTAAAAACAAAATTGCTCTGAATATAATCTGTCAAAAAATATATAATGACGTATTGTACTCGGTTTTGGAGTATATACACCAACTCAGTATGCTCTCTCATGTAAACCGAAATTCTAAATTTACTTGAATAGAAGAAAATCTAAATATTATCTAGGTACCCCAATGTTGAAAGCATAATTTCTCTGAATATAATCTGCCAGAAAAGACATAGAATGCCCTTTTCTACCCTGTTTTGTAGTATATACACCAACTCAATATGCTCTCTCATGTAAAATTACGAAATTCTAATTTTAGAAAGATCGAAAAAAATCTAAATAATATCTAGGCGCCTCAAAGTTAAAAGAAATTGGCTCTGAATATAGTCTGTTACAAGAAATATACAATGCCTTATTCTACTCTGTTTTGGAGTATATACACGAAATCAGTATGCTCTCTCAGGTAAAATACAAAAATTCTAATTTTACCCGAATTGAAAAAATCCAAGAATTACTTAGGCACCCCAATATTAAAAACAAAATTGCTCTTAATATAATCAGTCAGAAAAAATATACCATGCCCTATTCTACTCTGTTTTGGAGTATATACACCAACTCCATATGTTCTCTCATGAAAAATACAGAAATTCTATATTTAAGCGAATCGAAATAAATCTAAATATTATCTAGCCACCCAAATGTTAAAAACAATATTGATCTGAATATTATCTGTCAGAAAAAATGTAAAATGCCTTATTCTACTCTGTGTTGGAGTATATACACCAACTCCATATGCTCTCTCATGTAAAATACAGAAATTCTATATTTAAGCGAATCGAAAAATATCTAAATATTATCTAGGCACCCCAATGTAAAAAGCAAAATTGCCCTAAAAATAATCTGTCAGAAGAAATATACAATGCCCTTTTCTTCTCTGTTTTGTAGTATATACACCAATTCATTATGCTCTCTCATGTAAAATACAGAAATTCTAATTTTACCCGAATAGAAAAAATCTAAATGTTATCTAGGCACCACAATGTTAACAACAAAATTCCTCTGAATATAGTCTGTCAGAAAAAATATACAGTGCCCTTTTCTACTCTGTTTTGTAGTATATAAACCAAGTCCATATGCTTTCTCATGTAAAATACAGAAATTTTAATTTTACCCAAATCGAAAAAATCTAAATATTATCTAGGCACCCCAATGTTAAAACCAAAATTGCTGTGAGTATAATCTCTCAGAAAAAATATACAATGCCCTATTCTAATCTGTTTTGGAATATATACACCAAGTCCATACTCTCTCTCATGTAAAATACAGAAATTCTATATTTAAGCGAATCGAAAAAAATGTAAATATTATCTAGGCACCCCAATGTTAAAATAGAAATTGCTCTGAATATAATCTGTCAGAAAAAATATACAATTTTTTATTCTACTCTGTTTTGGAGTATATACACCAACTCAGTATGCTCTCTCATGTAAAATACAGAAATTCTAATTTTACTTCGAATAGAAAAAATCTAAATATTATCTAGGCACCCCAATGTTAAAAGAAAAATTGGTCTGAATATAATCTGTCAGAAATAATATACAATGCCCTTTTCTACTCTGTTTTGGAATATATAAACCAACTCAATATGCTATATCATGTAAAATACAAAAATTCTAATTTGACACGAATCGAAAAAAATCTAAATAATATCTAGGCGCTCCAAAGTTAAAAGAAAATGGTTCTCAATATAGTCTGTTAGAAAAAATATAGAATACCTTATTGTACTCTGTTTTGTAGTATATACACCAACTCCATATTCTGTGTCATGTAAAACACAGAAATTCTAATTTTACCCACATCGAAATAATCTAAATATTATTTAGGCACCCCAATGTTAAAAACAAAATTGCTCTGAATTTAATCAGTCAGAAAAAATATACAATGCCGTATTCTATGCTGTTTTGGAGTATATACACCACGTCCATAAGCTCTCTCATGTAAAATACAGAAATTCTACATTTAAGCGAATCGAAAAAAATCGAAATATTATCTACGCATCCAAATGTTGAAAGCAAAATTGTACTGAATATAATCTGTCAAAAAAAATAAACAATGCCCTTTTCTACTCTGTTATGTAGTATATACACCAACTCAATATGCTCTCTCATGTAAAATACCGAAATTCTAATTTTTCTCGAATCGAAAAAAATCTAAATAATATCTAGGCGCCCAAAAGTTAAAAGAAAATGGCTCTGAATATAGTCTATTAGAAAAATATACAATGCCTTATTCTACTCTGTTTTGGAGTATATACACCAACTCAGTATGCTCTTTCATGTAAAATACAGAAATTGTAAGTTAACCGGAATCAAATAAATCTAAATATTATCTAGGCATCCCAATGTTAAAAACGAAATTCCTCTGAATACAATCTGTCAGAAAAAATACACAATGCCCTATTCTACTCTGTTTTGGAGTATATAAACCAACTTCCTATGCTCTCTTATCAAATACAGAAATACTATATTTAAGCGAATCAAAAAAAATCTAAATATTATCTAGACACCCCAATGTTAAAACCAAAATTGCTCTGAATATAATCTGTCAGAAGAAATGTACAATGCGCTTTTCTACTCTGTTTTAGAGTACATACAGCAACTCAATATGCTCTGTAATGTAAAATACTGAAATTCTAATTTTACGCAAATCAAAAAAAATCTAACTAATATCTAGGCATCCCAAAGTCAAAAGAAAATGGCTGTGAATATAGTCTGTTAGAAAAAATATAAAATGCCTTATTCTACTGTGTTTTGAAGTATATACACCAACTCAGGCTGCTCTCTCATGTAAAATACAGTAATTCTAATTTTGCCCGAATCGAAAAAATCTAAATATTATCTAGGCACCCCAGTGTTAAATAAAAATTGGTCTGAATATAATCTGTCAGAAAAAATATACAATGCCCTATTCTACACTGTTCTGGAGTATATACACCAACTCCATATGCTCTCTCATGTAAAATATAGAAATTCTATATATAAGTGAATCGAAAAAAATCTAAATATTATCTATGCACCCCAATGTTAAACGCAAAATTGCTCTGAATATAATCTGTCAGAAAAAATATACAAGGATTTTTTCTACTCTGTTTTGTAGTATAAACACCAACTCAATATGCTATGTCATGTAAAATACAGAAATTCGAATTCCACTGGAATCGAAAAAACCTAAATATTATATAGGCACCCCAATGTTAAAAGCAAAATTGCTTTGAATATAATCTGTCCGAAAAAATATTCAATGTTCTTTGTACTCTGTTTTGTAGTATAAACACCAACTCAATATGCTCTGTCATGTAAAATACAGAAATTCTAATTCTACCCGAATCGAAAAAATCTAAATATTATCTAGGCACCCCAATATTAAAAGCAAAATTGCTCTGAATATAATCTGTCATAATAAATATACAATACCCTTTCTTACTCTGTTTTGGAGTATATAAACCACCTCAATATGCTCTCTCATGTAAAATACCGAAATTCTAATTTTAGGCAAATCAAAAAAAATCTAAAAAATATCTATGCGCCCCAAAGTTAAAAGAAAATGGCTCTGAATATACTCTGTAAGAAAAAATATACAATGACTTATTCTACTGTGTTTTGAAGTATATACCCCAACTCAGGATGCTCTCTCATGTTAAATAAAGTAATTCTAATTTTACCTGAATCGAAAAAATCTAAATATTATCTAGGCACCCCAGTGTAAAAAAAAAATTTGGTCTGAATATAATCTGTGAGAAAAAATACACAATGCGCTATTCTAGTCTGTTTTGGAGCATATACACCAACTCCATGTGCTCTCTCATGTAAAATACAGAAATTCTATATTTAAGTGAATCGAAAAAAATCTAAATATTATGTAGGCACCCCAATGTTAAAAACAAAATCGCTTTGAATATAAACTGTCAGAAAAAATATACAATGTTCTATTCTACCTTCTTTTGGAGTATATACACCAACTCCATATGCTCTCATGTAAAATAAAAAAATTCTATATTTAAGCGAATTGACGAAAATCTAAATATTATCTAGGCATCCCAATGTTAAAAGCAAAATTGCTCTGAATATAATCTGTCAGAGAAAATGTACAGTGCCCTTTTCTACTCTGTTTTGTAGTAAATACACAAACTCAATATGCTCTCTCATATAAAATACAGAAATTCTAATTTTACGCGAATCGACAAGAATCTAAATAATATCTAGGTGCCCCAAAGTTAAAAGAAATTGGCTCTCAATATAGTCTGTTAGAGAAAATATACAATGCCTTATTCTACTCTATTTTGGACTATATACACCATCTCAGGATGCTCTCTCATGTAAAATGCAGAAATTCTAATTTTATCCGATTCGAAAAAATCTAAATATTATCTAGGCACCTCAGTGTTAAAATCAAAATTGCTCTGAATATAATCTGTCAGAAAAAATATACAATACCCTATTCTACTCTGTTTTTGAGTATATACACCGACTCCATATGCTCTCTCAAGTAAAATAGATTAATTCTATTTTTAAGCGAATCAAAAAAAATTTAAATATCATCTAGGCACCCCAATGTTAAAAGCAAAATTGCTCTGAATATAATCTGTCAGAAAAAATACACAATGCCGTTACTTCTGTTTTTGGTAGTATACACACCAACTCCATATGCTGTCTCATGTAAAATACAGAAATTCTATATTTCAGCGAATCGAAAAAAACCTAAAAATTATCTAGGCACCCTAATGTTAAAAGAAAAATTGCTCTGAATATAGTCTGTCATAAAAAATATACAGTGCCCTTTTCTACTCTGTTGTGTAGGATATACACCAACTCAATATGCTCTCTCATGTAAAATACAGAAATTCTAATTTTATGCAAATCGAAAAAAATCTAAATAATATCTAGGCACCCCAAAGTTAAAAGAAAATGGCTCTGAATATAGTCTGTTAGAAAAAATATAAAATGCCTTATTCTACTCTGTTTTGTAGTATATACACCAACTCAATATGCTCTCTCATGTTAAATACAGAAATTCTAATTTTACCTGAATCGAAAAATTCTAAATATTATCTAGGTACCCCAATGTTAAACGCAAAATTGCTCTGAATACAATCTGTCAGGAAAAATATACAATGTTCTTTTCTACTTTGTTTTGTAGTATAAACACCAACACAATATGCTCTGTCATGTAAAATACAGAAATTCGAATTTCACCGGATACAAAAAATCTAAATATTATCTAGGCACCTAAATCTTAAAAGCAAAATGGCTCTGAATATAACCTGTTAGAAAAAATATACAATGCTTTATTCTACTCTGTTTTGGAGTATATACACAAACTCAGGATGCTCTCTCACGTAAAATACAGAAATTCTAATTTTACCCGAATCGAAAAAATCTACATATTATTTAGGCACCTCAATGTTAAAAACGAATTGCTCTGAATATAATCTGTCAGAAAAAATATACAATGCCTTATTCTACAGCGTTTTGGAGTATATACACCAACTCCATACGCTCTCTCCTGTAAAATACAGAAATTCTATATTTAAAAGAATCGAAAAAAATCTAAATAATATCTAGGCACCCCAGTGTTAAAAGCAAAATTTCTCTGAATATAATCTGTCATAAAAAGTATACAATGCCCTTTTCTACTCTGTTTTGTAGTATATACACCATCTCAATATGCTTTCTCATGTAAAATACAGAAATTCTAATATTACCGGATTTGGCAAAATCTAAATAATATGTAGGCACCCCAATGTAAAAAACAAAATGGTTCTGAATATTATCTGTCAGCAAAAATATACAATGCCTTATTCTACTCTGATTTGGACTATATACACCAACTCAGTATGCTCTCTCATGTAAAATACCGAAATTCTAATTTTATGCGAATCGAAAAATATCTAAATAATATCTAGGTGCCCCAAAGATAATAGAAAATGGCTCTGAATATAGTTTGTTAGACAAAATATACAATGCCTTATTCTACTTTGTTTTGGAGTATATACACCAACTCAGTATGCTCGCTCATGTAAAATACAGAAATTCTATATTTAAGAGAATCGAAAAAATATCTAAATATCATCTAGGCACCTCTATGTTAAAAGCAAAATTTCTCTAATATATAATCTGTCAGAAAAATATGCAATGCCCTATTCTACTATGTTTTGGAGTATATACACCAAGTCAGTATGCTCTCTCAAGTAAAATACACAAATTCTCTATTTCAGCGAATCGAAAAATTTTAAACATTATCTAGGCACCCGAATGTTAAAAGCAAAATTGCTCTGAATATAATCTGTCAGAAAAAATATACAATGCCCTTTTCTACCCTGTTTTTAGTATATACACCAATTCAATATGCTCTCTCATTTAAAATACAGAAATTCTAATATTACCCGAATCGAAAAAATAAAAATATTATGTAGGCTTCTTAATGTTAAAAACAAAATTGCTCTGAATATAATCTGTCAGAAAAAATATAAAATGCCCTATTATACTCTGTTTTGGAGAATATAAACCAACTTCATATGCTCTCTCATGTAAATACAGAAATCCCATATTTAAGCGAAACGAAAAAAATCTAAATATTATCTAGGCACCACAATGTTAAAAGAAAAATTGCTCTGAATATAATCTGTCAGAAAAAGTATACAATTCCTTTCTCTACTCTCTTTTTAGTATATACACCAACTCAATATGCTCTCTCTTGTAAAATACAGATATTTTAATTTTGCCCGAATCGAAACAATCTAAATAATATGTAGGCACGCCAATGTGAAAAGCAAAATTGCTGTTAATATAGTCTGTCAGAAAAAATATAAAATGCCCTGTTCTACACTGTTTTAAAGTATATACACGAACGCAGTATGCTTTCTCATGTAAAATAATGAAATTCCAATTTTACGCTAATCGAAATAAATCTAAATAATATCTAGGTGCCCCAAAGATAAAAGAAAATGGCGCTGAATATAGTCTGTTAGAAAAAATATACAATGACTTATTCTACTCTGTTTTGGAGTATATACACCAAATCAGTTTGCTCTCTCATGTAAAATACCGAAATTCTAATTTTACGTGAATCGAAAAAATTCTAAATATTATCAAGGCACCCGAATGTTAAAAGCAAAATTGCTCTGATTAGAATCTGTCAGAAAAATATACAATGCCATTTTCTACTCTGTTTTGGAGTATATAAACCAACTCAATATGCTCTCTCATGTAAAATACCGAAATTCTAATCTTACGTGAATCAAAAAAACCTAAATATTATCTATGCACCCAAATGTTAAAAGCAAAATTGCTCTGAATATAATTTGTCAGAAAAAAATATACAATGCCTTATTCTACTGTTTTGGAGTATATACACCAACTCAGTATGCTCTCTCATGTAAAATATAGAAATTCTATATTTAAGCGAATCAAAAAGAATCTAAATATTATCTAGGCACCCCAATGTTAAAAGAAAAATTGCTGTGAATATAATCTGTCAGAAAAAATATACAATGAACTTTTCTACTCTGTTTTGGAGCATATACACCAACTCAATATGCTCTCTCATGTAAAATACCGAAATTCTAATCTTACGTACATCAAAAATAACTAAATAATATCTAGGCGCCCAAGAGTTAAAAGAGAATGTCTCTGAATATAGTCTTTTAGAAAAAATATATAACGCCTATTTCTACTCTGTTTTGGAGTATATACACCAACTCAGTATGCTCTCTCATGTGAAATACCAAAATTCTAATTTTATGCGAATCGAAAAACATCTAAATAGTATCGAGGCGCCCCAAATTTAAAAGAAAATGGCTCTGAATATAGTCTGTTAGAGAAAATGTACATTGCCTTATTCTACTCTGTTTTGGAGTATATAAACCAAGTCAGTATGCTCTCTCATGTAAAATACAGAAATTCTAATTTTACCCGAATCGAAAAAATCTAAATATTATTTAGGCGCCACAGTGTTAAAAACAAAATTTCTCTGAATATAATGTGTCAGAAAAAATATACAATGCCCTATTCTACTTTGTTTTGAAGTATATACACCAACTCCATATGCTCTCTAATGTAAAATACAGAAATTCTAATTGTACCCGAATCGAATAAATCTAAATATTATCTATGCACCAAAATGTTAAAAAAAATTGCTCTGAATATCGTCTGTCAGAAGAAATATACAATGCCCTATTCTACCCTGTTTTGGAGTATATATACCAAGTCAGTATGCTCTCTCATGTAAAATACAGAAATTCTAATTTTATGAGAATCGGAAAAAATTTAAATATTATTCAGGCACCCCATGTTAAAAACAAAATTTCTCTTAATATAATCTGTGAGAAAAAATATACAATGCCCTATTCTACTCTGTTTTGGAGTATATACACCAACTCCATATGCTCTCTTATGTGAAATACAGAAATTCTATATTTAAGCAAATCTAAAAAAATCTAAATATTATCTAGGCACCTCAATATTAAAAACAAAATTGCTCTGAATATAATCTGTCAGAGAAATTATACAATGCCCTATTCTACTCTGTTTTGAAGTATATACATTAACTCCATATGCTCTGTCATGTAAAATACAGTAATTCTATATTTAAGCGAATCAAAAAAAATCTAAATAATATCTAGGCACCCCAATGTTAAAAACAAAATTGCTCTGAATATAATGTGTCAGAAAAAATATACAATTCCCTATTCTACTCTGCTTTGGAGTATATACACCAACTCCATATCCTCTCTTATGTAAAATACAAAAATTCTATATTTAAGCGAATAGAAAAAATTTGAGTATATCTATGCAACCCAATGTCAAAAGCAAAATAGCTCTGAATATAATCTGTCAGAAAAATATACAATGCCCTACTCTACTTAGTTTTAGAGTATATACACCAAATCAATATGCTCTCTCATATAAAATACAGAAATTCTAATTTTACTGAAATTAAAAAAAATCTAAATAATATGTAGGCAACCCAAAGTTAAAAGAAAATGGCTCTGTATACAGTCTGTTTGAAGAAATGTACAATGCCTTATTCTATTCTTTTTTGGAGTATATACACCAACTCAGTTTGCTCTCTCATGTAAAATACCGAAATTATAATTGTACCCGAATCGAAAAAATCTAAATATTATCTAGGCAACCCAATGTTAAAGACAAAATTGCTCTAAATATACTCTGTCAGAAAAAATATACAATGCCCTATTCTACTCTACTTTGGAGTATATAAACCAACTCCATATGTTCTCTCATGTAAAATACAGAAATTCTACATTTAAGCGTATCGAAAAAAATCTAAGTATTATCTAGGCACGCCAATGTTAAAAACAAAATTGCTCTGAATATAATCTGTCAGAAAAAATATACATTACCCTTTTCTACTCTGTTTTCGAGTATATACACCAACTCCATATGCTCTCTCATGTAAAATACCGAAATTCTAATTTTACGCGAATCCCAAAAAATCTAAATAATATCTAGGCGCCCCAAAGGAAAAAGAAAATTGCTCTGAATATAGTCTGTTAGAAAAAATGTACAATGCCTTATTGTACTCTGTTGTGGAGTATATACACCAACTCAGTATGCTCTATCATGTAAAATACCGAAATTCTAATTTTCCATGAATTGAAAAAATTTAAATAATATCTAGTCACCCCAATGTTAAAAACAAAATTCCTCTGAATATACTCTGTCAGAGAAAATATTCAATGCTCTATTCTACTTAGTTTTGGAGTATATACACCAACTTTATATGCTCTCTCATGGAAAATTAAAAAATTCTATATTTAGGGGAATCAAAAAAAATCTAAATATTATCTAGGCACCCAAATGTTAAAAGCAAAATTGCACTGAATATAATCTGTCAGAAAAAATATACAATGCTTTTTTCTACTCTGTTTCAGAGTATATACACCAACTCTATAGGATCTCTCATGTAAAATATTTAATTCTAATTTTACCAGATTCGAATAAAATCTAAATAATATCTAGGCGCCCCAATGTTAAAAGAAAATGGCTCTGAATATAGTCTGTTAGAAAAAACATACATTGCCCTATTCTACTCTGTTTTGGAGTATATACACCAACTAAGTGTGCTCTCTCATGTAAAATAAAGAAATTCTAATTTTACAAGAATCGAAAAAAATCAAAATATTATCAAGGCACCCCGTGTTAAAAACAAAATTTCTCTGAATATAATCTGGCACAGAAAATATACAATGCCCTATTCTACTCTTTTTTGGAGTATATACACCAACTCCATATGCTCTCTCATGTAAAATATCGAAATGCTATATTTAAAAGAATCGAAAAAATTGAAATATTATCTTGGCACACCAATGATAAAAACAAAATTGCTCTTAATATAATCTGTCAGAAAAAATACACAATGCCTATTCTACTCTGTTTTGGAGTATATACTCAAACTCCATATGCTCTCTCAGGTAAAATACAGAAATTCTATATTTAAGCGAATCAAATAAAACCTAAATATTATTTAGGCACCCCAATGTTAAATGCAAAATTGCTCTGAATATAATCTGTCAGAAAAAATATACAATGCCCTTTTCTACTCTGTTTTGCAGTATATACATTAACTAAATGTGCTCTCTCATTTAAAATACAGAAATTCTAATTTTACACGAGTCGAAAATATCTAAATATTATTTAGGCACTTGAATGTTAAAAACAAAATTGCTCTGAATATAATGTGTCAGAGAAAATATACAATGAACTCTTCTACTTACTTTTGGAGTATATACACCAACTAAATATGCTCTCTCATGAAAAATACAGTAATTTTATATTTAAGCGAATCAAAAAAAAAGTAAGTATTATCTAGGCACCCCACTGTTGCAAGCAAAATTGCTCTGAAAATAATCTGTCAAAAAACTATACAATGCCGTTTTCGAATCTGTTTTGTAGAATATACACCAAGTCCATATGCTCTCTCATGTAAAATACCGAAATTGTAATTTTACGCAAATCGAAAAAAATTTAAATAATATCTAGGCGCCCCAAAGTTAAAGGAAAATGGCTCTGAATATAGTCTGTTATAAAAAATATACAATGCCTTATTCTACCTTGTCTTGGAGTATATACACCAACTCCATATGCTCTCTCATATAAAGTACAGAAATTCTAATTTTACGTGAATCGAAAAAAATCTAAATATTATCTAGGCACCCCTATGTTAAAAGCGAAATTGCTCTCCATATAATCTGTCAGAAAATATACACAATGTTCTGTTCTACTCTGTTTTGTAGTATATACAGCAGCTCAATATGCTCTCTCATTTAAAACACCGAAATTCTAATTTTATGCCAATCAAAAAAAATCTAAATAATATCTAGGTGCTCCAAAGTTAAAAGAAAATAGCTCTGAATATACTCTGTCAGAAGAAATATACAATGCCCTATTTACTCTGTTTTGGAGTATATACACCAACTCCATATGCTCTCTCATGTAAAATACAGAAATACTATATTTAAGCGAATCGAAAAAAATCTAAATATTATCTTGGCACCCCAATGTTAAAAGCAAAGTGGCCCTGAACATAGTCTGTTAGAAAAAACATACAATGCCTTATTCTACTCTGTTTTGGAGTATATACACCAACTCACAATGCTCTCTCATGTAAAATACGGTAATTCTAATTTTATGTGAATCGAAAAAAGTCTAAATATAATCGCAGCACCCCAATGATAAAAACAAAATTTCTCTGAATATAATCTGTCAGAAAAAATATACAATGCCCTATTCTACTATTTTTTGGAATGTATACACCAACTCCATATGCTCTCTCATGTAAAAAAAGAAATTCTAATTTCACTTGTATTGAAAAAATCTAAATATTGTCTAGGCAACCCAGTGTTAAAAACCAAAATGCTCTGAATATAATCTGTCACAAAAAATATACAATGCCTTATTCTACTCTGTTTTGGAGTATATACACCAACTCAGTATGCTATCTCTTGTAAAATACCTAAATTCTATATTTACGTGAATCGAAAAAAATCTAAATACTATCTAGGCGCCCCAAAGATAAAAGAAAATAGCTCTGAATATAGTCTGTCAGAAAAAATATACAATGCCTTATTCTACTCTGTTTTGGGGTATATACACCAACTCAGTATGCTCACTCATGTAAAATACAGAAATTCTATATTTAAGCGAATCGAAAAAAATCTAAATAATATCTAGGTGCCCCAAATTTAAGAGAAAATGGCTCTGAATATAGTCTGTTAGAAAAAATATACAATGCCCTATTCTCTGTTTTGTAGTATATACACCAACTCAACTCAATATGCTCTCTCATGTAAAATACAGAAATTCTAATTTTACGCAAATCAAAAAAATCTAAATATTATCTATGCTTCCCAATGTTAAAAACAAGATTGCTCTTAATATATTCTGTCAGAGAAAATATGCAATGCCCTTTTCTACTCTTTTTTTAGTATATACACGAACTGAATATGCTCTCTCATGTAAAATAACGAAATTCTAATTTTACACGAATCGAAATAAATCTACATAATATCAAGGTGCACCAAAGTTAAAAGAAAATGCCTCTGAATATAGTCTGTTAGAAAACATATACAATGCCTTATTCTACTCTGTTTTGGAGTATATATATCAACTCATTATGCTCTCTCATGTAAAATACAGAATTCTAATTTTACCCGAATCAAAAAAATCTAAATATTATCTAGGCTCTCCAACGTTAAAAAAAATTGCTCTGAATATAATCTGTGAGAAAAAATATACAATGCCCTTTTCTACTCTCTTTTGTACTATATACACCAACTCAATTCGCTCTCTCATGTAAAATACAGAAATTTAATTTTACACGAATCAAAAAAAATCTAAATAATATCTACGCCGACCAAAGTTAAAAAATAAGTCTCTGAATATAGTCTGTTAGAAAAATTATACAATGCCGTATTCTACTCTGTTTTGGAGTATATACACCAACTCAGCCTGCTCTCTCATGTAAAATACCGAAATTCTAATTTTACGTGAATCGAAAAAAACATAAATAATATCTTGGTGCCCCAAATTTAAAAGAAAATGGCTCTGAATACAGTCTGTTAGAAAACATGTACAATGCCTTCTTCTACTTTGTTTTGGAGTATGTACACTAACTCAGTATTTTCTCTCATGTAAAATACAGATATTCTAATTTTACCCAAATCGAAAAAACTTAAATATTATCTAGGCACCCCAATGTTAAAAACAAAATTGCTCTGAGTATATTCTGTCAGAAAAAATATGCAATGCCCTACTCTCTGTTTTGTAGTATATACACAATGTCAACTCAATATGCTCTATTATGTAAAACACAAAAATTCTAATTTTACCAGAATCCAAAATATCTAAATATTATCTAGGCCCGCCAGTGTTAAAAACAAAATTGCTCTGAATATATTCTGTTAGAAAAAATATACAAGGCACCATTCAACTCTGTTTTGGAGTATATAAACCAACTCAGTATGCTCTCTCATGTAAAATACCGAAATTCTAATTTTACGTGAATCGAAAAAAATCTAAATATTATCTAGGCACTCCAATGTTAAAAGCAAAATTGCTCTGAATATATTTTGTCAGAAAAAATATACAATGCCCTTTTCTACTCTGTTTTGGAGTGTATACACCAACTCAATATGCTCTCTCATGTAAAATACCGAAATTCTAATTTTACGAGAATGGAAAAAAATCTAAATATCTAAGCGCCCGAAAGTTAAAAAAAAATGGCTCTAAATATAGTCTGTTAGGAAAACATACAATGCCTAATTCTACTCTGCTTTGGAGTATATACACCAACTCAGTATGGTCTCTCATGTAAAATACAGGAATTCGAATTTTACCCGAATCGAAAAAATATAAATATTATCTAGGCACCCCAATGTTAAAAACAAAATTGCTCTGAATATAATCTGTCAAAAAAAATATACTATGCCTTTTTCTACTCTGTTTTGAAGTATATAAACCAACTATATATGCTCTCTCATGTAAAATACGTAAATTATAATTTTACACGAATAGAAAAAAATCTAAATAATAACTAGGCGCCCAAAAGTTAAAAGAAAATGGCTCTGAATATAGTCTGTTAGAAAAAATATACAATGCCTTATTCTACTCTGTTTTGGAGTATATACACCAACTGAGTTTGCTCTCAGATGTAAAATACCGAAATTCTAATTGTACGCGAATCAAAAAAATCTAAATAATATCTAGGCTTCCCACAGTTAAAAGAAAATGGCTGTGAATATAGTCTGTTAGAAAAAATATACAATGCGTTATTCTACTCTGTTTGGGAGTATATACACCAACTCAGTATGCTCTATCATGTAAAATACCGAAATTCTAATTTTACATGAATCGAAAAAATCTTAATATTATCTAGGCACCCCAATGTTAAAAACATAATTGCTCTGAATATAATCTGTCAGAAAAAATATACAATGCCCTTTTCTACTGTGTAATGTAGTATATACACCAACTCAATATGCTCTCTTATGTAAAATAACGTAATTCTAATTTTACGCAAATCGTAGAAATTCTAAATAATATCTAGTCGCCCCAAAGTTAAAAGACAATAGCTCTGAATGTAGTTTGTTATAATAAATATACAATGACATATTCTACTTTGTTTTGGAGTATATACACAAACTCAGTATGCTCTCTCATGTAAAATACCGAAATTCTAATTTTACACGAATCAAAAAAAATCTAAATAATATCTAGGAGCCCCAAAGGTAAAAGAAACTCGCTCTGAATATAGTCTGTTAGAAAAAATATGCAATGCCTTATTCTACGCTTTTTTGGAGTATATACACCAACTCACTCTGCTCTCTCATATAAAATACAGAAATTCTAATTTTACCCGAATCGACAATATCTAAATATTTTCTAGGCACCCCAATGCTAAAAACAAAATTGCTCTGAATATAATCTGTCAGAAATAATATACAATGCCGTATTCTACTTTTTTTTTGGAGTATATACACCAACTCCATATGCTCTCTCATTTAAAATACAGTAATTCTAATTTTACCCGAATCGAAAAAATCGAAATAATATCTAGGCACCCCAATGTTAAAATCAAAATTTCTCTGAATATAATCTGTCAGAAAAAATATACAATGCCCTATTCTACTCTGTTTTGTAGTATATACACCAACTCCATATGCTCTCTCATGTAAAATACCGAAATTCTATATTTAAGCAAATTGAAAAAAATCTAAACATAATGTAGGCACCCCAATGTTAAAAGCAAAATTGCTCTGAATATAGTCTGTTTTAAAAAATATACAATGCCCATTTCTACTCTCTTTTATACTATATACACCAACTCAATATGCTCTCAATGGTAAAATAAAGAAATTCTAATTTTACCCGAATCGAAAAAATCTAAATATTATCTAGGCACCCCAATGTTAAAAGCAGAATTGCTCTGAATATAATCTGTCAGAAAAAATATACAATCCCTTATTCTGCCCTGTTTTGAAGTATATACACCAAGTCAGTATGCTCTCTCATGTAAAATAAAGAAATTCTAATTTTACGTGAATTGAAAAAAATCTAAATATTATCTAGGACACCCAATGTTAAAAGCAAAATTGCTCTGAATACAATCTGTCCTGAAAAATATACTATGCCCTTTTCTACTTTGTTTTGGGGTATATACACCAACTCAATATGCTCTTTCATATAAAATTCCGAAATTCTAATTTTACGCGAATTGAAAAAAATCTAAATATTATCTAGGGATCACAATGTTAAAAAAAACCTTGCTCTGAACATAATCTGTCATAAAAAAATACAATGCCCTTTTCTACTCTGTTTTGTACTATATACACCAACTCAATATGCTCTCTTATGTAAAATACTGAAATTCTAATTCTACCTGAATCAAAAAAATCTAAATATTATCTAGGCAACCCAATGTTAAAAGCAACATTGCTCTGAATATAATCTGTCAGAAAAAAATATACAACATTCCATTCTACTTTGTTTTGGAGTATATACACCAACTCAATATGCTCTCTGATGAAAAATACAGAAATTCTATATTTAAGTGTATTGAAAAAAATCTAAATATTATCTAGGCACCCCTTGTTAAAAACAAAGCTGCTCTGAATATAATCTGTCAGAAAAAATATACAATCCCCTATTCTACTCTGTTTTGGAGTATATACACCAACTCCATATTCTCTCTCATGTAAATTACAGAAATTCTAAATTTAAGCGAATCGAAAAAAATCTAAATATTATCTAGGCACCTCAATGTTAAAAGCAAAATTTCTCTGAATATAATCTGTCAGAGAAAATACAAAATGCCATTTTATACTCTGTGTTGGACTATATACACCAACTCCATATGCTCTCTCATGTAAAATACAGAAATTCTATATTTAAGCGAATCGAATAAAATCTAAATATTATCTAGGCACCCCAATGTTAAAAGCAAATTTGCTCTGAATACAATCTGTCAGAAAAAATATAAGATGCCCTTTTCTACTCTGTTTTGTAGTACATACACCAACTCAATATGCTCTCTCATGTAAAATACCAAATTCTAATTTTATGCGAATCGAAAAAAAATCTAAATAATATCGAGGTGCCCCAAAAGTTAAAAGAAAATGGCTCTGAATATAGTCTGTTTTAAAAAATATACAATGCCTTATTCTACTGTGTTTTGGAGTATATACAGCAACTCAGTGTGTTCTCTCATGTAAAATAAAGAAATTCTAATTTTAAACGAATCTAAAAAATCTAAATATTATCTAGGCAACCCAATGTTAAAAACAAAATTTCCCTGAATATAATCTGTCAGAAAAAATATACAATGCCGTATTCTACTCTATTTTGGAGTATATACACCAACTCCATATGCTCTGTCATGTAAAATACAGAAATTCTATATTTATGTGAATCGCAATAAATCTAAATATTATGTAGGCACTCCAATGTTAAAAACAAAATTTCTCTGAATATAATGTGTCAGAAAAAATATGCAATGCCCTATTCTACTCTGTTTTGGTGTATATACACCAACTCCATATGCTCTCTCATGTAAAATAATGAAATTCTAAATTTACGTGGTTCGAAAAAATTCTAAACATTATTAGGCACCCGAATATTATAAGCAAAATTGCTCTGAATATAATCTGTCAGAATAAATATACAATGCCCTTTTCTACTTTGTTTTGTAGTATAAACACCAACACAATATGCTCTGTCATGTAAAATACAGAAATTTGAATTTCACCGGAATCGAAAAACTGTAATTATTATCTAGGCACCCCAATGTTAAAACCTAAATTGCTCTGAATATGATCTGTCAGAAAAAAATAGACAATGCCCTATTGTACTCTGTTTTAAAGTATATACACCAACTTAATATGCTTTCTCATGTAAAATACAGAAATTCTAATTCTACCCGAAACGAAATTATCTAAATATTATCTAGGCACCACAATGTTTAGAAAAAAATCGCTCTGAATATAATCTGTCAGAAAAAATATACAATGTCCTATTCTACTCTGTTTAGGAGTATATGCACCACCTCAGTATGCTCTCTCATATAAAATACCAAAATTCTAATTTTACATGAATCCAAAAAAATCTAAATATTATGTATGCACCCCAACGGTAAAATCAAAATTGCTCTCAATATATTCTGTCAGAGAAAATATGTAATGCCCTATTGTACTCTGTTTTGGAGTATATACACCAACTCTGTATGCTCTCTTATGTAAAATACCGAAATTCTAATTTTACGTGAATCAAAAAAAATGTAAATATTATCTAGGCACCCCAAAGCTAAATGCAAAATTTCTCTGAATGTAATCTTTCAGAAAAAAACTACAATGCCCTATTTTATTCTTTTTTGGTGTATATACACCAACTCAATATGCTCTGACATGTAAAATAGCAAAATTACAATTTTACGTGAATCGAAAAAAATATAGATAATATCTAGGCGCTTCAAAGTTAAAAGTAAATGTCTGTGAATATAGTCTGTTAGAAAAAATATACAATGCCTTATTCTACTTTTTTTTAAAGTATATACAAAAACTCAGTATGCTCTCTCAGGTTAAATACCAAAATTCTAAATTTACGTGAACCAAAAAAAAATCTAAATATTTTCTAGGCACCCCAATGTTAAAACTAAAATTTTTCTGAATGTAATCTGTCAGAGAAAATATATAATGACTTATTCTACGCTGTTTTGGAGTATATACACCAACTCTGTATGCTCTCTCATTTAAAATACCGAAATTCTAATTGTACACGAATCAAAAAAAAATCTAAACAATATCTAGGCGCTTAAAAGTTAAAAGAAAATGGCTGTGAATACAGTCTCTTAGAAAAAATATAGAATGCCTTATTCTACTCTGTTTTAAAGTATATACACCAACTCCATATGCTCTCTCAAGTAAAATACAGAAATTCTATATTTAAGGGAATCGAAAAAAATCTAAATATTATCTAGGCACCCCAATGTTAAAAGCAAAATTGCTCTCAATATAATCTGTCAGAAAAATTATACAGTGCCCGTTTGTACTCTGTTTTGAGTATATACACCAACTCAATATAATCTCTCATGTAAAATAACGAAATTCTAATTTTATGTGAATTGAAAAAAATCTAAATAATATCTAGGCGCTTAAAGTTACAAAAAATGGCTCTGAATATAGTCTGATATAAAAATATACAATGCCTTATTTTACTCTGTTTTGGAGCATATACACAAACTCAGAATTCTCTCTCATGTAAAATACCGAAATTCTAATTTTACGTGAATCAAAAAAAATCTAAATAATATCTAGGCACCACAAAGTTAACAGAAAATGTCTCTGAATATAGTATATTAGATAGAATATACAATGCCTTATTGTACTCTGTTGTGGAGTATATACACCAACTCCATATGCTCTCTCATTTAAAATACAGAAATTCTATATTTAAGCGAATCGAAAAAAATCTAAATATTACCTAGGCACCCCAATGTTAAAAGCAAAATTGCTCTGAATATAGTCTGACAGAAAAAATATACAATGTTCTTTTGTACTCCGTTTTGTAGTATATAAAACAACTCAATATGCTCTGTCATGTAAAATACAGAAATTCTAATTTTACGTGAATCGAAAAAAATGGAAATATTATCTAGGCACCCGAATGTGAAAAGCAAAATTGCTCTGAACATAATCTGTCAGAAAAAATATACAATGCCCTTTTATACTCTGTTTTGTACTATATAAACCAACACAATATGCTCTCACATGTAAAATACAGAAATTCTAATTTTACGCAAATCTAAAAAAATCTAAATAATATCTAGGTGCCCCAAAGTTAAAAGAAAATGGCTCTGAATATAGTCTGTTAGAAAAAATATACAATGCCTTATTCTACTCTATTTGGAGTATATACACCAACTCAATATGCTCTCTCATGTAGAATACCGAAATTCTAATCTTACCCAAATCGAAAAAATCTAAATATTATCTAGGAACTCCAATGTTAAAAACAAAATTGCTCTGAATATAATCTGTCAGAAAAAATATACAATGCCCTATTCTACTCTGTTTTGGAGAATGTACACCAACTCAATATGCTCTCTCATGTTAAGTACAGAAATTCTATATTTAAGCAAATCGATAAAAATCTAAATACTATCTAGGCACCCCAATGTTAAAAGCAAAATTTCTCTGAATATAATCTGTCAGAAAAAATATACAATTCCCTTTTCTACTTTGTTTTGTAGTATATAAACCAACTCAGTATACTCTCTCATGTAAAATACCGAATTTCTAATTTTACGCGAATCGAAAAAAAATCTAAATAATATCTAGGCGCCCCAAAGTTAATAGAAAATGTCTATGAATATAGTCTGTTGGAAAAAATATACAATGCCTTATTCTACTCTGTTTTGCAGTATATACACCAACTCAGTATGTTCTCTCATGTAAAATACCGAAATTCAAATTTTACGTGAATCGAAAAAATCTAAATATTATCTAGGCACCTTAATGTTAAAAACAAAATTTCTCTGAATATAATCTGTCATAAAAAATATACAACGCCCTATTCTACTCTGTTTTGGATTATGTACACCAACTCAATATGTTCTCTCATGTAAAATACCGAAACTCTCCTTTTACGCGAATCGGAAAAAATCTGAATAATATCTAGGCGACTCAAAGTTAATAGAAAATCGCTTTGAATATAGTCTGTTACAAAAAATATACAATGCCCAATTCTACTCTGTTTTGGAGTGTATACACCAACTCAGTATGCACTCTCAAGTTAAATACAAAAATTATAAATTTACCCGAATTGAAAAAAATCTAAATATTATCTAGGCACCCCAGTATTAAAAGCAAAATTGCTCTGAATATAATCTGTCAGAAAAAATATACAATTTCGTTTTCTACTCAGTTTTGGAGTATATACACAAACGCCATATGCTCTCTCATGTAAAATACAGAAATTCTATATTTAAGGGAATCGAAAAAAATCTAAAGATTTTCTAGGCACCCCAGTGTTAAAAGAAAAATTGCTCTGAATATAATCTGTTAGAAAAAATATATAATGCACTATTGTACTTGGTTTTGAAGTATATATACCAACTCAGTATACTCTCTCACGTAAAATACCGATATTCAAATTTTAGGTGAATCAAAAAAAATCTAAATATTATATAAGCACCCCAATGTTAATAGCAAAATTCCTCTGAATGTAATCTGTCAGACAAAATATAAAATGTCCTTCCCTACTTTGTTTTGTACTATATACACCAACTCAATATGCTCTCTCATGTTAAATACTGGAATTCTAATTTTATGAGAATCCAAAAAAATTTAAATAATATCTAGGCGCCCCAAAGTTAAAAGAAAATGGCTTTGAATATAGTCTCTTAGAAAAAATATACAATGTTTTATTCTACTCTGTTTTGGAGTATATACACCAACTCAGGATGCTCTCTCATGTAAAATACAGAAATTCTAATTTTACCCGAATCGAATAAAATCTAAATATTTTCTAGGCACCCCAATGTTAAAAACAAAATTTCTCTGAATATAATCAGTCAGAAAAAATATACAATGTATTATTCTACTCTGTTTTGGAGTATATACACCAACTCCATATGATCTCTCATGTAAAATACAGAAATTCTATATTTAAGCGAATCGAAAAAAATCTAAATAATATCCAGGCATTCCAATGTTAACAGCAAAATTGCTCTGAATATAATCTCTCAGAAAAAATATACAATTCCCTTTTCTGCTTTGTTTTGTAGTATATACACCAATTCAGTATGCTCTCTCATGTAAAAAACTGAATTTCTAATTTGATGAGAATCGTAAAAATATCTAAATAATATCGAGGCGCCCCAAAGTTAATAGAAAATGTCTATGAATATAGTCTGTTGGAAAAAATATACAATGCCTTATTCTACTGTTTTGGAGTATATACATCAACTCAGTGTACTCTCTCATGTAAAATACTGAAATTCTAATTTTACGTGAATCGAAAAAATCTAAATATTATCTAGGCACCCCAATGTCAAAAACGAAATTTCTCTGAATATAATCTGTCAGAAAAAAATATACAATGCCCTATTCTACTAAGTTTTTGAGTATATACACCAACTCTACCTTCTATCTCATGTAAAATAAAGTAATACTATCTTTAATCGAATCGAAAATAATTTAAATATTATCTCGGCACCCCAAAGTTAAAAGCAAAATTTCTCTGAATATAATTTGCAAGAAAAAATATACAATGCTATTTTCTACTCTGTTTTGGGGTGTATACACCAAATCAATATGCTCTCTCATGTAAAATACCAAAATTCTAATTTTATGCGAATCAAAATAAATCTAAATATTATCTAGGCGCCCCAAAGTAAAAAGATAATGTCTCTGAATATAGTCTGTTAGAAAAAATATACAATCCCTTATTCTACTCTGTTTTGGAGTATATATAGCAACTCAGGTGTTCTCTCATGTAAAATATAGAAATTCTAATTTTACCCGAATCGATAAAATCTACGTATTATCTAGGCACCTCAATGTTAAACACAAAATTGCTCTGAATATAATCTGTCAGAAAAAAGATACAATGCCCTTTTCTACTCTGTTTTGGAGTACATAAACCAACTCAATATGCTGTCTCAAGTAAAATATGGAAATTCTAATTTTAGCAAAATTGAAATAATCTAAATATTATCTAGGCACCCCAATGTTAAAAAAAAATGCTCTGAATATAATCAATCCGAAAATATATACAATGCCCTTTTCCACTCTGTTTTGGAGTATATACACCAAATCCATACGCTCTCTCATGTAAAATACAGAAATTCTATATTTAAGCGAATCGACAAAAATCTAAATATTATCTAGGCAACCCAATGTTCAAAGCAAAATTGCTCTGAATATAATCTGTCAGAAAAAATATACAATGCCATTTTCTACACTTATTTGGAGTATATACACCAACTCAATATGCTCTCTAAAGTAAAATACTGAAATTTTAATTTTACGAGATTCAAAAAAAACCTAAATAATATCTAGGAGCCCCAAAGTTAAAAGAAAATGGCTCTGAATATAGTGTGTTAGAAAAAATATACAATGCCTTATTCTAATCTGTTTTAAAGTATATACACCAACTCAGTATGCTCTCTCATGTAAAATACTGAAATTCTAATTTTAACAAACCGAAAAAATCTAAATATTATCTAGGCACCCAAATGTTAAAAACAAAATTGCTCTGTATATAATCTCTCAGAAGAAATATACAATGCCCTATTCTACCCTGTTTTGTAGTATATACACCAACTCCATATGCTCTCTCATGTAAAATACAGAAATTCTTTATTTAAGTGAATCGGAAAAATTCTAAATATTATCTAGGCTTCCCAATGTTAAAAGCAAAATTGCTCCGAATATAGTCTGTCAGAGAAAATATACAATGCCCTTTTCTACTCTGTTTTGGAGTACATACACCAACTCAATACGCTCTCTCTTGTAAAATACCAAAATTCTAATTTTATGTGAATCGAAAAATATCTAAATAATATCTAGGAGCCCCAAAGGTAAAAAAAAAGTCTCCGAATATAGTCTGTTAGAAGTAATATACAATGCCTTATTCTACTCTGATTTCAAGTATATACACCAACTCTGTATGCTCTCACATGTAAAATACCGAAATTCTAATTTTACGTGAATCGAAAAAAATCTAAATGTTATCGAGGCACCCCAATATTAAAAGCCAAATGGCTCTAAATATAATCTGTCAGAAGAAATGTACAATGCCCTTTTCTACTCTGTTATGGAGTATATAAAACCACTCAATGTGCTCTCTCATGTAATATACCGAAATTCTAATTTTACGAGAATAAAAAAAAATCTAAATAATATCTAGGCATTTCTAAGTTAAAAGAAAATGGCTCTGAATATAGTCTGTTAGAAAAAATATACAATGCCTTATTCTACTCTGTTTTGGAGTATATACACCAACTCAGTTTGTGCTCCCATGTAAAATACAGAAATTCTAATTTTACCTGAATCGAATAAATCTAAATAATATCTAGGCACCCCAATGTTAAAAGCAAAATTGCTCTGAATATAATCTGTCAGAAAAAATATACAATGCCGTATTCTACCCTGTTTTGGAGTATATACACCAACTCCATGTGCTCTCTAATGAAAAATACAGAAATTTTATATTTAAGCGAATTTAAAAAAATCTAAATATTATCTAGGCACCCCAATGTTAAAAGCAAAATTGCACTGAATATAATGGGTAAGAAAAAATATTCAATGTACTTTTCTACTATGTTTTTGAGTATGTACACCAACTCCATATGCTCTCTCTTGTCAAATACTGAAATTCTATATTTAATTGAATCGAAACAAATCTAAATATTATCTAGGCACCCCAATGTTAAAAGCAAAATTGCTCTGAATATAATCTGTCACAGAAAATATACAATGCCTTTTTCTACTTCGTTCTGAAGTATATACACCAACTCAATATGCTCTTTCATGTAAAATACGGAAATTCTAATTATACGCGAATCGAAAATAATCTAAATAATATATAGGCGTCCCAAAGTTAATAGAATATGGCTCTTAATATAGACGGTTAGTAAAAATATACTATGCCTTATATTACTCTGTTTTGGAGTACATACACCAACTCAGTATGCTCTCTCACGTAAAATAACGAAATTCTAATTTTACACGAATCGAAAAAAATCTAAATAATATCTAGGCACCCCAAAGATAAAGAAAATTGCTCTGAATATAGTCTGTTAGAGAAAATATACAATGTCTTATTCTACTTTGTTTTGGAGTATATAAACCAACTCAGTATGCTCTATCATGTAAAATACACAAATTCTAATTTTACTCAACTCGAAAAAATCTAAATATTGTCTAGGCAACCCAATGTTAAAAATAAAATTTCTCTGAATATAATCTGTCAGAGAAAATATACAATGCTTTATTCTACTCTGTTTTGGTGTATATACACCAACACAATATGCTCTCTCATGTAAAATACAGAAATTATATACTTAAGCGAAGCAAAAAAATTCTAAATATTATCTACGCACCCCTACATTAAAAGCAAAAGTGCTGTGAATATATTCAGTGAGAAAAAATATACAATGCCCTGTTCTACTCTGTTTTGTAGTATATACTCCAAATCAATATGCTCTCTCATGTAAAATACAGAAATTTTAGTTTTACCCGCATCGAAAATATCTAAATATAATCTAGGAACCCAAATGTTAAAAGAAAAATTGCAGAATATAATCTGTCATAAAAATTATACAATGCCCTTTTCTACTCTGTTTTGGAGCATATACACCAACTCCATATGCTCTCTAATGTAAAATACAGAAATTCTATATTTGAGCCAATCGAAAAAAACTCAATACTATCTAGGCACTCCAATGTTAAAAGCAAAATTGCTCTGAATATAATCTGTTATAAAAAATATACAATGCCCTATTCTACTCTGTTTTGGAGTATATACACCAACTCAGTATGCTCTCTCATGTTAAATACCGAAATGCTAATTTTACGCGAATCGAAAGAAATCTAAATAATATCTAGGCGCCTCAACGTTCAACAAAAATGGCTCTGAATATAGTCTGTTAGAAAAAATATACAATGCCTTATTCCACTTTTTTTTTAAAGTATATAAACCAACTCAATATGCTCTATCATGTAAAATACTCAAATTCTAATTTTACGTGAATCAAAAATAATCTAAATAATATCTAGGCGCCCCAAAGTTAAAAGAAAACGGCTCTGAATATACTCTGTCAGAGAAAATATACAATGCCCTATTCTACTCTGTTTTGAAGTATATAAACCAACTCCATATGCTCTCTCATGTAAAATACCGAAATTCTAATTTTACGTGCATCGAAGAAATCTAAATAATATCTAGACGCCCCAAAGTTAAAAGAAAATGACTCTAAATATAGTCTGTTGAATAAAATTTACAATCCCTTATTCTACTCTTTTTTGGAGTATATACACCAACTCAGTATGCTCTCTCATGTAAATTACAGAAATTCTAATTTTACGTGAATCAAAAGAAATATAAATATCTAGGCACCCCAATGTTAAAAACAAAATTGATCTGAATATAATCTGTCAGAAAAAATATACAATGCCCTATTTTACTGTTTTAAAGTATATACACCAACTCAATATGCTCTCTCATGTAAAATACAGAAATTCTATATTTAACCGAATCGAAAAAATTCTAGATAGTATCTAGGCACCCCAATGTGAAAAGCAAAATTGCTCCTAATATAATCTGTCAGATAAAATATACAATGCCGGTTACTTCTCTGTTTTGTAGTATGTACACCAACTCAATATACTCTCTCGTGTAAAATACAGAAATTCTAATTCTACCGAAATCGAAAAAATCTAAATATTATCTAGGCATCCTAATGTTAAAAACAAAATTGCGCTGAATATATTCTGTCAGAAGAAATATACAATGCCCTATTCTACTCTGTTTTGGAGTAGATACACCAACTCCATATGATCTCTCATGTAAAATACAGAAATTCTATATTTAAGCGAAACGAAAAAAATCTAAATATTATCTATGTACCCCAATGTTAAAAACAAAATTGCTCTGAATATAATCTGTCAGAAATAATATACAATGTCCTTTTCTACTATGTTTTGTAGTATATACACCAACTCAATATGGTCTCTCATGTAAAATACAGAAATTCTTATTTTATCCGAATAGAAATAATCTAAATATTATGTAGGCACGCCAATGTTAAAGAAAAAACTGCTGTGAATATAATCTGTCAGAAAAAATACACAATGCCTTATTCTACTCTGTTTTAAAGTATATACACCTACTCAGTATGCTCTCTCATGTAAAATAACGAAATTCTAATTTTACCCGAATCAAAAAAATCAAAATATTATGTAGGCACCCCAATGTTAAAAACAAAATTGCTCTGAATACAATCTGTCAGAAAAAATATATAATGCCCTATTCTACTCTGTTTTGGAGTATATACACCAACTGAGTATGGCCTCTCATGTTAAATAACAAAATTATAAATTTACGTGAATCGAAAAAAATCTAAATATTATCTAGGCACTTCAATGATAAAAACAAAATTGCTCTGAATATAATCTGTCAGATAAAATATACAATGCCCTATTCTACTCTGTTTTGGAGTATATACACCAACTCCATATGCTCTCTCATGTATAATACAGAAATTCTATATTTAAGCGAATTGAAAAAAATCTAAATATTATCTAGGAACCGCAATGTTAAAAACAAAATCTCTCTGAATATAATCTATCAGACAAAATATACAATCCCCTATTCTACTCTTTTTTAAAGTATATACACCAACTCAATGTGCTCTCTCATGTAAAATACAGATATTCTATATTTATGCGATCGAAAAAAATCTAAATACTATCTAGGCACCCCAATGTTAAAAGTAAAATTGCTCTGAATATAATCTCTCAGAAAAAATATACAAAGCCCGATTCGACTCTGTTTTGGAGTATATACACCAACTCCATATGCTCTCTCATATAAAATACCGAAATTCTAATTTTATGGAATCGAAAAAAATCTAAATGATATCTAGGCGCCTCAAAGTTAAGAGAAAATGGCTCTGAATATAGTCTGTTAGAAAAAATACACAATGCCTTATTCTAATCTGTTTTGGAGTATACACACCAACTCAGGTTGCTCTCTCATGTGAAATACAAAAATTCTAATTCTACCCGAATCGAAAAAATATAAATATTGTCTAGGCATCCCAATGTTAAAAACACAAAATTGCTCTGAATATAATCTGTCAGAAAAAATATACAATGCCCTATTCTACTCTGTTTTCGAGTATATAAACGAACTCCATATGCTCCTCATGTAAAATACAGAAATTCTATATTAAAGGGAATCGAAAAAAATCTAAATATTATCCTGCCATTCCAATGTTAAAAGCAATATCACTCTGAATATAATCTGTCAGAAAAAATATACAATGCCCTTTTCTATTCTGTTTTAAAGTATATTCACAAACTAAATATGCTCTCTCATGTAAAATACCGAAATTCTAATTTTACCCGAATTGAACAAATCTAAATATAATCTAGGCACCCCTATGTGAAAAACAAAATTTTGTTGAATATAATCTATCAGAAAAAATATAGAATTCCCTATTCTACTGTGTTTTGGTGTATATACACTAACTCCATATGCTCTCTCATGTAAAATACAGAAATTCTACATTTAAGCGAATCGAAAGAAATCTAAATATTATCTAGGCACCCCAATGTTAAAAGCAAAATTGCTCTTAATATAATCTGTCAGAAGAAATATACAATGCTTTATTCTACACTGTTTTGGAGTATATGCACCAACTCCATATGCTCTCTCATGTAAAATACAAAAATTCTGTATTTAAGCGAATGGAAAAAAATCTATAAATTGTCTAGGCACCCCAATGTTAAAAGCAAAATTGCTCTGAATATAACCTGTCAGAAAAAATATACAATGCACTATTCTACTTTGTTTTAAAGTATATAAACCATCTCCATATGTTCTCTCATGTAAAATAAAACATTCTATATTTAAGCGAATCGAAAAAAATCTACATAATATCTAGGCACCCCAATGTTAAAAGCAAAATTTCTCTGAATATGATCTGTCAGAAAAAATATACAATGCCCTATTCTACTCTGTTTTGGTGTATCTACACCAACTCAATATGCTCTCTCATGTAAAATATCGAAATTCTAATTTTACGACCATCGAAAAAAATCTAACGAATATCTAGGTGCCCCAAAGTTAAAAGAAAATTGCTCTGAATATAGCCTCTCAGAAAAAATATACAATGCCATTAACTACTTAGTTTTGGAGTATCTACACCAACTCAATATGCTCTCTCTTGTAAAATATCGAAATTCTAATTTTACCCGAATCGAAAAAATCTAAATATTATCTAGGCACCACAATGTTAGAAACAAAATTACTCTGAATATAGCCTGTCAGAAAAAATATACAATGCCCTATTCTACTCTGTTTTGGAGTATATACACCAACTTCATATGCTCTCAAATAAAAAAAACATAAATTCTATATTTAAGCGAATCGAAAATAATCTAAATATTATCTAGGCATCCCTATGTTTAAAGCAAAATTGCTCTTAATATAATCTGTCAGAAAAATATACAATGCCCTTTTCTATTCTGTTTTAAAGTATATTCACAAACTAAATATGCTCTCTCATGTAAAATACCGAAATTCTAATTTTACCCGAATTGAACAAATCTAAATATAATCTAGGCACCCCTATGTGAAAAACAAAATTTTGTTGAATATAATCTATCAGAAAAAATATAGAATTCCCTATTCTACTGTGTTTTGGTGTATATACACTAACTCCATATGCTCTCTCATGTAAAATACAGAAATTCTACATTTAAGCGAATCGAAAGAAATCTAAATATTATCTAGGCACCCCAATGTTAAAAGCAAAATTGCTCTTAATATAATCTGTCAGAAGAAATATACAATGCTTTATTCTACACTGTTTTGGAGTATATGCACCAACTCCATATGCTCTCTCATGTAAAATACAAAAATTCTGTATTTAAGCGAATGGAAAAAAATCTATAAATTGTCTAGGCACCCCAATGTTAAAAGCAAAATTGCTCTGAATATAACCTGTCAGAAAAAATATACAATGCACTATTCTACTTTGTTTTAAAGTACATAAACCATCTCCATATGTTCTCTCATGTAAAATAAAACATTCTATATTTAAGAGAATCGAAAAAAATCTACATAATATCTAGGCACCCCAATGTTAAAAGCAAAATTACTCCGAATATATTCTGTCAGAAAAAATATACAATGCCATTTTCTACTCTGTTTTATAGTATATACACCAACTCAATATGCTCTCTCATGTAAAATACCGAAATTCTAATTTTACACGAATCGAAATAAATCTAAATAAAATCTAGGCACCCCAAAGTTAAACGAAAATGGCTCTGAATATAGTCAGTTAGAAAAAATATAGAATGCTTTATTCTACTTTATTTTGGAGTATATACACCAACTCAGTATGCTCTCTCATGTAAAATATCAAAATTTTAACTTACCTGAATCGAAAAAATCTAAATATTATCTAGGCACACCAATGTTAAAAACAAAATTGCTCTGAATATAAACTCTCAGACAAAATATACAATACCCAATTCTACTTTATTTTTGAGTATATACACCAACTCTACATGCTCTCTTCTGTAAAATACAGAAATTTTATATTTAAGCGAATCGAAAAAAATCTACATAATATCTAGGCTCCCAAAAGTTCAAACAAAATGGCTCTGAATATAGTATGTTAGAAAAAATATACAATGCATTATTCTACTATGTTTTGAAGTATATACACCAACTCAGTATGCTCTCTCGTGTAAAATACAGAAATTCTAATTTTACTCGAATTGAAAAAATCTAAATATTATCAAGGCACCCCAATGTTAAAAAAAAATTGCTCTGAATATAAACTCTCAGAAAAAATATACAATACCCTATTCTACTCTTTTTTTGAGTATATACACCAACTCAACCTGCTCTCTCATGTAAAATACAGAAATTTTATATTTAAGCGAATCAAAAAATATCTAAATAATATCTAGGTTCCCCAAAGTTAAAAGAAAATGGCTCTGAATATAGTATGTTAGAAAAAATATACAATGCCTTATTCTACTATGTTTTGGAGTATATACACCAACCCAGTATGCTCTCTCGTGTAAAATACAGAAATTCTAATTTTACCCGAATCGAAAAAATCTAAATATTATCAAGGCACCCCAATGTTAAAAACAAAATTGCTCTGAATATAAACTCTCAGAAAAAATATACAATGCCTTATTCTACTCTGTTTCTGAGTATATACACCAACTCTACATGCTCTCTCAGGTAAAATAAAGAAATTCTATATTTAAGCAAATCGAAAAAAATCTAAATATTATCTAGGCACCCCAATCTTAAAAATAAAATTTCTCTGAATATAATCTGTCAGAAAAAATATGCAATGCTTTTTCCTACTCTGTTTTGGAGCATATACACCAACTCAGTATGCTCTCTCATGTAAAATAACGAAATTCTAATTTAAAGTGAATCGAAAAAAATCTAAATATTATCTAGGCACCCCAACGTTTAAAGCAAAATTGCTCTGAATATAATCTGTCTGAAAAAATATACAATGTTCTTGTCTACTCTGTTTTGGAGTGTATACACTAACTCAATATGCTCTCTCATATTAAATACCGAAATTCTTATTTTATGCAAATAGAAGAAAATCTAAATTATATCTAGGCACCCGAATGATAGAAACAAAATTGCTCTGAATATCATCTGTCAGAAAAAATATACAATGCCATTTTCTACTCTGTTTTGTAGTACATACATCAACTCAATATGCTCTCCCAGGTAAAATACAGAAATTCTAATTTTACCAAAATCAAAAAAATCTAAATATAATCTAGGCACCCCTATGTGAAAAACAAAATACGTTGAATATAATCTGTCGGAAAAAATATAGAATGTCCTATTCTACTCTGTTTTGAAGTATATACACCAACTCCATATGCTCTCTCATGTAAAATACAGAAATTTAATATTTAAGCAAATCCAAAGAAATCTAAATATTATCTAGGCACCCCAATGTTAAAAGCAAAATTGCTCTGAATATAATCTGTCAGAAAAAATATACAATGCTTATTCGACTCTGTTTTGGAGTATATACACCAACTCCATATGCTCTCTCATGTAAAATACAAAAATTCTGTATTTAAGCGAATGGAAAAAAATCTAAAAATTATCTAGGCACCCCAATGTTAAAAGCAAAATTTCTCTGAATATAATCTGTCAGAAAATATATACAATGCCTTTTTCGACTCTGTTTTGTAGTATATACACCAAGTTAATATGCTCTCTCATGTAAAACACTGAAATTCTGATTTTACGTGAATCAAAACAATCTAAATAATATCTTGGCGCCCCAATGTTAAAAGAAAATGGCTCTGAATATAGTGTGTTAGAGAAAATATAAAATGCCTTTTTCTACTCTGTTTTGGAGTATATACATTAACGCAGTATGCTCTCTCATGTAAAATACAGAAATTCTAATTTTACCGGAATCGAAAAAATCTAAATATTATCTAGGCACCCCAATGTTAAAAACAAAATTGCTCTGAATATGATCTGTCAGAAAAAATATACAATGCCCCTTTCTATACTGTTTTGCAGTAAATACACCAACTCAATATGCTATCTCATGTAAAATACCGAAATTCTAATTTTATGTGAATCGAAAAAAATCGAAATAATTTCTAGGCGCCCCAAAGTTAAAAGAAAATGGCTCTGAATATAGTCTTTTAGGGAAAATATACAATGCTTTATTCTACTCTGTTTTGGAGTATATACACCAACTCAGTGTGCTGCCTAATGTAAAATACTGAAATTCTAATTTTTAACGAATCGAAAAAAATCTAAATATTATGTAGGCACCCCAATCTTAAAAACAAAATTTCTCTGAATATAATCTCTAAGAAAAAATATACAATGCCCTATTCTACTCTGTTTTGGAGTATATACACAAACTACATACGGTCTCTAATGTAAAATACAGAAATTCTCTATTTAAGCGAATCGATAAAAATCTAAATATTATCTAGGCACCCCAATGTAAAAAGCAAAATTGCTCTGAATATCATCTGTCAGAAAAAATATACAATGCCCTATTCTACTCTATTTTGTAATATATACACCAAATCCATATGCTCTCTTATATAAAATACAGAAATTCTAATTTTAGAAGATTCGAAAAAATCTAAGTATTATCAAGGCACCCCTATGTTAAAAGCAAAATTGCTCTGAATATAATCTGTCAGAAAAAATATACAATGCCCTTTTCTACTCTGTTTTGGATTATATACACCAAATCCATATGCTCTCTCATGTAAAATACAGAAATTCTATATTTAAGAGAATCAAAAAAAATCTAAATAATATCTACGCGCCTCAAAATTAAAAGAAAATGGCTCTGAATATAGTATGTTAGAAAAAATATACAATTCCTTATTCTACTATGTTTTGGAGTATATACACCAACTGAGTAGGCTCTCTCGTGTAAAATACAGAAATTCTAATTTTAACCGAATCGAAAAAATCTAAATATTATCTAGGCACCACAATGTTAAAAGCAAAATTGCTCTGAATATAATCTGTCAAAAAATATAAAATGCCCTTTTCTACTCTTTTTTGGATTATATACACCGACTCCATATGCTCTCTCATGTAAAATACAGAAATTCTATATTTAAGCGAATCGAAAAAATCTAAATATTATCTAGGCACCCCAATGTTAAAAACAAAATTTCTCTTAACATAATCTGTCAGAAAAAATGTACAATGCTCTATTCTACTTTGTTTTGGAGTATATACACCAACTCCATATGCTCTCTCATGTAAAATACAGAAATTTTTTTTAAGTGAATCAAAAAAATCTAAATAATATCTATGCACACAAAAAAGAAAATGTTTCAGAATATAGTCTGTTAGTAAAAATATACAATGCCTTATTCTACTATGTTTTTGTGTATATACACCGACTCAGTATGCTCTCTCGTGTAAAATACAGAAATTCTAATTTTACCTGAATCAAAAAAATCTAAATATTATCTAGGCACCCCAATGTTAAAAACAAAATTGCTCTTAATATAAACTGTCAGAAATAATTTACAATGCTTTATTCTACTCTGTTTTTGAGTACATACACCAACTCTACCTGCTCTCTCCTGTAAAATACAGAAATTTTATATTTAAGCGAATCGAAAAAAATCTAAATATTATTTAGGCACCCCAATGAAGAAAACAAAATTGCTCTGAATATAATCAGTCAGAAAAAATATAGAATGCCCTCTTCTACTCTGTTTTGGAGTATACACACCAAATAAATATGCTCTCTCATGTAAAATACCAAAATTCTAATTTTACGTGAATCGAAAAAAATCGAAATAATATCTAGGCATGCCAAAGTTAAAAGAAAATGGCTCTGAATATAGTCTGTTAGAGAAATTATACAATGTTTTATTCTACTCGGATTTGTAGTATATACACCAACACAATATGCTCTCTCATGTAAAATATCGAATTTCTAGATTTACGTGAATTGAAAAAAATCTAAATATTATCTAGGCACCACAATGTTAAACGCAAAATTGCTCTGAATATAAAGTGTCATAAATAATATACAATGACTTATTCTACTCTGTTCTGGAGTATATACACCAACTCAGTATGCTCTCTCATGTAAAATACAGAAATTATAATTTTACCCGAATCGAAAAAATCTAAATATTATCTGGGCACCCCAATGTCAAAAACAAAATTGCTCTGAATGTAATCTTTCAGAAAAAATATACAATACCTTATTCTACTGTGTTTTGGAGTAAATACACCAACTAAGTATGCTATCTCATGTAAAATACCGAAAGTCGAGTTTTACGTGAATCGAAAAAAATCTAAATATTATCTAGGCACCCCAATGTTAAAAGCAAAGTTGCTGTGAATATAATCTGTCAGAAAAAATATACAATGCCCTTTTCTACTCTGTTCTGTAGTATATACACCAACTCAATATGATCTCTCGTGTGAAATACAAAAATTCTAATTTTACCCGAATCGAAAAAATCTAAATATTATCTAGGCACCCCAATGTTAAAAACAAAATTGCTCTAAATATAATCTGTCAGAAAAAATATACAATGCCGTTTTCTACACTGTTTTGGAGTATATACACCAACTCCATATGCTCTGTCACATAAAATACAGAAATTCTTTATTTAAGTGAATCGAAAAAAATTTAAATATTTTCTAGGCACCCCAATGTTAAAAACAAAATAGCTCTGAATATATTCTGTCACAAAAAATACACAATCCCGTATTGTACTTTGTTTTGGAGTATATACATCAACTCCATATGCTCTCTCAGGTAAAATGCAAACATTCTATATTTAAACAAATCGAAATAAATCTAAATATTATCTAGGCATCCCAATGTTAAAAACAAAATTGCTCTGAATATAATCTGTCAAAAAAATATACAATCCCGTATTCTACTCTCTTTTGGACTATATAAACGAACTCCATATTCTCTCTCAGGTAAAATACAGAAATTCTATATTTAAACGAATCGAATGAAATCTAAATATAATCTAGGCACCCAAATGTTAAAATCAAAATTGCTCTGAATATAATCTGTCAGAAAAAATATACAATGCCCTTTTCTACTCTGTTTTGGAGTATATACACCAAATCAATATGCTCTCTCATGTAAAATACCGAAATTCTAATTTTACACAAATCGATAAAAATCAAAATAATATCTATGCGCCCCAATAATAAAAAAAATGGCTCTGAATATAGTCTGTTAGAAGAAATATACAATGTTTTTTTCTACTCTGTTTTGGACTATATAAACCAACTTAGTATGCGCTCTCGTGTAAAATACAGAAATTCTCATTTTACCCGAATCGAAAATATCTAAATATTATTTAGGCAGCCCTATGTTAATAACAAAATTTATCTGAATATAAAGTGTCAGAAAAAATATACAATGCCCTATTCTACTCTGTTTTTGAGTATATACACCAACTATACCTGCTCTCTCATTTAAAATACAGAAATTCTATATTTAAGTGAATCGAAAAAAATCTAAATATTATCTAGGCACCCCAATGTTAAAAGCAAAATTGCACTGAATATAATCAGTCAGAAAAAATATAGAATGTTCTTTTCTACTCTGTTTTGAAGTATATACACCAAATCAATATGCTCTTTCATGTAAAATACCAAAATTCTAATTTTACGCGAATTGAAATAAATCTAAATAATATCTAGGCGTGCCAAAGTTAAAAGAAAATGGCTCTGAATATAGTCTGTTAGAGAAACTATACAATGTTTTATTCTACTCTGTTTTGAAATATATACACCAACACAATATACTCTCTCATGTAAAATACCGAATTTCTAATTTTACTTGAATTGAAAAAAATCTAAATATTATCTAGGCACCACAATGTTAAAAGCAAAATTGCTCTGAATATAGTCTGTCAGAAACAATATACAATGACTTATTCTACTCTGTTTTGGAGTATATACATCAACTCAGTATGCTCTCTCATGTAAAATAAAGAAATTATAATATTACCCGAATCAAAAAATTCTAAATATTATCTAGGCACCCCACTGTAAAAAACAAAATTGCTCTGAATGTAATCTGTCAGAGAAAATATACAATGCCCTACTTTACTCTGTTTTGGAGTATATACAACAACTCCATATGCTTTCTCATGTAAAATACAGAAATTCTATATTTAAGTCCATCGAAAAAAATCTAAATATAATCTAAGCACCCCAAAGTTAAAAACAAATTGCTCTTAATATAATCTGTCAGAGAACATATACAATGCTTTTCTTTACTCTATTATGGAGTATATACACCAACTCCATATGCTCTCTCATGTAAAATACCGAAATTCTATATTTAAGTGAATCTAAAAAAATCGAAATATTATCTATTCACCCCAATGTTAAAAACAAAAGGCTCTGAATATAATCTGTCTGAAGAAATATACAGTCCCCTATTCTACTCTGTTTTGGAGTATATACACCAACTGAATATGCTCTGACATGTAAAATACCAAAATTCTAATTTTATGTGAATCGAAAATAATCTAAATATTATCTAGGCATCCCAAAATTAAAAGCAAAATTGCTCAGGATTTAATCTGTAAAAAAAATATACAATGCCCTTTACTACTCTGTTTTGCTGTATATACACCAACTCAATATGCTCTCTCATGTAAAATACCGAAAGACTAATTTTACACTTATCGAAAAAAATCTAAATAATATCTAGGCGATCCAAAGTTAAATAAAAATAACTGAATATCGTCAGAGAGAAAAAACATACAATGCCTTATTCTACTATGTTTTGAAGTATATACACTAACTCAGTATGCTCTCTCGTGTGAAATACAGAAATTATAATTTTACCCAAATCGAAAAAATCTATATATTTTCAAGGCACCTTAATGTTAAAAGCAAAATTGCTCTGAATATAATCTGTCAAAAAAATATACAATGATCTTTTTTGGAGCATATATACCAACTCAATATGCTCTCTCATGTAAAATACCCAAATTCTAATTTTACATCAATCGAAAAAAATCTAAATAATATCTAGGCGCTCCAAAGTTAAAAGAAAATGACTCTGAAAATAGTCTGTGAGAAAAAATACACAATGCCTTATTCTACTGTGCTTTTGAGTAAATACACCAACTTCATATGCTCTCTCATGTTAAATACCGAAATTCTATATTTAAGCGAATCGAAAAAAATCTAAATATTATCTAGGCACCCCAATGATAAAAACAAAATTGCTCTGAATATAATCTGTCAGAAAAAATATACAATGTTCTTTTGTACTCTGTTTCGGAGTGTGTACACCAACTCCATATGCTCTCTCATGTAAAATATCGAAATTTTATATAAAAGCGAATCGAAAAAAATCAAAATATTATCTAGAAACCCCAATGATAAAAGGAAAATTGCTCTGAATATAATCTGTCAGAAAAAATATACAATGCCCGTTTCTACTCTGTTTTGGAGTATATACACCAACTCAGTATACTCTGTCATGTAAAATACAGAAATTCTAATTTTACCCCAATCGAAAAAATCTAAATATAATCTAGGCACCGCAATGTTAAAAACAAATTTGCTCTGAATATTATCAGTCAGAAAAAATATACAATGCCCTATTCTAGTCTGTTTTGGAGTACATAAACCAACTCCATACGCTGTCTCATTTAAATACAGAAATACTATATTTAAGCGAATCGAAAAAAAATCTAAATATTATCTAGGCACCTTAATGTTAAAAGAAACTGCTCTGAATATAATCTGTCAGAATAAATATACAATACACTTTTCTACTCTGTTTTGGAGTATACATAACAACTCAATATGCTCTCTAATGTAAAATACCGACATTCTAATTTACGTCTATCAAAAAAAATCTAAATAATATCTAGGAGCCCTAAAGATAAAGGAAAAGGGCTCTGAATATAGTCTGTTAAAAAAATATACAATGCCTTATTCTACTCTGTTTTGGAGTATATACACCAACTCAGTATGCTCTCTCATGTAAAATACCGAAATTCTATATTTAAGCGAATTGGAAAAAATCTAAATATTATCCAGGCATCATAATATTACAAGTTAAATTGCTCTGAATATAATCTGTCACAAAAAATATACAATGCCCTTTTCTACTCGGTTTTGGAGAATATACACGAACTCCATATGCTCTCTAATGTAAAATACAGTAATTCTATATTAAAGCGAATCAAAAATAATCTAAATATTATCTAGGCACCCCAATGTTAAAAGCAAAATTGCTCCGAAGAAAATCTGTCAGAAAAAATATATAATGCGATTTTCTACTCTGTTTTGGAGTATATACACCAACTAAATATGCTCTCTCATGTAAAATACCAAAATTCTAAATTTACGGAAATTGAAATAAATCTAAATAATATCTAGGCGCCAGAAAGTTAAAGAAAAATGTCTCGGGATATAGTCTGTTAGGAAAAATATACAATGCCTTATTCTACTCTGTTTTGGTGTATATACACCAACTCCGTATGCTCTCTCATGTAAAATACAGGAATACTATATTTAAGCGAATCTAAAATATCGATATATTATCTAGGCAACCCAATGTTAAAAGCAAAATTGCTATAAATATAATCTGTCCGAAAAAAATACAATGCCCTTTTCTACTCTGTTTTGTAGTATATACACCAAGTCCATATGCTCTCTCATGTAAAATCAGAAATTCTATATTTAGGCGAATTGAAAACAATCTAAATAATATCTAGGTGCCCCAAAGTTAAAAGAAAATGGCTCTGAATATAATGTGTTAGAAAAAATATACAATGAATTATTCTATTCTGTTTTGGAGAATATACACCAACTCTGTATGCTCTCTCATGTAAAATACAGAAATTCTCTATTTAAGCGAATCGAAAAAAATCTAAATATTATCTAGGAACCCCAATGTTAAAATCAAAATTGCTCTGAATATAATCTGACTGACAAAATGTACAATGTCCTTGTCTAATCTGTTTTGGAGTGTATACACCAACTCAATATGCTCTCCCATGTAAAATACCGAAATTCTTATTTTATGCAAATCAAAAAAATCTAAATAATATCTAGGCACCCCAATGATAAAAACAAAATTGCTCTGAATATAATCAGTCAGAAAAAATATACAATGTTCTATTCTACTCTGTTTTGGGGTATATAAAACAACTCCATATGCTCTCTCATATAAAATACAGAAATTCTATATTTAAGCGAATAGAAAAAAATCTATATATTATCTAGGCACCCTAATGTTGAAAGAAAAATTGCTCTGAATAAAATCTGCCAGAAAAAATATACAATGCCCTATTCTATTCTATTTTGTAATATATACACCAAATCCATATGCTCTGTTATGTAAAATACAAAAATAGTAATTTTAGCAGAATCGAAAAAATCTACATATTATCTAGGCACCCCAATGTTAAAAACAAACATGCTCTGAATATAATCAGTCAGAAAAAATATACAATGCCTTATTCTTCTCTGTTTTGGAGTATGTACACCAACTGAATATGCTCTCTCATGTAAAATACCGAAATATTAATTTTACGCGAATCGAAAAAAATCTGAATAATACCAAGGTGACCCAAAGGTAAAAGAAAATGGGTCTGAATATAGTCTGTTAGAAAAAATATACAATGCCTTATTCTACTCTGTTTTGGAGTATATACACCAGTTCAGTATGCTCTCTCATGTAAAATACAAAAATTCTATATTTAAGTGAATCGAAAAAAATATAAATATTATCTAGGCACCCCAATGATAAAAGCAAAATGGCTCTGAATATAGTCCGTCAGAAAAAACATACAATACCCTGTTCTACACTGTTTAGGAGTATATACACGAACCCCATATGCTCTCTCATGTAAAATACCAAAATTCTATATTTAAGCGAATAGAAAAAATCTAAATACAATCAAGGCACCACAATGTTAACAGCAAAATTGCTCTGAATATAATCTCTCAGATAAAATATACAATGCCCTTTTCTAATCTGTTTTGGCTTATATACTCCAACTCGATATGCACTCTCACGTAAAATACCGAAATTCTAATTTTACGTGAATGGAAAAAAATCTAAATAATATATAGGCGCCACAAAGTTAAAATAAAATGGCTCTGAATATAGTCTGTTAAAAAAAATATACAATGCCCTATTCTACTCTGTTTTGGAGTATATACACCAACTCAGTATGCTCTCTAATGTAAAATATCGAAATTCAAATTTTAAGTGAATAAAAAAATCTAAATATTATCTAGGCACCCCAATGTTAAAATCAAATTTGCTCTGAATATAGTCTGTCAGAAAAAATATACAATGCCCTATTCTACTTTGTTTAGGAGTATATACACCAACTCAGTATGCTCTCTCTTGTGAAATAGAGAAATTCTAATTTTATGTGAATCAAAAAAAATTTAAATATTATCTAGGCACCCCAATGTATAAGTAAAATTTCTCTGAATATCATCTGTCAGAAAAAATATACAATGGCCTTTTCTACTCTGTTTTGGTGTATATACATCAACTCAATATGCTCTCTCGAGGAAAATACAGAAATTATAATTTCACGTGAATCGAAAAAAAAACTAAATAATATCTAGGCGCCCCAAAGTTAAACGAAAATGCCTCTGAATATAGTCTGTTAGAAAAAATATAAAATGCCTTATTCTAATTTGTTTTGGAGTCCATACACCAACTCAATATGCTTTCTCATGTAAAATACCGAAAGTGTAATTTTAGGCGAATCAAAAAAGATCTAAATAATATCTAGGCACCCCAAAGTTAAAAGAAAATGGCTGTGAATATAGTCTGTTATAAAAAATATACAATTCTTTATTCTGCTCAGTTTTGAAGTATATACACCAACTCCATATGCTCTCTCTAGTAAAATACAGAAATTCTATATTTAAGCGAATCGTAAAAAATCTAAATACTATCTAGGACACCCAATGTTAAAAGCAAAATTTCTCTGAATATAATCTGTCAGAAAAAATATACAATGCCCTTTACTACACTGTTTTGCAGTATATACACCAACTCAATATGCTGTCTCATGTAAAATACCGAAATTCTAATTTACGCGAATCAAAAAAAATCTAAATAATATCTAGGTGACCCAAAGTTAAAAGAAAATGGCTCTGAATATAGTCTGTTAGAAAAATATACAATGCCTGATTCTACTCTGTTTTGGAGTATATACAATAACTCCATATGCTCAATCACGTAAAAAACAGAAATTCTATATTAAAGCGAATCGAAAAAAATCTAAATATTATCTAGGCACCCCAATGTTAACAACAAAATTGCTCTGAATATAATCTGTCAGAGAAAATATACAATGCCCATTTCCACTCTGTTTTGTAATATATACACGAACTCAATATGTTCTATCATGAAAAATACCGAAATTATAATTTTACCAGAATCGAAAAACCAAAATTTATCTAGGCGCCCCAATGTTGAAAACAAAATTTCTCTGAATATAATCTGTCTGAAAAAATATACAATGCCCTATTCTACTCTGTAGTGGAGTATATACACCAACTCAGTATGCTCTCTCATGTCAAATAGCGAAATTCTCATTTTAGGTGAATCGAAAAAAATTTAAATATTAATTAGGCACTTCAGTGTTAAAAACAAAATTGCTCTGAATATAATCTGTTAGAATAAATATACAATGCCCTATTCTACTCTGTTTTAAATTATATACACCAACTGAGTATGCTCTCTCATGTAAAATACCGAAATTCTAATTTCACGTGAATCGAAAAAATTCTAAATATTATCTCGGCACCCCAAAGTTAAAAGAAAATGCCTCTGAATATAGTCGGTTAGAAAAAATATACAATGCCATTTTCTACTCTGTTTTGTAATATATATATCAACTCAAAATACTCTCTCATGTGAAATACAGAAATTCTAATTTTACCCAAATAAAAAAAATCTAAATATAATCTAGGCATTCCTATGTGAAAAACAAAATTTTGTTGAATATAATCTGTCAGAAAAAATATAGAATGCCCTATTCTACTCTGTTTTGGAGTATATAAACCAACTCCATATGCTCTCTCATGTAAAATACAGAAATTCTATATTTAAACGAATCGAAAGAAATCTAAATATTATCTAGGCTTCCCAATGTTAAAAGCAAAATTGCTCTGAATATAATCTGTCAGAAGAAATATACAATGCCCTATTCTAAACCGTTTTGGAGTATATGCACCAACTCCATATGCTCTCTCATGTAAAATACAAAAATTCTGTATTTAAGCGAATGGAAAAAAATCTAAAATTTACCTAGGCACCCCGATGTTAAAAGCAAAATTGCTCCGAATATAATCTGTCAGAAAAAATATAAAATGCACTATTCTACTCTGTTTTGGAGTACATAAACCATCTCCATATGTTCTTTCATGTAAAATACAGACATTCTATATTTAAGCGAATCGAAAAAAATCTACATAATATCTAGGCACCCCAATGTTAAAAGCAAAATTACTCCGAATATATTCTGTCAGAAAAAATATACAATGCCCTTTTCTACTCTGTTTTAGAGTATATACACCAACTCAATATGCTCTCTCATGTAAAGTACCCAAATTCTAATTTTACACGAATCGAAATAAATCTAAATAAAATGTAGGCACTCCAAAGTTAAAAGAAAATGGCTCTGAATATAGTCAGTTATACAAAATATAGAATGCTTTATTCTACTCTAATTTGGAGTATATACACCAACTCAGTATGCTCTCTCATGCAAAATACCGAAATTTTAACTTACCGGAATCTAAAAAATCTAAATATTATCTAGGCACACCAATGTTAAAAACAAAATTGCTCTGAATATAAACTCTCAGAAAAAATATACAATAGCCAATTCTACTTTATTTTTGAGTATATACACCAACTGTACATGCTCTCTTCTGAAAATACAGAAATTTTATATTTAAGTGAATCAAAAAAAATCTAAATAATATCTAGGCTCCCCAAAGTTCAAAGAAAATGGCTCTGAATATAGTATGTTAGAAAAAATATACAATGCATTATTCTACTATGTTTTGGAGTATATACACCAACTCAGTATGCTCTCTCGTGTAAAATACAGAAATTCTAATTTTACCCGTATCGAAAAAATTTAAATATGATCAAGGCACCCCAATGTTAAAAACAAAATTGCTCTGAATATAAACTATCAGAAAAAATATACGATACCCTATTCTACTCTTTTTTTGAGTATATACACCAACTCTACATGCTCTCTCATGTAAAATACAGAAATTTTATATTTAAGTGAATCAAAAAATATCTAAATAATATCTAGGTTCCCCAAAGTTAAAAGAAAATGGCTCTGAATATAGTATGTTAGAAAATATATACAATGCCTTATTCTACTATGTTTTGGAGTATATACACCAACCCAGTGTGCTCTCTCGTGTAAAATACAAAAATTCTAATTTTACCCGAATCGAAAAATCTAAATATTATCAAGGCACCCCAATGTTAAAAAAAAAATTGCTCTGAATATAAACTCTCAGAAAAAATATAGAATGCCTTATTCTACTGTGTTTCTGAGTATATACACCAACTCTACATGCTCTCTCATATAAAATACAGAAATTCTATATTTAAGCAAATCTAAAAAAATATAAATATTATCTAGGCACCCCAATGTTAAAAACAAAATTGCTCTGAATATAATCTGTCAGAAAAAATATGCAATGCCCTTTTCTACTCTGTTTTGGAGTATATACACCAACCCAGTATGCTCTCTCATGTAAAATACCGAAATTCTAATTTTAAGTTAATCGAAAATAATCTAAATATTATCTAGGCACCCCAATGTTTAAAGCAAAATTTCTCTGAATATAATCTGTCTGACAAAATATACAATGTTCTTGTCTACTCTGTTTTGGAGTGTATACACCAACTCAATATGCTCTCTCATATAAAATACCGAAATTCTTAGTTTATGCAAATCGAAAAAAATCTAAATTATATCTAGGCACCCGAATGATAGAAACAAAATTGCTCTGAATATAATCTGTCAGAAAAAAATATACAATGCCCTATTCTACTTTGTTTTGGGGTATATAAAACAACTCCATATGCTCTCTCATATAAAATACAGAAATTCTATATCTAAGCGAATCGATAAAAATCTAAATATTATGTAGGCACCCCAATGTTAAAAGAAAAATGGCTCTGAATATTGTCTGTCAGAAAAAATATACAATGCCATTTTCTACTCTGTTTTGTAGGACATACATCAACTCAATATTCTCTCTCAGGTAAAATACAAAAATTTTAATTTTACCGGAATCGACAAAATCTAAATATAATCTAGGCACCCCTATGTGAAAAAGAAAATTGCGTTGAATATAATCTGTCGGAAAAAATATAGAATGTCCTATTCTACTCTGTTTTGAAGTATATACACCAACTCCATATGCTCTCTCATTTAAAATACAGAAATTCTATATTTAAGAAAATCGAAAGAAATCTAAATATTATCTAGGAACCCCAATGTTAAAAGCAAAATTGCTCTAAATATAATCTGTCAGAAAAAATATACCATGCCCTATTCGACTCTGTTTTGGAGTATATACACCAACTCAATATGCTCTCTCATGTAAAATACAAAAATTCTGTATTTAAGCGAATGGAAAAAAATCTAAAAATTATCTAGGCACCCCAATGTTAAAAGCAAAATTGCTCTAAATATAATCTGTCAGAAAAAATATACAATGCCTATTTCGACTCTGTTTTGTAGTATATACACCAAGTTAATATGCTCTCTCATGTAAAATACTGAAATTCTGATTTTACGCGAATCAAAAAAAATCTAAATAATATCTAGGTGCCCCAATGTTAAAAGAAAATGGCTCTGAATATAGTGTGTTAGAGAAAATATACAATGCCTTTTTCTACTCTGTTTCAGAGTATATACACCAACTCAGTATGCTCTCTCGTGTAAAATACAGAAATTCTAATTTTACCCGAATCGAAAAAATCTAAATATTATCTAGGCACCCCAATCTTAAAAACAAAATTGCTCTGAATATGGTCTGTCAGAAAAAATATACAATGCCCCTTTCTACTCTGTTTTGCAGTAAATACACCAACTCAATATGCTCTCTCATGTAAAATACCGAAATTCTAATTTTACGTGAATTGAAAAAAATTGAAATAATATCTAGGCTCCCCAAAGTTAAAAGAAAATGGTTCTGAATATAGTCTGTTGGAAAAAATATACAATGCCTTATTTTGCTCTGTTTTGGAGTCTATACACCAACTCAGTATACTCTCTCATGTAAAATATTGCAATTTTAATTTTACCCGAATTGAAAATATCTAAATATTATCCAGACACCCAAATGTTAAAATCAAAATTGCTCTAAATATAACGTCAGAAAAAATATACAATGCCTTATTCTACTCTGTTTTGGAGTATATACACCAACTGCATATGCTCTCTTATGTAAAACACAGAAATTCTATATTTAAGTGAATCGAAAAAAATCTAAATATAATCTAGGCACCCAAATGTTAAAGGCAAAATTGCTCTGAATATAATCTGTAAGAGAAAATATACAATGCCCTTTACTACTCTGTTTTGCAGTTTATACACCAAATCAATATGCGCTCTCATGTAAAATACAGAAATTCTAATTTTACCCGAATCGAAAAAATCTAAATATTATTTAGGCACCCCTATGTTAATAACAAAATTTCTCTGAATATAAAGTGTCAGAAAAAATATACAATGAACTATTCTACTCTGTTTTTCAGTATATACACCAACTCTACCTGCTCTCTCAGGTAAAATACAGAAATTCTATATTTAAGCGAATCGAAAAAAATCTAAATATTATCTAGGCACCCCAACGTTAAAAGCAAAATTGCTCTGAATATAATCACTCAGAAAAAATATAGAATGCCCTTTTCTACTCTGTTTTGGAGTATATACACCAACTCCATATGCTCTCTCATATAAAATACAGAAATTTTATATTTAAGCGAATCCAAAAATATCTAAATAATATCTAGGCACCCCAAAATTAAAAGAAAATGTCTCTGAATATAGTCTGTTAGAAAAAATATACAATGCCTTATTCTACTAAGTTTTGGAGTATATAAACCAACTAAGTATGCTCTCTCGTGTAAAATAGAGAAAATCTAATTTTACCCGAGTCGAAAAAATTTCATATTATCTAGGCACCCCAATGTTAAAAACAAAATTGCTCAGCATATAAACTGTCAGAAAAAGTTTACAATACCCTATTCTACTCTGTTTCTCAGTATATACACTAACTCAGTATACTCTCTCATGTAAAATATCGAAATTCTAATCTTACATGAAGCGAAAAACTCTAAATATTATCTACGCACCCCAATGTTAAAATCCAAATTGCTCTGAATATAATGTCAGAAAAAATATACAATGCCCTATTCTACTCTGTTTTGGAGTATATACACCAACTGCATATGCTCTCTCATGTAAAGCACAGAAATTCTATATTTAAGCAAATCGAAAAAAATCTAAATATTATCTAGGCACCCCAATATTGAAAGCAAAATTGCTCTGAAAATAATCTGTCAAAAAATATACAATTCTCTATTCTACTCTGTTTTGTAGTATATACACCACATCGATATACGCTCTCATGTAAAATACCGAAATTCTAAATTTACGTGAATCGAAAAAAATCTAAATATTATCTAGGCACGCCAATGTTAAAAGCAAAATGTCTCTGAATATAATCTGTCACAAAAAATACACAATGCCCTTTTCTACTCTGTTTTGGAGTATATACACAAACTCAGTTTGCTCTCTCATGTAAAATACAGAAATTGTAATTTTAGATGAATCGAAAAATAACTAAATATTATCTGGGCACCCCAATAATAAAAGCAAAATTCCTCTGAATATAATCTGTCAGAAAAAATATACAATGCGGGTTTCTACACTCTTTTGGAGTATATACACCAACTCCATATGCTCTCTCATATAAAATACAGAATTTCTATATTTAAGTGAATAGAAAAAATTTAAATATTATCTAGGCACCCCAATGTTAAAAACAAAATAGCTCTGAATATATTCTGTCAGAAAAAATATACAGTCCCGTATTGTACTTTGTTTTGGAGTATATACATCAACTCCATATGCTCTCTCAGGTAAAATGCAAAAATTCTATATTTAAGCAAATCGAAAAAAATTTAAATATTATCTAGGCATACCAATGTTAAAAACAAAATTGCTCTGAATATAATCTGTGAAAAAAATATACAATCCCGTATTCTACTCTCTTTTGGACGATATAAACGAACTCCATATTCTCTCTCATGTAAAATACAGAAATTCTATTTTTAACGAATCGAATGAAATCTAAATATAATCTAGGCACCCAAATGTTAAAAGGAAAATTGCTCTGAATATAATCTGTCAGAAAAAATATACAATGCCCTTTTCTACTCTGTTTTGGTGTATATACACCAAATCAATATGCTCTCTCATGTAAAATACAGAAATTCTAATTTTACCCGTATCGAAAAAATCTAAATATTATTTAGGCACCCCAATGTTAATAACAAAATTTCTCTGAATATAAAGTGTCAGAAAAAATATACCGAAATTGTAATTTTACACGAATCGATAAAAATCTACATAATATCTATGCACCCCAAAAATAAAAGAAAATGGCTCTGAATATAGTCTGTTAGAAAATATATACAATGCCTTATTCTACTCTGTTTTGGAGTATATAAACCAACTTAGTATGCGCTCTCGTGTAAAATACAGAAATTCTAATTTTTCCCGAATCGAAAAGATCTAAATATTATTTAGGCACCCCAATGTTAATAACAAAATTTCTCTGAATATAAAGTGTCAGAAAAAATATACAATACCTGATTCTACTCTGTTTTTGAGTATATACATCAACTTTACGTGCTCTCTCATGTAAACTACAGAAATTCTATATTTAAGCGAATCGAAAATCATCTAAATATTATCTAGACATGCCAATGTTAAAAGCAAAATTGCGCTGAATATAATCAGTCAGAAAAAATATAGAATGCTTTTTTCTACTCTGTTTTGAAGTATATACACCAAATCAATATGCTCTCTCATGTAAAATACCAAAATTCTAATTTTACGCGAATCAAAAAAAACCTAAATAATATCTAGGCGCGCCAAAATTAAAAGAAAATGGCTCTGAATATAGTCTGTTAGAGTAACTATACAATGTTTTATTCTACTCTCTTTTGGAGTATATACACCAACACAATATTCTCTCTCATGTAAAATACGGAATTTCTAATTTTACTTGAATTGAAAAAATCTAAATATTATCTAGGCACCACAATGTTAAAAGCAAAATTGCTCTGAATATAATCTGTCAGAAACAATATACAATGACTTATTCTACTCTGTTTTGGAGTATATACACCAACTCAGTATGCTCTCTCATGTAAAATGCAGAAATTATAATATTACCCGAATCGAAAAATTCTAAATATTATCTAGGCACCCCAATGTAAAAAACAAATTTGCTCTGAAAGTAATCTGTCAGAGAAAATATACAATGCCCTTCTTTACTCTGTTTTGGAGTATATACACCAACTCCATATGCTTTCTCATGTAAAATACAGAAATTCTATATTTAAGTCAATCGAAAAAAATCTAAATATAATCTAAGCACCCCAAAGTTAGAAACAAAATTGCTCTTAATATAATCTGTCAGAGAAAATATACAATGCTCTTCTTTACTCTGTTTTGGAGTATATACACCAACTCCATATGCTCTCTCATGTAAAATACAGAAATTCTATATTTAAGCGAATCTAAAAAAATCTAAAAATTATCTAGGCACCCCAATGTTAAAAACAAAAGGCTCTGAATATAATCTGTCCGAAGAAATATACAGTCGCCTATTCTACTCTGTTTTGGGGTATATACACCAACTCAATATGCTCTCTCATGTAAAATACCAAAATTCTAATTTTATGTGAATCAAAAAAAATCTAAATATTATCTAGGTATCCCAAAGTTAAAAGCAAAATTGCTCTGAATTTAATCTGTCATAAAAAATATACAATGCCCTTTACTACTCTGTTTTGCTGTACATACACCAACTCAATATGCTCTCTCATGTAAAATACCGAAATACTAATTTTACACTTATCGAAAAAAATCTAAATAATATCTAGGCGATCCAAAGTTAAATAAAAATAACTCTGAATATCGTCAGAGAGAGAAAATATACAATGCCTTATTCTACTATGTTTTGAAGTATATACAATAACTCAGTATGCTCTCTCGTGTGAAATACAGAAATCCTTATTTTACCCGAATCGAAAAAGTCTAAATATTATCAAGGCACCCCAATGTTAAAAGCAAAAGTGCTCTGAATATAATCTGTCAGAAAAAATATACAATGCCTTATTCTACTCTTTTGTAATATATACACCAACTCCATATGCTCTCCTATGTAAAATACAAAAATTGTAATTTTACCTGAATCGAAAATATCTAAATATTATCTAGGCACCCCAATGGTAAAAACAATATTGTTCTGAATATAATCTGTCAGAAAAAATATACAGTACCCTATTCTACTCTGTTTAGGAGTATATACAGCAACCCGTATGCTCTCTCATGTACAATACTAAAACTTATATTTAAGCAAATCGAAAAAATCTAAATGCAATCAAGGCACCAGAATGTTATAAGAAAAATTCCTCTGAATATAATCTATCAGAAAAAATATACAATACCCTTTTCTAATCTGTTTTGGCGTATATACACCAACTCAATATGCACTCTAATGTAAAATACAGAAATTCTAATTTTACGCGAATCGAAAAAAATCTAAATAATATCTAGGCGCCCCAAAGTTAAAAGAAAATGGCTCTGAATATATTCTGTTAGAAAAAATATACATTGCCTTATTCTACTCTGTACTGGAGTATATACACAAACCCAGTATGCTCTCTCACGTAAAATACAAAAATTCTAATTTGACCCGAATTGAAAAAATCTAAATATTATATAGGCACCCCAATGTTAAAAACAAAATTGCTCTGAATATGATCTGTCAGAACAAATATACAATGCCATATTCTACTCTTTTTGGAGTATATACACCAACTCTATATGCTCTGTCATTTTAAATACAGAAATTCTAATTTTACCAGAATCGAAAATATCTAAATATTATCTAGGCACCCCAATGTTAAAAACAAAATTGGTCTGAAGATAATCTGTCAGAAAAAATATACAATGTTCTATTCTACTCTATTTTGGAGTATATACACCCACGCAGTATGCTCTTTAAGTTAAAATACCAAAATTCTAATTTTATGCGAATCGTAAAAAATCTAAATAATTTCTAGGCGCCCCAAACTTACAAGGAAATGGCTCCGAATCCAGTCTTTTTGAAAAAATATACAATGCCTTGTTCTACTCTGTTTTAGAGTATATACACCAACTCAATATGCTCTCATGTAAAATGCAGAAATTATAATTTTACCCAAATCGAAAAAATCTGAATATTATCTAGGCAACCCAATGTTTAAAACAAAATTGCTCTGAATATAATCTGTAAAAAAAAATATACAATGCCCTATTCTACTCTGTTTTGGAGTATATACAACAACTCAGTATGCTCTCTCATGTAAAAATACCGAAATTTTAATTTTACGTGAATCAAAAAAATGTAAATATTATCTACACAACCGAATGTTAAAAACAAAATTGCTCTGAATATAAACTGCCAAAAATAATATACAATGCCCTATTCTACTTTGTTTTTGTGTATATGCACCAACTCAACGTGCTCTCTCATGTAAAATACAAAAATTCTGTATTTAAATGAATCGAAAAAAATCTAAATATTATCTAGGCACCCGCATGTTAAAAGCAAAATTTCTCTGAATATAATCTGTCAGAAAAAATATACAATGCTTTTTTCTACTCTGTTTTGGAGTATATAAACCAAATCAATATGCTCCCTCATGTAAAATACCGAAATTCTAATCTTACGCAAATCAAAAAAATTCTAAATAATATCTATGTGCTCCAAAGTTAAAAGAAAATGGCTCTGAATATAGTCTGTGAGAAAAAATATACAATGCCTTATTCTCCTCTGTTTTTGAGTATACACACCAACTCAATATGCTCTCTCATGTAAAATACCGAAATTCTAAATTTATGTGAACCAAAAAAAATCGAAATATTATGTTGGCACCCTAATGTTAAAAGCGAAATTGCTCTGAATATCATTTGTCAGAGAAAATATACAATGCCCTATTCTACTCTGTTTTGTAGTATATACACCATCTCAATTTGCTCTCTCATGTAAAATAAAGAAATTCTAATTTCACCAGAATCGAAAAAATCTAAATATTATCTAGACACCCTAATGTTAAAAACAAAATGGCTCTGAATATAATCTGTCAGAGAAAATACACAATGCCCTATTTTACTCTCTTTTGGAGTATATACACCAACTCAGTATGCTCTCTCAGATAAAATACCGAAATTCTAATTTTAGGTGAATCGAAAAAAATCTAAATATTATCTAGGCAATCCAATGTCAAAAGCAATATTGCACTTAATATAATCTGACAGAAAAAATATAAAATGCCCCTTTATACTCTCTTTTGTAGTATATACAAGACCTCAATATGCTCTCTCACGTAAAATACAGAAATTCGAAATTACGTGAATCGAAAAAAATCTAAATAATATCTAGGCGCCCAAAACTTAAAAGAAAATGGCTCTGAATATAGTCTGTTAGAAAAAATATACAATGCCTTATTCTTCTCTGTTTTAAAGTATATACACCAACTCAGTATGGTCTCTTATATAAAATACCGAAATTATAATATTACCGTAATCGAAAAAATCTAAATATTATCTAGGCACCCCAATGTTGAAAACAAAATTGCTCTGAATATAATGTGTCAGAAAAAATATACAATGCCCTATTCTACTCTGTTTTGGAGTATATACACCAACTTCATATGCTATCTCATGTAAAATACAGAAATTCTATATTTAGCGAATCGAAAATAATCTAAATATAATTTAGGCACCCCAATGTTTAAAACAAAACTGCTCTGAATATAATCTGTCAGAAAAAATATACAATGACCTATTCTACTCTGTTTTGGAGTATATACACCAACTCCATATGCTCTCTCATGTAAAATACAGAAATTCTAATTTTACCAGAATCGAAAAAAATCTAAATATTATCTAAGCAATCCAATGTTAAAAGCAATATTGCTCTTAATATAATCTGACAGAGAAAATATAAAATGCCCTCTTCTACTCTCTTTTGTAGTATATACAAGACCTCAATATGCTCTCTCACATAAAATAGAGAAATTCGAAATTAAATGAATCGAAAAAAATCTAAATAATATCTAGGTGCCCAAAACTTAAAAGAAAATGGCTCTGAATACAGTCTGTTACAAATAATACACAATGCCTTATTTTTCTCTGTTTTAAAGTATATACACCAACTCAGCATGTATGGTCTCTTATGTAAAATACCGAAATTATAATATTACCGTAATCGAAAAAAATCTAAATATTATCTAGGCACCCCAATGTTAAAAACAAAATTTCTCTGAATATAATCTGTCAGGAAAAATATACAATGCCCTATTCTACTCTGGTTTGGAGTATATACACCAATTTTATATGCTCTCTCATGTAAAATACAGAAATGCTATATTTAGCGAATCGAAAAAAATCTAAATATAATCTAGGCACTTCAATTGTTAAAAACAAAACTGCTCTGAATATAATCTGTCAGAAACAATATACAATGACCTATTCTACTATGTTTTGGAGTATATACACCAACTCAATATGCTCTAAAATGTAAAATACAGAAATTCTAATTTTACTCGAATCGAAAAAATCTAAATATTATCTAGGCAATCCAATGTTAAAAGCAATATTGCTCTGAATATAATCTGACAGAAAAAATATGAAATGCCCTTTTCTACTCTTTTTGTAGTATAAACAAGACCTCAATATGCTCTCTCACGTAAAATACAGAAATTTGGAATTACGTGAATCGAAAAAAATCTAAATAATATCTAGGCGCCCAAAAGTTAAAAGATAATGGCTCTGAATATATTCTGTTAGAAAAAATATACAATGCCTTATTCTTCTATGTTTTAAAGTATATACACCAACTCAGTTTTGTCTCTTATGTAAAATACTGAAATTATAATACTACTGTAATCGAAAAAATCTAAATATTATCTAGGAACACCAATGTTGAAAACAAAATTGCTCTGAATATAATCGGTCAGAAAAAATATACAATGCCGTATTCTACTCTGTTTTGGTGTAAATACACCAACGCAGTACGCTCTCTCATGTAAAATACAGAAATTCTAGTTTACCTGAATCGAAACAAATCTAAATATTATCTAGGTACCCGAAGTTTAAAAGCAAAATTGCTCTGAATATAATCTGTCAGAAATAATATACAATGCCCTTTTCTACTCTTTTTTGGAGTATATACACCAACTCAATATGCTCTCTCATGTAAAATACAGAAATTCTAATTTTACGTGAATCAAAAAAAAATGTAAATATTATCTAGGCACCCCAATGTTAAAAACAAAATTGCTGTGAATGTTTTCTGTCAGAAAAATTATACAATGCCCTATTCTACTCTGTTTCAAAATATGTACACCAACTCCATATGCTCTCTCATGTAAAATATAGAAATTCTAATTCTACCAGAATCGCAAAAATCTTAATATTATCTAGGCACTGCAATGTTAAAAGCAAAATTGCTCTGAATATAATCTGTCAGAAAAAATATACAATGCCCTCTTCTATTCTGTTTTGAAGTATAAACACCAACTCACTATGCTCTGTCATGTAAAATACAGAAATTCTAATTCTACCCAAATCGAAAAAAATCTAAATATTATCTAGGCACCCCAATGTTAAAAGCAAAATTGCTCTAATATAATCTGTCAGAAAAAATATACAATGCCCTTTTCAACTCTGTTTTGGAGTATATACACCAACTCAATATGCTCTCTCATGTAAAATACAGAAATTCTAATTTTAGGTGAATCAAAATAATCTAAATAATATCTAGGCGCCCCAAAGTTAAAAGAAAATGACTCTGAATATAGTCTGTAAGAAAAAATATACAATGCTTTATTCTACTCTGTTTTGGAGTACATACACCATCTCAGTATGCTCTCTCATGTAAAATACAGAAATTCTAAGTTTACGTGAATCGAAAAAAATCTAAATATTATCTAGGCATCCCAATGTTAAAAACAAAATTGGTCTGAATAAAATCTGTCAGAAAAAATATACAATGCTTTTTTCTACTCTGTTTTGTAGTATATACACCAACTCAATATGCTCACTCACGTAAAATACAGAAATTCAAATTTTAAACAAATCGAAAAAAATCTAAATAAAATCTAGACGCCCCAAAGATAAAACAAAATGGCTCTGAATATACTGTGTTAGAAAAAATATACATCGCCTTATTCTACTCTTTTTTGAAGTACATACACCAACTCTGTGTGCTCTCTCATGTAAAATACAGAAATTCTAATTTTACGTGAATCAAAAATAATCTAAATATTATATAGGAACCCCAATGTTAAAAACAAAATTCCTCTGAATATAATCTGTCAGATAAAATAAACCATGTCTAATTCTACTCTATTTTAAAGTACATACACCAACTCCATATGCTCTCTACTGTAAAATACAGAAATTTTATATTTAAGCGAATCGAAAAAAATCTAAATATTATCTAGGCACCCCAATGTTAAAAGAAAAATTGCTCTGAATATAATCTGTCAGAAAAAATACACAATGGCTTATTCTACTCTGTTTCGAAGTATATACACCAACTCAGTATGCTCTCTCATGTAAGATACAGAAATTCTAATTTTACGTGAATCGAAAAAACCTAAATATTACCTAGGCACCCAAATATTAAAAACAAAACTGTTCCGTATATTATCTGTCAGAGAAAATATACAATGCCCTATTCTACTCTGTTTTGTAGAATATACACCAACCCCATATGCTCTCTCATGTAAAACACCGAAATTCTAATTTTACGCAAATCGAAAAAAATCTAAATAATATCTAGGCACCCCAAAGTTAAAAGAAAATGCTTCTAAATATAGTCTGTTTAAAAAAATATACAATGCCTTATTCTACTCTGTTTTGGAGTATATACACCAACTCAGTATGCTCTCTCAAGTAAAATACAGAAATTCACATTTTACCCAATTCGAATAAATCTAAATATTTTCTAGGCACCCCAATGGTAAAAACAAAATTGCTCTGAATATAATCTGTCAGAAAAAATATACAATGCCCTATTCTCCTCTGTTTTGGAGTATATACACCAACTCCACATGCTCTCTCATATAAAATACAGAAATTCTATATTTAAGCGAATTGAAAAAAATATAATCTAGGCACCACTATGATAAAAGCAAAATTGCTCTGAATATTATTTCTCAGACAAAATATACAGTGCCCTTTTCTACTCTCTTTTGGCGTATATACACCAAATCAATATGCACTCTCATGTAAACTAATGAAATTCTAATTTTACGTGAATCGAAAAAAATCTAAATAATATCTAGACGCCACCAATTTAAAAGAAAATGGCTCTGAATATAGTCTGTTAAAAATATATACAACGCCCTATTCTACTCTGTTTTGGAGTATATACACCAACTCAGTATGCTCTCTCATGTAAAATACCGAAATTTTAATTTTACGTGAATCCAAAAAATCTAAATATTATCTAGGCACCCCAATGTTAAAAGCAAAATTGCTCTGAATATAATCTGTCTGAAAAAATTTACAATGCCCTTTTCTACTCTGTTTGGGAGTATCTACACCAACTCAATATGCTCTCTCATGTAAAATACCGAAATTCTAATTTTACGCGAATCAAAAAAAATCTAAATAATATCTAGGCACCCCAAAGTTAAAAGAAAATGGCTCTGAATATAGTCTGTTAGGAAAAATATACAATGCCTAATTCTACTCTGTATTGGAGTATATACACAAACTCAGTATGCTCTCTCATGTAAAATACCGAAATTTTAAATTTACGTGAATGAAAAAAAATCCAAATAATATCTAGGGACCCCAATGTTAAAAACTAAATTGCTCTGAATATAATCTGTCAGATAAAATAAACAATGCCCTATTCTACTGTGTTTTGGAGTATATGCATTAAATCCATATGCTCTCTCATTTAAAATACAGAAATTCTATATTAAAGTGAATCGAAAAAAATCTAAATATTATCTAGGCACCCCAATGTTAAAAGCAAAATTGCTGTGAATATAATCATTCAGAAAAAATATACAATGCCTTATTCTACTCTGTTTTGGAGTATATACACCAACTGAGTATGCTCTCTCATATAAAATACCGAAATTCTAATTTTACAAAAATCAAAAAAAATCTAAATATTACCTAGGCACCCGAATGTTAAAAGCAAAATTTCTCTGAATATAATCTGTCAGAAATAATTTACAATGCCCTTTTCTACTCTGTTTTGGAGGATCTACACCAACTCTATAGGCTCTCTCATGTAAAATAGCGTAAATCTATTTTTACGCGAATCGAAAATTCTAAAAAATATCTAGATGCCTCACAGTTAAAAGAAAATGGCTCTGAATATAGTCTGTTAGAAAAAAAATACAATGCCCTTTACTACTCTGTTTTGCAGTATATACACCAACTCAATATGCTCTCTCATGTAAAATACCGAAATTCTAATTTACGCGAATAAAAAAAAAATCTAAATAATATCTAGAAGACCCAAAGTTAAAAGAAAATGTCTCTGAATATAGTCCGTTAGAAAAATATACAATGCCTTTTACTACTCTGTTTTGGAGTATATAAATTAACTCCATATGCTCAATCATGTAAAATACAGAAATTCTATATTAAAGCAAATCGAAAAAAATCTAAATATTATCTAGGCACCCCAATGTTAACAACAAAATTGCTCTAAAGATAATCTGTCAGAGAAAATATACAATGCCCTTTTCTACTCTGTTTTCTAATATATACATGAACTCAATATGCTGTCTCATGAAAAATACAGAAATTCTAATTTTAAAAGAATCGAAAAACCGAAATTTATCTAGGCACTCCAATGTTGAAAACAAAATTGCTCTGAATATAATCTGTTGGAAAAGATATACCCTGCCCTATTCTACTCTGTTGTGGAGTATATATACCAACTCAGTATGCTCTCTCATGTCAAATACCGAAATTCTCATTTTAGGTGAATCGAAAAAAATCTAAATATTATTTAGAAACCCAAATGAAAAAACAAAATTGGTCTGAATATAATCTGTTAGAAGAAATATACAATGCCCTATTCTACTCTGTTTTGGAGTATATACACCAACTCAGTATGCTCTCTCATGTAAAATACCAAAATTCAAATTTTACGTGAATCGAAAAAATTCTAAATATTATCAAGGCACCCCAATGTTAAAAGAAAAATTGCCCTGAATATAATCTGTCATAAAAAATATACAATGCCCTTTTCTACTCTGTTTTGGAGTATATACACGAGCTCAATATGCTCTCTCATGTAAAATACTGAAATTCTAATTTTACATGAATTGAAAAAAATCTAAATAATATCTAGGCACCACAAAGTTAAAAGAAAAGGGCTCTAGATATAGAATGTCAGAAAAAATATACAATGCCTTATTCTACTCTGTTTTGGAGTATATACACCATCTCCATATGCTCTCTCATGTAAAATACCGAAATTCTACTTTTACCTGAATCGAAAATATCTAAATACTATCTTGACACCCCAATGTTAAAAACAAAATTGCACTGAACATAATCTGTCAGAAAAAATATACAATGCCTTATTCTACTCTGTTTTGGAGTACATACACCAACTCCATATGCTCTCTCATGTAAAATACAGAAACTCTATATTTAAGAAAATAGAAAAAATCTAAATATTATCTAGGCAACCCAATGTATAAAGGATAATTTCTCTGAATATAATCTTTCAGAAAAAATATACAATGCCCTTTACTACTCTGTTTTGCAGTATATACACCAACTCAATATGCTCTCTAATGTAAAATACAGAAATTCTAATTTTACGCGAATCGAAAAAAATCTAAATGATATCTTGGCACCCCAAAGTTAAAAGAAAATGATTCTGAAAATAGTCTGCTATAAATAATATACAATATATTATTCTACTCTGTTTTGGAATATATACATCAACTCAGTATGGTCTCTGATGTAAAATAACGAAATTTTAATTTTACGTGAATCAAAGAAAATCTAAATATTATCGAGGCACCGGAACGTTAACAGTACAGTTGCTCTGAATATAATGTGTCATAAAAAATATACAATGCCCTTTTCTACTCTGGTTGGATTAGATACACAACCCAATATGCTCTCTCATGTAAAATAAAGCAATTCTAATTTTACGCAAATAAAAAATCTAAATATTATCTCGGCACCCCAATGTTAAAAGCAAATTTGCTCTGAATATAGTCTGTCAGAAAAAATATACAATGCCCTTTTCTACTGTGTTTTGGAGTATACACATCAACTCAATCTGCTCTCTTATGTAAAATACCGAAATTCTAATTTTATGCGAATCGAAAAAAATCTAAATAATATCTAGGCTCCCCAAAGTTAAAAGAAAATATCTCTGAATATAGTCTGTTAGAAAAAAATATACATTGCCTTATTCTACTCTGTATTGGAGTATATAAACAAACTCAGTATGCTCTCTCATGTAAAATTCAGAAATTCTAATTTTACGTGAATCGAAAAAAATCTAAATATTATCTAGGCACCCCAATGCGAAAAACAAAATTGCTCTGCATATAATCTGTCATAAAATATATACAATGCCCTATTCTACTCTGTTTAGGAGTATATACACCAACTCAGTATGCTCTCTCTTGTGAAATACACAAATTCTAATTTTACGTGAATCGAAAAAAATTTAAATATTTTTTAGGCACCCCAATGTTAAAAGCCAATTTGCTCTGAATATTATCTGTCAGAAGAAATATACAATGCCCTTTTCTACTCTGTTTTCGCGTATATACACCAACTCAATATGCTCTCTCATGGAAAATATGGAAATTATAATTTCACACGAATCGAAAGAAATCTAAATAATATCTAGGCGCCAGAAAGTTAAACGAAAATGCCTCTGAATATAGTCTGTTAGACAAAATATAAAATGCCTTATTCTACTTTGTTTTGGAGTCTATACACCAACTCAGTATTCTCTCTGATGTAAAATACTAAAATTCTAATTTTACGTGAAACGAAAAAAATCTAAATAATATCTAGGCACCCCAATGTTCAAAACAAAATTGCTCTGAATTTAGTCTGTCAGAAAAAATAAACAATGCCTTATTCTACTCTGTTTTGGAGTATATGCACCAACTCCATATGCTCTCTCATGTAAAATACAGAAATTCTATATTTAAGCGAATCGAATAAAATCTAAATATTATCTAGGCTCCCCAATATTATAAGCAAAATTGCTCTGTATATAATCTGTCAGAGAAAATATACAATGCCCTTTTCTTCTCGGTTTTGGAGTATATACACCAACTCAATATGCTCTCTCATGTAAAATACGAAGATTCTAATTTTTCGCAAATTGAAAGAAATCTAAATAATATCTAGGCGCTCCTAAGTTTAAAGGAAATGGCTCTGAATATAGTCTGTTAGGAAAAATATACAATACTTTATTCTACTTTTTTTTTGAGTGTATACACCAACTTAGTTTGCTCTCTCATATAAAATAGAGAAATTCTAATGTTACCCAAATCGAAAGAATCTAAATATTATCTAGGGACTCCAATGTTAAAAACAAAATTTCCCTGAATATCATCTGTCAGACAAAATATACAATGCTTTATTCTACTCTGTTTTGGAGTATAAACACCAACTCCATATGCTCTCTTTTGTAAAATATAGACATTCTATATTTAAACGAATCCATAAAAATCTAAATATTATCTTTGCACCCCAATTTTAAAATCAAAATTGCTCTGAATATAATCTGTCAGAAAAAATAAACAATGCCTTATTCTACTCTGTTTTGGAGTATGTACACCAACTCAATATGCTCTCTCATGTAAAATACGGAAATTCTAATTTTACATGAATCAACGAAAATATAAATATTATCTAGGCACACAAATGTTAAAAGCAAAATTTCTCTGAATATAATCTGTCAGAAAATATATATGCTCTCTCATGTAAAATACCGAAATTCTAATTTTACATAAATCGAAAGATATCTAAATAATATATAGGCGCCCCAAAGCTAAAAGAAAATGGCTCTGAATATAATCTGTTAGAGAAAGTATACAATGCTCTATTCTACTCTCTTTTGGAGTTTATACACCAACTCAGTATGCTCTCTCGTGTAAAATACCGAAATTCTAATTTTACGAGAATCAAAAATATGTAAATATTATGTAGGCACCCCAATGTTAAAACAAAATTGCTCTGAATATAATCTGTTAGAAAAATATACAATGCCCTATTTTACTCTGTTTTGTAGTATAGACACCAACTTCATATACTCTCTCATGTAAAATACAGAAATTCTATATTTATGCGAATCAAAAAAAATCTAAATATAATCTAAGGACCCCAATGTTAATAGCAAAATTGCTCTGAATATAGTCTGTCAGAAAAAATACACAATGCCTTATTCTACTCTGTTTTTGAGTATATACACCAACTCAGTGTGCTCTGTCATTTAAAATACCGAAATTCTATTTTTACGTGAATCAAAAAAAATCTAAATATTATCTAGGCAACCCAATAATAAAACCAAAATTGCTCGGAAAATAATCTGTCAGAAAAAATATACAATGCCCTTTTCCACTCTTTTTTGGAGCATATACACCAACTCAATATGCTCTCTCGTGTAAAATAACAAAATTCTAATTTTATGAGAATGAAAAAAAATCTAAATAGTATCTAGGCGCCCCAAAGTTAAAAGAAAATGGCTCTGAATATAGTCTGTTAGGAAAAATATACAATGCCTTATTCAGCTGTGTATTGGAGTATATGCAACAACTCCATATGCTCTCTCACTTAAAATACAGAAATTCTAAATTTAAGCGAATCGAAAAAAATCTAAATATTATCTAGGCACACCAATGTTAAAAGCAAAATTGCTCTGAATATAATCTCTCAGAAAAAATATACAATGCCCTATTCTATTCTGTTTTGGAGTATATACACCAACTCAGTATGCTCTCTCGTGTAAAATACAAAAATTCTATATTTAAGAGAATCGAAAAAAATCTAAATATTATCTAGTCACCCCAATGTTATAAGCAAAATTGCTCTGAATATAATCTGTCAGAAAAAATATACGATGCCCTTTTCTTCTTTGTTTTGGAGTATATACACCAACTCAATATGCACTCTCATTTAAAATACCGAAATTCTAATTTTACGTGAATCGAAAAAAATCTAAATAGTATCTAGGCGCCCCAGAGTTAAAAGAAAATGGCTCTGTATATAGTCTATTAGAAAAAATATACAATGCCCTTTCTACTCTCTTGTGGAGTATATACACCAACTCAGTATGCTCTCTCATGTAAAATACTGAAATTCAAATTTTACGTGAATAAAAAAATTTAAATTTTATCTAGGCACCCCAATGTAAACAACAAATTTGCACTGAATATAGTCTGTCATAAAAATTATACAATGCCCTTTTCTACTCTGTTTTTGAGTATATACACAATCTCCATATGCTTTCTCTAGTAAAATACCGTAAATCTATATTTAACCGAATCGAAAAAAATCTAAATACTATCTAGGCAACCCAATGTTAAAAGCAAAATTTCTCTGAATATAGTCTGTCATTAAAAATATACAATGCCCTTTACTACTCTGTTTTGCAGTATATACACCAACTCAATATGCTCTCTCATGTAAAATACCGAAATTCTAATTTACGCGAATAGAAATAAATCTAAATAATATCTAGGCGACCCAAAGTTAAAAGAAAATGCCACTGAATATAGTCCGTTAGAAAAATATACAATGCCTTATTCTATTCTATTTTGGAGTATATAAATTAACTCCATATGCTCAATCATGTAAAATACAGAAATTCAATATTAAAGCAAATCGAAAAAAATATAAATATTATCTAGGCACCCCAAGGTTAACAACAAAATTGCTCTGAATATAATCTGTCAGAGACAATATACAATGCCCTTTTCTACTCTGTTTTGTAATATATACACGAACTCAATATGCTCTCTCATGAAAAATACAGAAATTCTAATTTAACCAGAATCGAAAAACCAAAATTTATCTAGGCACCCCAATGTTGAAAACAAAATTGCTCTGAATATAATCTGTTGGAAAAAATGTACCCTGCCCTATTCTACTCTGTTTTGGAGTATATATACCAACTCAGTTTGCTCTCTCATGTCAAATACCGAAATACTCATTTTAGGTGAATCGAAAAAAATCTAAATATTATTTAGGCACCCCAATGGAAAAAACAAAATGGCTCTGAATATAATATGTTAGAGTAAATATACAATGCCCTTTTCTACTCTGTTTTGGAGTATATACACCAACTCAGTATGCTCTCTCATGTAAAATACCAAAATTCAAATTTTACACGAATCGAAAAAATTCTAAATATTATCTAGGCACCCCAATGTTAAAAGAAAAATTTCCCTGAATATAATCTTTCATAAAAAATATACAATGCCCTTTTCTACTCTGTTTTGGAGTATATACACGAGCTCAATATGCTCTCTTATGTAAAATACTGAAATTCTAATTTTACGTGAATCGAAAAAAATCTAAATAATATCTAGGCACCACAAAGTTAAAAGAAAATGGCTCTAAATATAGTCGGTCAGAAAAAACATACAATGCCTTATTCTACTCTGTTATGGAGTACATACACCAACACCATATGCTCTCTCATGTAAAATACGGAAATTCTAATTTTACCTGAATAGAAAAAATCTAAATATTATCGTGACACCCCAATGTTAAAAACAATATTGCACTGAATATAATCTGTCAGAAAAAATATACAATGCCTTATTCTACTTTGTTTTGGAGTACATACACCAACTCCATATTCTCTCTCATGAAAATAAAGAAATTCTATATTTAAGCGAATCGAAAAAATCTAAATATTATCTAGGTACCCCAATGTTAAAAGAAAAATTGCTCTGAATATAACCTGTCAGAAAAAATATACAATGGCTTATTCTAATCTGTTTTGGAGTATATACACCAACTCAGTATGCTCTCTCATGTAAGATACAGAAATTCGAATTTTACGGGAATCGAAAAAATCTAAGTAATATCTAGGTGCCCCAAAGTTAAAAGAAAATTCCTCTGAATATAGTCTGTTAGAAAAAATATACAATGCCTTATTCTACTCTGTTTTGGAGTATATACACCAACTCAATATGCTCTCTCATATAAAATAGAGAAATTCTAATTTTACCCTATTTGAAAAAATGTAAATATTTTCTAGGCACCCCAATGTTAAAAACAAAATTGGTCTGAATATAATCTGTCAGAGAAAATATACAATGCCCTTTTCTACTGTTTTGTAATATATACACGAACTCAATATGCTCACTCATGAAAAATACAAAAATTCTAATTTAACCAGAATCGAAAAACCAAAATTTATCTAGACACCCCATTGTTGAAAACAAAATTGCTCGGAATATAATCTGTTGGAAAAAATGTACCCTGCACTATTCTACTCTGTTTTGGAGTATATATACCAACTCAGTATGCTCTCTCATGTCAAATAACAAAATATTCATTTTAGGTGATTCGAAAAAAATCTAAATATTATTTAGGCACCCCAATGGGAAAAACAAAATTGCTCTGAATATAATCTGTTAGAATAAATATACAATGCCCTATTCTACTCTCTATTGGAGTATATACACAAACTCAGTATGCTCTCTCATGTAAAATGCCAAAATTCTAATTTTACGTGAATCGAAAAAATTCTAAATATTAGCTAGGCACCCCAATGTTAACAGCAAAATTGCTCTGAATATAATCTGTCATAAAAAATGTACTATGCCCTTTTCTACTCTGTTTTGGGGTATACACACGAGCTCAATATGCTCTCTCCTGTAAAATACTGAAACTCTAATTTTACGCGAATCGAAAAAAATCTAAATAATATCTAGGCACCACAAAGTTAAAAGAAAATGGCTCTAAATATAGTTTGTTAAAAAAAATATGCAATGCCTTTTTCTACTCTGTTTTGGAGTATATACACCAACTCCATATGCTCTCTCATGTAAAATACCAAAATTCTAATTTTACGTGAATCAAAAAAATCTAAATATTATCTTGACACCCCAATGTAAAAACAAAATTGCACTGAATATAATTTGTCAGAAAAAATATACAATGCCTTATTCTACTCTGTTTTGTAGTACATACATCAACTCCATATGCTCTCTTATGTAAAATACAGAAATTCAATATTTAAGTGAATCGAAAAACTCTAAATATTATCTAGGCACCCCAATGTTAAAAGCAAAATTGCTCTGAATATAATCTGTCAGAAAAAATATACAATGGCTTATTCTACTCTGTTTTGGAGTATATACACCAACTCATTATGCTCTCTCATGTAAGATGAAGAAATTCTAATTTTACTTGAATCGAAAAAATCTAAATATTACCTAGGCACCCAAATGTTAAAAACAAAATTACTCTGTATATAATCTGTCAGAGAAAATATACAATGCCCTATTCTACTATGTTTTTGAGTATATACACCAACCCCATATGCTCTCTCATGTAAAATACCGAAATTCTAATTTTACACGAATCGAAAAAAATCTAAATAATATCTAGGTGCCCCAAAGTTAAAAGAAAATGCCTCTGAATATAGTCTGTTAGAAAAAATATACAATGCCTTATTCTATTCTGTTTTGGAGTATATACACCAACTCAGTATGCTCTCTCATGTAAAATACAGAAATTCTAATTTTACCCAATTCGAATAAATCTAAATATTTTTTAGGCACCGCTATGTTAAAAACAAAATTGGTCTGAATAAAATCTGTCAGAAAAAAAATACAATGCCCTATTCTCCTGTGTTTTGGAGTATATAAACCACCTCAATATGCTCTCTCATTTAAATACCAAAATTGTATATTTAAGCGAATTGAAAAAAATATAAATATAATCTAGACACCACTATGTTAAAAACAAAATTGCACTGAATATAATCTCTCAGACAAAATATACAATGCCCTTTTCTTTTCTCTTTTGGCCTATATACACCAACTCAATATGCACTCTCATGTAAAATACCGAAATTCTAATTTTACGTAAATCGAAAAAAATCTAAATAATATATAGGCGCCACAAAGTTAAATGAAAATGGCTCTGAATATAGTCTGTTAAAATAATATACAATACCCTATTCTACTCTATTTTGGAGTATATATACCAACTCAGTATGCTCTCTTATGTAAAATACAGAAATTCTAATTTTACCTGAATCGAAAAAATATAAATATTATCTAGGCACCCCAATATTAAAATCAAAATTGCTCTGAATATAATCTGTCAGAAAAAATATACAATACCCTATTCTACTCTGTTTAGTATATACACCAACGCCATATGATCTCTTATGTAAAATACCAAAATTCTATATTTAACCGAATCGAAAATATCTAAATGCAATCTAGGCACCACAATGTTAAAAGAAAAATTGCTCTGAATATAATCTCTCAAAAACAATATACATTGCCCTTTTCTAATTTGTTTTGGCGTATATACACCAACTCAATATGCACTCGCGTGGAAAATACGGAAATTATAATTTCACACGAATCAAAAACAATCTAAATAATATCTAGGCACCCCAAAGTTAAATGTAAATGCCTCTGAATATAGTCTGTTAGAAAAAATATAAAATGCCTTATTCTACTTTGTTTTGGAGTCTACAAACCAACTCAGTATTCTCTCTGATGTAAAATACCAAAATTCTAATTTTACGTGAATCGAAAAAAATCTAAATAATATCAAGTCACCCCAATGTTAAAAACAGAATTGCTCTGAATATAGTCTGTCAGAAAAGATAAACAATGCCCTCTTGGACTCTGTTTTGAAGTATATGCACCAACTCCATATGCTCTCTCATGTAAAATACAGAAATTCTATATTTTAGCGAATCGAAAAAAATCTAAATATTATCTAGGCACCCAAATATTATAAGCAAAATTGCTCTGTATATAATCTGTCAGAGAAAATATACAATGCCCTTTTTTACTCTGTTTTGGAGTATATACACAAACTCAATATGCTCTCTCATGTAAAATACGGAAATTCTAATTTTACGCGAATTGAAAAAAATCTAAATAATATCTAGGTGCCCCAAAGTTAAAAGGAAATGGCTCTGAATATAGTCTGTTAGAAAAAATACACAATACCTTATTCTACTCTGTTTTTGAGTATATACACAAACTCAGTTTGCTCTCTCATATAAAATAGAGAAATTCTAATTTTACCCAAATCGAAAGAATCTAAATATTATCTAGTCACCCCAATGTTAAAAACAAAATTGCTATGAATATAATCTGTCAGACAAAATATACAATGCCCTATTCTACTCTGTTTTGGGGTATATACACCAACTCCATATGCTCTCTCATGTAAAATACAGACATTTTATATTTAAGTGAATCGAAAAAAATGTAAATATTATCTAGGCACCCAAATATTATAAGAAAAATTGCTCTGTATATAATCTGTCAGAGAAAATATAAAATGCCTTATTCTACTCCGTTTTGGAGTATGTACACCAACTAAATATGCTCTCTCATGTAAAATACCGAAATTCTAATTTTACGTGAATCAACGAAAATCTAAATATTATCTAGGCATCCGAATGTTAAAAGCAAAATTTCTCTGAATATAATCTGTCAGAAAATATATACAATGCACTTTTCTACTCGGTTTTGGAGTATATACACAAACTCAATATGCTCTCTGCTTTAAAATACCGAAATTCTAATTTTACGTGAATCGAAAAAAATCTAAATAATATCTGGGCGCCCCAAAGCTAAAAGAAAATGGCTCTGAATATATTCTGTTAGAGAAAATATACAATGCCCTATTCTACTCTCTTTTGGAGTTTATTCACCAACTCTGGATGCTCTCTCGTGTAAAATACCGAAATGCTAATTTTACGAGAATCAAAAAAAATCTAAATATTATGTAGGCACCCCAATGTTAAAACAAAATTGCTCTGAATATAATCTGTCAGAAAAATATAGAATGCCCTATTCTACTCTGTTTTGTAGTATAGACACCAACTTCATATGCTCTCTTATGTAAAAAACAGAAATTCTATATTTATGCGAATTAAAAAAATTCTAAATATAATCTAGGGACCCCAATGTTAATAGCAAAATTACTCTGATTATAATCTGTCAGAAACAATATACAATGCCTTATTCTACTCTGTTTTTGAGTATATCCACCAACTCAGTGTTCTCTCTCATGTAAAATACCGAAACTCTAATTTTACGTGAATCAAAAAAAATGTAAATGTTATCTAGGTATTCCAATTTTAAAAGAAAATGGCTCTGAATATAGTGTGTTTTTAAAAATATACAATGCCTTTTTCTACTCTGTTTTGGAGTATATACACCAACTCAGTATGCTCTCTCATGTAAAATACCGAAATTCTAATTTTACCTGAATCGAAAAAAGCTAAATATTATCTAGGTACTCCAATGTTAAAAACAAAAATGCTCTGTATATAATCTGTCAGTAAAATATACAATGCTTTTTTCTACTCTGTTTTAAAGTATATAAACCAACTTAATATGCTCTCTCATGTAAAATACAGAAATTCTATATTTAAACGAATTGAAATAATCTAAATATTATCTAGGCCCACCAATGTTAAAAACAAAATTGCTCTGAATATAATCTGTCAGAAAAAATATACAATGCCCTATTCCATTTTGTTTTGGAGTATATACACCAACTCCAAATGCTCTCTCATGTAAAATTCAGAAATTCTATATTTAATCGATTCGAAAAAAATCTAAATATAATCTAGGCACCCCAATGTTAAAAGGAAAATTGCTCTAAATATAATCTCTCAGAAAAAATATTCAATGCCTTTTTCTACTCTGTTTTGTAGTATATACACAAACCCAATGTGCTCTTTCATGTAAAATACAGAAATTATAATTATACCCGAATCAAAAAAAATCTAAATATTACCTAGGCACCCCAATGTTAAAAACAAAATTTCTCTGAATATTATTTGTCAGAAAAAATATACAATGCCCTATTCTACTCTTTTTAGGAGTATATACACCAACTCAGTATGCTCTCCCTTGTGAAATACAGAAATTCTAATTTTACGTGAATCGAAAAAAATTTAAATATTATCTAGGCACCCCAATGTTAAAAGCAAAATTTCTCTGAATATAGTCTGTCAGAAAAAAATATACAATGCCCTTTTCCACTTTGTTTTGGAGTATATACACCAACTCAATGTGCTCTCTTATGTAAAATACCGAAATTCTTATTTTACGGGAATCGAAAAAAATCTAAATAGTATCTAGGCGTCCCAATGTCAAAAGAAAATGGCTCTGACTAGAGTATGTTAGAGAAAACATACAATGCCTTATTCTACTATGTTTTGGAGTATATACACCAACTGAGTGGGCTCTCTATTGTAAAATAGAGAAATTCTAATTTTACCCGAATTGAGAAAATCTAAATATTATCTAGGCACCCCAATGTTAAAAACAAAATTTCTCTGAATGTAATTTGTCCGAAAAAATATACAATGCCCTATTCTACTCTTTTTTGGAGTATATACACCAACTTTATATGCTCTCTCATGTAAAACACAGAAATTCTATATTTAAGCGAATTGAAAAAAATCTAAATATTATCTAGGCACCCCAATGTAAAAATCAAAATTGCTCTAAATATAAACTGTCAGAAAAATATACAATGCCCTATTCGACTCTGTTTTGGAGTATATACAACAAATCCATATGCTCTCTCACGTAAAATACAGAAATTCTATATTTAAGCTAATCGAAATATATCTAAATATTATCTTGGCATGCTAATGTTAAAATATAAATTTCTCTGAATATAAACTGTCAGAAAAAATATACAATGCCCTATTCAAGTATTTTTTGGAGCATATAAACCTACTCCATATGCTCTCTCATGTAAAATACAGAAATTCTATATTTAAGGGAATCGAAAATAATCTAAATATTATCTAGTCACCCCAATGTTAAAAGCAAAATTTCTCTGAATTTAATATGTCAGAAAAAATATACAATACCCTTTTCCACTTTGTTTTGGAGTATATACACCAACTCAATATGCTCTGTCTTGTAAAATACCAAAATTCTAATTTTACGCGAATCGAGAAAAATCTAAATAATATCTAGGCGACCCAACGTTAAAAGAAAATGGCTCTGAATATAGTATGTTAGAAAAAAATACAATGCCTTATTCTACTCTGTTTTGGAGTATATACATCAACTCAGTATGCTCTCTCATATAAAATAACGAAACTCAAATTTTACCCGAATTGAAGAACTATAAATAATATATAGGCGCCGCAAAGTTTAAAGAAAACGGCTCTAAATATAGTCTGTTAGAGAAAAGATACAGTGCCTTATTCTACTCTGTTTTGGAGTATATACACCAACTCACTATGCTCTCTCATGTAAAATACCAAAATTCTAATTTTACCCGAATCGAAAAAATCTAAATATTATCTTGGCACCCCAATGTTTGAAACAAAATAGCTCGGAATATAGTCTGTCAGAAAAAATATACAATGCCCTATTCTACTCTGTTTTGGAGTATATACACCAACTTCATATGCTCTCAAATAACAAATACGTAAATTCCATCTTTAAGCTAATCGAAATCAATCTAAATATTATCTACGCATCCCTATGTTAAAAGCAAAATTGCTCTGAATATAATCTATCAGAAAAAATATAAAATTCCCTTTTCCATTCTTTTTTGGTGTATATTCACAAACTCAATATGCTCTCTAATAGAAAATACATAAATTCTGTATTTAAGCGAATCAAAAAATATCTAAATACTATCTAGGCATCCCTATGTTAATAGCAAAATTTCACTGAATATAATCTGTCAGAAGAAATATCCAATGCCGTTTTCTACTCTGTTTTGGAGTATATACAAAAACTCAATATGCTCTCTCATGTAAAACACGAAAATATAAATTTTACATGAAGAAAAAAATCTAAATATTATCTAGGCACACCAATGTTAAAAAGAAATTTGCTCTGAATATAGTCAGAAAAAATATAAAATGCCCTTTTCTACTCTGTTTTGGAGTATATACACAAACTCAGTATGCTCTCTCATGTAAAATACAGAAATTCTAATTTTACGTGAATCGAAAAAAATCTAAATATTATCTAGGCACCCCAATGTTAAAAACAAAATTGCTCTGAATATAATCTGTCAGAAGAAATATACAATGCCCTATTCTACTCGGTTTAGGAGTATATACACAAACTCAGTATGCTCTCTCATGTAAAATACAGAAATTCTATATTTAAACGAATCGAAAAAAATTTAAATATTATCTAGTCACCCCAATGTTAAAAGCAAAATTGCTCTTAATATCATCTGTCAGAAAAAATATGCAATGCCCTTTTCTACTCTGTTTTGGTGTATATACACCAACACAATGTGCTCTCTTGTGGAAAATATGGAAATTATAATTTCACGCTAATCAAAAAAAATCTAAATAATATCTAGGCGCCACAAAGTTAAACGAAAATGCCTCTGAATATAGTCTGTTAGAAAAAATATAAAATGCCTTATTCTACTTTGTTTTGGAGTCTATACACCAACTCAGTATTCTCTCTGTTGTAAAATACTGAAATTCTAATTTTACATGAATCGAAAAAAATCTAAATAATATCTAGGCACCCCAATGTTCAAAACAAAATTGCTCTGAATATAGTATGTCAGAAAAAATAAACAGTGCCCTATTCTACTGTGTTTTGGAATATATGCACCAACTCCATATGCTCTCTCATGTAAAATACAGAAATTCTATATTTAAGCGAATCGAAAAAAATCTAAATATTATCTAGGCACCCCAATATTTTAAGCAAAATTGCTCTGTATATAATCTGTCAGAGAAAATATACAATGCCCTTTTCTACTCTGTTTTGGAGTATATACACCAACTCAATATGCTCTCTCATGTAAAATACGGAAATTCTAATTTTAGGCGAATCGAAAAAAATCTAAATAATATCTAGGTGCCTCAAAGTTAAAAGGAAATGGCTCTGAATATAGTCTGTTAGAAAAAATACAATACCTTATTCTACTCTGTTTTTGAGTATATACACCAACTCAGTTTGCTCTCTCATGTAAAATAGAGAAATTCTAATTTTACCGAAATCGAAAGAATCTAAATATAATCTAGGCACCCCAATGTTATAAACAAAATTGCTCTGAATATAATCTGTCAGAAAAAATATACAACGCCCAATTCTACTCTTTCTTGGAGTATATACACACACTCCATATGCTCTCTTTTGTAAAATGCAGACATTCTATATTTAAACGAATTGAAAAAAATCTAAATATTATCTAGGCACACCAATGTTAGAAGCAAAATTCCTCTGAATATAATATGTCAGAAAAAATATACAATGCCTTATTCTACTCTGTTTTGAAGTATATACACCAACTCAATAGGCTCTCCCATGTAAAATACCGAAATTCTAATTTTACGTGAATCCAAAAAAATCTAAATAATATTTAGGAGCCCCAAAGCTGAAAGAAAACGGCTCTGAATGTAGTCTGTTAGAGAAAATATACAGTGACCTATTCTACTCTCTTTTGGACTTTATACACAAACTCAGAATGCTCTCTCGTGTAAAATACCGAAATTCTAATTTTACGTGAATCAAAAAAAATCTAAATATTATCTAGGCACCCCAATGTTAAAAGCAAAATTGCTCTGAATATAATCTCTCAGAAAAAATATACAATGTTTTTTTCTACTCTGTTTTGGAGTATATACACCAACTCAATATGCTCTTTCATGTAAAATAAAAAAATTCTAATTATACGCGAATCGAAAAAAATCTAAATAATATCTAGGCACCCCAAAGTTAAAAGAAAATGGCTCTGAATATTGTCTGTTAGAAAATTATACAATGCCTTATTCTACTCTGTTTTGGAGTATATACATTAACTCCATATGCTCAATGATGTAAAATACAGAAATTCTATATTTAAGCGAATCGAAAAAAATCTAAATATTATCTAGGCACCCCAATGTTGAAAACAATATTTTTCTGGGTATAATCTCTCAGAGAAAATATACAATGCCCTCTTCTACTTTGTTTTTTAGTATATACACCAACTCAATATGCTCTTTCATGCAAAATACAAAAACTCTATTTTACCCGAATCAAAAATATCTAAATATTATCAAGGCACCCCAATGTTAAAAACAAAACTACTCTGAATATAATCTTTCAGAAAAAATATAAAATGACCTATTCTACTCTGTTTTAGAGTATATACACCAACTCAGTATGCTCTCTCATGTAAAATACAGAAATTCTAATTTTACTCGAATTGAAAAAATATAAATATTATGTAGGTACCCCAATGTTAAAAACAGAATTGCTCTGAATATAATCTGTCAGAATAAATATACAATGCCCTATTCTACTTTATTTTGGAGTATATACACCAACTCCATATGCTCTCTCATGTAAAATACAGAAATTCTAATTTTACCCGAATCGAAGAATTCTAAATATTATCTAGGCAACCCAATGTTAAAAACAAAATTGCTCTGAATAGAATCTTTCAGAAAAAATATACAATGCCCTATTCTACTCTGTTTAGGAGTATATACACCAACTTAGTTTGCTTTATCATGTAAAATACCGAAATTCTAATTTTACGTGAATCGAAAAAAATCTAAATATTATCTAGGCACCGGAATGTTAAAAGCATAATTGCTCTTAATACAATGTGTCAGAAAAAATATACAATGCCCTTCTCCACTTTCTTTTGTAGTATATACAGCAACTCAATATGCTCTGTCATGTAAAATACCGAAATTATAATTTTACGCGAATCGACAAAAATCTAAATAAAATCTATATGCCCCAAAGATAAAAGAAAATGGCTCTGAATATAGTCTGCTATCAAAAATATACAAAGCCTTATTGTACTTTGTTTTGGAGTATATACGCCAACTAAGTATGCTCTCTCATATAAAATACCGAAATTCAAAATCTACGTGAATCGAAAAAAATCTAAATGTTATCTAGGCTCCCCAATGTTAAAAGCAAAATGGCTCTGAATATTATCTGTCATAAAAAATATACAATGCCCTTTCCTACTCTTTTAGAAGTATCTACACCAACTCAATATGCTCTCTAACGTAAAATATTTAAATTCTAATTTTACGCGAATCGAAAAAAATCTAAAGAATATCTAGGCGCCCCAAAGTTAATAGAAAATGGCTCTGAATATAGCCTTTTAAAAAAAATATACAACGCCTTATTCTACTCTGTTTTGGATTATATACACCAACTCAGTATGCTCTCTCATGTAAAATAACGAAATTCAAATTTTACCCAAATCGAAAAACTCTAAATAATATATAGGCGCCCCAAAGTTTAAGAAAAACGGCTCTGAATATAGTCTGTTAGAAAAAATATACAATGCCTTATTCTACTCTGTTTTGGAGTATGTACACCAACTCAATATGCTCTCTAATAGGAAATACATAAATTCTATATTTAAGCGAATCGAAAAAAATCTAAATACTATCTAGGCATCCCTATGTTAAAAGCAAAATTTCTCTGAATATAATCTGTCAGAAAAAATATACAATGCCCTTTTCAACTCTCTTTTGGTGTATATACACCAACTCAATATGCTCTCTCATGTAAAATACCGAAATTCTAATTTTACGCAAATCGAAAAAAATCTAAATCATATCTACGTGCCCCAAAGTTAAAAGAAAATGGCTCTGAATATAGTCTGTAAGGAAAAATATACAATACCTTATTCCACTCTGTTTTATTGTATATACAACAACTCAGTATGCTCCCTAATATAAAATACCGAAATTTTAAATTTACGCGAATCAAAAAAAATGTAAATAACATCTAGGCGCCCCAAAGTTAAAAGAAAATGGCTCTGAATATAGTCTGTCAGAAAAAATATACAATGCCTTATTCTACTCTGTTTTGGAGTATATTCACCAACTCAGTATGCTCTCTCATGTAAAATGTAGAAATTCTAATTTTACACGAAACAAAAAAATCTAGAAATTATCTAGGCACCCCAACGTTAAAAACAAAATTTCTCTGAATATAATCTGTCAGAAAAAATATACAATGCCCTATTCTACTTTGTTTTGGAGTATATACACCAACTCCATATGCTCTCTCATGTAAAATACAGAAATTCTGTATTTGAGTGAATCGAAAAAAACTCAACACTATCTAGGCACCCCAATGTTAAAAGCAAAATTTCTCTGAATATCATCTGTCAGAAAAAAATATAAAATGCCCTTTTCTACTCTGTTTTGTAGTATATACACCAACACTATATGCTTTCTCATGTAAATTACCGAAATTGTAATTTTACGCGAATTGAAAAATATGTAAATAATATCTAGGCACCCCAAAGTTAAAAGAAAATATCTCTGAATATAGCCTGCTATAAAAAATATACAATTCCTTATTCTACTCTGTTTTGGAGTATATACACCAACTCACTATGCTCTCTGATGTAAAATACCGAAATTCTAATTTTACGTGAATCGAAAAAATTCTAAATGCAATCTAGGCACCACAATGTTAAAATCAAAATTGCTCTGAATATAATCTCTCAGAAAAAATATACAATGCCCTTTTCTAATCTGTTTTGGCTTATATACACCAACTCAATATGCACTCTCATGTAAAATATCGAAATTCTAATTTTACGTGAATCGAAAATAATCTAAATAATATATAGGTGCCACAAAGTTAAAATAAAATGGCTCTGAATATAGTCTGTTAGAGAAAATATACAATGCCCTATTCTACTCTGTTTTGGAGTATATACACCAACTCAGTATCCTCTCTCATGTAAAAACCGAAATACTAATTTTACGTGAATCGAAAAAAATCTAAATATTTTCCAGGCACCACAATGTTAAAAGCAAAATTCCTCTGAATATAATCTGTCATAAAAAATATACAATGCCCTTTTCTACTCTGTTTTTGTGTATATACACCAACTCAATATGCTCTCTCATGTAAAATAGCGTAATTCTATTTTTACGTGAATCGAAAATTCTAAATAATATCTAGGCACCTCAAAGTTAAAAGAAAATGGCGGGGAGGGGACTCAAGATGGCGCTGTGAGAAGAACCCAGGATTGGAGCCCGCGTTGAATCCGCAAACGGTGAGTCAGTGCTGCATTTCCAGACTGATCTTTGTTGCCCACAGAACGGGGAAACTCCCAAGTATAAAAAGACACAGGACGCCAGGCAGTAGGTCTGCCTGGCGAAGCCGGCAGCCAGGGCGGCGGCGGCCGGCGCTACCCAGCAATCCCTACAGCGCGTGCTTGTCCGGGTGCCTTGTTGAACTGGCAACCTGAGACTTGATAGGGCTGGACTTGAGACTGAACGAGACTTGCACAGTAGCCCAGCCCAGGGGATTGCAGGGACAGATCGTTTGGGATACCCAGTGGGACGAACAAAACCGCGATTTCAAACTATCTTAAGCAGATGGCCTGAGACGCTCTGTGGGGAGGGGCATCCACCACTACCGAGGCAACCCGCCCCAACTGAGATACACGCCCACTGCTGACGCAGCCAGCCGTTGTTGAGGCAACCCGCCCAAACTGAGATATACGCCCACTGCTGACGCAGCCAGCCGTTGCTGAGGCAACACGCTACGAAGAAGAGACACTGACGCAGGGCGTGGCGGATACCACAGCAGAGCCTGCAGGAACAGGGCGAATCACACAACAGCAGGGCGGATCAAGGCAACCAAACAGTGGCTAGTCTGCCTTCTAGCTGGACAGGACACCTCATCGAACATCCAAAAATAAAGCCCAAACCCCTCAACACAGAGCATTTGAGAAAAGAAAAAAAAAGGGTTTTTTAATGAGCTCTGTTGCAGCAGAATCAAACATAGCAGCCTAACAGCACTGAAGGAACAACAGAGTGCACAGCTCAGCAATTAAACCCCTATAAAGTACAAACTGTCTCCTCTAGCAGCTCCCTGACCCCTCTATATCCAAAAGACTGATATTAGGCAGGCATCATCCTGGGACAAAGATAGCAGAAAAAGAAACTGGTAGCATCCCTCGCTGTGCCACAGGTGCTAGAGGTACACCCCAGACAAGCAAGGTCTGGAGCAGACCTAAGCAGTCGTACAGCAAAGGGGCTAGACTGGTAGAAGGAAAACCAAGCAACAGAAATACTTCATCATCAACATTCTGGGTGTCCACTCAGAGACGCAACCGAAAAATCAGCAACTACGCAGACGACCAGAGGACAAATCCACAAAGATGGGAAGAAACCAGCACAAAAAGGAGGAAAACACCCGAAACCAGAACACCTCGCCTCCTAGAAAGGACCAAAGCTCCTCACCAGCAAGGGAACAAAGCTGGATGGAGAATGACTGTGACGAAATGACAGAATTAGACTTCAGAAGATGGATAATGAGAAACTTTTGTGAGCTAAAAGATCATGTATTAAATCAATGCATAAAAACTAAGAACCTTGAAAAAAGATTCGAGGAAATGATAACAAGAATGGATAACTTAGAGAGGAATACGAATAAATTAAAGGAGCTGAAGAACACAATATGAGAACTTCACGAAGCAAACACAAGTTTCAATAGCCGAACTGACCAAGCAGAAGAAAGAATATCTGAAGTCGAAGACCAACTCAATGAAATAAAACGAGAAACCAAGATCAGAGAAAAAAGCACAAAAAGGAATGAACAAAGTCTCCAAGAAATGTGGGACTATGTGAAAAGACCTAACCTACGTTTGATAGGTGTACCAGAAGGGGACGAAGAGAATGAATCCAAGCTGGAAAATACTCTTCAGGACATCATCCAGGAAGATTTCCCCCACCTAGCAAGACAAGCCAACACTCAATTGCAGGAAATACAGAGAACACCACAAAGATATTCCGCAAAAAGGGCAACCCCAAGCCACATAATCGTCAGATTCAACAGGGTTGAAATAAAGGAGAGAATAATAAGGGCAGCCAGAGAGAAACGTCGGGTCACCCACAAAGGGAAGCCCATCAGACTCACAGCAGATCTCTCGGCAGAAACACTACAAGCCAGAAGAGAGTGGGGGCCAATATTCAACATTCTTATAGAAAAGAACTTTCAACCCAGAATTTCATATCCAGCCAAACTGAGCTTCAGAAGTGAAGGAAAAATAAAATCCTTTGCGAACAAGCAAGTACTCAGAGATTTTGTCACCACCAGGCCTGCTTTACAAAAGCTCCTAAAAGAGGCACTACACATAGAAAGGATCAACCAGTACCAGCCATTCCAAAATCACACTGAATGCTAAAGAGCTTCAAGATAATGAAGAATCTATAACAACTAACAGGCAAAACAGCCACTTAGCATCAAAATGGCAGTATCAAATTCACACATAACAATATTAACCCTAAATGTAAATGAACTAAATGCACCAATCAAAAGACACAGACTGGCAAATTGGATAAAAATCCAAAACCCATCAGTGTGCTGTATCCAGGAAACCCATCTCAAAGGCAAGGATACACAAAGGCTCAAAACAAAGGGATGGAGGAAGATTTACCAAGCTAATGGAAAGCAAAAAGAAAGCAGGAGTTGCAATTCTCATCTCTGATAAAATAGACTTTAAAGCAACAAAGATCAAAAGAGACAAAGAAGGCCATTACATAATGGTAAAAGGATCAATACAACAAGAAGAGCTAACGATCCTAAACACATATGGACCCAATGCAGGAGCACCCAGATACATAAGGCAAGTTCTTAATGACTTACATAAAGGACTTAGACTCCCACACAGTAATAGTGGGAGACTTTAACACTCCACTGTCAATACTAGACAGATCAACCAGACAGAAAATCAACAAGGATATCCAGGGCTTGAACTCAGACCTGGAGCAAGCAAACCTGATAGATATTTACAGAACTCTCCACGCCAAATACACAGAATATACATTCTTCTCAGCACCACATCACACCTACTCTAAAATTGACCACATAATTGGAAGTAAAGCACTGCTCAACAAATGCAAAACAACTGAAATCATAACAAACAGCCTCTCAGACCATAGTGCAATCAAGTTAAAACTCAGAATTCAGAAACCGACCCAGAACTGCACAGCTTCATGGAAACTGAACAACTGGCTCTTGAATGTTGACTGGGTAAACAACGAAATGAAGGCAGAAATAAAGAAGTTCTTCGAAACCAATGAGAACGAAGACACAACGTGCCAGAACCTCTGGGACACATTTAAAGCAGTCTCTAGAGGAAAGTATATAGCAATAAGTGCCCATATGAGGAGAATGGAGAGATCCAAAATTGACACCCTATCGTCAAAATTGAAAGAGCTAGAGGAGCAAGATCAAAAAAACTCAAAACCCAGCAGAAGACAAGAAATAACTAAGATCAGAGCTGAGCTGAAGGAGATTGAGACACGAAAAACCCTTCAAAAAATCAATAAATCCAAGAGCTGGTTTTTTGAAAAGATCAACAAAATAGACAGACCACTAGCCAGATTGATTAAAAAGGAAAGAGAGAACAACCAAATAGATGCAATAAAAAATGATAAAGGGGAAATCACCACAGATTCCACAGAAATTCAAACCATCATCAGAGAATATTACAAACAACTCTATGCGCATAAACTAGTAAACCTGGAAGAAATGGATAAATTCCTGGACTCCTGTGTCCTCCCAAGCCTAAACCAGGAGGAAGCTGAAACTATGAATAGACCAATAACAAGGTCTGAAGTTGAGGCAGCAATTATCAGCCTACCACACAAAAAAGCCCAGGTCCAGACGGGTTCACAGCCGAATTCTACCAGACACACAAGGAGGAGCTGGTACCATTCCTTCTAAAACTATTTCAAACAATCCAAAAAGAGGGAATCCTTCCCAAATCATTTTATGAGACCAACATCATCCTCATACCAAAACCCGGTAGAGACCCAATGAGAAAAGAACACTTCAGGCCAATATCCATGATGAACATAGATGCAAAAATCTTCAATAAAATATTGGCAAGCCGATTGCAACAGCAAATCAAAAAACTTATTCATCATGATCAAGTAGGATTCATCCCAGGGATGCAAGGCTGGTTCAACATACGCAAGTCTATCAACGTAATTCACCACATAAACAGAACCAAAAACAAAAACCACATGATTATCTCAATCGACGCAGAGAAGGCATTTGACAAAATTCAACAGCCCTTTATGCTAAAAACCCTCAATAAACACGGTATCGATGGAATGTATCTCAAAGTAGTAAAAGCTATTTATGACAAACCAACAGCCAATATCATACTGAATGGGCAAAAACTGGAAGCATTCCCTTTGAAATCTGGCACTAGACAAGGATGCCCTCTCTCACCACTCCTATTCAATATAGTACTGGAAGTTCTAGCCAGAGCAATCAGGCAAGAAAAATAAATAAAGGGTATTCAAATAGGAAAGGTGGAAGCCAAATTGTCTCTATTTGCAGATGACATGATAGTATACCTAGAAGACCCCATTGCCTCAGCCCAAAAATTCCTGAAACTGATAAGCAACTTCAGCAAAGTCTCAGGATATAAAATCAATGTGCAAAAATCACAAGCATTCGTCTACACCAACAACAGACTTAAAGAAAGCCAAATCAAGAGCGAACTGCCATTCGCAATTGCTACAAAAAGAATAAAATACCTTGGAATACAACTCACAAGGAACGTAAGAGACCTCTACAAGGAGAACTACAAACCACTGCTCAACGAAATCAGAGAGGACACAAACAGATGGAGAAACATTCCATGTTCATCGTTAGGAAGAATTAATATCGTGAAAATGGCTATACTGCCCAAAGTAATTTACAGAATCAACGCTATCCCCATCAAGCTACCACTGATTTTCTTCACAGAACTGGAAAAAACCACCATGAACTTCATATGGAACCAAAAGAGAGCCCGCATAGCCAAGTCAATTCTAAGCAAAAAGAACACAGCAGGGGGCATCACACCACCGGATTTCAAACTATACTACAAGGCTACAGTAATCAAAACACCATGGTACTAGTACCAAAACAGAGATATAGACCAATGGAACAAAACAGAGGCACTGGAGGCAACACAACATACATAAAACTATACAATCTTTGATAAACCTGACAAAAACAAGCAATGGGGAAAGAATCCCATGTTTAACAAATGGTGTTGGGAAAACTGGCTAGCCATGTGCAGAAAGCAGAAACTGGACCCCTTCCTGACACCTTACACTAAAATTAACTCCAGATGGATTAAAGACTTAAACATAAGGCCTGGTAACATAAAAACCCTAGAAGGAAATCTAGGCAAAACCATCCAGGACATAGGAGTAGGCAAGGACTTCATGAGCAAAACACCAAAAGCATTGGCAACAAAAGCCAAAATAGACAAATGGGACCTAATGAAACTCCACAGCTTCTGCACGGCAAAAGAAACAGTCACTAGAGTGGATCGGCAACCAACAGAATGGGAAAAAATTTTCGCAGTCTACCCATCTGACAAAGGGCTGATATCCGGAATTTACAAAGAACTCAAACAGATTTACAGGAAAAAAACAAACAAGCCCATTCAAAAGTGGGCAAAGGATATGAACAGACACTTTACAAAAGAAGACATATATGAGGCCAACAATCATATGAAAAAATGCTCATCGTCACTGGTCATCAGAGAGATGCAAATCAAAACCACATTGAGATACCATCTCACCCCAGTTAGAAAGGCGATCATTAAAAAATATAAAGACAACAGATGCTGGAGAGGATGTGGAGAAAAAGGTACACTTCTACACTGTTGGTGGGAGTGTAAATTAGTTCAACCATTGTGGAAGACAGTGTGGCGATTCCTCAAGGCCTTAGAAATAGAAATTTCATTTGACCCAGCAATCCCATTACTGGGTATATATCCAAAAGACTATAAATCGTTCTACTATAAGGACACATGTACACGAATGTTCATTGCAGCACTGTTTACAATAGCAAAGACCTGGAATCAACCCAAATGCCCATTGATAATAGACTGGATTGGAAAAATGTGGCACATATACACCATGGAATATTATGCAGCAATCAGAAATGATGAGTTTGTGTCGTTTGTACGGACATGGATGAATCTGGAGAACGTCATCCTCAGCAAACTGACACAAAAACAGAAAATGAAACACCGCATATTCTCACTCATAGGTGGGTGATGAAAAATGAGAACACATGGACACAGAAAGGGGAGGACTAAACACTGGGGTCTACTGGGGAAAAAAGGGGAGGGCCAGTGGGAGGGGGAGGTGGGGAGGGATAGCCTGGGGAGAAATGCCAAATGTGGGTGAAGGGGAGAAGAAAAGCCAAGCACACTGCCATGTGTGTACCTACACAACTGTCTTGCATGATATGTTCATGTACCCCAAAACCTAAAATCCAATAAAAAATAAAAAAAAAATACAATGTTTTTTTCTACTCTGTTTTGGAGTATATACACCAACTCAATATGCTCTTTCAGGTAAAATACCGAAATTCTAATTTTAGGTGAATCGAAAAAAGTCCAAATAATATCTAGGCACCCCAAAGTTAAAAGAAAATGGCTCTGAATATAGTCTGCTAGAGAAAATATACAATGCCATATTCTACTCTGTGTTGGAGTATATAAACCAACTCAGTATGCTCTCTCACGTAAAATACATAAATTCAAATTTTACCTGAATTGAAAAAATATAAATATTATCTAGGTACCCCAATGTTAAAAATATAATTGCTCTGAATTTAATCTGTCATAAAAAATATACAATGCCCTTTTCTACTCTGTTTTGGAGTATATACACCAACTCCATTTGCTCTGTCATGTAAAATACAGAAATTCTATATTTAAGTGAATCGAAAAAAATCTAAATATTATCTAGGCACCCGAATGTTAAAATCAAAATTGCTCTGAATATAAACTGTCAGAAAAATATACAGTGCCCTATTCTACTCTTTTTTGGAGTATATACACCTACTCCATATGCTCTCTCATGTAAAATAGAGAAATTCTATATTTAAGTGAATCGAAAGAAATCTAAATATTATCTAGGCACCCAATGTTAAAAGAAAAATTTCTCTGAATATAATCTATCAGAAAAAATATACAATGCCCTTTTCCACTTAGTATTGGAGTATATACACCAACTCAATATGCTCAGTCATGTAAAATACCGAAATTCTAATTTTACGTGAATCAAAAAAAATCTAAATAATATCCAGGTGCCCTAAAGTTAAAAGAAAATGGCTCTGAATATAGTGTGTTGGAAAAAATATACAATGCCTTATTTTACTATCTCTTAAAGTATATAAACCAATTCAGTATGCTCTCTCATGTAAAATACAGAAATTGTAATTTTACGTGAATCGAAAAAAATCTAAATGTAATCTAGAAACCCCAATGTTAAAAGCAAAATTTCTCTGAATATAATCTGTCAGAAAAAATATACAATGCCCTTTTCTACTCTGTTTTGGAGTATACACACCAACTCAGTTAGCGCTCTCATGTAAAATACAGAAATTCTAATATTACCCGAATCGAAAAAATCTAAATATTCTGTAGGCACCCCAATGTTAAAAACAAAACTGCTCTGAATATAATCTGTCAGTTAAAATATACAATGCCCTATTCTACTTTTTTTTGGAGTATATACATTAACTTCATATGCTCTCTCATTTAAAATAGAGAAATTCTAATTTTACTCAAATCGAAAAAATCTAAATATTATCTAGGCACCCCAATGTTAAAACAAAATTACTCTGAATATAATCAGTCAGAAAAAATATACAATGCCCTATTCTACTCTGTTTTGGGGTATATACACAAACTGCATATGCTCTCTCAGGTAAAATACAGAAATTCTAATTTTACGCGAATCGAAAAAAATCTAAATACTATCGAGGCACCCCAAAGTTAAAATAAAATGGCTCTGAATATAGTCTGTTAGAAAAAATACACAATAGCTTATTCTAATGTGTTTTGGAGTATATACACGAACTCAGTATGCTCTCTCATGTAAAATAAAGAAATTCTAATTTTTCCAAAATCAAAAATATCTAAACATTATCTAGGCACCCCAATGTTAAAAACAAAATTTTTCTGAATATAATCTGTCATAAAAAATATACAATGCCATTTTCTACTCTGTATTGGAGTACATAAAACAACTGCATATGCTCTCTCATGTAAAATACAGAAATTCCGTATTTAAGCGAATCGAAAAAAATCTAAATATTATATAGGCACCCCAATGTTAAAAACAAAATTTCTCTGAATATAATCTGTCAGAAAAAATATACAATGCCCTTGTCAACTTTGTTTTGGAGTATATACACCAACTCAGTTAGCGCTCTCCAGTAAAATAGAGAAATTCTAATTTTACCCTAATCAAAAAAATCTAAATATTCTTTAGGCACCCCAATGTAAAAAACAGACCTGCTCTGAATATAATCTGTCAGAAAAAATATACAATGCCCTATTCTACGCTTTTTTGGAGTATATACACCAACTCTATATGCTCTCTCATGTAAAATACATAAATTCTAATTTTACTCGAATCAAAAAAATGTAATTAATATCTAGGAACCCCAATGTTAAAAACAAAGTGGCTCTGAATATAATTAGTGAAAAAAATATAAAATGCCCTATTCCTCTCTGCTTTGGAGTATATACAAAAACTCCATATGCTCTCTCATGTAAAATACAGAAATTCTATATTTAAGCATATCGAAGAAATTCTAACTATTATCTACGCACACCAATGTTAAAGCAAAATTGCTCTGAATATAATCTTTGAGAAATAATATAAAATGCCCTTTTCTACTCTGTTTTGGATTATATAAACCAACTCAATATGCTCTCTAAGGAAAAATACCGAAATTCAAATTTTACGCAAATCGAAAAAAATCTAAATAATATCTAGGCACCCCAAAGTAAAAAGAAAATGGCTCTGAATATAGTCTGTTAGGAAAAATATACAATGCCTAATTCTACTATGTTTTCGAGTATATACACCAACTCAGTATGCTCTCTCATGTAAAATACAGAAATTCTAATTTAACCCGAATCATAAATATCTCAATATTACCTAGGCACCCCAATGTTAAAAGCAAAATTGATCTGAATATAATCTGTCAGAAATAATATACAATGCCCTTTTCCGCTTTGTTTTGGAGTATATACAGAAACTCAATATGCTCTGTCATGTAAAATACCAAATTTCTAATTTTACGCGAATCGAAAAAAATCTAAATAATATCTAGGCGCCCCAAAGTTAAAAGAAAATGGCTCTGCATATAGTGTGTTAGAAAAAATACACAATGCCTTATTCTAATCTATTTTAAAGTATATACACTAACTCAGTATTCTCTCTCATATAAAATACCGAAATTCTAATTTTAACAAATCGAAAAAATCTAACTATTATCTATGCACCCAAATGTTAAAAAGAAAATTGCTCTGAATATAATCTCTCATAAAAATATGCAATGCCCTATTCTACCCTGTTTTGCAGTATATACACCAACTCCATATGCTCTCTTGTAAAATACAGAAATTCTATATTTAAGCGAATCGAAAAAATTCTAAATATTATGTAGGCTTCCCAATGTTAAAAGGAAAATTGCTCTGAATATAATCTGTCAGAGAAAATATACAATGCCTTTTTCTACTCTGTTTTGGAGTATATACACCAATTAAATATGCTCTCTCATATCAAATACCAAAATTCTAATTCTATGTGACTCGAAAAAATCTAAATAATATCTAGGCGCCCCTAAGGTAAAAAAAAAAGTCTCTGAATATAGTCTGTTAGAAAAAATATAAAATGCCTTATTCTACTCTGATTTCAAGTATATACACCAACTCTGTATGCTCTCTCATATAAAATAACAAAATTCTAATTTTCGGTGAATCGAAAAAAATCTAAATGTTATCTGGGCACCCCAATATTAAAAGCCTATATTGCTCTGGATATATTCTGTCAGAAGAAATATACAATGCCCTTTTCTAATCTGTTTTGGAGTATATACAACAACTCAATATGCTATCTCATGTAATATACCGAAATTCCAATTTTACGAGAATGAAAAAAATCTAAATAATATCTAGGTGCCCCAAAGTTAAAATAAAATGGCTCTGAATATAGTCTGTTAGAAAAAATATACAATGCCTTATTCTACTCTCTTTTGGAGTATATACACCAACACAGTTTGCGCTCCCATGTAAAATACAGAAATTCTAATTTTACCCGAATCGAAAAAATCTAAATAATATCTAGGCACCCCAATGTTAAAAGCAAAATTCCTCTGAATATAATCTGTCAGAAAAGTATACAATGCCCTTTTCTACTCTGTTTTGTAGTATATACCCACACTTAGTATGCTCTCTCATGGAAAATGAAGAAATTCTAATTTTACCCGAATTGAAATAATGTGAATATTATCTAGGCACCCCAATGTTAAAAATAAAATTGCTCTGAATATAATCTGTCAGAAAAAATATACAATGCCCTATTCTACTCTGTTTTTGAGTATATACACAAACTTCATATGCTCCCTCATGTAAAATACGGAAATTCTAAGTTTGCGTGAATCGAAAAAAATCTAAATATTATCTAGGCACCCCAATGTTAAAGCAAAATGATCTAAATATAATCTGTCATAGAAAATATACAATACTTCTTTCTACTTTTTTTTGTAGTATATACACCAACTCAATATGCTCTCTCATATAAAGAACCGAAATTCTAATTTTACGCGAATTGAAATAAATCTAAATAATATCTAGGTGCCCAAAAGTTAAAAGGAAATGGCTCTCAATATAGTCTGTTTGAAAAAATATACAATGCCTTATTCTACACTGTTTTGGAGTAAACACACCAACTCAGTATGCACTCTCATGTAAAATACGGAAATTCTAATTTTACGTGAATTGAAAAAAATTTAAATATTATCTAGGCACCCCAATTTTAAAAACAAAATTGCTCTGAATATAATATGTCAGAAAAATTATAGAATGCCCTATTCTACTCTGTTTTGGAGTATATAAACCAACACTTTATGCTCTCTCACATAAAATAAAGAAATTCAATATTTAAGCGAATCGAAAAGAATCTAAATATTATCTAGGCACCCCAATGTTAAAAGCAAAATAATATAAATATAATCTGCCATAAAAATATACAATGCTTCTTTCTACTCTTTTTCGTAGTATATACACCAACTCAATATGCTCTCTCATGTAAAATACATAAATTCTAATTTTAATAGAATAGAAAATATCTAAATATTATCTAGGCACCCCAATGTTAAAAAGAAAATTTCTCTGAATATAATCTGTCAGAAAAAATATACAATGCCTTATTCTACTCTGTTTTGGAGTATATACACCAACTCAGTATGCTCTCTCATGTAAAATACCAAAATTCAAATTTTATGTGAATCAAAATAAATCTAAATATTATCTAGGCATCCCAATGTTAAGAGCAAAATTGCTCTGAATATAATCTGTCAGAAAAAATATACAATGCTCTTTTCTACTCTCTTTTGTAGTTTATTCACCAACTCAGTATGCTCTCTCATGTAAAATACCAAAATTGTAATTTTACCCGAATCGAAAAAATCTAAATAATATCTAGGCACCCCAATGTTAAAAGCAAAATTCCTCTGAATATAATCTGTCAGAAAAGTATACAATGCCCTTTTCTACTCTGTTTTGTAGTATATACCCACACTTAGTATGCTCTCTCATGGAAAATGAAGAAATTCTAATTTTACCCGAATTGAAATAATGTGAATATTATCTAGGCACCCCAATGTTAAAAATAAAATTGCTCTGAATATAATCTGTCAGAAAATATATACAATGCCCTATTCTACTCTGTTTTTGAGTATATACACAAACTCCATATGCTCCCTCATGTAAAATACGGAAATTCTAAGTTTGCGTGAATCGAAAAAAATCTAAATATTATCTAGGCACCCCAATGTTAAAGCAAAATGATCTGAATATAATCTGTCATAGAAAATATACAATACTTCTTTCTACTTTTTTTTGTAGTGTATACACCAACTCAATATGCTCTCTCATATAAAGAACCGAAATTCTAATTTTACGCGAATTGAAATAAATCTAAATAATATCTAGGTGCCCAAAAGTTAAAAGGAAATGGCTCTCAATATAGTCTGTTTGAAAAAATATACAATGCCTTATTCTACTCTGTTTTGGAGTAAACACACCAACTCAGTATGCACTCTCATGTAAAATACGGAAATTCTAATTTTACGTGAATCGAAAAAAATTTAAATATTATCTAGGCACCCCAATTTTAAAAACAAAATTGCTCTGAATATAATATGTCAGAAAAATTATAGAATGCCCTATTCTACTCTGTTTTGGAGTATATAAACCAACACTTTATGCTCTCTCACATAAAATAAAGAAATTCTATATTTAAGCGAATCGAAAAGAATCTAAATATTATCTAGGCACCCCAATGTTAAAAGCTAAATAATATAAATATAATCTGCCATAAAAATATACAATGCTTCTTTCTACTCTTTTTCGTAGTATATACACCAACTCAATATGCTCTCTCATGTAAAATACATAAATTCTAATTTTAATAGAATAGAAAATATCTAAATATTATCTAGGCACCCCAATGTTAAAAAGAAAATTTCTCTGAATATAATCTGTCAGAAAAAATATACAATGCCTTATTCTACTCTGTTTTGGAGTATATACACCAACTCAGTATGCTCTCTCATGTAAAATACCTAAATTCTAATTTTACGTAAATCAAAATAAATCTAAATATTATCTAGGCACCCCAATGTTAAAAACGAAATTGCTCTGAATATAATCTGTCAGAAAAAATATACAATGATCTTTTTTACTTTGTTTTGTATTATATACACAAACTTATTATGCTCTCTCATGTAAAATAAAGAAATTCGAATTTCACGTGTATTGAAAAAATCTAAATATTATCTAGGCACCCCAATGTTAAAAGCAAAAATGCTCTGAATATAATCTGTCAGAAAAAATATACAATGCCCTTGTCAACTTTGTTTTGGAGTATATACACCAACTCAGTTAGCGCTCTCCAGTAAAATAGAGAAATTCTAATTTTACCCTAATCAAAAAAATCTAAATATTCTTTAGGCACCCCAATGTAAAAAACAGACCTGCTCTGAATATAATCTGTCAGAAAAAATATACAATGCCCTATTCTACGCTTTTTTGGAGTATATACACCAACTCTATATGCTCTCTCATGTAAAATACATAAATTCTAATTTTACTCGAATCAAAAAAATGTAATTAATATCTAGGAACCCCAATGTTAAAAACAAAGTGGCTCTGAATATAATTAGTGAAAAAAATATAAAATGCCCTATTCCTCTCTGCTTTGGAGTATATACAAAAACTCCATATGCTCTCTCATGTAAAATACAGAAATTCTATATTTAAGCATATCGAAGAAATTCTAACTATTATCTACGCACACCAATGTTAAAGCAAAATTGCTCTGAATATAATCTTTGAGAAATAATATAAAATGCCCTTTTCTACTCTGTTTTGGATTATATAAACCAACTCAATATGCTCTCTAAGGAAAAATACCGAAATTCAAATTTTACGCAAATCGAAAAAAATCTAAATAATATCTAGGCACCCCAAAGTAAAAAGAAAATGGCTCTGAATATAGTCTGTTAGGAAAAATATACAATGCCTAATTCTACTATGTTTTCGAGTATATACACCAACTCAGTATGCTCTCTCATGTAAAATACAGAAATTCTAATTTAACCCGAATCATAAATATCTCAATATTACCTAGGCACCCCAATGTTAAAAGCAAAATTGATCTGAATATAATCTGTCAGAAATAATATACAATGCCCTTTTCCGCTTTGTTTTGGAGTATATACAGAAACTCAATATGCTCTGTCATGTAAAATACCAAATTTCTAATTTTACGCGAATCGAAAAAAATCTAAATAATATCTAGGCGCCCCAAAGTTAAAAGAAAATGGCTCTGCATATAGTGTGTTAGAAAAAATACACAATGCCTTATTCTAATCTATTTTAAAGTATATACACTAACTCAGTATTCTCTCTCATATAAAATACCGAAATTCTAATTTTAACAAATCGAAAAAATCTAACTATTATCTATGCACCCAAATGTTAAAAAGAAAATTGCTCTGAATATAATCTCTCATAAAAATATGCAATGCCCTATTCTACCCTGTTTTGCAGTATATACACCAACTCCATATGCTCTCTTGTAAAATACAGAAATTCTATATTTAAGCGAATCGAAAAAATTCTAAATATTATGTAGGCTTCCCAATGTTAAAAGGAAAATTGCTCTGAATATAATCTGTCAGAGAAAATATACAATGCCTTTTTCTACTCTGTTTTGGAGTATATACACCAATTAAATATGCTCTCTCATATCAAATACCAAAATTCTAATTCTATGTGACTCGAAAAAATCTAAATAATATCTAGGCGCCCCTAAGGTAAAAAAAAAAGTCTCTGAATATAGTCTGTTAGAAAAAATATAAAATGCCTTATTCTACTCTGATTTCAAGTATATACACCAACTCTGTATGCTCTCTCATATAAAATAACAAAATTCTAATTTTCGGTGAATCGAAAAAAATCTAAATGTTATCTGGGCACCCCAATATTAAAAGCCTATATTGCTCTGGATATATTCTGTCAGAAGAAATATACAATGCCCTTTTCTAATCTGTTTTGGAGTATATACAACAACTCAATATGCTATCTCATGTAATATACCGAAATTCCAATTTTACGAGAATGAAAAAAATCTAAATAATATCTAGGTGCCCCAAAGTTAAAATAAAATGGCTCTGAATATAGTCTGTTAGAAAAAATATACAATGCCTTATTCTACTCTCTTTTGGAGTATATACACCAACACAGTTTGCGCTCCCATGTAAAATACAGAAATTCTAATTTTACCCGAATCGAAAAAATCTAAATAATATCTAGGCACCCCAATGTTAAAAGCAAAATTCCTCTGAATATAATCTGTCAGAAAAGTATACAATGCCCTTTTCTACTCTGTTTTGTAGTATATACCCACACTTAGTATGCTCTCTCATGGAAAATGAAGAAATTCTAATTTTACCCGAATTGAAATAATGTGAATATTATCTAGGCACCCCAATGTTAAAAATAAAATTGCTCTGAATATAATCTGTCAGAAAAAATATACAATGCCCTATTCTACTCTGTTTTTGAGTATATACACAAACTCCATATGCTCCCTCATGTAAAATACGGAAATTCTAAGTTTGCGTGAATCGAAAAAAATCTAAATATTATCTAGGCACCCCAATGTTAAAGCAAAATGATCTAAATATAATCTGTCATAGAAAATATACAATACTTCTTTCTACTTTTTTTTGTAGTATATACACCAACTCAATATGCTCTCTCATATAAAGAACCGAAATTCTAATTTTACGCGAATTGAAATAAATCTAAATAATATCTAGGTGCCCAAAAGTTAAAAGGAAATGGCTCTCAATATAGTCTGTTTGAAAAAATATACAATGCCTTATTCTACACTGTTTTGGAGTAAACACACCAACTCAGTATGCACTCTCATGTAAAATACGGAAATTCTAATTTTACGTGAATTGAAAAAAATTTAAATATTATCTAGGCACCCCAATTTTAAAAACAAAATTGCTCTGAATATAATATGTCAGAAAAATTATAGAATGCCCTATTCTACTCTGTTTTGGAGTATATAAACCAACACTTTATGCTCTCTCACATAAAATAAAGAAATTCAATATTTAAGCGAATCGAAAAGAATCTAAATATTATCTAGGCACCCCAATGTTAAAAGCAAAATAATATAAATATAATCTGCCATAAAAATATACAATGCTTCTTTCTACTCTTTTTCGTAGTATATACACCAACTCAATATGCTCTCTCATGTAAAATACATAAATTCTAATTTTAATAGAATAGAAAATATCTAAATATTATCTAGGCACCCCAATGTTAAAAAGAAAATTTCTCTGAATATAATCTGTCAGAAAAAATATACAATGCCTTATTCTACTCTGTTTTGGAGTATATACACCAACTCAGTATGCTCTCTCATGTAAAATACCAAAATTCAAATTTTATGTGAATCAAAATAAATCTAAATATTATCTAGGCATCCCAATGTTAAGAGCAAAATTGCTCTGAATATAATCTGTCAGAAAAAATATACAATGCTCTTTTCTACTCTCTTTTGTAGTTTATTCACCAACTCAGTATGCTCTCTCATGTAAAATACCAAAATTGTAATTTTACCCGAATCGAAAAAATCTAAATAATATCTAGGCACCCCAATGTTAAAAGCAAAATTCCTCTGAATATAATCTGTCAGAAAAGTATACAATGCCCTTTTCTACTCTGTTTTGTAGTATATACCCACACTTAGTATGCTCTCTCATGGAAAATGAAGAAATTCTAATTTTACCCGAATTGAAATAATGTGAATATTATCTAGGCACCCCAATGTTAAAAATAAAATTGCTCTGAATATAATCTGTCAGAAAATATATACAATGCCCTATTCTACTCTGTTTTTGAGTATATACACAAACTCCATATGCTCCCTCATGTAAAATACGGAAATTCTAAGTTTGCGTGAATCGAAAAAAATCTAAATATTATCTAGGCACCCCAATGTTAAAGCAAAATGATCTGAATATAATCTGTCATAGAAAATATACAATACTTCTTTCTACTTTTTTTTGTAGTGTATACACCAACTCAATATGCTCTCTCATATAAAGAACCGAAATTCTAATTTTACGCGAATTGAAATAAATCTAAATAATATCTAGGTGCCCAAAAGTTAAAAGGAAATGGCTCTCAATATAGTCTGTTTGAAAAAATATACAATGCCTTATTCTACTCTGTTTTGGAGTAAACACACCAACTCAGTATGCACTCTCATGTAAAATACGGAAATTCTAATTTTACGTGAATCGAAAAAAATTTAAATATTATCTAGGCACCCCAATTTTAAAAACAAAATTGCTCTGAATATAATATGTCAGAAAAATTATAGAATGCCCTATTCTACTCTGTTTTGGAGTATATAAACCAACACTTTATGCTCTCTCACATAAAATAAAGAAATTCTATATTTAAGCGAATCGAAAAGAATCTAAATATTATCTAGGCACCCCAATGTTAAAAGCTAAATAATATAAATATAATCTGCCATAAAAATATACAATGCTTCTTTCTACTCTTTTTCGTAGTATATACACCAACTCAATATGCTCTCTCATGTAAAATACATAAATTCTAATTTTAATAGAATAGAAAATATCTAAATATTATCTAGGCACCCCAATGTTAAAAAGAAAATTTCTCTGAATATAATCTGTCAGAAAAAATATACAATGCCTTATTCTACTCTGTTTTGGAGTATATACACCAACTCAGTATGCTCTCTCATGTAAAATACCTAAATTCTAATTTTACGTAAATCAAAATAAATCTAAATATTATCTAGGCATCCCAATGTTAAAAGCAAAATTGCTCTGAATATAATCTGTCAGAAAAAATATACAATGCTCTTTTCTACTCTGTTTTGTAGTTTATTCACCAACTCAATATGCTCTCTCATGTAAAATACAGAAATTGTAATTTTACCCGAATCAAAAAATCTAAATATTATCTAGGCACCCCAATGTTAAAAGAAAAATTGCTCTGTATATAAACTGTCAGAGAAAATATACAATGCCCTATTCTACTCTGTTTTTGAGTATATACACCAACTCTACCTGCTCTCTCATGTAAAATACAGAAATTCTATATTGAACCGAATCGAAATAATCTAAATATCATCTAGGTACCCCAATGTTAAAAACAAAATTGCTCTGAATATAATCTTTCAGAAAAAATATAGAATGCCCTATTCTACTCTGTTTTGGAGTATATACACCAACTCCATATGCACTCTCATGTAAAATAGAAAAATTCTGTATTTATGCAAATCGAAAAAAATCTAAATATAATCTTGGCACTCCAAAGGTAAAAGAAAAATTGCTGTTCATATAATCTGTCAGAAAAAATATACAATGCCCTTTGCTACTCTGCTTTGGAGTATATACACCAAATCAATATGCTCTCTCATGTGAAATACCGAAATTATAATTTTACGTGAATCGAAAAAAATCTAAATAATATCTAGGGGCCCCAAAGTTAAACAAAAATGGGTACGAATATAGTCTGTTAAAAAATATACATTGCCTTATTCTACTCTGTTTTGGAATAAATACACCAACTCCGTATGCTCTGTCATGTAAAATACAGAAATTTAATTTTACCAGAATCAAAAAAATCTAAATATTATCTAGGCATCCGAATGTTGAAAGCAAAATTGCTCCGAATATACTCTGTCAGAAAAAATATACAATAGCCTATTCTACTCTGTTTTGGAGTGTATACACCAACTCCATATGCTCTCTCATTTAAAACACAGGAATTCTATATTTAGGCGAATCGAAAAAAATGTAAATATTATCTAGGCACCCCAATGTTAAAAGCAAAATTGCTCTTAATATAGCCTGTCAGAAAAAATATACAATGTTTATTTCTACTCTGTTTTGGAGTATATACACCAACTCCATATGCTCTCTCATGTAGAATACAGAAATTCTATATTTAAGTGAATTGAAAAAAATCTTAATAATACATAGGCGTCCCAAAGTTAAAAGAAATTGGCTCTGAATATAGTGTGTTAGAAACAATATACAATGCCTTATTCTACTATGTTTTGGAGTATATACACCAACTCGGTATGCTCTATCGTGTAAAATACAGAAATTCTAATTTTACATGAATTGAAAAAATCTAAATATTATCAAGGCACCCCAATGTTAAAAACAAAATTGCTCTGAATATAAACTCTCAGAAAAAATATACAATGCCCTATTCTACTCTTTTTTTGAGTATATACACCAACTCTGCATGCTCTCTCATGTAAAATACAGAAATTCTATATTTAAGTGAGTCAAAAAACATCTAAATAATATCTAGGCGCCCCAAAGTTAAAAGAAAATGGCTCTGAATATAGTATGTTAGAAAAAATATACAATGCCTTATTCTACTATGTTTTGGAGTCTATACACCCACTCAGTATGCTCTCTTGTGTAAAATACAGAAATATTAATTTTACCGAAATCGAAAAAATCTAAATATTATCAAGGCACCCCAACATTAAAAACAAAATTTCTCTGAATATAAACACTCAGAAAAAATATACAATGCGCTATTCTACTCTGTTTTCGAGTATATACACCGATAAAACATGCTCTCTTATGTAAAATACAGAAATTCTATATTTAAGCAAATCGAAAATAATCTAAATATTATCTAGGCACCCCAATGTTAAAAACAAAATTTCTCTCAATATAATCTGTCAGAAAAAATATACAATGCCCTTTTCTACTCTCTTTTGGAGTACATACAACAACACAGTCTGCTCTCTCATGTAAAATACAGAAATTCTAATTTTACGTGAATCGAAAACAATCTAAATAATATCTAGGCGCCCCAATGTTGAAAGGAAATGTCTCTGAATATATTCTGTTATAAAAAAATATACAATGCATTATTCCACTATGTTTTGGAGTATATACACCAACTCAGTATGCTCTGTCGTGTAAAATACAGAAATTCAAATTCTACCCGAATCAAAAAATCTAAATATTATCTAGGCACCCCAATGTTAAAAGCAAAATTGCTCTGTATATAAACTGTCAGAGAAAATATACAATGCCCTATTCTACTCTGTTTTTGAGTATATACACCAACTCTACCTGCTCTCTCATGTAAAATACAGAAATTCTATATTTAAGCGAATCGAAAAAATCTAAATATTATATAGGTACGCCAATGTTAAAAACAAAATTGCTCAGAATATAATCTTTCAGAAAAAATATAGAATGCCTTATTCTACTCTGTTTTGGAGTATATACACCAACTCCATATGCACTCTCATGTAAAATAGAGAAATTCTATATTTATGCAAATCGAAAAAAATCTAAATATAATCTTGGCACTCCAAAGGTAAAAGCAAAATTGCTGTTCATATAATCCTTCAGAAAAAATATACAATGCCCTTTGCTACTCTGCTTTGGAGTATATACACCAAATCAATATGCTCTCTCATGTGAAATACTGAAATTATAATTTTACACGAATCAAAAAAAATCTAAATAATATCTAGGTGCCCCAAAGTTAAACGAAAATGGGTAAGAATATAGTCTGTTAAAAAAATATACAATGCCTTATTCTACTCTGTTTTGGAATAAATACACCAACTCCGTATGCTCTGTCATGTAAAATACAGAAATTTAATTTTACCAGAATCAAAAAAAATCTAAATATTATCTAGGCATCCCAATGTTAAAAACAAAATTGCTCCAAAAATACTCGGTCAGAAAAAATATACAATGCCCTATTCTACTCTGTTTTGGAGTGTATACACCAACTCCATATGCTCTCTCATTTAAAATACAGGAATTCTATATTTAAGCGAATCGAAAAAAATGTAAATATTATCTAGGCACTCCAATGTTAAAAGCAAAATTGCTCTGAATATAGTCTGTCAGAAAAAATATACAATGTTTATTTCTACTTTGTTTTGGAGTATATACACCAACTCCGTAGGCTCTCTCATGTAAAATACAGAAATTTTATATTTAAGCGAATCAAAAAAAATCTAAATAATACCTAGGCGCCCCAAAGTTAAAAGAAAATGGCTCTGAATATAGTATGTTAGAAAAAATATACAATGCCTTATTCTACTATGTTTTGGAGTATATACACCAACTCGGTATGCTGTATCGTGTAAAATACAGAAATTCTAATTTTACATGAATCGAAAAAATCTAAATATTATCAAGGCACCCCAACGTTAAAAACAAAATTGCTCTGAATATAAACACTCAGAAAAAATATACAATGCGCTATTCTACTCTGTTTTCGAGTATATACACAAACTAAACATGCTCTCTCATGTAAAATACAGAAATTCTATATTTAAGTGAATCGAAAAAAATCTAAATATCATCTGGGCACCCCAATGTTAAAAAAAAAATTTCTCTCAATATAATCTGTCAGAAAAAAATACAATGCCCTTTTCTACTCTGTTTTGGAGTATATACAACAACACAGTATGCTCTCTCATGTAAAATACCGAAATTCTAATTTTGCGTGAATCGAAAAAAATCTAAATATTATATAGGCACCCCAATGTTTAAACCAAAATTGCTCTGAATATAATCTGACTGACAAAATATACAATGTACTTGTCTACTCTGTTTTGGAGTGTATACACAAATTCAATATGCTCTCTCATGTAAAATACCGAAATTCTTATTTTATGCAAATCAAAAAAAATCTAAATAATGTCTAGGCACCACAATGATAAAATCAAAATTGCTCTGAATATGATATGTCAGAAAAAATATACAATGCCCTATTCTACTCTGTTTTGGGGTATAAAATACAACTCCATATGCTCTCTCATATAAAATACAGAAATTCTATATTTAAGTGAATCGAAAAAAATCTAAATATTATCTAGGCACCCTAATGTTGAAAGCAAAATTGCTCTGAATATAATCTGTAAGAAAAAATATACAATGCCCTATTCTACTCTATTTTGTAATAGATACACCAACTCCATATGCTCTCTTATGTAAAATACAGAAATTCTTACTTTAGCAGAATCGAAAAAATCTAAATATTATCTAGGCACCCCAATGTTAAAAACAAATATGCTCTGAATATAATCAGTCACAAAAAATATACAATGCCCTATTCTACTCTGTTTTGGAGTATGTACACCAAATCAATATACTCTCCCATGTAAAATAGCAAAATTCTAATTTTACGTGAATAAAAAAAAATCTGAATAATATCAAGGCGCCCCAAAGTTAAAAGAAAATGGGTCTGAATATAGTCTGTTAGAAAAAATATACAATGCCTTATTCTACTTTGTTCTGGATTATATACACCAGTTCAGTATGCTCAATCATGTAAAATACAAAAATTCTATATTTAAGTGAACTGAAAAAAATCTAAATATTATCTAGGCACCCCAATGTTAAAAGCAAAATTGCTCTGAATATAGTCTGTCAGAGAAAATATAAAATGCCATTTTCTACGCTGTTTTGTAGTATATATATCAACTCAATATGCTCTCTCATGTAAAATACAAAAATTGTATATTTAAGCGAATTTAAAAAAATCTAAATGTTATCTAGGCACCCATATGTGAAAAACAAAATGGCGTTGAATATAGTCTGTCAGAAAAAATATAGAATGCCCTATTCTACTCTGTTTTGGAGTATATACACCAACCCCATATGCTCTCTCATGTAAAATACAGAAATTCTATATTTAAGCGCATCGAAAGAAATCTAAATATTGTCTACGGACCCCAATGTTAAGAGCAAAACTTCTCTGAATATAATCTGTCAGAAAAAATATACAATGCCCTATTCTCCTCTGTTCTGGAGTATATACACAAACTACATATGGTCTCTAACGTAAAATACAGAAATTCTCTATTTAAGCGAATCGAAAAAAATCTAAGTATTATCTGGGCACCCCAATGTTAAAAGCAAAATTTCTCTGAATATAATCTGTCAGAAAAAATATACAATGCCCTATTCTACTCTTTTTTGGAGTATATACACCAACTCCATTGGCTATCTTATAGAAAATACATAAATTCTATATTTAAGCGAATCGAAAAAAATCTAAATATTATCTAGGTACCCCAATGTAAAAAGCAAAATTTCTCTGAATATAATCTGACAGAAAAAATGTACAATGCCCTTTTCCACTCTGTTTTGGAGTACATACACCAACTCAGTATGCTCTCTCATGTAAAATACCAAAATTCTAATTTTACGTGAATTGAAAATAATCTAAACATTATCTAGGAACCCGAATGTTAAAAGCAATTTGTCTCTGAATATAATCTTTTATAAAAAATATACAATGCCATAATCTAGTTTGTTTTGGAGAATATACACCAACTCAAGGTGCTCTCTCATGTAAAATACCGAAATTCTAATTTTACGTGAATCGGAAAAATTATAAAGAATATCTAGGCGCCCCAAAGTTAAAAGAAAATGGCTCTGAATATAGTCTGTTAGAGAAACTATACAAAGCCTTATTCTTATCTGTTTTTGAGTATATACACCAATTCATTATGCTCTCTCATGTAAAATAACGAAATTCTAATTTTACCCCAATCGAAAAAATCTAAATATTATCTAGGCACCCCAATGTTAAAAACAAAATTGCTCTGCATATAATCAGTCAGAAAAAATATACAATGCCATATTCTACTCTGTTTTGGAGTATATAAACCAACTCAATATGCTCTCTAAGGTATAATACCAAAATTCCAATTTTAGGCGAATCGAAAAAAATCTAAATAATATCTAGACAACACAAAGTTAAAAGAAAATGGCAATAAACATATTTTGTTAGGAAAAATATACAATGCCTTATTCTACTATGTTTTCGAGTATATACACCAACTCAGTATGCTCTCTCATGTAAAATACAGAAATTCTAATTTTACCCGAATCATAAAAATCTCAATATTATCTAGGCACCCCAATGTTAAAATCAAAATTGCTCTGAATATAAACTGTCAGAAAAATACACAATGCCCTCTTCTACTCTTTTTTGGAGTATATACACCTACTCCATATGCTCTCTCATGTAAAATACAGAAATTTTATATTTAAGCGAATCGAAAAAATCTAAATTTGATCTAGTCTGTTAGAGAAAATATACAATGTCTTATTCTACTTTGTTTTGGAGTATATACACCAACTCAGTATGCTCTCAAATGTAAAATACAGAAATTTTAATTTTACCCGAATCGAAAAAATCTAAATATTATCTAGGCACCCCAATAATAAAAACAAAATTGCTCTGAATATATTCTGTCAGAAAAAATATACAGTGCCTTATTCTACTCTGTTTTGGAGTATATAAACCAACTCCATATGCTCTCTCATGTAAAATACAGAAATTCTATATTTAAGCGAATCGAAAAAAATCTAAATAATATCTAGGAACTCCAATGTTAAAAGCAAAATTCCTCTGAATATAATCTGTCAGAAAAAATATAAAATGACCTTTTCTACTCTGTTTTGGAGTATATACACCAACTAAATATGCTCTCTCATGTAAAATACAGAAATTCTATATTTAAGCGAATTGAAAAAAATCTACATAGTATCTAGGAACCCCAATGTTAAAAGCAAAATTCCTCTGAATATAATCTGTCAGAAAAAATATAAAGTGACATTTTCTACTCTGTTTTGGAGTATATATACCAACTCAATATGCTCTCTCATTTAAAACACCGAAATTTTAATTTTGCGAAAATCGAAAATAATCTAAATAATATCTAGGCGCCCCAAAGATAAAGGAATATGGCTCTGAATACAGTCTGTTAAAAAAAATATACAATGCCTTATTCTACTCTGTTTTGGAGTATATACACCAACTGAGTATGCTCTCTCATATAAAATACCAAAATTCTAATTTTACGTGAATCAAAAAAATCTAAATATTATATAGGCATCCCAATGTTATAAGCAAGATTGCTCTGACTATAATCTGTCAGAAAAAATATAAAAAGCCCTTTTCTATTGTTTGGCCGTATATACACCAACTCAATATGCTCTCTTCTGTAAAATACCGAAATTCTAATTTTAGGAGAATTGAAAAAAATCCAAATAATATCTAGGCACCGCAAAGTTCAAAGAAAATGGCTCTGAATATAGTTTGTTAGTAAAAATATACAATGCCTTATTCTACTCTGTTTTGGAGTATATACACCAACTCAGTATGCTCTCTCATGTAACATACAGAAATTCTAATATTACCCAAATCGAAAAAATCTAAATATTATGTAGGCACCCAAAAGTTAAAAACAAAATTGCTCTAAATATAGTATGTGAGAAAAAATATACAAGGGCCTATCCTACTCTCTTTTGGAGTATATACACCAACTCCATATGCTCTCCCATGTAAAATACAGAAATTCTATATTTAAGCGAATTGAAAAATATCTAAATATTATCTAGGCACTCCAATGTTAAAAGCAAAATTGCTCTGAATATAATCTGTCAGAAAAAATATACAATGTCTTATTCTACTCTGTTTTTGGGTATATACACCAACTCAGTATGCTCTCTCATGTAAAATACCGAAATTCTAATTTTACATGAATAAAAAAAATCTAAATATTATCTAGGCATTCCAATGTTAAAAGCAAGATTGCTCTGAATATAATCTGTCAGAAAAATATACAATACATTTTTCTACTCTGATTTGGAGTATATACACCAACCCAATATGCTCTCTCATATAAAATACAGAAATTCTAAATTTACGATAATCGAAAAAAATCTAAATATTATTTAGGCACCCAATGTTAAAAGCAAAATTGCTCTAAATATAATCTGTCAGAAATAATCTACCATTCCCTTTCCTACTCTGTTATAAAGTATATACACAAATTCAATATGCTCTCTCAGGTAAAATACCGAAATTATAAATTTACGAAATTAAAAAAATTCTAAACGTTATCTAGGCAACCCAATGTAAAAAGCAAAATTGTTCTGAATGTAATCTGTCAGAGAAAATATAAAATGCCTTTTTCTACTCTGTTTTTGAGTATATACACCAACTCATTATGCTCTCCCATGTAAAATACAGAACTTCAAACTTTACACAAACCTAAAAAAATCTAAATATTATCTAGGTATTTCAATGTTAAAAGCAAAATTGCTCTGAATATAGTCTGTCAGAGAAAATACACAATGCCCTCTTCTACTCTTTTTTAGAGTATATAAACCAACTCAATATGCTCTCTCATGTAAAATACCGAAATTCTAATTTTACCTGAATCAAAAAATATCTAAATATTATCTAGGCACCCCAATGTTAACAGCAAAATTTCTCTGAATATAGTCTTTCAGAAAAAAATATACTATGCCCTTTTGTATTCAGTTTTGGATTATATACGCCAACCCAATATGCTCTCTCATGTAAAATACGGAAATTCTAAATTTACATGAATCGAAAAAAATCTAAATATTATTTAGGCACTTAATGTTAAAAGCAAAATTGCACTGAATATAATCTGCCAGACAAAGTATACAATTCCCTTTCCTACTCTGTTTTAAAGTATATACATTAACCCAATATGCTCTCTAATGTAAAATACCAAAATTATAAATTTACACAAATTAAGAAAATTCTAAATATTATCTAGGCACCCGAATGCTAACAGCAAAATTGCTCTAAATGTAATCAGTCAAAAAAATATACAATGCCTTTTTCTACTCTGTTTTGGAGTATATGCACCAACTCAATATGCTCTCCCATGTAAAATACAGATATTCATATTTTACACGAACTGAAAAATCGAAATATTATCAAGGCATTCCAATGTTAAAAGCAAAATTGCTCTGAATATAATCTGTCAGAAAAGATAAACAATGCTTTTTTCTGCTCTGTTTTGGAGTATATTCACCAACTCAATATGCTCTCTTATGTAAAATACCAAAATTCTAAATATCCGCGAATTGAAAAAATTCTAAATATTTTGTAGGCCCCCCAATGTTAAAAGCAAAATTGCTCTGAATAAAATCTTTCAGAGAAAATATACAATGCCCTTTTCTATTCTGTTTTGGAGAATATAAACTAACCCAATATGCTCTCTCATGTAAAATACCAAAATTCTAAATTCACGCGAATCGAAAAAAATCTAAATATTATCGAGGCACCCAATGTAAAAAGCAAAATTGCTCTGAATATAATCTGTCAGAAATAATATACAATGCCCTTTCCTACTGTGTTATAAAGTATATACAGCAACTCAATATGCTCTCTAATGTAAAATACAGAAATTATAAATTGATGAAAATTAAAAAATTCTAAATATTATCTAGGCACTCCAATGTTAATAGCAAAATTGTTCTGAATGTAATCTGTCAAAAAAAATATACAATGCCTTTTTCTACTCTGTTTTCCAATATATACACCAACTCAATATGCTCTCTTATGTAAAATACAGGTCAAATTTTACACGAACCGAAAAAAACTAAATATTATTTATGCATTCCAATGATAAAAGAAAAATTTCTCTGAATATAATATGTCAGAAAAAATATACAATGATTTTTCTACTCTGTTTTGCAGTATATACACTAACCCAATATGCTCTCTCATGTAAAATACCAAAATTCTAAATTTACGCGGATCAAAAAAAATCTGAATATTATCTAGGCACCACAATGTAAAAACCAAAATTTCTAGGAACAAAATCTGTCAGAGAAAATATACATTTCTCCTTTCTACTCTGTTTTGGAGTATATAAACCAACTCAATATGCTCTCCCATGCAAAGTACCAAAATTCTAATTTTACACGAACAGAAAAAAATCTAAATATTATCTAGGCATACCAATGTTAAAAGCAAAATTGTTCTGAATATAATCTGTCAGAAAAAATATACAATGCTTTTTTGTACTTTCTTTTGGCGCATATACACTAACCCAATATGCTCTCTCATGTAAAATATCAAAATTCTAAATTTACGTGAATCGAAAAAAATCTAAATATTATCTAGGCACCCGAATGATAAAATAAAATAGCTCCGAATATAATCTCTCAGAGAAAATACACAATGCCATTTTCTACTCTGTTTTGTATTATATAAACCAACTCAATATACTCTTTAATGTAAAATATAGAAACTCTAATTTTACCCGAATTGAAAGAATCTAAATATTATGTAGGCACGCCAATTTTCAAAACAAAATTGCTCTTAATATAATCTGTCAGAAAAAATATACAATTCCCTATTCTACTCTGTTTTGGAGTATATAGACCAACTCAGTATGCTCTCTCATGTAAAATGCCGAAATTCTAATTTTACATGAATCGAAAAAAAATCTAAATATTATCTACGCACCCCAGTGTTAAAAACAATATTTCTCAGAATATTATCGGTCAGAAAAACTATACAATGCCCTATTCTACTCTGTTTTTGAGTATATACACCAACTCCATATGCTTTCTCATGTAAAATACAGAAATTCTACATTTAAGACAATCGAAAAAAATCTAAATATTATCTAGGCACCTCAATGTTAAAAGCAAAATTTCTCTGAATACAATCTGTCAGAAAAACTATACAATGCCTTATTCTACTTTGTTTTGGAGTATATACACCAACTCCATATGCTCTCTTATGTAAAATACAGAAATTCTATATTTAAGGAAAACAAAAAATATCTAAATATTATCTAGGCAACCCAATGTAAATAGCAAAATTTATCTGAATATCATCTGTCAGAAAAAATACACAATTGCATTTTCTACTTTGTTTTGTAGTATATACACCAACTCAATATGCTCTCTCATGTAAAATTTCGAAATTCTAATTTTACGCGAATCAAAAAAAAATCTAAATAATATTTAGGCGCCCAAAAGTTTAAAGAAAATGGCTCTTAATATAGTCTGTTAGAAAAAATATACAATGCCTTATTCTACTCTGTTTTGGAGTATATACACCAACTCAGTATGCTCTTTCATGTAAAATACAGAAATTCTAATTCTACCCAAATCGAAAAAATCTAAATATTATCTAGGCACCCCAATGTTAAAAGAAAAATTTCTCTTAATAAAATCTGTCAGAAATAATATAGAATGCCCTTTTCTACTCTGTTTTGTAGTATATACACCAATTCCATATGCTCTATTATGTAAAACACAGAGATACTATATTTAAGCGAATCGAAAGAAATCTAAATATAATCTAGGCACCCCAATGTTATAAGCAAAATTGCTCTGAATATAATCTGTCAGAGAAAATACACAATGCTTTTTTCTACACTGTTTTGTAGTATGTACACCAACTCAATATGCTCTCTCATATAAAATACCGAAATTCTAATTTTACGTGAATCGAAAAGAATCTAAATTATATCTAGGTGCCCCAAGGTTAAAAGAAAATGGCTCTGAATATATTCTGTTAGAAAAAATATACAATGCCTTATTCTATTCTGTTCTGGAGTATATACACCAACTCAGGATGCTCTGTCATATAAAATAGAGAAATTGTAATTTTACCCAAATCGCAAAAATCTAAGTATTATCTAGGCACCCCAATGTTAAAAACAAAATTGCTCTGAATATAATCTGTCAGAAAAAATATAAGATGCCCTATTCTAATCTGTTTTAAAGAATATAAACCAACTCCATATGCTCTCTCATGTAAAATACAGAAATTCTATATTTCAGCCAATCGAAAAAAATATAAATATTATCTAGGCACACCTATGTTAAAAGCAAAGTTGCTCTGAATATAATCTGTCAGAAAAAATATACAATGCTCTTTTCTACTCGGTTTTGTAGTATATACACCAACTCAATATGCTCAGTCATGTAAAATACAGAAATTCTAATTCTACTCGAATCGAAAAAAACTAAATATTATCTAGGCCCCCCAATGTTAAAAGTAAAATTGCTCTGAATATAATCTGTAAGAGAAAATATACAATGCTTTTTTCTACTCTGTTTTGGAGTATATACACCAACTCAATATGCTCTCTCACGTAAAATACCAAAATTCTAATTTTAGGCGAATCAAAAAAAATCAAAATAATAGCTAGACGCCCCAAAGTTATAATAAAATGGCTCCGAATATACTCTGTTAGAAAAAATACACAATGCCTTATTCTACTCTGTTTTGGATTATATACACCAACTCAGTATGCTCTCTCATGTAAAATACAGAAATTCTAATTTTACCCAAATCGAAAAAATCTAAATATTATCTAGGCACCCCAGTGTTAAAAATAAATTGCTCGAAATATAATCCATCAGAAAAAATATACAATGCCCTATTCTACTCTGTTTTTGAGTAAATACACTCACTCTTATGCTCTCTCTTGTAAAATACAGAAATTCTATATTTATGCGAATCGAAAAAAATCTAAATATTATCTAGGCACCCCAATGTTAAAAGCAAACTTGCTCTGAATATAACAGGTCAGAAAAAATATACAATGCCCTTTTCTACTCTGTTTTGGAGTATATACACCATCTCCATATGCTCTCTCATTTAAAATACAGAAATTCAAATTGTACGCGAATCTAAAAATATATAAATAATATCTAGGCGACCCATGGTTAAAAGAAATTGGTTCTGAATATACTTTGTTACAAAAAATATAAAATGCCTTATTCTACTCTGTTTCAGAGTACATACACCATCTCAGGGTGCACTCTCCTATAAAATACAGAAACTCTAAGTTTACTGGAATCAAAAAAATCTAAATATTATCTATGCACCTCAGTATAAAAAAATTGCTCTGAATATAATCTGTCAGAAAAAATATTCAATGCCTTATTCTACTCTGTTTTGAAGTATATACACCAACTCCACCTGCTCTCTCATGTAAAATAGAGAAATTCTATATTTAAGCGAATCGAAAAAAATCTAAATATTATCTAGTCACCCGAAAGTAAAAAGCAAAATCGCTCTGAATATAATCGGTCAGAAAAAATATACAATGCCCTATTCTACTTTATTTTGGTGTATATACACCAAGTCCGTATGCTCTCTCATGTAAAATACAGAAATTTTATATTTGAGCGAATCGAAAAAAATATATATATCATCTATGCACCCGAATGTTAAAATCAAAATTCCTCTGAATATAATGTGTCAGAAAAAATAAACAATGCTTTATTCTACTCTGTTTTGGAGTATGTACACCAACTCAGTATGCTCTCTCATATAAAATACAGAAATTCTAATTATACGTGAATCGAAAAAAATCTAATATTATTTAGGGACCCCAATGTCAAAAGGGAAATTGCTCTGAATATAATCTGTCAGAAAAAATATACAATGTCCAATTCTACTCTGATTTCTAGTATATACACCAGCTCAATATTCTTTCTCATGTAAAATACAGAAATACAAATTTTACGTGAATCGAAAAAAATCTAAATAATATCTAGGCGCCCCAAAAATAAAATAAAATGGCTCTTAATATAGTGTGTTAGAGAAAATATACACTGCCTTATTCTACTATGTTTTGGAGTATATACACCAACTCAGTATGCTCTCTTATGTAAAATACAGAAATTCTAATTTTACCCGAATCAAAAAAATCTATATATTATTTAGCCATCCCAATGTTAAAAACAAAATAGCTCTGAATATAATCTGTCAGAAAAAATATAGAATGCCCTATTCTACTCTGTTTTGGAGTATATACACCGACTTTATATGCTCTCTCATCTAAAATACAGAAATTCTATATTTAAGCAAATCTAAAAATATCTAAATATAATCTAGGCACCCCAATGTTAAAAGCAAAATTGCTCTGAATATAATCTGTAAGAAAAAATACACAATGCCATTTTCTACTCTGTTTCTTAGTATATACACCAACTCAATATGCTTTGATATGTAAAATACAGAAGTTCTAACTTTGTCTGAATCGAAATAATCTAAATATTATGTAGGTAAGTCAATGTTAATAACAGAATTGCTCTGAATATAATCTTTCAGAAAAAATATACAATGCCCTATTCTACTCTGTTTTGGAGTATATACACCAACTCAGTATGCTCTCTCATGTAAAATACCGAAATTCTAAATTTACCCGAATCAAAAAGATCAAAATATTATGTAGGCAACCCAATGTTACAAACAAAATTGCTCTGAATATAATCGGTCAGAAAAAATATTCAATTTCCTATTCTACTCTGTTTTGGAGTATATGCAGCAACTCCATGTGCTCTCTCATGTAAAATACCGAAATTCCAATTTTACGCGAATCGAAAAAAATCTAAATAATATTCTAGGCGCCCCAAAGTTCAAAGAAAATGGCTTTGAATATAGTGTGTTAGAAAAAATATACAATGCCTTATTCTACTCTGTTTTGGGGTATATAAACCATCTCAGGATGCTCTCTTATGTAAAATACAGAAATTCTAATTTTACCCGAAACGGAAACATCTAAATGTTATCTAGGCGACACAATGTTAAAAACAAAATTGCTCTGAATAGAATCTGTCAAATAAAATATACAATGCCCTATTATACTCTGTTTTGGAGTATATACACCAACTTTATATGCTCTCTAATGTAAAATACAGAAATTCTAATTTTACACGAATCGAAAAATATCTAAATAATATCTAGGCGCCCCAAATTTAAAAGAAATTGGCTCTGAATATAGTCTGTTAGCAAAAATATACAATGCCTTATTCTACTCTGTTTTGGAGTATATACACCAACTCAGTATGCTCTCTTATGTAAAATACAGCAATTCTAATTTTACGTGAATCAAAAAAAATCTAAATATTATCTAGGCACTCCAATGTTAAAAAAATATTGCTCTGAATATAGTCTGTCAGAGAAAATAAACAATGCCTTATTCTACTTTGTTTTGGAGTATATACACCAACTCATTTTGCTCTGTCATGTAAAATACAGAAATTCTATATTTATATGAATCAAAAATAGTCTAAATATTATGTAGGCACCCCAATGTTAAAAGCAAAATTGCTCTGAATATAATCTGTCATAAAATATACACAATGCTTGATTGTACTTCGTTTTGGAGTATATACACAAACTCCTTATGCTCTATCATGCAAAATACCGAAATTCTAATTTTACCCGAATCGAAAAAAATCTAAATATTATCTAGGCACCCCAATGTTAAAAGCAAAATTTTTCTGAATATAACTTGTCAGAAATAATAAACAATGACCTATTCTACTCTGTTTTGGAATATATACACCAACTCAGTATGCTCTTTCATGTAAAATATAGAAATTCTAAATTTACGTGAATCAAAAAAAATCTAAATATTATCTAGGCACCCCAACGTTAAAAGCAAAATTGCTCTGAATATAATCTGTCATAAAAATTATACTATGCCCTTTTCTACACTGTATTGGAGTTTATACACCAACTCAATATGCTCTCTCACGTAAAAAACAGAAATTCTAATTTTACCCAAATCAAAAAAATCTAAATATTATCTAGGCTCTCCAATGTTAAAAGCAAAATTACTCTGAATATAATCTGTGAGAAAAAATATACAATGCTCTTTTCTACTCTTTTTTGTAGTATATACACCAATTCAATATGCTCTCTCATGTAAAATAACGAAATCCTAGTTTTACACGATTCGAAAAATATCTAAATAATATCTAGGCACACTAATGTTAAACGAAAATGCCTCTGAATATAGTCTGTTAGAAAAAATATACAATGCCTTATTCTACTCTTTTTTGGAGTATATACACGAACTCAGTATGCTGTGTCATGTAAAATAAAGAAATTCTAATTTTACCCAAATCTAAAAAATCTAAATAATATCTAGGCGCCCCAAAGTTAAAAGAAAATGGCTCTGAATATAGTCTGTTAGAAGAAATACACAATGCCTTATTCTAGTATGTTTTGGAGTATATACACAAACTCAGTATGCTCATTCGTGTGAAATACAGAAATTCTAATTTTACCCGAATTGAAAAAATCTAAATATTATCTAGGCACCCCAATGTTACAAGCAAAATTGCTATGAATATACTCTGTCATAAAAAATATACAATGCCCTTTTCTACTCTCTTTTGGAGTATATAAACAAACTAAATATGCTCTCTTATGTAAAATACACAAATTCTAATTTTACGCGAATCGAAAAAAATCTAAATAATATCTAGGCGCTCCAAAGTAAAAAGAAAATGCCTCTGAATATAGTCTGTTATAAAAAATATACAATGCCTTATTCTACTCTGTTTTGGAGTAAATACACCAACTCAGTACGCTCTCTCATGTAAAATACCGCAATTCTAATTTTACGTGAATCGAAAAAAATCTAAATAGTATCTAGGCACACCAATGTTAAAAGCAAAGTTGCTGTAAATATAATCTGTCAGAAATAAAATACAATGCCCTTTTCTACTTTGTTTTGTAATATAAACACCAACTCTACCTGCTCTCTTACTTAAAATACAGAAATTCTATATTTCAGATAACCAAAAAAAAACCAAAAAATATCTAGGCACTCCTAAGTAAAAAGAAAATGCCTCTGAATATAGTCTGTTAGAAAAAAATATACAATGCCTTATTCTACACTGTTTTGGAGTAAATACACCAACTCAGTATGCTCTCTCATGTAAAATACGGAAATTCTAATTTTACGTGAATCGAAAAAATCTAAATATAACCTAGGCACCTTAATGTTAAAAGCAAAGTTGCTGTAAATATAATTAGTCAGAAAAAATATACAATGCCCTTTTCTACTCTGTTTTGTAGTATATACACCAACTCAATATGATCTCTAGTGTGAAATACAGAAATTCTAATTTTACCGGAATCGAAAAAATCTAAATATTATCTAGGCACCCCAGTGTTAAAAGCAAAATTGCGCTGAGTATAATCTGTCAGAAAAAATATACAATGGCCTTTTCTACTCTTTATTGTAGTATATATACCAACTCAATATGCTCTCTTATGTAAAATACCCAAATTCTAATTTTACGCGATTCGAAAGAAATCTAAATAATATCTAGGAGCGGCAGAGTTAAAAGAAAATGGCTCTGAATATAGTCTGTTAAAATCAATATACAATGCCTTATTCTACTCTGTTTTGGAGTAAATACACCAACTCAGTATGCTCTCTCATGTAAAATACAGAAATTCTAATTTTACCAGAATCGAAAAAATCTAAATATTATCTAGGATCCCCAATGTTAAAAACAAAATTGTTCTGAATATAAACTGTCAGAAAAAATATACAATGCCCTCTTCTACTCTGTTTTGGAGTATATACACAAACTCAATATGCTGTCCCATGTAAAATACCGAAATTCTAATTTTACGCGAATCAAAAAAAAACTAAATCATATCTAGGCGCCCCAAAGTTAATAGAAAATGGCTGGAATTATGTGTGTTAGAAAAAAATATAGAATGCCTTATTCTACACTTTTTTGGAGTATATACACCAACTCAGTATGCTCTCTCATGGAAAATACCGAAGTTCTAATTTTACGTGAATTGAAAAGAATCTAAATATTATCTTGGATCCCCAACGTTAAAAGCAAAATGGCTCTAAATATAATCTGTTGGAACAAATATACAATTCCTTATTTTACTATGTTTTGGAGTATATACACCAACTCAGTATGCTCTCTCAGGTAAAATATAGAAATTCTAATTTTCACCGAATCAAAAAAATCTAAATATAATCTACGCACTTCAATGTTAAAAACAAAATTTCTCTGAATATAATCTGTCAGAATAAATATACAATGCCCTATTCTACTTCGTTTTGGAGGATATACACCAACTCCATATGCTCTCTAATGTAAAATACAGAAATTCTATATTTAAGCGAATCAAAAAAAATCTAAATATAATCTATGCTCCCCAATGATAAAACCAAAATTGCTCTGAATATAATCTGTCAGAAAAAATATACAATGTCCTTTTCTAATCTGTTTTGTAGCATATACACCAACTCAATATGCTCTCTTATGTAAAATAGCAAAATTCTAATTTTACGTGAATCGAAAAAAATCTAAATAATATCTAGGCGCCCCAATGTTAAAAGAAAATTGCTCTGAATATAGTCTGTTAGAAAAATATACAATGCATTATTCTACTCTGTTTTGGAGTATATACACGAACTCAATAAGCTCTCTCATGTAAAATAACGAAATTCTAATTTTACGTGAATCAAAAAAAAATCTAAATATTATCTAGGCACCCCAATGTTAAAAGCAAAATTGCTCTGAATATAATCTGTCAGAAAAAATATACAATGTCTTGTTCTACTCTGTTATCGAGTATATACACCAACTCCATATGCTCTCTCATGTAAAATACAAAAATTCTATATTTAAGCAAATCGAAAAAAATCTAAATATTATCTAGGCAACCCAATGTTAAAAACTAAATTCATCGGAATATAATCTTTCATAAAAAATATAAAATGCCCTATTCTACTCTTTTTCGGACTATATACAACAACTCAGTATCCTCTGTCATGGAAAATACAGAAATTCTAATTTTACGCGAATCGAAAATAATCTAAATATTATTTGGCACCCCAACGTTAAAAGCAAAATGGCTGTGAGTATAATTTGTTGGAACAAATATACAATGCCTTATTCTACTATGTTTTGGAGTATATACAACAGCTCAATATGCTCTCTCATGTAAAATACAGAAATTCTAATTTTAACCAAATCGAAAATATCTAAATATAATCTAGGCACTCCAATGTTAAAAACAAAATTGCTCTGAATAGAATCTGCCAGAAAAAATATACAATGCCCTATTCTACTCTGTTTTGGAGTATATACACCAACTCCATTGGCTCTCTCATGTAAAATAAAGAAATTCTGTATTTAAGCGAAGCGAAAAAAATCTAAATATTATCTACGCACCCCAGTGTTAAAACCAAAATTACTCTGAATATAATCTGTCAGAAAAAATATACAATGCCTTTTTCTACTCTTTTTCAGTAGCATACACACCAACTCAATATGCTCTCTCATTTAAAATACCGAAATTCTAATTTTATGCGAATAGAAAAAAATCTAAATAATATCTTGGCACCCCAAATTTAAAAGAAAATGGCTATGAATATAGTATGTTAGGAAAAATATACAATGCCTTATTCTACTCTGTTTTGGAGTATATATACCAACTACATACGGTCTCTAATGTAAAATACAGAAATTCTAATTTTACGAGCATCGAAATAAATCTGAATAATATCTAGGCACCCCAAAGTTAAACGAAAATGGCTCTGAATATAGTCAGTTAGAAAAAATATAGAATGCTTTATTCTACTTTATTTTGAAGTATATACACCAGCTGAATATGCGCTCTCATGTAAAATACAGAAATTCTATATTTAAGCGAATGGAAAACATCTAAATATTATCTAGGCACCCCAATGTTAAAAACAAAATTGCTCTGAACATAATCTGTCAGCAAAAATATACAATGCCCTATTCTACTCTGTTTTGGAGTGTATACACCAACTCCATATGCTCTCTCATTTAAAATACAAGAATTCTATATTTAAGCGAATCGAATAAAATCTAAATATTATCTAGGCACCCCAATGTTAATAACAAAATTTCTATGAATATAGTCTGTCTGACAAAATATAAAATGCCCTTGTCTACTGTGTTTTTGAGTATATACACCAACTCAATATGCTATCTTATGTAAAATACAGAAATTCTAATTTTACACGAATCGAAAAAAATCTAAATAATATCTAGGTGCCCCAATGTTAAAAGAAAATTGCTCTGAATATAGTCTGCTAGAAAAAATATTCAATGCCTTATTCTACTATATTTTGGAGTATACACACCAACTCAGTATGCTCTCTCGTGTAAAATACATTAATTCTACTTTTACCCGAATTGAAATAATCTAAATATTATCTAGGCACCACAATGTTAAAAACAAAATTTCTCTGAAAATAACCTGTCAAAAAAATATACAATGCCCTATTCTACTTTGTTTTTGAGTATATACACCAACTCTACCTGTTCTGTAATGTAAAATACAGAAATTGTATATTTCAGCGAATCGAAAAAATCTAAATATTATCTAGGTGCCCCAAAGTTAAACAAAAATGGGTATAAATATAGTCTGTTGGAAGAAATATACAATACCTTATTCTACTCTGTTTTGGAGTAAATAGAACAAATCCGTATGCTCTCTCACGTAAAATACAAAAATTTAATTTTACCAGAATCGAAAAAATCTAAATATTATCTAGGCACCCCAATGTTAAGAACAAATTGCTCTGAATATAATCTGTCGGAAAACGTATTCAATGCCCTTTTCTACTTTGTTTTGGAGTATATACACCAACTCAATATGCTCTCTCATGTAAAATACCGAAATTCTAATTTTACACGAATCGAAATAAATCTAAATAATATCTAGGCACCACAAAGTTAAACGAAAATATCTATGAATATAGACAGTTAGAAAAAATATAGCATGCTTTATTCTACTCTATTTTGGAGTATATACAACAACTCCATATGCTCTTTTATGTAAAACACAGAAATTTTATATTTAAGCGAATCGAAAAAATCTAAATATTATCTAGACACCCAATGTTAAAAACAATATTGCTCTGAATATAATTTGTCAGAAAAAATATACAATGCCCTTTTCTACTCTGTTTTGGAGTATATACACCAACTCCATATGCTCTCTCATTTAAAATTCAGGAATTCTATATTTAAGCGAATCAAAAAAGTTCTAAATATTATCTAGGCACCCCAATGTTAATAGCAAAATTTCTATGAATATAGTCTGTCTCACAAAATATAAAATTTTCTTGTCTACTCTGTTTTGGAGTGTATACTGCAATTCAATATGCTCTCTCATGTAAAATACCGAAATTCTAATTTTCTGTGAATCGAAAAAAATCTAAATAATATCTAGGCGCCCCAATGTTAAAAGAAAATTGCTCTGAATATAGTCTGTTAGAAAAAATATACAATACCTTATTCTACTATGTTTTGGAGTATATACACCAACTCAGTATGCTCTCTCGTGTAAAGTACAAAAATTATAGTTTTACCCGAATCAAAATATTCTAAATATTATCTATGCATCCCAATGTTTAAAACAAAATTGCTCTGAATATAAACTGTCAGAAAAAATATACAATGCGCTATTCTACTCTGTTTTGGTGTATATACATTAACTCTATATGCTCTTTCATGTAAAATACAGAAATTGTATATTTAAGCGAATCGAAAAAATTCTAAATATTATCTAGGCACCCGAATGTTAAAAGCAAAACTGCTCTTAATATAATCTGTCAGAAAAAGTATACAATGCCCTATTCTACTCTGTTTTGGAGTATATACACCAACTCAGTATGCTATCTCATGTAAAATACCGAAATTATAATTTACGCGAATCGAAAAAAATCTAAATAATATCTAGTCGACCCAAAGTTAAAAGAAAATGGCTCTGAATATACTCTTTAAGAAAAATATACAATGCCTTATTCTACTCTGTTTTGGAGTATATACACCAACTCAGTATGCTCTCTCGTGTAAAATACCGAAATTCTAATTTTACGTGAATTGAAAAAAATCTAAATATTATCTAGGCACCCCAATGATAAAAACAAAATTGCTCTGAATATAATCAGTCAGAAAAAATATACAATGCCCTTTTCTACTTTGTTTTGGAGTATATACACAAACTCAACATGGTTTCTCATGTAAAATACCGAAATTCTAATTTTACGTGAATCGTAACAAATATAAATAATATCTAGGCGCCACAAAGTTAAAAGAAAATGGCTCTGAATGTAGTCTGTTAGAAAAAATATACAATGCCTTATTCTACTTTGTTTTGGAGTGTATACAACAACTCAGTATGCTCTCTCATGTAAAATACCGAAATTCAAAATTTACGTGAATCGATAAAAATCTAAATATTATCTAGGCACCCGAATGTTAAAATAAAAATTACTCTGAATATAATCTGTCAGAAAAAATATACAATGCCCTTTTCTACTCGGTTTTGGATTAAACACACCAACTCAGTATGCTCTCTCATGTAATACCGAAATTCTAATTTTACGCGAATCGAAAAAAATCTAAATAATATCTAGGCACCACAAACTTAAAAGAAAATGGCTCTAAATATAGTCTGTCAGAGAAACTATAAAATGGCTTGTTCTACTCTGTTTTGGAGTATATACACCAACTCAGTTTGCTCTCTCATGTAAAATATAGAAATTCTAACTTTACATGAATCGAAAAAATCTAAAAATTATCTAGGCACCCCAAAGTTAAAAACAAAATTGCTCCGAATGTAACCTGTCAGAAGAAATATACAATGCCCTATTCTACACTGTTTTGGAGTATATACACCAACTCCATATACTCTCTCATGTAAAATACAGAAATTCTATATTTGAGCGAATCGAAAAAATTCTCAATATTATCATGGCAACCCAATGTTAAAAGCAAAATGGCTCTGAATATAAGCTGTCAAAGAAAATATACAATGCCCTTTTCTACTCTGTTTTGGAGTATATACACCAACTCAATACGCTCTCTCCTGTGAATTACCGAAATTCTAATGTTACGCGAATCGAAAAAAAATCTAAGTAATATCTAGGCGCCCCAAAGTTAAAAGAAAATATCTCTCAATATATTCTGTTATAAAAAATATACATTTCCTTATTCTACTCTGTTTTGGAGAATATACACAACTCAATATGCTTTCTGATGTAAAATACAGAAATTCTAACTTTACATGAATTGAAAAAAATCTAAATATTATCTAGGCACCCGAATGTAAAAAGTACAATTGCTCTGAAAAAAATCTGTCATAAAAAATATACAATGCCCTATTCTACTCTGTTTTGGAGTATATACACCAAATCCATATGCTCTCTCATGTAAAATAGAGAAATTCTATATTTGAGCAAATTGAAAAATATGTCAATATTATCTACGCTCCCCAATGTTAAAAGCATAATTGCTCTGAATATAATATGTCAGAGAAAATATACAATGCCCTTTTCTACTCTGTTTTGTAATATATACACCTACTAAATATGCTCTCTCAGGTAAAATACAGAAATTCTAATTTTACCAGAATCGAACACCAAAATTTATCTAGGCACCCCAATGTTAAAAACAAAATTGCTCTGAATCTAATCTGTCAGAAAAAATACACAGCCCTATTCTACTCTGTTTTGGAGTATATACACCAACTCTACATGCTCTCTCATGTAAAATACAGAAATTCTATATATAAGCGAATCGAAATAAATCTAAATATTATCTAGGCAACCCAATTTTAAAAGCGAAATTGCTCTAAATATAATCTGTCAGAAAAAATATATAATGCCCATTTCTACTCGGTTTGTAGTATATATACCAACTCAATATGCTCTCTCATGTAAAATACCGAAATTCTAATTTTACGCGAATCGAAAAAAATCTCAATAATATCTAGGTGCCACAAATTTAAAAGAAAATGGCTCTAAATATAGTCTGTCAGAGAAAATATACAATAACTTATTCTACTCTCTTTTAAAGTATATACACCAACTCAGTATGCTCTCTCATGTAAAATAACAAAATTCTAATTTTACATGAATCGAAAAAAATCTAAATAATATCTAGGGGCCACAAAGTTAAAAGAAAATGGCTCTAAATATAGTCTGTTAGAAAAAATATACAATGTTTTATTCTACTCTGTTTATGAGTATATACACCAACTTCGTGTACTCTCTCATGTAAAATACAGAAATTCTAATTTTACTGGAATAGTTAAAATCTAAATATTACCTAGGCACCCCAATGTTTAAAACAAAATTTCTCTGTATATAATCTGTCAGAAAAAATATACAATGCCCTATTCTACTCTGTTTTCGTGTATATACACCAACTCCACTTGCTCTCTCATGTAAAAAACAGATATTCTATATTTAAGTGAATCGAACCAAATCTAAATATTATCAAGGCACCCCAATGTTAAAAGCAAAATTGCGGTGACTATTTTCGGTCAGAAAGAATATACAATGCCCGTTTCTACTCTGTTTTGTAGTATATACACCAACTCAATATGCTCTCTCATGTAAAAGTGAGAAATTCGAATTTTACTCGAATCAAAAAAATATAAATATAATCTAGGCACCCCAATGTTATAAACAAAATTGCTCTGAATATAATCTGTCAAAAAAATATACAATGCCTAATTCTACTTTGTTTTGGAATATATACACCAACTCAGTATACTCTCTCATGTAAAATACTGAAATTCTAATTTTACGTGTATCGAAAAAAAATCTAAATAATAACTATGTTACCCGAAGATAAAAGAAAATGACTCCAAATATAGTCTGTTACAAAAAATATACAATGCCTTATTCTACTGTCTTTTGGAGTATATACACCAACTCAGTATGCTCTCTCAGGTAAAATACCGAAATTTTATATTTAAGCGAATCGAAAAAAATCTAAATATTATCTAAGCACCCCAATGTTAAAAGCAATATTGCTCTGAATTTAATATGTGAGAAAAAATATACAAAGCCCTTTTCTACTCTGTTTTGTAGTATATACTCAAACAAAATATTCTCCCTCATGTAAAATACAGAATTCTAAATTCACTTGAATCAAAAAAATATAAATATAATGTAGGCAGCCCAATGTTAAAAACTAAATTGCTCTGAATATAATATGTCAGACAAAATATACAATGACCTGTTCTTCTCGGTTTTGGAGTATATAACCAACTCAGTATGCTCTGTCATGTAAAATACCGAAACTCTGAATTTACGTGAATCCAAGAAAATCTAAATATTATCTAGGCACCCTAATGTTAAAAGCAAAATTGCTGTGAATTTAATCTGTCAGAAAAAATTTACAATGCCCTTTTCTACTCTGTTTTGTTGTATATACACCAACTCAATATGCTCTCTCATGTAAAATACAGAAATAATAATTTTAGGTGAATCGAAAAAAATCTAAATAATATCTAGGCGCCCAAAAGTTAAAAGAAAATGGCTATGAATATAGTGTGAGGAAAAAATATACAATGCTTTATTCTACTCAGTTTTGGAGTATATACACCAACTCAGTATGCTCTCTCATGTAAAATACTGACATCCTAATTTCACGTGAATGGAAGAAAATTTAAATATTATCTAGGCACCCCAATGTTAAAAGGGAAATGCTCTGAATAAAATTTGTTAGAAAAAATATACAAAGCCCTTTTCTACTCTGTTTTGGACTATATTCACCTACTCAATATGCTCTCTCATGTAAAATACAGAAATTCTAATTTTACAGAAATCAAAAAAAATTTGAGAAATATCTAGGTGCCCCAAAGTTAAAAGAAAATGGCTCTGAATACAGTCTGTTAGAAAAAATATACAATGCTTTATTCGACATTCTTTTGGAGTATATACACCAACTCAATATGCTCTCATGTAAAATACCAAAATTCAAATTTTACGTGAATCAAAATATTTTCAATATTATCTATGCACCCCAATGTTAAAAACAAAACTGCTCTGAATATAATCTCTCAGAGAAAATATACAATGCCCTATTCTACTCTCTTTTGGATTATATACACCAACTCCTTATGCTCTCTCATGTAAAATACAGAAATTCTATATTTAAGGGAATCGAATAAAATCTAAATATAATCTAGGCACCCCAATGTTAAAAGCAATATTGCTCTGAATAAAATCTGTCCAAAAAATATAAAATGCCCTTTTCTACTCGGTTTTCTAGTATATACACCAACTCAGTATGCTGTCTCTCATAAAATAAGAAATTCTAATTTTACCCGAATCGAAAAAATCTAAATATTATCTAGGCACCCCAATGTTAAAAACAAAATTTCTCTGAATATCATCTGTCAGAAAAAATATACAACGCCCTATTCTACTCTGTTTGGGAATATGTAAACCAACGCAGTATGCTCTCTCATGTAAAATACAGAAATTCTAATATTACGTGAATCAAAAAAAAATCTAAATATTATAAAGGCAGCCCAATGTTAAAACAAAATTGCTCTGAATATAATGTCAGAAAATATATACAATGCCCTATTCTACTCTATTTTGGAGTACATACACCAACTCAATATGCTCTCTCATGTAAAATACTGAAATTCTAATTTTACACGAATAGAAAAAAATCTAAATAATATCTAGGCGCCCCAAAGTTAAAAGAAAATGGCTGTGAATATAGTCTGTTGGAAAAAATATACAATGCCTTATTCTACTCTTTGTTGGAGTATACACACCAACTCAGTATGCTCTCTCATTTAAAATACCGAAATTCTAATTTCACGTGAATTGAAAAAAATTTAAGTATTATCTAGGCACCCCAATGTTAAAAGCAGAATTGATCTGAATACAATCTGTCAGAAAAAATATACAATGCCCTTTTCTACTCTGTTTTGGAGAATATACACCAACTCAATATGCTCTCTCATGTAAAATACCGAAATTCGAATTTTAAACGAATTGAAATAAATCTAAATAATATCTAGGTGCCCCAAAGTTAAAAGAAATTGGCTCTGAATATAGTCTGTTAGAAAAAATATACAATGACCTATTCTACTCTGTTTTGGAGTATATACACCAACTCAATATGCTCTCTAATGTAAAATATAGAAATTATTTATTTAAGTGAATCGAAAAAAATCTAAATATTATCTAGAAACCCCAATGCTTAAAGCAAAATGCCTCTGAATATAATCTGTCATAAAAAATATACAATGTTCTATTCTACCGTGTTTTGTAGTATATACACCAACTCAGTATGCTCTCCCATGTAAAATACAGAAATTCTAATTTTACCAGAATTGAAAAAATCTAAATCTAATCCAGGCAACCCAATGATAAAAACAAAATTGCTCTGAATATAATCTGTCAGAAAAAATATACAATGTCCTATTCTACTTTGTTTTGGAGTATATACACCAACTCAATATGCTCTCTACTGTAAAATACAGAAATTCTAATTTTACGTGAATCAAAAATAATCTAAATATTATCTAGGCACCCTAATTTTAAAATCAAAATTGCTCTGAACATAATCTGTCAGAAAAAATATACAATGCCCTTTTCTACTCTGTTGTGTAGTATATACACCAACTCAGTATGCACTCTCATGTAAAATACAGAAATTCTAATTTTACCCGAATCGAAACAAATCTAAATATTTTCTAGGCACCCCAATATTAAAATCAAAATTTCTCTAAATATAATCTATCAGAAAATATATTCAATGCCCTATTCTTCTCTGTTTTGGAGTATATACAACAACTCAGTATGCTCTCTCATGTAAAATACAGATATTCTAATTTTACGTGAATCGAAAAAAATCTAAATATTATCTAGGCACACGAATGTTAAAAACAAATATGCTCTGAATATAAAGTGTCATAAAAATATACAATGACGTTTTCTACTATGTTTTGGTGTATATAAACCAACTCAAAATGCTCTCTCATTTAAAATACGAAAATTTTAATTTTACGCAAATCGAAAAAAATCTTAATAATATCTATGCGCGCCAAAGGTAAAAGAAAATGGCTCTGAATATACTATGTTAGAAAAAATATACAATGCCTTATTCTACTCTGTTTTGGACTATATACACTAACGAAGTATGCTCTCTCATGTAAAATACAAAAATTCAAATTTTACCCGAATCGAAAAGATCTAAATATTATCTAGGCACCTCAATGTTAAAAACAAAATTTCTCTGAATATAATCTGTCAGAAAAAATATACAATGCCCTATTCTAATTTGTTTTGGAGTATATACAATGAGTCCATATGCTCCTCAGGTAAAATACAGAAATTCTATAGCTAAGTGAATCGAAAAAAATCTAAATATTATCTAGGCACCCCAATGTGAAAAGCAAAATTTCTCTGAATATAATCTGTCAAAAAAATATACAATGCCCTTTTCTACTCTGTTTTGGCGTATATACACCAACTCAATATGCTCTCTCATGTAAAATACCGAAATTATAATTATACATGAATCAAAAAAAAAATCGAAATAATATCTAGGAGCAACAAAGATAAAGGAAAATTGCTCTGAATATACTCTGTTACAAAAAATACACAATTCCTTATTCTACTCTATTTTAGAGTATATAAACCAACTAAATATGCTCTCTCATGTAAAATAACGAAATTCTAATTTTACCCGAATCAAATAAATCTAAATATTATCTAGGCACCCCAATGTTAAAAAAAAAATTGTTCTGAATATAATATGTCAAAAATAATATAAAATGCCCTATTCTACTCTATTTTAAAGTACATACACCAACTCCATAGCCTCTCTCCTGTAAAATACAGAAATTCCATATTTAAGAGAATCTAAAAAAATCTAAATATAATCTAGGCACCACAATGATAAAAACAAAATTTCCCTGAGTATCATCTGTCAGAAAAAATATACAATGCCCTATTATACTCTATTTTGGAATATATATACCAACTCCATATGCTCTCTCATGTAAAATACAGAAATTCTATATTTAAGCAAATCGAAAAAAATCAAATATTATCTAGGCACCCCAATGTTAACAGCAAAATTGCTCTCAATATAATCTGACAGAAAAAATATAAAATTCCCTTTTCTACTCTTTTTTGCAGTGTATACAACAACTCAATATTCTCTCTCATGTAAAATACCGAAATTCTAATTTTACGCGAATTGAAAAATATCTAAATGATATCTAGTCGCCAAAAAGTTAAAAGAAATGGTTCTGAATATAGTCTGTTAAAAAAAATATACAATTCTTTTTTCTACTCTGTTTTGGAGTATATAAACAAACTAAATATGCTCTCTCATGTAAAATACCGAAATTATAATTTTACGTGAATCGAAAAAAATCTAAATAATATTTAGGCGACCCAAAGGTAAAAGCAAAATTGCTCTGAATATAATCTGTCAAAAATATATACAATGCCTTTTTCTACGCTGTTTTGGAGTATCTACACCAACTCAATACGCTCTCTCATGTAAAACACAGAAATTTTTTATTTAAGCGAATCAAAAAAAATCTAAATATTATCTAGGAACCCCAAAGTTAAAATCAAAATTTCTCTGAACATAATCTGTCAAAAAAATATACAATGCCCTTTTCTACTCTGTTTTGAAGTATATACACCAACACAGTATGCTCTCTCATGTAAAATAGAGGTATTCTAATTTTACCCAAATATAAAAAAATCTAAATATTATCTAGGCACCCCAACGTTAAAAAAAAATTTCTCTCAATATAATCTGTCAGAAAAAAATATACAATGCCCTACTCTACTTTGTTTTGGAGTACATAAACAACTCAGAATGCTCTCTCATGTTAAATACCGAAATTCTAATTTTTGGTGAATCGAAAAAATCTAAATATTATCTAGGTACCCAACGTTAATAGCAAAATTTCTCGGAATATAATCTGTCAGAAAAAATATACCATGCCCTTTTCTACTCTGTTTTGAAGTATATACACCAACTCAATATGCTCTCTCATGTGAAATACCGAAATTTTAATTTTACGTGAATCGAGAAAAACTTAAATATTATCTAGGCACTTCAATGCTAAAAGCAAAATTGTTCTGAATATAATCTGTCAGAAAAAATATACAATGCCCTTTTCTACTCGGTTTTGGAGTATATACACTATATCAATATGCTCTGTCATGTAAAATACCAAAATTCTAATTATACATGAATAGAAATAAAACTAAATAATAATAAAATCAAACTCCATATGCTCTCTAATATAAATTAAAGAAATTCCAATTTACGAGAATCAAAATAATCTAAATATTATCTAGGCACCCCAATGTTAAAAGCAAAATTTCTCTGAATATAATCTGTCAGAAAAAATATACAATGCCCTTTTCTACTCTGTTTTGGAGTATATATTACAACTCAATATGTTCTCTCGTGTAAAATACCAAAATTCTAATTTGACGTGAATCGAAAAAAATCTTAATAATATCTAGGCGCCCCAAAGTTAAAAAAAAAATGGCTCTGAATATAGTCTGTTAGTCAAAATATACAATGCCTTATTCTACTCTGTTTTGGAGTGTAAAAACCAAATCCTATGTTCTCTCATGTAAAATACAGATATTCTAATTTACGTAAATCAAAAAAATCTAAATATTATCTAGGCACCCCAAAGATAAAAGCATAATTGCTCTGAATATAATCTGTCAGAAAGAATATACAATGATTTTTTCTACTCTTTTTTGGAGTACATACACCAACTCAATATGCTCTCTCATGTAAAATACAGATATTCTAACTTTATGCGAATCTAAAAAAACCTTAATAATATCTCGGCACCCGAAGGTTAAATGAAAATGGCTCTGAATATAGTGTGTTAGAGAAAATATATAATACCTTATTCTACTCTATTTTGGAGTATATACACCAACTCAGTATGCTCTCTCATGTAAAATACGGAAATTCTAATTTTACACTAATCGAATAAATCTAAATATTATCTAGGCACCCCAATGTTAAAAACACAATTTCTCTGAATATAATCTGTCAGAAAAATATACAATGCTGTATTCTACTCTTTGTTGGAGTATATACACCATCTGAGTATGCCCTCTCATGTAAAATACAGAAATTCTAAATTTACGTGTATCGAAAAAAATCTAAATATTATCTAAGCACCACAAGGTTGAAAACAATATTTCTCTGAATATAATCTGTCAGAAAATATATACAATGACATATTCTACTCTGTTTTGGTGTATATACACCAACTCAATATGCTCTCTCATGTAAAATACTGAAATTCTAAAGTTAAGTGAATCGAAAAAAATCTAAATATTGTCTAGGTACCCCAAAGTTAAAAGCAAAATTGCTCTGAATATAATCTGTCAGAAAAAATATACAATGTTGTTTTCTACTCTGTTTTGTAGTATATACATCAACTCAGTATACTCTCTCATATAAAATACAGAAATTCTAATTTTACCCGAATCAAAATAATCTAAATATTATCTAGGCACCCCAATGTTAAAAGCAAAATTGCTCTGAATATAATCTGTCAGACAAAATATACAATGCCTTTTTCTACTTTGTTTTTGAGTATATACACCAACTCAATAGGATCTCTCCTGTAAAATACCGAAATTCCAATTTTATGCGAATCGAAAAATACCTAATATTATCTAGGCGCCCCCACGTTAAAAGAAAATGGCTCTGAATATAGTCTGTTAGAGAAAATATACAATGCCTTATTCCACTTTGTTTTGGAGTATATACACCAACTCAGTATGCTCTTTCATGTAAAATACTGACATTCTAATTTCACCAGAATCGAAAAAATCTAAATATTATCTAGGCACCCCAATGTTAAAATCAAAATTGCTCTGAATATAATCTGTCAGAAAAAATATACAATGCCTTACTCTACTCGTTTTGGAGTATATACACCAACTCCATATGCTCTCTCATGTAAAATACAGAAATTCTAAATTTACGTGAATTGAAAAAAATCTAAATATTATTTAGGTACCCCAATGTTAAAAGAAAAACTGCTCTGAATATAATCTGTCAGAAAAAATATACAATGCCTTTTTCTACTTGGTTTTGGAGTATATACATCAACTCAATATGCTCTCTCATGTAAAATACCGAAATTCTAATTTTACGCAAATCGAAAAAAATCTAAGTAATATCTAGGCGTCCCAAAGTTACAAGAAAATGGCTCTTAATATAGTCTGTTTGAGAAAATATACAATGCCTTATTCTACTTGGTTTTGGAGTATATACACCAACTCAGTATGCTCTCTCATGTAAAATACCAAAATTCTAATTTTACGTGAATCAAAAAAATATAAATATTATCTAGGTACCTTAATGTTATAAGCAAAATTACTCTGAATATAATCTGTCAGAAAAAGTACACAATGACCTTTTCTACTCTTTTTTTGGAGTATATATACCAACTCAATATGCTCTCTCATGTAAAATACTGAAATTCTAATTTTACTCGAATAGAAAAAAATCTTAATAATATCTCGGTGTCCGAAAGTTAAAAGAAAATGGCTCTAAATATAGTCTGTACAAAAAAATATACAGTGCCTCATTCTACTCTGTTTTTGAGTATATACACCAACTCAGTATGCTCTCTAATGTAAAATACCCAAATTGTAATTTTACGTGAATCGAAAACATCTAAATATTATTTAGGCACCACAATGTTAAAAAGAAAATTGCTCTGCATATAATCTGTCAAATAAAATATACAATGCCCTATTCTACTCTGTGTTGGAGTATATACACCATCTCAGTATGCCCTCTCATGTAAAATACCGAAATTCTAATTTTACGTGAATCGAAAAAAATCTAAATATATTCTAGGCACCACAATGTGGAAAACAAAATTGCTCTGAATATATTCTGTCAGAGACAATATACAATGCCCTATTCTACTCTGTTTTGGAGTATATACACCATCTCAGTATGCCCTCTAATGTAAAATACCAAAATTCTAATTTTACGTGAATCGAAAAAAATATAACTATTATCTAGGCACCACAAAGTTGAAAACAAATTTGCTCTTTATATAATATGTCAGAAAAAATATACAATGCCTATTCTACTCTGTTTTGGAATATATAGACCAAGTCCATATGCTGTCTCATGTAAAATACAAAAATTCTATATTTAAGCGAATCAAAAAAAATGTAAATATTATCTAGGCACACTAATGTTAAAAGCAAAATTGCTCTGAATAAAATCTGTCAAAAAATATACAATGCCCTTTTTTACATTGTTTTGTAGGATATACACCAACTCTGTATGCTCTCTCATGTAAAATACAAAAATTCTATATTTAAGAGTATCGCAAATAATCTAAATATTATCTGGACACCCCAATGTTAAAAGCAAAATTGCTCTTAATACAATCTGTCAGAAAAAATATACAATGTCGTTTTCAACTTTGTTTTGCAGTATATAAACCAACTCAATATGCTCTCTCGTGTAAAATAATAAAATTCTAATTATACGCGAATTGAAAAAAATCTAAATAATATCTAGGCACCCCAATGTTAACAGCAAAATTGATCTTAATATAATCTGTCAGAAAAAATATACAATGCACTATTCTACTCTGTTTTGGAGTATAAACACCAACTCCATATGCTCTCTAATGTAAAATAAAGAAATTCTAAATTTACGTGAATCAAAAAAATCTAAATATTATCTTGGCACCCCAATGTTAAAAGCAAAATTGCTCTGAATATAATCTGTCAGAAAATATATACAATGTCTTTTTTTACTTTTTTATGGAGTATATACACTAACTCAATATGCTCTCTCGTGTAAAATACCGAAATTCTAATTTTACGCGAATCGAAAAAAATCTTAATAATATCTAGACGCCCCAAAGTTTCAAGAAAATGGCTCTGAATATAGTCTGTTAGAGAAAATATAAAATGCCTTATTCTACTCTGTTTTCGAGTATATACACAAAGTCAGCATGCTCTCTCGTGTAAAATACAGAAATCCTAATTTTAGGTGAATGGAAGAAAATTTAAATATTATCTAGGCACCCCAATGTAGAAAGAAAAATGCTCTGAATATAATCTGTCAGAAAAAATATACAATGCTTTTTTCTACTAAGTTTTGGGGTATATACACCAACTCAATATGCTCTCTAATGTAAAATACCAAAATTCTAATTTTACGTGAATCAAAAAAAATTTAAGAAATGTCTAGGTGCCCCAAAGTTAAAAGAAAATGGCTCTGAATACAGTCTGTTAGACAAAATATACAATGCTTTATTCTATTCTGTTTTGGAGTATATACACCCACTCAGTATGCTGTTTCATGTAAAATACCAAAATTCTAAATTTACGTGAATCGAAAAAAATCTAAATATTATCTAGGCACCCCAAAGTTAAAAGCAAAATTTATCTGAATATAATCTGTCATAAAAAATATACAATGACATATTCTACTCTGTTTTGAATTATATACACCAACTCAATATGCTCTCTCATGTAAAATATAGAAATTCTAATTATACGCGAATCGAAAAAAATCTTAATAATATCTTGGCGACCGGGAGATAAAAAAAAATGGCTCTAAATATAGTCTGTTAGAAAAAATATACAATGCCTTATTCTACTCTGTTTTTGAGTATATACACCAACTCACTATGCTTTCTCATGTAAAATACCGAAATTCAAATATACGTGAATCGAAAAAATCTAAATATTATCCAGGCACCCCAATGTTAAAAAGAAAATTTCTCTGAATATAATCTGTCATAAAAAATATACAATGCCCTATTCTACTCTGTTTTGGAATATATAGACCAAGCCCATATGCTCTCTCATGTAATATACAGAAATTCCATATTTAAGCGAATCGAAAAAAATCTAAATGTTATCTAGGCACCCCAATGTTGAAAGCAAAATTGCTCTGAATATAATCTGTCTAAAAAAATATACAATGCCCTCTTCTACTCTGTTTTGTAGGATATACACAAACTCAGTGTGCTCTTTCATGTAAAATACAGATATTCTATATTTCAGTGAATCCAAAAAAATCTAAATATTATCTAGACACCCCAATGTTAAAAACAAAATTGCTCTAAATATAATCTGTCACAAAAAATATAAAATGACCTATTCTACTTTGTTTTGGAGTATATACACCAACTCAATATGCTCTCTCATGTAAAATACAGAAATTCTATATTTAAGAGATTCAAAAATAATCTAAATATTATCTAGGTAACCCAATGTTTAAAGCAAAATTTCTCTGATTATCATCTGTCAGAAGAAATATACAATGCCCATTTCTACTCTGTTTTGTAGTATATACACCAACTCAGTATGCAATATCATGTAAAATACAGAAATTCAAACTTTACCTGAAGCGAAAAAATCTATATATTATCTAGGCACCCCAATGGTAAAAGCAAAATTTCTCTGAATATAATCTGTCAGAGAAAATATACAATGCCCTTTTCTACTCTGTTTTGGAGTATATACACCAACTCAATATGCTCTCTCCTGTAAAATACCGAAATTCTAATTATATGTGAATCTAAAAAAATCTAAATAATATCTAGGCGCCCCAAAGGTAAAAGAAAATGGCTTTGAATATAGTCTGTTAGAAAAAAATATACAATGCTTTATTCTACTCTGTTTTGGAGTATATACACAAACACAGTATGCTCTCTCATGTAAAATACAGACATTCTATTTCACCAGAATCGAAAAAATCTACATATTATCTAGGCAGCCCAATGTTAAAAGCAAAATTGCTCTGAATATAGTCTGTCATGAAAAATATACAATGCCCTATTTTATTCTGTTTTGGAGTATATACACCAACTTCATATGCTCTGTCATGTAAAATACAGATATTCTGTATTTAAGCAAATCGAAAAAAATCTAAATATTTTCGAGGAACCCCAATGTTTAAAGGAAAATGACTCTGAATATAATCAGTCAGAAAAAATATACAATGCCCTTTTCTAATCTGTTTTAGAGTATATACACCAACTCAATATAATCTCTCATGTAAAATACCGAAATTCAAATTTTACGTGAATCGAAAAAAATCTAAATAATATCTAGGCGCTTTAAAATTGAAAGAAAATAGCACTGAATATAGTCGGTCAGAAAAAATATACAATGCCCTATTCTACTGTGTTTTGGAGAATATACACCAACTCAATAAGCTGTCTCATGTAAAATACAGAAATCTATATTTAAGTGAATCAAGAAAAATCTAAATATTATCTAGGCACCTGAATGTTAATAGCAAAATTACTCTTAACATAGTATGTCAGAAAAAATATACAATGAGCTTTTCTACTTTTTTTTGGTGTATATATACCAACTCAATATGCTCTGTCCTGTAAAATGACGAAATTGTAATTTTACGCGAATCGAAAAAAATTCCAAATATTATCTAGGCATCCCAATGTAAAAAAAAATTGCTCTGAATATAATCTGTCAGAGAAAATATACAATGCCTTATTCTACTCTGTTTTGGAGTATATACACAAACTCAGTATGCTCTCTCAGGTAAAATACCGAAATTTTAATTTTACGTGAATTGAATAAAAGGTAAATATTATCTAGGCACCTCAGTGTTAAAAACAAAATTGCTCTGAATATAATCTGTCAGAAAATATATACAACGCCCTATTCTACTTTGTTTTAGAGTATATACACCAAGTCCATATGCTTTCTCATGTAAAATACCTAAATTCTAATTTTATGTGAATCGAAAAAAACCTAAATAATATCTAGGCACCCCAAAGTTAAAAGAAAATGGCTCTAAATATAGTATGTTAGAGAAAATATACAAGGTTTTATTCTACTGTGTTTTGGAGTATATACACCAACTCACTATGCTCTAACATGTAAAATACCGAAATTCTAATTTTACGTGAATCGAAAAAAATCTATATTTTATCTAGGCAACCCAATGTTAAAATCAAAATTGCTCTGAATATAATCTGTCAGAAAATATATACAATGCCCTATTCTACTCTGTTTTGGAGTATATACACCAACTCAATATGCTCTCTCATGTAATATACCGAAATTCTAATTTTATGCAAATCGAAAAAAGTCTAAATAATATCTAGGCGCCCCAAAGTTTAAAGAAAATGACTCTGAATATATTCTGTTAGAAAAAATATACAATGCCCTATTCTATTCTGTTTTTGAGCATATACTCCAACTCAGTATGCTCTTTTATGAAATACACCGAAATTCTAATTTTACGTATATCGAAAAAAATCTAAATATTATCTAGGCACCCCAATGTTAAAAACAAAATTGCTCTGAATATAATCTATCAGAAAAAATATACAATGTTCTCTTCTAGTCTGTTTTGTAGTATATACAATAGGTCCATATGCTCCTCAGGTAAAATACAGAAATTCTATATCTAAGCGAATCGAAAAAAAATCTAAATATTATCTAGTCACCCCAATGTTAAAAGCAAAATTGCTCGGAATATAATATGTCAGAAAAAATACTCTATGCTCTTTTCTACTTTGTTTTGGGGTATATACAGCAACTCAATATGCTGTCTCATGTAAAATAACAAAATTCTAATTTTACGTGAATCAAAAAAAATCTAAGTAATAACTAGGCGCCCCAAAGTTAAAAGAAAATGGCTGTGAATATAGTCTGTTTGGAAACTTTACAATGCCTTATTCTTCTCTGTTTTGGAGTATATACTATAACTCAGTATGCTCTCTCATCTAAAATAAAAATATTCTAATTTTACATGAAACGAAACAAATCTAAATATTATCTAGGCACCCCAATGCTAAAAACAAGATGGCTCTAAATATAATCTGTCAGAAACAGTATACAATGCCTTATTATACTCTGTTTTGGAGTATATAAACCAACTAAATATGCTCTCTAATGTAAAATACAGAAATTATTTATTTAAGAGAATCGAAGAAAACCTAAATATTATCTAGGCACCGGAATGTTAAAAGCAAAATTGCTCTGAATATAATCTGTCAGAAAAAATATACAATGTTCTTTTCTACTCTTTTTTTGAGTGTATACACCAACTCAATATGCTCTCTCATGTAAAATACTGAAATTCTAATTTTATGCAAATGGAAAAAATCGAAATAATAACTATGCGCCCCAAAGGTAGAAGAAAATGGCTCTGAATATACTATGTTAGAAAAAATATACAATGCCTTATTCTACTCTGTTTTGGACTATATACACCAACGAAGTATGCTCTCTCATTTAAAATACAAAAATTCAAATTTTACCCGAATCGAAAAGATCTAAATATTATCTAGGCACCTCAATGTTAAAAACAAAATTTCTCCTAATATAATCTGTCAGAAAAAATATACAATGCCCTATTCTAATTTGTTTTGGAGTATATACAATAAGTCCATATGCTCCTCAGGTAAAATACAGAAATTCTATAGCTAAGGGAATCGAAAAAAATCTAAATATAATCTAGGCTCCCTAATGTTAAAAGCAAAATTTCTCTGAATATAATATGTCAGAAAAAATATACAATGCCCTTTTCTACTCTGTTTTGGCGTATATACACCAACTCAATATGCTCTCTCATGTAAAATACCGAAATTATAATTATACGCGAATCAAAAAAAAAAATCTAAATAATATCTAGGAGCCCCAAAGATAAAAGAAAATTGCTCTGAATATACTCTGTTACAAAAAATACACAATTCCTTATTCTACTCTATTGTAGAGTATATAAACCAACTAAATATGCTCTCTCATGTAAAATAACGAAATTCTAATTTTACCCGAATCAAATAAATCTAAATATTATCTGGGCACCCCAATGTTAAGAAAAAAATTGCTCTGAATATAATCTGTCAGAAATAATATAAAATGCCCTATTCTACTCTATTTTGGAGTACATACACCAACTCCGTAAGCTCTCTCATGTAAAATACAGAAATTCCATATTTAAGAGAATCTAAAAAAATCTAAATATAATCTAGGCACCCCAATGATAAAAACAAAATTGCCCTGAGTATAATCTGTCACAAAAAATATACAATGCCCTATTATACTCTATTTTGGAATATATACACCAACTCCATATGCTCTCTCATGTAAAATACAGAAATTCTATATTTAAGCGAATCGAAAAATATCTGTATATTATCTAGGCACCCCAGTGTAAAAAGCAAAATTGCACTGAATATAATCTGTCAGAAAAAATATACAATGCACATTTCTACTCTGTTTTGCAGTGTATACACCAACTCAATATTCTCTCTCATGTAAAATACAGAAATTCTAATTTTACGTGAATCAAAAAAAATCTAAATAATATCTAGGCACCCCAAAGTTAAAAGAAAATGGCTTTAAATATAGTCTGTTAGAAAAAATATACAATGCCTTATTCTACTCTGTTTTGAAGTATATACACCAACTCAGTATGCTCTTACATGTAAAATACCGAAATTCTAATTTTATGTGAATCGAAAAAAATCTAAATAATATTTAGGCTACCCAAAGGTAAAAGCAAAATTGCTCTGAATATAATCTGTCCAAAAAAATATACAATGCCTTTTTCTACTCTGTTTTCTAGTATATACACAAACTCAATATGCTCTCTCATGTAAAGTACAGAAATTCTAATTTTACCCTGATCGAATAAATCTAAATATTATCTACGCACCCCAATATTAAAAACAAAATTGTTCTGAATATCATCTGTCAGAAAAATTATAAAATGCCATATTCTACTGTTTTGGAGTATACACACCAACTCCATATGCTCTCTCATGTAAAATACAAAAATTCTATATTTAAGCGAATCAAAAAAAATCTAAATATTATCTAGGCACCCCAATGTTAAAACCAATATTTCTCTGAATATCATCTTTCAGGAAAAATATACAATGACTATTTCTACTCTGTTTTGTAGTATATACATCAATTCAATATGCTCTCTTATGTAAAATACAGAACTTCTTATTTTACATGAATCAAAAAAATTTAAATATTATCTAGGCACCCCAATGTTAAAATCAATATTGCTCTCAATATAATCTGTCAGACAAAATATGCAACGCCCTATTCTACTCTGTTTTGGAATATAGAGACAAAATCCATATGCTAACTCATGTAAAATACAGAAATTCTCATTTTACGTGAATCGAAAAAAATCTAAATATTATCTAGGCACCCCAATGTTAATAACAAAATTGCTGTGAATATAATCTGTCAGAAAAAATATACAGTGCCCTTTTCTACTCTTTTTTGGAGTATATACACCAACTCAATATGCCCTCTCATGTAAAATACCGAAATTATAATTTACACGAATCGAAAATAATCTAAATAATATCGATGACCCCAAAGTTAAAAGAAACTGGCTCTAAATATAGTCTGTTGGAGAAAATATACAATGCCTTATTCTACTCTGTTTTGGAGTATATACACCAGTCAGTATGCTCTCTCATGTAAAATACCGATATTCTAAATTTACGTGAACCGAAAAAAATCTAAATAGTATCTAGGCACACGAATGTTAAAAGCAAAATTGCTCTGAATATAATCTTTAAGAAAAAATATACAATGCCTTTTTCTACTTTGTTTTGGAGTATATATACCAACTCAATATGCTGTCTCATGTAAAATACCGAAATTCTAATTTAACGTAAATCGAAAAAATATAAATATTATCTAAGCACTCCAATGTGAAAAGCAAAACTGCTCTGAATATAATCCTTCAGAAAAAATATACAATGACCTTTTCTACTCTGTTTTGGGGTATATACACAAACTCAATATACTCTCTCATGTAAAATAATGAAATTCTAATTTTACGTGAATCCAAAAAAATCTAAATAATATCTAGATGCCCAAAAGTAAAAAGAAAATGGCTCTGATTATAGTCAGTTAGAGAAAATATACAATGCCTTATTCTACTTTCTTTTGGAGTGTATACACCAACTCAGTATGCTCTCTCATGTAAAATACCGAAATTCTAGTTCTACGTGAATCAAAAAAAATCTAAATATTATCTAGGTACGCCAATGTTAAAAGAAAAATTGCTCTGAATATAATCTCTAAGAAAAAATATACAATGACCTATTCTACTCTTTTTTGGAGTATATACACCAACTCAATATGCTCTCTCATGTAAAATACCAAAATTCTAATTTTACGTCCATCGAAAAAAATCTAAATAATATCTAGGCACCCCTAAGTTAAAGGAAAATGTCTCCAAATATAGTCTGTTAGATAAAATATACAATGCCTTATTCTACTCTGTTTTGGAGTATATAAACCAACTAAGTATGCTCTCTCATGTAAAAAACAGAAATTTTAATTTTACCCAAATCAGAAATATCTAAATATTATCTAGGCACCCCAATGTTACAAACAAAATTTCTCTGAGTATAATCTCTCAGAAAAAATAAACAATTCCCTATTCTACGCTGTTATGGAATATATACACCAACTCCATATGCTCTCTCATATAAAATTCAGAAATTCTATATTAAAGCAAATTGAAAAAATGTAAATATGATCTAGGCACCCCAATGTTAAAAGCAAAATTGATCTGAATATAATCTGTCAGAAAAAATATACAATGCCCTTTTCTACTCTGTTTTGTAATATATACACCAACCCAATAATCTCTCTCATGTAAAATACCGAAATTCTAATTATACGCAAATGGAAAAAATCTAAATAATATCGAGGCCCCCGAAGGTTACAAGAAAATGGCTCTGAATATAGTCGGTTAAAAAAATATACAATGCCTTATTCTACTCTGTTTTGGAGTATATACTCCAACTAAGTATGCTCTCTCATGTAAAATACTGAAATTCTAATTTTACGCAAATCGAAAAAATCTAAATATTATCTAGGCACCAAAATCTTAAAGAGACAATTGCTCTTATTAAAATCTGTCAGAAAAAATATACAATGACCTATTGTACTCTTTTTTAGAGAATATACACCAACTCCATATTCTCTCTCACTTAAAATACAGAAATTCTATATTTAAGCGAATCGAAAAATATCTATATATTATCTAGGCACCCCAATGTTAAAAGCAAAATTGCGCTGAATATAATCTGTCAGAAAAAATATACAATGCCCTTTTCTACTCTGTTTGGGGTATATAAACCAACTCAATATGCTCTCTCATGTAAAATACAGGAATTCTAATTTTACGTGAATCGAAAAAAATCTAAATATTATCTAGGCATGCCAATGTTAAAAGCAAAATTTCTCTAAATATAATCTGTGATAAAAAATAAACAACGCGCTTTTCTACTCTGTTTTGGAGTATATACCCCAACTCAGTATGCTCTCCCATGTAAAATACCGAAATTCTAAATTTACGTGAATCGAAAAATATCTAAATAATATCTAGTCACCCCAATGTTAAAGCAAAATTGCTCTGAATATAATCTGTCAGAAAAAATACAATGCCCTTTTATACTCTGTTTTGGAGTATATACATCAACTCAATATGCTCTCTCATGTAAAATACCGAAATTCTAATTTTACGCGAATCGAAAAAAATCTAAATATCTAGGTGCCCCAAAGTTAAAAGAAAATGGCTCTGAATATAGTCTGTTAGAAAAAGTATACAATGCCTTATTCTACTCTGTTTTGGAGTATATAAACCAACTCAGTGCACTCTCTCATATAAAATACTGAAATTATAATTTTACGTGAATCGAAAATAATCTAAATATTATCTAGGCACCGCAATGTTAAAAACAAACTTGCTCTGAATATAATCAGTCAGAAAAAATATACAATGCCCTATTCTCCTCTGTTTTCGATTATATACACCAACTCAGTGTACTCTCTCATGTAACATACAGAAATTAAATTTTACCCGAATTGAAAAAATCTAAATATTATCTAGGCACCCAAATGTTAAAAGCAAAATTGCTCTGAATAAAATCTGTCAGAAAAAATATACAATGCCCTAATTTACACTGTTTTGGAGTATATACACCAACTCAGTATGCTCTCTATTGTAAAATACCAAAATTCTAAATTTACATGATTCGAAAATAATCTAAATATTATCTAGGCACTCCAATATTAAAAGCAAAATATCTCTGAATACAATCCGTCAGAAAAAATATACAATGCCCTTTTCTACTCTGTTTTGGAATATATACACGAACTGACTATGCTCTCTCATGTAAAATACCGAAATTCTAATTTTACGTGAATTGGTAAGAAATCTTAATAATATCTAGGTTCCCCAAAGTTAAAAGAAAATGACTCTGAATACAGTCTGTTATAAAAAATATACAATGCCTTATTCGACTATTTTTTCGAGTATATACACCAACACAGTATGCTCTCTCATGTAAAATACCGAAATTCTAATTTTACGCTTATCGAAAAAATCAAAATATTATCTAGCCAACCCAATGTTGAAAACAAAATTGCTCAGAATATAATTTGTCAGAGAAAATATAAAATGCCCTATTCTAATCTGTTTTGGAGTATATAAACCAACTCAGTATTCCCTCTAATGTAAAATACCGGAATTCTAATTTTACGTGAACCGAATAAAATCTAAATATTATCTCGGAACCCCAATGGTAAAAGCAAAATTGCTCTGAATATAATTTTTCAGAGAAAATATACAATGCCCTTTTCTACTCTGTTTTGTACTAAATATACCAACTCAATATTCTCTCTCATGTAAAATACAGAAATTCTAATTTAACCTGAATCCAAAAAATCTTAATATTATCTACAAACCCCAATGTTAAAAACAAAATGGCTCTGAATATAATCTTTCAGATAAAATATACAATGCCCTATTCTACTCTGTTTTGGAGTATATACACCAACTCAATATGCTCTCTCAGATAAAATATCAAAATTCTACTTTTACATGAATCAAAAAAATTCTAAATAATATCTAGGCGCCCCAAAGTTAAAAGAAAATGGCTCTGATTATACTCTGTTAGAGAAAATATACAATGCCTTGTTCTACTCTGTTTTGGAGTATATACACCATCTCAATATGCTCTCTCATGAAAAATAACGAAATTCTAATTTTACGTGAATCGAAAAAAATCTATATTTTATCTAGGCAACCCAATGTTAAAATCAAAATTGCTCTGAATATAATCTGTCAGAAAATATATACAATGCCCTATTCTACTCTGTTTTGGAGTATATACACCAACTCAATATGCTCTCTCATGTAATATACCGAAATTCTAATTTTACGCAAATCGAAAAAAGTCTAAATAATATCTAGGCGCCCCAAAGTTTAAGGAAAATGACTCTGAATATATTCTGTTAGAAAAAATATACAATGCCCTATTCTATTCTGTTTTTGAGCATATACTCCAACTCAGTATGCTCTTTTATGAAATACACCGAAATTCTAATTTTACATATATCGAAAAAAATCTAAATATTATCTAGGCACCCCAATGTTAAAAACAAAATTGCTCTGAATATAATCTATCAGAAAAAATATACAATGTTCTCTTCTAGTCTGTTTTGTAGTATATACAATAGGTCCATATGCTCCTCAGGTAAAATACAGAAATTCTATATCTAAGCGAATCGAAAAAAAATCTAAATATTATCTAGTCACCCCAATGTTAAAAGCAAAATTGCTCGGAATATAATATGTCAGAAAAAATACTCTATGCTCTTTTCTACTTTGTTTTGGGGTATATACAGCAACTCAATATGCTGTCTCATGTAAAATAACAAAATTCTAATTTTACGTGAATCAAAAAAAATCTAAGTAATAACTAGGCGCCCCAAAGTTAAAAGAAAATGGCTGTGAATATAGTCTGTTTGGAAACTTTACAATGCCTTATTCTTCTCTGTTTTGGAGTATATACTATAACTCAGTATGCTCTCTCATCTAAAATAAAAATATTCTAATTTTACATGAAACGAAAAAAATCTAAATATTATCTAGGCACCCCAATGCTAAAAACAAGATGGCTCTAAATATAATCTGTCAGAAACAGTATACAATGCCTTATTATACTCTGTTTTGGAGTATATAAACCAACTAAATATGCTCTCTAATGTAAAATACAGAAATTATTTATTTAAGAGAATCGAAGAAAACCTAAATATTATCTAGGCACCGGAATGTTAAAAGCAAAATTGCTCTGAATATAATCTGTCAGAAAAAATATACAATGTTCTTTTCTACTCTTTTTTTGAGTGTATACACCAACTCAATATGCTCTCTCATGTAAAATACTGAAATTCTAATTTTATGCAAATGGAAAAAATCTAAATAATATCTATGCGCCCCAAAGGTAGAAGAAAATGGCTCTGAATATACTATGTTAGAAAAAATATACAATGCCTTATTCTACTCTGTTTTGGAGTATATAAACCAACTCAATATGCTCTCTAAGGTAACATACCGAAACTCTAATTTTAGACTAATCGAAAGAAATCTAAATAATATCTAGGCAACTCAAAGTTAAAAGAAAATGGCTCTGAATATATTCTGTTAGGAAAAATATACAATGCTTATTCTAGTATGTTTTCGAGTATATACACCAACTCAGTATGCTCTTTCATGTAAAATACAGAAATTCTAATTTTACCCGAATCATAAAAATCTCAATATTATCTAGGCACCCCAATGTTAAAATCAAAATTGCTCTGAATATAAACTGTGAGAAAAATATACAATGCCCTATTCTACTCTTTTTTGGAGTATATACACCTACTCCATATGCTCTCTCATGTAAAATACAGTAATTCTATATTTAAGCGAATCGAAAAAATCTAAATATTATCTAGGCACCCCATTGTTAACAGAAAAATTTCTCTGAATATAATCTGTCAGAAAAAATATACAATGCCCTTTTCCACTTTGTATTGGAGTACATACACCAACTCAATATGCTCTGTCATGTAAAATACAGAAATTCTAATTTTATGTGAATCGAAAAAAATCTAAATAATATCTAGGCGCCCTAAAGTTAAAAGAAAATGGCTCTGAATATAGTGTGTTACAAAAAATATACAATGCCTTATTCTACTCTCTCTTAAAATATATAAACAAACTCACTATGCTCTCTCATGTGAAATACCGAAATTCAAATTTTGACAAAATCGAAAAAATCTAAATATTTTCTAGGCACCCAAATGTTAAAAACAAAATTGCTCTGAATATAATCTCTCAGAAAAAATATAAAATGCCCTATTCTTCTCTTTTTTGGAGTATATACACCAACTCCATATGCTCTCTGATGTAAAATACAGAAATTCTATATTTAAGGGATCCGAAAAAATTCTAAATATTATCTAGGCAACCCAATGTTAAAACCAAAATTGATCTGAATATAATCTGTCAGAAATAATATACAATGCCCTTTTCCACTTTGTTTTGGAGTATATACACCAACTCAATATGCTCTGTTACGTAAAATACCGAATTTCTAATTTTACGAGAAATGATAAAAATCTAAATATAATCTAGGCGCCCCAAATGTATAAGAAAATGGTTCTGAATATAGTCTGCTAGAAAAAATACACAATGCCTTATTCAACTCTGATTTGGAGTATATACACCAACTCAGTATGCTCTCTCATGTAAAATACAAAAATTCTAATTTTAAGTGAATCGAAAAAAATCTAAATGTAATTGAGACACCGCAACGTGAAAAGCAAAATTGCTCTGAATATAATCTGTCAGAAAAAATATACAATGCCCATTTATACTCTGTTTTGGAGTATATACACCAACTCAGTTTGTGCTCTCATGTAAAATACAGAAATTCTAAAATTACCGGAATCGAGAAAATATAAATATTATGTAGGCACCCTAATGTTAAAATCAAAACTGCTCTAAATATAAAATGCCAATTAAAATATACAATGCCCTATTCTACTCTTTTTTTGGAGTACATACACGAACACCATATGCTCTCTAATGTAAAATACAGAAATTCTAATTTTACTCGAATCGAAAAAATCTAAATATTATCTAGGCACCCCAATGTTAAAAGCAAAATTGCTCTGATTATAGTCAGTCAGAGAAAATATACAATGCCCAATTCTACTCTGTTTTGGAGTATATAAACGAATTACATATGCTCTCTCAGGTAAAATACCGAAATTATAATTTTACTCGAATCAAAAAGAATCTAAATAATATCTAGGCACCACAAAGTTAAAAGAAAATGGCTCTGAATATAGTCTGTTAGAAAAAATATACAATAGCTTATTCTACTCTGTTTTGGACTATATAAACCAACTCAGTATGCTCTCTCATGTATAATACAGAAATTCTAATTTTACCCGAATGGAAAAAATCTAAATATTATCTAGGCACACGAATGTTAAAAACAAAATTGCTATGAATATAATCTGTCAGAGAAAATATGCAATGCCCTATTATACTCTGTTTTGTAGTATATACACCAACTCAAAATGCTCTCTCATGTAAAATACAGAAATTCTATATTTAAAGGAATCGAAAAAAATCTGAATAATATATAGACGCCTCAAAGTTAAAAGAAAATGGCTCTGAAAATAGTCTGTTAGAAAAAATATAAAATCCCTTATTCTACTTTGTTTTGGTGTATATACACCAATTCAGATTGCTCTCTCATGCAAAATACCAAAATTCTAATTTTATGCGAATCGATATAAATCTAAATAATATCTAGGCACCCCAAATATAAAAGAAAATGGCTCTGAATATACTGTGTTAGAAAAAATATACAATGCCTTATTCTACTCTATTTTAAAGTATATAAACCAACTCAGTATGCTCTCCATTGTAAAATACCGAAATTTTAATTTTACGCGAATCGAAAAAATTCTAAATAATATCTAGGCGCTCCAAAGTTAAAAGAAAACGGTTTTCAATATAGTCTGTTAGAAAAAATATAGAATACCTTATTCTAATTTTTTTTTGAGTATATACACCAACTCAGTATGCTCTCTCATGTAAAATACCGAAATTCTAATTTTACGTAAATCAAATAAAATATAAATATTATCTAGGCACCCCGATGTTAAAAGCAAAATTGGTCTGAATATAATCTGTCAGAGAAAATATAAAATGCCCTTTTCTACTCTATTTTGGAGTATATACCCCCACATAGTATGCTCTCTCATGTAAAAAAAAAATTCTAATTTTAACCGAATTGAAAAAATCTAAATATTATCTAGGCACCCCAATGTTAAAGACAAAATTGTTCTGAATATAATCTGTCATAAAAAATATATAATGCCCTATTCTACTCTGTTTTGGAGTATATACACCAACCCCATATGCTCACTCATGTAAAATACAAAAATTCTATATTTGACCAAATCGAAAAAAATCTTAACAATATCTAGGCACCACAATGTTAAAAGCAAAATTGCTCTGAATATAGTCTGTCAGAAAAAATATACAATCACCTTTTCTACTCTGTTTTGGAGTATATACACTACCTCAATATGCTATCTCATGTAAAATACTGAAATTCTATTTTTACGCTAATCGAAAAATATCCAAATAATATCTAGGCACCCGAAAGTTAAAGGAAAATGGCTATGAATATACTATGTTAGAAAAAAAATACAATGCCTTATTCTACTCTGTTTTGGAGTATATACACCAAATCAGTATGCTCTCTCCTATAGAATACCGAAATTCTAAATTTACGTGATTGGACAAAAATCTAAATATTATCTAGGCACCCGAATGATGAAAGGAAAATTTCTCTGAATATAGTCTGTCAGAAAAAATATACAATGCCCTTTTCTACTCTGTTTTCGAGTATATACACCAACTCAATATGCTCTCTAAGGTAAAATACCGAAATTCTAATTTTACATGAATCGAAAGAAGTCTAAATAATATCTAGGTGCCCGAAATTTAAAAGAAAATGGCTCTGAATATAGTCTGTTAGAGAAAATATACAATGCCTTATTCTACTCTGTTTTGGAGTATATAAACAAACTCAGTATGCTCTCTCATGTAAAATACAGAAATTCTAATTTCACCCGAACTGAAAAAATCTAAATAATATCTAGGCACTCCAATGTTAAAAACAAAATTGCTCTGAATATAATCTGTCAGAAAACATATGCAATGCCCTTTTCTACTCTGTTTTGGAGTATATAAACCAACTCAGTATGCTCTATCAGGTAAAATACAGAAATTCTAATTTTACGTGAATCGAAATAAATCTAAATATTATCTAAGAACCCGAATGTTAAAAGGAAAATTGCTCAGAATACAATGTGTAAGAAAAAATATACAATGACCTTTTCTACTGTGTTTTGGTGTAGATATACCAACTCAATATGCTCTCTCATGTAAAATACTGAAATTCTAATTTTACGCTAATCGAAATAAACCTGAATCATATCTACGCACCCCAAAGTTAAAAGAAATTGGGTATGAATATACCAAAATTCTAATTTTACCCGATTCGAAAAAATTTAAATATAATCGTGGCACCCTAATGTTAAAAACAAACTTGCTCTGAATATAATCTGTCAGAAAAGATATACAATGCCGTATTCTACTCATTTTTGGATTATATAGCTCAAACCAATATGCTCTCTAGTGTGAAATACAGAAATTGTATATTTAAGCGTATTGAAATAAATCTAAATATTATCTAAGCACCACAATGTTAAATGCAATGTTGCTCTGCATATAATCTGTCACAAAAAATATACAATGCCCTTTTCTACTCTTTTTTGTAGTATATACACCAACTCAATATGCTCTCTCTTGTAAAATATCGAAATTCTAATTTTAAGTGAATCGAAAAAAATCTAAATAATATCTAGGTGCCCGAAAGTGAAAAGATAATGAATCTGAATATAGTCTGTTAGAAAAAATATACAATGCCTTTTTCTACTCTGTTTTGGAGTATATATACCAACTCACTATGCTCTCTCATGTAAAGTACCGAAATTGTAATTTTACGTGAATCGAAAAAAATCTAAATATTATCTAGGCACCCGAATGTAAAAAACAAAATTGCTCTGAATGTAGTCTGTCTGAAAAAATATACAATTCCCTATTCGCCTCTGTTTTGGAGTATATACACCTACTTTATAGGCTCTCTCATATAAAATACAGAAATTCTAATTTTAACGGAATCGAAAAAATGTAAATATTATCTAGGCACCCCAAAGTTAAAAACAAAATTGCTCTGAAAATAATCTGTCAGAAAAAATACACAATGCCTTATTCTACTCTGTTATGGAGTATATACACCAAGTCAGTATGCTCTCTCATGTAAAATACTGAAATTCTAAATTTACGCAAATCGAAAAATATCTCAATATTAGCTAGGCACCCCAATGTTATAAACAAAATTGCTCTGAATATAGTCTGTCAGAAAAAATATACAATGCCCTATTCTACTCTGTTTTGGAGTATATACACCAACTTCATATGCTCTCTCATTTAAAATACAAAAATTCTATATTTAAATGAATCGAAAAAAATCTAAATAATATCTTGGCACCCCAGTGTTCAAAGCAAAATTGCTCTGAATATAATCTATCAGAAAAAATATACAATGCCCTATTCTACTCTGTTTTGTAGTATATACACTACCTCAATATGCTAGCTCATGTAAAATACCGAAATTCTAATTTTATGCGATTCGAAAAAAATCGAAATAATATCTAGGTGCCCCAAAGTTAAAAGAAAATGGCTATAAATATACTCTGTTAGAAAAAATATACAATGTCTTATTCTACTCTGTTTTGGAGTATATACACCAACTCAGTATGCTCTCTCATATAGAATACCGAAACTCTAAATTTACGTGATTGGAAAAAAATGTAAATAGTATCTAGGCACCCGAATGTTAAAAGCAAAATTGCTCTGAATATAATCTGTCACAAATAATATACAGTGCACTTTTCTACTCTGTTTTATAGAATACACACCAACTCAATATGCTCTCTCAGGTAAAATATGGAAATTCTAATTTTACACGAATCGAAAAAGTGTAAATAATATCTAGGTGCTCCAAATTTAAAAGAAAATGGCTCTGAATATAGTCTGTTAGAGAAAATATACAACGCCTTATTCTACTCTGTTCTGGAGTATATACACCAACTCAGTATGCTCTCTCATGTAAAATACAGAAATTCTAATTTCACCCGAATCGAAAAAATCTAAATATTATCTAGGCACCCCTATGTTAAAAACAAAATTTCTCTGAATATAATCTGTCAGAAAACATATGCAATGCCCTATTTTACTCTGTTTTGGAGTATATAAACCAACTCAGTATGCTCTCTCATGTAAAATACCGAAATTCTAATTTTACGTGAATCGAAATAAATCTAAATATTATATAGGCAACCGAATGTTAAAAGCAAAATTGCTCTGAATATAATCTGTCAGAAAAAATATATTACGCCCTATTTTACTCTGTTTTCGAGTACATACACCAACTCCATATGCTCTCTCATGTAAAATACAAAAATTCTATATTTCAGCGAATAGAAAAAAAATCTAAATAGTACCTAGGCACCCGAATGTTAAAAGCAAAATTCCTCTGAATATAATCTGTCAGAAAAAATATACAATGCCCTCTTCTACTCTGTTTTGGAGTATATACACCAACTCAATATGCTCTCTCAGGTAAAATACGAAAATTCTAAGTTTACGCAAATCGAAAAAAGTCTAAATAATATCTAGGCACCCCAAATTTAAAAGAAAATGTCTCTTAATATAATCTGTTAGAAAATATATAGAATGCCTTATTCTACTCTCTTTTGGAGTATATACAAAAACTCAGTATGCCCTCTCCTGTAAAATAGAGAAATTCTAATTTTACGTGAATCTGAAGAAATCTAAATATTATCTAGACACCCCAAAGTTAAAAGCAAAATTGTTCTGAATATAATCTGTCAGAAAAAATATACAATGCCTTATTCTACTCTGTTTTGGAGTATATACACCAACTCAATATGCTCTTTAATGTAAAATACAGAAATTCTATATTTAAACGAGGAGAGAAATATCAAAATATTATCTAGGCACTCCAATTTTAAAAGTAAAATTGCTCTGAATATAATCTGTCAGAAAAAATATACAATGCCGTATTCTACTCTGTTTTGGAATATATACACAAACTCAGTATGCTCTTTCATGTAAAATACCGAAATTCTAAATTTACCCGAATTGAAAAAAATCTAAATATTATCTAGGGACCCGACGTTTAAAAGAAAAATTGCTCTGAATATAATCTGTCAGAAAAAATATACAATGTCGTATTCTACTCTTTTTTGGAGTATATAGACCAACTCCATATGCTCTCTCAAGTAAAATAAAGAAATTGTATATTTAAGTGTATTGAAATAAATCTAAATATTATCTAGGCACCACAATGTTAAATGCAAAGTTGCTCTGCTTATAATCTGTCACAAAAAATATACAATGCCTTTTTCAACTCTTTTTTGTAGTATATACACCAACTCAAAATGATCTCTCTTTTAAAATACCGAAATTCTAATTTTACGCGAATCAAAAAAAATCTAAATAATATCTAGTCGCCCGAAAGTTAAAAGATAATGACTCTGAATATAGTCTGTTAACAAAAATATACAATGCCTTTTTGTACTCTGTTTTGGAGTATATACACCAACTCAATGTGCTCTCTCATGTAAAATACCGAAATGGTAATTTTACGTGAATCGAAAAAATTCTAAATAATATCTCGGCACCAGAATGTTAAAAACAAAATAGCTCTGAATGTAGTCTGTCACAAAAAATATACAATGCCCCATTCGACTCTCTTTTGGAGTATATACACCAACCCCATAGGCTCTCTCATGTATAATACAGAAATTCTAATTTTACCCGAATCAGAAAAATCTAAGTATTATCTAGGCACCCCCATGTTAAAAACAAAATTGCTCTGAATATAACATGTAAGAAAAAATATACAATGCCTTATTCTACTCTGTTTTGGAGTATATACACCAAGTCAGTATGCTCTCTCATGTAAAATATGAATTTCTAATTTTACGGGAATCGAAAAATATCTAAATATTAGTTAGGCACCCCAATGTTATAAACAAAATTGCACCGAATATAATCTGTCATAAAAAATATACAATGCTCTATTCTACTCTATTTTGGAGTATATACACCAACTCCATATGCTCTCTCATGTAAAATTCTAAAATTCTATATTTAACCAAATCGAAAAAAATCTAAATAATATCTAGGCACTCCAGTGTTTAAAGCAAAATTTCTCTGAATATAGTCTGTAAGAAAAAATATACAATGCTTTTTTCTACTCTGTTTTGTAGTATATACACTACCTCAATATGCTATCTCATGTAAAATACCGAAATACTAATTTTACGCAAATCGAAAATAATCCAAATAATATCTAGACGCCTCAAAGTTAAAAGGAAGTGGCTGTGAATATACTCTGTTAGAAAAAATATACAATGCCTTATTCTACTCTGTTTTGGAGTATATACACCATCTCAGTGCGCTCTCTCATAAAGAATACCGAAATTCTAAATTTACGTGATTGGAAAAAAATCTAAATATTATCAAGGCACCCGAAAGTTAAAAGCAAAATTGCTCTGAACATAATCTGTCAGAGAAAATATACAATGCCCTTTTCTAATCTGTTTTCTAGTATATACATTAACTCAATATGTTCTCTCAGGTAAAATACCGAAATTCTAATTTTACGTGAATTGAAAAAAGTCTAAATAATATCTAGGCGCCTCAAATTTACAAGAAAATGGCTCTGAATATAGTCTGTTACAGAAAACACACAAGGCCTTATTCTACTCTGTTTTGGAGTATATACACAAACTCAGTCTGCTCTCTCATGTAAAATACAAAAATTCAAATTTCACCCGAATCGAAAAAATCTAAATAATATCTAGGCACCCCAATGTTAAAAACAATATTGCTCTGAATATAATCTGTCAGAAAACATATGCAATGTTCTATTCTACTCTGTTTTGGAGTATATAAACCAACTCAGTATGCTCTCTCAGGTAAAATACCAAAATTCTAATTTTACGTGAATCGAAATAAATCTAAATATTATCTAGAAACCCGAATGAAAAAAGCAAAATTTCTCAAAATAGAATGTATCAGAAAAAATATACAATGACCTTTTGTACTCAGTTTTGGAGTATATACACCAACTCAATATGCTCTCTCATGAAAAATACCGAAATTCTAATTTTAAGCTTATCGAAAAAAACCTAAATCATATCTAGGTGCCACAAAGTTAAATGAAAATGGCTATGAATATATTCTCTCAGAAAATATATACAATGCCTTATTCTACTCTGTTTTGGAGTATATACACCAACTAAATATGCTCTCTCATGTAAAATACCAAAATTCAAATTTTACCCGATTCGAAAAAATTTAAATATTATCTAGGCACCCTAATGTTAAAAACAAACTTGCTCTGAATATAATCTGTCAGAAAAAATATACAATGCCCTATTCTACTCTGTTTTCGAGTACATACACCAACTCAATATGCTCTCTCATGTAAAATACATAAATTCTATATTTAAGCGAATCGAAAAAAATCTAAACATTATCTAGGCACCCGAATGTTAAAAGCAAAATTGATCTGAACATAATCTGTCAGAGAAAATATACAATGCCCTTTTCTACTCTGTTTTCTAGTATATACACCAACTCAATATGTTCTCTGAGGTAAAATACCGAAATTCTAATTTTATGTGAATCGAAAAAAGTCTAAATAATATCTAGGCGCCTCAAATTTAAAAGAAAATTGCTCTGAATATAGTCTGTTACAGAAAATACACAATGCCTTATTCTACTCTGTTTTGGAGTATATACACCAACTCAGTCTGCTCTCTCATGTAAAATACAAAAATTCAAATTTCACCCGAATCAAAAAATCTAAATAATATCGAGGCACCCGAATGTTAAAAAAAAAATTGCTCTGAATATAATCTTTCAGAAAACATAGGTAATGCCGTATTCTACTCTATTTTGGAGTATATAAACCAACTCACTATGCTCTCTCTGGTAAAATACCGAAATTCTAATTTTACGTGAATCGAAATAACTCTAAATATTATCTAGGAACCCGAATGTCAAAAGGAAAATTGCTCGGAATACAATATGTCAGAAAAAGTATACAATGATCTTTTCGACTCTGTTTTGGGGTATATACACCAACTCCGAATGCTCTCTCATGTAAAATACAGAAATTCTAATTTTACCAAAATCGATAAAAATCTAAATATTATCTAGGCACCCCAATGTTAAAAACAAATTGCTCTGAATATACTCTGTCAGAAAATATATACAATGCCCTATTCTACTCTATTTTGTAGTATATACACCAACTCCATATGTGCTCTCATGTAAAATACAGAAATTCTATATTTAAGCGAATCGAAAAAAATATTAATATTATCTAGGCACCCGAATGTTAAAAACAAATTTCTCTGAATATAATCTGTCAGAAAAAATATACAACGCCTTATTTTACTCTTTTTTGAAGTATATACACCAACACAATTTGCTCTCTCAAGTAAAATACAGGAATTCTATATTTAAGCGAATCGAAAAAAATTTATATTTTATCTAGGCACCCCAATGTTAAAAACAAAATTGCTCTGAGTATAATCTGTCAGAATAAATATCCAATGCTTTATTCTACTCTGTTTTTGAGTATATACACCAACTCAATATGCTCTCTCATATAAAATAAAGAAATTCTATATTAAAGCGAATCGAAAAAAATCTAAATATTATTTATGCATTCCAATGTTAAAAGCAAAATTGCTCTGAATATATACTGTCAGAAAAAATATACAATGCTTTTTTCTATTCTATTATTTAGTATATACACGAAATCAATATGCTTTCTAATATAAAATACCGAAATTCTAATTTTACGTGAATCTAGTAAAATCTAAATATTATCTAGGCACTTCCATGTTAAAAGCAAAATTGCTCTGAATATAATCTGTCAGAAAAAATATACAATGCCGTTTTCTACTCTGTTTTGGAGTATATACACCAACTCCATATGCTCTCTCATGTAAAATATACAAATTCTATATTTAGGCGAATCGAAAAAAATCCAAATAATATCTAGGCGCCCCAAAGTTTAAAGAAAATGGCTCTGAATATAGTATGTTATAAAAAATATACAAAGCCTTATTCTACTATGTTTTTGAGTATATATATTAACTCAGTATGCTCTCTCGTGTAAAATAGAGAAATTGTAATTTTACCCGAATTGAAAAAATCTAAATATTATCAAGGCACCCCAATGTTAAAAACAAAATTACTCTAAACATAAACTCTCAGAAAAAATATACAATGCCCTATTCTTCTCTTTTTTTAAGTATATACACCAACTCTACATGCTCTCTCATGTAAAATACAGAAATTCTATATTTAAGCGAATCAAAAAAAATCTAAATAATATCTAGGCGCCCCAAAGTTAAAATAAAATGGCTCTGAATATAGTATGTTAGAAGAAATATACAATGCCTTATTCTACTATGTTTTGGAGTATATACACCAACTCAGTATACTCTATCGTGTAAAAAAAAGAAATTCTATATTTAAGCGAATCGAAAAAAATCTAAATATTATCTTGGCACCCAAGTGTTAAAATCAAAATTTCTCTGAATATAAACTGTCAGAGAAAATATACAATGCCGTATTCTACTCTATTTTTGAGTATATACACCAACTCCATATGCTCTCTCAAGTAAAATACAGAAATTCTAATTTTAACAGAATCTATAAAATCTAAAAATTATCTAGGCACCCCGATGATAAAACAAAAATTGCTCTGAAAATAATCTGTCAGAAAAAATATACAATGCCTTATTCTACTCTGTTTTACACAATATACACCAACTCATTATGCTCTCTCATGTAAAATACCGAAATTCAAATTTTACGTGAAGCGAAAAAAACTAAATATTATCTAGGCACCCCAATTTTAAAAACAAAAGTTGGCTGAAAATAATCTGTCAGAAAAATATACAATGCCCTATTATACTCTGTTTTGGAGTATATACACCAACTTCATATGCTCTCTCATGTAAAATACAGAAATTCTACCTTTAGCAAATCGAAAAATATCTAGATATAATCTAGGCACACCAATTTTAAAAACAAAATTGTTCTGGGTATAATCTTTCAGAGAAAATATACAATACCCTTTTCTAATCGGTTTTGTAGTATAAACAATACCTCAATATGCTATCTCATTAAAATACCGAAATTCTAATTTTACCTGAATCGAAAAAATCTAAATATTATCTAGGCACCCAATGTTAAAAACAAACTTGCTCTTAATATAATCTGTCTGAAAAATTATACAATGCCCTATTCTACTCTGTATTGGAGTACATACACCAACTCCAAATGCTCTCTCATGTAAAATACAGAAATTCTATATTTAAGCGAATCGAAAAAATCTAAATATTATCTAGGCACTCGAAGGTTAAAAGCAAAATTTCTCTGAATATAATCTGTCAGAAATAATATAAAATGCCCTATTCTACTCTGTTTTGGAGTATATACACCAACTCCATATGCTCTCTGATGTAAAATACCGAAATTCTAATTTTATGTGAATGGAAAAAAACCTATAGAATATATAGGCGCCCCAAAGTTAAAAGAAAATGGCTCTGAATATAGTCTGTAAGAAAAAATATACAATGCCTTATTCTATTCTGTTTTGGAGTATATACACAAACTCATTATGCTCTCTCATGTAAAATACCGAAATTCTAATTTTACCCGAATCGAAAAAATCTAAAAATGATCTAGGCACCCCAATGTTAATAACAAAATTGCGCTGAATATAATCTGTCAGAAATAATATACAATGCCCTATTCTACTTTTTTTTGGTGTATATAAACCAACTCAGTATGCTCTCTCATGTAAAATAGAGAAATTCTAAATTTACCTGGATCTAAAAAAATCTAAATATTATCTAGGCACCCCAAAGTTAAAAGCAAAATTGCTCTGAATATAATCTGTCAGAAAAAATATACAATGCCCTATTCTACTCTGTTTTGGACTATGTACACCAACTGCATATGCTCTCACATGTAAAATACAGAAATTTTAAATTTAAGCGAATAGAGAAAAATCTAAATATTATCTAGGCAATCCAATGTTAAAAGCAAATTTGCTCCGAATATAATCTGTCAGAAAAAATATCCAATGCCCTTTTGTACTCTGTTTTGGAGTATATACACCAACTCAGTATGCTCTCTCATGTAAAATACCGAAATTCTAATTTTACGTGAATCGAAAAAATCTTAATATTATATAGGCACCCCAATGTTAAAAGCAAAATTACTCTGAATATAATGTCAAAAAAAATATACAACGCCCTATTCTACTATGTTTTGCAGTATATACAGCAACTCCATGTACTCTCTCATGTAAAATAGAGAAATTCTATATTTAAGCGAATCAAAAAAAATCTAAAATTATCTAGGCACTGCAATGTTTAAAACAAAATTGCTCTGAATATAATCTGTCTGAAAATATATACAATGCCCTATTCTACTCTTTTTTGGAATATATACACCAACTTTATATGCTCTCTCATGTAAAATACAGAAATTCTAATTTTACACAAATCAAAAAAATCTATATAATATATAGGCACCCCAATGTTAAAAACAAAATTGCTCTGAATATAATGTGTCAGAAAAAATATACAATGCCTTATTCTACTTTTTTTTGGAGTATATACAGCAACTCAGTATGCTCTCTCGTTTAAAATAGAGAAATTATAATTTTACGTTAATTTTAAAAAAATTTAATATTATCTAGGCACCACAAAGTTAAAAAAAAAATTGCTCTGAATATAATCTGTACGAAAAAATATACAATGCCCTATGCAACTCTATGTTTGGGTATATACACCAACTCCATATGCTCTCTCATGTAAAATAAAGAAATTCTATATTTAAGTGGATCGAAATAAATCTAAATATTATCTAGGCACCACAATGTTAAATACAAAATTGCTCTGCATATAATCTGTCACAATAAATATACAACGCCCTTTTCTACTCTGTTTTGAAGTATATACACCAACTCAATATGCTCTCTAATGTAAAATACAGAAATTATAATTTTACGCAAATCGAAATAAATGTAAATAATATCTATGTGCCCCAAAGTTAAAAGAAAATGGCTCTGAGTATTGTCTGATAGAAAAAATTTACAATGCCTTATTTTACTCTGTTTTGGAGTATATACACTAACTCAGTATGCTCTCTCATGTAAAATACCGAAATTCTAATTTTACTTGAATCGAAAAAAATCTAAATATTATCTAGGCACCCCAATGTTAAAACGAAATTGCTCGGAATGTAGTCTGTCCGAAAAAATATACTATGCCCTATTCTACTCTGTTTTGGGGTATATACACCAACTCCATATGCTCTCTCATGTAAAATACAGAAATTCTATATATACGCGAAATGAAAAAAATCTAAATATTATCTAGGCACCCCAATGTTAAAAGCAAAATTGCTCTGAATATAATCTGTGAGATAAAAAATACAATGCTTTTTTCTACTCTGTTTTGTAGTACATAAACCAACTCAATATGCTCTCTCATGTAAAATACAGAACTTCTATATTTAAGCGAATCGAAAAAAATCTAAATATTATCTAGGCACCCCAATATTGAAAACAAAATTGCTCTGAATATAATGTGTCTGAAAAAATATACAATGCCCTATTCTACTCTATTTTGGAATATATAGACCAACTCTATATGCTCTCTCATGTAAAATACAGAAATTCTATATTTAAGCGAATCGAAAGAAATTTAAATATTATCTAGGCACCCGAAGGTTATAAGCAAAATTACTGTGAATATAATGTGCAAGAAAAAATATACAATGCCCTTCTGTAATTTGTTTTGGAGTATATACGCCAACACGATATGCTCTCTCTTGTAAAACACAGAAATTATAATTTTACCTGAATCGAAAAAAATCTAAATATAATCTAGGCAACCAAATGTTAAAAACAAAGTTGCTCTAAATATAATCTAAAAGAAAAAATATACAATGCCCTATTCTACTCTGTTTTGGTGTATATACACCAACTCAGTATGCGCACTCATGTAAAATAAAGAAATTCTAATTTTAAATGTATCTAAAAAAATCTAAATATTATCTATGCACCCCAAAGTTAAAATAAAATGGCTCTGAATATAGTCTATTATAAAAAATATACAATGCCCTTTTCTACCCTGTTTTTAGTATATACACCAATTCAATATGCTCTCTCATGTAAAATACAGAAATTCTAATTTTACCCGAATCAAAAGATTGAAAATATTATGTAGGCACCCCAATGTTTAAAACAACATTGCTCTGAATATAATCTGTCAGAAAAAATAAAAAATGCCCTATTCTACTCTGTTTTGGAGAATGTACACCAACTCCATATGCTCTCTCATGTAAAATACAGAAATTCCACATGTAATCGGACCGAAATAAATCTAAATATTATCTAGGCACCACAAGGTTAAAAGCAAAATTGCTCTGAATATAATCTGTCAGAAACAATATATAATGCACATTTCTACTCTGTTTTGTATTATATACAACAAATCAATATGCTCTCTTATGTAAATTACAGAAAATCTAATTCTACCTGAATCGAAAATATCTAAATATTGCCTAGGCACCCCAATGTTAAAAACAAAGTTGCTCTGAATATAATTTGTCAGAAAAATTATACAATGCCCGATTCTACTTTGTTTTGGAGTATATACACCAACTCCATATGCTCTTTCATGTAAAATACCGAAATTCTAATTTTATGCGAATCGAAAAAAATCTAAATAATATCTAGGCGACTCAAAGTTCAAAGAAAATGGCTCTGAATATAGTCTGTTATAAAAAATATACAACGCCTCATTTTAATCTGTTATGCAGTATATACACCAACTCAGGATGCTCTCTAATGTAAAATAGAGAAATTCTAATTTTACCCGATTAGAAAAAATCTAAATATTATCTAGGCAACACAAGGTTAAAAACAAAATTGCTCTGAATATAATTTGTCAGAAAAAATATACAATGCCCCATTCTACTCTGTTTTGGAGTATAAACACCAACTCCATATGCTCTCTCATGCTAAATACCGAAATTCTAATTTTACGTGAATAGAAAAAAATCTAAATATCTAGGCGACCCAAAATTAAAAGAAAATGGCTATGAATATAGTCGGTTAGAGAAAATATAATGCCTAATTCTACTCTGTTTTGGAGTATATACACCAACTCAGTATGCTCTCTCATGTAAAAAACCGAAATACTAATTTTACGTGAATCAAAAAAAATCTAAATGTTTTCCAGGCACAACAATGTTAAAAGCAAAATTCCTCTGAATATAATCTGTCAGAAAAAATATATAGAATGACCTTTTCTTCTTTGTTATGGAGTATATACACCAACTCCGTATGCTCTCTCATGTAAAATTCAGAAATTCCATATTTTAGCGAATCAAAAAAATCTAAAATTTATCTACGCACCCGAATGTTAAAAGCAAAATTGCTCTGAATATAATCTTTCAGAAAAAAATATACAATGCCCTTTTCTACTCTGCTGTGTAGTGTATACACCAACACAATATGCTCTCTCATGTAAAAAACCGAAATCCTAATTTTACAAGACCCCAAAGAAATCTAAATAATATCTAGGCGCCCCAAAGTTAAAAGAAAATGGCTCTGAATATAGTCTGTTACAAAAAATATACAATTCCTTATTCTACTCTTTTTTGGAGTATATATACCAACTCAGTATGCTCTCAAAAGTAAAATACAGAAATTCCAATTTTACTTGAATCGAAGAAACCTGAATATTATCTTGTAACCGCAACGTTCAAAACAAAATTGGTCTGAATATAATCTGTCAGAATAAATATACAATGCCCTATTCTACTCTGTTTTGGAGTATACACACCAACTCAGTATGCTCTCTCATGTAAAATACCGAAATTCTAATTTTACGCGAATAGAAAAAACTCTAAATATCTAGGCACCCTAAAATTAAAAGAAAATGGCTCTGAATATAGTCTCTTAGAAAAAATATACAATGCCTTATTCAATTCTGTTTTGGAGTATATACACCAACTCAGTATGCTCTCTCATGTAAAATACCGAAATTCTAATTTAATGTGAATCGAAATAAAATCTAAATATTATCTGGGCACCCCAATGTTAAAAGCCAAGTTGCACTGAATATAATCTGTCAGAAAAAAATATACAAGGCCCTATTCTACTCTGTTTTGGAGTAAACACACAAACTCAGTATGCTCTCTCGTGTAAAATACCGAAATTCTAATTTTACATGAATCGAAAAAAAATCTAAATATTATTTGGGCACCCCAATGTAAGAAGCCAAATTGCTCGGAATATAATCTGTCAGAAAAAATATAGAAGGCCCTATTCTACCCTGTTTTGGAGTATATACATTAACATAATATGCTTTCTCATGTAAAATACCGAAATTCTAATTTTACGTGAATCGAAGAAAATCTAAACATTATCTAGGCACCCGAATGTTAAAAAAAACATTGCTCTGAAAATAATCTGTCAGAAAAAATATAAAATGCCCTATTCTACTCTGTTTTGGAGTATATACACTAACTCCATACGCTCTCTCATGTAAAATACAGAAATTATAAATTTAAGCGAATCGAAAAAAATCTAAATAGTATCTAGGCACCACAATTTTAAAAGAAAAATTCCTCTGAATATAATCTGACAGAAAACATATACAATGTACTTTTCTACTCTGTTTTGTAGTGTATACACTAACATAATATGCTCTCTCATGTTAAATACAGATATTTGAATTTACGCGAATCGAAAAAAATCTAAATATTACTTAGGAACCCCAATGTTAAAGGCAAAATTGCTCTGAATATAATCAGTCAGAAAAAATATACAATGCCCTATTCTACTCTGTTTTTGAGTATATACACCAACTCTACATACTCTCTCATGTAAAATACAGAAATTCTATATTTAAGCGAATCGAAAAAAATATAAATATAATCTAGGCACCCCAATGCTAAAAACAAAATTGCTCTGAATATAATCTGTCAGAAAAAATATACAATGCCTTTTTTTACTCTGTTTTGGAGTATATACACCACCTCAGTATGCTCTCTCATGTAAAATACAAAAATTCTAATTTTACGTGAATCGATAAAAATCTAAATATTATCTAGGCACCCCAATGTTTAAAGCAAAATTGCTCTGAATATAATCTGTATGACAAAATGTACAATGTCCTTGTCTACTCTGTTTTGGAGTGTATAAACCAACTCAATATGCTCTCTGATGTAAAATAATAAAATTCATATTTTATGCGAATTGGAGAAAATCTAAATAATATCTAGGCACCACAATGATAAAAAAAAATTGCTCTGAACATAATCTGTCAGAAAAAAATATACAATGCCCTATTCTACTCTGTTTTGGGGTATATAAAACAACTCCATATGCTCTCTCACATAAAATACAGAAATTCTGTATTTAAGCGAATCGAAAAAAATCTAAATATGATCTAGGTACCCCAATGTTAATAACAAAATTGCTCGGAATATAATCTGTCAGAAAAAATATACAATGCCTTATTCCACTCTGTTTTGGAGTATATACACCAAGTCAGTAGGCTCTCTCATGTAAAATACTGAACTTCTAATTTTACTCGAATCGAAAAATATCTATATATTATCTAGGCACCCCAATGCTATAAACAAAATTTCTCTGAATATAATTTGTCAGAAAAAATATACAATGCCTTATTTTACTATGTTTTGGAGTATATACACCAACTCCATATGCTCTCTCATGTAAAATACAGAAATTCTATATTTAACCGAATCGAAAAAAATCTAAATAATATCTAGGCACCCCAATGTTAAAAGAAAAATTGCTCTGAATATAATCTTTCAGAAAAAATATACAATGCACTTTTCTACTCCGTTTTCGAGTATATACACCAACTCAATATGCTCTCTCAGGTAAAATACGGAAATTCTAATTTTACGCGAATCGAAAAAAGTCTACATAATATCTAGGTGCCCCAAATATTAAAGAAAATGGCTCTTAATATAGTCTGTTAGAGAAAATGTACAATGCCTTATTGTACTCTGTTTTGGAGTATATAGAGCAACTCAGTATGCTCTCTCATGTAAAATACAGAAATTCTAATTTCACCCGAATCGAAAAAATCTAAATATTATTTAGGCACCCAATGTTAAAAACAAAATTTCTCTGAATATAATCTGTCAGAAAACATATGCAATGCCCTATTTTACTCTGTTTTGGAGTATATAAACCAACTCAGTATGCTCTCTCATGTAAAATACCGAAATTCTAATTTCACGTGAATCGAAATAAATCTAAATATTATATAGGCAACCGAATGTTAAAAGCAAAATTGCTCTGAATACAATGTGTCAGAAAACATATACAATGCCCTTTTCTACTCTTTTTTGGATCAATACACAAACTCAATATGCTCTCTCATGTAAAATAACAAAATTATAAATTTATGTGAATCGAAAAACATCTCAATATTGTCTCGACACCCCAATGTTAAAAACAAAATTGCTCTGAATATAATCTGTCAGAAAAAATATACAATGCCCTATTCTACTCTGATTTGGAGTACATACACCAACTCCATATGCTCTCTCATGTAAAATACAGAAATTCTATATTTAAGCGAATCGAAAATAATTTAAATATTATCTAGGCACCCGAATGTTAAAAGCAAAATTGCTCTGAATATAATCTGTCAGAAAAAAATATATAATGCCCTTTTCTCCTCTGTTTGGAGTATATACACTAACTCCATATGCTCTCTCATGTAAAATACCGAAATTCTAATTTTACGTGAATGGAAAAAACCTAAATAATATGTAGGCGCCCCAAAGTAAAAAAAAGGCTCTGAATATAGTCTGTTAGAAAAAATATACAATGCCTTATTCTACTCTGTATTGGAGTATACACACCAACTCAGTTTGATCTCTCATGTAAAATACCAAAATTCTAATTTTACCCAAATCAAAAAAACCTAAATGTTATCTAGGCACCCCAATGTTAAAAAAAAATGCTCTGGATATAATATGTAAGAAAACATGTACAATGTCCATTTTTACTCTGTTTTGGAGTATATACACCAACTCCATATGCTCTCTCATGTAAAACACAGAAATTCTAATTTTACCCAAATAGAAAAAATCTAAATATTATCTAGGCACCCCAATGTTAAAAACAAAATTGCTCTGAATGTTATCTGTCAGAAAAAATATAAAGTGGCCTATTCTACTCTGTTTCGATGTATATACACAGACTGAGTATGCTCTATCATGTAAAATATAGAAATTCTAATTTTACGTGCTTCTAAAAAAATCTAAATATTACTTAGGCACCCCAAAGTTAAAAGCAAAATTGCTCTGAATATGATCTGTCAGAAAACATATGCAATGCCCTATTTTACTCTGTTTTGAAGTATATAAATTAACTCAGTACGCTCTCTCATGTAAAATACCAAAATTTTAACTTTACGTGAATCGAAATAAATCTAAATATTATATAGGCAACCGAATGTTAAAAGAAAAATTGCTCTGAATACAATGTGTCAGAAAAAATATACAATGCCCTTTTCTACTCTGTTTTCGAGTATATACATTAACTCAATATGCTATCTCATGTAAAATACCGAAATTCTAATTTTACAAGAATCAAAATATCTAAATAATATCTATGTGCCCCAAAGTTAAAAGAAAATATCTCTGAATATAGTCTGTTACAAAAAATATAGAATGCCTTATTCTACTGTTTTCTAGTATATACACAAACTTAGTATGCTCTCTTCTGTAAAATAGAGAAATTCAAATTTTACGTGAATCTGAAAAAATCTAAATATTATCTAGACAACCAAAAGTTAAAAGCAAAATTGCTCTGAATATAATCTGTCAGAAAAAATATACAATGTCTTATTCTACTCTGTTTTGGAGTATATACACCAACTCAATATGCTCTTTAATGTAAAATACAGAAATTCTATATTTAAGTGAGGAGAGAAAAATCTAAATATTATCTAGGCACTCCAATTCTAAAAGCAAAATTGCTCTGAATATAATCTGTCAGAAAAAATATACAGTGCCTTATTCTACTCTCTTTTGGAATATATGCACCAACTCAGTATGCTCTCTCATGTAAAATACCGAAATTCTAAATTTACCCGAATTGAAAAAAATCTAAATATTATCTAGGGACCCGAAGTTTAAAAGCAAAATTTCTCTGAATTTAATCTGTCAGAAAAAATATACAATGCCCTATTCTACCCTGTTTTGGAGTATATACACCAACTCAGTATGCTCTCTCATGTAAAATTCCGAAATTCTAATTTTACGTGAATCGAAAACAATCTAAATATTATCTAGGCACCCGAAGGTTATAAGAAAAATTGCTCGTAAAATAATGTGTACGAAAAAATATACAATGCCCTTTTCTACTCTGTTTTGGAGTATATACACCAACTCAATATGCTCTCTCATGTAAAACACAGAAATTCTAATTTTACCCGAATCGAAAAAATCTAAATATTATCTAGGCACCCCAATGTTAAAAACAAAATTGCTCTGAAAATAATCTGTCAGAAAAAATATATAATGCCCTTTTCTACTGTGATTTGTACTATATACACCAAATCAATATGCTATCTTATGTAAATTACAGAAATTCTAATTCTACCTGAATCGAAAATATCTAAATATTGCCTAGGCACACCAATGTGAAAAACAAAATTGCTCTGAATATAATTTGTCAGAAAAAATATACAATGCCCGATTCTACTCTGTTTTGGAGTATATACACCAACTCCATATACTCTCTCATGTAAAATAACGAAATTCTAATTTTAAGCGAATCGAAAAAAATCTAAATAATATCTAGGCAGCTCAAAGTTCAAAGAAAATGACTCTGAATATAGTCGGTTAAAAAAATATACAATGCCTTATTCTAATCTGTTTTGAAGTATATACACCAACTCAGGATGCTCTCTCATGTAAAATACCGAAATCCTAATTTTACCCGATTCGAAAAAATCTAAATATTATCTAGGCAACACAATGTTAAAAACAAAATGGCTCTGAATATAATTTGTCAGAAAAAATATCCAATGCCCCATTCTAATCTGTTTTGGAGTATATACACCAACTCAGTATGCTCTCTCATGTAAAATACCGAAATTCTAATTTTACGTGAATCGAAAAAAATCTAAATATTATCTAGGCACCCCAAAGTTAAAAACAATATTGTTCTGAATCTCCTCGGTCAGAGAAACTATACAATGCCCTATTCTACTCTGTTTTTGAGTATATACACCAACTCCATATGCTCTCTCATGTAAAATACAGAAATTCTACATTTAAGCGAATCAAAAAAAATCTAAATATTATCTAGGCACCTCAATGTTAAAAGCAATATTTCTCTTAATATAATCTGTCAGAAAAATTATACAATGCCTTATTCTACTCTGTTTTGGAGTATATACACCAACTCAATATGCTCTCTCATGTAAAATACAGAAATTCTATATTTAAGGAAAACAAAATATATCTAAATATTATCTAGGCACCCCAATGTAAATAGCAAAATTTCTATGAATATACTTTGTCAGAAAAAATACACAATGCCATTTTCTACTGTTTTGTAGTATATACACCAACTCAATATGCTCTCTCATGTAAAATTCCGAAATTCTAAGTTTACGCGAATTGAAAACAATCTAAATAATTCCTAGGCGTCCCAAAGTTTAAAGAAAATGGCTCTTACTATAGTCTGTTAGGAAAAATATACAATGCCTTATTCTACTCTGTTTTGGAGTATATAAACCAACTCAGTATGCTCTCTCATGTAAAATTCAGAAATTGTATATTTAAGCGAATCGAAACAAATCTAATTATTATCTAGGCACCCGAATGTTAAAAGAAAAATTCCTCTGAATACAATCTGTCAAAAAAATATACAATGCCCTTTTCTACTCTGTTTTTAGAATATACACCAACTCAATATGCTCCCTCTTGTAAATTAGAGAAATTCTAATTTTACCCGAATCGAAAAAATCCAAATATTATGTAGGCACCCCAATATTATTAACAAAATTGTTCTGAATATAATCTGTCAGAAAAAATATACAATGCTTTATTCTACTCTTTCTTGGAGTATATACAGAAAGTCCATATGCGCTCTCATGTAAAATACCGAAATTCTAATTTTACGTGAATCGAAAAAAATTAATATTATATCTACGCGCCCCAACATTCCAAAAAAATAGCTCTGAATATAGTCTGTTAGAAAAAATATACAATGCCTTATTCGACTTTGTTTCGGTGTATACACCAACTCCATATGCTCTCTCGTGTAAAATACAAAAATTCTAATTCCACTTGAATCGAAAAAATATAAATATGGTCTAGGCACCCCAATGTTAAAAACAAAATTGCGCTGAATATAATCTGTCAGAGAAAATATACAATGCCCTATTCTACTCTGTTTTGCAGTATATACACCAACTCCATATGCTCTCTCATGTAAAATACAGAAATACTATATTTAAGAGAATCGAAAAAAATCTAAATATTATCTTTGCACTCCAATGTGAAAAGCAAATTGCTCTGAATATAATCTGTCAGTAACAATATACAATACCCTTTTATACTGTTTTGTTGTATATACACCAAATCATTATGCTCTGTCATGTAAAATACAAAAATTCTAACTTTACCAGAATCGAAAGAATCTAAATATTATTTAGGCAACCCAATGTTAAAAACAAAATTTCTCTAAATATAATCTGTCAAAAGAAAATATACAATGCACTATTCTACTCTGTTTTGGAGTATATACACCAACTCCATATGCTCTCTCATGTAAAATACAGAAATTTTATATTTAAGCAAATCGAAATAAATCTAAATATTATCTAGGCACCCCAAAGTTAAAGCAAAATTGCTCTGAATATAATCTGTCAGAAAAAATATACAATGCCCTTTTCTACTCGGTTTTGGTGTATATATACCAACTCAATATGCTCTCTCATGTAAAATACAGAAATTCTAATTTTACCCGAATCGAAAAAATCTAAAAATTTTCTAGGCACCCCAATATTAAATGCAAAATTCTCTGAATACAATCTGTTCGAAAAAATACACAATGCCCTATTCTATTCTTTTTTGTAGTATATACGCAAACTCAGTATGCTCTCTCATGTAAAATACCGAAATTCTAATTTTAAGCGAATCGAAAAAAATGTAAATATCTAGGTGCCTAAATATAAAACAAAATGGCTCTGAATATACTCTGTTAGAAAAAATATACAATGCCTTATTCTATTTTGTTTTGGCGTATATACACTAACTCAGTGTCCTCTCTCATGTAAAATACAGAAATTGTAATTTTACCCAAATCGAAAATATCTAAATATTATGTAGGCACCCAATGTTAAAAACAAAATTGCTCTGAGTATAATCTGTCAGAAAAAATATACAATGCCGTTTTCCACTTTATTTTGGTGTATAAACACCAACTCCATATGCCCTCTCATGTAAAATACAGAAATTCTGTATTTAAGTGAATCGAAAAAAAACCAAAATATTATCTTGGCACCCCAATGTTAAAAACAAAGTTTCTCTGAATATAATCTGTCAGAAAAAAATATACGACGCCCTGTTCCACTCTGTTTTGTAGTATATACACCAACTCAGTATGCTCTCTAATGTAAAATACCGAAATTGTAATTTTAAGTGAATCGAAAAAAATCTAAATATTTTCTAGGCACCTTAATGTTAAAAACAAAATTGCTCTGAATATAACCTGCCAGAAAAAATATACAATGCCCTATTCTACTCTGTTTTGCAGTATATACACCAACTCAATATGCTCTCTCATGTGTAATACCGCAATTATAATTTTACGTGATTCGAAAAAAATCTAAATAAAATCTAGGCACCCCAAAGTTAAAAGAAAATGGCTCTGAATATAGTCTGTTAGAAGAAATATACAATGCCTTATTCTACTCTTTTTTGGAGTATATACACCAACTCAGTATGCTCTCTCATGCAAAATAGCGAAATTCAAGTTTTACGTGAATCAAAAAAAATCTCTATTTAAGCGAATCGAAGAAATCTAGATATTATGTAGGCAAACAAATCTTAAAAACAAAATTGTTCTGAATACTATTTGTCAGAAAACATATACAATGCCCTATTCTACTCTTTTTTGGAGAATATACAGCAACTCAATATGCTCTCTTATGTAAAATACCGAAATTCTAATTTCTCTGAATATAATCTGTCAGAAAAATATACAATGCTTTATTCTACTCTGTTTTGTAGTATATACACTAACTCCATATGCTCTCTCATGTAAAATACAGAAATTCTATATTTAAGCGAATCGAAATAAATCTAAATATTATATAGGCACCCCAATGCTAAAAACAAAATTGCTCTGAATATAATCTGTAAGAAAAAATATACAATGCCCTTTTCTTCTTTGTTTTGGAGTATATACACCAACTCAATATGCTCTCTCAGGTAAAATACGGAAATTCTAATTTTACGCGAATCGACAAAAGTCTAAATAATATCTAGGTGCCTTAAATTTAAAAGAAAATGGCTCTGAATATAGTCTGTTAGAGAAAATATACAATGCCTTATTCTACTCTGTTTCGGAGTATATACACCAACTCAGTATGATCTGTCATGTAAAATACAGAAATTCTAATTTCACACAAATCGAAAAAATCTAAATATTATCTAGGCACCCCAATGTTAAAAACAAAATTGCTCTGAATATAATCTGTCAGAAAAAATATACAATGGCCTATTCTACTATGTTTTGGTGTATATACACCAACTCAGTATGCTCTCTCATGTAAATAGAGAAATTCTAATTTTACGTGAATCAAGAAAAATCTAAATATTATCTAGGCACCACAAAGTTAAAAGCAAAATTGCTCTCAATATAATCTGTCAGAAAAGATATACAATGCCCTATTCTACTCTGTTTTGGAGTTTATACACCAACTCCATATGCTCTCTCATGTTAAAAACAGAAACTTTATATTTAACCGAATAGAGAAAACTCTAAATATTATCTAGGCACCCGAATGTTAAAAGCAAAATTGCTCTGAATATAATCTGTCAGAGAAAATATACAATGCCCTTTTCTACTCTGTTTTCGAGTATTTACACCAGCTCAATATGCTCTCTCAGGTAAAACACCGAAATTCTAATTTTACGGGAATCAAAAAAAGTCTAAATAATATCTAGGCACCCCAAATTTAAAAGAAAATGTCTTATAATATAGTCTGTTAGAGAAAATATACAATGCCTTATTCTACTCTGTTTTGGAGTATATACACCAACTCAGTATGCTCTCTCATGTAAAATACAGAAATTCTAATTTCACCCGAATCGAAAAAATCTAAATATTATCTAGGCACCCCAATGTTAAATACAAAATATCTCTGAATATAATCTGTCAGAAAATATATGCAATGCCCTATTTTACTCTGCTTTGGAGTATATAAACCAACTCAGTATGCTCTCTGATGTTAAATACCGAAATTATAATTTAACGTGAATCGAAATAAATCTAAATATTATATAGGCAACCGAATGTTAAAAGCAAAATTGCTCTGAATACAATGTGTCAGAAAAAATATACAATGCCCTTTTCTACTCTGTTTTCGAGTATATACACCATCTCAATATGCTCTCTCCTATAAAATACCGAAATTCAAATTTACGAGAATCGAAAACAATCTAAATAATATCTATGCGCCCCAAAGTTCCAAGAAAATATCTCTGAATATAGTCTGTTAGGAAAAATATAGAATGCCTTATTCTACTCTGTTATGGAGTATATACACAAACTCAGTACTCTCTCTCCTGTAAAATAGAGAAAATCTAATTTTACGTGAATCTGAAAAAATCTAAATATTACCTAGACACCCCAAAGTTAAAAGCAAAATTGCTCTGAATATAATCTGTCAGAAAAAATATACAATGCCTTATTCTACTCTGTTTTGGAGTATATACACCAACTCAATATGCTCTTTAATGTAAAATACAGAAATTCTATATTTAAACGAGGAGAGAAAAATCTAAATATAATCTAGGCACTCCAATTTTAAAAGCAAACTTGCTTTGAATATAATCTGTCAGTAAAAATATACAATGACCTATTCTACTCTGTTTTGTTGTATATACACCAACTCAGTATGCTCTCTGATGTAAAATACCAAAATTCTAAATTTACCCGAATGGAAAAAAATCTAAATATTTTCTAAGCACCCCAAAGTTAAAAGCAAAATTTCTCTGAATATCATCTGTCAAAAAAGATATTCAATGCCCTATTCTACTCTGTTTTGAAGTTTATACACCAACTCCATATGCTCTCTCATGTTAAATACAGAGACTCTGTATTTAAGCGAATAGAGAAAACTCTAAATATTATCTAGGCACTCGAATGTTAACAGCAAAATTGCTCTGAATAAAATCTGTCAGAAATAATGTACAATGCCCTTTTCTACTATGTTTTCGAGTATATACACCATCTTAATGTCCTCTCTCAGGTAAAATACGGAAATTCTAACTTTACGCGAATCGAAAAAAGTCTAAATAATATCTAGGCGCCCCAAAGTTAAAAGAAAATGGATCTGAATATAGTCTGTTAGAAAAAATATACAATGCCTTATTCTACTCTGTTTTGGAGTATATACACCAACTCAGTATGCACTCTCATGTAAAATACAGAAATTCTAATTTCACCCAAATCGAAGAAATCTAAATATTATCTAGGCACCCCAATGTTAAAAATAATATTTCTCTGAGTATAATCTGTCAGAAAAAATATACAATGCCCTTTTCTACTCTGTTTTTTAGTATATACACGAAATCAATATGCTCTCTCATGTAAAATACAGAAATTCTATATTTAAGGAAAACAAAAATATCTAAATATTATCTAGGCACCCCAATGTAAATAGCAAAATTTCTCTGAATATACTCTGTCAGAATAAATACACAATGCCATTTTCTACTCTGTTGTGTAGTATATACACCAACTCAATATGCTCTCTCATGTAAAATTCCAAAATTCTAATTTTCCACGAATTGAAAAAAATCTAAATAATACCTAGGCGTCCCAAAGTTTAAAGAAAATGGCTCTTAATATAGTCTGTTAGAAAAAATATACAATGCCTTATTCTACTCTGTTTTGGAGTATATACACCAACTCAGTATGCTCTCTCATGTAAAATACAGAAATTGTATCCTTAAGCGAATCGAAACAAACCTAAATATCATCTAGGCACCACAAGGTTAAAAGCAAAATTGCTCGGAATATAATCTGTCAGAAAAAATATACAATGCCCTTTTCTACTATGTTTTGTACTATATACACCAAACCAATATGCTCGCTTATGTAAATTACAGAAATTCAAATTCTACCTGAATCGAAAATATCTAAATATTGCCTAGGCACCCCAATGTTAAAAACAAAATTGCTCTGAATATAATTTGTCAGAAAAAATATACAATGCTTTATTCTATTGTTTTTTGGAGTATATACAGAAATTCCATATGCTCTCACATGTAAAATACGGAAATTCTAATTTTACGTGAAAAGAAAAAATTCTAAATTATATCTAGGCACCCCAACGTTCCAAAAAAAAAGATCTGAATATAGTCTGTTAGAAAAAATATACAATGCCTTATTCTACTCTGTTTTGGAGAATATACACCAACTCAGTATGCTCTTTCATGTAAAACAGCGAAATTCTAATTTTACGTGAATCGAAAAAAATCCAAATAATATCTAGTCACCCCAAAGTTAAAAGAAAATGGCTCTGAATATAGTCTGTTAGAAAAAATATACAGTGTTTTTTTCTACTCTGTTTTGGAGTATATACACCAACTTAGTTTACTCTATCATGTAAAATACAGTAATTCTAATTTTACCAGAATACTTAAAATCTAACTATTACCTAGGCACACCAATGTTTAAAACAAAATTGCTCTGAATATAATCTGTCAGAAAAAATATACAGTTCCCTATTCTACTCTGTGTTGGAGGATATACACCAACTCCGTATGCTCTCTCAAGTAAAATACAGAAATTCTATATATAAGCGAATCGAAAAAAATCTAAATATTATCTAGGCACCCGAATGTTAAAAGCAAAATTGCTCTGAATATAATCTGTCAGAAAGAATATACAATGCCATTTTCTACTTTGTTTTGGAGTATATACACAAACTCAATATGCTCTCTCATGTAAAATACCGAATTTCTAATTTTACGTGAATCGAGAAAAATCCAACTATTATGTAGGTGCCCCAAAGTTAAAAGAAAATGGCTCTGAATATAGTCTGTTCGAAAAAATATACAATGCCTGATTCTACTCTGTTTTGGAGTATATACACCAACTCAGTATGCTCTCTCATGTAAAATAAAAAAATTCAAATTATACCCGAATCGAAAAAATCTACATATGATCTAGGCACCCCAATGTTAAAAAAAAATTTCTCTCAATATAATCTGTCAGAAAAAATATACAATGCCCTATTCTACTCTGTTTTGGAGTATATACACCAACTCCATATGCTCTGTCTTGTAAAATAACGAAATTCTAATTTTACGTGAATCGAAAAAAATCTAAATATTATCTAGGAACTTCAATGTTAAAGGCAAAATTGCTCTAAATATAATCTCTCACATAAAATATACAATGCCCTTTTCAACTCTGTTTTTGAGTACATAAACCAACTCCATATGCTCTCTCATGTGAAATACCGAAATTCTAATTTTACCGCAATTGAAAAAAATCTAAATAATATCAAGGCACCCCAAAGTTAAAAGAAAATGGCTCTAAATATCATCTGTTAGTTAAAATACACAATGCCTTATTCTACTCTGTTTTGGAGTATATACACCAACTCAGAATGCTCTCTCATTTAAAATACAGAAATTCTAATTTAACGTGAATCGAAAAAATCTAAATATTATCTAGGCACACCAAATTTAAAAACAAAATTGCTCTGAATATAATCTGCCAGAAGAAATATACAACGCCCTATTCCACTCTGTTTTGGAGTATATACACCAACTAAGTATGCTCTCTAATGTAAAATACCGAAATTCGAATTTTACGTGAATCGAAAAAAATCTAAATATTATCTAGGCACCTTAATGTTAAAAACAAAATTGCTCTGAATATAACCTGCCAGGAAAAATATACAATGCCCTATTCTACTCTGTTTTGGAGTATATACACCAATTCAATATGTTCTCTCATGTGTAATACCGCAATTCTAATTTTACGTGAATCGAAAAAAATCTAAATAAAATCTAAGCACCCCAAAGTTAAAAGAAAATGGCTCTGAATATAGTCTGTTGGAAGAAATATACAATGCCTTATTCTACTCTGTTTTGGAGTATATACACCAACTCAGTATGCTCTCTCATGCAAAATAGCGAAATTCAAGTTTTACGTGAATCGAAAAAAATCTAAATATTATCTAGGCACCCCAATGTTAAAAACAAAATTGCTCTGAATATAGTCTGTCAGAAAAAATATACAGTGCCCTATTCTACTCTGTTTTGGGGTATATCCACCAACTCCATATGCTCTTTCATGTAAAATAGAAAAATTCTCTATTTAAGTGAATCGAAAAAATCTAGATATTATGTAGGCACACGAATATTAAAAACAAAATTGTTCTGAATATTATTTGTCAGAAAACATATACAGTGCCCTATTCTACTCTAAATTCTACTCTAAATATGCTCTCTCAAGTAAAATACCGAAATTATAATTTTACGAGAATCGAAAAAAATCTAAATAATATCTAGGTGCCCCAAAATTAAAACAAACTGCCTCTGAATATAGTCTGTTAGAAAAAATATACAATGCCTTATTATACTCTATTTTGGAGGATATACAACAACTCAGTATGCTCTCTGATGTAAAATACTGAATTTCAAATTTTACCCAAATCGAAAAAATCTAATTATTATCTAGACACCCCAATGTTACAGCAAAGTTCCACTGAATATAATCTGTCCGAAAAAATATACAATTCCCTTTTCTACTCTATTTTGTAGTATATACACCAACTCAGTATGCTCTCTCATGTAAAATACAGAAATTCTAATTTTACCCGGATCGAAAAAATCTAAAATTTATCTAGGCACCCCAATGTTTAAAGCAAAATTCTCTGAATATAATCTGTCAGTAAAAATATACAATGCCCTATTCTATTCTCTTTTGTAGTATATACACCAACTTAGTATGCTCTCTCATGTAAAATACCGAAATTCTAATTTTACATGAATCAAAATCAATCTAAATAATATGTAGTCACCCAAAAGTTAAAATTAAATGGCTCTGAATATAGTCTGTTAGAACAAATATACAAAGCTTTTTTGTACTCGGTTTTAAAGTACAAACACCAACCCAGTATGCTCTATCATGTAAAATACAGAAATTCTAATTTTACCCGTATAGAAAAATCTAAATATTCTCTAGGCACCCCAATGTTAAAAAAAAATTGCTCTGAATATAATCTATTAGAAAAAATATACAATGCCTTATTTTACTCTGTTTTGGAGTATATACACAAACTCCATATGCTCTCTCATGTAAAATACAGAAATTCTATATTTAAGCGAATCGAAAAATATCTAAATATTATCTAGGTACACCAATGTTAAAAGCAAAATTACCCTGAATATAATCTGTCCGAAGAAATATACAATGCTTCATTCTACTCTGTTTTGTAGTATATACACCAACTCATTCTCCTCTTTCATGTAAAATACCGAAATTCAAATTATACCAGAATTAAAAAAATCTAAATATTATCTAGGCACCCCAATGTTAAAAACAAAATTGCTCTGAATATAATCTGTCAGAAAAAATACACAATGCCATTTTCTATTTTGTTTAGGAATATATACACCAACTCCATATGCTCTCTCATGTAAAATACAGAAATTCTATATTTAAGCGAATCGAAAAAAATCTAAATATTATCTAGGCACCCCAATGTTAAAAGCAAAATTTCTCTGAATATAATCTGTCAGAAAAAATATACAATGATTTTTTCTACTCTGTTTTGGATTACATACACCAACTCAATATGCTCTCTCATGTAAAATACAGAAATTCTAATTTCTCTCGAATTGAAAATATCTAGGTATTATCTAGGCAACCCAATGTTAAAAGCAAAATTGCTCTGAGTATAATTTGTCATAAAAAATATACAATTCCCTATTCTACTTTGTTTTCGAGTATATACACCAACTCAGTATGCTCTCTCGTGTAAAATAAAGAATTTCTAATTTTACATGGATCTAAAAAAATCTAAATATTATGTAGGCACCCCAACGTTAAAAGAAAAATTGCACTGAATGTAATCTGTCATAAAAAATATACAATGCCCTATTCTACTCTGTTTTGGAGTATATACACCGACTCCATATGCTCTCTCATGTAAAATACAGAAATTCCATATTTAAGCAAATCGAAAGAAATCTATATATTATCTAGGCACCCGAATGTTAAAATCAAAATTCCTCTGAATATAATTTGTCAGAAAAAATAAACAATTCTCTATTCTACTCTGTTTTGGAGTATGTACACCAACTCAGTATGCTCTCTCATGTAAAATACAGAAATTCTAATTTTACCCGAATCGAAAAAATCTAAATATTATGTAGGTAACCCAATGTTAAAAGCAATATTGCTCTGAATATAATCTGACAGAAAAAATATAAAATGCCCTTATCTACTCTCTTTTGTAGTATATACACCACCTCAATATGCTCTCTCACGTAAAATACAAAAATTCGAAATTTACATGTATCAAAAAAAATCTAAATAATATCTAGGCGCCCAAAAGTTAAAATAAAATGGCTCTGAATATAGTCTGTTAGAAACACTATACAATGCCAAATTCTTCTCTCTTTTAAAGTATATACACCAACCCAGTATGCTCTCTTATCTATAATACCGAAATTATAATATTACCGGAATCGAAAAAATTGAAATATTATCTTGGTACCCCAATGTTTAAAACAAAATTGCTCTGAATATAATCTATCAGAAAAAATATAAAATGCCCTATTCTACTCTGTTTTGGAGTATATAAACCAACTTCATATGCTCTCTCATGTAAAATACAGAAATTATATATTTAGTGAATCGAAAAAATCTAAATATAATCTAGGCACCCCAATGTTAAAAACAAAATTGCTCTGAATATAATCTCTTAGTAAAAATATACAATGCCCTATTCTAATCGGTTTTTGCCTATATACATTAACTCCATATGCTCTCTCATGTAAAATACAGAAATTCTATATTTAAGCAAATCGAAAAAAATCTAAATATTATCTAGGCACCGCAATGTTGAAAACAATATTGTTCTGGGTATAATCTGTTAGAGAAAATATACAATGCCCTATTCTACTGTGTTTTGTAGTATATACACCAACTCAATATGCTCTTTGATGAAAAATAAAAAATTCTAATTTTACCCGAATTGAAAAAATCTAAATATTATCAAGGCACCCCTATGTTAAAAACAAAACTGCTCTGAATATAATCTGTCAGAAAAAATATACAATGACCTATTCTACTCTGTTTTGGAATATATACACCAACTCCATATGCTCTCTCATTTAAAATACAGAAATTCTATATTTAAGCGAATCGAAAAAAATCTCAATATTATCTAGGCACCCGAATGTTAAAAGCAATATTGCTCTGAATATAATCTGTCATAAAAAATATACAATGCCCTTTTCTACTCTGTTTTGGAGTATATGCAGCAACTCAATATGCGCTCTCATGTAAAATACCGAAATTCTAATTTTACGTGAATTGAAAAAAATCTAAATAATATATAGCCGTTACAAAGTTAAAATAAAATGGCTCTGAATATAGTCTGTTAGAAAAAATAAACAATGCCCTATTCTACTCTGCTTTGGAGTATATACACCACCTCAGTATGCTCTCTCATGTAAAATACCAACATTCTAATTTGTGTCTATCGAAAAAAATCTAAATAGTATCTAGGAGCCCTAAAGTTAAAAGAAAATGGCTCTGAATGTAGTCTGTTAAAAAATATACAATGCCTTATTCTACTCTGTTTTGGAGTATATACACCAACTAAATAGGCTCTCTCATGTAAAATACCGAAATTCAAATTTTACGGGAATCGAAAAAACTCTAAATAATATCTAGGCACCCGAAAGTTAAAGGAAAATGGCTCGAAATATAGTCTGTTAGGAAAAATATACAATGCCTTATTCTACTTTGTTTTGGAGTATATACACCAACTCCGTATGCTCTCTCATGTAAAATACAGAAATTCTATATTTAAGCGAATCGAAAGAAATCTAAATATTATCTAGGCAAACCAATGTTAAAAGCAGAATTGCTCTGAATATAATCTGTCAGAAATAAAGTACAATGCTTTTTTCTACTCTGTTTTGTAGTATATACACCAACTCAATATGCTCTCTCATGTGAAATACAGAAATTCTATATTTAAACGAATCGAAAAAAATCTAAATATTATCTAGGCTCCCCAATGTTAAAAGAAGAATTGCTCTGAATATAATCTGTCATAAAAAATATACAATGCCCTTTTCTACTCTGTTTTAAAGTATATACACCAACTCAATATGCTCTCTCAGGTAAAATACCGAAATTCAAATTTTACGTGAATCGAAAAAAGTCTAAAGAATATCTAGGCACCCCAACATTAAAAGAAAAAGGCTCTGAATATGCTCTGTTAGAGAAAATATACAATGCCTTATTCTACTCTGTTTTGGAGTATATACACCAACTCAGTATGCTCTCTCATGTAAAATACAGAAATTCTAATTTTACCCGTATCGAAAAAATATAAATATTATCAAGATACCCCAATGTCAAAAACAAAATTGCTCTGAATATAATCTGTCAGAAAAAATATACACTGTTCTATTCTACTTTTTTTTGGAGTATATACACCAACTCCATATGCTCTCTCATATAAAATACAGCGATTCTATATTTAGGCGAAGCGAAAAAATCTAAATAATATCTAGGCGCCCCAAAGTTAAAAGAAAATTGCTCTGAATATAGTCTGTTAGGGAAAATATACAATGCCTTATTCTACTCTGTATTGGAGTGTATACACAAACTCAGTATGCTCTCTCATGTAAAATACGGAAATTCTAATTTTATGTGAATAGAAAAAATCTAAATAATATCTAGGGACCCTAATGTTAAAAACAAAATTGCTCTGAATATAATCTGTCAGATAAAATAAACAATGCCCTATTCTACTCTGTTTTGGACTATATGCACCAACTCCATATGCTCTCTCATTTAAAATACAGAAATTCTATCCTTAAGCATATCGAAAAAAATCTAAATATTATCTATTCACCCCAATGTTAAAAGCAAAATTGCTCTGAATATAATCTGTCAGAAAAAATAAACAATGCCTTATTCTACCCTGTTTTGGAGTATATACACCAACTGAGTATGCTCTCTCATATAAAATACAGAAATTCTAATTTTACGGGAATCAAAAAAATCTAAATATTACCTAGGCACCCGAATGTTAAAAGCAAAATTTCTCTGAATATAATCTGTCAGAAAAAATATACGATGTCCTTTTCTTTTATGTTTTGGAGTATATAAACCAACTCAATATGCACTCTCATTTAAAATACAGAAATTCTAATTTTACGTGAATCGAATAAAATCTAAATAATATCTTGGCGCCACAAAGTTAAAAGAAAATGGATCTGAATATATTCTGTTAGAGAAAATATACAATATCCTATTCTACTCTGTCTTTGAGTATATACACCACCTCAGTATGCTCTCTCATGTAAAAAACCGAAATACTAATTTTACGTGAATCGAAAAAAATCTAAATATTACCTAGGCACCCCAATGTTAAAAACAATATTGTTCTGAATATAATCCGTCAGAAAACTATACAATGCCCTATTCTACTCTGTTTATGAGTATGTACACCAAATCCATATGCTCTCTCATGTAAAATAGAGAAATTCTACATTTAAGCGAATCAAAAAAAATCTAAATATTATCCAGGCACCTCAATGTTAAAAGCAAAATTTCTCTGAATATAATCTGTCAGAAAAAATATAAAATGCCTTATTCTACTCTGTTTTGGAGTATATAAACCAACTCCATATGCTCTCTCATGTAAAATACAGAAATTCTATATTTAAGGAAAACAATAATATCTAAATATTATGTAGGCACCCCAATGTAAATAGAAAAATTTCTCTGAATATCCTCTGTCAGAATAAATACACAATGCCATTTTCTACTCTGTTGTGTAGTATATACACCAACTCAATATGCTCTCTCATGTAAAATTCCGAAATTCTAATTTTCCACGAATTGAAAAAAATCTAAATAATACGTGGGCGTCCCAAAGTTTAAAGAAAATGGCTCTTAATATAGTCTGTTAGAAAAAATATACAATGCCTTATTCTACTCTGTTTTGGAGTATATACACCAACTCAGTATGCTCTCTCATGTAAAATACAGAAATTGTATCCTTAAGCGAATTGAAACAAACCTAAATATCATCTAGGCACCACAAGGTAAAAAGCAAAATTGCTCGGAATATAATCTGTCAGAAAAAATATACAATGCCCTTTTCTACTATGTTTTGTACTATATACACCAAACCAATATGCTCTCTTATGTAAATTACAGAAATTCAAATTCTACCTGAATTGAAAATATCTAAATATTGCCTAGGCACCCCATTGTTAAAAACAAAATTGCTCTGAATATAATTTGTCAGAAAAAATATACAATGCTTTATTCTATTGTTTTTTGGAGTATATACAGAAACTCCATATGCTCTCACATGTAAAATACCGAAATTCTAATTCTACGCGAAAAGAAAAAATTCTAAATTATATCTAGGCACCCCAACGTTCCATAAAAAAAAGATCTGAATATAGTCTGTTAGAAAAAATATACAATGCCTTATTCTACTCTGTTTTGGAGAATATACACCAACTCAGTATGCTCTTTCATGTAAAAAAGCGAAATTCTAATTTTACGTGAATCGAAAAAAATCCAAATAATATCTAGTCGCCCCAAAGTTAAAAGAAAATGGCTCTGAATATAGTCTGTTAGAAAAAATATACAGTGTTTTTTTCTACTCTGTTTTGGAGTATATACACCAACTTAGTTTACCCTCTCATGTAAAATACAGTAATTCTAATTTTACCAGAATACTTAAAATCTAACTATTACCTAGGCACACCAGTGTTTAAAACAAAATTGCTCTGAATATAATCTGTCAGAAAAAATATACAGTTCCCTATTCTACTCTGTGTTGGAGGATATACACCAACTCCATATGCTCTCTCAAGTAAAATACAAAAATTCTATATTTAAGCGAATCGAAAAAAATCTAAATATTATCTAGGCACCCCAATGTTAAAAGCAAAATTGCTCTGAATATAATCTGTCCGAAAAAATATACAATTTTCTTTTCTACTTTGTTTTGGGGTATATACACCAACTCAGTATGCTCTCTCATGTAAAATACAGGAATTCTAATTTTACCCGAATCGAATAATTCTAAATATAATCTAGGCACCCCAATGTTAAAAAAAATTTCTCTGAATATAATCTGTCAGAAAAAATATACAATGCCCTATTCTACTCTGTTTTGGAGTATATAAACCAACTCCATATGCTCTGTCTTGTAAAATAACGAAATTCTAATTTTATGTGAATCGAAAAAAATCTAAATATTATCTAGGAACCCCAATGTTAAAGGCAAAATTGCTCTGAATATAATCTGTCATAAAAAATATACAATGCCTTTTTCTACTCTGTTTTCGAGTATATACACCAACTCAATATGCTCTCTCGGGTAAAATACAAAAATTCTAATTTTACGCGAATCGAAAAAAAACCTAAATAATATCAAGGCACCCCAAAGTTAAAAGAAAATGGCTCTGAATCTAGTCTTTTAGAAAAAATATACAATGCCTTGTTCTACCCTGTTTTGGAGTATATACACCAACTCAGTATGCTCATATGTAAAATGCAGAAATTATAATTTTACCCAAATAGAAAAAGTCTAAATATTATCTAGGCACCCCAATGTTAAAATCAAAGTTGCTCTGAAGGTAATCTGTCAGAAAAAATATACAATACCCTATTCTACTCTGGTTTGGAGTATATACACCAACTAAATATGCTCTCTGATGTAAAATACAGAACTTCTATATTTAAACAAATAGAAAAAAATCTAAATATTATCTAGGCACCCCAATGTTAACAGCAAAATTGCTCTGTATATAATCTGTAAAAAAAATATCCAATGCACTATTCTACTCTGTTTTGGAGTATATACACCAACTCCATATGCTCTCTCATGTAAAATACAGAAATTCTAATTTTACCCGAATCAAAAAAAATCTAAATATTATCTAGGCACCCCAATGGTAAAAGAAAATTGCTATGAATATAATCTGTCATAAAAAATATACAATGCCATTTGCTGCTTTGTTTTGGACTATACACACCAACTCAATATGCTCTCTCATATAAAATACAGAAAATCATATTTTACGCTAATCGAAAAAAATCTAAATAATATCTAGGCACGCCAAAGTTAAAAGAATATGATTATCAACATATTCTTTCATAGAATATATACAATGCTTTATTCTACTTCGTTTTGGAGTATATACACCAACTCAATATGCTTTCTCATGTAAAATACAGAAACTCTAATTTTACCCGAATCGAAATAATCTAAATATAATCTAGGCACCCTAATGTTAAAAACAAAATTTGTCTAAATATTATCTGTCAAAAAATATACAATGCCTTATTCTACTCTCTTTTGGAGTATATACACCAACTCAGTTTGCTGTCTCCTGTAAAATACCGAAATTATAATTTTACGTGAATCGAAATAATTCTAAATATTATTTAGGCACCCCAATCTTAAAAGAAAAATTGCTCTGAATACAATCTGTCAGAAAAAATATACAATGTCCTTTTCTACACTGTTTTGGAGTATATACATCAACACAATATGCTATCTCATATAAAATACAGAAATTCTAATATTACGTGAATCAAAAAAATCTAAATAATATCAAGGCTGCAAAAAGTTAAAAGAAAATGGCTCTGAATATTGTTTGTTAGAAAAAATATACAATGCCTTATACTAATCTGCTTTGGAGTATATACACCAACTCAGTCTGCTCTCTCTTGTAACATACAGAAATTCTATTTTTACCCGAATCAAAAAAATCTAAATATTATCTAGGCACCTAATGTTAAAAACAAACTGCTCTGAATATAATCTGTCAGAATACATATACAATGCACTTTTCTACTCTGTTTTGGAGTATATATAAAAACTCAATATGCTCTCTCATGTAAAATATTGACATTCTAATTTATGTCTATCAATAAAATCTAAATAATATCTAGGAGCCCTAAAGTTAAAAGAAAAGGGCTCTGAATATAGTCTGTTAACAAATATACAATGCCTTATTCTACTCTGTTTTGGAGTATATACACCAACTCTGTATGCTCTCTCATGTAAAATACCGAAATTCTATATTTAAGCGAATCGAAAAAAATCTAAATATTATCTAGGCGTCTTAATATTTCAAGCAAAATTGCTCTGAATATAATCTGTCAGAAAAAATATACAATGCCCTTTTCTACTCTGTTTTGGAGAATATACACGAACTCCATATGCTCTCTAATGTAAAATACAGTAATTCTATATTAAAGCGAATCAAAAAAAATCTAAATATTATCTAGGCATCCCAATGTTAAAAGCAAAATTGCTCCTAAGAAAATCTGTCAGAAAAAATATGGAATGCGCTTTTCTACTCTGTTTTGGAGTATATACACCAACTAAATATGCTCTCTCAGGTAAAATACCGAAATTCAAATTATACGGGAATTGAAAAAAATCTAAATAATATCTAGGCGCCCAAAAGTTAAAGGAAAATGGCTCGGAATATAGTCTGTTCAGAAAAATATTCAATGCCTTATTCTACTCTGTTTTGGAGTATATATACCAACTCTGTATGCTCTCTCATGTAAAACATAGAAATTATATATTTAAGCAAATCGAAAAAAATCTAAATATTATCTAGGCAACCCAATGTTAAAAGCAAAATTGCTCTGAATATAATCTGTCAGAAAAAACATACAATGCCCTTTTCTACTCTGTTTTGTAGTATACACACCAACTCAATATTCTCTCTCATGTAAAATACAGAAATTCTATATTTACACGAATCAAAAAAAAATCTAAATATTATCTAGGCTCCCCAATGTTAAAAGCAAAATTGCTCTGAATATAATCTGTCAGAAAAAATATACAATGCCTTTTTCTACTCTGTTTTGGAGTATATACACCAACTCAATATGCTCTCTCAGGTAAAATACCGAAATTCTAATTTTACATGAATCGAAAAAAGTCTAAATAATATTTAGGCGCCCCAAAGTTAAAAGAAAATGGCTCTGAATATACTCTGTTATAGAAAATATACAATGCCTTATTCTACTCTGTTTTGGAGTATATACACCAACTCAGTATGCTCTCTCATGTAAAATACAGAAATTCTAATTTTACCCGTATCGAAAAAATATAAATATTATCAAGTTACCCCAATGTAAAAAACAAATTTGCTCTGAATATAATTTGTCAGAAAAAATATACAATGCCCTGTTCTACTCTGTTTTGGAGAATATACACCAACTCCATATGCTCTCTCATCTAAAATACAGAAATTCTATATTTAAGCGAATCGAAAAATATCTAAATATTATTTAGGCACCCCAATGTTAAAAGAAAAATTGCTCTGAATATAATCTGTCAGAAAAAATACACAATGCCATTTTCTACTCTGTTTCGTTGTATATACACCAACTCAGAATGCTCTCTAATGTAAAATACCGCAATTCTAATTTAATGTGAATCGAAAAAGATCTATATATTATCTAGGCAACCCAATGTTAAATGGAAAATTGCTCTGAATATAATCTGTCAGAGAAAATACCCAATGCCATTTTCTACTCTGTTTTGTATTATATACACAAACGCAATATGCTCTTTCATGTAAAATACAGAAATTGTAATTTTACCCGAATCGAAAAAATCTAAATATTATGAATGCACGCCAATGATAAAAACAAAATTGCTTTGAATATAATCTGTCAGAAAAAATATACAATGCCCTATTCTACTCTGTTTTGGAGTATATACACCAACTCAGTATGCTCTCTCATGTAAAATACCAAAATTCTAAATTTACTTGAATCGAAATATATCTAAATATTATCTAGGCACCCGAATGTTAAAAGCAAAATTGCTTTGAATATAATCTGTCAGAAATAATATACAATGCCCTTTTCTACCCTGTTTTTAGTATATACACCAGCTCAATATGCTCTCTCATGTAAAATACAGAAATTCTAATTTTACCCGAATTGAAAAAATGAAAATATTATGTAGGTAACCAATGTTTAAAACAATATTGCTCTGAATATAATCTGTCAGAAAAAATATAAAATGCCCTATTCTACTCTGTTTTGGAGAATATACACCAACTCCATATGCTCTCTCATGTAAAATACAGAAATTCCAAATGTAATCGAATCGAAAAAAATCTAAATATTATATAGGCACCACAAGGTTAAAAGCAAAATTGCTCTGAATATATTCTGTCAGAAAAAATATATAATGCCCTTTTCTACTCTGTTTTGTAATATATTCACCAAATCAATATGCTCTTATGTAAATTACAGAAATTCTAATTCTACCTGAATCGGAAATATCTAAATATTGCCTAGGCACCATAATGTTAAAAATAAAATTGCTCTGAATATAATTTGTCAGAAAAAATATACAATGCCCGATTCTACTCTGCTTTGTAGTATATACACCAATGCCATATGCTCTCTCATGTAAAATACAGAAATTCTGATTTTATGCGAATCGAAATAAATCTAAATAATATCTAGGCGCCTCAAAGTTCAAAGAAAATGGCTCTGAATATACTCTGTTAAAAAAATATACAATGCCTTATTCTAATCTGTTTTGGGGTATATACACCAACTCAGGATGCTCTCTCATGTAAAATATAGAAATTCTAATTTTACCCGTTTTGAAAAAAACTAAATATTATCTAGGCAACACAATGTTAAAAACAAAATTGCTCTAAATATAATTTGTCAAAAAAAATATACAATGCCCCATTCTAATCTGTTTTGCATTATATAAACCAACTGAGTATGCTCTCTTATGTAAAATACCGAAATTCTAATTGTACGTGAATCGAAAAAAATCTAAATATCATCTAGGCACCCCAAAGTTAAAAACAAAATTGTTCTGAATATAATCCGTCAGAGAAACAATACAATGCCCTATTCTACTCTGTTTTTAAGTATATACACCAAGTCCATATGCTCTCTCATGTAAAATACAAAAATTCTACATTTAAGCGAATCAAAAAAATCTAAATATTATCTAGGCACCTCCATGTTAAAAGAAATATTTCTCTGAATATAATCTGTCAGAAAAAAATATACAATGCCTTATTCTACTCTGTTTTGGAGTATATACACCAACTCCATAAGCTCTCTCATGTAAAATACAAAAATTCAATATTTAAGCGAATCGAAAAAAATTTAAATATTATCTAGGCACCGGAAGGTTATAAGCAAAATTACTCTGAATATAATGTGTAAGAAAAAATATACAATGCTTTTTTGTAATTTGTTTTGGAGTATATACACAAACTCAATATGCTCTCTCTTGTAAAACACAGAAATTCTAATTTTACCTGAATCGAAAAAATCTAAATATTATCTAGGCAACCAAATGTTAAAAACAAAGTTGCTCTAAATATAATCTGTCATAAAAAATATAATATGACCTATTCTACTCTGTTTTGGTGTATATACACCAACTCAGTATGCTCACTCATGTAAAATAAAGAAATTCTAATTTTACACGTATCTAAAAAAATCAGTATGCTCTCTCATGTAAAATACAAAAATTCTATATTTAAGCGAATCAAATGAAATCTAAATATTATCTAGGCACCTCAATGTTAAAAGCAAAATTTCTCTGAATATAATCTGTCAGAAAAAATATACAATGCCTTATTCTACTCTGTTTTGGAGTATATACAACAACTCCATATGCTCTCTCATGTAAAATACCGAAATTCTAATTTTACGCGAATCGAAAAAAATCTAAATTATATCTAGGCGCCCCAACGTTCCAAAAAAATAGCTCTGAATATACTCTGTTAGAAAAAATATCCAATGCCTTATTTTACTTTGTTTTGGAATATATAAACCAACTCCATATGCTCTCTCGTGTAAAATACAAAAATTCTAATTCTACTTGAATCGAAAAAATATAAATATTGTCTAGGCACCCCAATGTTAAAAACAAAATTGCTCTGAATATAATCTGTCAGAAAAAATATACAATGCCCTATTCTACTCTGTTTCAAAGTTTATACAGCAACTCCATATGCTCTCTCATGTAAAATACAGAAATTCTATATTTAAGAGAATCGAAAAAAATCTAAATATTATCCTTGCACCCCAATGTGAAAAGCAAAATTGCTCTGAATATAATCTGTCAGTAAAAATATACAATGCCCTTTCATACTCTGTTTTGTTGTATATACACCAACTCAGTATGCTCTGTCATGTAAAATACAAAAATTCTAATTTTACCCGAATTGAAAAAATCTAAATATTATTAAGGCAACCCAATGTTAAAAACAAAATTTATCTAAATATAATCTGTCATAAAAATATATACAATGCACTATTCTACTTTGTTTTGGAGTATATACACCAACTTTATATGCTCTCTCATGTAAAATACAGAAATTCTATATTTAACTGAATCGAAATAAATCTAAATATTATCTAGGAACCCCAAAGTTAAAAGCAAAATTTCTCTGAATATAATCTGTCAGAAAAAATATACAATGCCTATTTCTACTCTATTTTGGAGTACATACACCAACTCAATATGCTCTCTCATGTAAAATACAGAAATTATGATTATACGTGAATCGAAAGAAATCTACATAATATCTGGGGTCCCAAAGATAAAAGAAAATGGATCTTAATATAGACTGTTAGAAAAAAATATACAATGCTTTATTGTACTTTGTTTTGGAGAATATACACGAACTCAGTGTGCTCTTTCATGTAAAAAAGCGAAATTCTAATTTTACGTGAATTGGAAAAAATCTAAATAATATCTAGACGCCCCAAAGTTAAAAGAAAATGGCTCTGAATATATTCTTTTAGAAAAAATATACAATGTTTTTTTCTACTCTGTTTTGGAGTATATACACCAACTTTGTTTACTCTTTCATGTAAAATACAGTAATTCTAATTTTACCAGAATATTTAAACTCTAACTATTACTTAGGCACACCAGTGTTTAAAACAAAATTGCTCTGAATATATTCTGTCAGAAAAAGTATACAGTTCCCTATTCTCTGTTTTGAAGTATATACACCAACTCCATATGCTCTCTCAAGTAAAATACAGAAACTCTATATTTAAGCGAATAGAAAAAAATCTAAATATTATCTAGGCACCTTAATGTTAAAAACAAAATTGCTCTTAATATAATCTGTCATAAAAAATATACAAAGTCTTATTGTACTCTGTTTTAAAGTATATACACCAACTCAGTATGCTCTCTAATGTAAAATACCGAAATTCTAATTTTACGTGAATCAAAAAAATCTAAATATTATCTAGGCACCCTAATGTTAAAAGCAAAATTTCTCTGAATATAATCCGTCAAAAAATATACAATGCCCTTTTCTACTCTGTTTTAACGTATATACACCAATTTAATATGCTCTCTCATGTAAAATACTGAAATTCTAATTTTAAGAAAATCGAAAAAAATCTAAATATTATCTAGGCACCCCAAAATTAAAAGAAAATGGTTCTGAATATAGTCTGTTAGAGAAAATATAAAATGCCCTATTCTACTCTCTTTTGGAGTATATACACCAACACAGTATGCTCTCTCATGTAAAATACCGAAATTCTTATTTTACGTGAATCGAATAAAATTTAAATATTATCTAGGCACCCGATGGTAATAAGCAAAATTACTCTGAATATAATGTGCAAGAGAAAATATACAATGCCCTTTTCTACTTTGTTTTGGAGTATATAAACCAACTCAATATGCTCTCTAATGTAAAACACAGAAATTCAAATTTTACCTGATTCGAAAAAATCTAAATATTATCTAGGCACCCAAATGTTAAAAACAAAATTGCTTTAAATATAATCTGTCAGAAAAAATATACAATGCCCTATTCTACTCTGTTTTGGTGTATATACACCAACTCAGTATGCTCTCTCATGTAAAATAAAGAAATTCTAATTTTACATGGATCTAAAAAAATCTAAATATTCTGTAGGCACCCCAACGTTAAAAGCAAAATTGCTCTGAATATAATCTGTCATAAAAAATATACAATGACCTATTCTACTCTGTTTTGAAGTATATACACCGACTCCATATGCTCTCTCATGTAAAATACAGAAATTCCATATTAAAGCAAATCTAAAAAATCTATATATTATCTAGGCACCCGAATGTTAAAATCAAAATTTATCTGAATATAATTTGTCAGAAAAAATAAACAATTCCCTATTCTACTCTGTTTTGGAGTATGTACACCAACTAAGTATGCTCTCATGTAAAATACAGAAATTCTAATTTTACGTGAATCGAAAAATATCTAAATATTATTTAGGCACCCCGATGTTATAAATAAAACTGCTCTGTATATAGTCTGTCAGAAAAAATATACAATGCCTTATTCTACTCTGTTTTGGAGTATATACACCAACTCAATATGCTCTCTAATAGGAAATACATAAATTCTATATTTAAGCGAATCGAAAAAAATCTAAATACTATCTAGGCATCCCTATGTTAAAAGAAGTATTTCTCTGAATATAATCTGTCAGAAAAAATATACAATGCCCTTTTCTACTCTGTTTTGTAGTATATACAGCAACTCAATATGCTCTCTCATGTAAAATACCGAAATTCTAAATTTACGTGAATCGAAAGAAATGTAAATAACATCTAGGCGCCCCAAAGTTAAAAGACAATGGCTCTGAATATAGTCTGTTAGAAAAAATATACAATGCCTTATTCTACTCTGTTTTGGAGTATATACACCAACTCAGTATGCTCTCTCATGTAAAATATTGAAATTCTAATTTTACTTGAATCGAAAATAATCTAAATATTATCTAGGCACCCGAATTTTAATAGCAAAATTGCTCTGAATATAATCTGTCAGAAAAAATATACAATGCCCCTTTCTACTCTCTTTTCGAGTATATACACCAACTCAATATGCTCTCTAATGTAAAATACCGAAATTCTAATTTTACCCAAATCAAAAAAGTCTAAAAAATATCTAGGAGGCCCAAAGTTAAAAGAAAATGGTTCTGAATATAATCTGTTAGGAAAAATATACAATTCCTTATTCTACTCTGTTTTGGAGGATAGACATCAACTCCATATGCTCTCTCATGTAAAATACAAAAATTTTATATTTAAGTGAATAGTGAAAAATCTGGGCCGGGTGCGGTGGCTCAAGCTTGTAGTCCCAACACTTTGGGAGGCTGAGGCGGGTGGATCACGAGTTCGGCAGATCGAGACCATCTTGGTCAACACGGTGAAATCCCGTCTCTACTACAAACTACAAAAAATTATCTGGGCACGGTGGCCTGTGCCTGTAATCCCAGCTACTCAAAAGGCTGAGGCAGGAGAATTGCCTAAACCCAGGGGGCAGAGGTTGCGGTGAGCCGAGATCGTGCCATTGCACTCCAGCCTGGGTAACAAGAGCGAAACTCCGACTCAAAAAAAAAAAAAATCTGAATATTATCTAGGCAACCAAATGTTAAAAACAAAATTGCCCTGAATATAATCTGTCAGAAATAATATACAATGTTCTTTTCTACTCTGTTTTTTAGTATATAAACCAACTCAATATGCTCTCTCATGTAAAATACAGAAATTTTAATTTCTCTCGAATCGAAAATATCTAAGTATTATCTAGGCAACACAATGTTAAAAACAAAATTGATCTGAATATAATCTGTCAGAAAAAATATACAATGCTCTATTCTACTTTCTTTTGGAATATATACACCAATTCAGTTTGCTCTCTCATGTAAAATACCGAAATTCTCATTTTACATGAATCGAAAAAATTCTAAATATTATTTAGGCACCCCAATATTAAAAACTATATTGCTCTGAATATAATTTGTCAGAAAAAATATACAATGCCCTATTATACTCTGTTTTGGAGTATATACACAAACTCAGTATGCTCTCTTGTGTAAAATAACAAAATTCTAATTTTACGTGAATCGAAAAAAAATCTAAATATTATATAGGCACCCCAATGTTAAAAGAAAAATTACTCTGAATATAATCTGTCAGAACAAATATATAATGCCTTTTTCTACTCTGTTTTGGAGTATATACACCAACTCAATACTATCTCTCAAGTAAAATACTGAAATTCTTATTTTACGTGAATTGAATAAAATATAAATAATATCTAGGCGCCCCAAAGTTAAAAGAAAATGGCTCAGAATATAGTCTGTTAGCAAAAATACACAATGCCTTATTCTACTCTGTTTTGGAGTATAGACACCAACTCAGTATGCTCTGTCATGTAAAATACCAAAATTCTAATTTTACGTGAATCGAAAAAAATCTAAATGTTATCTAGGCACCCGAATGTTAAAAACAAAATTGCTCTGAATGTAGTCTGTCAGAAAAAATATACAATGCCCTATTCTACTCTGTTTTGGAGTATACACACCAACTCCATAGGCTCTCTCATGTAAAATACAGAAATTCTAATTTTACCCAAATCGAAAAAATCTAAATATTATCTAGGCACCCCAATGTTTAAAACAAAATTGCTCTGAATATAATCTGTCAGAAAAAATATACAATGACTTATTCTACTCTGTTTTGGACTATATACACCAAGTCAGTAGGCTCTCTCATGTAAAATACTGAAATTCTAATTTTACACGAATCGAAAAATATCTAAATATTATCTAGGCACCCCAATGTTATATACAAAAGTGCTCGAAATATAATCTGTCAGAAAAAATATACAATGCCCTATTCTACTATGCTTTGGAGCATATACATTAACTCCATATGCTCTCTCATGTAAAATACAGAAATTCTATATTTAACCGAATCTAAAAAAATCTAAATAATATCTAGGCACCCCAATGTTAAAAGCAAAATTGCTCTGAATATAATCTGTCAGAAACAATATACAATGCTTTTTTCTACTCTGTTTTGTAGTATGTACACCACCTCAATATGCTATCTCATGTAAAATAACAGAATTCTAATTTTACACGTATCCGAAAAAATCTAAATAATGTCTAGGCGCCCCAAAGTTCAAAGAAAAAGCTATGAATATAATCTGTTAGAAAAAATATACAATGCCTTATTGTACTCTGTTTTGGAGTACATACACCAACTCCATATGCTCTCTCATGTAAAATACAGAAATTCTATATTTAAGTGAATCGACAAATATCTAAATATTATCTAGGCACCTCAGTTTAAAAAGCAAAATTTCTCTGAATACAATCTGTCAGAAAAAATATAAAATGCCCTATCCTACTCTGTTTTGGAGAACACACACCAAATCCATATGCTCTCTCATGTGAAATAAAGAAATTACATATTTAAGCGAATCGAAAGAAATCTAAATATTATCTAGGCACCACAAGGTTAAAAGCAAAATTGCTCTGAATATAATCTGTCAGAAAAAATATATAATGCCCTTTCCTACTCTGTTTTGTACTATATACACCAAATCAATATGCTCTCTTATGTAAATTAGAAAAATTATAATTCTACCCGAATCGAAAATATCTAAATATTGCCTAGGCACCCCAATGTTATAAAAAAAATTGCTCTGAACATAATTTGTCAGAAAAAATATACAATATGCTCGCTCATGTAAAATACCGAAATTCTCATTTTATGCAAATCGAACAAAATCTAAATAATATCTAGGCGCCGAAAAGTTCAAAGAAAATGGCTCTGAATATAGTCTGTTAGAAAAAATGTACAATGTTTTATTCTAATCTGTTTTGGAGTATATACACCAACTCAGGATGCTTTCTCATGTAAAATAGACAAATTCTAACTTTACCCAATTCGAAAAAATCTAAATATTATCTAGAAAACACAATGTTAAAAATAAAATTGCTCTGAATATAATCTGTCAGAAAAAATATACAATGCCCCATTCTACTCTGTTTTGGAATATATACACCAACTCAATATGCTCTCTCATGTAAAATACAGAAATTCTATATTTAAGCCAATTGAAAAAAATCTAAATATTATCAAGGCACCCCATGTTAAAAACAAAATTGCTCTGAATATAATTTGTCAGAGAAAATATACAATACCCTATTCTACTCTGTTTTGGGGTATATACACCAACTGCATATGCTCTCTTATGTAAAATACAGAATTTCTATATTTAAGTGAATCGAAATATATCTAAATATTATCTAGGCACCCCAATGTTAAAGGCAAAATTGCTCTGAATATAATCTGTAAGAGAAAATACACAATGCCATTTTCTATTCAGTTTTGTATTATATAAGCCAACTCAATATGCTCTTTCATGTAAAATACAGAAACTCTAATTTTACCCGAATCGAAGAAATTTAATATTATTTAGGCACGCCAATGTTAAAAACAAAATTGCTCTGCATAAAATCTGTGAGAGAAAATATACAAAGCCCTTTTGTACTTCGTTTTGGGGTATATAAACCAACTCCATATGCTCGCTCATGTAAAATACCGAAATTCTAATTTTACATGAATTGAAAAAATCTAAATATTATCTAGGCACCCCAATGTTACAAAAAATTGCTCTTAATATAACCTGTCAGAAAAAATATACAATGCCCTATTCTAATCTGTTTTGGAGTATATACACGAACCCAGTATGCACTCTCATGTAAAATACCGAAATTCTAATTTTACGTGAATAGAAAAAAATCTAAATAATATCTAGGCACCCCGAAGTTAAAAGAAAATGGCGCTGAATATAGTCTGTTAGAAAAAATATACAATGCCTTATTCTACTCTGTTTTGGAGTATATACACCAAATCAGTATGCTCTCTCATGTAAAATACCGAAATTCTAATTTTACGTGAATCAAAAAAATCTAAATATTATCTAGGAACCCGAATGTTAAAAGTAAAATTGCTCTGATTAGAATCTGTCAAAAAAAATATACAATGCCCTTTTCTACTCTGTTTTGGAGTATATACACCAACTCAATATGCTCTCTCATGTAAAATACCGAAATTCTAATCTTACCTGAATCCAAAAAAATCTAGATATTATCTATGCACCTGAATCTTAAAAGCAAAATTGCTCTGAATATAATCTGTCAGAAAAAATATACAATGCCTTATTCTACTGTTTTGGAGTATATACACCAACTCAGTATGTTCTGACATGTAAAATACCCAAATTCTAATTTTACGTGAATCGAAAAATATCTAAATATTATCTAGGCACCCCAATGTTAAAAAGAAAATTGCTTTGAAAATAATTTATCAGAAAAAATATACAAAGCCCTATTCTACTTTGTTTTGGAGTATATACACCAACTCCATATGCTCTCTCATGTAAAATACAGAAATTCCATATTTAAGCGAATCGAAAAGAATCTAAATATTATATAGGCACTCCAATGTTAAAAGAAAAATTGCTGTGAATATAATCTGTCAGAAAAAATATACAAAGCCCTTTTGTACTCTGTTTTGAAGTATATACACCAACTCAATATGTTCTCTCATGTAAAATAATGATATTCTAATATTACGCAAATCGAAAGAAATCTAAATAATATCTAGGCGCCCAAAAGTTAAAAGAGAATGTCTCTGAATATAGTCTCTTAGAAAAAATATGCAATGCCTTCTTCTACTCTGTTTTGGAGTATATACACGAACTCAATATGCTCTCTGATGTAAAATACCGAAATTCAAATTTTACGAGAATTGAAAAAAATCTAAATAATATCTAGGTGCCCCAAAGTTAAAAATAATGGCTCTGAATATAGTCTATTAGAGAAAATGTACATTGCCTTATTCTACTCTGTTTTGGAGTATATACACCAACTCAGTATGCTCTCTCATGTAAAATACCGAAATTCTAATTTTACCCGAATCAAAAAAATCTAAATATTATCTAGGCTCCCCAATGTTAAAAACAAAACTTCTTTGAATATAATGTGTCAGAAAAAATGTACAATCCCCTATTCTAGTTTGTTTTCAAGTATATACACCAACTCCATATGCTCTCTTATGTAAAATACAGAAATTCTATATTTAAGCGAATCGAATAAAATATAAATATTATCTAGGCACCCCAAGTTTAAAAGCAAAATTGCTCTGAATATCATCTATCAGAAAAAATATACAATGCCCTATTCTACTTTGTTTTGGAGTATATACACCAACTCCATATGCTCTCTCATGTAAAATACAGAAATTCTAATTTTTGGTGAATCGAAAAAAATCTAAATAATATCTAGGTGCCCCAAAGTTAAAAGAAAATGGATCTGAATATAGTCTGTTAGAAAAAATATACAATGCCTTATTCTACTCTGTTTTGGAGTATATACACAAATTCAGTATGCTCTCTCATGTAAAATACAGAAATTATAATATTACCCAAATTGATAAAATCTAAATACTATCTAGGCACCCCAATGTTAAAAACAATATTGCTCTGAATATACTCTGTCAGAAAAAATATGCAATGCCCTATTCTACTCTGTTTTGGAGTATATAAACCAACTCCATATACTCTCTCATGTAAAATACAGAAAATGTATATTTAAGCAAATCGAAAAAATCTAAATATTATCTAGGCAGTCCAATGTTAAAAACAAAATTGCTCAGAATATAATCTGTTAGAAAAAATATACAATTCCCTAATGTACTCTGTTTTGGAGTATATACACCAACTCCGTATGCTCTCTCTTGGAAAATACTGAATTTCTAATTTTAACTGAATCGAAAAAATCCAAATATTATCTAGTCACCCCAATTTTAAAAACAAAATTGCTTTGAATATAATCTGTCGGAAAAAATATACAATGCCCTCTTCTACTACGTTTTGGTGTATATACACCTACTCAGTATGCTCTCTCATGTAAAATACCGAAATTCTAATTCTACGTGAATCGAAAAATAACTAAATATTATCTGGGCACCCCAATGTTAAAAGCAAAATTGCTCTGAATATAATCTGTCAGAAAAAATATACAATGCCCTTTTCTACTCTGTTTCGGAGTATATACATTAAGTCAATATGCTCTCCAACATAAAATAACGAAGTTATAATATTACGTGAATAGAAGAAAATCTAAATAATATCTAGGCACCCCAAAGTTAAAAGAAAATGGCTCTGACTATAGACTGTTAGAAATAATAAACCGTGCCTTATTCTACTCTTTTTTGGAGTATATACACCAACTCAGTATGGTCTCTCATTTAAAATACAGAAATTCAAATTTTACACGAATAAAAAAATCTAAATATTATCTAGGCACCCCAATGTTAAAAACAATATTGCTCTGAATAGAATCTGTCATAAAAAATATACAAGGGGGGAGGACTCAAGATGGCGCTGTGAGAACAACCCAGGATTGGAGTTCTCGTTGTGTCGGCGGAGAGGTGAGTCTGAGCTGCATTTCCAGACTGATCTTTGTTGCTCACGGAACGGGGAAATTTCCAAGTGAAGAGGAGACGCGGGACGCCAGGCAGATATTCCGCCTGGTGAAGCCGGCAGCAGGGGTGGCTGCGGCCGGCCCTACCCAGCGCTCCCCACAGAACGCACTTGTCCGGGTGCCCCATTGAACTGGCAACTGGAGACGTGAGAGGGCTGGACTTGAGACTGAGCTAGACATGGACAGTGGGCCAGCCCAGGGGATTGCAGGAACAGAGCGTTAGGATTGGCCCAGTGGGACGAACAAAACCACGATTTCAAACAAGCCCCGTGCAGACGGCCCGAGACGCTCTGAGGGGGAGGGGCGGCCACCATTACCGAGGCAATCCGCCCCAACTGAGATACACGCCCATTGCTGATGCAGCCAGCCATTGCCAAGGCAACCCGTCCCTACTGAGATACACGCCCACTGCTGACGCAGCATGCCGTTGCCGAGGCAACCCGCTGCAACAGAGAGACTCCGCCACAGGGCGTGGGGGAGAACAGCAGAACAGCTGAGCCAGGGTGAGCCTCACAACAGCAGGGTGGAGCCTCGGCAGGCAAACAGTGGCTAGTCTGCATCCTAGCTGTGCAGGACCTCAACGGACATCCAAAAATAAAGCCCAAACTCCTCAACACAGAGCATTTGAGAAAAAAAAGGGTTTTTTTAATGAGCTCTGTTGCAGCAGAATCAAACATAGCAGCCTAACAGCCCTGAATGAACAACACAGCTCACAGCTCAGCAATTAAACCCCTATAAAGTACAAACGGTCTCCTCAAGCAGCTCCCTGACCCCTCTATATCCAAAAGACTGACATTAGGCAGGCACCATCGTGGGACAAAGATAGCAGGAAAAGAAACTGGTAGCATCCCTGGCTATGCCACAGCTGCTAGAGGTGCACCCCAGACAAGCAGGGTCTGGAGTGGACCTCAGCACTCGTACAGCGAAGGGGCTAGACTGGTAGAAGGAAAACCAAGCAACAGAAATACTTCATCATCAACATTCAGGGTGTCCACTCAGAGACCCAATCAAAAAGTCAGCAACTACGCAGACGACCAGCGGACAAATCCACAAAGATGGGAAGAAACCAGCGCAAAGAGGAGGAAAACACCCGAAACCAGAACACCTCGCCTCCTAGAAAGGACCAAAACTCCTCACCAGCAAGGGAGCAAAGCTGGACGGAGAATGACTGTGACGAAATGACGGAATTAGACTTCAGAAGATGGATAATGAGAAACTTTGGTGAGCTAAAAGATCATGTATTAAATCAATGCAAAGAAACTAAGCACCTTGAGAAAAGATTTGAAAAAAGATTTGAGGAAATAATAACAAGAATGGATAACTTAGAGAGGAATATGAATGAATTAAAGGAGCTGAGAAACACAATATGAGAACTTCGCGAAGCATGCACAAGTTTCAATAGCCGAATTGACCAAGCAGAAGAAAGAATATCTGAAGTCGAAGACCAACTCAATGAAATAAAACGAGAAACCAAGATTAGAGAAAAAAACGCAAAAAGGAATGAACAAAATCTCCAAGAAATGTGGGACTATGTGAAAAGACCTAACCTACGTTTGATAGGTGTACCAGAAAGGACGAAGAGAATGAATCCAAGCTGGAAAATACTCTTCAGGACATCATCCAGGAAAATTTCCCCCACCTAGCAAGACAGGCCAACACTCAATTGCACGAAATTCAGAGAACACCACAAAGATATTCCGCAAGAAGAGCAACCCCAAGGCACATAATCGTCAGATTCAACAGGGTTGAAATAAAGGAGAGAATACTAAGGGCAGCCAGAGAGAAAGGTCGGGTCACCCACAAAGGGAAGCCCATCAGACTCACAGCAGATCTCTCGGCAGAAACACTGCAAGCCAGAAGAGAGTGGGGGCCAATATTCAACATTCTTAAAGAAAAGAACTTTCAACCCAGAATTTCATATCCAGCCAAACTGAGCTTCAGAAGTGAAGGAAAAATAAAATCCTTTGCGAACAAGCAAGTACTCAGAGATTTTGTCACCACCAGGCCTGCTTTACAAGAGCTCCTAAAAGAGGCACTACACATAGAAAGGATCAACCAGTACCAGCCATTCCAAAATCACACTGAATGCTAAAGAGCATCAACATAATGAAGAATCTATAACAACTAACAGGCAAAACAGCCACTTAGCATCAAAATGGCAGTATCAAATTCACACATAACAATATTAACCCTAAATGTAAATGGACTAAATGCACCAATCAAAAGACACAGACTGGAAAATTGGATAAAAAAACAAAACCCATCAGTGTGCTGTATCCAGGAAACCCATCTCACATGCAAGGATACACAAAGGCTCAAAATAAAGGGATGGAGGAAGATTTACCAAGCAAATGGAAAGCAAAAAAGAGCAGGAGTTGCAATTCTCATCTCTGATAAAATAGACTTTAAAGCAACAAAGATCAAAAGAGACAAAGAAGGCCATTACATAATGGTAAAAGGATCAATACAACAAGAAGAGCTAACGATCCTAAACACATATGGACCCAATGCAGGAGCACCCAGATACATAAGGCAAGTTCTTAAGGACTTACAAAAGGACTTAGACTCCCACACAATAATACTGGGAGACTTTAACACTCCACTGTCAATACTAGACAGATCTACCAGACAAAAAATCAACAAGGATATCCAGGGCTTGAACTCAGACCTGGAGCAAGCAAACCTGATAGACATTTACAGAACTCTCCACCCCAAATCCACAGAATACACATTCTTCTCAGCACCACATCACACCTACTCAAAAATTGACCACATAATTGGAAGTAAAGCACTGCTCAACAAATGCAAAACAACTGAAATCATAACAAACAGCCTCTCAGACCATAGTGCAATCAAGTTAGAACTCAGAATTCAGAAACCGACCCAGAACCGCACAGCTTCATGGAAACTGAACAACTGGCTCTTGAATGTTGACTGGGTAAACAACGAAATGAAGGCAGAAATAAAGAAGTTCTTCGAAACTAATGAGAACGAAGACACAACGTGCCAGAACCTCTGGGACACATTTAAAGCAGTCTCTAGAGGAAAGTATATAGCAATAAGTACCCATATGAGGACAATGGAGGGATCCAAAATTGACACCCTATCGTCAAAATTGAAAGAGCTAGAGGAGCAAGATCAAAAAAACTCAAAACCCAGCAGAAGACAAGAAATAACTAAGATCAGAGCTGAGCTGAAGGAGATTGAGACACGAAAAACCCTTCCAAAAATCAATAAATCCAAGAGCTGGTTTTTTGAAAAGATCAACAAAATAGACAGACCACTAGCCAGATTGATTAAAAAGAAAACAGAGAACAACCAAATAGATGCAATAAAAAATGATAAAGGGGAAATCACCACAGATTCCACAGAAATTCAAACCATCATCAGAGAATATTACAAACAACTCTATACGCATAAACTAGTAAACCTGGAAGAAATGGATAAATTCCTGGACTCCTGTGTCCTCCCAAGCCTAAACCAGGAGGAAGCTGAAACTATGAATAGACCAATAACAAGGTCTGAAGTTGAGGCAGCAATTAACAGCCTACCACACAAAAAAGCCCAGGTCCAGACGGGTTCACAGCCGAATTCTACCAGACACACAAGGAGGAGCTGGTACCATTCCTTCTAAAACTATTTCAAACAATCCAAAAAGAGGGAATCCTTCCCAAATCATTTTATGAGACCAACATTATCCTCATACCAAAACCCGGCAGAGACCCAACGAGAAAAGAACACTTCAGGCCAATATCCATGATGAACATAGATGCAAAAATCTTCAATAAAATATTGGCAAGCCGATTGCAACAGCAAATCAAAAAACCTATTCATCATGATCAAGTAGGATTCATCCCAGGGATGCAAGGCTGCTTCAACATACGCAAGTCTATCAACGTAATTCACCACATAAACAGACCCAAAAACAAAAACCACATGATTATCTCAATCGACGCAGAGAAGGCATTTGACAAAATTCAACAGCCCTTTATGCTAAAAACCCTCAATAAACTCGCTATCGATGGAACATATCTCAAAGTAATAAAAGCTATTTATGACAAACCAACAGCCAATATCATACTGAATGGGCAAAAACTGGAAGCATTCCCTTTGAAATCTGGCACTAGACAAGGATGCCCTCTCTCACCACTCCTATTCAATATAGTACTGGAAGTTCTAGCCAGAGCAATCAGGCAAGAAAAAGAAATAAAGGGTATTCAAATAGGAAAGGTGGAAGCCAAATTGTCTCTATTTGCAGACGACATGATAGTATACCTAGAAGACCCCATTGCCTCAGCCCAAAAACTCCTGAAACTGATAAGCAACTTCAGCAAAGTCTCAGGATATAAAATCAATGTGCAAAAATCACAAGCATTTGTCTACACCAACAACAGACTTAAAGAAAGCCAAATCAAGAGCGAACTGCCATTCGCAATTGCTACAAAAAGAATAAAATACCTAGGAGTACAACTCACAAGGAACGTAAGAGACCTCTACAAGGAGAACTACAAACCACTGCTCAACGAAATCAGAGAGGACACAAACAGATGGAGAAACATTCCATGTTCATCGTTAGGAAGAGTTAATATCGTGAAAATGGCTATACTGCCCAAAGTAATTTACAGAATCAACGCTATCCCCATCAAGCTACCACTGACTTTCTTCACAGAACTGGAAAAAACCACCATGAACTTCATATGGAACCAAAAGAGAGCCCGCATAGCCAAGTCAATTCTAAGCAAAAAGAACACAGCGGGGGGCATCACACTACCGGATTTCAAACTATACTACAAGGCTACAGTAATCAAAACACCATGGTACTAGTACCAAAACAAAGATATAGACCAATGGAACAAAACAGAGGCACCGGAGGCAACACAACATACATACAACTATACAATCTTTGATAAACCTGACAAAAGCAAGCAATGGGGAAAGGATTCCATGTTTAACAAATGGTGTTGGGAAAACTGGCTAGCCATGTGCAGAAAGCAGAAACTGGACCCCTTCCTGACACCTTACACTAAAATTAACTCCAGATGGATTAAAGACTTAAACATAAGACCTGGTAACATAAAAACCCTAGAAGGAAATCTAGGCAAAACTATCCAGGACATAGGAGTAGGCAAGGACTTCATGAACAAAACACCAAAAGCATTGGCAACAAAAGCCAAAATAGACAAATGGGACCTAATCAAACTCCACAGCTTCTGCACGGCAAAAGAAACAGTCACTAGAGTGGATCGGCAACCAACAGAATGGGAAAAAATTTTCGCAGTCTACCCATCTGACAAAGGGCTGATATCCGGAATTTACAAAGAACTCAAACAGATTTACAGGAAAAAAACAAACAAGCCCATTCAAAAGTGGGCAAAGGATATGAACAGACACTTTACAAAAGAAGACATATATGAGGCCAACAATCATATGAAAAAATGCTCATCGTCACTGGTCATCAGAGAGATGCAAAGCAAAACCACATTGAGATACCATCTCACGCCACTTAGAACGGCGATCATTAAAAAATCTGGAGACAACAGATGCTGGAGAGGATGTGGAGAAAAAGGAACACTTCTACACTGTTGGTGGGAGTGTAAATTAGTTCAACCATTGTGGAAGACAGTGTGACGATTCCTCAAGGCCTTAGAAATAGAAATTTCATTTGACCCAGCAATCCCATTACTGGGTATATATCCAAAAGACTATAAATCGTTCTACTATAAGGACACATGTACACGAATGTTCATTGCAGCACTGTTTACAATAGCAAAGACCTGGAATCAACCCAAACGCCCATTGATAATAGACTGGATTGGAAAAATGTGGCACATATACACCATGGAATATTATGCAGCAATCAGAAATGATGAGTTCGTGTCGTTTGTAGGGACATGGATGAATCTGGAGAACATCATCCTAAGAAAACTGACACAAGAACAGAAAATGAAACACTGCATATTCTCACTCATAGGTGGGTGATGAAAAATGAGAACACATGGACACAGAAATGGGAGTACTAAACACTGGGGTCTACTGGGGGAAAAAGGGAGGGCCACTGGGAGGGGGAGGTAGGGAGGGATAGCCTGGGGAGAAATGCCAAATGTGGGAGAAGGGGAGAAGAAAAGCAAAGCACACTGCCATGTGTGTACCTACGCAACTGTCTTGCATGCTATGCTCATGTACCCCAAAACCTAAAATCCAATAAAAAATTTAAAAAAATATATACAATGTTATTTTCTACTCTGTTTTGGAGTATATACACCAACTCAATATGCTCTCTCAGGTAAAATACCGAAATTCTAATTTTACGCGAATCGAAAAAAATCCAAATAATATCTACGCACCCCAAAGTTAAAAGAAAATGGCTCTGAATATAGTCTGTTAGAGAAAATATACAATGCCATATTCTACTCTGTGTTGGAGTATATACACCAACTCAGTATGCTCTCTCACGTAAAATACATAAATTCAAATTTTACCCGAATCAAAAATATATAAATATTATCTAGGTACCCCAATGTTAAAAATAAAATTGCTCTGAATTTAATCTGTCATAAAAAATATACAATGCCCTTTTCTACTCTGTTTTGGAGTATATACACCAACTCCATATGCTCTCTCATGTAAAATACAGAAATTCTATATTTAAGCGAATCGAAAAAAATTTAAATAGTGTCTAGGCACCCGTATGTTAAAATCAAAATTGCTCTGAATATAAACTGTCAGAAAAATATACAATGTCCTATTCTACTCTTTTTTGGAGTATATACACCTACTCCATATGCTCTCTCATTTAAAATAAAGAAATTCTATATTTAAGCGAATCGAAAAAAATCTAAATATTATCTAGACACCCAATGTTAAAAGAAAAATTTCTCTGAATATAATCTGTCAGAAAAAATATACAATGCCTTTTTCCACTTTGTATTGGAGTATATACACCAACACAATATGCTCTGTCATGTAAAATACCGAAATTCTAATTTTACGTGAATTGAAAAAAATCTAAATAATATCCAGGCGCCCTAAAGTTAAAAGAAAATGGCTTTGAATATAGTGTGTTAGAAAACATATACAATGCCTTATTCTACTATCTCTTAAAGTATATAAACCAATTCAGTATGCTCTCTCATGTGAAACACCGAAATTCTAATTTTAACAAAATCTAAAAAATCTAAATATTATCTAGGCACCCAAATGTTAAAAACAAAATTGCTCTGAATATAATCTCTCAGAAAAAATATAGAACGCCCTATTATACTCTTTTTTGGAGTGTATACACAAACTCCATATGCTCTCTCATGTAAAATACAGAAATTCTATATTTAAGGGATATGAAAAACTTCTAAATATTATCTAGGCACACCAATGTTAAAAGCAAAATTGATCTGAATATAATCTGTCATAAATAATACACAATGCTCTTTTCCACTTTGTTTTGGAGTATATACACCACCTCAATATGCTCTGTCATGTAAAATAACGAATTTCTAATTTTACACGAATCGAAAAAATCTAAATTATATCTAGGCGCCCCAAAGTTAAAAGAAAATGGCTCTGAATATAGTCTGTTAGAAAAAATATACAATGCCTTATTCTACTCTGATTTGGAGTATATAAACCAACTCAGTATGCTCTCTCATGTAAAATACAGAAATTCTAATTTTACGTGAATTGAAAAAAATCTAAATGTAATCTAGACACCCCATTGTTAAAAGCAAAATTGCTCTGAATATAATCTGTCAGAAAAAATATACAATGCCCTTTTCTACTCTGTTTTGGAGTATATAAACCAACTCAGTTTGCGCTCTCATGTAAAATACAGAAATTCTAATATTACCCGAATCATAAAAAATCTAAATTTTCTGTAGGCACCCCAATGTTAAAAACAAAACTGCTCTGAATATAATCTGTCAGTTAAAATATACAATGCCCAATTGTACTCTTTTTTGGAGTATATACATTAACTTCTTATGCTCTCTCATTTAAAATACAGAAATTCTCATTTTACTCGAATCGAAAAAATTTAAATATTATTTAGGCACCCCAATGTAAAAACAAAATTGCTCTGAATATAATCAGTCAGAAAAAATATACAATGCCCTATTCTACTCTGTTTGGGACTATATACACAAACTGCATATGCTCTCTCAGGTAAAATACAGAAATTCTAATTTTACGCAAATCGAAAAAAATCTAAATAATATTGAGGCACCCCAAAGTTAAAAGAAAATGGCTCTGAATATAGTCTGTTAGAAAAAATACACAATAGCTTATTCTAATGTGTTTTGGAGTATATACACCAACTCAGTATGCTCTCTCATGTGAAATACCGAAATTCTAATTTTACCCGAATTGAAAAAATCTAAATATTATCTAGGCACACCAATGTTAAAAACAAAATTGCTCAGAATATAATCTGTCAGAGAAAATATACAATGCCCTGTTCTACTTTGTTTTGGAATATATACACCAACTCAATATGCTCTCTCATATAAAATACAGAAATTCTATATTTAAGTGAATCGAAAAAAATCTAAATAATATCTAGATGCCCGATAGTTAAAAGAAAATGGCTCTGAAAATAGTCTGTTAAAAAATATATACAATGCCTTATTCTACTCTGTTTTGGGGTATATACACCAACTCAGTATGCTCTCTCATGTAAAATACAGAAATTCTAATTTTTCCCAAATCAAAAAGATCTAAACATTATCTAGGCACCCCAGTGTTAAAAACAAAATTGTTCTGAATATAATCTGTCATAAAAAATATACAATGCCCTGTTCTACTCTGTTTTGGAATATATACACCAACTCCATATGCTCTCTCATGTAAAATACAGAAATAACATATTTAAGTGAATCGAAAAATATCTAAATAATATCTAGGTGCCCCAAAGATAAAGAAAATGGCTCTGAATATAGTCTGTTAGAGAAGATATACAATGTCCTATTCTACTTTGTTTTGGAGTATATACACCAACTCGGTATGCTCTCAAATGTAAAATACAGATATTTTAATTTTACCCGAATTGAAAAAAATCTAAATATTATCTAGGCATCCCAATAATAAAAACAAAATTGCTCTGAATATAATGTGTCATAAAAAATATACAATGCCCTATTCTACTTTGTTTTGGGGTATATAAACCAACTCTACCTGCTCTCTCATGTAAAATACAGAAATTCTATATTTAAGCGAATCGAAAAAAATCTAAATATTATCTAGGCAACCCAATGTTAAAAGTAAAATTGCTCTGAATATAATCTGTCAGAAAAAATATACAATGCCCTCTTCTACTCTGTTTGGGCGTATATACACAAATCAATATGCTCTCTTATGTAAAATACAAAAATTCTAATGTAATGCGAATCGAAAAAAATCTAAATAATATCTAGGCGCCCCAAATTTAAAAGAAAATGGTTCTGAATATAGTCTGTTAAAAAAAATACACAATGCCTTATTCAACTCTGATTTGGAGTATATACACCAACTCAGTATGCTCTCTCATGTAAAATACAGAAATTCTAATTTTACGTGAATTGAAAAAAATCTAAATGTAATCTAGACACCCCAATATGAAAAGCAAAATTGCTCTAAATATAATCTGTCAGAAAAAATATACAATGCCCTTTTATACTCTGTTTTGGAGTATATACACCAACTAAGTTTGCCCTCTCATGTAAAATACATAAATTCTAATATTACCCGAATTGAAAAAATCTAAATATTCTGTAGGCACCCCAATATTAAAAACAAAACTGCTCTGAATATAATCTGTCAGAAAAAATATACACTGCCCTATTCTACTCTTTTTTGGAGTATATACACCAACTCCAAATGCTCTCTCATGTAAAATACAGAAATTCTAATTTTACCCAAATCGAAAAAATCTAAATATTATCTAGGCACACCAATGTTAAAAACAAAATTCCTCGGAATATAATCTGTCATTAAAAATATACAGTGCCGTATTCTACAGTGTTTTGGTGTATATACACAAAATCAGTGTGCTCTCTCATGTAAAATACCAAAATTCTAATTTTACGCGAATCGAAAAAAATCTAAATAATATCTAGGCACCCCAAATTTAAAAGAAAATGGCTATGAATATAGTCTGTTAGAAAAAATATACAATGCTTTATTCTACTCTGTTTTGGAGTATATACACCAACTCAATATGGTCTCTCATGTAAAATACCGAAATTCTAATTTTATGTGAATAGAAAAAAAATCTAAATATTACCTAGGCACCCCAATGTTAAAAGCAAAATTGCTCTGAATATATTCTGTCAGAAAAAATATACAATGTCCTGTTCTACTTTGTTATGGTGTATATACACCAATTTTATATGCTCTCTCATGTAAAATACAGAAATTCTTTATTTGAGCGAATGGAAAAAATCTAAATATTATCTAGTTACACCAATGTTAAAAACAAAATTGCTATGAATATAATCTCTCAGAAAAAATATACAATGCCTTATTCTACTCTGTTATGAAGTATATACACCAACATTATATGCTCTCTTATGTAAATTACAGCAATTCTATATTAAAGCGAATCAAAAAAATCTAAATATTATCTAGGCACACCAATGTTGAAAGCAAAATTGCTCTAAAAATAATGTGTCAAATAATATAAAATTCCCTATTCTACTCTCTTTTGTAGTGTATACACCAACTTGATATTCGCTCTCATGTAAAATATCGAAATTCTAAATTTATGAGAATCGAAAAAAATCTAAATATTATCTAGGCACCCCAATGTTAAAAGAAAAATTGCTCTAAATATAGTCTGTCACAAAAAATATACAATGCCCTTTTCTACTCTGTTTTGGAATATATACACCAACTCAGTATGCTCTCTCATGTAAAATACCGAAATTGTAATTTTACATGAATCGAAAAATAACTAAATATTATCTGGGAACCCCAATAATAAAAGCAAAATTACTCTGAATATAATCTGTCAGAAAAAATATACAATGCCCTATTGTACACTGTTTTGGAGTCTATACACCGACTCCATATGCTCTCTCATGTAAAATACAGAAATTCTATATTTAAGCGAATTGAAATAAATCTAAATATTATCTAGGCACCCCAACGATAAAAGCAAAATTTCTCTGAATAAAATGTGTCAGAAAAAATATACAATGCCCTTTTCTATTCTGTTTTGTAGTATATACACCAACTCAATATGCTCTCTCATGTAAAATAGAGAAATTCTAATGTTACCCGAATTGAAAAAATCTAAATATTATCTAGGCACCCCAATGTTAAAAACAAAATTCCTCGGAATATAAACTGTCATAAAAAATATACAATGCCCTATTCTACTCTGTTTTGGAGTATATACACCAACTCAGTATGCTCTCTTATGGAAAATACCAAAATTCTAAATTTACACGAATCGAAAAAAATCTAAATATTATCTTGGCACCCCAACGTTAAAAGCAAATGGCTCTGAATATAATCTGTTGGAACAAATATACAATGCCTTATTCTACTGTGGTTTGGAGTATACACACCAACTCAGTATGCTCTCTCATGTAAAATACAGAAATTCTAATTTTAACAGAATCGAAAAAATCCAAATATAATCTAGGCACCCCAATGTTAAAAACAAAATTGCTCTGAATATAATCTGTCGGAAAAAATATACAATGCCCTATTCTACTCTGTTTTGAAGTGTATACACCAACTCCATATGCTCTCTCATGTAAAATACAGAAATTCTATATTTAAGCGAAGAGAAAAAAATCTAAATATTATCTAAGCACCCCAGTGTTAAAACCAAAATTTTTCTGAATATAATCTGTCATAAAAAATATACAATGCCTTATTCCACTTTGTTTTGGAGTACATACACCAACTCCATATGCTCTCTTATGTAAAATACAGAAATTCTATATTTTACCGAATTGAAAAAAATCTTAATATTATCTAGGCACCCAACTATTAAAAGCAAAATTGCTCTGAATATAATCTGTCAGAAAATATATACAATGGCTTATTCTACTCTGTTTTGGAGTCTATACACCAAATCAGTATGCTCTCTCATGTAAGATACAGAAATTCTAATTTTACATGAATCGAAAAAATCTAAATATTACCTAGTCAACCAAATGTTAAAAACAAAATTACTCTGTATATCATCTGTCAGAGAAAATATACAATGCCCTATTCTACTCTGTTTTGGAGTATATACACCAACCCCATATGCACTCTCATGTAAAATGCCGAAATTCTAATTTTACGCGAATCGAAAAAAATCCAAATAATATCTAGGCAACCCAATGTTAAAAGCAAAATTTCTCTGAATATAATCTGTCAAAAAAATATACAATGCCCTTTTCTACTCTGTTTTGGAGTATACACACCAACTCAATATGCTCTCTAATGTAAAATACTGAAATTCTAATTTTACGTGAATCGACAAGAATCTAAATAATATCTAGGCGCCCCAAAGTTAAAAGAAAATGGCTCTGAATAGAGTCTGTTAGAAAAAATATACACTGCCTTATTCTACTCTATTTTGGAGTATATACACCATCTCAGGATGCTCTCTCATGTAAAATACAAAAATTCTAATTTTACCCAATTCGAAAAAATCTAAATATTATGTAGGCACCTCAGGGTTAAAAAGAAAATTGCTCTGAATATAACCTGTCAGAAAAAATACACAATGCTCTATTCTACTCTGTTTTGGAGTATATACACCAACACCATATGCTCTCTAACGTAAAATAGAAAAATTCTATATTTAAGCGAATTGAGAAAAATTTAAATATCATTTAGGCACCCCAATATTAAAAGAAAAATTGCTCTGAATATAATCTGTCAGAAAAAATATACAATGCCCTTTACTTCTGTTTTTGGTAGTATATACACCAACTCCATATGCTCTCTATTGTAAAATACAGAAATTCTATATTTAAGCGAATCAAAAAAAATCTAAAAATTATCTAGGTACCCCAATGATAAAAGAAAAATTACTCTGAATATAATCTGTCAGAAAAAATATACAGTGCCCTTTTCTACTCTGTTTTGTAGTATATACACCAACTCAATATGCTCTATCATGTAAAATACCGAAAGTCTAATTTTACGCGAATTGAAAAAAATCTAAATAATATCTAGGCACCACAAAGTTAAAAGAAAATGGCTCTGAATATAGTCTGTTAGAAAAAATATACAATGCCTTATTCTACTCTGTTTTGGAGTACATACACCTACTTAGTATGCTCTCTCATGTAAAATACAGAAATTCTAATTTTACGTGTATCGAAAAAAATCTAAATATTATCTAGGCACCCCAATGTTAAAAGCAAAATTATTCTGAATATAATCTGTCAGAAGAAATGTACAATGCACTTTTCTACTTTGTATTGTAGTATATACACCAACCCAATATGCTCTCTCATGTTAAATACAGTAATTCTAAATTTCCCCGAATCGAAAAATTCTAAATATTATCTAGGCACCCCAATGTTCAACGCAAAATTGCGCTGAATACAATCTGTCAGTAAAAATATACAATGTTCTTTTCTACTCTGTTTTGTAGTATAAACACCAACACAATATGCTCTGTCATGTAAAATACAGAAATTAGACTTTCACCAAATACGAAAAAATCTAAATATTATCTAGGCACCATAATGTTAAAAGCAATATTGTTCTGAATATAATCTGTCAGAAAAAATATACAATGCCCTATTCTACTCTGTTTTAAAATATATACACCAAATCCATATGCTCTCTCATGTAAAATACAGAACTTCTAATTCTACCTGAATTGAAATAATGTAAATATTATCTAGGAACCCCAATGTTAAAAACACCATTGCTCTGAATATAATCTGTCAGGAAAAATATACAATACCGTATTCTACTCTGTTTTGGAGTATATACACCAACTCCATATGCTCCCTCATGTAAAATACAGAAATTCTGAATTTAAGCGAATCGTAAAATATCTAAATATTATCTAGGCACCCTAATGTTAAAAGCAAAATTGCTCTGAATATAATCTGCCAGAGAAAATGCACAATGCCATTTTCTGCTCTGTGTTGGACTATATACACCAACACCATACACTCTCTCATGTAAAATACAGAAATTCTATATTTAAGCGAATCGAAAAAAATCTAAATATTATCTAGGCACCACAATGATAAAAGCAAAATGGCTCTGAATATAATCTGTCAGAAAAAATACACAAAGCTGTTTTCTACTGTGTTTTGGAGTATATACACCAATTCAATAATCTCTCTCATGTAAAATAGCGAAATTCTAAATTTAGGCGAATCAAAACAAATCTAAATATTATCTAGGCACCCCAATGTTAAAAACAAAATTGCTATGAATAAATTCTTTCACAAATAATATACAATAACCTATTTTACTCTGTTTTGGAGTATATACACCAATTCAATATGCTCTCTCATGTGAAACATAGATATTCTAATTTTACGTGAATCGAAAAAAATCTAAATATTATCTAGGCACCCCAATTTTAAAATCAAAATTGCTCTGAATATAATCTGTCAGAAGAAATATACAATGCCCTTTTCTACTCTGTTTTGGAGTATAAACACCAACTCAATATGCTCTCTCAATTAAAGTACTGAAATTCTAAATTTACACGAATCAAAAAACATCTAAATATAATCTAGTTCCCCAATGTTTAAAGCAAAATTGCTCTGAATATAATCTGTCAGAAATAATATACAATGCCTTTCCTACTCTGTTAAAAAGTAAATACACCAACTCAATATGCTCTCCCATGTAAAATACAGAAGTTCAAATTTTACACGAACCAAATGAATCTTAATATTATGTAGGCATTCTAATGTTAAAAGCAAAATTGCTCTAAATATAGTCTGTCAGAGAAAATACACAATGCTTTCTTCTACTCTTTTTTGGAGTATATAAACCAACTCAATATGCTCTCTCATATAAAATACAAAAATTCTAATTTTACCTGAATTGAAAACAATCTAAATATTATCCAGGCACCCCAATGTTAAAAGCAAAACTGCTCTGAATATAGTCCTTAAGAAAAAATATACAATGCCCTTTTCTATTCTGTTTTGAAGTATATACACCAACCCAATATGCTCTCTGATGTAAAATAATGAAATACTAAATTTACACGTATCAAAGAAAATCCAAATATTATTTAGGGACCCAATGTTAAAAGCAAAATTGCTCTGAATATAATCTGTCAGAAATAATATACACTTCCCTTTCCTACTCTGTTTTAAAGTATATACACCAACTCAATATGCTCTCTCTTGTAAAATACCGAAATTATAAATTTACACAAATTTAAAAAATTCTAAATATTATCTAGGCACCCCAATGTTAAAAGCAAAATTGCTCTGACTGTAATCAGTCAGAAAAAATATACAATTCCTTTTTCTACTCTGTTTTGCAGTATATAAACCAACTCAATATGCCCTCCCATGTAAAATACAGAAATTCAAATTTTACACGAACCGAAAAAAATCTAAATATTATCTAGGCACCCAATGTTAAAAGCAAAATTGCTCAGAATATAATCTTTCAGAAATAATATACAATTCCCTTTCCTACTCTGTTTTAAAGTATATACACCAACTCAATATGCTCTCTCATGTAAAATACAGAAATTATAAATTTATGCAAATTTAAAAAATTCTAAATATTATCTAGGTACCCGAATGTTAAAAGCAAAATTTCTCTGAATATAATCTTTTTGAGAAAATATACAATGCCCTTTTCTATTCTGTTTTGGAGTATATACACCAACCAAATATGCTCTCTCATGTAAAATACCGAAATTCTAAATTTATGCGAATCGAAAAAAATTCTATATGTTATTTTGGCACCCAATGTTAAAAGCAAAACTGCTCTGAATATAATCTGTCAGAAATAATATATAATGTTCTTTCCTATTCTGTTATAAAGTATATACATGAAATCAATATGCTCTCTCATGTAAACTACAGAAATTATAAATTTACGAGAATCGAAAAATATCTTAACATTATCTAGGCACCCCAATGTTAAAATCAAAATTGATCTGAATATATTCCGTCAGAAAAAATACACAAAGCCTTATTCTACTCTGTTTTGTATTATATACACCAACTCAGAATGCTCTCTCAGGTTAAATACCGAAATTCTAAATTTACGTGAATCGAAAAAATTCTAAATATTATCTAGGCACCCCAATGTTAAAAGCAAAATTGCTCAGAATATAATCTGTCAGAGGAAATATACAATGCCCTCTTCTACTCTGTTTTGGAGTATATATACCAACACAATATGCTCGCTCATGTAAAATACCGAAATTCTAAATTTACGTGAATCGAAAAAAATCTGATTATTATCTAGGCACCACAATGTAAAACGCAAAATTTCTCGGAACAAAATCTGTCAGAGAAAATATACAATGCTCTTTTCTACTCTGCATTGGAGTATATAAACCAACTCAATATGCTCTCTCATGCAGAATACCGAAATTCTAATTTTACACGAACTGAAAAAATTCTAAATATTATCTAGGCATACCAATGTTAAAAGCAAAATTGCTCGGAATATAATCTGTCAGAAAAAATATACAATGCTTATTTGTACTCTTTTTTGGAGTATATACACTAACCCAATATGCTCTGTCATGAAAAATATCGAAATTCTAAATTTACACGAATCGAAATAAGTCTAAATATTATCTAGGCACCCCAATGATAAAAGAAAATACCTCTGAATATAATCAGTCAGAAAAAATAAAAAATCCCTTTTTCTACTTTGTTTTGGAGTATATACACCAACTCAATATGCTCTCTCATGAAAAATACAATAATTCAAATTTTAAATGAACCGCAAAAAGCCTAATATTATCTAGGCATTCCAATGTTAAAAGCAAAATTGTTCTGAATATAATCTGTCAGAAATAATATACAACGCCCTTTCCTACTCTGTTATAAAATAAATACACCAGCTCAATATGCTCCCTCATGTAAAATACAGAAATTCTAATTTTACGTGAATCGAAAAAATTTAAATATTATCTAGGCACCCCAATGTTAAAAGCAAAATTGGTCTGAATATAATCTGTCAGATAAAATATACAATGCTCTTTTGTACTCTGTTTTTTAGTATATACACCAACTCAATATGCTCTCATGTAAAATACAGAAACTTTAAATTTACGTGAATCGAAGAAAATCTAAATAATATCTAGGCGGCCCAAAGTTAAAAGAAAATGGTTCTGAATATAGTCAGTAAGAAAAAAAATACAATGCCTTATTCTACTCTGTTTTGGGGTATATACACAACTCAGTATGCTCTCATATGTAAAATACCGAAATTCTAATTTTACGCGAATCGAAAATGATCTAAATTATATCTAGGCACCCCAAAGTTAAAAGAAAATGGCTCTGAATATAGTCTGTTAGAAAAAATATACAATGCCTTATTCTACTCTGTTTTGAGGTATATACCCCAACTCAGTATGCTCTCTCATGTAAAATACAGAAATTCTAATTTTACCCGAGTCGACAAAATCTAAATATTATCTAGGCAACCCAATGTTAAAAACAAAATTGCTCTGTATATAATCTGTCAGAAAAAATATACAATGAACTATTCTAGTCTGTTTTGGGGTATATAGACCATCTTCATATGCTCTCTCATGTAAAATAGAGAAATTCTATATTGAAGCGAATCGAAAAAATTCTAAATAATATCTAGGCGCCCCAATGTTCAAAAAAAATGGCTCTGAATATAGTCTGTTAGAAAAAACATACAATGCCTTATTCTACTTTGTTTTACAGTATAGACCAACTCAGTATGCTCTCTCATGTAAAATACCAAAATTCTAAATTTACGCGAATTGAACAAGATCTAAATATTATCTAGGCACCACAATGATAAAAGCAAAATTGCTCTGAATATAATCTGTCAGAAAATATATACAATGCCCTTTTTTACTCTGTTTTGTAGTATATACACCAACTCAATATGCTCTCTCATGTAAAATACCGAAATTGTAATTTTACACGAATCGAAAAAAATATAAATAATATCTCGGCGCCCAAAAGATAAAAGAAAATGGCTCTGAATATAGTCTGTTAGAAAAAATATACAATGCCTTATTCTACTCTGTTTTAAAGTATAGACCAACTCAGTATTCTCTCTCATGTAAAATACCGAAAATCTAATTTTACGTGAATCGAAAAAAATCTAAATATTATCCTGGCACCCTAATGTTAAAAGAAAAATTGCTATGAATATAATCTGTCAGAAAACATATACAATGCCCTTTTCTTCTCTGTTTTCGAGTATATACACCAACCCAATATGCTCTCTCATGTAAAATACCAAAATTCTAAATATAAGCGAATCGAAAAAAATCTAAATATTATCTAGGCACCCCAATGTTGAAAGAAAAATTGCTCTGAATATAATCAGTCAGAAAAAATATTCAATGCCCTTTTCTACTTCCTTTTGGAGTATATACAGCAACTCAATATGCTATTTCATGTAAAATAACAAAATTCTAATTTTACGCAAATCGAAGAAAATCTAAATATCTAGATGCCCCAAAGTTAAAAGAAAATGGCTCTGAATATAGTCTGTTAGAAAAAATATACAATGCCTTATTCTACTTTGTTTTGGAGTATATACACCAACTCCATATGCTCTCTCATGTAAAATACAGAAATTCTATATTTAAGCAAATCGAAAAAAATCTAAATATTATCTAGGCACCCCAATGTTAAAAACAAAATTGCTCTAAATATAACCTGACAGAATAAATATACAATGCCTTTTTCTACTCTGTTTTGGAGTATATACTCCAACTCCATATGCTCTCTCATGTAAAATACAGAAATTCTGTATTTAACCGAATCGAAAAAACTCTAAATATTATCTAGGGACCCCAATGTTTACAGCTAAATTGCTCTGAATATAATCTGTCAGAAAAAATACACAATGCCCTTTTTGACTCTGTTTTGGAGTATATACACCAACTCAGTATGCTCTTTTATGTAAAATACAGAAATTCTATATTTAAGCAAATCGAAAAAATCTAAATATTATCTAGGCACCCCAATGTTAAAAGCAAAATTTATCTGAATATATTCTGACAGAATAAATATACAATACCGTTTTCTACTCTGTTTTGTAGTATATACACCAACTCAATATGCTCTCTCATGTAAAATACAGAAATTCTTATTTTACCCAAATAGAAAAAATCTAAATATTATCTAGGCACCCCAATATTGAAAACAAAATTGCTCTGAATATAATCTGTCAGAAAAAATATACAATGCCTTATTCTACTCTGTTTTGGAGTATATACACCAACTCAGTATGCTCTCTCATGTAAAATACCAAAATTATTATTTTACGTGATTCGAAAAAATTCTAAATATTTTCTAGGCATTCCAATATTAAAAGCAAAATTGCTCTGAATATAATCTGTCAGAAAATATATTCAAAGCCATTTTCTACTCTCTTTTGGAGTATATACACCAACTCAATATGCTCCTTCATGTAAAATACAAAAATTCTAAATATACGCGAATCGAAAAAAATCTAAATAATATCTAGGTGCCCCAAAGTTAAAAAAAATGGCTCTGAATATAGTCTTTTAGAAAAAGTATTCAATGCCTTATTCTAATTTGTTTTGGAGTATATACACCAACTCAGTATGCTCTCTCATGTAAAATACAGAAATTTTAATTTTACCCGAATCGAAAAAATCTAAATATTTTCGAGGCACCCAATGTTATAAACAAAATTGCTCTGAATATAATCTCTCAGACAAAATATACAATGCACTATTCTACCCTGTTTTGTAGTATATACACAAATTACATATGCTCTTTCATGTAAAATAGCAAAATTCTAATTTAACGTGAATCGAATAAAATCTAAATAATATCTAGGCGCCCCAAAGTTAAAAGAAAATGGCTCTGAATATAGTCTGTTAGAGAAAATATACAATGTTTATTCTACTCTGTTTTGGAGTATACACCAACTAAGTATGCTCTCTCATGTAAAATACAGAAATTCTAATTTTACGCGAATTGAAAAAAATCTAAATAATATCTAGGTGCCCCAAAGTTAAAAGAAAATGGCTATGAATATAGTATGTTAGAAAAAATATACAATGCCTTATACTACTATGTTTTGAAGTATATACACCAACTCAGTATGCTCTCTTGTGTCAAATACAGAAATTCTAATTTTACCAGAATCGAAAATATCTAAGAATTATCTAGGCACCCCAATGTTAAAAACAAAATTGCTCTGAATATAGTCTGTCAAAAAAAATATACAATGCCCTATTCTACTCTGTTTTGGATTATATACAACCACTCAGTATGCTCTCTCAAGTAAAATACTGAAATTCTAATTTTACATGAATTAAAAAAAATCTAAATATTATGTCAGCACCCCAATGTTAAAAGCAATATTGCTCTGAATATAATCTGTCTTGCAAAATATACAATGCGCTTTTCTACTCTGTTTTGGAGTTTATACACCAACTCAATATGCTCTCTCATGTAAAATATCGAAATTCTAATTTTACACGAATCGAAAAAAATCTAAATAAAATCTAGTCGACCCAAAGTTAAAAGAAAATGGCTCTGAATATATTCTGTTAAAAAAAATATACAATGCCTTATTCTACTTTGTTTTCGAGAACATACACCAACTCAGTATGCTCTCTCGTGTCAAATACAGAAATTCTAATTTTACCGAATCAAAAACATCTAAATATTATCTAGGCAGCCCAATGTTAAAAACAAAATTGCTCTGAATATAATCACTCAGAAAAAATATAGAATGCCCTATTCTACTCTGCTTTGGAGTATATACACCAACTCCATATGCTCTCTCATGCAAAATACAGAAATTCTATATTTATGCGAATCGAAAAAAATCTAAATATTATCTAGGCACCCCAACGTTAAAAGCAAAATTTCTCTGAATATAATCTGTCAGAAAAAATATACAATGCCCTTTTCTACTCTGTTTTGTAGTATATACACCAATTCAATATGCTCCTTCATGTAAAATACAGAAATTCTAATTTCACCCGGATCAAAAAAATTAAAATATTATCTAGCCACCCCAATGTTAAAAACAAAATTTCTCTGAATATATTCTGTCAAAAAAAATATAAGATGCCCTATTCTACTCTTTCTTGGAGTATATACACCAACTCCATATGCTCTCTCATGTAAAATACAGAAATTCTGTATTTAAGCAAATCAAAAAAATCTAAATATTATCGAGGCACCCCAATGTTAAAAACAAAATTGCTCTGAATATAATCTGTCAGAAAAAATATACAATGCACTATTCTACCCTGTTTTGTAGTATATACACAAATTACATATGCTCTCAAATGTAAAATACAGAAATTCTAATTTTACGCGAATCGATAAAAATCTAAATAATATCTAGTCACCCCAACGTTAAAAAAGAAATGGCTCTTAATATAGTCTGTTAGAAAAAATATACAATGATTTATCCTACTATGTTTTGGAGTATATACACCAACTAAGTATGCTCTCTCATGTAAAATACCGAAATTCTAATTTTACGCGAAGCGAAAACAATCTGAATAATATCTAGGTGCCCGAAAGTTAAAAAAAAATGACTCTGAATATAGTCTGTTAAAAAAGTTACACAATGCTCAGAAAAAATATACAATGCCCTATTGTACTCTTTTTTGGAGTATATACAACAACTCCATATGCTCTCTCATATAAAATAGAGAAATTCTAAATTTAGGCAAATCGAAAAAAATCTAAATAATGTCTATGCTCCCCAAAGTTAAAAGAAAATAACTATGAATATAGTTGATTAGAAAAAATATACAATGCCGTATTCTACTCTGTTTTGGAGTATAAACACCAACTCAGTATGCTCTCTCATGTAAAATACAGAAATTCTAATTTTACCAGAATCGAAAACATCTAAATATTATCTAGGCACCTTAATGTTAAAAACAAAATTGCTCTTAATATAATCTGTCAGAAAAAATATACAATGCCTTCTTTTACTCTGTTTTGGAGTATATACACCAAATCCATATGATCTCTAATGTAAAATACAGAAATTCTATATTTAAGCAAATTGAAAAAAATCTAAATATTATCTAGGCACCCCAATGGTCAAAGCAAAATTTCTCTGAATATAATCTGTCATAAAAAATATACAATGCCCTTTTCTACTCTGTTTTGTAGTATATACACCAACTCAATATGCTCTCTCATGTAAAATACCGAAATTCAAATTTTACGTGAATCAAAAAAAACTAAATATTATCTAGGCACCGGAATGTTAAAGAAAAATTGCTGTGAATATAATCTGACAGAAAAAAAAAATACAATGCATTTTTCTACTCTGTTTTAGGGTATATAATCCAACTCAATATGCTCTCTCATGTAAAATACCAAAATTCTAATTTTACACGAATCTAAATAATATCTAGGCGCCCCAAAGTTAAAAGATAATGGCTGTGAATATAGTCTGTTAGAAAAAATATACAATTCCTTATTCTACTATGTTTTAGAGTATATACACAAACTCAGTGTGCTCCCTCGTGTAAAATACAGAAATTCTAATTTTACATGAATCAAAATAATCTAAATATTATCTAGGCATCCCAATGTTGAAAACAAAATTGCTCTGAATATAATCTGTCAGAAAATATATACAATTCCCTATTATACTCTGTTTTGGAGTATAAACACCAACTCCATATGCTCTCTCATGTAAAATAAAAAATTCTATATTTAAGCGAAACGAAAAAAATCTAAATATTTTATACGCACCCCATTGTTAAAAACAAAATTGCTCTGAATATAATCTGTCAGAAAAAATATACAATGCCTTATTCTATTCGGTTTTGAAGTATATACACCAACTCCATATGCTCTCTCATGGAAAATACAGAAATTCTAGATTTAAGCAATTCGAAAGTAATTTAAATATTATCTAGGCACCCCAATATTAAAAACAAAATTGCTCTGAATATAGTCTGTCAGAAAAAATATACAATGCCCTATTCTACTCTGCTTTGGAGTATATACACCAACTCAATATGCTCTCTCATATAAAATAAAGAAATTCTATATTTAACCATATCGAAAAAAATCTAAATATTATCTAGGCACCCCAATGTTAAAAACAAAATTTCTCTCAATATAATCTGTCAGAAAAAATATACAATGCCCTATTCTACTCTGTTTTGGAGTACATACACTAACTCCATATGCTCTCTCATGTAAAAGAAAGAAATTCTATATATAAGTGAATCGAAAAAAATCTAAATATTATCTAGGCACTCCAATGTTAAAAACAAAATTGCTCTGAATATAATCTGTCATAAATATATACAATGCCCTATTCTATTCTGTTTTGGAGTATATACAAAAAATCCATATGCTCTCTCTTGTAAAATACAGAAATTAAATATTTAAGCAAATCAAAAATAATTTAAATATTATCTAGGCCCCCCATGTTAAAAACAAAATTTCTCTGAATATAGTTAGTCAGAAAATATATACAACGCCATATTGCACTCTGTTTTTGAGTATACACGCCAAGTCAACCTACTCTATCACATAAAATACAGAAATTTTTTTAAGCGACTCGAAAAAAATCTAAATAATATCTAGGCACCCCAATGTTAAAAGCAAAATTGCTCATTATATAATCTGTCAGAAAAAATGTACAATGCCCTTTTCTACTTTGTTTTGTAGTATATAAACCAACTCAATATGCTCTCTCATGTAAAATTCAGAAATTCTAATTTTACCCGAATCGAAAATATCAAAATATTATCTAGGCACCCCAATGTTAAAAACAAAATTTCTTTGAATATGATCTCTCAAAAAAAAATATACAGTGCCCTGTTCTACTCTATTTTGGAGGATATAAACCAACTCAGTATGCTCACTCCTGTAAAATACAGAAATTCTATATTTACCCGAATCGAAAAAAACTACATATTATCAAGGCACACCAATGTTAAAAACAAAATTGCTCTGAATATCATCTGTCAGAAAAAATATACAATTCCCTATTCTACTCTGTTTTTAAGTATATACCCCAACTATACCTGCTCTCTCATGTAAAATACAGAAATTCTATATTTATGCGAATCGAAAATATCTAAAATTTATCTAGGCACCGCAATGTTAAATGAAAAATTTCTCTGAGTATAATCTGTTAAAAAAAATATACAATGCCTTATTCTACTCTGTTTTGGAGTATATACACCAACTCCATATGCTCTCTCAGGTAAAATACAGAAAATCTATATTTAAGCAAATCGAAAAAAAACTAAATATTATCTAGGCACCCCAATGTTAAAAAAAAAATTGCTGTGAATATAATCTGTTAGAAAAAAATATACAATGCCGTATTCTCCTCTGTTTTGGAGTATATACACCAACTCAATATTCTCTCTCATGTAAAATACAGAAATTCTATATTTAAGAGAATCGAAAAAAATCTAAATATTATCTAGGCACCCCAATGTTACAAATCAAAATTTCTCTGAATATAATCTGTCAGAAAAAATATTCAATGCCCCTTTCTACTTTCTTTTGAAGTATATACACCAACTCAATATGCTCTTTCATGTAAAATACGAAGATTCTAATTTTACGTGAATCGAAAAAAATCTAAATAATATCTAGGAGCCCCAAAGTTAAAAGAAAATGGCTCTGAATATAGTCTCTTAGAATAAATATTCAATGCCTTATTCTACTCTGTTTTGGAGTATATAAACCAATTCAGTATGCTCTCTCATGTAAAATACAGAAATTCTAAATTTACTTAAATCGAAAAAATCTAAATAATTTCTAGGCACCCAATGTTAAAAACAAAATTGCTCTGAATCTAATCTGTCAGAAAAAATATACAATACCCTTTTCTACTCTGTTTTGGAGTATATACACGAACTCCATATGCTCTCTCCTGTAAAATACAGAAATTCTATATTTAAGAGAATCGAAGGAAATCTAAATATTATCTAGGCACCCCAAAGTTAAAGGAAAATGGCTCTGAATACAATCTGTCAGAAAGAATATACAATGCCTTATTCTACTTTGTTTTAAAGTATATACAACAACTCAATACGCTCTCTCATGTAAAATACAGAAATTCTAATTTTACGTGGATCGAATAAAACTGAAATATTATCTAGGCACCCCAATGTTAAAAACAAAATTTCTCTGAATATAATCTGTCTTGAAAAATATACAATGCCCTATTATACTCTGTTTTTGAGTATATACACCAACTCCATATGCTCTCTCATGTAAAATACAGAAATTCTATATTTAAGAGAATCAAAAAAAATCTAAATATTATCTAGGTACGCCAATGTTAAAAAAATTGCTCTGAATATAATCTGTCAGAAAAAATACACAATGTCCTATTCTACTCTGTTTTTGATATACACACCAACTCAATATTCTCTCTCATGTTAAATATAGAAATTCTATGTTTAAGTGAATCGAAAAAAATCTAAATATTATCTAGGCACCCCAATGTTAAAAGCAAAATTGCTCTGAATATAATCTGTCAGAAAAAATATTCAATGCCCTTTTCTACTTTTTTTTGGAGTATATACACCAACAAAATATGCTCTTTCGTGTAAAATAAAAAAATTCTAATTTTACGTGAATCGAAAAAAATCTAAATAATATCTAGGCTCCCCGAAGTTAAAAAAAAATGTCTCTGAATATAGTCTGTTAGAAAAAATATACAATGATTTATTCTACTCTTTTTTGGAGTATATACACCAACTAAGTATGCTCTCTCATGTAAAATAGAAAAATTCTAATTTTACGCGAATCGAAAAAAATCTAAATAATATCTAGGTGCCCGAAAATTCAAAGAATATGTCTCTGAATTCAGTCTGTTAGAAAAAATATACAATGCCTTATTCTACTATGTTTTGAAGTATATACACCAACTAAGTATGCTCTCTCGTGTAAAATAGAGGAATTCTAATTTTGCCAGAATCGAAAATATCTAAATATTATTTAGGCACCCAAATGTTAAAAACAAAATTACTCTGAATATAATCTGTCAAAAAAATATACAATGCCCTATTCTACTCTGTTTTGGAGTATATACACCAACTCTATATGCTCTCTCATGTAAAATACCGAAATTCTGTATTTCAGCGAATCGAAATAAATCGAAATACTATCTAGGCACACCAATGTTAAAAGCAAAATTTCTATGAATATAATCTGTCAGAAAAAATATACAATGCCCTATTCTACTATTTTTTGAGTATATACACCAACTCCATATGCTCTCTCATGTGAAATACAGAAATTCTATATTTCAGCGAATCGAAAAAAATCTAAATATTATCTAGGCATGCCAATGTTAAAAACAAAATTGCTCTGAATATAATCTGTCAGACAAAATATACAATGCCTTATTCAACTCTGTTTTGGAGTATATACAACAACTCCATATGCTCTCTTATGTAAAATACAGAAATTCTATATTTAAGCAAATCGAAAAAAATCTAAATATTATCTAGGCACCCCAAAGTTAAAAGAAAATGGCTCTGAATATAGTCTGTTAGAAAAAATATACAATGCCTTATTCTACTATGTTTTGGATTATATACGCCAACTCAGTATGCTCTATTGTGTAAAATACAGAAATTCTAATTTTACCCGAATTGAAAAAATCTAAATATTATGTAGGCACCCCAATGTCAAAAACAATATTGCTCTGAATATAATCTGTCAGAACAAATATACAATGCCCTATTCTACTATTTTTTGAGTATATACACCAACTCTACCTGCTCTCTCATGTAAAATACAGAAATTCTACATTTAAGCGAATCGAAAATAATCTAAATATTATCTAGGCACCCCAATGTGAAAAGAAAAATTGCTCTGAATATAATCTGTCACAAAAAATATACAATGCTTTCTACTCTGTTTTTGAGTATATACACCAAATCAATATTCTCTCTCCTATAAAATACCGAAATTATAATTTTACGCGAATCGAAAAAAATCTAAATAATATCTAGGAGCCCCAAAATTAAAAGAAAATGGCTCGCAATATACTCTGTTAGAAAAAACATACAATGCCTTATTCTACTCTGTTTTGGACTGTATACACCAACTCAATATGCTCTCTCATGTCAAATACCGAGATTCTTAATTTACGCGAATCGAAAAAAATCTAAATATTATCTAGGCACTTCAATGACAGAAGAAAGTGGCTCTGAATATAATCTGTCAGAAAAAAATATACAACGCCCTCTTCTACTTTGTTTTGGAATATATACACCAACTCAATATGCTCTCTTATATAAAATACCGAAATTGTAATTTTACGGAAATTGAAATATATCTAAATATTATCTAGGCACCCCAAAATTAAAAGAAAATGGCTCTGAATATACTCTGTTAGAAAAAACATACAATTCCTTATTCTACTCTGTTTTGGACTGTATACACCAATTCAATATGCTCTCTTATATAAAATACCGAAATTCAAATTTTATGCAAATCCAAATAAATCTAATTATCTAGGCACCCCAATGTTAAAAGCAATATTGCTCTGAATATAATTTGTCAGAAAAAATATACAATGCCCTATTCTACTCTGTTTTGCTGTAAAAACACCTACTCAATATGCTCTCTCATGTAAAATACCAAAATGCTAATTTTACAGGAATCGAAAAAAATCTAAATATTATTTAGGAAACCCAATGTTAAAAGCAAAATTTCTCTGAATATAATCTGTAAAGAAAAATAAAAAATGTTCCTTTCTACTTTTTTTTTGTAGTATATACACCAAATCAATATGCTCTCCCTTGTAAAAAAACGAAATTCTAATTTTACAAGTGTCGAAAAAATCTAAATATTATATAGGCAATCCAATGTTAAAAGCAAAATTGCTCTGAAAGTAATCTGTCAGAAAATTTATACAATGCCCGTTTATACTCTTTTCGAGTATGTACTCCAACTCAATATGCTCTCCCATGTAAAATACCGAATTTCTAATTTTACGTGAATCGAAAAAGTCTAAATATTTTCTAGGCACCCCAATGTTAAAAGCAAAATTGCCCTAAATATTATCTGTCAGAAAAAATATACAATGTCTCTTTCTACTCTGTTTTGGAGTATATACACCAACTCAATATGCCCTCTCATGTAAAATACCGAAATTCTAATTTTACGCAAATCGAAAAAAATCTAAATATTATCTAGGCACCCCAATGTTAAAAGAAAATGGCTCTGAATATAATCTGTCATAAAAAATATACACTGCTATTTTCTACTTTCTTTTGGAGTATATACACTAACTCAATATGCTCTCTCATGTAAAATGCCAAAATTCTAATTTTACAGGAATCGAAAAAAATCTAAATATTATCTAGGCACCCCAATGTTAAAAGCAAAATTTCTCTAAATATTATCTGTCAGAAAAAATATACAATGTCTCTTTCTACTTTGTTTTCGAGTATATACACCTACACAGTATGCCCTTTCATGTAAAATAAAGAAATTCTAATTTTACGTGAATCGAAAAGAATCTAAATATTATCTAGGCACCCCAATATTAAAAGAAAATGGCTCTGAATATAATCTGTCATAAAAAATACATACTGCTATTTTATACTTTGTTTTGGAGTATATACACCAACTCAATATGCTCTCTCATGTAAAATGCCGAAATTCTAGTTTTTCAGGAATCGAAAAAAATCTAAATATTATCTAGGCACCCTAATGTTAAAAGGAAAATTGTGTTTTCATTTTTCATCACCCATGGACATAGAAAGGGGAGTACTAAACACTGGTGTCTATTGGGGGAAAAAGGGGAGAACCAGTGGGAGGGGGACGTGGGGAGGGATAGCCTGGGGAGAAATGCCAAATGTGGGTGAAGGGGAGAAGGAAAGCAAAGCACACATCCATGTGTGTACCTACGCCACTGTCTTGCATGCTCTGCTCATGTACCCCAAAATCTATAATCCAATAAAAAATTTTAAAAGTTAAGAAATAAATAAATAAATAAAATAAAAGGAAAATTGTGAATATGATCTGTCACTAAAAATATACAATGCCTATTTTAACTATTTTGTGGAGTATATACACCAACTCAATATGCTCTCCCATGTAAAATATTGAAATTCTAAATCTACACGAATCGAAAAAAATCTAAATATTATCTAGGAACCCAATTTTAAAAGCAAAATTGTTCTGAATATAACCTGTCAGAAAAAATATACAATGACCTTTTCTACTTTGTTTTTGAGTATATACACCAACCCAATATGCTCTCTCGTGCAAAATACCGAAATTCTAATTTTACGTAAATCCAAATAAATGTAAATAATATCTAGGCACCCCAATGTTAAAAGCAAAATTGTTCTGAATGCAATTTGTCAGAAAAAATATACAATGCCATTTTCTACGCTATATTGGAGTATATACACCAACTCGATATGCTCTCTCAGGTAAAATACCGAAATTCTAAAATTATGCGAATCGAAAGAAATTTAATATTATCTAGGCACCTGAATGTAAAAAGCAAAATTTCTCTGAATACAATTTGTCAGAAAAAATATACAATGCTCTTTCTTACTCTTTTTTGTAGTATATACACCAACTCAATATGCTCTCTCATGTAAAATACCGAAATTCGAATTTTACGTGAATCGAAAAAAATCTAAATATTATCTAGGCACCCCAATGTTAAAAGCAGAATTGCTCTGAACATAATCCCTCAGAAAAAATATACAATGCCCTTTTCTACTCTGTTTTCATGTATGTACACCAACTCAATATGCTCTCCCAAGTAAAATAACGAAATTCTAATTTTACGCGTATCGAAAAACATGTAAATATTATCTAGGCACCCCAATGTTAAAAGCAAAATTGCTCTGAATATAATGTGTCAAAAGAAAAATACCATGCCCTTTTCTACTTCTTTTTGGAGTATATAAACCAACTCAATATGCTCGCTCATGTAAAATACAGATATTCTTAATTAACGCGAATCAAAAAATATCTAAATATTATCTAGGCACACCAATGTTAAAAGCAAAATTGCTCTGAATATAATCTGTCAAGAAAAATATACAATGATCTTTTCTACTCTTTTTTGTAGTATATACACCAAATCAATATGCTCTCCCATGTAAAATAAGGAAATTGTAAATTTATGAGAATCGAAAAAAAATCTAAATATTATCTAGGCACCCCAATGTTAAAAGCAAAATTGATCTGAACATAATCTGTCAGAAAAAATATACAATGCCCTTTTCTACTCTGTTTTCATGTATGTACACCAACTCAATATGCTCTCCCATGTAAAATACAGAAATTCTAATTTTACGTGAATCGAAAAGGTCTAAATATTATCTAGGCACCCCAATGTTAAAAGCAAAATTGCTCTGAATATTATCTGTCAGATAAAATATATAATGTCTCTTTCTACTCTGTTTTGGAGTATATACACCAACTCAATATGCCCTCTCATGTAAAATACCGAAATTCTAATATTACGAGAATCGAAAAAATCTAAATATTATCTAGGCACCCCAATGTTAAAAGAAAATGGCTCTGAATATAATCTGTCATAAAAAATATACACCGCTGTTTTCTATACTTTTTTGGAGAATATACACCAACTAAATATGCTCTATCATGTAAAATGCCGAAATTCTAATTTTACAGGAATCGAAAAAAATCTAAATATTACCTAGGCACGCCAATGTTAAAGGAAAATTGCTGTGAATAAAATCTTTCAGTAAAAATATACAATGCCCATTTCTACTATGTTTTCGTGTATATACACCAATTCAATATGCTCTCTCATGTAAAATACCGAAATTCTAATTTTACGCCAATCGAAAATTATCTCTATGTTATCTAGGCATCCCAATGTTAAAAGCAAAATTGCTCTGAATATAATATGTCAGAGAAAATATACAATGCTTTTCTCTACTATGTTTTGGAGTATATACACCAACTCAATATGCTCTCTCATGTAAAATACCGAAATTCTAATTTTACGCGAATCGAAAAAAATCTAAATATTACTTAGTTACCCCAACGTTAAAAGCAAAATTTCTCTGAATATAATCTGTCAGAACAAATATACAATGCTTTTCCCTACTCACTTCTGGAGTATATACCCCAACTCAATATGCTCTCTCATGTAAAATACCGAAATTCTAATTTTACGCGAATCGAAAAAAATCTAAATATTACCTAGTTACCCCAACGTTAAAAGCAAAATTTCTCTGAATATAATCTGTCAGAACAAATAAACAATGCTTTTCCCTACTCACTTCTGGAGTATATACCCCAACTCAATATGCTCTCTCATGTAAAATACCGAAATTCTTAATTTACGCGAATCGAAAGAAATCTAAATATTATCTAGTCACCCCAATGTTAAAAGTAAATTTGCTCTGAGTATAATCTGTCAGAAAAAATACACAATGCTTTTTTCTACTTTGTTTTGGACTATATAAATCAAATCTGTATGCTCTCCCATGTAAAATATCGGAATTCTAATTTTACAGGAAGTGAAAGAAATCTAAATATTACGTAGGCACCCCAATGTTAAAAGCAAACTTGCTCTGAATATAATCTGTCAGAAAACATATACAATGCTCATTTGTACGCTGTTTTGTAGTATATATACCAACTCAATATGCTCTCTCATGTAAAATACCGAAATTCTAAATTTACGTGAATCGAAAAATATCTAAATATTATCTAGGCAACCGAATGTTAAAAGAAAATGGCTCGGAATATAATCTGTCAGAAAAAATATACAATGCCCTTTTCTACTCTGATTTATAGTATATACACCACTCAATATACTTTCTCATAAAAAATACAAAAATTCTAATTTTACCCAAATCGAAAATAATCTAAATATTATCTAGGCAACCCAATGGTAAAAACAAAATTACTCTGAATATAATCTGTCTGACAAAATATACAATGCCCTATTCTACTTTGTATTGGAATATATACACCAACTCAATATGCTCTCTCAGGTAAAGTACCGAAATAATATTTACGTGAATCAAAAAATATCTAAATATTATCTAGGCACCACAATGTTAAAAGCAAAATTGCTCTGAATATAATCAGTTAAAAAAAATATACAATGCCCTTTCTCTACTCTCTTTTAAAGTATATACACCAACTCAATATGCTCTCTCATGTTAAATACAAAATTCTAATTTTACGTCATTTGAAAAAAAGTAAATATTTTCTAGGCACCCTAATGTTAAAAGCAAAATTTCTCTCAATACAATCTTTCAGAAAAAATATACAATGCTCTTTTCTACTTTGTCTTGGTGTATATACACCAACTCAATATGCTGTCTCATGTAAAATACCGAAATTATAATTTTACGTGAATCGAAAAAAATCTAAATATTATCTAGGCATCTTAATGTTAAAAGAGAATGGCTCTGAATATAATCTGTCAGAAAAAATATACAATGCCTTATTCTACTCTGTTATGGAGAATATAAACCAACTCAATATGCTCTCTCATGTAAAATACCGAAATTCTAATTTTACGTGAATCGAAAATAATCTAAATATTATCTAGGCACCCCAATGTTAAAAGCAAAATTGCTCTGAATATAATCTGTCAGAAAAAATATACAATGCCCTATTCTACTCTGTTTTGGAGTATATACACCAACTCAATGTGCTCTCTGATGTAAAATAACAAAATACTAATTTTACGCGAATCGAACAAAATCTACGTATTATCTAGGCACCCAAATGTTAAAAGAAAATGGCTCTGAATACAATATGTAAGAAAGAATATACAATGCCTTTTTCTACTCTGTTGTGGAGTATATACACCAACTCAATATGCTCTCTCATTTAAAATACCAAAATTTTATTTTTCACGAATCAAAAAAAATATAAATACTATCTAGGCACCCTGATGTAAAAAGAAAAATTTCTCTGAACATAATTTGTCAGAGAAAATATACAATGCCATTTTCTACACTGTTTTGGTGTATATACACCAACTCAATATGCTCTCTTTTGTAAAATACCGAAATTCTAAATTAACGCTAATCAATTGAAACCTAAATATTATCTAGGCACCCCAATGGTAATAGCAAAATTTCTCTGAATATAATCTGTCAGAAAAAATATACAATGCCCTTTTCTACTCTGTTTTGGAGTGTATACACCAACACAATATGCTCTCTCATGTAAAATACAGAAATTCTAAATTTACGTGAATCGAAAAAAATCTAAATATTTTATAGGCACCCCAATGTTAAAAGCAAAATTGCTCTGAATATAGTCCGTCACAGAAAATACACAATGCCGTTTTCTACTCTTTTTTGGAGTATATACACCAACTCAATATGCTCTCTCTTGTAAAATACCGAAATTCTAAATTTAAGTTAATCAAATGAAATCTAAATATTATCTAGGCACACCAATGGTAATAGCAAATTTGCTCTGAATATAATTCGTCAGAGAAAATATACAATGCCCTTTTCTACTCTGTTTTAGAGTATATACACCAACTCAATATGCTCTCTCACGTAAAATACCGAAATTCTAAATTTACTCGAATCGGAAAACAATCTAAATATTATCTAGGCACCCCAATGTTAAAAGCAAAATTGCTCTGAACATAATCTGTGAGAAATAATATACAATGCCCTATTCTACTTTTTTAAAGTATATACACCAACTCAATATTTACGTGAATCAAAAATAATCTAAATATTATTTAGACAACTCAAAGTTAAAAGCAAAATTTCTCTTAATAAAATCTGGCAGAGAAAGAATACAATGCCCTTTTTTACTCTGTTTTGGAGTATACACACCAACTCCGTATGCTCTCTCATGTAAAATACCGAAATTCTAATTTTACACGAATCGAAAATAATCTAAATATTATCTAGGCACCCCAATGTTAAAAGCAAAATTGCTCTGAATATAATCTGTCAAAAAAAATATACAATGCCCTTTTCTACTCTGTTTTGGTGTATATACACCAACTCAATATGCTAGCTCATGTAAAATACAGAAATTCTAATTATACGTGAATCGAAAAACATCTAAATATTATCTAGGGACCCCAAAGTTAAAAGAAATTTGCTCTGAATATTATCTGACAGAGAAAATATACAATGCCCTTCTCTACTCTATTTTGGAGGATATACACAAACTCAATATTCTCTCTCATGTATAATACCGAAATTCTAAATATACGTGAATCGAATAAAATCTACATATTACCTAGGCACCCCAACGTTAAAAGCAAAACTTATCTGAAAATAATCGGTCAGCAAATATATACAATGCTTTTCTCTCCTCAGTTTTGGAGTATATACACCAACTCAATATGCTCTCTCATGTAAAGTACAGAAATTTTTAAAATAATGCGAATCGAAAAAAACTAAATATTACGTAGGCAACAAAATGTTAAAAGAAAAATTGTTCTGAACGTAATCTGTCAGAAAAAAATTTAAAATGCCCTTTTCTTCTTTTTTTTGGAGTATATACACCAACAAAATATGCTCTCTAAGGTAAAATACCGAAACCCTAAATTTACTCGAATCGAAAAATATCTAAATATTATCTAGGTAACCCAATGTTAAAATCAAATTGCTATGAATATAATCTGTTGGAAATAATATGAAATGCCCTATTCTACTCTCTTTTGGATTATATACACCAACTCAATATGCTGTCTCATGTAAAATACAGAAAGTCTAATATTAAGGGAATCGAAAAAAATCTAAATATAAACTAGGAACCCAAATATTAAAAGCAAAATTGCTCTGAATATAATATGTCACAAATAATATACAATGCCCTTTTCTACTCTGTTCTGGAGTATATACACCAACTCAATATGCTCTCTCATGTAAAATACCAAAATTCTAATTATACACGAATTGAAAAAAATCTAAATATTATCTAGGCACCCCAATATTAAAAGGAAAACTGCTCCGAATATAATCTTTCAGAGATAATACACAATGCTTGTTTCTCCTCTGTTTTAAAGTATATACACCAACTCGGTATGCTTTCTCATGTAAAATACCGAAATTCTAAATTGACATGAATCGAAAAAAATCTAAATATTACCTAGGCACCCCAACGTTAAAAGCAAAATTTCTCTGAATATAATCTGTCAGAAAAAATATACAATGCTTTTCACTCCTCAGTTTTAGAGTATATACATCAACTCAATATGCTCTCTCATGTAAAATACAGAAATTTTAAATTAATGCGAATTGAAAAACATCTAAATAATACCTAGGCACTCCAATGTTAAAAGAAAAATTGTTCTGAATATAATCTGTCAGATAAAATGTACAATGCTTTTTTCTACTTTGTTTTGGAGTATATACACCAACTCAATATGCTCTCTCATGTAAAATACAGAAATTCTAAATTTACGTGAAATGAAAAAAAATCTAAATATTATCTAGGCACCCCAATGTTAAAAGCAAATTTGCTCTGACTATAATCTGTCAGAAAAAAATATACAATGCTCTATTCTACTCTGTTTTGGAGTACCTACACAAACTCAATATTCTATCTCATGTAAAATACAGAAATTCTAATTTTACGTGAATTGAAAAAAATCAAAATATTATCATGGCACCCCAATGTTAAAAGAAAATGGCTCTGAATATAATCTGTCAGAAATAATATACAATGCCCTTTTCTACTTTGATTTAGAGTATATACACCACTCAATATACTTTCTCATGGAAAATACAGAAATTCTAATATTACCCAAATTGAAAAAATCTAAATATTATCGAGGCACCCCAATGTTAAAAGAAAAATTGCTCTGAATATCATCTTTCAGAAAAAATATACAATGCCCTATTCTACTTTTTTTTTGCTGTATATACACCAACTCAATATGCTCTCTAATATAAAATACTGAAATTCTAATTTTACGTGAATCAGAAAAAAATCTAAATATTATCTAGGTACCCCAATGTTAAAAGCGAAATTGCTCTGAATATAGTGTGTCAAAAAAATATACAATGCCCTTTTCTACGCTGTTTTGAAGTATATACACCAACTCAGTATGCTTCCTCGTGTAAAACACCGAAACTCTAAATTTATGTGAATCGAAAAAAATCTAAATATTATCTAGGCACCCCAATGTTAAAAGAAATATTTCTCGGAATATAATCTGTCAAAAAAATATACAATGCCCTTTTCTACTCTGTTTTCGGGTATATACACCAACCCAATAAGCTCTCTCATGTAAAATAACGAAATTCTATATACACGTGAATCGAAAAAAATATAAATCTTATCTAGGCACCCCGATGTGAAAAGAAAATCTATCTGAATAAAATCTGTCAGAGAATATATACAATGCCCTTTTCTACTCTGTTTTGGAGTATATACACCAACTCAAAATGCTCTCTCTGGTAAAATACCGAAATTCTAAATTTAGGCTAATCAAATGAAATCTAAATATTATCTAGGCACCCCAATGGTAATAGCAAAATTTCTCTGAATATAATCTGTCAGAAAAAATATACAATGTCCTTCTCTACTCTGTTTTGGAGTATATACAGCAACTCAATATGCTCTCTCATGTAAAATACCGAAATTTTAAATTAATGCGAATCGAAAAAAATCTAAATATTACCTAGGCAGCCCAATGTTAAAAGAAAAATGTTTCTTAATATCATCTGTCAGAAAAAATATACAATTCCCTTTTCTACTTTGTTTTGGAGTATATACACCAACTCAATATGCTCGCTCATGTAAAATACCAAAATTCTAAATTTACGCAAATCGACAAAAATCTAAATATTACCTAGGCACATCAATGTTAAAAGCAAATTTTCTCTGAGAATAATCTGTCAGAAAAAATATACAATGCCCTTTTCTACTCTGTTTTGGAGTACATACACCAACTAAATATGCTCTCTGATGTAAAATACGGAAATTCTAATTTGACAGGGATTGAAAAATATTTAAATATTATCTAGGCACCCCAATGTTAAAAGCAAAATAGCTCTTAATATAATCTGTCAGAAAAAATATACAATGCCCTTTTCTACTTTGTTTTGGAGTATATACACCAACTCAATATTCTCTCTCATGTAAAATACAGAAATTCAAATTTTACGCTAATCGAAAAAAATCTAAATATTATCTAGGCAACCCAATGTTGAAAGAAAATGTCTCTGAATATAATCTGTCAGAGAAAATATACAATGCCCATTTCTACTCTGATTTAGAGCATATACACCACTCAATATACTTTCTCATGTAAAATACAGAAATTTTAATTTTACCAAAATCGAAAAAATCTAAATATTTTCTAGGCACCCAACGTTAAAAACAAAATAACTTTGAATATAATCTGTCAGAAATAATATACAATGCCCTCTTTTACTCTGTTTTGGAGTATATAAACCAACTCAGTATGCTCTCTCATGGAAAATACAGAAATTCTATATTTAAGCGAATCGAAAAAATCTACATATTATCTAGGCACCCCAACATAAAAAGCAAAATTGCTCTGAATATAATCTGTCAGAAGAAATATAAAATGCTCTATTTTAATCTTTTTTGGAGTATATACACCAACTCAATATGCTCTCCAATGTAAAATAGCGAAATTCTAATTTTACGCGAATCGAAAAAATATAAATAATATCTAGGCGCCCCAATATTAAAAAAAATGGCTCTGAATATAGTCTGTTAGAAAAAATATACAATGCCTTATTCTACTCTGTTTTGGAGTATATACACCAACTCAGTATGCTCTCTCATGTAAAATACCGAAATTCTAATTTTACGTGAATTAAAAAAAATCTAAATATTCTCTAGGCACCTGAATGTTATAAGCAAAATAACTCTGAATATGATCTGTCAGGACAAATATACAACGCCCTTTTCTACTCTGGTTTGGAGTATATAAACCAACTAAATATGCTCTCTCATTTAAAATACCGAAATTCTAATTTTACACGAATCGAAAAAAATCTAAATAATATCTAAGCTCCCCAAAGTTAAAAGAAAATGGCTCTAAATATAGTCTGTTAGAAAAAATATACAATGCCTTATTCTACTGTTTTGTAGTGTATACACCAACTCAGTATGCTCTCCCATGTAAAATATCGAAATTCTAATTTACGTGAATCGAAAAAAGTCTAAATATTATCTACGCACACCAATGGTAAAAACAAAATTTCTCTGAATATAATCTGTATGAAAAAATATACAATGCCCTATTCTACTCTGTTTTGTGCTATATACACCAACTCCATATGCTCTCTCCTATAAAATACAGAAATTCTATATTTAAGTGAATCGAAAAAAATATAAATATGATCTAGGCACCCCAATATTAAAAGCAGAATTGGTCTGAAAATAATCTGTGAAAAAAATATACAAAGCCCTTTTCTACTTCTTTTTGGAGTATATACAACTCAATATACTCTCTCATGTAAAATACCAAAATTCAAATTTTACGCAAATCGAAAAAAATCTAAATAATATCTAGGCGCTGAAAAGCTAAAAGAAAACGTCTCAGAATATAGTCTGTTAGAGAAAATATACAATGCCTTATTCTTCTCTGTTTTGGAGTATATACACCAACTCAGTATGCACTCTCACGTAAAATACAGAAATTCTACATTTAAGCGAATTCAAAAGAATCTAAATATTATCAAGGCACCCCAATGTTAAAAGCAAAATTTCTATGAATATAATCTGTCAGAAAAAATATACAATGCCGTTTTCTACTTTGTTTTGGAGTATATACACCAACTCACTATGCTCTCTCATGTAAAATACAGAAATTCTGTATTTAAGCGAATCAAAAAAAATCTAAATATTATCTAGGCACCCCAATGTTAAAAACAAAATTACTCTGAATATAATCTGTCAGAAAATATATACAATGCCCTATTTTACTCTGTTTTGGAGTATATACACAAACTCAGTATGCTCGCTCATGTAAAATAGAGAAATTTTAAATTTAAGCGAATCGAAAAATCTACATATTATCTAGGAACCCCAATGTAAAAAGCAAAATTGCTCTGAAAATAGTCTGTCACAAAAAATATACAATGCCCTATTTTACTCTTTTTTGGCCTATATACAACAACTCAATATGCTCTCTCATGTCAAATAGCGAAATTCTAATTTTACGTGAATCGAAAAAATCTAATATCTAGGCGCCCTAATGTTAAAAGAAAATGGCTCTGAATATAGTATGTTAGAAAAAATATAAAATGCCTTATTCTACTCTGTTTTGGAGTATATACAACAACTCAGTATGCTCTCTCATGTAAAATATTGAAATTCAAATTTTACCTGAATCAAAAAAATCTAAATATTATCTAGGCACCCCAATGTTAAAAAAAAATTGCTCTGAATATAGTCTGTCATAAAAAATATACAATGCCCTATTCTAATCTGTTTTGGAGTGTATACACCAACTCAGTATGCTATCTCTTGTAAAACACATAAATTCTTATTTTACCCGAATTGAAAAAATCTAAATATTATCTAGGCAACCCAATGTTATAAACAAATTTGCTGTGAATATAATCTGTTAGAAAAAATATGCAATGCCCTATTCTACTCTGTTTTGGAGTATATACACCAACTCAATATGTTCTCTAATGTTAAATATCGGAATTCTGATTTAACACGAATGGAAAAATTCTAAATAATATCTAGGCGCCCCCAGTTAGAAGAAAATGTCTCTGAATATAGTCTGTGAGATAAAATATACAATGTCTTATTCTACTTTGTTTTGGAGTATATACACCACCAAATCAGTATGCTCTCTCATGTAAAGTACAGAAATTCTAATTTTACCCGAATCGAAAAAATCTAAATATTATCTAGGCACCCCAATGTTAAAAACAAAATTGCTCTGAATATAATCTGTCAGGAAAAATATACAATGCCCTTTTCTACCCTGTTTGTAGTATATACACCAACTCAATATACTCTCTCATGTAAAATATCGAAATTATAATTTTACGTGAATCGAAAATAATCTAAATATAATCTAGGAACGCCAATGTTAAAAATAATATTGTTCTGAATATAATCTTTCAAAAAAAATATACAATGCCCTATTCTACTGTGTTTTGGAGTATATAAACCAACTCCATGTGCTCTCTCATGTAAAATACAGAAATTCTATATTTAAGCGAATCGAAAAATATCTACATATTATCTAGGCACCCTAATGTTAAAAGCAAAATTTCTCTGAATATAATCTGTCAGAAAAAATATACAATGCCCTTTTCTACTCTGTTTTGTAGTATATACACCAACTCAATATGCTCTCTCATGTAAAATACCGAAATGTTATTTTAGGCGAATCGAAAAAAATCTAAATAATATCTAGGCGTCCAAAAGTAAAAAGAAAATGGCTCTGAATATAGTCTGTGAGATAAAATATACAATGCCTTATTCTACTTTGTTTTGGAGTATATACACCAACTCAGTATGCTCTCTCATTTAAAATACCGAAATTCTAATTATACGTGAATCGAAAATAATCTAAATATTATCTAGGCACCCGAATGTTAAAAGAAAAATTGCTCTGAATATAGTCTGTCAGAGAAAATATACAATGCCCTATTTTACTCTTTTTTGGAGTATATACACCAACTCAATATGTTCTCTCATGTAAAATACCTAAATTCTAATTTTACGCTAATCGAAAAAAATCTAAATAATATCTATGTGACCCAAAGTTGAAAGGAAACGGCTCTGAATATAGTCTGTTAGAAAAAATATACAATGCCTTATCCTACTCTGTTTTGGAGTATATACACCGACTCAGTATGCTCTCTCATGTAAAATACCGGAATTCTAAATTTACGTGAATCGAAAAAAATCTAAATATAATCTAGGCACTTCAATGTTAAAAACAAAATTGCGCTGAATATAATCTGTCAGAAAAAATATACAATGCCCTATTCTACTCTGTTTTGGAGTATATACACCAACTCCATATGCTCTCTCATGTAAAATACAAAAATTCTATATTTAAGCGAAACGAAAAAAATCTAAATAATATCTAGGCACTCCAAAGGTAAAAGAAAATGGCTCTGAATATAGTCTGTTAGAACAAATATACAATGCCCTATTCTACTCTGTTTTGGAGTATATACACCAACTCCATATTCTCTCTCATGTAAAATACAGAAATTCTATATTTAAACGAAACGAAAAAAATCTAAATATTATCTAGGCACTACAATGTTAAAAGCAGAAATACTCTGAATATAATCTGTCAGGAAAAATATACAATGCCCTTTTCTACTCTGTTTTGTAGTATATAGACCAACTCAATATGCTCTCTCATGTAAAATACAGAAATTCTAATTTTATTCAAATTGAGAAAATCTAAATATTATCTAGGCACCCCAATGTTAAAATCAAAATTGCTCTGAATGTAAACTGTCATAAAAAATATACAATGCCCTATTCTACTGTTTTGTGGTATATGCACCAACTCAATATGCCCTCTCATGTAAAATACCGAAATTCTTATTTTACGTGAATTGAAAGAAATATAAATATTTTCTAAGCACCCTAATGTTTAGAGCAATATTGCTCTGAATTTAATCTGTCAGAAAAAATATACAATGCTTTTTTCTACTCTTTTTTGGAGTATATACACCAACTCAGTATGCTCTCTCATGTAAAATACCGATATTCTAATTTTACGCGAATCGAAAAAAATCTAAATAATATCTAGGCACCCCAAAGTTAAAAGAAAATGGCTCTGAATATAGTCTGTTAGAAAAAATATGCAATGCCTTATTCTACTCTGTTTTGGAGTATATACACCAACTCAGTGTGCTCTCTCATGTAAAATACAGAAATTCTAATTCAACGGAATCGAAAAAATCTAAATAATATCTAGGCACACCAATGATAAAAACAAAATTTCTCTGAATATAATCTGTCAGAAAAAATATACAATGCCTTATTCTACTCTCTTTTTGAGTATATACACCAACTCAGTATGCTCTCTAAGGTAAAATACCGAAATTCTAATTTTACGTGAATCGAAAAAAATCTAAATATTATCTAGGCACCCGAATGTTAAAAGCAAAATTGCTCTGAATATAATCTGTCAGAGAAAATATACAATGCCTTATTCTACTCTGTGTTGGAGTATATACACCAACTCAATATGCTCTCTCATGTAAAATACAGAAATTCTAATTTTACGTGAATCGAAAAAAATCTAAATAATATCTAGGCGCCCCAAAGTTAAAGGAAAATGGCTCTCAATATAGTCTGTTAGAAAAAATATACAATGCCTTATTCTACTCTGTTTTGGAGTATATACACCAACTCAGTATGCTCTCTCATGTAAAATACAGAAATTCTAATTTTACCCGAATCAAAAAAATCTAAATATTATCTAGGCACCCCAGTGATAAAAAAAAAATTGCTCTGAATATAATCTGTCAGAAAAAATATACAATGCCCTATTCTACTCTTTTTTGGAGTATATACACCAACTCAATATGCTCTCTCATGTAAAATACGAAAATTCTAATTTTTCGTGAATCGAAAAAAATCTTAATATTATCTAAGCACCCCAATTGTTAAAATCAAAATGGCTCTGAATATAATCTGTCAGAAAAAATATACAATGCTTCTTTCTACTCTGTTATGGATTATGTACACCTACTCAATATTCTCTCTCATTTAAAATACCGAAATTGTAAATTTACGTGAATCGAAAAAAATCTAAATATTATCTAGGCATCCCAATTTTGAAAGCAAAATTGCTCTGAATATAATCTGTCAGAAAAAATATACAATGCCCTTTTCTACTCTGTTTTGGAGTATATACACCAACTCAATATGCTCTCTCATGTAAAATACCCAAATCCTAACATTACTCTAAGTATCTCATAAAGTGCCCAAGACCCCCGTGATGTTGTTTTTTATAACTAGGGGATTACAGATGACATTACTCACGATATGACTGAGGCTGTTTGCCGGTCCTGTGATAATGTTTCTAATATCCAGATAAGGAGAGGAGAATGTTTCTGCCCATAGGCAAATCCTCTAAATACGGCAAGAGGAGTACACCGTGCTGTGATATGGTCACTAATGTAAACAAGGTAACAATTATATTGAATTAAATATTCCAAGGTGTTAACCCCCCCTATAATTTTTCTTCTAATTTCAAGGGGGTGAGGAGGACATTATTGTCAAAATGGCGGAGGCGTAACTACAGCTATTGCCTACTATATAATAAAAAAGGATAAAATTTTTATTTACATATGATATGATTGCCAGTATCATATTACACCACATTTTCAAAATATCTCTGCCTCAGCAGCTGTGGGCCTGGCAGCCAAGCGAGGGTGTCCCTATGCAACCAGGTTGGGTTTGCAGCTGCTACGGGCCCTTTGTGGTTTGTCTGGGGGCTGCTACGGGCCCTCTGGCGGTGGCTGTGGTAACAGCCACATAGCCAGAGGGTCTCTCAGCATCCAGGGAGGGCCTGGCGGCTGCTACTGACACTCTGGCAGGGGCTATGGGCACAGCCACCTAACCAGGGTGTCCCTACGTAGCCAGGGTGGGGCTGGAAGCTGCTACAGGCCCTTTGGCGGGAGGTGTGGGGATACCCTGCTCTTCACAGGTACACAGTTTGCACCTATTTCTACATTTGTAGATCGTTTACATAATGGGCACATATTTGTACACATGTACATATGTTATCACAATAAACATATATGTACATAATATGTGTACAATAAATATGTACTTTATACGTACCTAATATAAACAATATGTACTTTTTGGTGATATTATGTGATATCTACATATTATTGATTATATATCTTATTGTGATAATATGTATGTTACCACTGAAATTTTTAGAAATGTACATAGAGTACACTTTATGTACCTATGCATTGTGTACACATTATAAAAATAAATAGGTACATATTTTACAGATTAGGTACATTTTTTCTACATGTGTATTTTGTACACATATGTACAGCAGAGTAAATGTACAGACTATACCTATTTTATACATTTATTGTGATATGTCAATAAATGTACACATGAGTACATTCTGGGATATAATTTTTAGCATATTAGATAAAAATTACACCGGTGACCAAAGTGGGTTTACACCCAGGTGTGCACATAGTTTATACATGTACATGTTGTGCATATTATGTACTCATGTACAGAATGTACATGTCTACATTATATATACATAGGTGTACGCAGCATACATATGTACATACTGTGCACACATATGTACACGTGCATATATTGTACATCTGTACATAATGGGTACATGATGTACATGTGTACACATCATATCACAATAAATGTAAATATACATAATGTTTGCAATAAATACGTTTATATTATGTATTACGTTTATTGTGATTATATATGCTGTTGTGATATGATATCATTGTGACATTACAAATGTACATATTATACACATTATGCACCTATGCATTGTGCACAGATTATAGAAATATAAAGAAACATATTTTACAGGTTATGTACATTTTATTTACTTGTGTATTGGGTACACAGAGTACATGTACAGATCTTACTTACTTTATACATTTATTGTGATATGCCAATAAGTGTACACATTATGAGTACATTCTGTGATATTACATTTAGAATATAAGATAGAAATTACTCTGGTTACCAAAGTGGGTGTAAACTTATGTGTGCACATACTTTGTACATGTACATACTGTGCATATTATGTACTTGTGTACAGAAGGTAAATATCTACATTATATGTATGTATGGGTACAGAGTGTACATATGTACATACTATGTACATATATCTACACCTGAATTTATTGTACATCCGTACATAATGGGTTCATGCTGTACATGTAAACACATCGTCATACCACAATAAATGGAAAGGTACATGTGTGAAATACGTACATTTATATTATGTATTACATGTGTATTGTGATTTTATATGCTGTTCTGATATCATTGTGATATTACAAATGTACATATTGCACACATTATGGACATACCTATTGTGTACATATTATGTACACATAAATGTACATATTGTACAGATTATGTATATTTATTTTACCTCTGTATGGTGCACACATATGTACATCACAGTTAACGTACATGTGGTACATATTCTGTGCATTGTTTGTAATATTTCAGTAAGAGTACACATTATAAGTATATTCTGGGATATGATTTTTGGTATATTAGATAAAAATTCAATATCAAAGTGGGTATACACTTATGTGTGTCCATTTTGTGATATTATCCATCATATCCTGAGTAGGTATTTCTCTCATTGTGAAAGCAGGTTTACACTCTCGGATTGCTCCAATATCAAGGCAAACTAAAACTCGTCTGTGATGTAGTTAATAATATCCTGAGGACAAAGGATGACCATACCCTGAATATCGCAGGAAGTGTACATCACCACTGTAGTATTGTTTCTAATGTTCAAAAACGGAAAGGATATTACTCCAATATCTCAGAAAGCACACAAGCCCCCCGTGATATTGTGTCTAATAACTAGAGAATTACAGATGACATTACCCACGACGTGACTGGGGCTGTACTCTGGTCCTGGAATATTGTTCCTAATACCCAGAGAAGGAGAGGAAAATGTTGCTGCCCATAGGGAAATACTCTTAATACGGCAAGAGGTGTACACCATGCTTTGATATGGTCACTAATGTAAGCGAGAAAACAATTACATTGAATTAAGCATTGCAAGGAATAAAACTCCCCTATGATTTTCATTCTAATGTCAATGGGGGTGAGGATGACATTTTTGTCAATATGGCAGAGGTATAACTGGAGCTATTGCCTAATATACAAAAAAAAGAATAAGATTATCATTTTTATATAATATGGTTGCCGGTATCATATTACACCGGATTTGCAAAATAGCTGGGCCTCAGCAGCTGTGGGCAGAGCCCACAAGCGAGGGGACCCCTAAGCAGCCAGGGTGGCCTGGGGGCTGCTCTGGGCTTTTTGGTGGGGTCTGTGAGCACATCGACCCAGCAAGGGGTCCCTGAGCAGCCATGGTTGGCCTGGGGTACAGCCCCCTAGCCAGGGGGTCTTTAAGCAGCCAGGGTGGGCATTGAGGCTGCTATGAGCAGAACTGTAGTAATAACCTGCTGTGCATAGGTATGTAGTTTGCACCTATTTCTGCATGTGTACATTGTTTAAATGGTAGGCACATATTTGTATACGTGTACATATGGTGTTATCATGATACATATATATTTTCATAATATGTGCACTATACATATGTACCTAATACATACCTAATGTGTACAATACGTACTTTTTGGTGATATTACACGACATATATGTATTAGTGTGATTATATATCTTACTGTGATTATATATATTTTATCACTGATATTTTAAGGAATGGGCATAGTGTACACATTATGTACCTATGCATTGTGTACACATTATAGAAATATATAGGTACATATTTTACAGATTATGTACACATTTTGTACATGTGCATTGTGTACACCTATGTACAGCAGAGTACATGTACAGATTGTGCCTATTTAATACATTTATCACAATACGACAACAAATGTACACACTATGACTACATTCTGGGATTTTATATTTAGTATATTAGATAGAAATCTCTCCGGTTACCAAAGTGGGTATACACCTATATGTGTACCTAGTATATACGTGTACATATTGTACATACTGTGTACTCCTGTACAGAAGGTACATATCTACATTATATGAACATATGTGTAGTGTACATATGTACATACTGTGCACACTTATATACACGTGTATATACCGCAAATCTGCACGTGTGCATGATGTACATGTGTACATATCGTAATATCACAATAAATGTAAATGTATATAATGTGTGCAATATGTACATTTATATTGATACTATTATATGTGTATTGTGATTATATATGCTGTTGTGATTATATGAAATCATTGTAATATTACAATATATTTACATATTGTACACATGTACATACCTACTGTGTACACATTATATACATATAAATGTACATATTGTACAGATTATGTACATTTTTGTACATCTGTATTGTGTACACATATGTACATCACAGTCAATGTACATATGGTACATATTTTGTACGTTGATTGTAATATCCCAATAAGTGAACACATTATGAGTATATTCTGGGATATGATTTATAGTATATAGAAAAAAAGTTACTTCCAATATCAATGGGGGTATACTCGCATGTGTGTCCATTTTGCTGTACCTTCTATTAATCTTTGCCATTGAACATGATAGTGAGAGGTGGTTCTTTTCTCTAACAAGGTTTTCTGTTAATATAACTCAACTCTACTACCTTGTGGCCTCTGTATCTTCCATTGTAAATTGTAATTACCTATAAAAGAGAATATTTTGACATCACGTATCTACCTCTTGGATCCATCAGCCAGAGGCCTAAAATAAAAAAGACATTCACCCCACGAATGGTTATATAGTGGTTGACAACCCCACTTTCTTCTAGGTAAATAATATCCTCTCTTTAACAGTAGCTACTTACAAGATTTGTGCATAAAGAATGTGACTTTTTTATCAGTATCTAGTTTATTCTTACATAAATTTCTAAAATACTGAGAGAATATTCTGATCATTGGTTATGTACTATTTTAATTTAATTTTTTCCTCTCAAATTTTATCTTAACTGCATACTCTACCCTGTTTATAAGACTGCCCTATGGTTAAATTTAGTAGGTAGTAAATTATCCTGAGCACACAGAACAATTCTTTTTGTAATCAACTCTGAAACATCATTGAAAGAGCAAGGATATGGGAATTAGATTCATCCGGCTTTTATTTCTGGTACTTACTTGCTCTCTGACCTTGGGCAACATATGTATTGCTCTGAGTCTCATCTTCTTCATCTGTAAAATGATCATAGTAATACCTAATTCATATGCAGCTTGGAAATGTGTAATTTAGTGATTGATATAAAGTTCCTGATACAATTTCTGACAAAATAATAGACACCCCAAGAGAGATAGCCATAACAATCAGAGTTTATATTCACATTAACTGGGATAAAATTGATCTGAAAATACAGTATAAAAAAGCAGCCAAAAATTCACAAGCATATATTTCGCTTGCCTTTTTATACAGAGCTGGAAAATTTCTCATCATTATCTCATCCATTGCCTGCAGCACGATCCTTCCAAAACTCCTCCTAAGACCGTCTGCCAAGGTGGAACACACTGAACCGCATGTGACTCTGCCTTTTCTGATTATTTTTGCAAGATTTTTCTCATAGAGTATTATTAACAGAAAATGGGGCTGTTATCAAGGTGACTAGGAATGGTGCATTCTCAGTTCAGGCTCTGATGGAATGTCTACTTGATCTGGTGCAACTCCAGCTGTGCTCTTGGCTTTCCTCACTTTTGTGGTTCCGAGAATGCAAATATTCTCCCATGGCTTCCTTATTTTGTCTTTCTCCATGAGGTCTCATTCAAGTATAAACATTCCCTTCAATTTTCTCAACTCATTTTATATTGTCTGAATAACCTTGATAATTTTCCCTTTCCTAAAGCTATAGACCTTCTTTTTGTGTGTAAGAACAGATTACTCACAAATGTTTACTGTCCGCTAAACATTTATGTGTAATCGGTCCTTAATTCTACACACAAAATATCATCTCTACCAACATTTTACAACTATAGTCTTTCTATAGAGAACTATGAAAGGAACTTGCTCTAAAGGAGAAACTTCCAGAGCTAAACCAAGGGTCTGACAATTTTTAACAGTATGTTATTCAGTAAAAATATTTTTTCAGTTAACAGAGAAGAATGCCATGGACAAAATGGCAAAACAGAACTTTTCAGCACTTATTCCTTCACAGAAACATCAATTTGAACAGCCATCCGTGCATCAAAGTGTCTTCAAAAGAGACAAGGAATCCAGGTGAGAGGTTATAGCACGTTTGTGGAGTAGAAACGTAAGAAAAACGGCATAAAATAGAGTATAAAAGAGAGTTTTCTATTATCTGCATTACCCCGCCTTTAAACCTGGGTGGTGCAGCATGGAAAGAGATACTATTTATGTGCAGAGAGGAGAGTAAATGTAACACCTGACTTCAACATCAACTCCAATGCCAGGCACAATTCAGTGAACTCAACACCAGGCAGGTTTCTATAGCCACAGGCTATGGGACAGACCCTGTCAACCCAAGCTCCAGGCCTTCCCCTATGGCTCTAAGATCTAATGCCTCCAACCTCCATGGCTCCTATCGACATAGGCTCCAGGCCTTTGCCACAACCAGGCCATTTATGGCTTCCCCAGGCTCCACACTGGTTAATATAGACTCGTAAGTGCCTGGATAAACAAACCTCTACATCGACACAGTGGAATATTATTCAGCAATGAAAGCAATAATCTTTGAATGTGGCTTTTGTTGCAGAAAAAAAGCACGTGAGCTATGAAGCCATTAAAAGACATAGAGGAAACTCAAATACATACTACTAAGTGAAAGAAACCAATCTCAAATGACCACTTACTATATGAATCCAACTATATGACATTCTGGAAAAGGCAAAACTATAGAGACCTCAAAACGTTCAGTGATTGCTGGGGGTTGAAAAGTGGGGAAGGATAAATGGGCAGAGCATAGAGGATGTTTAGGGCAATGAAACTACTATGTGTGTTACTATAATGGTAGACACATGCCATTACACCCTTGTCAAAACTCACTGAATATACGACAGCAAGAATGGTCCCTAATGTCAATTATAAACTATGGGTGACAGTGATAAGTCAATGTTGGTTCATCCATTGTAACAAATGTACCTCTCTAGTGAGGAAGGCTGATAGTGGAGGAGGCTGTGCATTTGGGGAGGTGGGAATGTAGGAACTCTCTGTACTTTCCACTATGCCTCACTATTAACTTTACACTGCTCTAAAAATAAAGTGTATTTTAAAAAAGATTGAGCTGTTGATATAAGCCCAATGTCTACTTTGACGTCCAGAAATGTTTCTTTTAAAACGCTAATACACCACTTCCTGGAAGAAAATATTTGTTAACAAATTCTTTTCTAGAACAATTATTTTTGTGGGTGTTCCTGTCACAACTATACATAAAAATCAGAATATGCAGCAACATCTTGATACTCTAAAAACACAATACCAAAAACGTTAAGAAAATCATTTCCAAATTTGATCTAAGCCAAAATGTGGAGAAGCAAAAGGGAAGAAAATTATTTCTGTATAATGAGATTATAGGTTGTTTCTCCGAACTCCTCTACAGTTTTCAGTATTTTCCAACTTCTATCATGGAGATATATAAATATATAATTAGATATGTAGATATATAGTCATTAGATATATATTTATATATAATAAATAAACAGATACCATTTTTATTTTTTATTATTTATTTATTTTTTGAGACGGAGTTTCGCTCTTGTTTCCCAGGCTGGAGTGCAATGGCGCGATCTTGGCTCACCGCAACCTCCACCTCCTGGGTTCAGGCAATTCTCCTGCCTCAGCCTCCTGAGTAGCTGGGATTACAGGCACGCGCCACCAAGCCCAGCTAATTTTTTGTATTTTTAGTAGAGACGGGGTTTCACCATGTTGACCAGGATGGTCTCGATCTCTTGACCTCGTGATCCACCCGCCTCGGCCTCCCAAAGTGCTGGGATTACAGGCTTGAGCCACCGCGCCCGGCCTACAGATACCATTTTTAAAAGATATATTTATGTATTTTATATATTTATATAATATATACATGTTCATATATACATCATATTATCACCATTATTGATATAAAGAAGGACATTAAAATAGTGAAAAGATTAAAATAAAATGTACCAAAATGGAAACAGTGATTTAACTCTGCCTAGCTTTATGTGATTAAACAAGGTATTTTTCAAATCTATTTTTCTTTGCTTTCTAGAGGCTTTATAATAAATCTATATTTTTATATTTAAATGCCTAATTTTTATTAAACAAATAAAAATTCAGCAACACTGTCTTTAGAACGTTTTTTAAATCAACTTGAGCATGAAGAAAATGTTATGACTATGGTGGTGAGCATTTTGAAAGATTAGCAGAAGCAGGGATAATGTGACATTTAGCTGATCTTTCAAGGGAAGCTAGACAAATGACACTTTTCGAAAAGAAAATAGTAACTAGTGTTGAAACATGGTATCGCCAGTATGATTAAGAAGGAAAGTGTCAACTTCTTCTGTGGAAAATCCTAACATTACCAAACGTAAGAAGGCAAATACTTCAACAACAGAAATGAAAAATATCTTGATTCATTTATTTAACACTTTTTTAGAGTTTAATCCCAAAAAGTCTATTTTGAAGAAAAGAAAACATCTTACCCGTGTATATTACCCTTTGCAGTGAACTGGCCAAATAAGTCTATCCAAGGTACGTTGAATACCGGGCATGCTGGAAACATTTTTATTGACATCATCTCTAATCCCTAAAACAATAGTGCAAGGAAAGGTTTAACATCTTTTTACAGAGAGGAAAGCTGAGGCTCAAAGAGGTATAGTAGCTCATTGAACATGACACATCTAATACGTGGTGGAGGTGGGTCCTATACTTACATCTGTCAGACCTTAAAGTCTGTGTTCTTCTTTCTACCTCTCTGCCTCAGTCCAACAATTGGGATCTTTGCCATGATGCCTCACGAGTTCACGAGGCACTTTTCAGGAAGTTTTTGACTCAGACTTTATCACTCAGCAAGATACCTCAACTAATTTACAAAATGTGACTTGAAAAGCAGGTTGTAATTCCAAAAGCAAAAATCCAACCACAAAAGATAAAGTCTTAATCAGTAGAGCGTTACAGAAGGAAGTAATGTAGGTAGTAAGGGCACTTTCGGAAATGTCTGGAATCAGAGGAGTCGATGTATCACCTGTTATAAATTGTACTCGCTTGGTAGCAAAATTTTCCTTGTGTTCACTTAAAATAATAATCTTGTTTTAAAACCAACGCACAGTCAGAGGGTGACTTGGATGTTTATTTTTTATTCTCTTTGCTTTCTTGTTTTAAGAATGGATTTTTCCTAAATTCTAATTATTATTGTAACTTACATAAGTGCAGCCGATTTTGCTTTTAAGGATAAAACTACATTTAAGTAGCTTTGTCTGGATTATCAAAACCAGGCCCTGAAGAAGTGAGTTCCTAAAGGGTAGGAACTTTGCTTATGTCTATATCTCAGTCGTGTTAAACAGAATAACTGGCGCAAATTAGCAAATGATGCACTGAGGAATCATAGAACAAAAGACTTTATGAAGAACTAAGTTTCAGATTCAGGGTGACGCTAAGGAGCTAGTGTACCAGAGGATGGTATGCCTTCTGCAATCACAAAAGCAGCATTCAGTCTGATCTGGGCTCTAAGAAGTGCTCCTTGAGACCTGACATTTTATCCTAACACTGCCACTAACAGGTTAAGTCAGAAAGAGTTCACTTCCCAGAGCTTTCGATTTCTGGTTTCCAAATCAGCACAATGATAAACTGAAAAGAAGGAAAGAGGAAAAAAAGAGAGGGTCAGAAATCCCTCCTGCTTGTACAATGCCAAGATTTGGACACAGGGTTTGGGAAACCATGGCCCATCCACCAATTCCTGCCTGTCATCTCTTGTCAGACAGCTCATGAGCCACGAATGTGAAAGAATTCAAAAAAGTAACAATATCTTGGGACATGTCAACAATTACATAAAATGCAATTTTCAGTTCTCATAAAAGTACTTTGGAACTCAGCCCCACTCCTTTATTACCCATTTCTATGGCTGCTTTCACACCACAACCGCAGAGATAAGTAGCTGTGACAGAGACCATATGGGCTGCCAAGCCTTAAATATTTACTGCCTAGAACTTTCCAGAAAAAAAAAGGATTGCTGATCTTTTACACAGACAATCAAGCAAGCGATCACCTGAGAACATTAAAATCTGTGTCTAGGACAAATGGGGCCTATATAAACTAGGGAATAATCTTCCCCACTACTTATGCAAGAACATTCACCCTTGAGAGAGCAGGCTACATGGCTTGGCAGCACTACTGCCACCAGTCCAGACTTCCCCTCACCTGTGCCCTATAAGTGACCAGCATTTCTAGGCATCCGTGGAGCAGCGGGGTGCATTCTCATGGCTGGCCCCACACCTTCCCTTCCTCCTGCTTCCTCACATTCTATTTTCTGAGTGGTTGTCAAAGGAACGCTGAATTTTGCTGTCACTTTTTCAGACCCCAATTCCACTTATGACAGTCTTGGTACCAGGAAGCATTCCGAGCTCCTATCTCATCACCACAACCGCCTGCTTCTCACTTAGTCCAGACGAGCTTGCCACAGTGCACTTGCTTTTTAATCGCTCTCTCTCTTCTTGCCTTCACCTCCTCTCCCTCCCTCTCTCCCTGGCTCTTTCTGTCACACGGGTGTGTGCACATACACAAGTTCCGATTAGATAAAAGAAGAAACACTTTTTAAGTTTCTTTCTAGGCCTAATAGAAAATTCTTTTTTTTTTTTTACAAAAACAGAGCTGTTTTATTCCATTGCAAAAGTGTGGGTGTCCTTCCTTTTGGAGAGTAACAATCATGTTCTACATGGCCTTCTGACACATTGCATGTTGTACATATGTGTGTGTGCACATGTGCATATGAGTGTTAGAGTATGTGTGTGTAGCAGGGAGGAAAGAGATGAAGGAGAGTGCGTATGTGCATCTTGGTTCATATGAGTGTGAGTGTGTGCATGCACGTGCCTGTGTGTGTGCACATGTGTATGAGCATGCTTGTATTTGCGTATGAGAATGTGCATGTGAGAGAGAAAGAAAGAATGCGTGTATGTGTGAATGTGTATGTGTGTGTATAGCAGGAAAGAAGGGGATGAAGGAAAGTATGTTAAAAAGAGAACACCTCAGAAAAGTCAAATAAAAGATTCCATGTCAACATCATATCTTGTTAAAATACAGGATTCCCAAGTCAGTCACCTTCAAGCTGGAAGCCTGGAGTGTAAAAAGAGTGGGTGTTCTTCTCTGACAACTTATTGTCTAAGACAATTTTATGATCAAAAATATATTCGAATAAAAGTACCTGAGAAAAGTACATAAAGAGAATATAGCAAAATGTTAACAATGGTTTTCTTTGGGTGAGAGGAAGAAGAAGCAGGTTGTGGTTGATCAGTTTCTTTTAGTTCAACTATTCTGCATTCCTCACTTTCAAATTTTGGATATTAAGCTGGAGAGAAAGAACATGAATATAAAGATGAATTTGCTGAATGGAGCAACGAATGCCGAGTTAGCCAAAAATGTATGGCTACCTTCTATATCTAATTATCTGAGGGGAAATCAGAAAACACCACTTTCAGAAATTTTTTTTTTTTTTTAGAAATGAAGTTTCGCTGTTGTTGCCCAAGCTGGAGTGCAATGGCACAATCTCGGCTCACCGCAGCCTCCGCCTTTTGGGTTCAGGCAATTCTCCTTCCTCAGCCTCCCGAGTAGCTGGGATTACAGGCACGCACCACCATGCCCAGCTAATTTTTTTGTATTTAGCAGAGACAGGGTTTCACAATGTTGACCAGGATGGTCTCGATCTCTTGATCTTATGATCCACCCACCTCGGCCTCCCAAAGTGCTGGGATTACAGACTTGAGCCACCGCGCTTAGCCAGAAATTTTTAAAAATGTGTTTTACGTTATTTTCCCCTTCAGCCTAAGGACTAAAAATTGAACACAACTGGATCTGCGCCATTGCCTCAAAGATTCTTAGCCTAGTTCCAGATCCATTGTCTGGACACTCCTGCTTTTTAGACAGAAAACAGGGCTAAATTCCTATTGACTTCCAAATACACAGACCCACAGATTTGTCACAGTAGCCTCTCTCTCTCACCCTGTCTCTGTCCGTCTGAGTCTCTCTTTCTTTCTCTCTCTCTTCCCTCACATCATCCCCAAATCAGAATGCATATATAAAAATTTGATTAACTGAAACATAAAATCAGGAATTTATCAGTTTCTTCTAGATTTCTCAATTTTTTCAGGTTCAGTGGCTCACATCTGCAATCCCAGAACTTTGGGAGGTCAAAATGGATTGATCACCTGAGATTGGGAGTTCAAGACCAGCTGGATCAACATGGAGAAACCCCATGTCTACTAAAAATACACAATTAACCAGACATGGTGGCATATGCATGTCATCCCAGCTACTCGGGAAGCTGAGGCAGGAGAATAGCTTGAACTCAGGAGGCAGAGGTTGCACTAAGCCGAGATCTCACCATTGTCCTCCAGCCTGAGCAACAAGCACAAAACCTCATCTCAAAATTAAAGAAAAAATAGTGCCTACAGTTGTACATAATATTCTCTGAGGGTGGTTTGTATTTCTGTGGGGTCAGTTGTAATATTGCCCTTATTGTTTTTGATGGTGGTTATTTGAATCTCTTCCCTTTCTCCTTCATTGGTCTAGCTTCAAGTTTATTATTTTTTAACCAGTATGATTTTAATAGACCAGGTACTGGGTAGTAAATTGAAACCTACAGAGTGCCATCTCCAAGAGCAGTCATGATTTCATTTGGGTTCTTGAAAAATGTTAAGAAGTAGGTTGAGTTTTATTATTTTTTTCAGAAAACCAGCTTTTGAAAAATTTATGTGGAACCAAAAACAGCCAAGGCAATCCTAAGCAAGAAGAGCAAAGCTGGAAACGACACACTATTAAGTGGAGGCAGAGTTGATGATCAGCCAAAACGACTTCAACTGTAATCCAGAAGTCCCATTGATACAGGAGTTCTAAAGAAATTATTTAGTCAGAGATTGAAAGTAAGGAAGTCTTTGGTAAGGTTACCCTTTGAATAAAAAGCAGCCCCAAAACCATTTCTAACAAAGAGCGGCCTGTAAAATCGAGCTGCAGATATAGACAAGCAAGCTGGAAGCTTGCACAGGCGAATGCCAGCAGCTGTAACAATAGGAGGCTACTTGGGTGCCAGGCATGCTCAACCTGACGGCTTTATCTTCCTTTTTCTTTATCAACCACAAGTGCAGTAAGGGACAGAAAACATGCACTGGCCAAGTAGAAAACCTATATGCATAAGAAGATTCGGGTGGATAGCCAGTTTCTTCACGAGCTATGTAAAGCTCTCACCTGGTCCAACCCATATTTGGACACTATGTAAATCAAACACCACCTCCTCAACAAGTCTATAAAACCTTGTGCAGTTCACCAGAAAACACACTCAGAAGCCCCTCTCTCTCTCTCTCTGCAGAAGAGAGAGATGTTCTCTTTTCTTCTTTTGCCTGTAAAACCTCCATTCTTAACCTCACTCCATGTGTATTCACGTCCTTGATTTTCTTGACATGAGGCAATGTACCTTGGGTATTACCTCAGATGGACAATGCTGCTTCATCATAGTTCTGTTTTGTTCAGGTTGTGGGACAAACGGCTCCTTTCCTCTGCAACCTCAGCTCAACCTTACTCAGGCCTCCTTCCAGCAGAATCACAGAGCCAAATGAAACCCCTTAAGTCTTCTTTTAAATGGGCAGCCGCTCCAAAGAAAGCAGCATGATGAGTTTCAGGTGGCACGGGGTGGGGGCAGTGCTACTCGGGCTTCTCCGTGCTCAGTCCCTCTCAGTTCAAAAGCGCACCACGTGGAGCAATAGAACACCTGCTCATCTGAGTTTTAAAAATAGTGGGAGGAAAAGCGCTGTCTTCATGCTTATTTCCCTGGCAGAGGGGAGGTCATAAAACACTAATTTCTAAGCAGTGGACCAGAGTTTTACTGATCTCTTCTGTTACTGACTCATGTTTACCCAGAGAAACCACATCACAAATCTGAGTCTTTTCTGGCAAGAGAAGGAATCGGATTCATGATTCTCTCAGCCCCCTTTCCACAGTAGAGTTCTGACTCCACTTCTAAAATACTTTTCTGCAAGCCTCTGTACCTCATAAATGTTTTACTATACTCGAGACAGCAAAGGGAAGCACAGATGAGCTACTGTTTTCAGAACAGTGGAAACATGCTGTCTTCTCCAAGTTTGGCATTGGAGTCAAAGATCAAGCGCCAAACAGTAGTTGTCAAGAATCCTTTCATTTACAATCAGGTTCTAGACTTTTCAAATGGTGTGGGCAAGAACCAGTTTGACAGAATAGGTTATTATCTACCTCTTACCTTTATAGGACAGGACTAAAAATTCTCTTTTTTAAGACAGAGTCTTGCTCTGTTCCCGAGGCTGGAGTGCAGTGGCATGATCTCGGCTCACTACAACTTCTGCCTCTCAGGTTGAAGTGATTTTCCTGCCTAAGCCTCCTGAGTAGCTGGAATTACAGGGGCCCACCACTACACTCAGCTAATTTTTTAATTTTTAGTAGAGACAGGGTCTCCCCATGTTTGCCAGGGTAGTCTCCAAAGCCTGACCTTATGATCTGCCTACCTGAGCTGCCCAAAGTACTGGGATTACAGATGTGAGCCACCACGCTGGGCATTTTTTTTTTTTAATTACACTGAAGACTTTTGAAAGGGTTGTGTGTTGTATGAACTCCCTCCTCACCCAATTCTCATGGATGGGAAAAGGCTGCTGCTTCATTTTAAAGCTAATGAGCTGCCTGAACAGGAACTTCTAATTTAACCATTCAAACCGATTAGCTCACGTCCCTGAAGGCTGGAGAACACGGGAACTGCTATCCCATCTGAATACAATCCAAAGGCAAAAGGCTGTGGCCAAGTTGAAATAATGGGGCAGATAGAAGCGATAAAGACTGGAGTTGGGAGTGGCCCGTACTTCAAGTTAAGCCAAACAAAGGTGTTTGCATGTTTTATATGGGCCAAATAGGAATTCCATAATAGAGAAAACCATTGATTTTAAGGAGGACGCTGTCCTGAAAAGCTTCCTGCCAGGGGTAAGGAAGAGGCTGCCCAGGACCCCCAGAGGCAGGTGGTAGGAGGGCTCTTAGTGGCTTCCTAGAAACTGTATTACCTGAGGTAGTGAACTGCTGTCAGAGATCCCTACCAGGAGAATTTCTCAGGAATGCATGAGAAAGGGCCCAAAACTGCATGCCTGCTCCTAAAATGTGACACCATAATACAGCTGAACTATTCAATAAGGCCCTATCTGTTCCTCTGTCTCTCCTTTCTCCCTGCCCCTATCCAACCCTGGAAGAGCCAGAAAGCACTGCTAAGAAGTGAGGGTGGGTGGTCATAAACAAACACACTGCCCTCCTTTCCCTTCCCACTGTGGGTTTCTCAGGCTGAGGCTGTCACAGAGGAGGAGGGATGAAAATTGTTTTCATTGATATTTTATCATGAACATTTATGAACGTACAGCAAAGTTGAAAAAACTTTACAGTGAACACTTTAACTGTATCTTCACCAACTTGGAGTCTTGTTTTATCTCATGTCCATCCATAGATCCATCTTTCTATCCATCCAGTAATCCATTATAGTTTTTAGGCATTTTAAAGTAAATTGCAGACATCAGTAACTCAACGTGCATTAACTAGAATTTGGTACCTTTTTTTTTCCTTTTGGTGTAAAGTTTACAAATGATGAAATGCAAAAATTTTAAGTATGTATTTACCGAACTTTGACAAAAGTATACATATGTGTAACCCAAAACTCCATAAATAAACAACATTACTATAATCCCTGATATGGTTTGGCTGTGTCCTCACCCAAATCTCTTCTTGAATTGTAGCTCCCAGAATTCCCACGTGTTGTGGCAGGGACCTGGTGGGAGAGAATTTAATCATGGTGACAGTTTCCCCCATACTGTTCTTGTGATAGTGAATAAGTCTCACAAGAGCTGATGCTTCTATAAGAGGAAAGCCCTTTTGCTTGTTTCTCATTTCTCTCTTGTCTGCCACCATGTAAGATGTCCCTTTGACTTTCTGCCGTGATGATGAGGCCTCCCCAGCCAGGTGCAACTGTGAGTCCCTTAAACCTTTTTTGAATAAAGTACCCAGTATCACGTATGTCTTTATCAGCAGTGAAAAAACGGACTAATACAATCCCAGAAAGTTTCCTCATGACTTGTCTCAGTCTCCAGCTCTGTACCCTTGGATTTTTTTTCATTGTAGACTAAGTTTGCCAACTTTAGAAATTCCATGTAACTTGAATCATGTTGTGATAACCCTATATATAAGGCTCCCTTCAGTCCACAAAATAATTTTTATATTTATCAGTCAGGTTACACATATCAGTATCTCTTTCATTTTTATTGCTGAGTAGTATTTCATGCTATGAAATAACGTAGTTCGCTACCTGATCCTCTATTTGTGGTCACCAGAAACATTTTCAACTTTTGATTATTATGAGTAAAGCTATTGTGGTCTTCTATAAGTATTTTTATTAACATGTATTTTCACTAATTGGGGTAGATTCCTAACTCGGACATTTATTATAGATGAGATGTATATTCGTTCTATAAGAAAATTCCAAAAATTTGACAAAGTAGTTGTACTGTTTTATAGTCCCATTAGCAATAGTTACAGTTGTGCTGTATTCTTGCCAACATTTGGTGTTTAGTCTTTCCCAACCTAGTTATTTTGTGGGGTGTGTAGTAGTATCTCACTGTGGTTTTAATCTGCATTTCCTTGATGTTAACCATTTTGTCCCACTTGTATATTATCTTTGCAAAGTGGCTCCTCAAATTTTTTCCCCTTCTAAACAGTAATTGTTATCTTTTTTTCTTTTAGTTGTTCTGTCATCCAGGCTGGAAGGCAATGGTGCAATCATGGCTCACTACAGCCTCTGCTTCCTGGGCTCAAGCGATCCTCCCACCTCAGTCTCCCAATTAGCTGATACCAGGCTAACTTTTTGTATTGATATTAGCCAACATACAAGGCTAATTTTTTGTACTTATACTAGGTGTCAGGGTCTCACCATGTTGCCCAGACTAGTCTCAAACTCCTGGCCTTAAGCCATTCATCCTCCTCGGCCTCCCAAAGTACTGGCACTACAGGTGTGAGCCACTGTGCCCAGCCTTAATTTCAGGTTATAAAACTGCTTTCTATATTCTGGAAATCAGGCTCTTTACTGAAAATAGATTTATGACCATTTTCTGTCAGGCTGTGGCTTGCATATTCTTTTGTTTAATGTATCTTTTAATTTTCCCAGACACATTTCTCTGCAAAATTTGTGTTAGTTTTTGTTGTATTTTTCAGATACTTTGTTCATTTCATCTAAGTTGCAGAATTTGTCACCATGACGTTGTTTATGATAGTCTCTTATTATCCTTTTCACGTCTGCAGGATCTGTAGTGATAGTTTCCCTTCGCTTTCACTTCTGATATTGATACTGACCATTTGTGTTTCCTGTCTTTTTTTCATGATCAGAGTAGCTTAAGGTTTATTAATGTTGATATTTTAAAACAACCAGCTTCTTTGCTTTGTTAGTTTTCTCTATTATTTTGTCTGTCTTCAATTTGGTTTATCTCTGCACTTTTACCTTTATTGTTTCCTTTTTACTACTTCGTTGGAGTTTTCTTTGCTGTGTGTGTGTGTGTGTGTGTGTGTGTGTGTGCGTGTTTTCAATCTTCTTTAGGTGAACATTTACGTCACCTATTTTAGACCTTTCTCTTTTTCTTCTATTGCAGTGTAAGCATGTACGGCTATACTTCCCTCTGGGAACTCCCATAGCTGTAACTCAAAAGTGTTGGCATGTTGTATTTTGATTATCCCTTAGAATAAAATATTTTATATTCTATCTTTTGATTTCTTCTTGGGCTTGTGTATTATATTTAATCTCCAAGTACTTGGAGCTTTCCTAGTTCTCTTATTGTTAATTTCTGTTTTAATCCTATTGTGGTCAGGTAACATACACTGCATGAATTCAATTTGATTTAATCTATTCAGTCTTGTTTTACGACCTAGCATGTGACCTATCCTAGTGAACACTACATGTACTTGAAACATACAGTATTCTGTGGTTATAGGGTGTCGTCTTCCATTGGTTTGTTTAAGATGGTGGAGAGTGTTGTTCAGGTCATCTGCATCTTGACTAAGATTTTGTCTAGTTTATCTATCAATTGCTTGGGAGATGGGTATTAAAATCACTAATAAAAATTGTGGATTGTTTATTCCTTTAGTTCAATTTTGTTTTGTGCAAATTGACGCTCAAATTATTTTTAATCCATTTTTTGATGAAATGACTCTTCTGTAATCATGAACTATCCCTCTTTATCTTTGGAAATACTGTTTTAACTTAAGCATATTTTATTTGGTATTAATATAGCTTCTTTACACTTCCATTACTGACTGTTTCCATAGTATATCATTTTAAATGTACTCATTTAGGGTCAGGTACAGTGGCTCACACCTGCAATTTCAGCACTTTGGGAGGCTGAGGCAGGTAGATCACTTGAGGTCAAAAGTTTAGGACAAGCCTATCCAATGCAGTGAAACCCCAGCTTTCTTAAAAATACCCCAACATTTAGCTAGGCGTGGTGGCAGGTTTCTGTATTCCCGGCTACTCAAAAGGCTGAGGCAGGAGAATTGCTCGAACCCAGGAGGCGGAGTTTCCAGTGAGCAGAGATCGCACCACTGTACTCCAGCCTGGGAGATAGAGTAGGACACTGTCTTTAAAAAATTCAAATGTACTTATTTAGACCTACGTATATTTGTCTTTTTTGTTCTATTCAAAGCGTGTATTTCATATACAGCACTGGGTCTGGTGGGTTTTTTAAATCAATTCTGGCAATCTCTGCACTTTAATTGGAGTATGTGGTATGATTCATTAACATTTAACCTTATTAAATATAGATTTATTAGTGGTTGAATGATGTAATTGGATTCAAGCTTACAATTGAATGGTTTGTTTCATTATTTTGTTTGTTTTTGTTTGCATCCCCTTCCCCACTTTTTGTCCTGTCCCTTTTCTCCTGATGTCTTTTGGACTCTTTAAATACTTTTAAAATTTTATTTTAAAGTATCCATGACTTATTAGATGTAGTGGTTGAATATTCCTTATCTGAATTCCTTGGGACTAGAAATGTTTTGGATTTTAAACTTTTTTCATATTTTGGAACATTTACATATACATAAAGAGATCTCTTAAAGATATAACTGAAGTCTAAACACAAAATTCACCTATGTTTACGTACACCTCATACACATAACGCAAATAAAATTTTACATATTTTTAGCAATTTTGTGCACGAATCAAAGTTTGTATACATTGAACCATCAGAAAGCACACATATCGCTATCTCAGCCATCGATGTGGATGAATTTCAGATCTTGGAATATTTTGGATTTTGGGGTTTATGGATCAGAGATGCTCAACCTCTACCTGTTTTCATTGTTATTTTATATGTTAAAATATGTAAAAAATGGTTAAGTTTTCAGCTGAATGAGATTTTTGAGTTTGGAAATTAAACTAAACAGGATTTTTCAGAAGTTCCAGGATACAGGTGCAGAATGTGTAGGTTTATTATATAGGTATATGTGTACCATGGTGCTTTGCTGCACCTATCAACCGTTCATCTAGGTTTTAAGCTTCACATGCACTAGCTATTTGTCCTAATGGTCTCCCCGTCTCACCCTCCTCTGACCCCCAACTGGCCCCAATGTGTGTTGTTCCCTCCCTGTGTCCATGTGTTCTCACTGTTCGACTCCCAATTATGAGTGAGAAAGTGTGGTGCTTGGTTTTCTGCTCCTGTTTTGAACTAGACAGAATTTCTTAATATCTTAAATTGCTCAGTGAAATAGAAAATATCAAAGATTCTACCCAACAGGTGGGTAAGAATGAGTCCACGTAGCAACTTTGATAAAGTGAAGGGAAATAACAAACCATTTCTGATTGCTCCCTGCCACAGCCAGTGCATTCAACCTTTTTACTGTCCTTTTATTTTATTTTCATTGTTCTTACAGTCATTATTATTTTTCCCCAAATGAAAAAATAAAAGTGGTGGGATTGATAGTGAGGAAACAAAGACTGACAGCTGCCCCTACACCTGAGTTTAACTTTTGAGAAATATAGTCAACATGATGATTTTCACACAGGGCTAGTAGGCCTTCTGCATCTGTTATAATTCCTGTTATGTTGTGGACAGAAAATAAATTTTTCTCTCCATGGGAACCTGTTAGTGATACTTGAGAACAATCTCAACTGTAGACCAAAACCGAATACAAGTGGAAATATTGTTTCATTTTTTTTTTGCAGTATTCCTTTTTTAAGACCTGAGATAGGAGGATAAAAAAGGAAAGAACTATTGACATGTGCAACAACATGGCTGAATATCAAAAACATTTTCTTGACTAAAAGAAACCTTATATATGGAGTGATCACTATATAATTCTATTTCTATCAAACTTTAAAATCTGTGCTGAAAGAATATTTAAAAGTATATTTGGGTTCGGGACCGACTAAGAGGAGGCAAAACTGAGCTTTTTAGTCTCTGCTGTAATCCAAAACCCATGCTATAAACTTTGTACACAGTATCTCATTTAATCCTTAAAATCACACTAACAGGTAGCTACTGTCACTTCCCCTGCTTCAAACAGAACATAAAGCTCAGAGAATCCAGGTACTGTGTTTTCTCTGTTTTTTTTTTTTTTTTTTTTTTTTTTTGAGACAGAGTTTCGCTCATGCCACCCAGGCTGAAGTGCAATGGCGTGATCTCGGCTCACTGCAAGCTCCGCCTTCTGGGTTCAGGCAATTCTCGTGCCTCAGCCTCCCAAGTAGCTGGGACTACAGGAACGCACCACCATGCCCAGCTAATTTTTTGTATCTTTAGTAGAGATGGGGTTTCACCATGTTGACCAGGATGGTCTCGATCTCTCGACCTCGTGATCCACCCGCCTCGGCCTCCCGAAGTGCTGGGATTACAGGCGTGAGCCACCATACCTGGCCCGGTACTGTGTTTTACACCTACTTAGAAGTCACCAATTCCTAATGTTCTATAAAATGTTCTAAATAAAAATGAATAAAGTAGGCAAAAAGACCATGTAAATAGCATTTCTACAAATATCTCCTGAGACAATTTTCACATCGATGTCCAAAGACATTTACAAGAATGTTTTCCACAACACTGTTTAAAATAATAGAAAACTACAAGCCACCTAAATGTCCATGGAAGAGTTAGATTCTTTCTCTTATTTCCGTATAATGCAATACTGTGCTGATGTAGAGATATAATATTCATTTTTAAAAATTACATTCACCTTCTTCTCATGGATCCAAGGAGATATGTTAGAGAATATCTATTGCATTTGGACAGAAACATAAATACAAAGGAAATAGTAGGGGCTCTCTACAAGTGGTTATATATTGGAAGAGGAAGAAGAGAAAAATAAAAGGGATCATGAACTTTGTATATGCTTTGGTAGTGTCTGGTTTTGTATATAACTTGAATTTTTTCATAAATATATTTTACAGTCTGCATAATTACCAAGTAAGAAGACAAGTAAGTCACTTTAGTAAAAGTTCTTCCAATTACTGCAACTGATTTCTACAGCCAGAATGTTCCCAGAACCTGAAAAGAGGAAGCACTATAAATGGAAGGCAGAAATACTGACACTAGAGGGCCAGAGCTGGAGAGGGTGGATCTAATGCAGCAAATCCATCAGCAGTTCTCATCACCATCTTTGAGAAACCTCACAATTTTCCGTGCTTAATAAATGAGTTAAATTGAAAACAAATCCATGACAGTGGTGCATGAGAAAGGTTACATGTGTCCCGAATAATAAAGTCTGCGCACAATATAAATTAAAACATACCATTTTACATTCATAAGATTGACAAACAAAAAGTAAAAGCCTAGGAATATCAAGTGAAGCCAAACACAAAACAATTTTCCCCGCATTTCCTGTGGGAATACCAATTGTTACAACTACTTTAAACAATTGGAAATTCATAGTAAAAATGAAGACAAGCCTCCCCTACAATTTACCAATCCCTCTTCTGGGAACACAGTAAGAGAGATTCTTCCCAAGAAACCTGTAAACAAATGTATATGGCACTATGCATGTAATTGTACATCGTGGTATTTCCATATGGTAAAGTATTATTGGGCAGGGAAAGTAAGTAGACCAGAGGTAGACATTTCAATATCAATAAGTTTTAGAAAAATAAAATGGAGTATAGGAAGCTGCAACTATATCTGTAATGCTTTGTTTTGCCAGGAAAATAAAGGGACACGTGGGGAGGGCAAAGGACAACAAAAACTAAACAATCTGAAACACATGCAGAAAAATACCCATATTTTAAAATTTTTCATTGCTGCTTATATTCGTTTCTGTCTTTTCTATACGCTTGAAGTACTTGATAATCAAGAAAATATAAAAGGCATAGGAAAAAGTATTCTGAGAAAATACATCGAAAGCTTTATGGTTATTAGATTTGGTAAGATTTTAAATGACTTTAATTTTCTTTGTTATATCTCTCTATATGTCCTAGTCATACCATATTAAATGTGTATTTCATTTATGACAATAAAAATGTATTGTTTAAAAACTCATATATATGCAGTTTTATCTGACATATGATGAAACTCTACGAAACATAGATTCAGCAAAAATACTGAGAACAAGAACAAAAATAATGATATTAAGAGTTGTTGACTTTTGGATGGAGCTATGAGTGACTTTACATTTATCTCTAAACTCGATTTTTCTATAGTGGGCAAATAAAATATTTGTGAAAGCTAGATTAAATAGAAAGCTATAGGTTTTAAATGAAAAGGAATTCAAATAATTTTCCAGCATGATAAAATGTTCATATTCCTAAATATGAACTACTTTACAAAAGCACCAGTGATTTTAAAGAAACATTAGATGATTTTTAAAGGAAGTCAGTTATGATACTGCAGTTTATAGTGATACTGAGTGTTTGCTAGCTCCACTAATCAGGATATTAAGTTAATAGTATATAATATGCCATAAAGAAATTATATGAGCAGAGGTTACTGCTAAAGGAAAACACAATGATTTTAAGTGGGCTGGTGACCTGAATTTCTTCCAGTGAGGGGAAACATCAGAGTCATTTGATCAATGAAGTGCCTTTTATAAATCTTCAGGAAATCTCCTATGAAGGCTTTAAGAAGATGGATTTCTTATTACTTCTGATGTATGTTCCCATGAAATTTTTACCATTGCCACCATGGGTCTGCCCAGCCTAAGAGATGGAAACTGTGAGTCCAGCCCACTGACGCCCACCATCAGTAAGAAGATTGCACACTGAGGAGGCCATGACCAGGCTGCTGACTGAAATCTATACTGTAATAGGATGATGCTGCTCCAGCAATCCTGAAACCCTGCCCTAGGATCAATGAAAAGTGGTGTCAACCTTAGAATTTCAATATGCCTAGGCAGATAGTTATCTTTAAATATAAGAACAGTATCATTTTCTGGAGAAACCAAAAGAATCCAGAAAAATTCTACAGTAGTCTACTCTGCCCTTCCTCCCCGTTCCGTCTTGTTAGTAACAGCCAAATCCAGGCACAAAGATGTCCTAACTTCTACACCTGAGGTTGCCCACAACGTGTGCTAGGTGACGCGCCTTATAGAGCACATATGCAAACAATTATCGGATCTGAAAAACAATAACTCATGCAGAAACATTAGGAATTGGTGCCCCTAAGTGAACCAGTGGGAAAAAAGGAGGCTTAGAGAGTTTAAACAACTTTCCCCAGTAGCTGATAAGTTACGGTGGCCTTAGACAAGCTGCCAAGAGTGGTAGCAAAAAGGCTTCAAGGATTACAAATTGTTCTACTATAAGGTTTTAAAAAGGTTTCAAAGGCAAAGAAGAGCAAATGAAGCCATGAATTTTACAATCTACATATTTTTAGCCCTTTCTCTTTTTTGCTTTTCTTGGGTAAACTAATTAGACCCTGCAAACACATTCCCACCCACAATGTTGTCTCCATTGCTTTAGGGCCTCACCTCTGATCAGCCAGAGGAAATGCAGCTGACCCCTTATCTAGTTAACAACCTTTTATACTCTGCCCTTTCGCTTGGCTTTCTCCATGCCAACATAAGACATACAAAGATTCTTCTGCCTCCAAGATGCTGCAGCTTTCTTCTCAGCTAGTTACCCCCAGCTAAAAATAACTGTTCCACATACTCAGAGATATATGGCAATCAAGCAACCAAGTGCCCCTTTTGCCAATGACATGTTTTTAAAAAATATGTTCAATGAGAGGCTCTTTGAAAATTATTCATTTTTTTCTGAGTTGCAAAGGAAAACGAAAGGCAAATTATGGCTCTATAAGCAACTGTTTGCACAGATCCCATTAATTGGCCATCCACAGGGCTATTGACAACTAGCTCTTTTCTCTTGTCATTTCGCTTACCAGGCAGAAATGATTACAAACTTAATTTCTTTGGGGGGTTATTTAGGTTAGAGAGGGCTCCTTGATAATGCAGAAGTCATAATGGCCACCAGAGACAGGAGAACAATAGCTCCCAGTGCTTCCACAATGGAGAGAGAGATAACTGAATGTCATATTCGGAAGAAATTCAAACCATCATTGATTTTTTCAGATGAAAAAACTGAGGCTCAAAGAGGTTAGGGGGTTAACCAAAGTCAGTCAGTGTTTTAGTTTGCAGCAAAGCTGAAAGCAGGCGCTAAGCATTGCAACACCTGGTGTCTTCCTTCCTCCCCTCCATCCTGCTGCTAGTAGTGTCAGTGGCAAATACAAGCCAGTTCAAGGAAATGTGGCCTCAGCGAGGAGTACTAAGGACCAAGCACCAATGCATCTTGCCATTTACAACAAATTCCTTAATTACAAGGCTTCATTTATTCACAGAAGCTGCCTCTTTTGTACATAGCCAAACACACACACACACACACACACACACACACGCACACACACACAGTGTGACAGAGATAATTTATCATTATCTGAACGCAGTCAGGGTGGTCAATTTCAGCCAGAGTGAAGAACAGAGAAAGGCAGGGTCAAGGGCACTATAGAAATAGCTGTTCCTGCTTCAATTTTCAGCCCTCCTTCCCCTGCATCAGCCCACTTTTATTACTTTTCTCTTTGATGCAAAATCTGAAAACCTTGGTCAGGCAGCTCTGCTTATCAGTGGGTTCTGAATAACCCACTTTTATCAAACTTCATCTGATGGACCCAAAATATATTTGATCTTAGCAAAAAGTACCCTTATCAGTCCTAAAATGACACTGTCCCAAAGTGAATAGTGTTAGCAGCCAACTCTCTAGAACCAGAAAGAAGTATGTTTAAATCCTCAATCCATCACTTTCTAGCCATGCTGTCATGTCCAACTCATTCTTCTTAAACAATATCTCACTAAGCACACTAGACTGTAGAAATGCACACAGATAGGGCCTTACCTTTTCTGGCTTTATTCCTGCGAGGCAGCAGTGGACACTAACATATCTGTCACTCCAGTTAATGTAAAGGTTTAACTGGTACAAGTGCTGTGCAGGCAAGTCTCTGGAACAATGAGAGCACCCAGGAGAAGGCTTTGCTTTAGTTACAAAGGTCAGGAAAGGTTTCCCCTAGGGAGGGACCGAGATCAGAAGCATGAGTGGGCAGTAAGTGGGCAAAGTAAGGACGATCTGGCATTCCTGGCAAATATGTGGTGCAGGGGGACCTGGACCTTGGCCAGTACAAGATGCTGAGTCTTTGCAGTGCAGAGCAGAGAGGAGGGGCACGCCATGAGGACAGAGAAATGGAAAGAAGACTGTGGCCATGGTGAGGAGGTTTGTCCTCATTCTAAGAAGGACTGGGAGGTATGGGGCATGGTCTGACTTATGTGGAGGACAGACTGGAGACAACATGGACAGACACACAGGTGGAAGGCCAGGAGGTAATCCACAGAAGGGCTGCAATGAGAATTTTAATGGAAAGAAAAAACAGAAGCTAAGGGATATTTAAGAACTAAAATCAGCAGGCCTGAATGGTAAGTTGGATATGAGAAGTGAGAGAGAAAGGGATAAACCAGAGCTCACTCATAGGACTTTGGCTTGTGTGACTGGATAGGTGGTGGCACCATTTTCTAAAAACCAGAATGGAAGCAGGAGCAGACTAGTGACTTAAACCTCATAGCCTCAGTTTTCTCATCTGTAAAATGGGAATAGTCCTACATATATCACAATGTTTTTGAAAGCATTAGAAAATGAAGCTTTCATACAAAGCGGTGTATGTTTCTCCCCGAAATAAATGGGACCTATTCTTATAGGCTTCTTTTTCTTGATCTGATTGGAAACTCAGGATCTCAGATATTCATTTCTTTTCATCCTCTTCTCTGATGGCTCTACCAAATTGCTGGTTTACTGATCTCATCGCCCTAAACAACGTATGGTACTCCATAGTAGTCAAATAGGCAAGTTGGCAATTGCTCTTCTGAACAAATTATTGTAAATGTCACTGCTACATTCCGGCTCATAGTGGCTCACTTGGCTGTTCAAGTGAAAAATTCTTGCAAATGCAGCTCTTATTATTTGCCAAATGTTCATGCACAAATGCATTTATTTTACCAAGAGCGTAGTGTTGGGTCATTTAAGGAGAATGGAAAAACACCACTCACAATTGAAGAGGCAAAATGGCATACATACAGCACTCCAGAGCTTGCAAACCCCTTCATATACACTATACCAATGGTACCTCACACTGACTGCGGAGAGGCTGAGATGACGAGAAAGGGCAGGTATATTTATGATTATTTTTTCAAGTAAGGTTAACTTAGACAAAGTAACTCTCTCCAGGTCACAACTCAAGGAAGTAATACATTTCTGTGATGAAAATACAAGTCTTGGGGCTTCTGATTTTATCATGTGTCTATCAAAATCCCCCACCTGCCAACGTTAAGCCATACAATATAGAACATAAAAACCATACAGCCTCTGAAACAGAGGAGAGGGGCGAGATCAAAACTCATTTGAACTTACATAATCATATTTTATCAATTCATTATTAGTCCACTATTATCATTGTGGTCGTCATTAATAGACAAGACGTGTTGAGCAACTACTACCTGCCAGACCAAATAGGAAGGACTTCATCTGTGCTGTTTCACTGAACCTTTACTTTCAACAAAGGTGCTCTTAAAAATCAGAATTATGAAAGTACAGATGAGAAAATGGAAGCCGAGAAGGGTTGAGTTGCCTAAACCTGCTCCTAAATCCCAGCCTTTTTCCAAGGCCACTCTACTAGACTTGCTTCTGTGGGATCTATTGTATTCATAGTCAAATACCAATAAGGCCAAGACAATGAGTACTTTTGAGTTCTTCTGGGTTTTGGGGAAAATTTAAACAATGTCTCCCAATCTCCTGAATGCATTGAATGTATTCGGCCGATTCGATAAGCGAACAGGCATGAACGCTTATCTGAGATGATACCACTCTAGTTTCTCTGTAACAGTACATTTTGTCTAGAATATTTCTATCTCAAATTCTGATCCTCATTCTGTTACTTACTGGATGTATATCGTTGGACAAGTGGCTTAGCAGCTCAGACACTCAATTTAGTAGTCTGCGAAGTAGGGTTGACGATAGTTCCAATAGTATAATAAAAGTGGAACCATCTGCAGAAAGCACTTGACATGGTTTCTAGAACATGGTTAGTAAGCCACACATATTAACTATGATTATTTTTTATTTTGATGATCCTTGTGACCACAGAACAGAGGTTAGCTACATTCTACAGAGAGGAAACTGGTTCTAAGATATAAAGTGTTTTGTGTAAATTCACCCAGCTTGATAGAATTAAGATAAGGAAGCACGTCTCCTAAATGTGACAGAGAAAATTTTTGTTACTAAAAACTCCAGCAACTCTCTGAGGATCTGGGTCTTGGTAGCTGAAGAATTCTGAAAGTAGAAGTGGACAGAAGCTAAAATCCTCATAGCGAAAAGATAAGAAATCAAGAAACCTGAACATGATTCAATAGTGAGCAAAGAGAAAAACAAAGGAGAGGGAGAATATGTTCAAAGGGATTTGAGAAATTTGCTCCCCACACACAATGTAAATTACTACGAAAATACTGTGTTAGAAAAAATATACAAGGCCCTTTTCTACAATATTTTAAAGTATACACACCGTCTCAATATTGGCTGTCTTGTAAAATACAAAAATTCTATTTTTATGCAGTTACAGAAAATATAAATACTCTAATTTAACCTTAAAAAATTTACTCTGAAGACACTCTGATAGAAAAAATATACAATGCAATTTTCTACTATGTTTTAAAGTATATGCACCGACTCAATATTCTCTATCTTGTAAAATATGGAAATTCTAATTTTATGCGGTTACAGAATATATACATACTCATTTTAACACAAATGTTAAACACAAAATTACTAAAAATATAAATATTCTTTTTTTACCCCGTTAAAAACAAAATTGTTCTGACAATACTCTGTTAGAAAAAATATACAATGCCCTTTTCTATTCTGTTTTAAAGTATATACACCATCTCCATATTCCCTCTTGTAAAACATGCAAATTCTATTATTACGTGGATAGAGAAATTGTAAGTATTTCCGTTTGACTTCAATGTTAAAAACCGAATTACTCTAAAGACACGCAGTTAGAAAAAATACACAATGCTTTTTTTACTATCTTTTTTAGTATATACACAATCTCAATATTCTCTCACATGTAAAATACAAAAATTCTAAATTTACGTGGTTAGACAGAAATATAAATATTCTCTATGCACCCCAATGTAAAAAACAAAATTGCGTGGAAGATACTCTGTTAGAAAAAAAATACAATGCTCTTTTCTACTCTCTTATGGTGTATATATACCATCTCAATATTCTCTCTCATGTAAAATACTGAAAATCTAAATTTACGCTGTTAGAAATAAATATAAATATCCTCTATGTCCCCGAATGATATAAGCAAAATTGCTCGAAAAATAATCTGTTAGAAAAAATATACAATGCCCTCTTCCACATTCTTTTGGAGTATATACACAATCTCAATATTCTTTGTCGTGTAAAATAACAAAATTCTAAATATACGTGAATAGAAAAACATAAATATTATCTAATTACCCAAATGCTGAAAGCAAAATTGCTCTAATGATAATCTGTATGAAAAAATATACAATGCCCTTTTCTACACTGTTTTGGAGTATATACACCAAATCAATATGCTCTCTCATGTAAAATACAGAAATTCTAAATTTACGCGGATAAAAAATATATAAATATTATCTATGTAACACAATGTTAAAAGCAAAATTGCTCTAGAGAAAATCTGTTCCAAAAAATATACAATGCCCTTTTCTACACTGTTTTGGAGTATATACACCATATCAATAAGCTCTCTCATGTAAAATATTTTAATTCTCAATTTACGCGGTTACAAAAAATATAAATATTTTCTATGTACACCACCATTTAAAGCAAAATTGCATATAATATAGTGTGTAAAAGAAAATATACAATGCCCTTTTTTACTCTTTCTTGGAGTATATCCACCAAATAAATAGGCTCTCTCATGTAATACCGAAATTTTAAATTTACGCCAATATAAAAAATTCTAAATATTATCTAGGCACCCCAATCTTAAAAGCAAAATTGCACTAAATATCATCTGTCATAAAAAATATACAATGCCCTTTTCTACTCTGTTTGGAGTATATACACCAACTCAATATGCTCTCTCATGTAAAATACTGAAATTCTAATTTTACGCGAATTGAAAAATATCTAAATATAATCTAGGCACCAAAATGGTAAAAGCAAAATTGCTGTGAATATAAAGTCTCAGAAAAAATATACAATGCTCTTTTCTACTCTGTTTTAAAATATATAAACCAACTCAACATGCTCTCTCATGTAAAATACAGAAATTCTAATTTTACGCAAATTGAAAACAATCTAAATATTATCTAGGCACCTCAATGTTAAAAGCAAAATTGCTCTGAATATAATCTGTCAGAAAAAATATACAATGCCCTATTCTACTCTGTTTTGGAGTATATACATCAACTCAATATGCTCTTTCATGTAAAATACTGAAATTTTAATTATATGCAAATCGAAAAAAATCTAAATATTATTTAGGCACCCCAATGTTAAAAGCAATATTGCTCTGAATATAATATTTCATAGAAAATATACAATGCCGCTTTCTACACCGTTTTGGAGTATATACACCAACTCAATATGCTCTCTCGTGTAAAATACCGAAATACTAAATTTCTGCGAATCGAAAAAAATCTAAATATTATCTAGGCACCCCAATGTAATAATCCAAATTTCCCTGAATACAATCACTCAGCAGAAATATTCAACGCCATTTTCTACTCTGTTTCGGAGTATATACACCAACTCAATATGCTCGCTCATGTAAAATACTGAAATTCTAATATTACGTGAATCGAAAAAAATCAAAATATTATCTAGGCACCACAATGTAAAAACTAAATTTCTCTGAATATAATCTGTCAGAAAAAATATACAATGCCCTATTTTACTCTGTTTTGGAGTATATACACCAACTCAATATGCTCTCTGATGTAAAATACCGAAATTCTAAATTTACGCAAATCGAAAAAACTCTAAATATTATCTAGGCACGCCAAAGTTAAAAGCAAAATTGCTATGAATATAATCTGTCAGAAAAAATATACAATGACCGTTTCTACTCTGTTTTGGAGTATATACACCAACTCAGTATGCTCTCTCATTTAAAATATAGAAATTCTAATTTTACGTGAATTGAAATAAAACTAAATAATATCTAGGCACCCCAAAGTTAAAAGAAAATAGCTCTGAATATAGTCTGTTACAAAAAATATACAATGCTTTATTCTACTCTGTTTTGGAGGATATACACCAACTCAATATACTCTCTCATATAAAATACTGAAATTCTAATTCTACGTGAATCGATAAAAATCTAAATATTATCTAGGAAACCAAATGCTAAAAGTAAAATTGCTCTGAATATAATCTGTCAGAGAAAATATACAATGCCCTTTTCTACTCTGGGTTGGAGTATATACACCAACTCAATATGCTCTCTCATGTAAAATTACGAAATTCTAATTTTAGGCGGATCGAAAAAAATCTAAATAATATCTAGGCGCTTCAAAGTTAAAAGAAATTGGCTCTGAATATAGTCTGTTAGAAAAAATATACAATGCCTTATTCTACTGTGTTTTGGAGTATATACACCAAATCAGTATGCTCTCTCATGTAAAATACAGAAATTCTAATTTTACCCGAATCAAAAAAATCCAAGTATTACCTAGGCACTGCAACGTTAAAAACAAAATTGCTCTTATTATAATCAGTCAGAAAAAATATACTATGCCCTATTCTACTCTGTTTTGGAGTATATACACCAACTCCATATGTTCTCTCATGAAAAATACAAAAATTCTATATTTAAGTGAATTGAAATAAATCTAAATATTATCTAGGCACCCAAATGTTAAAACAATATTGATCTGAATATAATCTGTCAGAAAAAATATAAAATGCCATATTCTACTCTGTTTTAAAGTATATACAAAAACTCAGTATGCTCTCTCAGGTTAAATACCGAAATTCTAATATTACGTGAATCAAAAAAAAATCTAAATATATTCTAGGCACCCCAATGTTAAAACTAAAATTGCTCTGAATATAATCTGTCAGAGAAAATATACAATGCCGTATTCTACGCTGTTTTAAAGTATATACACCAACTCTGTATGCTCTCTCATTTAAAATACCGAAATTCTAATTGTACGTGAATCAAAAAAAAATCTAAATAATATCTAGGCGCTTAAAAGTTTGAAGAAAATGACTGTGAATACAGTCTGTTAGAAAAAATATAGAATGCCTTATTCTACTCTGTTTTGGAGTACATACACCAACTCCATATGCTCTCTCAAGTAAAATACAAAAATTCTATATTTAAGCGAATCGAAAAAAATCTAAATATTATCTAGGCACCCCAATGTTATAAGTAAAATTGCTCTCAATATAATCTGTCAGAAAAATTATACAACGCCCTTTTGTACTTTGTTTTTGAGTATATACACCAACTCAATGTACTCTCTCATGTAAAATAACGAAATTCGAATTTTATGCGAATCGAAAAGAATCTAAATAATATCTAGGCGCTTAAAAGTTACAAAAAATGGCTCTGAATATAATCTGTCAGAAAAAATATACAATGCCCTTTTCTACTCTGTTTTGTACTATATACACCAACTCAATATGCTCTCTTATGTAAAATACTGAAATTCTAATTCTACCCGAATCGAAAAAATCTAAATACTATCTAGGCACCCCAATGTTAAAAGCAACATTGCTCTGAATATAATCTGACAGAAAAAACATAGAATGCCCTTTTGTACTCAGTTTTGTAGTATATAAACCAACTCAATATGCTCTCTCATGTAAAATACCGAAATTCTAATTTTACGCGAATCGAAAAAAATCTAAATAATATCTAGGCGCCCCAAAGTTAAAAGAAAATGGCTATGAATATAGTCTGTTCGAAAAAATATACAATGCTTTATTCTACTTTGTTTTGGAGTATATACACCAACTCAATATGCTCTCTTCTGTAAAATACAGAAATTCTAATTTTACCTGAATGGAAAATATGAAAATATTTTATAGGCACCCCATGTTAAAAACAAAATTGTTCTGAATATAATTTGTTAGAGAAAATAAACAATGCCATATTATACTCAGTTGTGGAGTATATACACCAACTCAGTATGCTCTGTCACGTAAAATACAGAAATTCTAAATTTACGTGAATCGAAAAAAATCTAAATATTATGTAGACACACCAATGTTAAAAGCAAAATTTCTCTGAATATAATCTGTCAGAAAATATATACAACGCCCGATTCTACTCTGTTTTGGAGTATATACACCAACTCCATATGCTCTATCATGTAAAATACCGAAATTCTAATTTCACCCAAATCGAAAAAATCAAAATATTATGTAGGCAACCCAATGTGAAAAACAAAATTGCTCTGAATATAATCTGTCAGAAAAAATATCCAATGCCCTATTCTACTCTGTTTTGGAGTATATAAACCAACTCCATATGCTCTCTCATGTAAAATACCGAAATTCCATATTTAAGAAAATCGAAAAACATCTATATATTATCTAGGAACCCGAAAGTTAAAATCAAAATTCCTCTGAATATCATTTGTCAGAAAAAATAAACAATGCCCTATTCTACTCTGTTTTGGAGTATGTAAACCAACTGAGTATGCTCTCTCATGTAAAATACAGAAATTCTTATTTTACCCGAATCGAAAATATCTAAATATTATTTAGTCAACCCAATGTTAAAAACAAAATTTCTCTGAATATAATCTGTCAGAAAAAATATACAATGCCCTATTCTAATCTGTTTTAAAGTATATACACCGACTCCATATGCGCTCTCATGTAAAATTCAGAAATTTTATATTTAAGCGAATCGAAAAAAATCTAAATATTATCTAGGCACCCCAATGTTAAAAGAAAAATTTCTCTGAATATAATCTGTCAGAAAAAATATACAATGCCCTTTTCTACTCGGTTTTGTTATATAAATTACCTCAATATGCTCTGTCTTGTAAAATAGAGAAATTCAAATTCTACCCGAATCGAAAAAATCTAAATGTTATCTAGGCACCCCAATGTTAAAAGCAAAATTGCTCTAAATATAATCTGTAAAAGAAAATATACAATGCTGTTTTCTTCTCTGTTTTGGAGTATATACACCAACTCAATATGCTCTCTCATGTTAAATACAAAAATTCTCATTTTAGGCGAATCAAAAAAACTCAAAATAATATCTAGGCGCCCCGAAGTTAAAATAAAATTGCTCTGAATATAGTCTGTTAGAAAAAATATACAATGCCTTATTCTACTCTGTTTTGGAGTATAAAAACCAACTCAGTATGCTCTCTAACGTAAAATAGAGAAATTCAAATTTTACGTGTATCAAAAGAAATCTAAATATTATCTAGGCACCCCAATGTTAAAAACGAAATTGCTCTGAATAAAATCTGTCACAATAATTATAAAATGCCCTATTCTACTCGGTTTTGCAGTATATACACCAACTCCATATGCTCTCTAATGTAAAATACCAAAATTCTAATTTTACACGAATCGAAAAAATCTAAATAATATCTAGGCATCTGAAAGTTAAAGGAAAACGGCTCTGAATATAATCTGTTAGAAAAAATATACAATTCCTTATTCTACTCTGTTTTGGAGTATATACACCAACTCAGTATGCTCTCTCATGTAAAATACAGAAATTCTAATTTTACATGAATCAAAAAAAATCTAAATATTTTGTAGGCAACCCAATATTAAAAACAATTGCTCTGAATATAACCTGTCTCAATAATTTTACAATGCCCTATTCTACTCGGTTTTGCAGTATATACACCAACTCCATATGCTCTCTCACGTAAAATACCAAAATTCTAATTTTACGTGAATCGAAAAGAATCTAAATATTCTCTAGGCACCCTAATGTTAAAAGAACAATTGCTCTGAATATAATTTGTCAGAAAGAATATACAATGCCCTTTTCTACTCTGTTTTGTAGTGTATACACAAACTCAATATGCTCTCATGTAAAATACAGAAATTCTAATTTTACCCTAACCGAAAAAAATCTAAATATTATCTAGGCACCCCAATGTTAAAAGCAAAATTGCTCTGAATATAGTCTGTCAGAAAAAATATACAATGCCCTCTTCAATTCTCTTTTGTAGTATAAACACCAACTCAATATGCTCTGTCATGTAAAATAGAGAAATTCTTATTCTACCCAAATCGAAAAAATCTAAATATTATATAGGCAACCCAATGTTAAAAGCAAAACTGCTCTGAATATAATCTGTCAGAAGAAATATACAATGCCTTTTTCTACTCTGTTTTGTAGTATATACAGCAACTCAACATGCTCTCTCATGTAAAATACGGAAATTCTAATTTTAGATGAATCAAAAAAAATCTAAATAATATCTAGGCTCTCCAGAGTTAAAAGAAAATGGCTCTGAATATAGTCTGTTAGAAAAAATATACAATCCCTTATTTTACTCTGTTTTGGAGTATATAAACCAACTCAGGATGCTCTCTCATGTAAAATACCGAAATTCTAATTTTACACTAATCGAAAATAATCTAAATATTATCTACGCACCCCGATGTTAAAAACAAAATTGCTCTAAATAAAATTTGTCAGAAAAAATATACAATGCCCTATTCTAATCTGTTTTAAAGTATATACACCGACTCCATATGCTCTCTCATGTAAAATACAGAAATTCTATATTTAAGCGAATCGAAAAAAATCTAAATATTATATAGGCACCCCAATTTTTAAATCGAAATTGCTCTCAATATAATCTGTCAAATAAAATATACAATGCCCATTTCTTCTCGGTTTTGTAGTACATACACAAACTCAATATGCTCCCTCATATAAAATACAGAAATTCTAATTTTTCGCTAATCGAAAAAAATCTAAAAAATATCTAGGCTCCCCAAAGTTAAAAGAAAACTGCTCTAAATATAGTCTGTAAGAAAAAATAAACAATGCCGTATTCTACTCTGTTTCGGAGTATATACAGCATCTCATGTTGCACTCTCATATAAAATACAGAAATTCAAATTTTACTGGAATCGAAGAAATCTAACTGTTATCTAGGCACCTGAGTGTTAAATAAAAATTACTCTGAATATACTCTTTCAGAAAAAATATACAATGCCCTATTCTACTCTGTTTTGGAGTATATACACCAACTGCATATGCGCTCTCATGTAAAATACAGAAATTCTATATTTAAGCGAATCAAAAAAAATCTAAATATTATCTAGGCACCCTAATGTTAAAAGCAAAACTTTTCTGAATGTAATCTGTCAGAAAAAATATACAGTACTCTTTTCTACTCTGTTGTGTAGTATATACACCAACTCAATATGCTCTCTTATTTAAATACCGAAATTCTAATTTTACGCGAGTCAATAAAAATCCAAATAATATCTAGACGCCCAAAGTTAAAAGAAAATGGCTCTGAATATAGTCTGTTAGATAAAATTTACAATGCCTTATTCTACTCTTTCTTGGAGTATATACACCAACTCAGTATGCTCTCTCATGTAAATTACAGAAATTCTAATTTTATATGTATCAAAAGAAATCTAAATATTACCTAGGCACCCCAATGTTAAAAATAAAATTTCTCTGAATATAATCTGTCACAATAATTATACAATGCCCTATTCTACTCGGTTTTGCAGTATATACACCAACTCAGTATGCTCTCTCATGTAAAATACAGAAATTCTATATTTAAGCAAATCGAAAAGAATCTAAATATTATTGAGGCATTCCAATCTTGAAAACAAAATTGCTCTGAATATAATCTGTCAGAGAAAATATACAATGCCCTATTCTACTCTGTTTTGGAGTATATACACCAACACAATATGCTCTCTCATGTAAAATACCGAAATTCTAATTTTAGGCGAATCAAAAAAAATCTAAATAATATCTAGGCACCCCAAAGTTAAAAGAAAATGGCTCTGAATATATTCTGTTAGAGAAAATATACAATGCCTTATTCTACTCTGTTCTGGAGTATATACACCAACTCAATATGCTCTCTCATGTAAAATACCGAAATTCTAATTTTACGTGAATAAAAAAAAAATCTAAATATTATCTAGGCACCCCCATGTAAAAGCAAAATTGCTCTGAATATAATCTGTCAGAAAAAATATACAATGCCCTTTTCTACTACGTTTTGGAGTATATACACCAACTCCATATGCTCTCTCATGTAAAATACAGAAATTCAATATTTAAGCAAATCGAAAAAAATCTAAATATTATCTATGAACCCCAATGTTAAAAACAAAATTTCTCTGAATATTATCCATCTGAAACAATATACAATGCCCTATTCTACTCTGTTTTGGAATATATACACCAACTCCATATGCTCTCTCATGTAAAATAGAGAAATTCTATATTTAAGCAGATCGAAAAAATTCTAAATATTATCTAGGTACCCCAATATTAAAAAAAAATTGCTCTGAATATATTCTGTCAGAAAATATATACAATGTCCTATTCTACTCTGTTTTGGAGTATATACACCAAGTCAATATGCACTCTCATGTAAAATAGAGAAGATATATATTTATGCAAATTGAAAATAATCTAAATATAATCTAGGCACTCCAAAGTTAAAAGCAACATTGCTCTGAATATAGTCTGTCGAAAAAAATATACAATGCCTTTTCCTACTCTGCTTTGGAGTATATACACCAAATCAATATGCTCTCTCATGTAAAATACCAAAATTCTAATTTTACGCGAATCGAAAAAAATCTAAACAATATCTAGGCGCCCCAACGTTAAACGAATATGGGTATGAATATAGTCTGTTAGAAAAAATATACAATGCCCTATTCTACTCTGTTTTTGAGTATATACACCAACTCAACCTGCTCTATAATGTTAAATACAGAAATTCTATATTTAAGCAAATCAAAAATATCTAAATATTATCTAGGCACCCCAATGTTAAAAACAAAATTGCTCTGAATATAATTTGTAAGAAAAAATATACAATGCCCTTCTCTACTCTGTTTTGGAGTATATACACCTACTTCATATGCTCTCTCATGTAAAATACAGAAATTCTATATTTAAGTGAATCGAAAAAAATATAAGTATTATCTAGGCACCCCAATGTTAAAAAAAAAACTGCTCTGAATATAATCTGTCAGAAAAAACTTTACAATGCCTTATTGTACTCTCTTTTGGAGTATATACACCAACTCCATTTGCTCTCTCATGTAAAATACAGAAATTCTATATTTAAGAGAATCGAAAGAATCTAAATATTATCTAGGCACCCCAATGTTAAAAACAAAATTGCTGTGAGTATAATCTGTCAGAAAAATATATGCAATGCACTATTATACTCTGTTTTGGAGTATATACACCAACTCCATGTGCTCTCTCATATAAAATAGAAAAATTCTATATTTAAGCGAATCGAGAAAAATCTAAATATTATCTAGGCACCCCAATGTTAAAACAAAATTGCTCTGAAAATAATCTGTCATTAAAAATATACAATGCCCTATTCTACTCTGTTTTGGAGTATATACACCAACTCCATATGCTCTCCCATGTAAAATACAGAAATTCTATTTTTAAGTGAATCAAAAAATATCTAAATAATATCTAGGCGCCCCAAAGTTAAAAGAAAATGGCTCTGAATATAGTATGTTAGAAAAAATATACAATGCCTCATTCTACTGTATTTTGGAGTATATACACCAACTCACTCTGCTCTCTCGTGTAAAATACAGAAACTATAATTTTACCCGAATCGATAAAATCTAAATATTATCAAGGCACCCCAATGTTAAAAACAAAATTGCTCTGAATATAAACTCTCAGAAAAAATATACAATGCCTTATTCTACTCTTTTTTTGAGTATATACACCAACTCTACATGCTCTCTCATGAAAAATACAGAAAGTTTATACTTAAGCAAATCAAAGAAAATCTAAAAAATATCTGGGCGCCCCAAAGTTAAAAGCAAATGGCTCTGAATATAGTATGTTAGAAAAAATATACAATGCCTTATTCTACTATGTTTTGGAGTATATACACCAACTCAGTATGCTCTTTCGTGTAAAATAGAGAAATTCTAATTTTACCCAAATCGAAAAAATCTAAATATTATCTAGGCACCCCAATGTCTAAAGCAAAATTGCTCTGAATATAATCTGTCAGAATAAATATACAATTTTTTATTCTACTCTGTTTTGGAGTATATACACCAACTCAGTATGCTCTCTCTTGTAAAATTCCGAAATTCTAATTTTACCCGAATCGACAAAGTCTAAATGTAATCTAAGCAGCCCAATGTTAAAAACAAAATTTCTCTCAATATAAATCTGTCATAAAAAATATACAATGCCCTATTCTACTCTGTTTTGAAGTATATACACCAACTCCATATGCTCTATCATATAAAATACAGAAATTCTATATTTAAGTGAATCGAAAAAAATCTAACTATTATCTAGGCACCCAAATGTTAAAAGCAGAATTGCTCTGAATATAATCTGTCAGAAAAAATATACAATGCCTTATTCTACCCTTTTTTGGAGTATATACCCCAACTCAGTGTGCTCTCTCATGTAAAATACCGAAATTCTAAATTTACGTGAATCGAAAAAAATCTAAATATTATCTAGGCACCCGAATGTTAAAAGCAAAATTGCTCTGAATATAATCTGTTCAGATAAAATATACAATGCCCTTTTCTACTCTGTTTTGGATTATATACACCAACTCAATATGCTCTCTCTTGTAAAAAACCGAAATTCTATTTTTACCCGAATCAAAAGAAATCTAAATAATATCTAGGCGCCCCAAAGTTAAAAGAAACTGGCTCTGAATATAGTCTGTTAGAGAAAATATACAATGCCTTATTATACTCTGTTTTGGAGTATATAAACCAACTCCATATGCTTTCTCACGTAAAAAACTGAAATTATAATTTTACGCGAATTGAAAAAAATTTAAATAATATCTAGGCGCCCCAAAGTTAAAAGAAACTGACTCTGAACGTATTCTGTTAGAGAATATAAACAATGCCTTATTCTACTCTGTTTTGCAGTATATATACCAACTCAGAATGCTCTCTCATGTAAAATACCAAAATTCTAATTTTACCAGGAACGACAAAATCTAAATCTTATCGAGGCACCCCAATATTAAAAACAAAATTGCTCTGAATATAATCTGTCAGAAAAAATATACAATGCCTTATTCTACTTTGTTTTTGAGTATATACACCAACTCCAAATGCTCTCTGATGTAAAATACAGAAATTCTATATTTAAGTGAATCGAAAAAAATCCAAATATTATCTAGGCACCCCAATGTTAAAAGCAAAATTGCTCTGAATATAATCTATCAGAAAGAATATACAATGCCTTATTCTTTTCTGTTTTGAAGTATATACACCAACTCAGTATGCTCTCTCATGTAAAATACCAAAATTCTAATTTTACCAGTATCGACAAAATCTAAATATTATCTGGCACCCCAATGTTAAAAACAAAATTTCTCTGGATATAATCACTCAGAAAAAATATACAATGCCCTATTCTACTCTGTTTTGGAGTATATACACCAACTCCATATGCTCTGTCATGTAAAATAGCAAAATTCTAATTTTACACGAATCTAAAAAAATCTAAACAATATCCAGGCGGCCCAAAGTTAAAAGAAAATGGCTCTGAATATATTCTGTTAGGAAAAATATACAATACCATATTCTACTCTGCTTTGGAGTATATACACCAACTCAGTATGCTCTCTCATGTAAAATACCGAAATTCTAATTTTACGTGAATCGAAGAAAATATAAATATTATTTAGGCACCCGAATGGTAAAAGAAAAATTGCTCTGAATATAAACTGTGAGAAAAAATATACAATGCCCTTTTCTACTCCGTTTTAGGGTATATACACCAACTCAATATGCTCTCTGATGTGAAATACCGAAATTCTAATTTTACGTGAATCGAAAAAAATCTAAATATTATCTAGACAACCCAAAGTCAAAAAAAAATGGCTCTGAATATAGTCTGTTAGAAAAAATATACAATGACTTGTTCTACTCTGTTTTGGAGTATATACACTTACTCAGTATGCTCTATCATGTAAAATACAGAAATTCTAATTTTACCCGAATTGAAAAAATCTAAATATAATCTAGGCACCCCAATGTTAAAAAAAAAATTGCTCTGAATATAATCTGTCATAAAAAATATTCAATTCCCTTTTCTACTCTGTTTTGGAGTATATACAACAACTCCATATTCTCTCTCATGTAAAATACAGAAATTCTATATTTAAGCGAATCAAAAAATATCTTAAAATAATCTAGGCCCACCAATGTTAAAAGCAAAATTGCTCTGAATATAATCTGTCAGAATAAATATACAGTTTTTTATTCTACTCTGTTTTGGAGTATATACACCAACTCAGTATGCTCTCTCATGTAAAATACAGAAATTCTATATTTAAGCAAATCAAAAAAAATCTACATATAAACTAGGCACCCCAATGTTAAAAACAAAATTGCTCTGAATATAATCTGTCAGAAAAAATATACAATGCCTTATTCTACTCTGTTTTGGAGTATTTACAACAACTCAGTATGCTCTCTCATGTAAAATACAGAAGTTCTAATTTTACCCGAATCGTAAAAATCTAAATATAATATAGGCACCACAAAGTTAAAACTAAATTGCTCTAGATATAATCTGTCAGAAAAAATATTCAATGCCCTTTTCTACTCTGTTTTGGAGTATATACACCAACTCCATATTCTCTCTCATATAAAATACAGAAATTCTATATTTAAGCAAATTGAAAAATATCTAAAGATAATCTAGGCACCCCAATATTAAAAGCAAAATTGCTCTGAATATAATCTTTCAGAAAAAATATACAATGCCTTATTTTATTCTGTTTTGGTGTATATACACGAACTCAGTATGCTCTCTCATGTAAAATACCGAAATTCTAATTTTACCCGAATCAACAAAAACTAAATTTTATCTAGGCACACCAATATTAAAAACAAAATTGCTCTGAATATAATCTGTCAGAAAAAATATACAATGCCCTATTCTACTCTGTTTTGGAGTGTATACACCAACTCCATATGATCTCTTATATAAAATACAGAAATTCTATATTTAAGTGAATCGAAAAAAATCTACATATAATCTAGACACCCCAATGTTAAAAACAAAATTGCTCTGAATATAATCTGTCAGAAAAAATATTGAATGCCTTATTCTACTCTGTTTTGGAGTATATACACCCACTCAGTATGCTCTGTCATGTAAAATACAGAAATTCTATATTTAAGCGAATCGAAAAATATCTAAATATTATCCAGGCACCCGAATGTTAAAAGCAGAATTTCTCTGAATATAATCTGTCAGAAGAAATATACAATGCCCTTTTCTACTCTGTATTGGAGTATATACACCAACTCAATAAGCTCTCTCATGTAAAATGCAAAAATTTTAATTTTACGGGAATCGAAAAAAATCTAAATAATATCTAGGCGCCCCAAAGTTAAAAGAAAATCGCTCGGAATATAGTCTGTTAGAAACAATATACAATAATTTATTCTACTCCGTTTTGGAGTATATAAACCAACTCAGTATGCTCCCTCATGTAAAATACCGAAATTCTAATTTTACACGAATCGAAGAAAATCTAAATAATAGGTAGGCACCCCAACGTTAAAAGAAAATGGCTCGGAATATGGTGTGTTAGACAAAATATACAATGCCTTATTCTACTCTGTTTTGGAGTATATACACCTACTAAATATGCTCTCTCATGTAAAATAACGAAATTATAATTTTAGGCAAATGGAAAAAAATCTAAATAATATCTAGGAGCCCCAAATTTAAGAGAAAATGACACTGAATATAGTCTGTTAGAATAAATATACAATGCCTTATTCTCCTCTGTTTTGGAGTATATACACCAACTCAGTACGCTCTCTCATGTAAAATACCGAAATTCAAATTTTACCCGAATCGACAAAATCTAAATATTATCTAGGCAGCCCAATGTTAAAAACAAAATTGCTCTGAATATAATCTCTCAGAAAAAATATACAATGCCCTATTCTACTCTGTTTTGAAGTATATACACCAACTCAATATGCTCTCTCATGTAAAATACAGAAATTATATATTTAAGCGAATCGAAAAAAATCTAAATATTATCTAGGCACCCCAATGTAAAAAACAAAATTGCTCTAAATATAATCTATCAGAAAAAATATACAATGCCTTATTCTCCTCTGTTTTTAAGTATATACACCAACTCAATAGGCTCTCTCATGTAAAATGCAGAAATTCTGATTTTAAGTGAATCCAAATAAATCTAAATAATATCTAGTCGCCCCAAAGTTAAAACCAAATGGCTCGGAATATAGTATGTTAGAAAAAATATACAATGCCTTATTCTACTCTGTTTTAGAGTATATAAACCAACTCAGTATGCTCTCTCATGTAAAATACAGAAACTCTAAATTTACGTGAACCGAAATAAATCTAAATAATATCTAGGCGCCGCAAAGTTAAAAGAAAATGGCTCTGAATATAGTCTGTTAGAGAAAATATACGATGCCTTATTCTACTTTGTTTTGGAGTACATACACCAACTCAGTATGCTCTCTCATGTAAAATACCAAAATTCTAATTTTATCCGTATCGACAAATCCTACATATTATTTAGGCACCCCAATGTTAAAAGCTAAATTGCTCTGATTATAATCTCTCAGAAAAAATATACAATGCCTTATTCAACTCTGTTGTGAAGTATATACACCAACTCAGTATGCTCCCTCATGTAAAATACCGAAATTCTAATTTTACACGAATCGAAGAAAATCTAAATAATACGTAGGCACCCCAATGTTAAAAGAAAATGGCTCGGAATATGGTGTGTTAGACAAAATATACAATGCCTTATTCTACTCGGTTTTGGAGTATATACACCAACTCAGTATGCTCTCTCATGTAAAATACAGAAATTCTAATTTTACGTGAATCGAAAAAAATCTAAATATTAACTAGGCACCCCAATGTTAAAAACAAAATTGCTCTATATATAATCTGTCACAAGAATTATACAATGCCCTATTCTACTCAGTTTTGAAGTATATACATGAATTCAGTATGCTCCGTCATGTAAAATACAGAAATTCTATATTTAAGCAAATCGAACAAAATCTAAATATTATCTTGGCACCCCCATGTTAAAAACAAAATTTCTCTTTATATAATCTGTCAGAAAAAATATACAATGCCCTTTTCTACTCGGTTTTGTATATATACACCAACTCAATATGCTTTCTCATGTAAAATACCGAAATTCAAATTTTACGTGAATCGAAAAAAATCTAAATATAATCTAGGCACCCCAATGGTAAAAACAAAACTGCTCTGAATATAATCTGTCAGGAAAATTATACAATGCCCTATTCTACTCTATTTTGGAGTATATACACCAACTCAGTATGCTCTCTCATATAAAATAAAAAAATTCTATATTTAAGCGAATCGAAAAAAATCTAAATATTATCTAGGCACCCCAATGTTAAAAAAAAAATTTCTCTGAATATAATCTGTCACAAAAAATATACAACGCCGTATTCTACTCTGTTTTGGTGTATGTACAACAACTCTGTGTGCTCTCTCATGTAAAATACCGAAATTCTTATTTTAAGTGAATTGATAAGTTTCTAAATATTATCTAGGCACCGCAATGTTAAAATCAAAATTGCTCTGAATAAAATCTGTCATAAAAATTGTACAATGCCCTTTTCTACTCTGCTTTGTAGTATATACACCAACTCCATATGCTCTCTCATGTAAAATACAAAAATTCTAATTTTCCACGAATCGAGAAAAATCTAAATATTATCTAGGCAACTCAATGTTAAAAACAAAACTACTCTGAATATAATCTAGCAGAAAAGATATACAATGGCCTTTTCTACTCTCTTTTGTACTATATACACCAACTAAATATGCTCTCTCATGTAAAATACAGAAATTCAAGTTTTACCAGAATCGAAAAACCAAAATTTATCTAGGCACCCCAATGTTAAAAACAAAATTGCTCTGAATATAATCTGTCAGAATTAATATACAATGCTCTATTCTACTCTGTTTTGGAGTGTATACAACAACTCAGTATGCTCTCTCATGAAAATACCAAAATTCTAATTTTACGTGAATCGATAAAAATCTAAATATTATCTAGGCACCCCAATGTTAAAAGCAAAATTGGTCTGAATACAATCTGTCCGAGAAAATATACAATGCCCTTTTCTACTCTGTTTTGGACTATATACAACAACTCAATATGCTCTCTCATGTAAAATACCGAAATTCTAATTTATGTGAATCGAAAAAAATCTAAATAATATCTAGGCGCCACAAAGTTAAAAGAAGATGGCTCTAAATATAGTGTGTCAGAGAAAATATACAATGACTTATTCTACTCTGTTTTGGAGTATATACACCAACTCCATATGCTCTCTCATGTAAAATATCGAAATTCTAATTTTACCCGAATCGAAGAAATCTAAATATTATCTTGACACGCCAATGTTAAAAACAAAATTTCTCTGAATATAATCTGTCAGAAAAATATACAATGCCTTATTCTACTCTGTTTTGCAGTATATACACCAACTCAGTATGCTCTCTCACGTAAAATACCGAAATTCTAATTTTACCTGAATCTAAAAAAAATCTAAATAATATCTTGGTGCAACAAAGTTAAAAGAAAATGGCTCTGAATATAGTCTGTTAGAAAAAAATACAATGCCTTATTCTACTCTGTTTTGTAGTATATACACCAACTGAGTATGCATGTAAAATACCGTAATTCTACTTTTATGGGAATCAAAAAAATCTAAATATTACCTAGGCACGCGAATGTTAAAAGCAAACTTTCTCTGAACATAATCTGTCAGAAAAAATATACGATGCCATTTTCTTCTTTGTTTTGGAGTATCTACACCAACTCAATATGCACTCTCATTTAAAATACCGAAATTCTAATATTACGTGAATCGAAAAAAATCTAAATAATATCGAGGCGCCCCAAAGTTAAAAGAAAATGGCTCTGAATATATTCTGTTAGAGAAAATATACAATGCCCTATTCTACTCTGTTTTGGAGTATATACACCAACTCAGTATGCTCTCTCATGTAAAATACCGAAATACTAATTTTACGTGAATCAAAAAAAATCTAAATATTTTCCAGGCACCACAATGTTAAAAGCAAAATTCCTCTGAATATAATCTGTCAGATAAAATATACAATGCCCTTTTCTACTCTGTTTTTGAGTATATAAACCAACTCAATATGCTCTCTCATGTAAAGTAACATAATACTATTCTTACGGGAATCGAAAATTCTAAATAATATCCAGGTGCCTCAAAGTTAAAAGAAAATGGCTCTGAATACAGTCTGTTAGAAAAAATATACAATGCCTTATTCTACCCTGTTTTGAAGTATATACACCAACTCAGTACGCTCTCTCATGTAAAATACCGAATTTCTAATTTTACGTTAATCGAAAAAAATATAAATATTTTCTAGGCACTCCAATGTTAAAAGCACAATTGCTCTGAATACAATCTGTCAGAGAAAATATACAATGCCCTTTTCTACTCTGTTTTAAAGTATATACACAAACTCAATACGCTCTCTCAAGTAAATTACCGAAATTCTAATGTTACGCGAATCGAAAGAAATCTAAATAATATCTAGGCGCCCCAAAGTTAAAAGAAAATGTCTCTGAAAACATTCCGTTATAAAAAATATACAATTTTTTTTTCTACTCTGTTTTGGAGAATATACACCAACTCAATATGCTCTCTGTTGTAAAATACCGAAATTCTAACTTTACGTGAATCGAAAAAAATCTAAATATTATCTACGCACCCGAATTTTAAAAGTACAATTGCTCTGAATATGATCTGTCATAAAAAATATACAATGCCCTTTTCTACTCTGTTTTGGACTATATACAACAACTCAATATGCTCTCTCAGGTAAAATACCGAAATTGTAATTTTACGCAAATCGAAAAAAGTCTAAATAATATCTAGGCGCCCCAAGTTAAAAGAAAATGGCTCTGAATATAGTCTGTTAAAGAAAATATACAATGCCATATTCTACTATGTTTTGGAGTATATACACCAACTCAGTATGCTCTCTCATGTAAAACAAAAAATTCTAATTTTACCCGAATCGAAAAAATATAAATATTATCTAGGTACCCCAATGTTAAAAATAAAATTGCTCTGAATATAATCTGTCAGAAAAAATATACAATGCCCTATTCTACTCTGTTTTGGAGTATATACATCAACTCCATATATTCTCTCAAGTAAAATACAGGAATTCTATATTTAAGAGAATCGAAAAAAATCTAAATATTATCTAGGCACCTCAATGTTAAAAACAAAATTGCCCTGAATATAATCTGTCAGAAAAAATATACAATGCCCTATTCTACTCTTTTTTGGAGTATATACACCAACTCAATATGCTCTCAAATGTAAAATACAGAAATTCTAATTTTACCCGAATCAAAAAAATCTAAATATTCTGTAGGCACCCAAATGTTAAAAACAAAACTGCTCTGAATATAATCTGTCAGATAAAATATACAATGCCCTATTCTACTCTTTTATGGAGTATATATCCCAACTCCATATGCTCTCTCATATAAAGTACAGAAATTCTAATTTTACTCGAATCGAAAAATCTAAATATTATCTAGGCACTCCTATGTTAAAAACAAAATTGCTCTGAATATAATCAGTCAGAAGTAATATGTAATGCCTTATTCTACTCTGTTTTGGAGTATATACACCAACTCCATATGCTCTCTCATGTAAAATACAAAAATTCTGTATTTAGCGAATGGAAAAATATCTAAAATTTATCTAGGCACCCCGATGTTAAAAGCAAAATTTTTCTGAATATAATCTGTCAGAAAAAATATGCAATGCCTTTTTGGACTCTGTTTTGTATTATATACACCAAGTTATTATGCTCTCTCATGTAAAATACCAAAATTATGATTTTACGTGAATCAAAAAAAATCTAAATAATATCTAGGCCCCCCAAAGTTAAAAGAAAATTGCTCTGAATATAGTGTGTTAGAGAAAATATACAATGCCTTTTTCTACTCTGTTTTGGAGTATATACAGCAACTCAGTATGCTCTCTCATGTAAAATACAGAAATTCTAATTTTACGTGAATCGAGAAAAATCTAAATATTATCTAGGCACCCGAATGTTAAAAGCAAAATTGCTCTGAATATAATCTGTCAGAAAAAATATACAATGCCCTTTTCTACTCTGTTTTAAATTATATAAACCAACTTAATATGCTCTCTCATGTAAAATACAGAAATGCTATATTTAAGCGAATCTAAAAAATCTAAATACAATCTAGGCACCAAAATGTTAAAAGAAAAATTGCTCTGAATATAATCTCTCAGAAAATATATACAATGACGTTTTCTAATCTGTTTTGGCGTATATACACCAACTCAATATGCACACTCATGTAAAATACCGAAATTCTAATTTTACGTGAATCGAAAAAAATCTAAATAATATATAGGCGCCACAAGTTTAAATAAAATGCCTCTGAATATAGTCTGTTAGAAAAAATATACAATGCCTTATTCTACTTTGTTTTGGAGTCTATACACCAACTCAGTATGCTCTCTCAAGTAAAATACCGAAATTCTAATTTTACGTGAATTGATAAAAATCTAAATAATATCTAGACACCCCAATGTTAAAAACAAAATTGTTCTGAATATAGTTTGTCAGAAAAAATAAACAATGCCCTATTCTACTCTGTTTTGGAGTATATGCACCAACTCCATATGCTCTCTCATGTAAAATACAAAAATTCTATATTTAAGCGAATCGAAAAAAATCTAAATATTATCTAGGCACCTTAATATTATAAGCAAACTTTCTCTGTATATAATCTGTCAGAGTAAATATACAATGCCCTTTTCAACTCTGTTTTGGAGTATATACAGCAACTCAATATGCTCTATCATGTAAAATATGGAAATTCTAATTTTACACGAATTGAAAAAAATCTAAATAATATCTAGGCGCCCCAAAGATAAAAGGAAATGGCTCTAAATATAGTCTGTTAGAAAAAATATACAATTCCTTATTCTACTTTGTTTTTTAGTATATACACCAACTCAGTTTGCTCTCTCATGTAAAATAGAGAAATTCTAATTCTACCAAAATAGAAAGAATCTAAATATTATCTAGGCACCCCAATGTTAAAAACAAAATTGCTCTGAATATAATCTGTCAGACAAAATATACAATGTCCTATTCTACTCTCTTTTGGAGTATATACACCAACTCCATATGCTCTCTTTTGTAAAATACAGAAATTCTGTATTTAAACGAATTGAAAAAAATCTTAATTTTATCTAGGCACCCGAATGTTAAAAGCAAAATTTCTCTGAATATAATCTGTCAGAAAATATGTACAATGGCCTTTTCTACTCTGTTTTGGAGTATATACACCAACTCAATATGATCTCTCATGTAATATACTGAAATTCTAACTTAAGGCGAATAGAAAAAAATCTAAATAATATCTAGGTGCCCCAAAGCTAAAAGAAAATGGGTGTGAATATAATCTGTCAGAAAAATATACAATGCCCTATTCTACTCTGTTTAGTAGTATAAACACCAACTTCATATGCTCTCTCATGTAAAATAGAGAAATTCTATATTTATGTGAATCAAAAAAATCTAAATATAATCTAGGGTCCCCAATGTTAATAGCAAAATTGCTCTCAATATAACCTGTCAGAAAAAATATACAATGCCTTATTCTACTCTCTTTTGGAGTATATACACCAACTAAGTGTGCTTTCTCATGTAAAATACCGAAATTATATTTTTACGTGAATCCAAAATATCTAAATATTATCTAGGCACCCCAATGATAAAACCAAAATTTCTCTGAAAATAATCTGTCAGAAAAAATATACAATGCCCTTTTCCACTCTTTTTTGGGGTATATACACCCACTCAGTATGCTCTCTCATGTAAAATACCAAAATTCTAATTTTACGAGAATGGAAAAAAATCTAAATAATATCTAGGCGTCCCAATGTTAAAAGAAAATGGCTCTAAATGTAGTCTGTTAGAAAAAATAGACAATTCCTTATTCTACTTTGTTTTGGAGTATATACACCAAGTCAGTATGCTCTCTCATGTAAAACACCGAAATTCTAATTTTACCCGAATCGAAAAAAGCTAAATATTATCAAGCCACCCCAATGTTAAAAACAAAATTGCTCTGAATATAATCTGTCTGAAAAAATATACAATGCCCTATTCTTCTCTGTTTTGGAGTATATACACCCACTCCATATGCTCTCTCATGTAAAATACCAAAATTCTATATTTAAGTGAATTAAAAAATATATAAATATAATCTAGGCACCACTATGTTAAAAGCAAAATTGCTCTGAATATAATCTCTCAGAAAAAATATACAATGCCCTTTTCTACTCTCTTTTGGCGTATATACACCAACTCAATATGCACTCTCATGTAAAACACCGAAATTCTAATTTTACATGAATCAAAAAAGATCTAAATAATATATAGGTGCCACAAAGTTAAATGAAAATGGCTCTGAATATAGTCTGTTAAAAAAAATATACAATGCCCTATTCTACTCTGTTTTAAAGTATATACACCAACTCAGTATGCTCTCTTATGTAAAATACCAAAATTCTAATTTTACGTGAATCCAAAATATCTAAATATTATCTAGGAACTCCAATGTTAAAAGCAAAATTGCTCTGAATATAATCTACATGAAAAAATATACAATGCCCTTTTCTATTCTGTTTTGGAGTATCTACAGCAACTCAATATGCTCTCTCATGTAAATTACAGAAATTCTAATTTTACGCAAATCGAAAAAAATCTAAATAATATCTAGGCACCCAAGAGTTAAAAGAAAATGGCTCTGAATATAGTCTTTTAGAAAAAATATACCATGGCTTATTCTACTCTGTATTGGAGTATATGCACCACCTCCATATGCTCTCTCATTTAAAATAGAAAAATTCTATATTTAAGCGCATCGAAAAAAATCTAAATATTATCTAGGCACCCCAATGTCAAAGGCAAAATTCCTCTGAATATAATCTGTCAGAAAAAATATACAATGCCTTATTCTACTCTGTTTTGGAGTATATACACCAACTGTGTATGCTCTCTCATGTAAAATACCGAAATTCTAATTTTACGGGAATAAAAAAAAATCTAAATATTACCTAGGCACCCGAATGTTAAAAGCAAAATTTCTCTAAATATAATCTGTCAGAAAAAAATATACGATGCCCTTTTCTTCTTTGTTTTGGAGTATATAAACCAACTCAATATGGACTGTCATTTAAAATACCGAAATTGTAATTTTACGTGAATCGAAAAAAATCTAAATAGTATCTAGCCGCCCCAATGTTAAAAGAAATATTGCTCTCAAGAAAATCTGACAGAAAATGTATACAATGCCCTTTCCTACTCTGTTTAAAAGTATATACAGCAACTCAATATGCTCTCACATGTAAAATTCTAAATTTCGAATTTTACGTGAATCAAACAAAATCTAAATAATATCTAGGCGCCTCAAAGTTAAAAGAAAATGGCTCTGAATATAGTGCGTTTGAAAAAATATACAATTCATTATTCTACTCTGTTTTAAAGTATATACACCAACTCAGTATGCTTTCTCATGTAAAATAACAAAATTCTAATTTTAACAAAATCGAAATAATCTAAATATTATCTAGGCACCCCAATGTTAAGAGCAAAATTTCTCTGAATATAATCTTTTAGAAAAAATATACAATGCCCATTACTACTCTGTTTTGCAGTATATACACCAACTCAATATGCTCTCTCATGTAAAATAAAAGTAATTCTAAATTTACGCGAATCGAAAAAAATCTAAATATTATCTAGGCACCCCAATGTTATAAACAAAATTGCTCTGAATATAATCTGTCAAAAAATTTACAATGCCTTATTCTACTCTGTTTTGGAGTATATAAACCAACTCAGTATTCCCTCTCATGTAAAATACAGAAATTCTAATTTTGCGTGAATAGAAATATATCTAAATATTATCTAGGCACCCCAATGTTAAAAACAAAATTGCTCTGAATATAATTTGTCAGAAAAAATATACAATGCTTTATTCTACTCTGTTTTGGAGTATATAAATTAACTCTATATGCTCTCTCATGTAAAATACAGAAATTCTATATTTAAGCGAATCGAAAAAATTCTAAATATTATCTAGGCACCCCAATGTTAAAAGCAAAATTGCTCTGAATATAATCTGTCAGAAAAAATTTACAATGCCTTATTCTACTCTGTTTTGGAGTATATAAACGAACTCAGTATGCTCTCTCATGTAAAATACCGAAATTCTAATTTTGTGTGAATCGAAATATATCTAAATATTATATAGGCACCCCAATGTTAAAAACAAAATTGCTCTGAATATAATTTGTCAGAAGAAATATACAATGCTTTATTCTACTCTGTTTTGGAGTATATAAATTAACTCTATATGCTCTCTCATGTAAAATACAGAAATTCTATATTTACCCGAATCGAAAAAATCTAAATATTATCTTGACACCCCAATGTTAAAAACAAAAGTGCACTGAATATAATCTCTCAGAAAAAATATACAATGCCTTATTCTACTCTGTTTTGGAGTACATACACCAACTCCATATGTTCTCTTGTTTAAAATACAGAAATTCTATATTTAAGCGAATCGAAAAAAATCTAAATATTATCTAGGCACACGAATGTTAAAAGCAAAATTGCTCTAAATATAATCTGTCAGAAAAAATATACAATGGCTTATTCTACTCTGTTTTGGAGTATATACACCAACTCAGTATGCTCTCTCATGTAAAATACCAAAATTCTCTATTTAAGCAAATTGAAAGAAATGTAATCTAGGCACCACTATGTTAAAAGCAAAATTGCTCTGAATAAAATCTCTCAGACAAAATATACAATGCCCGTTTCTACTCTCTTTTGGGGTATATACACCAACTCAATATGCACTCTCATGTAAAATACCGAAATTCTAATTTTACGTGAATCGAAAAAAATCTAAATAATATATAGGCGCCACAAAGTTAAATGAAAATGGCTCTGAATATAGTCTGTTAAAAAATATATACAATGCCCTATTCTACTCGGTTTTGGAGTATATACACCAACTCAGTATGCTCTCTGATGTAAAATACCGAAATTCTAATTTTACGTAAATACAAAAAGTCTAAATTTTATCTAGGCACTCCAATGTTAAAAGGAAAATTTCTCTGAATATAATCTGTCTGAAAAAATATACAATGCCCTTTTCTACTCTGTTTTGGAGTATCTACACCAACTCAATATGCTCTCTCATGTAAAATACCGAAATTTAAATTTTACGCAAATCAAAAAAAATCTAAATAATATCTAGGCTCCCCAAAGTTAAAAGAAAATGGCTCTGAATATAGTCTGTCAGGAAAAATATACAATGCCTTATTCTACTGTGTATTGCAGTATATGCACCAACTCCATATGCTCTCTCATTTAAAATACAGAAATTCTATATTTAAGCGAATCGAAAGAAATCTAAATATTATCTTGGCACCCCAATGTTAAAAGAAAAATTGCTCTGAATATAATCTGTCAGAAAAAATATACAATGCCTTATTCTACTCTGTTTTGGAGTATATAAACCAACTGTGTATGCTCTCTCATGTAAAATACCGAAATTCTAATTTTACGGGAATCAAAAAAAATCTAAATATTACCTAGACACCAGAATGTAAAAAGCAAGATTTCTCTGAATATAATCTGTCAGAAAAAATATACGATGCCCTTTTCTTCTTTGTTTCGGAGTATATACACCAACTCAATATGCACTCTCATTTAAAATACTGAAATTGTAATTTTACGTGAATCGAAAAAAATCTAAATATTATCTAGGCACCCCAAAGTTAAATGAAAATGGCTCTGAATATATTCTGTTAGAGAAAATATACAATGCCCTATTCTACTCTGTTTTGGAGTGTATACACCAACTCAGTATGCTCTCTCATGTAAAATACGGAAATACTAATTTTACGTGAATCAAAAAAAAAATCAAAATATTTTCCAAGCACGACAATGTTAAAAGCAAAATTCCTCTGAATATAATCTGTCAGAAAAAATATACAATGCCCTCTTCTACTCTGTTTGTGAGTATATACACCAACTCAATATGCTCTCTCATGTAAATAGCGTAATTCTAATTCTACGCGAATCGAAAATTCTAAATAATATGTAGGCTCCTCAAAGTTAAAAGACAATGGCTCTGAATATAGTCTGTTAGGAAAAATATACAATGCCTTATTCTAATCTTTTTTGGAGCATATGCACCAACTCAGTGAGCTCTCTCATGTAAAATACAGAAATTCTAATTTTACTTGGATAAAAAAATCTAAATATGATCTAAACACCCCAATGTTAAAAACAAAATTGCTCTGAATATAATCTATCAGACGAAATATACAATGCCCTATTCTACTCTGTTTTGGTGTATATACACCAACTTCATATTCCCTCAAATAAAAAATACATAAATTCAATATTTAAGCGAATCCAAGAAAATCTAAATATTATCTAGGCATCCCTATGTTAAAGCAAAATTGCTCTGAATATAATCTGTCAAAAAGAATATACAATGCCCTTTTCTATTCTTTTTTGGAGTATATTCACCAACTCAATATGCTCTCTCATGTAAAATACCAAAATTATAATTTTACGTGAATCGAAAAAAATCTGAATAATATCAAAAATGGGTCTGAATATAGTATGTTAGAAAAAATATACAATGCCTTATTCTACTCTGTTTTGGAGTATATACACCAGTTCAGTATGCTCTCTCATGTAAAATACAAAAATTCTATATTTAAGTGAATCAAAAGAAAAATAAATATTATCTAGGCACCCCATTGATGAAAGCAAAATTGCTCTGAATATAGTCTGTCAGAAAAAATATACAATGCCATTTTCTACTCTGTTTTGCAGTATATAAATCAACTCAATATGCTATCTCTTGTAAAATAAAGAAATTATAATTTTACCTGAATCGAAATAATCTAAATATTATCGAGGCACACCAATTTAAAAAACAAAATTGCGTTGAATATAATCTGTCAGAAAAAATAGAGAATGCCCTATTCTACTCTGTTTTGGAGTATATACACCAACTCCATATGCTCTGTCATGTAAAATACAGAAATTCTATATTTAAGCGAATCGAAAGAAATCTAAATATTATCTAGGTACCCCAATGTTAAAAGCAACATTGCTCTGAATATAATCTGTCAGAAAAAATATACAATGCCCTATTCTACTCTGTTTTGGAGTATTTACACCAATTCCATATGCTCTCTCATGTAAAATAAAAAATTCTGTATTTAAGCCAATGGAAAAAAATCTAAAATTTATCTAGGCACCCCAATGTTAAAAGCAAAATTGCTCTGAATATAATCTGTCAGAAAAAATATACAATGCCTTTTTCGACTCTGTTTTGTAGTATATACACCAAGTTATTTTGCTCTCTCGTGTAAAATAACGAAATTCTGATTTTATGCGAATCAAAAAAAATTTAAATAATATCTAGGCCCCCCAAAGTAAAAAGAAAATTGTTCTGAATATAGTGTGTTAGAGAAAATATACAATGCCTTTTTCTACTCTGTTTTGGAGTATATAAAGCAACTCAGTATGCTCTCTCATGTAAAATACAGAAATTCTAATTTTACATGAATCGAAAAAAATCTAAATATTATCTAGGCACCCGAATGTTTAAAGCAAAATTGCTCTGCATATAATATGTCAGAAAAAATATACAATGCCCTTTTCTACTCTGTTTTAAATTACATAAACCAACTTAATATGCTCTCTCATGTAAAATACAGAAATTCTATATTTAAGCGAATCGAAAAAATCTAAATATTATCTAGGCACCCAAATGTTAAAAACAAAATTGCTCTTAATATAATCTGTCATAAAAAACATACAATGCCCTATTCTACTTTGTTTTGGAGTATATACACCAACTCGATACGCTCTCTCATGTAAACTACAAAAATTCTATATTTAATCGAATCGAAAAAAATCTAAATATTATCTAGGCACCCCAATGTCTAAAGCAAAATTGCTCTGAATATAATCTCTTAGAAAACATATACAATGCCTTTTTCTACTCTGTTTTGGAGTATATACACCAACTCAGTATGCCCTTTCATGAAAAATACGAAAATTCTAATTATACGCGAATCAAAAAAAAATCTAAATAATATCTAGGCGACCCAAAGGCAAAATAAAATGGCTGTGAATATAGTCTGTTAGAAAAATATACAATGCCTTATTCTACTTTGTTTTGGAGTATATACATTAACTCCATATGCTCAATCATGTACAATACAGAAATTCTATATTTAAGCGAATCGAAAAAAATCTAAATATTATATAGGCATCCCAATGCTGAAAACAATATTGTTCTGGGTATAATCTGTCAGAGAAAATATACAATGCCCTATTCTACTTCGTTTTGTAGTATATACACCAACTCAATATGCTATTTCATGCAAAATACAAAAACTCTAATTTTACCCGAATCGAAAAAATCTAAATATTATCAAGGAAACACAATGTTAAAAACAAAACTGCTCGGAATATAATCTGTCAGAAAAAAATATACAATGACCTATTCTACTCTGCATTGGAGTATATACACCAACACATTATGCTCTCTCATATAAAATACAGAAATTATAATTTTACCCGACTCGAAAAAATATAAATATTGTCTAGGTACCCCAATGTTAAAAACAACATTGCTCAGAATATAATATGTCAGAAAAAAATATACAATGCCCTATTCTACTCTTTTATGTAGTATATACATCAACTCCATATGCTCTCTCATGTAAAATACAAAAATTCTATATTTAAGCGAATCGAAAAAATTCTAAATATTATCTAGGCACCCCAATGTTAAAAGCAAAATTGCTCTGAATATAGTCTGTCAGAAAAAATATACAATGCCTTTTTCTACTCTGTTTTTTAGTATATACACCAAGTTAATATGCTCTCTCATGTAAAATACCGAAATTCTGATTTTACGTGAATCAAAAAAAATCTAAATAATATCTAGGCGCCCCAAAGTTAAAAGAAAATGGCTCTGAATATAGTGTGTTAGAGAAAATATACAATGCCTTACTCTACTCTGTTTTGGAGTATATACACAAACTACATATGGTCTCTAATGTAAAATACAGAAATTCTATATTTATGCGAATCAAAAAAATCTAAATATTATCTAGAAATGCCAATATTAATATCAATATTGCTCTGAATATAATCTGTCAGAAAAAATATACAATGCCCTATTCTACTCTGTATTGGAGTATATACACCAACTCCATATGCTCTCTCATGTAAAATACAGAAATTCTATATTTAAGCGAATCGAAAAAAATCTAAATATTATCTAGGCACCCCAACAATAAAAGCAAAATTCCTCTGAATATAATCTTACAGAAAAAATATACAGTGCCCTTTTCTATTCTGTTTTGTAGTATATACACAAACTCAATAAGCTCTCTCATGTAAAATACAAAAATTCTAATTTTACCCTAATCGAATAATTCTAAATATAATCTAGGCACTTCAATGTTAAAAACAGAATTTCTCTGAATATAATCTGTTAGAAAAAATATACAATGCCCTATTCTACTCTGTTTTGGAGTATATACACCAACTCAGTATGCTCTCTCATGTAAAATACAGAAATTCTAATTTTACGTGTATCGAAAAAAATCTAAATATTATCTAGGCACGCCAATGTTAATAGCAAAATTGCTATGTATATAGTCTTACTCACATAATATAAAATGCCCTTGTCTACGGTGTTTTGGAGTATATACACCAACTCAATATGCTCTGTCATGAAAAATACCGAAATAGAAATTTTACGTGATTTGAAAAACATCTAAATAATATCTAGGCGCCCCAATGTTAAAAGAAAATTGCTCTGAGTATAGTCTGTTAGAAAAAATATACAATGCCTTATTCTACTCTGCTTTGGAGTATATACACCAACTCAGTATGCTCTCTCGTGTAAAATACAGAAATTCTAATTTTACCCGAATCGAAAAAAATCTGAATAATATTAAGGTGCCCCAATGGTAAAAGCAAAATTGCTCTGAATATAAACTGTCAGAAAAAATATACAACGCCCTTTTCTACCCTGTTTTGGAGTATATACAAAAACTCCATATGCACTCTCATTTAAAATAGAGAAATTCTATATTTAAGCAAATAAAAAAATATATAAATATTATCTAGGTACCACAATGTTAAAAACAAAACTGCTCTGAATATAGTCTGTCAGAAAATATACACAATGCCCTATTCTACTCTGTTTTGGAGTATATACACCAACTCCATATGCACTCTCATGTAAAATAGAGAAGTTATATATTTATGCAAATCCAAAAAAATCTAAATATAATCTAGGCACTCCAAAGTTAAAAGCACAATTGCTCTGAATATAATCTGTCAGAAAAAATATACAATGCCATTTTCTACTATTCTTTGGAGTATATACACCAAATCAATATGCTCTGTCATGTAAAATAGCGAAATTCTAATTTTATGCGAATCGAAACAAATCTAAATAATATCTAGCCACCCCAAAGTTAAAAGAAAATGGGTATGAATATAGTCTGTTAGAAAAAATATACAATGCCTTACTCTACTCTGTTTTGGAGTAAATACACCAACTCAGTATGCTCACTCATGTAAAATAAAGAAATTTAATTTTACAAGAATCGAAAAAATCTAAATATTATCTAGGCACCCCAATGTTAAAAATAAAATTGTTCTGAATAAAATTTGTCAGAAAAAATATACAATGCCCTATTCTACTCTCTTTTTGAGTATTTAGACCAACTCCATATGCTCTCTCATGTAAAATAATGAAATTTTATCTTTAAGCGAATCGAAAAAATCTAAATATTACCTAGGCACCCCAGTGTTAAAAACAAAATTGTTCTGAATATAATTTGGAAGAAAAAATGTAAAATGCCCCTTTCTACTGTGTTTTGGAGTATATACACCAACTCAATCAGCTCTCTATTGTAAAACACAGAAATTCTATATTTAAGCGAATCGAAAAATATCTAAATATTATCTAGGCACCCCAATGTTAAAAACAAAATTTCTCCAAATATACTTTGTCAGAAAAAATATACAATGCTCTATTCTACTCTGTTTTGGAGTGTATACACCAACTCCATATGCTCTCTCATTTAAAATACAGGAATTCTATATTTAAGGGTATCGAAAAAAATCTAAATATTATCTAGGCACCCCAATGTTAAAAGCAAGATTTCTGTTAATATAATCTGTCACAAAAAATATACAATGCCCTTTTCTACTCTGTTTTGGAGTATATACACCAACTCAATATGCTCTCTCATGTAAAATACCAAAATTCTAATTTTACGTGAATCAAAGAAAATCGAAATAATATCTCGGCGCCCCAAAGTTTAAAGAGAATGGCTCTGAATATAGTCTTTTAGAGAAAATATACAATGCTTTATTCTATTCTGTTTTGGAGTATATACACCAATTAAGTATGCTCCCTCATGTAAAATACTGAAATTCTAATTATTCCCAAATCGAAAAAAATCTAAATATTATCTAAGCACCCCAATGTTAAAAACAAAATTGCTCTGAATAAAATCTGTGAGAAAAAATATACAATGCACTATTCTACTCTATTTTGGACTATATACATTAACTCAATATGCTCTCTCATGTAAAATACAGAAATTCTATATTTAAGCGAATAGAAAAAATTCTAAATATTATCTAGGCACCCCAATGTTAAAAGCAAAATTGCTCTTAAAAGAATCTGTCAGAAAAAATATACAATGCCCTATTCTACTCTGTTTTGGAGTATATACAGCAACTCAGTATGCTATCTCATGTAAAATACCGAAATTCTAATTTACATGAATTGAAAAAAATCTAAATAATATCTAGGCGACCCAAAGTTAAAAGAAAATGGCTCTGAATGTACTGTGTTAGAAAAATATACAATGCCTTATTCTACTCTGTTTTGGAGTATATATATACACCAACTCAGTATGCTCTCTCATGTAAAATACAGAAATTATAATCTTACGTGAATCAAAAAATATCTAAAAATTATCTAGGCACCGCAATGTTGAAAACAAAATTGCTCAGAATATAATCTGTCAGACAAAATATACAATGCCCTATTCAACTCTGTTTTGGAGTATATACACCAACTCCATATGCTCTCTCATGTAAAATAGAGAAATTTTATATTTCAGCAAATCAAAAAATATCTCAATATTATCTAAGCACCCCAATGTAAAAAGCATAATTGCTCTGAATATAATCTGTCAGAAAAAATATACAATGCAATTTTCTACTCTGTTTTGTAATATATACACCTACTAAATATGCTCTCTCATGTAAAATACAGAAATATTTATTTTACCAGAATCGAAAAACCAAAATTTATCTAGGCACCCCAATTTTAAAACAAAATTGCTCTGACTCTAATCTGTCAGAAAAAATATACAGCCCTATTCTGCTCTGTTTTGGAGTATATACACCAACTCAGTATTCTCTCTCATGTGAAATACCGAAATTCTCATTTTACGTGAATTGAAATAATTCTCAATATTATCTAGGCACCCCAATGTTAAAAAAAATTGCTCTGAATATAATCTGTCAGAATAAATATACAATGTTCTATTCTACTCTGTTTTGGAGTATATACACCAACTCAGTATGCTCTCTCATGTAAAATACCGAAATTCTAATTTTACGTGAATCGAAAATAATCTAAATATTATCTAGGCACTTCAATGATAAAAGCAAAATTGCTCTGAATATAATGAATGAGAAAAAATATACAATGCCCTTTTCTACTCTGTTTTGGAGTATGTACACCAACTCAATACGCTGTCTCATGTAAATTACCGAAATTCTAATATTACGCGAATCGAAAAAAATCTAAGTAATATCTAGGCGACCCAAAGTTAAAAGAAAATGTCTCTAAAAATAGCCTGTTATAAAAAATATAAAATTCCTTATTCTACTCTGTTTTGGAGAATATACACACACTCAATCTGCTCTCTGATATAAAATACAGAAATTCTAATTTTACGTGAATCAAAAAAATCTAAATATTATCTAGGCACCGGAATGTTAAAAGTACAATTGCTCTGAATAAAATCTGTCAGAAAAAATATACAATGCCCTTTTCTACTCTGTTTTGGTGTATATACACCAACTCAATATGCTCTCTCATGTAAAATAAAGAAATTCTAATTTTACCCGAATCAAAAAAATCTAAATAATATCAATTCACTTCAAAGTTAAAAGAAAATGGCTCTGAATATAGTCTGTTAGAAGAAATATACAATGCCTTACTCTACTATGTTTTGGAGGGTATACACGAACTCAGTATGCTCTCTCGTGTAAAATTCAGAAATTCTAATTTTACCCGAATTGAAAAAATCTAAATATTATCTAGGCACCCCAGTGTTAAAAACAAAATTGCTCTGAACATAATGTGTCAGAAAAAATATACAATGCAGTTTCCTACTTTGTTTTGGAGTATATACACCAACTCCATATGCTCTCTCATGTAAAATACAGAAATTCTAATTTTACGTGTATCGTAAAATATCTAAATATTATCTGGGCACCTATTGTTAAAAGCAAAATTGCTCTGAATATAATCTTTCAGAAAAAATATACAATGCCATTTTCTACTATGTTTTCGAGTATGTACACTAACCCAATATGCTCTCTCATGTAAAATACCGAAATTCTAAATTTACACTAATCAAATGAAATATAAATATTATCGAGGCACCCCAATGGTAGTATCAAAATTGCTATGAATATAATCTGTCAGAAAATATATACAATGATTTTTCTACTCAGTTTTGGAGTATATACACCATCTCAATATGCTCTCTCATGTAAAATACCAAATTTTAACTTACGCGAATTGAAAAAAATCTCAATATTATCTAGGCACCTCAAGGTTAAAAGAAAAATTGCTCTGAATATAATCCGTCAGGAAAAATACACAATGCCAGTTTCTACTCTGTTTTGGAGTATATACAACTACTCAATATGCTCTCTCATGTAAAATACGAAAATTCTAATTATACGCAAATCAAAACAAATCTAAATATTATCTAGGCATCCCAATGTTAGAAGAAAAATTGCTCTGAATATAATCTGTCAAATAAAATATACAATTCCTTATTCTGCTCCGTTTTGGAGTATATACACCAACTCAGTATGCTCTCTCATGTAAAATAGAGAAATCCTAATTTTACCAGAATCGAAAAAATCCAAGTATTACCTAGGCACCCCAATGTTAAAAACACAATTGCTCTTAATATAATCAGTCAGAAAATATATACCATGCCCTATTCTACTCTGTTTTGGAGTATATACACCAACTCCATATGTTCTCTCATGAAAAATACAGAAATTGTATATTTAAGCGAATCGAAATAAATCTAAATATTATCTAGGCACCCAAATGTTAAAAACAATATTGATCTGAATATAATCTGTCAGAAAAAATATAAAATGCCTTATTCTACTCTGTGTTGGAGTAAATACACCAACTCCATATGCTCTTTCATGTAAAATACAGAAATTCTATATTTAAGCGAATCGAAAAATATCTAAATATTATTTAGGCACCCCAATGCAAAAACCAAATTGCCCTGAATAAAATCTGTCAGAAAAAATATACAATGCCCCTTTCTACTCAGTTTTGTAGTATATACACCAACTCATTATGCTCTCTCATGTAAAATACAGAAATTCTAATTTTACCCGAATAAAAAAAATCAAAATATTATCTAGGCACCACAATGTTAACAACAAAATTCCTCTGAATATTATCTGTCAGAAAACATATACAATGCTTTTTTCTACTCTGTTTTGTAGTATATACACCAACTCCATATGCTCTCTCATGTAAAATACAGAAATTCTAATTTCACCCGAATCGAAAAAATCTAAATATTATCTAGGCACCCCAATGTTAAAAATAAAATTGCTTTGAGTATAATCTCTCATAAAAAATATACAATGCCCTATTCTAATCTGTTTTGGAATACATACACCAAGTCCATACTCTCTCTCATGTAAAATACAGAAATTCTATATTTAAGCAAATCGAAAAAAATCTAAATATTATCTAGGCACCCCAATGTTAACAGAGAAATTGCTCTGAATATAATCTGTCAGAAAAAATATACAATTCCTTATTCTACTCTGTTTTGGAGTATATACACCAACTCAGTATGCTCTCTCATGTAAAATACTGAAATTCTAATTTTATGTAAATCGAATAAAATATAAATATTATCTAGGCACCCCAATGTTAAAAGCAAAATTGCTCTGAATATAAGCTGTCAGAAAAAATATACAATGCCATTTTCAACTGTTTTGTAGTATATACACCAACTCCATATTCTGTGTCATGTAAAATACAGAAATTCTAATTTTACCCACTTCGAAAAAATCTAAATATTATCTAGGCACCCCAATGTTAAAAACAAAATTGCTCTGAATATAATCTGTCAGAAAAAATATACAATGCCGTATTCTATGCTGTTTTGGAGTATATACACCACGTCCATAAGCTCTCTCATGTAAAATACAGAATTCTATATTTAAGTGAATCGAAAAATATCTACATATTATCTACGCATCCAAATGTTGAAAGCAAAATTGTACTAAATATAATCTGTCAGAAAAAATAAACAATGCACTATTCTACTCTTTTATGTAGTATATACCCCAACTCAATACGCTCTGTCATGTAAAATACCGAAATTGTAATTTTAGGCGAATGAAAAATAATCTAAATAATATCTAGGCGCCCAAAAGTTAAAAGAAAATGGCTCTGAATACAGTATGTAAGAAAAAATATACAATGCCTTATCCTACTGTATTTTGGAGTATATACACCAACTCAGGGTGCTCTCTCATGTAAAATACAGAAATTCTAATTTTACCTGAATCGAAAAAATCTAAATATTATCTAGGCACCTCAGTGTAAAAAAGAAAATTGCTCTGAATATAATCTGTCAGAAAAATTATACAATGCCCTATTCTACTCTGTTTTGGAGTATATACACCAACTCCATATGCTCTCTCATGTAAAATACAGAAATTCTATATTTAAGCGAATCGAAAAAAATCTAAATATTATATACGCATTCCAATGTTAAAAGAAAAATTGGTCTGAATATAATCTGTCAGAAAAAATATACAATGCCCTCTACTTCTGTGTTTTTTAGTATATACACCGACTCCATATGTTCTCTCATGTAAAATACAGATATTCTATATTTAAGCGAATCGAAATAAATCTAAATAATATCTAGACACCCCAATGTTAAAAGCAAAATTGCTCGTAATATAATCTGTCATAAAAAATATACCGTGCCCTTTTCTACTCTGTTTTGCAGTATATACACCAACTCAATATGCTCTCTCATGTATAGTACCGAAATTCTAATTTTACGCGAATCGAAAATAATCTAAATAATATCTAGGTGCCCCAAAGTTAAAGGACAACGGCTCTGAATATTGTCTGTTAGAGAAAATATAAAATGCCTTATTCTACTCTGTTTTGGAGGATATACACCAACGCAGTATGCTCTCTCATGTAAAATACATAAATTCTAATTTTACATGAATTGAAAAAAATCTAAATATTATCTAGGCACACCAATGTTAAAAGCAAAATTGCTCTGAATATAATCTGTCAGAGAAAATACACAATGCCACTTTCTACTCTGCTTTGTAGTATATACACAAACACAACATGCTCTTTCATGTAAAATACAGAAATTTTAATTTTACCCGAATCGAAAAAATCTAAATATTATGAAGGCACGCCAATGTTAAAAACAAAACTGCTCTGAATATAATCTGTCAGAAAAAATATACAATGCCCTATTCTACTCAGATTTGGAGTATATACACCAACTCAGTATGCTCTCTCACGTAAAATACCGAAATTCTAATTTTACATGAATCGAAAATAATCTAAATATTATCTAGGCACTCCAATGTTAAAAACAAAATTGCTCTGAATATAATCTGTCAGAAAAATTATAGAAAGCCCAATTCTACTCTGTTTTCGTGTATATACACCAACTCCATATGCTCTCTCATGTAAAATACAGAAATTCTATATTTAAGCGAATCGAAAATAACCTAAATATTATCTAGGCACCTTCATTTTAAAAGCAAAATATCTCTGAATATAATCTGTCAGAAAAAATATACAATGCCCTATTCTACTCTGTTTTGGAGTATATAACGCAACTCAGCATGCTCTCTCATGTAAAATACAGAAATTATATATTTAACCAAATCGAAAAAAATTTAAATATTATCTAGGCACCCGAATGTTAAAAGCAAAATTGCTCTGAATATAATCCGTCAGCAAAAATATACAATGCCCTTTTCTACACTGTTTTTAGTACATACACCAATTCAATATACTCTCTCATGTAAAATACAGAAATTCTAATTTTACTCGAATCGAAAAAATCAAAATATTATGTAGGCACCCCAATGTTTAAATCAAAATTGCTCTGAATATAATGTGTCAGAAAAAATTTAAAATGCCCTATTCTACTCTGTTGTGGGAATATACAACAACTCCATATGCTCTCTCATGTAAAATACAGAAATTCCATATTTAAGCGAATTGAAAAAAATCTAAATATTATCTAGGCACTCCAGGTTAAAAACAAAATTGCTCTGAATATAATCTGTAAGAGAAAATACACAACGCCATTTTCTTCTCTGTTTTGTATTATGTAAACCAACTCAATATGCTCTTTAATGTAAAATACAGGAACTCCAATTTTACCCGAATTGAAAGAATCTAAATATTATGTAGGCACGCCAATGTTAAAAACAAAATTTCCCTGAATATAATCTGTCAGAAAAAATATACAATGCCCTATTCTACTCTGTTTTGGATTCTATACACCAACTCCATATGCTCTATAATGTAAAATACCAAAATTCTATAAGAGAATCGAAAAAATCCTAATTATAATCTGTCAGAAAAAATATACAATGCCCTATTCCACTGTATTTTGGAGTATATAAAACGACTCAGTATGCTCTCTCATGTATAATACAGAAATTCTATATTTAAGCGAATTGAAAAAATCTAAATATTATCTAGGCACCTCAATTTTAAAAAGCAAAATTCCTTTGAATATAATCTGTAAGAAAAAATATACAATGCCCTTTTCTACTCTGTTTTGGAGTATATACACCAACTCAATATGCTCTCTCATGCAAAATACGGAAATTCCAATTTTACACGAATCAAGAAAAATCTAATTGATATCTAGGTGCCCCAAAGTTAAAAGAAAATGGCTCTGAATATAGTGTGTTAAAAAAAATATACAATGCCTTATTATACTTCGTTTTGGAATATATACACAAACTAAGTATGCTCTCTCATGTAAAATACCGAAATTCTAATTCTACGTGAATCGAAAACATCTAAATATTGCCTAGGCACCCCAATGTTAAAAACAAAATTTCTCTGAATATAATCTGTCAGAAGAAATATACAATGCCCTTTTCTACCCTGTTTTGTAGTATATACACCAACTCAATATGCTCTCTCATGTAAAATACCGAAATTCTAAATTTACGTGGATCGAAAAAAATATAAATAATATCTTGGTGCCCCAAATTGAAAAGAAAATGGCTCTGAATATAATCTGTTAGAGAAAATATACAATGCCTTTTTCCACTTTGTTTTGGAGTATATACACCAACACCGTATGCTCTCTTATGTAAAATACAGAAATTCTAATTTTACTCAAATCGATAAAATAAAAAAATCTAAATATCATCTAGGCACCCCAATGTTAAAAACAAAATTCCTCTGAATATAAAGTGTCAGAAAAAATATACAATGCCCTATTCTACTCTGTTTTGGAGTATATACACCAACTCAATATGCTCTCTCATGTAAAATATTGAAATTCTAATTTTACATGAATCGAAAAAATTCTAAATATTATCTAGGCACCCAATGTTAAAAGCCAAATTGCTCAGAATATAATCTTTCAGAAATAATATACAATGCCCTTTCCTACTCTGTTATAAAGTATATAAACCAACTCAATATGCTCTCTCATGTATAATAGAGAAATTGTAAATTTACGCAAATTAAAAAATTCTAAATATTATCTAGGCACCGCAATGTTATAAGCAAAATTCTTCTGAATGTATTCTGTCAGAAAAAATATACAATGCTTTTTTTCTACTCTGTTTTGGAGTATATACACCCACTCAATATGCTCTCTCAAGTAAAATACAGAAGTTCAAATTTTACACGAACCAAAAAAAATCAAAATATTATCTAGGCATTCCAATGTTAAAAGCAAGATTGCTCTGAATATAGTTTGTCAGAGAAAGAACACAATGCCCTCTTCTACTTTTTTTTGGAGTACATAAACCAACTCAATATGCTCTCTCATGTAAAATACAGAAATTATAAATTGAAGGAAATTTAAAAATTCTAAATATTATCTAGGCACCCCAATGTTAAAAGGAAAATTGTTCTGAATGTAATCTGTCAGAAAAAATATACAATGCCTATTTCTACTCTGTTTTCCAATATATACACCAACTCAATATGCTCTCCCGTGTAAAATACAGAAGGTCAAATTTTACACGAACCGAAAAAAATCTAAATATTATTTAGCCATTCCAATGATAAAAGAAAAATTGCTCGGAATATAATCTGTCAGAAAAAACATACAATGCTTTTTTCTACTCTGGTTTGGAGTATATACACTAACCCAATATGCTCTCTCATGTAAAATACCGAAATTCTAAATTTAGGCGAATCGAAAAAAATATGAATATTATCTAGGCACCACAATGTAAAAACCAAAATTTCTCGGAACAAAATGTGTAAGAGAAAATATACATTGCTATTTTCTACTCTGTTTTGGAGTATATAAACCAACTCAATATGCTCTCTCATGTAAAATACCGAAATTCTAAATTTACGCGAATCGAAATAAATCTAAATATTATCTAGGCACCCGAATGATAAAATAAAATAGCTCTGAATAAAATCAGTCAGAAAAAATATACAATCCCCTTTTCTACTTTGTTTTGGAGTATATACACCAACTCAATATGCTCTCTCATGTAAAAAACTGAAATTCTAAATTTACGCGACTCGAAAGAAATCTAAATATTATTGAGGTACCACAATGTGAAAAGCAAAATCTCTCTGAATATAATCTGTCAGAAATAATATACAATGCTCTATTCTACTCTTTTTTGAAGTATATACACAAACTCAATATGTTCTCTCATGTAAAATACCGAAATTCGAATTTTGCGGGAATTGACAAATATCTAAATATTATCTAGGCACCCCAATGTTAAAGGAGAATGGCTCTGAATATAATCTGTCAGAAAAAGTATACAATGCCCTTTTCTACTCTGTTTTGGAGTATATACACCAACTCAATATGCTCTCTCATGTAAAATACCAAAATTCAAATTTTAAATAAACAGCAAAAAGTCTAAATATTATCGAGGCATTCCAATGTTAAAAGCAAAATTGTTCTGAATATAATCTGTCAGAAATAATATACAATGCCTTTCCTACCCTGTTATAAAGTATATAAACCAGCTCAATATGCTCTCTCATGTAAAATACGGAAATTCTAATTTTACGTGAATCGAAAAAAATCTAAATACTATCTAGGCACCCCAAGGTTAAAAGCAAAATTGCTCTGAATATAATCTGTAAGAAAAAATATACAATACCCTTTTGTACTCTGATTTTTAATATATACACCAACTCAATATGCTCTCATGTAAAATACAGAAATTCTAATTTTAGGTGAATTGAAAAAAATCTAAATGATATCTAGGATTCCCAAAGTTAAAAGAAAATTGCTCTGAATATAGTCGTTAAGAAAAAATATTCAATGCCTTATTCTACTCTGTTTTGTAGTATATACACAACCCAGTATGCTCTCATATGTAAAATACCAAAATTCTAATTTTATGCAAATCTATAAAAACCTAAATTAAATCTAGGCGCCCCAACGTTAAAAGAAAATGGCTCTGAATATAGTCTGTTACAAAAAATATACATTGCCTTATTCTACTCTGTTTTGGAGTATATACACTAACTCTGTATGCTCTTTCATGTAAAACACAGAAATTCAAATTTTACCCGAGTCGAAAAAATCTAAATATTATCTAAACACCCCAATGTTAAAAAAAAATTGCTCTGAATATAATCTGTCAGAAAAAATATACAAGACCTATTCTACTCTGTTTTGAAGTATGTACATCAACTCAATATGCTCTCTCATGTAAAATACCAAAATTCTATATTTAAGCGAATCGAAAAAAACCTAAATATTATCTAGGCACCCCAATGTTAAAAGCAAAATTTCTCTGAATATAATCTGTCAGAAAAAATATACAATGCCCTTTTCCACTATGTTTTGTAGTATATAAACCAACTCAATATGCGCTCTCATGTAAAATACTGAAATCCTAAATTTACACGAATCGAAAAATATATAAATAATATCTATGCGCCCCAAAGTAAAACGAAAATGGCTCTGAATATAGTCTGTTAGAGAAAATAAACAATGCGTTATTCTACTCTCTTTTGGATTATATACACCAAGTCAGTATGCTCTTTAATGTAAAATACCGAAATTCTAATTTTACGCAAATCAAAAAAAATCTAAATAATATCTAGGTGCCCCAAAGTTAAAAGAAAATGGTTCTGTATAGAGTCTGTTAGAAAAAATATACAATGAATTATTCTACTCTGTTTTGGTGTATATGCACCAACTGAGTATGCTCTCTCATGTAAAATACAAAAATTATAATTTTACCCGAATCGAAAAAATCTAAATATTATCTAGGCACCAAAATGTGAACAACAAAATTGCTCTGAATATAATGTGTCAGAAAAAATATACAATGCCTTATTCTACTCTGTTTTGGAGTATATACACAAACTCAATATGCTCTCTCTTGGAAAATACCGAAATTCTAATTTAACACGAATCGAAAAAAATCTAAATAATATCTAGGCGCCCCAAAGTTAAAAAAAAAATGGCTCTGAATATACTCTGTTAGACAAAATATGCAATGCTTTATTCTACTCTGTTTTGGAGTATATACACCAACTCAGTATGCTCTCTCATGTACAATACAGAAATTCTAATTTTACCCGAATCGAAAAGATCTAAATATTATCTAGGCACCAAAATGTTAAAAAGAAAATTGCACTGAATATAATCTATCAGAAAAAATATACAATGCCCTATTCTACTCTGGTTTGGAGTATATACACCAACTCCATATGCTCTCTCATGTAAAATAGAGAAATTCTATATTTAAGCAAATCGAAAAAAATCTAAATATTATCTAGGCACCCCAATGTTAAAGCAAAATTCCTCTGAATATAATCTGTCAGAGAAAATATACAATGCCATATTCTAATCTGTTTTGGAGTACATACACCAACTCAGTGTGCTGTCTCATGTAAAATACCGAAATTCTAATCTTACGTAAATCGAAAAGAATCCAAATAATATCTAGGGGCCCCAAAGTTAAAAGAAAATGCCTCTGAATATAGTCTGTGAGAAAAAATATACAATGCCTGATTCTACTCTGTTTTGGAGTATATACACCAACTCAGTATGTTCTCTGATGTAAAATACATAAATTCTAATTTTACCCAAATTTAAAAATCTAAATATTATCTAGGCACTTCAATGTTAAAAGCAAAATTGCTCTAAATATAATCTGTCAGAAAAAATATAAAATGTTCTATTCTACTCTGTTATGGGGTATATACACCAACTCCATATGCTCTCTCATGTAAAACACAAAAATTCTATATTTAAGCGAATCGAAAAAAATCTAAATATTATCTAGGCACCCCAATGTTAAAAACAAAATAGCTCTGAATATAATCTGTCAGAAAAAATATAAAATGCCCTATTCTACTCTCTTCTGGAATATATACACCAACTCAATATGTTCTCTCATGTAAAATACAGAAATTCTAATTTTACGTGAATCGAAAAAATCTAAATATTATCTAGGCACCCCAATGTTAAAAACAAAATTGCTATGAATATAATCTGTCAGAAAAAAATATACAATGCTTTATTCCCCTCTGTTTTGGAGTATATACACCAACTCAATATGCTCTCCCATGTAAAATACCGAAATTCTAATTTTACGTGAATTGAAATAAATCTAAATAATATCTAGGCGCCCCAAAGTTAAAAGAAAATGGTTCTGAATATAGTCTGTAAGAAAAAATATACAATGCCTTATTCTACTCTGTTTTGGAATATAAACACCAACTCAGTTTGCTCTCTAATGTAAAATACAGAAATTCTGATTTTACCAGAATGGAAAAAATCGAAATATTATGTAGGCAACCCAATGTTCAAAACAAAATATCTGTGAATATAATCTGTCAGAAGAAATATACAATGACCTATTCTACTCTGCTTTGGAGTATATACACCAACTCCATATGCTCTCTAATGTAAAATAAAGAAATTCTATATTTAAGTGAATCGAAAAAAAATCTAAATATTATCTAGGTACCACAGTGTTAAAAGCAAAATTGCTCTGAATATGGTCTGTCAGAAAAAATATACAATGCCCTTTTCTACTCTGTTTTGTAGCATATAGACCAACTCAATATGCTCTCTCATGTAAAATACCGAAATTCTAAATTTAAACGACTCGAAAGAAATCTAAATATTATTGAGGTACCACAATGTTTAAAGCAAAATTTCTCTCAATATAATCTGTCAGAAATAATATACAATGCCCTCTTCTACTCTGTTTTGAAGTATATACACAAACTCAATATGTTCTCTCAAGTAAAATACCGAAATTCGAATTATATGGGAATCGACAAAAATCTAAATATTATCTAGGCACCCCAATGTTAAAGGAGAATGGCTCTGAATATAATCTGTCAGAAAAAATATACATTGCCCTTTTCTACTCTGTTTTGAAGTATATACACCAACTCAATATGCTCTCTCATGTAAAATACCAAAATTCAAATTTTAAATGAATCGCAAAAATTCTAAATATTATCTAGGCATTCCAATGTTAAAATCAAAATTGTTCTGAATATAATCTGTCAGAAATAATATACAATGCCCTTACCTACCCTGTTATAAATTATATACACCAGCTCAATATCCTCTCTCATGTAAAATACGGATATTCTAATTTTACGTGAATCGAAAAAAATCTAAATATTATCCTGGCACCCCAATGTTAAAATCAAAATTGCTCTGAATATAATCTCTCAGAAAAAAATGCCCCATTCTACTCTGTTTTGGAGTATATACACCAAATTAATATGCTATCTCATGTAAAATACGGAAATTCTAATTATACGCAAATCGAAAAAAATCTAAATAATTACTAGGCGCCCCAAAGTTAAAAGAAAATGTCTCTGAATATAGCCTGTTAAAGAAATATACAATGTTTTGTTATACACTGTTTTGGAGTATATACACAAACTTCGTGTACTCTCTCATGTAAAATATAGAAATTCCAATATTACCAGAATAGTTAAAACCTAAATATTACCTAGGCACCCCAATGTTTAAAACAAAATTGCTCTGAATATAATCTGTCAGAAAAAATAAGCAATGCCCTTTTCTACTCTGTTTTGTAGTATATACACCAACTCCATATGCTCTCTCATGTAAAATAACGAAATTCTATATTTTAGCAAATCGAAAAAAATCTAAATAATATCTAGGCGCCCCAAAGTTAAAGGAAAATGGCTCTCAATATAGTCTCTAAGAAAAAATATACAATGCCTTATTCTTCTCTGTTTTGGAGTATATACACCAACTCCATATGGTCTCTCAAGTAAAATACAGAAATTCTATATTTAAGCGAATTGAAAAAATTCTAGATATTATCTAGGCACCCCAATGTGAAAAGCAAAATTACTCTTAATATAATCTGTCAGATAAAATATACAATGCCCTTTACTTCTCTGTTTTGTAGTATATACATCAACTCCATATACTCTCTCATGTAAAATACAGAAATTCTAATTTTACCCGAATCAAAAAAATCAAAATATTATGTAGGCACCCCAATGTTTAAAACAAAATTTCTCTGAATATAATCTGTCAGAAAAAATATAAAATGCCCTATTCTACTCTCTTTTGGAGAATATACACCAACTCCATATGCTCTCTCATGTAAAATACAGAAATTTCATATTTAAGCGAATCTAAAAAAATCTAAATATTATCTAGGCACCACAAGGTTAAAAGCAAAATTTCTCTGAATATAATCTGTCAGAAAAAATATATAATGCCCTTTTCTACTCTGTTTTGTAGTATATACACCAAATCAATATGCTCTCTTATGTAAATTACAGAAATTCTAATTCTACCCTAATCGAAAATATCTAAATATTGCCTAGGCACCCCAATGTTAAAAACAAAATTGCTCTGAATAAAATTTGTCAGAAAAAATAAACAATGCCCTATTCTACTCTGTTTTGGAGTATATACACCAACTCAGTATGCTCTGTAATGTAAAATACAAAAATTCTAATTTTACGTGAATCGAATAAAATCTACATATTATCTATGCACCCTAATGTTAAAAGTAAAATTTCTCTAATAGTAATCTCTCAGAAAATATATGCAATACCCTATTCTACTCTGTTTTGGAGTATATACACCAACTCCATATGCTCTCTCATGTAAAATACAGAAATTCTTTATTTATGAGAATCGAAAAAAATCTAAATATTATCTAGGCACCTCAGTGTGAAAAAAAAATTGCTCTGAATATAATCTCTCAGAGAAAATATACAATGCCCTATTCTACTCTGTTTTGGAGTATATACACCAACTCCACATTCTCTCTCAAGTAAAATACAGAAATTCTATATTTAAGTGAATTGAAAGAAATCGAAATATTATCTAGGCAACACAATGTTAAAAGAAAAATTGCTCTGATAGTAATCTCTCAGAAAATATATATAATGCCCTATTCTACTCTGTTTTAAAGTATATACACCAACTCCATATGCTCTCTCATGTAAAATACAGAAATTCTATATTTAACCGAATCAAAAAATTCTAGATAGTATCTAGGCACCCCAACGTGAAAAGCGACATTGCTCCTAATATACTCTGTCAGATAAAATATACAATGCCCTTTACTTCTCTTTTTTGTAGTATATACACCAACTCAATATACTCTCTCATGTAAAATACAGAAATTTTAATTCTACCCAAATCGAAAAAATCTAAATATTATCTAGGCACCCTAATGTTAAAAAAAAAATTGTTCTTAATACAATCTGTCAGAAATAATATACAATGCCCTATTCTACTCTGTTTTGGAGTATATACACAACTCCATATGCTCTCTCATATAAAATTCTGAAATTCTAATTTTACGTGAATCGAAAAAAATCTAAATTATATCTAGGTGCCCCAAAGTTAAAAGAAAATGGCTCTGAATATAGTCTGTTAGAAAAATATACAATGCATTATTCTACTCTGTTTTGGAGTATATACACCAACTCAGTGTGCTCTCTTATGTAAAATACAGAAATTCTGATTTTACCAGAATCAAAATAATCTAAATATTATCTAGGCACCCCAATGTTAAAAGCAAAATTACTCTGAATATAATCTGTCAGAAAAAATATACAATGCCTTCTTCTACTCTTTTTTGTAGTATATACACCAACTCAATATGCTCTCTCATGTAAAATACAGAAATTCTATATTTAAGTGAATCAAAAAAAATCTAAATATTATCTAGAGACCCCAATGTTAAAAGAAAAATTGCTCTGAATATAATATGTCAAATAAAATATACAATGCCCTATTCTACTTTGTTTTGCAGTATATTCACCAACTCCATATGCTCTCTCAGGTAAAAAAGAGAAATTCTATGTTTAAGTGAATCGAAAAAAATCTAAATATTATCTAGGGACCCCATTGTTAAAAGCAAAATTGCTCTGAATATAATCTGTCAGAAAAAATATACAATGCCCTTTTCTACTCTGTTTTCGAGTATATACACCAACACAATATGCTCTCTCGTGTAAAATACAGAAATTCAAATTTTACCCCAGTAGAAAAAATCTATATATTATCTAGGCACCCGAATGATAAAAAAAAATTTCTCTGAATATAATCTCTCAGAAAAAATATACAATGCCATATTCTACTTAGTTTTGGAGTATATACACCAACTGCATATGGTCTCTCATGTAAAATACAAAAATTCTAATTTTACGCGAATCAAAAAAAATCTAAATAATATCTAGGCGCCCCAAAGTTAAAAGAAAATGGCACTGAATACAGTCTGTTATAAAAAAATATACAATGCCTTATTCTACTCTGTTTTGGAGTATATAAACCAACTCAGTATGCTCTCTCATGTAAAATACCAAAATTTTAATTTTACGTGAATCGAAAAAAATCTAAATAATATCTAGGCGCCCCAAAGTTAAAAGAAAATGGCTCTAAATATAGTCTGTTAGAAGAAATGTACAAAGCCTTATTCTACTCTGTTTTGGAATATATACACCAACTCAGTATTCTCTGTCATGTAAAATATAAATTCTAAATGTACCCGAATTGAGAAAATCTAAATATGATCTATGCATCCCTATGTTAAAAACAAAATTGCTCTGAATATCGTCTGTCTGAAAAAATATACAATGCCCTATTCTACTCTGTTTTGGAGTATATACACCAACTCCATATGCTATCTCATGTAAAATACAAAAATTCAATATTTAAGCGAATCGAAAAAAATCTAAATATTATCTAGGCAAACCAATGTAAAAAGCAAAATTGCTCTGAATAAATTCTGTCAGAAAAAATATACAATGCCCTTTTCTACTCTGTTTTGGAGTATATACACCAACTCAATATGCTCTCTCAGGTTAAATACCAAAATTCTTATTTTACGTGAATTGAAAAAAATCTAAATAATATCTAGGCGCCCCCAAGTTAAAAGAAAATAACGCTGAATATAGTCTGTTAGAAAAAATATACAATGCCTTCTTTTACTCTGTTTTAAAGTATATGGACCAAATCAGTATGCTCTCTCATGTAAAATACCGACATTCTCAATTTACGTGAAACGAAAAAAACCTAAACAATATCTAGTCACCACCATGTTAAAAACAAAATTGTTCTGAATATTATCTGTCAGGAAAAATACACAATGGCCTATTCTACTTAGTTTTGGAGTATACACACCAACTACATATGGTCTCTCATATAAAATACAAAAATTCTATATTTAGGTGAATCCAAAAAAATCTAAATATTATCTAGGCACCCCAACGCTAAAAGCAAAATAGCTCTGAATATAATCTGTCATGAAAAATATACAATGCATTTTTCTAATCTGTTTTGGAGTTTAAACGCCAACTCAATATGCTCTATCATGTAAAATAACGAAATTTTAATTTTACGCGAATTGAAAAAAATCTAAATATTATCTAGGTACCCCAAAGTTAAAAACAAAATTGCTCTGAATATAATCTGTCAGAAAAAATATACAATGCCCTATACTACTCTGTTTTGGAGTATATACACCAACTCCATATGCACTCTTATGTAAAATAGAGAAATTCAATATTTATGCAAATCGAAAAAAATCTAAATATAATCTTGGCACCCCAAAGGTAAAAGCAAAATTGCTGTTCATATAATCTGTCACAAAAATATACAATGTCCTTTTTTACTGTGCTTTGGAGTGTATACACCAAATCAATATGCTCTCTTATGTGAAATATCGAAATTTTAATTTTACGCGAATCGAAAAATACCTAAATACTATCGAGGCGCCCCAAAGATAAACGAAAATGGTTACAAATATAGTCTGTTAGAAAAATATACAATGCCTTATTCTAAACTGTTTTGGAGTAAATATACCAACTCCGTATGCTCTCTCATGTAAAATAAAGAAATTTAATTTTACCAGAATCAAAAAAATCTAAATATTATGTAGGCACCCCAATGTTTAAAACAAAATTGCTGTGAATATAGTCTGTCAGAAAAAATATACAATGCCCTATTCTAGTCTGTTTTGGAGTATATACACCAACTCCATATGCTCTCTCATATAAAATAGAGAAATTTTATATTTAAGCGAACTGAAATAAACCTAAATATTATCTAGGCAACCCAATGTTAATAGCAAAATTGCTCTGAATATAAAATGTCAGAAAAGGTATACAATACCCTTTTCTACTCTGTTTTTTAGTATATACACCAAATCAATATGCTCTCTGATATAAAATACCGAAATTCTAATTTTAGGTGAATCGAATATAATCTAAATATTATCTAGGCACTTCTATGTTAAAAGCAAAATTGCTCTGAATATAATCTTCAGAAAAAATATACAATGCCCGTTTCTACTTTGTTTTGGAGTATATACACCAACTCCATATGCTCTCTCAGGTAAAATACAGAAATTCTATATTTAAGCGAATTGAAAAAAATATAAATAATATCTAGGCGCCCCAAAGTTAAAAGAAATTGGCTTTGAATATAGTATGTTAGAAAAAATATACAATGCCTTATTCTACTATGTTTTGGAGTATATACACCAACTCAGTATTCTCTCTCGTGTAAAATACAGAAATTTTAATTTTACCCGAATCGAAAAAATCAAAATATTATCAAGGCACCCCAATGTTAAAAACAAAATAGCTCTGAATATAAACTCTCAGAAAAAATATACAATGCCCTATTCTACTCTGTTTTTGAGTATATACACCAACTCTACATGCTCTCTCATGTAAAATACAGAAATTCTATATTTAAGCGAATCAAAAAAAATCTAAATATTATCTAGGCACCCTAATGTTAAAAACGAAATTTCTCTGAATATAATCTGTCAGAAAAAATATACAATACCCACTTCTACTCGTTTTGGAGTATATATACCAACTATGTATGCTCTCTCATGTAAAATACCAATATTCTAATTTTACATGAATTGAAAATAATCTAAATATTATCTAGGCACTTCAATGTTTAAAGCAAAATTGCTCTGAATATAATCTGACTTATAAAATATACAATGTCCTTGTCTACTCTGTTTTGGAGTGTATACACGAACTCAATATGCTCTCTCATGTAAAATACCGAAATTCTTAGTTTATGTGAATCGAAAAAAATCTAAATAATATATAGGCACCCCAATGATAAAAACAAAATTTCTCTGAATATAATCAGTCAGAGAAAATATACAATGCCTCGTTCTACTCTGTTTTGGGGTATATACACCAACTCCATATGCTCTCTCATATAAAATACAGAAATTCTATATTTAAGCGAATCGAAAATAATCTATATATTATCTAGGCACCCTAATGTTGAAAGAAAAATTGCTCTGAATATAATCTGCAAGAATAAATATACAATGCCCTATTCTACTCTATTTTGTAATATATACACCAACTCCATATGCTCTTTATGTAAAATACAAAAATTGTAATTTTAGCAGAATCGAAAAAATCTACATATTATCTAGGCACCCCAATGTAAAAAACAAAAATGCTCTGAATATATTCAGTCAGAAAAAATATAAAATTCCCTATTCTACTCTGTTTTGGAGTATGTACACCAACTCAATATGCTCTCTCATGTAAAATACCGAAATTCTAATTTTACGTGAATCGAAAAAAATCTGAATAATATCAAGGTGCCCCAAAGTTAAAAGAAAATGGGTCTGAATATAGTCTGTTAGAAAAAATATACAATGCCTTATTCTACTCTGTTTTGGAGTATATACACCAGTTCAGTATGCTGTCTCATGTAAAATAAAAAAATTCTATATTTAAGCGAATCGAAAAAAATCTAAATATTATCTAGGCACCCCAATGTTAAAAGCAAAATTGCTCGGAATATAGTCTGTCAGAAAAAATATACAATGCCATTTTCTAATCTGTTTTGTAGTATATACATCAACTCAATATGCTCTCTCATGTAAAATACAGAAATTCGAATTTTACCCGAATCAAAAAAATCTACATATAATCTAGGCACCCCTATGTGAAAAACAAAATTGCGTTGAATATAGTCTGTCAGAAAAAATATAGAATGCCCTATTATACTCTGTTTTGGAGTATATACACCAACTCCATATGCTCTCTCATGTAAAATAAAGAAATTCTATATTTAAGCAAATCGAAAAAAATCTAAATATTATCTAGGCACCTTAATGTTAAAAGCAAGATTGCTCTGAATATAATCTGTCATAAAAAATATACAATGCCCTATTCTACTCTGTATTGGAGTACATACACCAACTCCATATGTTCTCTCATGTAAAATACAGACATTCTATATTTAAGCGAATCAAAAAAAATCTACATATTATCTAGGCACCCCAATGTTAAAAGCAAACTTGCTCTGAATATAATCAGTCAGAAAAAATATACAATGCCCTTCTCTACTTTATTTTGCAGTAAATAAACCAACTCAATATGCTCTCAAATGTAAAATAATGAAATTCTAATTTTACGCGAATCGAAATAAATCTAAATAATATCTAGGCACCCCAAAGTTAAAAGAAAATGGCTCTGAATATAGTCAGTTAGTAAAAATATAGAATGCTTTATTCTACTCTATTTTGGAGTATATACACCAACTCAGTATGCTCTCTCATGTAAAATACTGAAATTTTAAGTTACCCGAATCGAAAAAATCTAAATATTATCTAGGCACCCCAATGTTAAAAGCAAAATTACACTGAATATATTCCGTCAGAAAAAATATACAATGCCATTTTCTACTCTGTTTTGGAGTATATACACCAACTCATTATGCTATCTCAAGTAAAATACTGAAATTCTAATTTTACACGAATCGAAAAAAATCTAAATAATATCTAGGCGCCCCAAAGTTCAAAGAAAATGGTTATGAATATAGTTTGTTAGAAAAAATATACAATGCCTTATTTTACTCTGTTTTTGAGTAAATACACCAACTTTGTATGCTCTCTCATGTAAAATACAGAAATTCTAATTTTACCGAATCGAAAAAATCTAAGTATTATCTAGTCACCACAGTGTTAAAAACAAAATTGCTCTGAATATAATCTGTCAGAAAAAATATACAATGCCCTTTTCTACTCTTTTTGTAATTTATACACCAACTAAATATGCTCTCTCATGTAAAATACAGAAATATTAATTTTACCAGAAACGAAAAACCAAAATTTATCTAGGCACCCCAATGTAAAAAACAAAATGCTCTGAATATAATCTGTCAGAAAAAATATACAATGCCCTTTCTACTCTTTTTTGTAATATATACACCAACTCCATTTGCTCTCTTATGTTAAATACAGAAATTCTATATTTAAGCGAATCGAAAAAAATGTAAATATTATCTAGGCAACCCAATGTTAAAAACAGAATTGCTCTGAATATAATCTGTCAGAAAAAATATACAATGCCCTATTCTACTTTGTTTTGTAGTATATACACCAACTCAATATGCTCTCTCATGTAAAATACCGGAATATTAATTTTACGTGAATCGAAAAAATATAAATAATATCTAGGAGCCCCAAAGTTAAAAGAAAATGGCTCTGAAAATAGTCTGTTATAAAAAATATACAATTCCTTATTCTACTTTGTTTTGGAGTATATACACCAAATCAGGATGCTCTCTTATATAAATTACCGAAATTCTAACTTTACGTTAAAGGAAAAAATTCTAAATATTATCTAGGCTCCCCAATGTTAAAAGCAAAATTGCTCAGAATATAATCTGTCAGAAAAAATAAACAATGCCTTATTCTACTCTGTTTTGGAGTATATACACCAACTGAGTGTGCTCTCTCATGTAAAATACTGAAATTCTAATTTTACGGGAATCAGAATAAATCTAAATATTTCCTAGGCACCCGAATGCTAAAAGCAAAATTTCTCTGAATATAATTTGTCAGAAACAATATACGATGCTTTTTTCTTCTTTGTTTTGGAGTATATACACCAACTCAATATGCTCTCTAATGTAAAATACAGAAATTCTAATTTTCGCGAATCGAATAAAATTTAAATAATATCTAGGCGCAGCCAAGTTAAAAGAAAATGGCTCTGAATATAGTCTGTTAGAAAAAATATACAGGGCCTTATTCTACTCTGTTTTAAAGTATATACACCAACTCAGTATGCTCTCTCATGTAAAATACCGAAATTCTAATTTTACCCAATTCGAATAAATCTAAATATTTTCTAGGCACCCCAATGTTAAAAACAAAATTTCTCTGAATATAATCTGTCATAAAAAATATACAATGCCCTATTCTACTCTGTTTAGGAGTATATACACCAACTCAGTATTCTCTCCCTTGTGAAATACAGAAATTCTAATTCTACGTGAATCGAAAAAAATTTAAATATAATCTAGGCACCCCAATGTTAAAAGCAAAATTTCTCTGAATATCATCTGTCAGAAAAAATATACAATTGCCTTTTCTACTCTGTTTTGGTGTATATACATCAACTCAATATGCTCTCTCGTGGAAAATACGGAAATTATAATTTCACGCGAATCGAAAAAAAACCTAAATAATATCTAGGCGCCCCAAAGTTAAACGAAAATGCCTCTGAATATATTCTGTTAGACAAAATATAAAATTTGTTATTCTACTTTGTTTTGGAGTCTATACACCAACTCAGTATTCTCTCTGATGTTAAATACCGTAATTCTAATTTTACGTGAATCGAAAAAAATCTAAATAATATCTAGGCGAACCAAAGTTAAAAGAAAATGTCTGTGAATATAGTCTGTTATAAAAAATATACAATTCCTTATTCTACTCAGTTTTTGAATATATACACCAACTCCATATGCTCTCTCTAGGAAAATACAGAAATTCTATATTTAAGCGAATCGAAAAAAATCTAAATACTATCTAGGACACCCAATGTAAAAAGCAAAATTTCTCTGAATATAATCTGTCATAAAAAATATACAATGCTTTTTACTTCTCTGTTTTGCAGTATATACAGCAACTCAATATGCTGTCTCATGTAAAATACCGAAATTCTAATTTACGCGAATCAAAAAAAATCTAAATAATATCTAGGCGAACCAAAGTAAAAAGAAAATGGCTCTGTATATAGTCTGTTAGGAAAATATACAATGCCTTATTCTACTCTGTTTTGGAGTATATACATTAACTCCATATGCTCAATCACATAAAAAACAGAAATTCTATATTAAAGCGAATCGAAAAAAATCTAAATATTATCTAGGCACCCCAATGTTAACAACAAAATTTCTCTAAATATAATCTGTCAGAGAAAATATACAATGCCCTTTTCTGCTTGGTTTTGTAATATATACACCAACTCAATATGCTCTATCATGAAAAATACAGAAATTATAATTTTACCATAATCGAAAAACCAAAATTTATCTAGGCACCCCAATGTTGAAAACAATATTGCTCTGAATATAATCTGTCGGAAAAGATATACAATGCCCTATTCTACTCCGTAGTGGAGTATATAAACCAACTCAGTATGCTCTCTCATGTCAAATAGTGAAATTCTCATTTTAGGTGAATCGAAAAAAATCTAAATATTATTTAGGCACTTCAATGTTAAAAACAAAATTGCTCTGAATATAATCTGTTAGAATAAATATACAATACCCTATTCTACTCTGTTTTGGAGTATATACACCAACTCAGTATGCTCTCTCATGAAAAATACCGAAATTCTAATTTTACGTGAATCGAAAAAATTCTAAATATTATCTAGGCACCCCAATGTGAAAAGCAAAATTGCTCTGAATATAATCTGTCAGAAAAAATATACAATGTCCTTTTTTACTCTGTTTTGTAGTATATACACCAACTCCATATACTCTCTCATGTAAAATACCGAAATTCTAATTTTACGTGAATCAAAAAAAATCTAAATAATATCTAGGCGACCCAACGTTAAAAGAAAATGGCCCTGAATATAGTCTGTCAGAAAAAATATACAATGTCCTTTTCTACTCCGTTTTGGAGTACATACACCAACTCCATACGCTCTCTCATGTAAAATACAGAAATTCTAATTTTACGTGAATCGAAAAAAATCTAAATAATATATAGGCACCCCAATGTGAAAAGCAAAATTGCTCTGAATATAATCTGTCAGAAAAAACATACAATCTCCTTTTCTACTCTGTTTTGGAGTACATACACCAACTCCATATGCTCTCTCATGTAAATTACCGAAATTATAATTTTACGTGAATCGAAATAAATCTAAATAATATCTAGGCGCCCCAAAGCTAAAAGAAAATGGCTCTGAATATAGTCTGTTAGAGAAAATATGCAATGCCGTATTCTACTCTCTTTTGGAGTTTATAAACCAACCCAGTATGCTCTCTCGTGTAAAATACTGAAATTCTAATTTTATGAGAATCAAAAAAAACCTATATATTATGTAGGCATACCAGTGTTAAAACAAAATTGGTCTGAGTATAATCTGTCAGAAAAATATACAATGCCCTATTCTACTTTATTTTGTAGTATAGACAACAACTTCATGTGCTCTCTCATGTAAAATACAGAAATTCTATATTTATGCGAATCGAAAAAAATCTAAATAGAATCTAGGGACCCCAATGTTAATAGAAACATTGCTCTGAATATAATCTGTCAGAAAAAATATACAATGCCTTATTCTACTCTGTTTTGGAGTATATACATCAACTCACTGTGCTCTTTCATGTAAAATACCGACATTCTATATTTACGTGAATCGAAATAAATCTAAATATTATCTGAAAACCCCAATGATAAAACCAAAATTTCTCTGAAAATAATCTGTCAGAAAAAAATTACAATACCCTATTTCACTCTTTTTTGAGGTATATACACCAACTCAATATGCTCTCTCATTTAAAATACCAAAATTATAATTTTACAAGAATGGAAAAAAATCTAAATAATATCTAGGCGTCCCAATGTTAAAAGAAAATGGCTCTGAATATAGTCTGTTTGAAAAAATATACAGTGCCTTATTCTACTTTGTTTTGGAGTATATACACGAACTCAGGTTGCTCTCTCATGTAAAATACAGAAATTCTAAATTTACGCGAATCGAAATAAATCTAAATATTATCTAGACACCCCAATGTTGAAAACAATATTGTTCTGGGTATAATCTGTCAGAGAAAATATACAATGCCCTTTTCTACTTCGTTTGTAGCATATACACCAACTCAATATGCTCTTTCATGCAAAATACAAAAACTATAATTTTACCAGAATCGAAAAAATCTAAATATTATCAAGGCACCCCAAAGTTAAAAACAAAGCTGCTCTGAATATAATCTGTCAAAAAAATATACAATGACCTATTCTACCCTGTTTTAAAGTATATACACCAATTCCATATGCTCTCTCACGTAAAATACAGAAATTCTAATTTTACACGTATTGAAAAAAATCTAAATATTATCTAGGCAATCCAATGTTAAAAGCAATATTGCTCTTAATATAATCTGACAGAGAAAATATAAAATTCCCTCTTCTACTCTCTTTTGTAGTATATACAATACCTCAATATGCTCTCTCACGTAAAATACCGAAATTCGAAATTACATGAATCGAAAAAAATCTAAATAATATCTAGGCGCCCAAAACTTAAAAGAAAATGGCTCTGAATAGAGTCTGTTAGAAATAATATACAATGCCTTATTCTTCTCTGTTTTAAAGTATATACACCAACTCAGTATAATGTCTTATGTAAAATACCGAAATTATAATATTACTGTAATCGAAAATATCTTAATATTATCTAGGCGCCCCAATGTTAAAAACAAAATTTCTCTGAATATAATCTGTCAGAAAAAATATACAATGCCCTATTCTACTCTGTTTTGGAGTATATACACCAACTTCATATGCTCTCTCATGTAAAATACAGAAATTCTATATTTAGCGAATCGAAAAAAATCTAAATATAATCTAGGCACCCCAGTTGTGAAAAACAAAACTGCTCTGAATATAATCTGTCAGAAAAAATATACAATGACCTATTCTACTCTGTTTTGGAGTATATACACCAACTCAATATGCTCTCAAATGTAAAATAGAGAAATTCTAATTTTACTCGAATCGAAAAAATCTAAATATTATCTAGGCAATCCAATGTTAAAAACAAAATTGTTCTGAATATAATCTGTCAAAAAAATATACAATGCCCTATTCTAATCGGTTTTTGCGTATATACACCAACTCCATGTGCTCTCTCACGTAAAATACAAAAATTCTATATTTAAGCGAATCGAAAAAAATCTAAATATTATCTAGGCACCCCAATGTTGAAAAAAATATTGTTCTGGGTATAATCTGTCAGAGAAAATATACAATGCCCTTTTCTACTCTGTTTTGTAGTATATACACCAACTCAATATGCCCTTTCATTGAAAATACAAAAATTCTAATTTTACCCGAATCGAAAAAATCTAAATATTATCAAGGCACCCCAATGTTAAAAACAAAACTGCTCTGAATATAATCGGTCAGAAAAAATTTACAATGACCTATTCTACTCTGTTTTGGATTATATACAACAACTCCATATGCTCTCTCATGTAAAATACAGAAATTCTATATTTAAGCAGATCAAAAAAAACCTAAATATTATCTAGTCAACCCAATGTTAAAAGCAAAATTTCTCTGAACATAATCTGTCAGAAAAAATATACAATTCCATTTTCCACTTTGTTTTGGAGTATATACACCAAATCAATATGCTCTGTCTTTTAAAACACCAAAATTCTAAATTTACACGAATTGAGAAAAATCTAAATAATATCTAGGTGCCCCAAAGTTAAAAGAAAATGGCTCTGAATATAGTCTGTTAGAAAAAATGTACAATGCCTTATTCTACTCTGTTTTGGAGTATATACAACAACTCAGCTCTCTCGTAAAATAACGAAATTCTAATTTTACCCGAATCGAAAAGCTCTAAATAATATATAGGTGACCCAAAGTTTAAAGAAAACGGCTCTGAATATAGTCTGTTAGAAAAAAATATACAATGCCTTATTCTAATCTGTTTTGGAGTATATACACCAACTCAGTATGCTCTCTCATGTAAAATACAGAAATTTTAATTTTACCCAAATCAAAAACATCTAAATATTATCTAGGCACCCCAATGTTAAAAACAAAATTTCTCTGAATATAATCTGTCAGAAAAAATATACAATGTTCTATTCTACTTTGTTTTTGGGTATATACACCAACTTTTTATGCTCTCTCATGTAAAATAGAGAAACTCCATATTTAAGCGAATTTAAAAAAATCTAAATATTATCTAGGAACCACAATGTTAAAAGTAACCTTGCTCTTTATATAATCTGTCAGAAAAAAATACAATGCCCTTTTCTACTCTGTTTTGTACTATATACACCAACTCAATATGCTCTTTTATGTAAAATACTGAAATTCTAATTCTACCCGAATCAAAAAAATCTGAATATTATCTAGGCAACCCAATGTTAAAAGGAACATTGCTCTGAATATAATCTGTCAGGAAAAAATATGCAATGTTCCATTCTACTCTGTTTTGGAGTATATACACCAACTCAATATGCTCTCTGATGTAAAATACAGAAATTATATATTTAAGCATATTGAAAAAAATCTAAATAGTATCTAGGCACCCCTTGTTAAAAACAAAATTGCTCTGAATATAATCTGTCAGAAAAAATATACAATACCCTATTCTACTCTGTTTTGGAGTATATACACCAACTCCATATTCTCTCTCGTGTAAATTACAGAAATTCTAAATTTAAGCGAATCGAATAAAATCTAAATATTATCTAGGCACCTCAGTGTGAAAAATAAAATTGCTCTGAATATAGTCTATCAGAAAAAATATGCAATACCATATTCTACTCTGTTTTGGAGTATATACACCAACTCAGTATGCTCTCTCATGTGAAATACCGAAATTCTAATTTAACGTGAATCGAAAAAAATCTAAATATTATCTAGGCACCCCAATGTTAAAGGCAATATTGCTCTAAATATAATCTGTCATAAAAAATATACAATGCCCTTTTCTACTTTATCTTGTAGAATATACACCAACTCAATATGCTCTCTCAGGTAAAATACAATAGTTTTAATTTTACCGAAATCGAAAAAATTTAACATTATCTAGGCACCCCAATGTTAAAAACAAAATTGCTTTGAATATAATTTCTCATAAAAAATATACAATGCTTTTTTCTACTCTGTTTTGGAGTGTATACACAAACTCAATATGCTTTCCCATATAAAATACCTAAATTCCAAATTTATGCGAATCTAAAATATTCCAAATAATATCTTGGCACCGGAAAGTTAAAAGAAAATGGCTCTGAAAATAGTCTGTTAGAAAAAATATACAATGCGTTATTCTACACTGTTTTGGAGTATATACACCAACTCAGTATGCTTTCTTATGTAAAATACAGAAATTCTAATTTTACGTGAATTAAAAAAATCTAAATATTATCTAGGAACCTTAATGTTAAAAACAAAATTGCTCTGAAAATAATCTGTAAGTAAAATGTAAAGTACCCTATTCTACTCTGTTTTGGAGTATATACACCAACTCCATATGCTCTCTCATGTAAAATACAGAAATTCTATATTTAAGCGAATTGAAAAAAATCTAAATAGTATCGAGGCACCCCAATGTTAAAAGCAAAATTGCTCAGAATATAATCTGTCAAAAAATATACAATGCCCTTTTCTACTCTCTTTTGTATGATATACACCAACTAAATATGCTGTCTTATGTAAAATAGAGAAATTCTAATTTTACCCGAATCGAAAACATCTAAATATTATCTAGGCACCCCAAAGTTAAAAACAAAACTGCTCTGAATATAATCTGTCAGTAACATTACAGAATCCCCTATTCTACTCTATTTTGGAGTATATACAACAACTCAGTATGCTCTCTCATGTAAAATACAGAAAATAAAATTTTACCCGAATCGAAAAAATGTAAATATTATCTACGAAGCCCAATGTTAAAAACAAAATTCCTCTGAATATAATCTGTCAGAAAAAATATACAATGCCCTATACTACTCTGTTTTGGAGTATATACACCAACTCTATATGCTCTCTCATGTAAAATAGAAAAATTCTGTATTTAATGGAATCGAAAAAAATATAAATATTATTTAGACACCCCAATGTTAAAGACAAAATTGCTCTGAATACAATCTGTCAGAAAATATATACAATGCCGTATTCTACTCTTTTTTGGAGTATATACACCAACTCCATATGCTCTCTCATGTAAAATATAGAAATTCTATATTTAAGTGAACCGAAAAAAATCTTAATATTATCTAGGCATCCCCATGTTAAAAACAAAATTGCTCTGAATATAATCTGTCAGAAAAAATATACAATGCCCTTTTCTACTTTGTTTTGGAGTATATACACAAACTCAATATGCTTTCTCATATAAAATACCTAAATTCAAACTTTACGTGAATCTAAAAAATTCCAAATAATATCTTGGCACCCGAAAGTTAAAAGAAAATGGCTCTGAATATAGTCTGTTAAAAAAAATATACAATGCCTTATTCTACTCTGTTTTGGAGTATATACACTCAGTCAGTATGCTCTATCATGTAAAATACAGAAATTCTAATTTTACACAAATCGAAAAGTCTAAATATTATCTAAACACCGCAATATTAAAAAAAATTGTTCTGAATATAATCTGTCAGAAAAAATATACAATGCCTTATTTTACTCTATTTTGGAGTATATTAACCAACTCAGTATGCTCTCTCATGTAAAATACTGAAATTCTAATTTTCCGTGAATCGAAAAAAATCTAAATATTATCTAGGCACCCCAATGTTTAAAGCAAAATTGCTCTGAATATAATCTGTCAGAAAAAATATACAATGCCCTATTCTACCCTTTTTTGGCGTATATAAACCAACTCCATATGCTCTCTAAGGTGAAATACAGAAATTCTATATTTAAGCGAATCGAAAAAATTCTAAATATTATCTCGGCACCCCAATGTTAAAAGCAAAATTGCTCTGAATATAATCTGTCAGAAAAAATATACAATCCCCTATTCTACTCTGTTTTATATCATATAAACCAACTCAATATGCTCTCTCAGGTAAAATACCGAAATTCTAATTTTCTGCAAATCAAAAAAAATCTAAATAATATCTAGGCGCCCCACAGTTAAATGAAAATGGCTCTAAATAGAGTCTCTTAGAGAAAATATACAATGACTTATTCTACTCTGTTTTGGAGTATATACACCAACTCAGTATGCTCTCTCATGTAAATTACAGAAATTTTAATTTTACCCGAATCGAAAAAATCTAAATATTATCTAGCACCCCAATGTAATAAACAAAATTTTTCTGAATATAATCTGTCAGAAAAAATATACAATGCCCTATTCTACTTTGTTTTGGAGTATATACACCAACTCCATAAGCCCTCTCATGAAAAATACAGAAATTCTATATTTATGCAAATCGAAAAAAAATCTAAATATTATCTAGGCACCCCAATGTTAAAAACAAAATTGCTTTGAATATAATCTGTCAGAATAAATATACAATGCCCTATTCTACTCCGTTTTCGAGTATATACACCAACTCCATATGCTCTGTCATGTAAAATACAGAAATTCTATATATAAGCGAATCAAAAAAAATCTAAATCTTATCTAGGCACCCCAATGTTAAGAGCAAAATTGCTGTGGATAGAATCAGGCAGAAAAAATATACAATGCCGTATTCTACTCTGTTTTGGAGTATATACACCAACTCAGTATGCTCTCTCATATAAAATACACAAATTCTAAATTTATGTGAATCGAAAAAAATCTAAATATTATCTAGGCACCCCAATGTTAAAAGCAGAATTGCTCTGAATTTAATCTGTCAGAAAAAATATACAATGAGTTTTTCTACTCTGTTTTCGAATATATACACCAACTCAATATGCTCTCTCATGTAACATACCGAAATTCTAATTTTATGCAAATCGATAAAAATCTAAATAATATCTAGGCTCCCCAAAGTTAAAAGAAAATTGCTCTGAATATTGTCTGTTATAAAAAATATACAATGCATTATTCTACTCTGTTTTGTAGTATATACACCAACTCAGTATGCTCTCTCATGTAAAATACAGAAATTCTAATTTTACCCGAATCGAAAAAATCTAAATATTATCTAGGCACCTCAATGTTAAAAACAAAATTTCTCTGAATATAATCTGTCATAAAAAATATACAATGCCCTATTCTACTCTGTTTTGGAGTATATACACCAACTTCATATGCTCTCTCATGTTAAATTCAGAAATTCTATATTTAAGCGAATCGAAAAAAATCTAAATATTATCTAGGCAACCCAATGTTAGAAACAAAATTGCTCTAAATATAATCTGTCAGAAGAAATATACAATGTTCTATTCTACTCTGTTTTGGAGTATATACACAAACTCAGTATGCTATCTCATGTAAAATACCGAAATTATAATTTTAAATGAATCGAGAAAAATGTAAATATTATCTAGGCTCCCCAAAGTTAAAAACAAAATTGCTCTCAATGAAATCTGTCAGAAAAAATATACACTGCCCTTTTTTACTCTGTTTTGTAGTATATACACCAACTCAATATGCTCTCTCATATATAGTACCGAAATTCTAAATTTACGCGATTCGAAAAAAATCTAAATAATATCTAGGTGCCCCAAAGTTAAAGGAAAATGGCTCTGAATATAGTATTTTAGAGAAAATATAAAATGCCTTATTCTACTCTGTTTTGGAGTATATACACCAACGCAGTATGCTCTCTCATGTAAAATACAGAAATTCTAATTTTACGTGTATCGAAAGAAATCTAAATATTATCTAGGCACCCCGAGGTTAAAAACAAAATTGCTGTGAATATAACCTGTCAGAAAAATTATACAATGCCCTATTCTCCTTTTTTGGAGTATATACACCAACTCAGTATGCTCTCTCATGTAAAATACTGAAATTCTATATTTAAGAGAATCGAAAAAAATCTAAATATTATCCAGGCACCCCAATGTTAAAAGCAAACTTTCTCTGAATTTAATCTTTCAGAAGAAATATACAATGCCCTTTTCTACTCTGTTTTGGAGTGTATAAACCAACCAAATATGCTCTGTCATGTAAAATACAGAAATTCGAATTCCTCCGGAATCAAAAAATTCTAAGTATTATCAAGGCACCACAATGTTGAAAGCAAAATTTCTCAGAATATTATCTGTCATAAAAAATATTCAATGCCCTATTCTACTCTGTTTTGGCATATATACACCAACTTCATATGCTATCTCATGTTAAATACAGAAATTCTATATTTAAGCGAATCGAAAAAAATCTAAATATTATCTAGGCATGCCAATGTTATAAACAAAATTGCTCTGAATATAAACTGTCAGAAAAAATATACAATGTTCTATTCTACTCTGTTTTGGAGTATATACTCAAATTCAGTATGCTCTCTCATGTAAAATACCGAAATTATAATTTTAAATGAATTTTAAAAAATGAAAATATTATCTAGGCTCCCCAATGTTAAAAACAAAATTGCTCTGAATAAAATCTCTCAGAGAAATATACAGTGTTCTTTTGTACTCTGTTTTGTAGTATATAAACAACTTCCATATGCTCTCTCATGTAAAATACAGAAATTCTAATTTTTCGCGAATCGAAAAAAATCTAAATAATATCTAGGCGCCTCAAAGTTAAAAGAAAATGTCTCTGAATATAGTCTGTTAGAAAAAATATAGAATGCCTTATTCTACTCAGTTTTGGAGTATATATACCAACTCAATATGCTCTCTCATGTAAAATACAGAAATTCTAATTCTACCCGAATCGAAATAATCTAAATATTATCTATGCATCCCAATGTTAAAAACAAAATTGCTCTGAACATAATCTGTCAGAAAAAATATACAATGCCCTATTCTAATCTGTTTTAACGTATATACACCAACTCCATATGCTCTCCCATGTAAAATACAGAAATTCTATATTTCAGCGAATCAAAAAAATTCTAAATATTATCTAGTCACACCTATGTTAAAAGCAAAGTTTCTCTGAATATAATCTGTCAGAAAAAATATACCATGCCCTTGTCTACTCGGTTTTGTAGTATATACACCAACTCAATATGCTCTTTCACGTAAAATACAGAAATTCTTATTCTACACGAATCGAAAAAACTAAATATTATCTAGGCCCGCCAATGTTAAAAGCAAAATTGCTCTGAATGTAATCTGTAAGAGAAAATATACAATGCCCTTTTCTACTCTGTTTTGGAGTATATACACCAACTCAATATACTCTCTCATGTAAGATACCGAATTTCTACCTTTACGCGAATCAAAAAAAAATCTAAATAATATCTAGGCGCCCCAAAGTTAATAGAAAATGTCTATGAATATAGTCTGTTGGAAAAAATATACAATGCCTTATTCTACTCTGTTTTGCAGTATATACACCAACTCAGTATGTTCTCTCATGTAAAATACCGAAATTCAAATTTCACGTGAATCGAAAAAATCTAAATATTATCTAGGCACCCCAATGTTAAAAACAAAATTTCTCTGAATATAATCTGTCAGAAAAAATATACAATGCCCTATTTTACTTTGTTTTGGAGTATGTACACCAACTCAATATGTTCTCTCATGTAAAATATCGAAACTCTCATTTTACACGAATCGGAAAAAATCTGAATAATATCTAGGCGCCTCAAAGTTAATAGAAAATGGCTCTGAATATAGTCTGTTACAAAAAATATACAATGCCCAATTCTACTCTGTTTTGGAGTGTATACACCAACTCAGTATGCACTCTCAAGTTAAATACAAAAATTATAAATTTACATGAATTGAAAAAAATTTGAATTTTATCTAGGCACCCCAGTGTCAAAAGCAAAATTGCTCTGAATATAACCTGTCAGAAAAAATATACAATTTCGTTTTCTACTCAGTTTTGGAGTATATACAGAAACTCCATATTCTCTCTCATGTAAAATACAGAAATTCTATATTTAAGGGAATCGACAAAAATCTAAACGTTTTCTAGGCACCCCAATGTTAAAAGAAAAATTGCTCTGAATATAATCTGTCAGAAAAAATATATAATGCACTATTGTACTTGGTTTTGAAGTATATATACCAACTCAGTATGCTCTCTCACGTAAAATACCGAAATTCAAATTTTAGGTGAATCGAAAAGAATCTAAATATTATATATGCACCTTAATGTTAATAGCAAAATTTCTCTGAATGTAATCTGTCAGACAAAATATAAAATGTTTTTCTCTACTTTGTTTTGTAGTATATACACCAACTCAATATGCTCTCTCATGTTAAATACTGGAATTCTAATTTTATGAGAATCGATAAAAATGAAATAATATCTAGGCGCCCCATAGTTAAAAGAAAATGGCTTTAAATATAGTCTCTTAGAAAAAATATACAATGCCTTATTCTACTCTGTTTTGGAGTATATACACCAAGTCAGGATGCTCTCTCATGTAAAATACAGAAATTCTAATTTTACGTAAATCGAAAATATCTAAATATTATCTAGGCACCCCAATGTCAAAAACGAAATTGCTCTGAATATAATCTGTCAGAAAAAATATAAAATGCCCTATTCTACTCAGTTTTTGAGTATATACACCAACTCTACCTTCTATCTCATGGAAAATAAAGTAATTCTATATTTAATCGAATCGAAAATAATTTAAATATTATCTCGACACCCTAATGTTAAAAGCAAAATTTCTCTGAATATAATTTGCAAGAAAAAATATACAATGCTTTTTTCTACTCTGTTTTGGGGTGTATACACCAAAGCAATATGCTCTCTCATGTAAAATACAGAAATTCTAATTTTACACGAATCGAAATAAATCTAAATATTATCTAGGCGCCCCAAAGTAAAAAGATAATGGCTCTGAATATAGTCTGTTATAAAAAATATACAATGCCTGATTCTTCTATGTTTTGGAGTATATACACCAACACAGTATGCTCTCACGTGTAAAATACAGAAATTCTAATTTTACCCGAATTGAAAATATCTAATTATTATCTAGGCACCCCAAAGTTCAAAACAAAATTGCTCTAAATACAATCTGTCAGAAAAAATATACAAAGCCCTATTCTACTCATTTTTTGAGTATATACACCAACTCTACCTGCTCTCTCATGTAAAATACAGATATTCTATATTTAAGCGAATCGAAAAAAAATCTAAGTGTTATCTAGGCACCCCAATGTTAAAGCAAAATTGCTCTGAATATAATCTGTCAGAAAACAATACAATGCCCTATTCTCCTCTTTATTGGAGTATATACACCAACTCAGTATTCTCTCTCATGTAAAATACCAAAATTGTAATTTTACGTGAATCGAAAAAAATCTAAATAATATCTAGGAGCCCCAAACTTAAAACAAAATGGCTCTGAATATAGTCTGTTGGAAAAAATATACAATGCCTTATTCTACTCTGTTTTGGAGAATATACACCAACTCAGTATGCTCTATCATGTAAAATACAGAAATTATAATTTTACCGAAATCGAAAAAATCTAAATATTATTGAGTCAACCCAATGTTATAAACAAAATTGCTCTGAATATAATATGTCAGAAAAAATATAGAATGCCCTATTCTACTCTGTTTTGCAGTATATACACCGACTCCATATGCTCTTTCATCTAAAATACAGAAATTCTATATTTAAGTGAATCGAAAGATATCTAACTATTATCTAGGCACCCCAATGTTAAAAGCAAAATTACTCTGACTATAATCTGTCAGAAAAAATATACAATGCCCTTTTCTACTTTGTTTTGAAATATATACACCAACTCCATATGCTCTCTCAAGTAAAATACAAAAATTCTATTTTTAAGCGAATTGAAAAAAATCTAAATATTATCTAGGCACCCCAATGTTAAGAGCAAAATTGCTCTGAATATAATCTGTAAGAGAAAATACACAATGCCATTTTCTACTCTGTTTTGTATTATATATACCAACTCAGTATGCTCTCTCATGTAAAATACAGAAATTCAATATTTAAGCGAATCGAAAAAGATTTAAATATTATCTAGGCACACGAATGTTAAAAGAAAAATTCCTCTGAATATAATCTGTCAGAAAAAATATACAATGCCTTATTCTACTCTGTTTTGGAGTATATACACCAACTCCATATGCTCTCTCATGTAAAATACAGAAATTCTATATTTAAGCGAAAAGAAAAAAATCTATATATTATCTAGGCACACCAATGTTATAAAAAAAATTGCTCGGAATATAATCTGTGAGAAAAAATATACAATGCCCTATTCCACTTTGTTTTGGAGCATACACACCAACTCCATATGCTCTCTCATGTAAAATACAGAAATTCTATATTTAAGCGAATCAAAAAAAATCTAAATATTATCTAGGCACCCCAATGTTAAAATCAAAATTTCTCTGAATATAATCTGTCATAAAAAATATACAATTCCCCTTTCTAATTTGTTTTGTAGTATATACACCAACTCAGTATGCTATCTCATGTAAAATACCGAATTTCTAATTTTACGCGAATCGAAAAAAAAATGTAAATAATATCTAGGCGCCCCAAAGTTAATAGAAAATGTCCATCAATATAGTCTGTTGGAAAAAATATACAATGCGTTATGTTCTCTGTTTTGGAATATATACACCAACTCAGTATGCTCTCTGATGTAAAATACCGAAATTCAAATTTTACGTGAATCAAAAAAATCTAAATATTATCTAGGCACCCCAATGTTAAAAAAAATATTTCTCTGAATATCATCTGTCAGAACAAATATACAATGACCTATTCTACTCTGTTTTGGAATACGTAAACCAACTCAATTGATTCTCTCATGTAAAATCTCGAAATTCTATTTCTACGCGAATGGAAAAAAATGTGAAGAATAGCTAGGCGCCTCAAATTTAATAGAAAATGGCTCTGAATATAGTCTGTTAGAAAAAATATACAATGCCCTATTCTACTTTGTTTTGGAGTATATACACCAACTCAGTATGCACTCTCGTGTAAAATACAGAAATTCTAATTTTACCCGAATCGAAAAAATCTAATTATTATCTAGGCACCCCAATGTTAAAAACAAAATTGCTCTGAATACAATCTGTGAGAAAAAATATACAATGCCCTAATCTACTCACTTTTTGAGTATATACACAAACTCTACCTGCTCTCTCATGTAAAATACAGAAATTCTATATTTAAGCAAATCGAAAAAAATCTAAATGTTATCTAGGCACCCCAATGTTAAAAGCAAAATTGCTCTGAATATACTCTGCCAGAAAAAAATACAATGCCGTATTCTACTCTGTATTGGAGTATATACACCAACTCAGTATTCTCTCTTATGTAAAATACCGAAATTGTAATTTTACGCGAATCAAAAATAATCTAAATAATATCTAGGCACCCCAAACTTAAAAGAAAATGGCTCTGAATATAGTATGTTAGAGAAAATATACAATGCCCTATTCTACTCTGTTTTGGAGTATATACAGCAACTCAGTATGCTCTCTCATATAAAATACCGAAATTCTAATTTCACGTGAATCGAAAAAAATCTAAATATTATCTAGGCACCCGAATGTTAAAAGAAAATTGCTCTGCATATAACGTGTCAGAAAAAATATACAATGCCCTTTTCTACTCTGTTTTGTAGTATATACACCAACTCAATAATCTCTCCCATGTAAAATACAGAGATTCTCTATTTAAGTGAATCGAAAAAAAATCTAAATATTATCTAGGCACCGCAATGTTAAGAACAAGATTTCTCTGAATATAATCTGTCAGCAAAAATATACAATGTTCTATTCTACTCTGTTTTGGGGTATATACACCAACTTTATATGCTCTCTCATGTAATATAGAGAAACTCCATATTTAAGCGAATTGAAAAAAATCTAAATATTATCTAGGGACCACAATGTTAAAAGCAACCTTGCTCTGAATATAATCTGTCAGAAAAAGATACAATGCCCTTTTCTACTCTGTTTTGTACTATATACACCAACTCAATATGCTCTCTTATGTAAAATACTAAAATTCTAATTCTACCCGAATCAAAAAAATCTAAATATTATCTACGCAACCCAATGTTAAAAGCAACATTGCTCTGAATATAATCTGTCAGAAAAAAATGTACAATGTTCCATTCTACTCTGTTTTGGAGTATATACACCAACTCAATATGCTCTCTGATGTAAAATACAGAAATTCTATATTTAAGCATATTGAAAAAAATCTAAATATTATCTAGGCACCCCTTGTTAAAAACAAAATTGCTCTGAATATAATCTGTCAGAAAAAATATAAGATGCCCTTTTCTACTCTGTTTTGTAGTACATACACCAACTCCATATTCTCTCTCATGTATATTACAGAAATTCTAAATTTAAGTGAATCGAAAAAAATCTAAATATTATCTAGGCACCTCAATGTTAAAAGCAAAATTGCTCTGATTATAATCCGTCAGAGAAAATACAAAATTCCATTTTCTACTCTGTGTTGGACTATATACACCAACTCCATATGCTCTCTCATGTAAAATACAGAAATTCCAATTTTCCGTGAATCGAGAAATATCTAAATATTATCTAGGCACCCCAATGTTAAAACAAAAATTGCTCTGAATATAATCTGTCAGAGAAAATACACAAGGCCATTTTCCACTCTGTTTTATAGTATATACACCAACACAATATGCTCTCATTTAAAATACAGAAATTCTAATTTTACGCGAATCGAAAAAATCTAAATATTATGAAGGCAGACCAATGTTAAAAACAAAATTTCTCTGAATATAGTCTGTCACAAAAAATATACAATGCCCTATTCTACTCTGTTTTAGAGTATATACTCCAACTCCATATGCTCTATCATGTAAAATACAGAAATTCCATATTTAAGCAAATCGAAAAAATCTATATATCATCAAGGCACCCGAATGTTAAACTCAAAATGGCTCTGAATATAATGTGTCAGAAAAAATAAACAATGCTTTATTCTACTCTGTTTTGGAGTATGTACACCAACTCAGTATGCTCTCTCATATAAAATACAGAAATTCTAATTATACGTGAATCGAAAAAAATCTAATATTATCTAGGCACCCCAATGTTAAAAGGAAAATTGCTCTGAATATAATCTGTCAGAAGAAATATGCAATGCATATTTCTACTCGGTTTTGTAGTATATACACCAACTCAATATGCTCTCTCATGTAAAATAGAGAAATTCTAATTATACGCGAATCGAAAAAAATCTAAAAAATATCTCCGTGCCCCAAAGTTAAAAGAAAATGGCTGTGAATATAGCCTGTTAGAAAAAATATACAATGCCTTATTCTACTCTGTTTCGGAGTATATACACCATCTCAGGGTGCACTGTCACGTAAAATACAGAAATTCTAATTTTACATGAATCGAAAAATCTAAATATTATCTAGGCACCCCAATGTTAAAAGCAAAATTGCTCTGAATATAATTTGTCAGAGAAAATAAACAATGCCCTATTCTACTTTGTTTTGGAGTATATACACCAACTCAGTATGCTCTGTCATGTAAAATACAGAAATTCTATATTTACATGAATCGAAAAAAGTCTAAATATTATGTAGGCACCCCAATGTTAAAAGCAAAATTGCTCTGAATATTATCTGTCAGAAAATATATACAATGCCCGATTCTACTCTGTTTTGGAGTATATACACAAACTCCGTATGCTCTATCATGTAAAATACCGAAATTCTAATTTTACCCGAATCGAAAAAATCAAAATATTATGTAGGCACCCCAATGTTAAAAACAAAATTACTATGAATATAATCTGTCAGAAAAAATATACAATGACCTATTCTACTCTGTTTTGGAGTATATACAACAACTCCATATGCTCTCTCATGTAAAATACAGAAATTCCATATTTAAGCAAATCGAAAAAAAGCTATATATTATCTAGGCACCCGAAAGTTAAAATCAAAATTTTTCTGAATATAATTTGTTAGAAAAAATAAACAATGCCCTATCCTTCTCTGTTTTGGAATATATACACCAACTCAGTATGCTCTTTCATGTAAAATATCGAAATTCTAAATTTAGGTGAATTGAAAAAAATCTAAATATTATCTATGCACCCCAATGTTAAAAGCAAAATTGCTCTGAATATAATCTGTCATAAAAATTATACTATGCCCTTTTCTACACTGTATTGGAGTTTATACACCAACTCAATATGCTCTCTCATGTAAAATACATATATTCTAATATTACGTGAATTGAAAAAAATCTAAATAATATCTAGGTGCCCCAACGTTGAAAGAAAATGGCTCTGAATATAGTCTGTTAGAAAAATATACAATGACTTATTCTACTCTGTTTTGGAGTATATTCACCAACTCAGTATGCTCTTTCATGTAAGATACAGAAATTGTAAGTTAACCAGAATCAAAAAAATCAAAAAATTATCTAAAAATTCCAATGTTAAAAACCAAATTCCTCTGAATATAATCTGTCAGAAAAAATATACACTGCCCTTTTCTACTCTGTTTTGGAGTATATAAACCAACTCCATATGCTCTCTTATCAAATACAGAAATTCTATATTTAAGCGAATCAAATAAAAACCTGAATATAATCTGTCAGAAAAAATATACAATATTCTAGTCTGTTTTGAGCAAATACACCAAATACATATGCTCTCTCATGTAAAATACAGAAATTCTATATTTAACCGAATTGAAAATAATCTAAATATTATTTAGGCACCCCAATGTTAAAAACAAAATTGCTCTAAATATAATCTGTCAAAAAAATATAAAATGCCCTCTTCTACTCTGTTTTGGAGTATACACACCAACTCCATAGGCTCTCTAATGTAAAATACTGAAATTCTAAATTTACGTGAATCGACAAGAATCTAAATAATATCTAGGCGCCCCAAAGTTAAAAGAAAATGTCTCTGAATATAGTCTGTTAGAAAAAATATACAATGCCTTTTTCTACTCTATTTTGGAGTATATACACCATCTCAGGATGCTCTCTCATGTAAAATACAGAAATTCAAATTTTACCCGATTCGAAAAAATCTAAATATAATCTAGGCACCTCAGTGTTAAAAAGAAAATTGCTCTGAATATAATGTCAGAAAAAATATACAATGCCCTATTCTACTTTGTTTTGGAGTATATACACCAACTCCATATGCTCTCTCACGTAAAATAGTTAAATTCTATATTTAAGCAAATCAAGAAAAATTTAAATATCATCTAGGCACCCCAATGTTAAAAGAAAAATTGCTCTAAATATAATCTGTCAGAAAAAATATACAATGTTCTATACTTCTGTTTTTTGTAGTATATAAACCAACTCCATATGCTCTCTCATATAAAATACAAAAATTCTATATTTAAGCGAATCAAAAAAAAATCTAAAAATTATCTAGGTACCCCAATGTTAAAAGAAAAATTGCTCTGAATATAATCTGTCAGAAAAAATATACAGTGCCCTTTTCTACTCTGTTTTGTAGTATATACACCAACTCAATATGCTCTCTCATGTAAAATACCGAAATTCTAATTTTACGCAAATCGAAAAAAATCTAAATAATATCTAGGCACACAAAAGTTAAAAGAAAATGGCTCTGAATATAGTCTGTTAGAAAAAATATAAAATGCCTTATTCTACTCTGTTTTGGAGTACATACACCAACTTAGTATGCTCTCTCATGTAAAATACAGAAATTCTAATTTTACGTGTATCGAAAAAAATCTAAATATTATCTAGGCACCCCAATGTTAAAAGCAAAATTGCTCTGAATATAATCTGTCAGAAGAAAAGTACAATGCACTTTTCTACTTTGTATTGTAGTATATACACCAACCCAATATGCTCTCTCATGTTAAAGAGAGAAATTCTAATTTTACCCGAATCGAAAAATTCTAAATATTATCTAGGCACCCCAATGTTAAACGCAAAATTGCTCTGAATACAATCTGTCAGTAAAAATATACAATGGTCTTTTCTACTCTGTTCTGTAGTATAAACACCAACACAATATGCTCTGTCATGTAAAATACAGAAATTCGAATTCATATTATACGAAAATATCTAAATATTATCTAGGCACCATAATGTGCCTACCCGAATAGAAATAATGTAAATACTATCTAGGCACCCCTTGTTAAAAACAAAATTGTTCTGAATATAATCTGTTAGAAAAAATATACAATACCCTATTCTACTCTGTTTTGGAGTATATACACCAACTCCATATGCTCCCTCATGTAAAATACAGAAATTCTAAATTTAAGCGTATTGTAAAATATCTAAATATTATCTAGGCACCCCAATGTTAAAAGCAAAATTGCTCTGAATATATTCTGTCAGAGAAAATACACAATGCCATTTTCTACTCTGTGTTGGAGTATATACACCAACTCCATACGCTCTCTCATGTAAAATAGAGAATGTCTACATTTAAGCGAATCAAATAAAATCTAAATATTATCTATGCACAAAAATATTAAAAGAAAATTTTCTCTGAATAGAATCTGTCAGAAGAAATATAAGATGCCCTTTTATACTCTGTTTTGTAGTACATACACAAACTCAGTATGCTCTCCCATGTAAAATACAGAAATTCTAATTTTACCCGAATCGAAAAAATCTAAATATTATCTAGGAACACTAATGCTAAAAACAAAATTGCTGTGAATATAATCTTTCTGAAAAAATATACAATGCCCTATTCTCTGTTTTGGAACATATAAACCAACTCAGTATGCTCTTTCATGTAAAATACAAAAATTCTAATTTTACACGAATCAAAAATATCTAAATATTATCTAGGTACCCCAATGTTAAATAGAAAATTGCTCTGAATATAATCTGTCAGAACAAATACACAATACCCTATTCTACTCTGTTTTGGAGTATATACACCAATTCCATATGCTCTCTCATGTAAAATGAAGAAATTCTATATTTAAGCAAGTAGAAAAAATTCTAAGTATTATCTAGGCAACCAATGTTAAAAGAAAAATTGCTCTGAATATAATCTGTCAGAAAAAATATACAATGCCCTTTTCTACTCCATTTTGGAGTATATACACCAACTCAACATGCTCTCTCTTGTAAAATACCAATATTCTAATTTTAGGCGAATCGAAAAAAGTCTAAATAAAATCTACGAGCACTGAAGATAAAAGAAAATGGCTCTGAATAGAGTGTGTTAGAAAAAATATACAATGCCTTATTCTACTCTGTTTTGGAGTGTATACACCAACTTAGTATGCTCTTTCATGTAAAATATCGAAATTCTATATTTACACGAATCAAAAATAATCTAAATATTATCTAGGCACCCCAATGTTAAAAGCAAAATTGCTCTGAAAATAATCTGTCAGGATAAATATGCAATTCCCATTTCTACATTGTTTTGGAGTATATACAGCAACTCAATATGCTCTCTCATGTAAAATACCGAAATTCTAATTTTATGTGAATCGAAGAAAATATAAATAATATCTAGGGGCCTCAAAGTTAAAAGAAAATGGCTCTGAATATAGTCTGTTAGAAAAATATACAATGCCTTATTCTACTCTGAATTGGAGTATATACACCAATTAAGTATGGTCTCTCATGTAAAATACAGAAAGCTAATTTTACGTGAATCGAAAAAAATCTAAATATTATCTAGGCACCCCAAATTTAAAAACAAAACTGCTCTGAATATAATCTGTCAGAAATAATATAGAATGCCCTGTTCTTCTCTGTTTTGGAGTATATACAACAACTCAATATGCTCTCTCATGTGAAATACAGAAATTCTAACTTTATCCGAATCAAAAATATCTAAATATTATCTAGGCTCCCCAATGTTAAAAGCAAAATTGCTCTGAATAAAATCTGTAATAAAAAATATACAATGCCCTTTTCTACTCTCTTTTGTACTATATATACCAACTCAATATGCTCTCTCATGTAAAATAACAAAATTCTAATTTTAACCGAATCAAAAAAAATCTAAATAATATCTAGGCGCCCAAAAGTTAAAAGAAAATGGCTCTGAATATAGTCTGTTAGAAAAAATATACAATGCCTTATTCTACTCTGTTTTGGAGTATATACACCAACTCAGTATGCTCTGTCATGTAAAATACAGAAATTCTAATTTAACCCGAATCAAAAAAATCTAAATATGATCTAGGCACCCCAATGTTAAAAACAAAATTGCTCTGAATATGATCTGTCAGAAAAAATATACAATTCCCTTTTCTACTTTGTTTTGGGTATATACCCTAACTCAAAATTCTCTCTCATGTAAAATACAGAAATTCTAATTTTACCCAAATCGAAAAAATCTAAATTTTATCTAGGCTACCCAATGTTAAAAGTAAAATTGCTCTGAAGATAATCTGTGAGAAAAAATATACAATGCCCTTTTCTACTCTCTTTTGTAGTATATACACGAACTGAATATGCTCTCTCATGTAAAATAACAAAATTCTAATTTTACACGATTCGAAATAAATCTAAATAATATCAAGGTGCACCAAAGTTAAAAGAAAATGCCTCTCAATATAGTCTGTTAGAAAACATATACAATGCCTTATTCTACTCTGTTTTGGACTATATATATCAACTCAGTATGCTCTCTCATCTAAAATACAGAAATTCAAATTTTACCCGAATCAAAAAAATCTAAATATTATCTAGGCTCTCCAAAGTTAAAAAAAAATTGTTCTGAATATAGTCTGTGAGAAAAAATATACAATGCCCTTTTCTACTCTTTTTTGTACTATATACACCAACTCAATTCACTCTCTCATGTAATATAACGAAATTCTAATTTTACATGAATGAAAAAAATCTAAATAATATCTAGGCGACCCAAAGTTAAAAAAAAAGTCTCTGAATACAGTCTGTTGGAAAAAATATACAATGCCTTATTCTACTCTGTTTTGGAGTATATACACAACTCAGCATGCTCTCTCATGTAAAACACCGAAATTATAATTTTACGAGAATCGAAAAAAATCTAAATAATATTTTGGCGCCCCAAAGTTAAAGAAAATAGCTCTGAATATAGTCCGTTAGAAAAAATATACAATGCCTTATTCTACTCTGTTTTGGAGTACATAGACCAACTCAGTATGCTCTCTCATGTAAAATACAAAAATTCTAAATTTACGTGAATCAAAAAAAATCTAAATATTATCTAGGCACCCCAATGTAAAAATCAAAATTGCTCTGAATACAATCTGTCAGAAAAAATATACAATGCCCTTTTCTACTCTGTTTCGGAGTATATACACCAACTCAGTGTGCTATCTTATTTAAAATACCGAAATTCTAATTTTACGTGAATTGAAAATTATCTAAATAATATCTAGGCGCCCCAAAGTTAAAACAAAATGGTTCTGAATATTGTCTGTTAGAAAAAATATACAATGCCTTATTCTACTCTGTATTGGAGTATATACGCCAACTCAGTATGGTCTCTCATTTAAAATACCGAAATTCTAATTCTAAGCGAATCGGCATAAATCTAAATAATATCTAGGCACCCGAATGTTAAAAGCAATATTGCTCTGAATATAATCTGTCAGAAAAAATATACAATGCCTTATTCTACTCTGTTTTGGAGTATATACACCAACTCAGTATGCTCTCTCATGTAAAATACCGAAATTCTAATTTTACGTGAATCGAAAAGAATGTAAATATTATCTAGGCACCCCAATGTGAAAAACAAAATTGCTCTGAATATAATCTGTCAGAAAAAATATACGAAACCCTATTCTACTCTGTTTTGGAGTATATACACCAACTCCATATGCTCTCTCATGTAAAATACAGAAATTCTATATTTAAGCGAATCAAAAAATTCGAAATATTATCTAGGCACCCCAATGTTAAAAGCAAAATTGCTCTGAATATAATCTGTCAGAAAATATATACAATGCTCTTTTCTACTCTGTTTTGTAGTATATACACCAACTCAATATGCTCTCTCATGTAAAAAACCGAAATTCAAATTTTACGCTAAACAAAAAAAATCTAAATAATATCAAGGCGCACCAAATTTAAAAGAAAATGGCTCTGAATATAGTCCCTTAGAAAAATCAGAAGAAATATACAATGCCCTATTCTACCCTGTTTTAAAGTACATACATCATCTCCATATGCCCCCTCAAGTAAAATAAAGAAATTCTATATTTAAGCGAATCGAAAAAAATCTAAATAATATCTAGGCACTCCCACTTTAAAAGCAAAATTGCTCTGAATATAATCTGTCAGAAAAAATATAAAATGCCCTTTTCTACTCTGTTTTGGAGTATATACACCAACTCAATATGCTTTCTCATGTAAAATCCCGAAATACTAATTTTACCCGAATCGAAAAAATCTAAATATCTAGGCACCCAAATGTTAAAAACAAAATTGCTCTGAATATAATCTGTCAGAAAAAATATACGAAGCCCTATTCTACTCTGTTTTCGAGTATATACACCAACTCAGTATGCTCTCTGATGTAAAAAAATGAAATTCAAATTTTACCCAAATCGAAAAAAGCCTAATATTATCTAGGCACACCAATGTTAAAAACAAAATGGCTCTGAATAGAATCTGTCAAAACATATATACAATGCCTTATTCTATTCTGTTTTGGATTATATACACCAACTCCATATGCTCTCTCATGGAAAATACAGAATTTCTATATTTAAGTGAATCGAAAAGAATCTAAATATTATCTAGGGACCCCAATGTTAAAAGCAAAATTGCTCTGAATATAATCTCTCAGAAAAAATATACAATGCCCTTTTCTACTCTTTTTTCGAGTATATACACCAACTCAATATGTTCTCTCATATAAAATACAGAAATTCAATTTTTACACGAGTCGAAAAAATCTATATATTATCTAGGTACCCGAATGATAAAAAAAAAATTGCTCTGAATATAGTCTTTCAGAAAAAATATACAATGCCCTATTCTACTCTGTTTTCGAGTATATACACCAACTCAGTATGCTCTCTCATATAAAATACCGAAATTCTTATTTTACATGAATCGAAAAAAATATAAATATTATCTAGGCACCCCAATGTTGATGCAAAGTTGCTCTGAATATAATCTGTCAGAAAAAATAAACAATGCCCTCTTCTACTTAGTTTTGGAGCATATACACCACCTACATATGCTCTCTTATGTAAAATACAAAAATTCTATATTCAGGGGAATCAAAAAAAATCTAAATATTATCTAGGCACCCAAATGTTACAAGCAAAATTGCTCTGAATATAATCTATCATAAAAAATATACAACGCTTTTTTCTACTTTGTTTCAGAGTATATATACCAACTCAATATGCTCTCTCCTGTAAAACACTTAATTCTAATTTTACGCGAATCGAAAAAAATCTAAATAATATCTAGGTGCCCCAAAGTTAAAAGAAAATGGCTCTGAATATAGTCTGTTAGAAAAAACATACAATGCCTTTTCTACTCTGTTTTGGAGTATATACACAAACTAAGTATGCTCTCTATGTAAAATACCGAAATTCTAATTTTACGTGAATTGAAAAATAACTAAATATTATCTGGGCACCCCAATGTTAAAAGCAAAATTACTGTGAATATAATCTGTCAGAAAAAATATACAATGCTTTATTCTACACTATTTCGTAGTATATACAACAACTCAGTATGCTCTCTCATGTAAACACCGAAATTGTAATTTTACCCGAATCAAAAAATCTAAATATTATCTAGGAACCAAAATGTTAAACGCAAAATTGCTCTGAATATAATCTGTCATAAAATATATACAATGATCTTTTCTACTCTGTTTTGTAGTATATATACCAACTCAGTATGCTCTCTCAGTTAAAAAACCGAAATTCAAATTTTACGCTAATCGAAAAAATTCTAAATAATATCAAGGCGAACCAAAGTTAAAAGAAAATGGCTCTGAATATAGTCTGTGAGAAAAAACATACAGTGCCTTATTCTACCCTGTTTTGGAGTGTATACACCAACTCAGTGTGCTCTCTCATGTAAAATACCGAAATTCTAATTTTACGGGAATCAAATAAAATCCAAATATTATCTAGGCACCCCAATGTTAAAAACATAATTGCACTTAATGTAATCTGTCATCAAAAATATACAATGCCATATTCTACTCTATTTTAAAGTATATACACCAACCCACTATGCTCTCTCATGTAAAATACAGAAATTCTATATTTAAGTGAATCGAAAAAAATCTAAGTATTATCTAGGGACCACAATGTTAAAAGCAAAATTACTCTGTATATAATGTCAGAAAAAATATACAATGCCCTTTTCTACTCTGTTTTGCAGTATATACACCAACTCCATAAGCTCTCTCATGTAAAATACAGAAATTATATATTTAAGCGAATCGAAAAAAATCTAAATATTATCTAGGTACCCCAATGTTAAAAACAAAATTGGTCTGAATATAATCTGTCAGAAAAAATATACAGTGCCCTATTCTACTCTGTTTTGAAGTACATACACCAACTCCATATGCTCTCTCATTTAAAATACAGGAATTACATATTTAAGCGAATCGAAAAAATTCTAAATATTACATAGGCACCCCAATGTTAATAGGAAAATTTCTATGAATATAGTCTGTCTATCGAATTATAAAATGCCCTTGTCTACACTGTTTTGAACTATATACACCAACTCAATATACTCTCTCATGTAAAATACAGAAATTCTAATTTTACGCGAATCGAAAAAAATCTAAATAATATCTAGGTGCCCCAATGTTAAAAGAAAATGGCTCCGAATATAGTCTGTTAGAAAAAATATACAATGCCTTATTCTACTATGTTTTGGAGTATATACACCAACTCAGTATGCTCTCTTGTGTAAAATACAGAAATTCTAATTTTACCTGAATCGAAATAATCTAAATATTATCTATGCATCCCAATGTTAAAAACAAAATTGCTCTGAATATAAACTGTCAGAAAAAATATACAATGCCCTATTCTACTCTGTTTTTGAGTATATACACCAACTCAACCTGTTATCTCATGTAAAATACAAAAATTCTATATTTCAGCGAATCAAATGAAATCTAAATATTACCTAGGCACCCCAATGTTAAAAGAAAAATTGTTCTGAATATAATCTGTCAGAAAAAATATACAATTTTCTTTTCTACTCTGTTTTGGAGTATATAGACCAAATCAATATGTTCTCTCATGTAAAATACCGAAATTCTAATTTTACGCGAATCGAAAATAATCTAAATAATATCTATGCGCCCCAAAGTTAAAAGAAAATGGCTCTGAATATAGTCTGTTAGAAAAAATATACAATGGCTCATTCTACTCTGTTTTGGAGTATATACACCACCTCAATATGCTCATGTAAAATACCGAAATTCTAATTTTACGTGAATCGAAGAAAATCTAAATATTATCTAGGCACCTTAATGCAAAAGCAAAATTGCTCTGAATATAATCTGTCAGAAAAAATATACAATGCCCTTTTCTACTACGTTTTGGAGTATATACACCAACTCCATATGCTCTCTCATGTAAAATACAGAAATTCAATATTTAAGCGAATCGAAAAATCTATATATTATCTATACATCCCAATGTTCAAAACAAAATTGCTCTGAATATTATCGGTCAGAAAAAATATACAATGCCCTATTCTACTCTGTTTTGGAGTATATACAACAACTTTATAAGGTCTCTCATGTAAAATACAGAAATTCAATATGTAAGCGAATCGAAAAAAATCTAAATGTTATCTAGGCACCGCAATATTAAAATCAAAATTGCTCTAAATATAAACTGTCAGAAAAATATACAATGCCATATTCTACTATTTTTTGTAGTTTATACACCAACTCCATATGCTCTCTCATGTAAAATACAGGAATTGTATATTTAAGCGAATTGAAAAAAATCTAAATAATATCTAGGTGCCCCAAAGTTAATAGAATATGGCTCTTAATATAGACTGTTAGTAAAAATATACTATCCCTCATATTACTCTGTTTTGGAGTATATACACCAACTCAGTATGCTCTCTCATGTAAAATACCGAAATTCTAATTTTGCGCGAATCGAAAAAAATCTAAATAATATCTAGGCGCCCCAAAATTAAAGAAAATTGCTCTGAATATAGTCTGTTAGAGAAAATATACAATGTCTTATTCTACTTTGTTTTGGAGTATATACACCAACTCAGTATGCTCTATCATGTAAAATACCGAAATTCTAATTTTACCCAAATCGAAAAAATCTAAATATTATCTAGACAACCCTATGTGAAAAATAAAATTTCTCTAAATATAATCTGTCAGATAAAATATACAATGACCTCTTCTACTCTGTTTTGGAGTATGTACATCAACTCAGTATGCTCTCTCATGTAAAATACAGAAATTCTAATTTTACCCGAATCGAAAAAATCTAAATATTATCTAGGCACCACAATGTTAAAAACAAAATTGCTCTGAATATAATCTGTCAGAAAAAATATACAATGCCCGATTCTTCTCTGTTTTGGAGTATACACCAACTCCATATGCTCTCTCACGTAAAATACAGAAATTCTATATTTAAGAGACTCGAAAAAAATCTAAATATTATCTAGGCACCCCTACGTTAGAAACAAAATTGCTCTAAATATAATCTGTCAGAAAAAATATACAATGCCCTTTTCTACTCTGTTTTGTAGTATATACACTATGTCAATATGATCTCTCATGTAAAATAAAGAAATTCTAATTTTATGGGAATCGAAAAAAATCTAAATATTATCTAGGCACCCCAATGTTACAAGGAAAATTGCTCTGAATATAATCTGTCACAAAAAATATGCAATGTTTTATTCTACTCTGTTTTGGAGTATATACACAAACTCATTATGCTCTTTCATGTAAAATACGGAAATTCTAATTATACGCGAATCGAAAAAAATCTAAATAATATCTAGACTCCCCAACGTTACTAGAAAATGGCTCCTAATATAGACTGTTAGATAAAATATTCAATGCCTTATATTACTCTGTCTTGGGGTATATACACCAACTCAGTATGCTCTCTAATGTAAAATAACGAAATTCTAATTATATGCGAAACGGAAAAAATTTAAATAATATCTAGGCGCCCCCATGATAAAGAAAATGGCTCTAAATATAGTCTGTTAGAGAAAATATACAATGTCTTATTCTACTTTGTTTTGGAATATATAAACCAACTCCACATGCTGTCTCATGTAAAATACATAAATTGTATATTTAGGTGAATCGAAAAAAATCTAAATATTATCTAGGCACCCCAATGTTAAAAGCAAAATTGCTCTGAATATAGTCTGTCAGAGAAAATATACAATGCCCTTTTCTACTCTGTTTTGTAGTATATACACCAACTTAATATGCTATCGCATGTAAAATACGAAAATTATAATTATACGCGAATCGAAAAAATTCTAAATAATTACTGGGCACCCCAAAGTTAAAAAAAATGTCTCTGAATATAGTGTGTTAGAAAAATATACAATGTTTTATTATACACTGTTTTGGAGTATATACACAAATTTCGTGTACTCTCTCATGTAAAATATAGAAATTCTAATTTTACCAGAATAGTTAAAATCTAAATATTACCTAGGGACCCCAATGTTTAAAACAAAATTGCTCTGAATATAATCTGTCAGAAAAAATATACAATGCCCTATTATACTCTTTTTTGGAGTATATAAACCAACTCCATATGCTCTCTCATGTAAAATAACAAAATTATAAATTTACGCGAATCGAAAGAAATCTAAATATTATTGAGGTACCCCAATGTTAAAACAAAATTGCTCTGAATATAATCTGTCAAAAAAAAATACAATGCCCTATTGTCCTCTGTTTTGGAATATATACACCAACTCAGTATGCACTCTCATGTACAATACAGAAATTCAAATTTTACGTGAATCGAAGAAAATCTAAATATTATTTAGGCACACCAATATTAAAAACAAAATTGCTCTGAATAAAATCTGTCAGAAAAAATATACAATGCCCTTTTATACTCTGTTTTGTAGTATATACACCAACTCAATATGCTCACTCATGTAAAATACAGAAATTCTAATTTTACACAAATCGAAAAAAGTCTAAATAAAATATAGATGCCCCAAAGATAAAAGGAAATGGCTCTGAATATAGTCTGTTGCAAAAAAAAATACATCGCCTTATTCTACTCTTTTTTTAAGTACATACACCAACTCAGTGTGCTCTCTCATGTAAAATACAGAAATTCTAATTTTACCTGAATCAAAAATAATCTAACATTATCTAGGCACCCCAATGTTAAGAACAAAATTGCTCTGAAAATAATCTGTCAGATAAAATATACAATGCCCTATTCTACTCTGTTTTAATGTAAATACACCAACTTCATATGCACTCTCATGTAAAATACAGAAATTCGGTATTTAAGCGAATCGAAAAAAATCTAAATATTATCTAGGCACCCCAGTGTTAAAGCAAAATTGCTCTGAATATAATCTGTCAGAAAAAATATACAATGCCCTATTCTACTCTCTTCTGGAATATATACACCAACTCAATATGCTGTCTTATGTAAAATAACGAAAGTATAAATTTAGGCGAACCAAAAAAGATCTAAATAATATCTAGGCACCCCAAAGTTAAAAGAAAATGGCTCTGAATATAGTCTGTTCAAAAAATATACAATGCCTTATTCTACTCTGTTTTGGAGTATATACAGCAACACAGGGTGTTCTCTGATGTAAAATATAAAATTCTAATTTTACCCGAATCGAAAAAATCTAAATATTATCTAGGCACCTCAATGTTAAAAACAAAATTGCTCTGAGTATAATCTGTCAGAAAAAATATACAATGCCCTATTCTACTCTGTTTTCGAGTATATACAACAACTCCATATGCTCTCTCAGGTAAAATACAGAAATTCTATATTTAAGCGAATCGAAAAAAATCTAAACATTATCTAGGCACCCCAATGTTAAAATCAAAATTGCTCTGAATGAAATCTGTCAGAAAAAATATACAAGGCCCTTTTCTACTCTGTTTTGTAGTATATACACCAACTCAATATGCTCTCTCATATAAAATACGGAAATTCTAATTTTACGCGAAATGAAAAAAATCTAAATAATAACTAGGAGCCCCAAAGTTAAAAGAAAATGGTTCTAAATATAGTCTGTAAAAAAAAATACAATGCTTTATTCTTTTCTGTTTTGAAGTATATACACCAACTCCATATGCTCTCTCAATTAAAATACAGAAATTCTATATTTAAGCGAATCGAAAAAATTCTAGATATTATCTAGGCACCCCAATGTGAAAAGAAAAATTGCTCTGAATATAATCTGTCACATAAAATATACAATGCCCGTTTCTTCTCTGTTTTGGCGTATATACACCAACTCCATATGCTCTCTCATGTAAAATACAGAAATTCCATATTTTTGCGAATCAAAAAAAATCTAAAAATTATCTAGACACCCGAATGTTAAAAGCAAAATATCTCTGAATATAATCTGTCAGAAAAAATATACAATACGCTTTTCTACGCTGCTGTGATGTGTATACACAAACTCAATATTCTCTCTCATGTAAAAAACAGAAATTCTAATTTTACGAGACCCGAAAAAAATGTAAATAATATCTAGGTGCCCCAATGTTAAAAGAAAATGGCTCTGAATATAGTCTGTTAGAAAAAATATACAATTCCTTATTCTACTCTCTTTTGCAGTATATACACCAACTCAGTATGCTCTCAAATGTAAAATACAGAAATTCTTATTTTACCCGAATTGAAGAAATCTGAATATTATCTTGTAACCCCAACGTTAAAAACAAAATTGGTCTGAATATAATCTGTCAGAAAAATATACAATGCCCTATTCTACTCTGTTTTGGAGTATATACAGGAACTCCATATGCTCTCTCATGTAAAATACAGAAATTCTATATTTAAGCGAATCGAAAAATATCTAAATATTATATAGGTACACCAATGTTAAAAGCAAAATTACCCTGAATATAATCTGTCCGAAGAAATATACAATGTTCATTCTACTCTGTTTTGTAGTATATACACCAACTCATTGTCCTCTATCATGTAAAATACCGAAATTATAATTTTACCCAAATCGAATAAATCTAAATATTATCTAGGCACCCGAATGCTAATAACAAAATTGCTCTGAATATAAACTGTCAGGGAAAATATACAATGCACTATTGAACTCTGCTTTGGAGTATACACAGCAACTCCATATGCTCTCTCATGTAAAATACAGAAATTCTACTTTTACACGAATCGAAAAGAATCTAAATATTGTCTAGGCACCCCAATGATAAAAAAAAATTGCTCTGAATATAATCTGTCTGAAAAAATATAAAATGCTTTATTCTAGTCTGTTTTGGAGTTTATACACCAACTTTCTATGCTCTATCATGTAAAACACCGATATTCTAATTTTCGTGAATCGAAAAAAATCTAAATATTATCTAGGCACCCCAATGTTAAAAGAAAATGGCTCTGAATATAATGTGTTAGAAAAAATATACAATGCCTCATTCTACTCTGTTTTGGAGTATATACACCAACTCAGTATGCTCTCTCATGTAAAATACCAAAATTCTAATTTTACATCAATCAAAAATATCTAAATATTTACTAGGCACCACAGTGATAAAAACAAAATTGCTCTGAATATAATCTGTCACAAAAAATATACAATGCCCTATTCTACTCTACTTTTGGAGTATATACACCAACTTTATATGCTCTCTCATATAAAATACAGAAATTCTAATTTTACCCGAATCGAAAAAATCTAAATATAATCTAGGAACCCTAATGTTAAAAGGAAAATTGCTCTGAATATAATCTGTCAGAAAAAATATACAATGCCCTTTTCTACTTTGTATTGGTGTATATATACCAACTCAATATGCTCTCCCATGTAAAATACCGAAATTCTAATTTTACGTGAATCGAAAAAAATCTAATTATTATCTGGGCAACCGAATGTTAAAAGCAAATTTTATCTGAATATAATCTGTCAGAAAAAATATACAATGCCCTTTTCTACTTTGTTTTGGAGTATATACACCAACTCCGTATGCTCTCTCATGTAAAATACAGAAATTCTATATTTAAACAAATCGAAAATAATCTAAATATTATCTACGCACCCCAATGTAAAAAGCAAAATTGCTCTGAATATAATCTATCAAAAGTAATATACAATGCCCTTTTCTACTCTGTTTTGTAGTATATACACCAACTCAATATGCTCTCTCATGTAAAATACAAATATTTTAATTTTACCCGAATCGAATAAATCTAAATATTATCTAGGCTCCCCAATGTTAAAAAAAATTGCACTGAATATAATCTGTCAGAGATAATATACAATGCCCTATTCTACTCTGTTATGGAGTATATACAGCAACTCAGTATGCTCTCTCATGTAAAATACAGAAATTCAAATTTTACGTGAATTGAAAAAAATCTAAATATTATCTAGGCACCACAATGTTAAAAACAACATTGCGCTGAATATAATCTGTCATAAAAAGTATACAATGTTCTATTCTACTCTGTTTTGGAGTATATACACCAATTCAATATGCTCTGTCATGTAAAATACCGAAATTCCAATTTTACCCAAATTGAAAACAATCTAAATAATATCTAGGCGCCACAAAGTTAAAAGAAAATCGCTCTGTATATAGTCCATTAGAAAAAATATACAATGCCTTATTCTACTCTGTTTTGGAGTATATACACCAGCTCAGTATGCTCTCTCATGTAAAATAGAGAAATTCTAATTTTACCCGAATCGAAAAAATCTAAATATAATCTAGGCACCCTAATGTTAAAAGCAAAATTGCTCTGAATATAATCTGTCAGAAAAAATATACAATGCCCTTTTCTACTCTGTATTGGTGTATATATACTAACTCAATATGCTCTCTCATGTAAAATACCCAAATTCTAAATTTCCGCGAATCAAAAAAAATCTAAATATTATCTAGGCACCCCAATGTTATAAACAAAATTGCTCTGAATATAATCTGTCAGAAAAAATATACAATGCCCTATTCTACCATGTTTTGGAATATATACACCAACTCCATATGCTCTCTCATGTAAAATACAGAAATTCTATATTTAACTGAATCGAAAAAAATGTAACTAATATCTAGGCACCCCAATGTTAAAAGCAAAATTGCTCTGAATATAATCGGTCAGAAAAAATATACAATGCCCTTTTCTACTCTGTTTTGTAGTATATACACCACCTCAATATGCTATCTCATGTAAAATACCGGAATTCTAATTTTACGCGATTCGAAAAAAAACCTAAATAAGGTCTAGGCGCCCCAAAGTTAAAAGAAAATGGCTATGAATATAATCTGTTAGAAAAAAAATACAATGCCTTATTGTACTCTGTTTTGGAGTATATACACCAACTAAGTATGCTCTCTCATGTAAAATACCGAAATTCTAAATTTACCCGAGTCGAAAAAAATCTAAATATTATCTAGGGACCCGAAGTTTAAAAGCAAAATTGCTCTGAATATAATCTGTCAGAAAAAATATACAATGCCCTTTTCTACTTTGTTTTGGTGTATATACACCAACTCAATATGCTCTCTCATGTAAAATACTGAAATTCTAAATTTACGTGAATCGAAAAAAATCTAAATATTATCTCGGAACTCCAATCTTAAAAACAAAATTGCTCTGAATATAATCTGTCAGGAAAAATATACAATGCCGTATTCTACTCTTTATTGGAGTATATAGACCAATTCCAAATGCTTTCTCATGTAAAATAGAGAAATTGTATATTTATGCGTATTGAAATAAATGTAAATATTATCTACGCACCACAATGTTAAATGCAAAGTAGCTCTGAATATAATCTGTCACAAAAAATATACAATGCCCTTTTCTACTCTTTTGTTAATATATACAGCAACTCAATATGCTCTCTCTTGTAAAATACCGAAATTCTAATTTTACGCGAATCGAAAAAAATCTACATAATATCTAGGCGCCCGAAAGTTAAAAGATAATGACTCTGAATATATTCTGTTAGGAAAAATATACAATGCCGTTTTCTACTCTGTTTTGGAGTATATACACCAACTCAGTATGCTCTCTCCTATACAATACCGAAATTCTAAATTTACGTGATTGGAAAAAAATCTAAATATTATCTAGGCAGCCGAATGTTAAAAGCAAAATTGTTCTGAATATAATCTGTCAGAAAATATATACAATGCCCTTTTCTACTTTGTTTTCGAGTATGTACACCAATTCAATATGCTCTCTCAGGTAAAATTTTGAAATTCTAATTTTACGTGAATCCAAATAAATCTAAATATTATCTAGTAACCCCAATGATAAAAGAAAAATTGCTCGGAATACAATGTGTCAGAAAAAATATACAATGACCTTTTCTACTCTGTTTTGGAGTATATACACCAACTCAATATGCTCTCTCATGTAAAATACCGAAATTCTAATTTTAAGCTAATTGAAAAAAACCTAAATCATATCTTGGTGCCACAAAGTTAAAAGAAAATGGCTATGAATATATTCTCTTAGAAAATATATACAATGCCTTATTCTACTTTGTTTTGGAGTATATACACAAACTCAATATGCTCTCTCATGTAAAATACAAAAATTCCAATTTTACCCGATCCGAAAAAATTTAAATATTATCTAGGCATTCTAATGTTAAAAACAGACTTGCTCTGAATATAATCTGTCAGAAAAAATATACAATGCCCTATTCTACCCTGTTCTAGAGTACATACACCAACTCTATATGCTCTCTCATGTAAAATACAGAAATTCCATATTTAAGCAAATCGAAAAAAATCTAAATATTATCTAGGCACCCGAAAGTTAAAAGCACAATTGCTCTGAATATAATCTGTCAAAAAAATATACAATGCCTTATTCTACTCTCTTTTAGAGTATATACACCAACTCAGTATGCTCTCTCATGCAAAATACCGAAATTCTAATTTTACACAAATCGAAAAAACCTAAATATTATCTAGGCACCCCAATGTTAAAAACAAAATTGCTCTTAATACAATCTGTCAGTAAAAATATAACATGGCCTATTCTACTCTGTTTTGGTGTATATACAACAACTCAGTATGCTCTCTCATGTAAAATACCGAAATTCTAAATTTACGTGAATCGAAAAAAATCTAAATAGTATCTAGGCACCCGAATGTTAAAAGCAAAATTGCTCTGAATATAATCTGTCAGAAACAATATAAAATTTTCTTTTCTACTCTGTTTTCGAGTATATACACCAACTCAACATGCTCTCTCAGGTAAAATACGGAAATTCTAATTTTACGCGAATCGAAAAAAGTCTAAATAATATATAGGTGCCTTAAATTTAAAAGAAAATGGTTCTGAATATAGTCTGTTAGAGAAAATATTCAATGCCTTATTCTACTCTGTTTTGGAGTATATACAGCAACTCAGTATGCTCTCTCATGTAAAATACAGAAATTCTAATTTCACCCGAATCGAAAAAATCTAAATATTATATAGGCACCCCAATGTTAAAAACAAAATTTTTCTGAATATAATCTGTCAGAAAACATATGCAATGCCCTATTTTACTCTGTTTTGGAGTATATAAACCAACTCAGTATGCTCTCTCATGTAAAATACCAAAATTCTAATTTTACGTGAATCGAAATGAATCTAGATACTATATAGGCAACCGAATGTTAAAAGCAAAATTGCTCTGAATACAATGTGTCAAAAAAAATATACAGTGCCCTTTTCTACTCTGTTTTGAAGTATATACACCAACTCAATATGCTCTCTCTTGTAAAATACCGAAATTCTAATTTTAAGCGAATCGAAAAAAATGTAAAGATCTTGGCGCCCCAAATTTAAAACAAAATGGCTCTGAATATACTCTGTTAGAAAAAATATACAATACCTTATTCTATTTTGTTTTGGAATATATACACTAACTCATTGTCCTCTCTCATGTAAAATAGAGAAATTGTAATTAAACCCAAATCGAAAATAACTAAATATTATCTAGGCACCCAATGTTAAAAACAAAATTGCTCTGAGTATAATCAGTCAGAAAAAATATACAATGCCCTATTCTACTTTATTTTGGAGTATAAACACAAACTCCATATGCCCTCTCATGTAAAATACAGAAATTCTATATTTAAGTGAATCGAAAAAGAACCTAAATATTATCTAGGCACCCCAATGTTAAAAACAATTTTGCTCTGAATATAATCTGTCAGAAAAAATATACAATGCCCTATTCTACTCTTTTTTGGAGTATATACACCAACTCAATATGCTCTCTTATGTAAAATACATAAATTCAATATTTAGGCAAATTGAAAGAAATCTAAATAATATCTAGGCACCCCAATGTTAAAAGCAAATTTGCTCTGAATATAATCTGTCAGAAAAAATATACAATGCCCTATTCTACTCTGTTTTGGAATTTATACACCAACTCAGTGTGCTCTCTCACGTAAAGTACCGAAATTCTAATGTTACGTGAATCGAAAAAAATCTAAATATTATCTAGGCACTCCAATGTTAAAAGCAAAATTGCTCTGAATATAATCATTCATAAAAAATATACAATGACCTTTTCTACTCTGTTTAGGACTATATACGCCAACTCAATATGCTCTCCAACGTAAAATAACGACATTATAATTTTACGTGAATCGAAGGAAATCTAAATAATATCTAGGCGCCCCAAAGGTAAAAGAAAATGGCACTGAATATAGTCTGTTATAAAAAGTATACAATGCCTTATTCTACTCTGTTTTGGAGTATATACACCAACTCAGTATGCTCTCTCACGTAAAATACAGAAATTCTAATTTTACCCGAAATGTAAATAGCTAAATATTATCTAGGCACCCCAATGATTAAAACAAAATTGCTGTGAATATAATTTGTCAAAAAAAACATACAATGCCCTATTCTGCACTGCTTTGGAATATATACACCAACTCAATATACTCTCTCATGTAAAATACTGAAATTCAAATTTTACGTGAATCGAAAAAAATCTAAATAATATCTAGGCACCACAAAGTAAAAAGAAAATGGCTCGGAATATAGTCTGTTAGGAAAAATATCCAATGCCTAATTCTATTCTGTTTTGGAGTATATACACCAACTCATTATGCCCTTCAGGTAAAATAACGAAATTCAAATTTTTCGTGAATCGAAAATTATCTAAATATTATCTAGGCACCCAATGTTAAAAACAAAGTTGCTCTGAATATAATCTGTCCAAAAAATATACAATGCCATTTTCTACTCTGTTTTGGAGTATATACACCAACTCCGTATGCTCTCTCATGTAAAATATAGAAATTCTATATTTAAACAAATCGAAAAAAATATAAATATTATCTACGCACCCCAATGTAAAAAGGAAAATTGCTCTGAATATAATCTATCAGAAAAAATATACAATGCCCTTTTCTACTTTGTTTTGTAGTATATACACCAACTCAATATGCTCTCGCATGTAAAATACAAATATTTTAATTATACCCGAATCGAATAAATCTAAATATTATCTAGGCTAACCAATGTTTAAAAAAATTGCTCTGAATATAATCTGTCAGAGATAATATACAATGCCCTATTCTACTCTGTTTTGGAGTATATACACCAACTCACTATGCTCTCTCATGTAAAATACAGAAATTCAAATTTTACGTGAATCGAAAAAAATCTAAATATTATCTAGGCACCCCAATATTAAAAACAACATTGCGCTGAATATAATCTGTCAGACAAAATATACAATGTTCTATTCTATTCTGTTTTGGAGTATATACACTAACTCAATATGCTCTGTATGTAAAATACCGAAATTCTAATTTTACGCACATTGAAAACAATCTAAATAATATCTAGGAGCCACAAATTTAAAAGAAAATAGCTCTGTATATAGTCTGTTAGAAAAAATATACAATTCCTTATTCTACTCTGTTTTGGAGTATATACCCCAACTCAGTATGCTCTCACATGTAAAATACAGAAATTCAAATTTTACGTGAATCGAAAAAAATCTAAATATTATCTAGGCACCCCAACGTTAAAAACAACATTGCGCTGAATATAATCTGTCATAAAAGGTATACAATGTTCTATTCTACTCTGTTTTGGAGTATATACACCAACTCAATATGCTCTGTCATGTAAAATACTGAAATTCTAATTTTACGCAAATTGAAAACAATCTAAATATTATCTAGGTACCCCAATGTTAAAAGCAAAATTGCTCTGAATATAATCTGTCAGAAAAAATATACAATGCCCTTTTCTACTCTGTATTGGTGTATATATACCAACTCAATATGCTCTCTCATGTAAAATACCCAAATTCAAATTTTATGCCAATCGAAAAAAATCTAAATAATATATAGACCCTACGAAGTTAAAAGAAAATGCCTCTGAATATAGTCTGTTAGAAAAAATATACAATGCCTTATTCTACTCTGTTTTGGAGTAAATACACCAACTCAGTGTGCTCTCTCACGTAAAATACAAAAATTCTAATTTTACCAGAATCGAAAAAATCTAAATATTATTTAGGAACCCCAATTTTAAAAACAAAATTGCTCTGAATATAAACTGTCAGAAAAAATATACAATGCCCTATTCTACTCTTTTTTTTCAGTATATACACCAAGTCTACGTGCTCTCTCGTGTAAAATACAGAAATTCTATATTTCAGTGAATCAAAAAAAATCTAAATATTATCTAGGCACCCCAATGTTAATAGCAAAATTACTCTGAATACAATCTGTCAGAAAAAAAATACAACATCCTTTTCTACTCTGTTTTTGACTATATACACCAAATCAATATGCTCTCTCATCTAAAATACCGAAATTCTAATTTTACGTGAATCGAAAAAAATCTAAATATTATCTAGGCGCTCCAAATTAAAAAGAAAATGCCTCTGAATATAGTCTGTTAAAAAAATATACAATGCCTTATTGTACTCTTTTTTGGAGTAAATACACCAGCTCAGTATGCTCTCTCATGTAATATACGTGAATCGAAAGAAATCTAAATATAATCTAGGCACCCCAATGTTCACAGCAAATTGTTGTGAATATAAACTGTCAGAAAAAATATACAATGCTCTTTTCTACTCTGTTCTCTAGTATATACACCAAGTCAATATGATCTCTCATGTGAAATACAAAAATTCTAATTTTACCCGAATTGAAAAAATCTAAGTATTATCTAGGCACCCTAATGTTAATAGCAAAATCGGTCTGAATACAATCTGTCAGAAAAAATATACAAAACCCTTTACTACTGTGTTTTGGAGTATATACACAAACTCAATATGCTCTCTAATGTAAAATACCGAAATTCAAATTTTACGTGAATCGAAATAAATGTAAATAATATCTATGCACCCCAAAGTTAAAAGAAAATGGCTCTGAATATAGTCTGTTAGAAAAAATATACAATGCCTTATTCTACTCTGTTTTGGAGTATATACACCAACACAGTATGATCTCTCATGTAAAATACAGAAATTCTAATTTTACCCGAATCGAAAAAATCTAAATATTATCTAGTCAACCCAATGATATTAACAAAATTGCTCTGAATATAATCTATCAGAGAAAATATACAATGCCCTGTTCTACTCTGTTTTGGAGTATATACACCGAATCCATATGCTCTCTCATCTAAAATACAGAAATTCTATATTTAAGCGAATCGAAAAATATCTAAATATTATGTAGGCATCCCAATGTTAAAAGAAAAATTGCTCTGAATATAATCTGTCAGAAAAAATACACAATGCCATTTTCTACTCTGTTTCGTTTTATATACACCAACTCAGTATGCTCTTTCATGTAAAAAAGCGAAATTCTAATTTTACGTGAATCGAAAAAAATCTAAATAATATCTAGGCGCCCCAAAGTTAAAAGAAAATGGCTCTGAATATAGTCTCTTAGAAAAAATATACAATGTTTTTTTCTACTCTGTTTTGGAGTATATACACCAACTTCGTTTACTCTCTCATGTAAAATACAGTAAATCTAATTTTACTGGAATACTTAAAATCTAACTATTACTTAGGCACACCAATGTTTAAAACAAAATTGCTCTGAATATATTCTGTCAGAAAAAATATACAGTTCCCTATTCTACTGTTTTGTATTATATACAGGCACCCCATATGCTCTCTCATGTAAAATACAGAAATTCTATATTTAAGCGAATCGAAAAAATCTAAATATTATCTAGGCACCTTAATGTTAAAAGCAAAATTGCTCTTAATATAATCTGTCAGAAAAAATATACAATGTCTTATTCTACTCTGTTTTGGAGTATATACACCAACTCAGTATGCTCTCTCATGTAAAATACCGAAATTCTAATTTTACGTGAATCGAAAATAATCTAAATATTATCTAGGCACTCGAATGTTAAAAGCAAAATTGCTCTTATTATAATCTGTCAAAAAAATATACAATTCCCTTTTCTACTCTGTTTTAAAGTATATACACCAACTTAATGTGCTCTCTCATGTAAAATACTGAAATTCTAATTTTAAGGTAATCGAAAAAAATCTAAATATTATCTAGGCACCCCAAAGTTAAAAGAAAATGGTTCTGAATATAGTCTGTTAGAGAAAATATAATATGCCCTATTCTACTCTCTTTTGGAGTATATACACCAATTCAGTATGCTCTCTCAGTTAAAATACAGAAATTCTAATTTTACCCGAATGGAAAAAATCTAAATATGATATAGGCACTCCAATGTTAAAAACAAAATTGATCTGAATATAATCTGTCAGAAAAATATACAATGCCCTATTGTACTCTGTTTTTGAGTATATACACCAACTCCATATGCTCTCTCATGTAAAATACAGAAATTGTATATTTAAGCAAATCGAAAAAATCTAAATATTATATAGGCAACTTAAAAGCAAAATTGCTCTGAATATAATCTGTCAGAAAAAATATACAATGCCTTATGCTACTCTCTTTTGGAGGATATACAAAACCTCCATATGCTCTCTTATGTATAATACAGAAATTCTAATTTTACGTGAATCAAAACAAATCTAAATATTATCTAGGCACCCGAATGTTAAAAGGAAAATTGCTCCGAATATAATCTGTCAGAAAGAATATACAATGCCATTTTCTACTCTTTTTTGAGTATATACACCAACTTAATATGCTCTCTCATGTAAAACACCGAATTTCTAATTTTACATGAATTGAAAATATCTAAATATTATCTAGGCACCCCAATGTTAAGAGCAAAATCGGTCTGAATACAATCTGTCAGAAAAAATATACAAAACCCTTTTCTACTGTGTTTTGGAGTATATACACAAACTCAATATGCTCTCTCATGTAAAATACCGAAATTCAAATTTTACGCAAATCGAAAAATATCTAAATCATATCTAGGCGCCCCAAAGTTAAAAGAAAATGGCTCTGAATATAGTCTTATAGAGAAAATATACACTGCTATATTCTACTCTATTTTGGAGTATATACACCAATTCAGTGTGCTCCCTCATGTAAAATACTGAAATTCTAGATTTTCCTGAATCGAAAAAAATTTAAATATTATCTAGGTACCCCAATGTTAATAACGAATTTGCTCTGAATATAATCTGTCATAAAAAATACACAATGCCTTATTCTACTCTGTTTTGGAGTATATACACCAAGTCAGTAGGCTCTCTCATGTAAAATACTGAAATTCTAATTTTAGGCGAATCGAAAAAAATCTAAATAATATCTAGGCACCCCAATGTTAAAAGCAAAATTGCTCTGAATATAATCTGTCAGAAAAAATATACAATGCCCTTTTCTACTCTGTTTTGTAGTATATACACCACCTCAATATGCTATCTCATGTAAAATACCGGAATTCAAATTTTACGCAATTCGAAAAAAAACCTAAATAATGTCTAGGCGCCCCAATGTTAAAAGAAAATGGCAATGAATATAATCTGTTAGAAAAAATATACAATGCCTTATTGTACTCTGTTTTGGAGTATATACACCAACTAAGTATGCTCTCTCATGTAAAATACCGAAATTATAAATTTACCCGAATCGAAAAAAATCTAAATATTATCTAGGGACCCGAAGTTTAAAAGCAAAATTGCTCTGAATATAATCTGTCATAAAAAATATACAATGCCCTTTTCTACTGTGTTTTGGAGTATATACACCAACTCAATATGCTCTCTCATGAAAAATACCGAAATTCTAAATTTACGTGAATCGATAAAAATCTAAATATTATCTCGGAACTCCAATCTTAAAAACAAAATTGCTCTGAATATAATCTGTCAGAAAAAATATACAATGCCGTATTCTACTCTTTTTTGGACTATATAGACCAACTCCATATTCTCTCTCATGTAAAATAAAGAAATTGTATATTTAGGCGTATTGAAATAAATCTAAATATTATCTACACACCACAATGTTAAATGCAAAGTTGCTCTGCATATAATCTGTCACAAAAAATATACAATGCCCTTTTCTACTCTTTTTTGTAGTATATACACCAACTCAATATGCTTTCTCTTGTAAAATACCGACATTCTAATTTTACGCGAATTGAAAAAAATCTAAATAATATCTAGGCGCCCGAAAGTTAAAAGATAATGACTCTGAACATAGTCTGTTAGGAAAAATATACAATGCCTTTTTCTACTCTGTTTTGGAGTATATACTCCAACTCAGTATGCTCTCTCATGTAAAATACCAAAATTGTAATTTTACGTGAATCGAAAAAAATCTAAATATTATTTAGGCACCCGAATGTTAAAAAAAAATTGCTCTGAATATAATCTGTCAGAAAAAATATACAGTGCCTTATTCTACTCTGTTTTGGAGTATATACACCAAGTCACTATGCTCTCTCATGTAAAATACAGAAATTCTAATTTTATGCGAATCGAAAAATATCTAAATATTAGCTAGGCACCCCAATGTTATAAACAAAATTGCTCTGAATATAATCTGTCCGAAAAAATATACAATACCCTATTCTACTCTGTTTTGGAGTATATACACCAACTCCATATGCTCTCTCATGTAAAATGCAAAAATTCTATATTTGACTGAATCGAAAAAAATCTAAATATTATCTAGGCACCTTAATGTTAAAAAAAAATTGCTCTGAATATAACACGCCAGAAAAAATATACAATTCCCTATTCTACTCTGTTTTGGGGTATATAAAACAACTCCATATGCTCTCTCACATAAAATACAGAAATTCTATATTTAAGCAAATCGAAAAAAATCTAAATATTATCTAGGAATTCCAATGTTAAAGGCAAAATTGCTCTGAATATAATCTGACAGAAAAAATATACAATGCCCTTTTCTACTCTGTTTTGGAGTATATAAAACAACTCCATATGCTGTCTCATGTGAAATACCGAAATTCTAATTTTACGGCAATTGAAAAAAATCTAAATAATATCAAGGCACCCCAAAGTTAAAAAAAATGGCTCTAAATATCGTCTGTTAGAAAAAATACACAATGCCTTATTCTACTCTATTTTGGAGTATATACACCAACTCAGAATGCTCTCTCATGTAAAATACAGAAATTCTAATTTAACGTGAATCGAAAAAATCTAAATATTATCTAGGTACACCAAAGTTAAAAACAAAATTGCTCTGAATATAATCTTCCAGAATAAATATACAACGCCCTATTCCAGTCTGTTTTGGAGTATATACACCAACCCAGGACGCTCTCTAATGTAAAATACCGAAATTCTAATTTTACGTGAATTGAAAAAAATCTAAATATTATCTAGGCACCTTAATGTTACAAACAAAATTTCTCTGAATATAACCTGCAAGAAAAAATATACAATGCCCTATTCTACTCTGTTTTGGACTATATACACCAACTCAATATGCTCTCTCATGTGTAATACAGCAATTCTAATTTTACGTGAATCGAAAAAAATCTAAATATTATCTAGGCACCCCAATGTTAAAGCAAAATTGCTCTGAATATAATCAGTCCGAAAAAATATACAATGCCCATTTCTACTATATTTTGTAGTATAAACACCAACTGAATATGCTATCTCATGTAAAATACAGAAATTCTATATTTAAGCACATTGAAAAATATCTAAATATTATCTAGGTACAACAATGTTAAAAGCAAAATTACCCTGAATATAATCTGTCCGAAGAAATATACAATGCTTCATTCTACTGTTTTGTAGTATATACACCAACTCATTTTCCTCTCTCATGTAAAATACCGAAATTCTAATTTTACCTGAATCAAATAAATCTAAATATTATCTAGGCACCCCAATGTTAAAAACAAAATTGCTCTGAATATAAACTGTCAGAAAAAACATACAATGCCCTATTCTACTCTGTTTTGGAGTATATACACCAACTCCATATGGTCTCTCATTTAAAATACAGAAATTCTAATTTTACCAGAATTGAAAAGAAACTAAATATTATCTAGGCACCCCAATGTTAAAAGCAAAATTGCTCTGAATATAATCTTTCAGAAAAAATATACAATGCTCTTTTCTACTCTGTTTTGGACTACATACACCAACTCAGTATGCTCTCTCATGTAAAATACTGAAATTCTAATTTTACGTGAATCGAAAAAAATCTAATTATTATCTAGGAACCCCAATGTTAAAAGAAAAATTGCACTGAATATAATCTGTGAGAAAAAATATACAATGCCCTTTTCTACTCTTTATTGGAGTATATACACTAACACAATATGCTCTCTCATGTAAAATAACGAAATTCTAAGTTTACACGAATCGAAATAAATCTAAATAATATCTAGGCGCCCCAAGGTTAAAAGAAAATGTCTCTGAATATAGACTGTTAGAAAAAATATACAATGCCTTATTCTACTCTGTTTTGGAGTATATACACCAACTCAGTATGCTCTCTCATGTAAAATAGCGAAATTCTAATTTTACCCAAATCAAAAAAATCTATATATTATATAAGCACCCCAATGTTAAAAACAAAACTTTTCTGAATATAATCTGTCAGAAAAAATATACAATGCTTTATTCTACTCTGTTTTGTAGTATATACACCAACTCCATATGCTCTCTCATGTAAAATACAGAAATTCTATATTTAAGCGAATCGAAATAAATCTAAATATTATCTAGGCACCCCAATGCTAAAAACAAAATTTCTCTGAATATGATCTGTAAGAAAAAATATACAATGCCCTTTTCTTCTTTGTTTTGGAGTATATACACCAACTCCATATGCTCTCTCAAGTAAAATACAGAAATTCCATATTTTAGCGAATCAAAAAAAAATCTAAAAATTATCTAGGCACCCGAATGTTAAAAGCAAAACTGCTCTGAATATGATCTGTCCGAAAAAATATACAATACCCTTTTCTACTCTGCTGTGTAGTGTATACACGAACTCAATATGCTCTCTCATGTAAAAAACCGAAATTCTAATTTTACGAGACCCGAAAAAAATGTAAATATCTAGGCGCCCCAATGTTAAAAGAAAATGGCTCTGAATATAGTCTGTTAGAAAAACTATACAATTCCTTATTCTATTCTGTTTTGCAGTATATACACCAACTCAGTATGCTCTCAAATGGAAAATACAGAAATTCTTATTTTACCCGAATCGAAGAAATCTCAATATTATCTTGACACCCCAACGATAAAAACAAAATTGGTCTGAATATAATCTGTCAGAAAAAATACACAATGCCCTATTCTACTCTGTTTTGGAGTATATACACCAACTCAGTATGCTCTCTCATGTAATATACCGAAATTCTAAATTTACGTGAATCAAAAAAAATCTAAATATTATCTAGGCACCCGAATGTTAAAAGCAAAATTGCTCTGAATATAATCTGTCAGAAACAATGTAAAATGTTCTTTTCTACTCTGTTTTCGAGTATATACACCAACTCAATATGCTCTCTAAGGTAAAATACGGAAATTCTAATCTTACGCGAATCAAAAAAAGACTAAATAATATCTAGGTGCCTTAAATTTAAAAGAAAATGTCTCTGAATATAGTCTGTTAGAGAAAATATACAATGCCTTCTTCTACTCTGTTTTGGAGTATATACACCAACTCAGTATGCTCTCTCATGTAAAAGACAGAAATTCTAATTTCACCCGAATCGAAAAAATCTAAATATTATATAGGCACCCCAATGTTAAAAACCAAATTTCTCTGAATATAATCTGTCAGAAAACATATGCAATGCCCTATTTTACTCTGTTCTGGAGTATATAAACCAACTCAGTGTTCTCTCTCATGTAAAATTCCGAAATTCTAATTTTATGTGAATAGAAATAAATCTAAATATTATATAGGCAACCGAATGTTAAAAACAAAATTGCTCTGAATATAATCTGTCAGAAAAAATATAGAATGCCCTATTCTACTCTGTTTTCGGATATATACACAAACTTTACATGCTCTCTCATGTAAAATACAGAAATTCTATATATAAGCGAAATGAAAAAACTCTAAATATTATCTAGGCACCCCAATGATAAAAGCATAATTGCTCTGAATATAATCTGTGAGATAAGAAATACAATGCTTTTTTATACTCTTTTTTGTAGTACATAACCCAACTCAATATGCTCTCTCATTTAAAATACAGAACTTCTATATTTAAGCGAATCGAAAAAAATCTAAATATTATTTAAACACCCCAATATTAAAAACAAAATTGTTCTGAACGTAATGTGTCTGTAAAAATATACAATGCCCTATTCTACTCTATTTTGGAGTATATACAACAACCCTGTATGCTCTCTCATGTAAAATACAGAAATTCTATATTTAAGCGAATCGATAAAAATTTAAATATTATCTAGGCACAAGAAGGTTATAAGCAAAATTACTCTGAATATAATGTGCAAGAGAAAATATACAATGCCCTTTTGTAATTTGTTTTGGAGTATATACACCAACTCAATATGCTCTCTCTTGTAAAACACAGAAATTCTAATTTTACCTGAATCGAAAAAATCTAAATATTATTTAGGCAACCAAATGTTAAAAACAAGTTGCTCTAAATATAATCTGTCAGAAAAAATATACAATACCCTATTCTACCCTGTTTTGATGTATATACACCAACTCAGTATGCTCACTCATGTAAAATAAAGAAATTCTAAGTTTACATGTATCTAAAAAAATCTAAATAATATCTATGCACCCCAAAGTTAAAAGAAATTGGCTCTGAATATAGTCTGTTAGAAAAAATATACAATGCCTTATTCTACTCTGTTTTCGAGTATATACACCAACTCAATACGCTCTCTCATGTAAAATACCGAAATTCTAATTTCACGCGAATCGAAAAAAATCTAAATAATATCTAGGCACCCCAAAGTTAAAAGAAAATGGCTCTGAATATAGTCTGTTAGAAAAAATATACAATGCCTTATTCTACCCTGTTTTAAAGTATATACACCAACTCAGTATGATCTCTCATGTAATATAAAAAAATTCTAATTTTACCCGAATCGAAAAAATCTAAATATTATTTAGTCAACCCAATGATATTAACAAAATTGCTCTGAATATAATCTATCAGAGAAAATATACAATGCCCTATTCTACTCTGTTTTGGAGTATATACACCGACTCCATATGCTCTCTAATCTAAAATACAGAAATTCTATATTAAGCGAATCGAAAAATATCTAAATATTATCTAGCCACCCCAATGTTAAAAGCAAAATTGCCCATAATAAAATCTGTCAGAAAACATACACAATGCCATTTTCTACTCTGTTTCGTTGTATATACACCAACTCAGTATGCTCTCTAATGTAAAATACCACAATTCTAATTTAACGTGAATCGAAAAAAATCTAAATATTATCTAGGCACCCCAGAGTTAAAAACAAAATTGTTCTGAATATAATCCGTCAGAGAAACAATACAATGCCCTATTCTACTCTGTTTTTAAGTATATACACCAACTCCATATGCTCTCTCATGTAAAATACAGAAATTATACATTTAAGTGAATCAAAAAAATCTAAATATTATCTAGGCACCTCAATGTTAAAAGCAAAATTTCTCTGAATTTAATCTGTCAGAAAAAATATACAATGCCTTATTCTACTCTGTTTTGAAGTATATACACCAACTCCATATGCTCTCTCATGTAAAATACAGAAATTCAGTATTTAAGTGAATCGAAAAAAATTTAAATATTATCTAGGCACCCGAAGCTTATAACCAAAATTACTCTGAATATAATGTGCAAGAAAAAATATACAATGCCCTTTTGTAATTTGTTTTGGAATATATACACCAACTCAATATGCTCTCTCTTGTAAAACACAGAAATTCTAATTTTACCTAAATCGAAAAAATCTAAATATTATCTAGGCAACAAAATGTTAAAAACAAAGTTGCTCTAAATATAATCATTCAGAAAAAATATACAATTCCCTATTCTACCCTGTTTTGGTGTATATACACCAAATCAGTATGCTCACTCATGTAAAATAAAGAAATTCTAATTTTACATTTATCTAAAAAAATCTAAATATAATCTATGCACCCCAAAGTTAAAAGAAAATGGCTCTGAATATAGTCTGTTATAAAAAATATACAATGCCTTATTCTACTCTGTCTTGGAGTATATACACCAACTCAATATGCTCTCTCATGTAAAATACCGAAATTCTAATTTCACGCGAATCGAAAAAAAATCTAAATAATAGCTAGGCGCCCCAAAGTTAAAAGAAAATGGCTCTGAATATAGTTTGTTAGAAAAAGTATACAATGCCTTATTCTACTCTGTTTTTAAGCATATACACCAACTCAGTATTATCTCTCATGTAAAATACAGAAATTCTAATTTTACCCGAATCGAAAAAATCTAAATATTATTTAGTCAACCCAATGATATTAAAAAAATTGCTCTGAATATAGTCTATCAGAGAAAATATACAATGCCCTATTCTACTCTGTTTTGCAGTATATACACCGACTCCATATGCTCTCTCATCTAAAATACAGAAATTCAATATTTCAGCGAATCAAAAAATATCTAAATATTATCTAGGCACCCCAATGTTAAAAGCAAATTTGCTCTGAATATAATCTGTCAGAAAAAATACACAATGCCATTTTCTATCCTATTTCGTTGTATATACACCAACTCAGTATGCTCTCTAATGTAAAATACCGCAATTGTAATTTAATGTGAATCGAAAAAAATCTATATATTATCTAGGCACCCCAATGTTAAACGCAAATTGCTCTGAAAATAATCTGTCAGAGAAAATACACAAAGCCATTTTCTATCTTGTTTTGTATTATATACAGAAACCCAATATGCTCTTTCATGTAAAATACAAAAATTGAAATTTTACCCTAATCGAAAAAATCTAAATATTATGAAGGCACGTCAATGATAAAAACAATATAGCTCTGAATATAATCTGTCAGAAAAAATATACAATGCCCTATTCTACTCTGTTTTGGAGTATATACAGCAACTCTGTATGCTCTCTCATGTAAAATACAGAAATTCTATATTTTAAGCGAATCGAAAAAAATTTAAATATTATCTAGGCACCCGAATGTTAAAAGGAAAATTGCTCTGAATATAATCTGTCAGAAAAAATATACAATGCCCTTTTCTACCTTGTTTTTATTATATACACCAATTCAATATGCTCTCTCATGTAAAATACAGAAATTCTAATTTTACCCGAATCGAAAAAATGAAAATATTATGTAGGCACCCCAATGTTTAAAACAAAATTGCTCTGAATATAATCTGTCAGAAAAAATATAAAATGCCATATTCTACTCTGTTTTGGTAAATATACACCAACTTCATATGGTCTCTCATATAAAATACAGAAATTCTATATTTAAGGAAAACAAAATATATCTAAATATTATCTAGGCACTGCAATGTAAATAGCAAAATATCTCTGAATATAGTCTGTCAGAAAACATACACAATGCCATTTTCTACTCTGTTTTGTAGTATATACACCAAATCAATATGCTCTCTCATGTAAAATTCCGAAATTCTAAGTTTACGCGAATTGAAACAAATCTAAATAATACCTAGGCGTTTCAAAGTTTAAAGAAAATGGCTCTTACTATAGTCTGTTAGAAAAAATATACAATGCCTTATTCTACTCTCTTTTAAAGTATATACGCCAACTCAGTATGCTCTCTCATGTAAAATAGAGAAATTCTAATTTTACGCGAATCCAAAATAATCTAAATATTATCTAGGCACCCGAATTTTAAAAGCAAAATTCCTCTGAATATAATCTGTCAGAAAAAATATACAATGCCTTTTTCTACTTTGTTTTTAGTATATACACCAACTCAATATACTCTCTCTTGTAAAATACAGAAAATCTAATTTTACCCGAATCGGAAAAATCCAAACATTATGTAGGCACCCCAATATTAAAAACAAAATTTTTCTGAATATAATCTGTCAGAAAAAATATACAATGCTTTATTCTACTCTTTTTTGGAGTATATACAGAAACTCCATATGCTCTCTCATGTAAAATACCAAAATTCTAATTTTACGCGAATCGAAAAAAATAAAAATTATATCTAGGCGCCCCAACGTTCCAAAAAAATAGCTCTCTCATTTAAAATACCGAAATTCTAATATTACGCAAATCGAAAAAAATCTAAATAATAGCTAGGTGCCCCAAAGTTAAAAGAAAGTGGCTCTGAATATAGTCTGTTAGAAAAAATATACAATGCCTTATTCTACACTGTTTTAAAGTATATACACCAACTCAGTATGCTCTCTCAGGTAAAATACAGAAATTCTAGTTTTACCCGATGGAAAATATCTAAATATTATACAGGCACCCCAATGTTAAAAACAAAATTGCTCGGAATATAATCTGTCAGAAAAATATACAATGCCATATTCTACTCTGTTTTGGAGTATATACACATACTTCATATGCTCTTTCATGTAAAATACAGAAATTGTATATTTAAGCGAATCGAAATAAACCTAAATATTATCTAGGCACCTTAATGTTAAAAGCAAAATTGCTCTGAATATAATCTGTCAAAAAAAATATACAATGCTTTATTCTACTCGGTTTTGGAGAGTATACAACAACTCCGTATGCTCTTTTATGTATAATACCGAAATTCTAATTTTACGTGAATCAAAATAAATCTAAATATTATCTAGGCATCCGAATGTTAAAAGCAAAATTGCTCTAAACATAATCTGTCAGAAAGAATATACAATGCCATTTTAACTCTGTTTTGGAGTATATACACCAACTCAATATTCTCTCTCACGTGAAATAACGCAATTCTAATTTTACGTGAATTGAAAAATGTCTAAATAAAATCTAGGCGCCCCAAAGTTAAAAGAAAATGGCTCTGAATATAGTCTGTATGAAGAAATATACAATGCCTTATTCTACTCTTTTTTGGAGTATATACACCAACTCAGTATGCTCTCTCATGAAAATAACGAAATTGAAGTTTTACGTGAATCCAAAAAAATCTAAATATTATCTAGGCACCCCAATGTTAAAAACAAAATTGCTCTGAATATAGTCTGTCAGAATAAATATACAGTGCCCTATTCTACTCTGTTTTGGGGTATATACACCAACTCCATATGCTCTCTCATGTAAAATAGAGAAATTCTCTATTTCAGCAAATCGAAAAAAATCTAGATATTATGTAGGCACACAAATCTTAATAACAAAATTTTTCTGAATACTATTTGTGAGAAAACATATACAATGCCCTATTCTACTCTTTCTTGGAGTATATACACCAACTCAATATGCTCTCTCACGTAAAATACAGAAATTGTATATTTAAGCGTATTGAAATAAATCTAAATATTATCTAGGCACCACAATGTTAAATGCAAAGTTTCTCTGCTTACAATCTGTCACAAAAAATATACAATGCCCTTTTCTACTCTTTTTTGTAGTATATACACCAACTCAAAATGATCTCTCTTGTAAAATACCGAAATTCTAATTTTACGCGAATCGAAAAAAATCTAAATAATATCTAGGCCCCCAAAAGTTAAAAGAAAATGGCTCTGAATATAGTCTGTTTGTAAAAATGTACAATGCCTTATTCTTCTCTGCTTTAAAGTATAAACACCAACTCAGTATGCTCTTTTATGTAAAATACTGAAATTATATTACCGGAATCGAAAAAATTTTAATATTATCTAGGCACCCCAATGTTAAAAACAAAATTGCTCTGAATATAATCTGTCAGATAAAATATACAATGCCCTCTTCAACTATTTTTTGGAGCATATAAACCAACTCAATATGCTCTCTCATGGAAAATAACGAAATTCCAATTTTACGCAGATCAAAAAAAATCTAAATATTATCTAGGCACCCCAATGTTAAAAACAAAATTGCTCTAAATATAATCTGTCAGAAAAAATATACAATGCCTTATTCTACTTTGTTTTGGAGTATATACACCAACTCAGTATGCTCTCTCCTGTAAAATACCGAAATTCTAAATTTACGTAAATCGACAAAAATCTAAATATTATCTAGGCACCCCAATGTTACAAGCAAAATTGCTCTGAATGTAGTCTGTTATATAAAATATACAATGCCCTTTTCTACTCTGTTTTGGAGTATATACACCAACTCAATATGCTCTCTCATATAAATTACCGAAATTTTATATTTACGTGAATCAAAAAAAACATAAATATTATCTAGGCACCTTAATGCTGAAAGCAAACTTGCTCTAAATATAATCTGTCAGAAAAAATATGCAATCCCCTATTCTACTCTGTTTTGGAGTATATACACTAACTCCATATTCTCTCTCATGTAAAATACAGAAATTCTATATTTAAGCCAATCAAAGAAATCTATATATTATATAGGCACCTTAATGTTAAAAGCAAAATTGATCTGAATAAAACCTGTCATAAAAAATATACAATGCCCTATTCTATTCTGTTTTCGAGTATATACACCAACTCAATACGCTCTCTCATGTAAAATACAGAAATTCTAATTTTACTTGAATCGAAAAAATCTAAATATTATCTAGGCACCCCAATGTTAAAAACAAAATTGCTCTGAATATAATCTGTCTGAAAAAATATACAATCTCCTATTCTACTCTGTTTTGGAGTATATACACCAACTCAGTATGCTCTCTTATATAAAATACTGAAATTCTAATTTGAAGTGAATCGATAAAAATCTAAATATTATCTAGGCACCTCAATGTTAAAAACAAAATTGCTCTGAATATAGTCTGTCAGAATGAATATAGAATGCTCTGTTCTACTCAGTTTTGGAGTATATACACTAACTCAGTATGCTCTCTCATGTAAAATACAAAAATTCTATATTTATGCGAATTGAATAAAAATCTAAATATAATCTAGGCACCCCAAAGTTAAGAAAAAAATTACTCTCAATATAATCTTTCAGAAAAAATATACAATTCCCTATTCTACTCTGTTTTGGAGTAAATATAACAACTCCATATGCTATCTCATGTAAAATATAGAAGTTCAATATTTAAGCGAATCAAAAAAAATCTAAATATTATCTAGGCACCCCAATGTTAAAGGAAAAATTGCTCTGAATATAATCTGTCAGAAAAAATAGACAATGCCCTTTTCTACTCTGTTTTGGAGTATATACACAAACTCAATATGCTCTCTCATGTAAAATACCGAAATTCTAATTTTACGTGAATCGAAAAAAATCTAAATAATATCAAGGCACACGAAAGTTAAGAGAAAATATCTCTGAATATAGTCTGTTAGAAAAAATAGAAAATGCCTTATTCTACTCAGTTTTGGAGTATATACACCAACTCCATATGCCCTCTCATGTAAAATGTACAAATTCTATATTTAAGCGAATCGAAAAAAATCTAAATATTATTTAGGCACCCCAATGTTAAAAGCAAAATTGCTCTGCATATAATCTGTCAGAATAAATATACAATGCCCTATTCTACTCTGTTTTGTCGTATATACACCAACTCAGTATACTGTCTCATGTAAAATACCGAAATTCTACATTTACGCAAATCGAAGAAAATCTTGATAATATCTAGGCGCTTCAAAGTTAGAAGAAAATTGCTCTGATTATAGTTTGTTAAAAATATATACACTACCTTATTCTACTCTGTTTTGGAGAATATACACCAACTCAGTATGCTATCTCATGTAAAATACCAAAACTCTAATTTTACGTGAATCGAAAATAATCTAAATATTATCTAGGTACACAAAGTTTAAAAACAAATTTTCTCTGAATATAATCTGTCAGAAAACATATACAATGCCCTATTCTACTCTGTTTTGGATTATATACACCAACTCTATATGCTCTCTCATTTAAAATACCGAATATCAATATTTAAGCGAATCGAAAAAAATCTAAATATCATCTAGGAACCCCAATGTTAAAAGAAAAATTGCTGTTAATATAAACTGTCAGAAAAAATATACAGTGCCATTTTCTAAGCTATTTTGTAGTATATAAACCAACTCAATATGCTCTCTCCATTAAAACACCGAAATTCTAATTTTACGCGAATCGAAAAAAATCTAAATAATATCTAGGCGCCCCAAGGTAAAGAGAAAATGGCTCAAAATATACTCTTATAAAAAAAATATAGAATGCCTTATTCTACCCGGTTTTGGAGTATATACACCAACTCAGTATGCTCTCTCATATAAAATACCGAAATTCTAATTTTACGTGAATCGAAAACAATCTATATATTATCTAGGCACCCCAATGTTAAAGACAAAATTGCTCTGAATACAATCTGTCAGAAAAAAAATACAATGACTTATTCGACTCTGTTCTTGAGTATATACACCAATTCCATATGCTCTCTCATGTAAAATAAAAAAATTCTACATATAAGCAAATCGAAAAAAAATATCAATATTATTTAGGCAGCCCTATGTTAAAGCAAAGTTGCTCTGAATATAATCTGTCAGTGAAAATATACAATGCCGTTTTCTACTCTGTTTTGTCGTATATACACCAAATCAATATGCTCTCTCATGTAAGATACCGAAATTCTAATTTTACACAAATCGAAAGAAATCTAAATAATATCTCGGCTCCCTAAAGTTAAAAGAAAATGACTCTGAATATAGTCTGTTAGAAAACATATACAATGCCTTATTCTACTGTGTTTTGGAGTATATACACCAACTCAGTATGCTCTCTGATGTAAAATACTGAAATTCTAATTATACGTGAATCGAAAAAAATCTAAATATTATCTTGGCACCCCAATGTTTAAAGCAAAATTGCTCTGAATATAATATGTCAGAAGAAATATACAATGCCCTTTTCTACTCTGTTTTGTAGTATATACACCAACTCAATATGCTCTCTCATTTAAAATACAAGAATTTCTAATTTTTCCTGAATAGAAAAAATCTAAATATTATGTAGGCACCCCAATGTTAAAAACAAAATTGCTCTGAATATAATCTGTCAGAAAAAATATACAATGCCCTATTCTACTCTGTTTTGTAGTACATAAACCAACTCCATATTCTCTCTCATGTAAAATACAGAAATTCTATATTTAAGCGAATCGAAAAAAATCTGTATATTATCTGGGCACCCCAATGTTAAAAGCAAAATTTCTCTGAATATAATCTTTCAGATAAAATATACAATGCCCTTTTCTACTCTGTTTTGTAGTATATATATCAACTCAATATGCACTCTCATGTAAAATATTGAAATTCTAATTTTACGTGAATCGATAAAAATCTAAATAATATCTAGGCGCCCCAAAGTTAAAAGAAAATGGCTATGAATATAGTCTGATGGAAAAAATATACAATGCCTTATTCTACTCTATTTTGGAGTATATACACCAACTCGGTATGCTGTCTCATGTAAAATACCGAAATTCTAAATTTACGTGAACCAAAAAAATGTAAATATTATCTAGGCATCCCAATGTTAAAACCAAATTTCTCTGAATACAATCTGTCAGAAAATAAGTACAATGACCTATTCGACTCTGTTCTTGAGTATATACACCAATTCCATATGCTCTCTCATGTAAAATATCGAAATTCTAATTTTACGTGAATCGAAAAAACTCTTAAAAATATCTAGGCTACCCAAAGTTAAAAGAAAATGGCTCTGAATATAGTCTGTTAAAAAAAATATACAATACCTTATTCTACTTTGTTTTGGAGTATATAAACCAACCATATATGCTCTCTAATGTAAAATACAGAAATTAAAATTTCACCGGAATCGATAAAATCTAAATATTATCTAGACACCCCAATGTTAAAACCAAAATTACTCTGAATATAATCTGTCATAAAAAAATATAAAACGCCCTATTCTACTCTGTTTTCTAGTGTATACAGCAACTCCATATGCTCTCTCATGTAAAATACAGATATTCTATATTTAAGCAAATCGAAAAAAATCTAAATATTATCTAGGCACCCCAATGTTAAAAACAAAACTGCTCTGAATATAGTCTGTCAGAAAAAATATACAATGCGCTATCCTACTTTGTTTTCGAGTATATACAACAACTCCATATCCTCTCTCATCTAAAATACGGAAATTCTAATTTTACGTGAATCCAATAAAAACTAAATATTATCCAGGCACCCCCATGTTAAAAACAAAATTGCTCTGAATATAATCTATCAGAAAAAATACACAATGCTTTTTTCTACTCTGTTTTAGAGTGTATACACCAACTCAGTATGCTCTCTCATGTAAAATACCAAAATTCTAATTTTACGTGAATCGAAACAAATCTAAATATTATCTAGGCAAACCCATGTTTAAAACAACATTGCTCTGAATATAATCTGTCAGAAAACATATAACATGCCCTATTCTACTCTGTTTTAAAGGATATACACCAACTCAGTATGCTCTCTCATATAAAATACAGAAATTCTATATTTGCGTGAATCGTAAAAAATCTGAATATTATCTAGGCACCCAAATGTTATAAGCAAAATTGCTCTGAATATAATCTGTCATTATAAATATATAATGTCCTTTCCTACCCTGTTTTGGAGTATATACACCAACTCAATATGCGCTCTCATGTAAAATTCCGAAATTCTAATTTTACACGAATCGAAAAAAATCTAAATAATAGCTAGGCACCCGAAAGTTAAAACAAAATGGCTCTGAGTATAGTCTGTTAGAGAATATATACAATGCCTTATTCTACTCTGTTTTCGAGTATATACACCAACTCAGTATGCTCTCTCATGTAAAATACTGAAATTCTAATTTTACCTGAATCGAAAAAAATTTAATATTATCTAGGCACCTGAATGTAAAAGCAAAATGTCTCTGAATATAATCTGTCAGAAAAACTATACAATGCCCTTTTCTACTCTGTTCCGGAGTATATACACCAACTCATTATGCTCTCTCATGTAAAATTCCGAAATTATAATTTTACGTCAAGCGAAAAAAATCTAAATAATATCAAGACACCCCAATGTTAAAAACAAAATTTCTCTGAATATAATCTGTCAGAAAAAATATACAATGCCCTATTCTATTTTGTTTTGGAGTATATGCACCAACTCCATATGCTCTCTCATGTAAAATACAGAAATTTTATATTTAAGTGAATCAAAAATAATCTGAATATTATCTAGGCACCCCAATGTTAAAAGTAAAATTGCTCTGAATATATTCTGTCCGAAAAAATATACAATGCTTTTTTTTACTCAGTATTATAGTATGTACACAAACTCAATATGCTCTCTCATGTAAAATACACAAATACTAAATTTACACGAATCGAAGAAATCTAAATCTTATCTAGGCACCCCAATGTTAAAAACAATATTACTCTGAATATAAACTATCAGAAAAAATATACAATGCCCTATTCTACTTTGCTTTGGAGTATATACAACAACTCACTACGCTCTCTCATGTAAAATACAGAAATTAAATTCTACGTGAATCGAAATAAATCTAAATTTTATCTAGGCACCCCAATGTTAATTGCAAAATTACTCTGAATATAATCTTTCAGAAAAAATATACAATGCCCTATTCTACTCTGTTTTGGAGTATATACACCTACTACATATGCTCTCTCATGTAAAATACCGAAATTTAAATTTTACCAGAATCGAAAAAATCTAAATATTATCTAGGCAACCCAATGATTAAAACAAAATTGCTCTGAATATAATCTGTCAGAAGAAATATACAATGCCCTTTTCTACTCTGTTTTGGATAATATACACAAACTCAATATGCTCTCTCATGTAAAATACAGAAATTTTAATTTTACGCATATCAAAAAAAATCTAAATAAATCTAGGCGCCCCAAAGTTAAAAGAAAATGGTTCTGAATATAGTCTGTTAGAAAATATATACAATGCCGTTTTCTACTGTATTTTCTAGTATATACACAAACTCAGTATGCTCTCTCATGTAAAATACAGAAATTATAATTTTACCCAATTCGAAAAAATCTAAATATTATTTAGGCATACCAATGTTAAAAGCAAAATTGCTCTGGATATAATCTGTCAGAATAAATATACAATGCCCTATTCTACTCTGTTTTGTAGTATATACACCAACTCAGTATGCTCTCTCATGTAAAATACCGAAATTCTACATTTACGCAAATCGAACAATATCTTAATAATATCTAGGCACCCCAAAGTTAAAAAAAATGGCTCTGAATATAGTCTGTTACAAGAAATATACACTACCTTATTCTACTCTGTTTTGTAGAATATACACCAACCCAGTATGCTATCTCACGTAAAATACCAAAACTCTAAGTTTACGTGAATCGAAAAAAATCTAAATATTATCTAGGTACCCAAACTTAAAAAAAAAAGTTTCTCTGAATACAATCTGTCAGAAAAACTATACAATGCCCTATTCTACTCTGTTTTGGAGTATATACACCAACTCAATATGCTCTCTCATTTAAAATACCGAATAATAATATTTAAGCGAATCAAAAAAAATCTAAATATCATCTAGGAACACCAATGTTAAAAGAAAAATTGCTGTGAAAATAAACTGTCAGAAAAAATATACAATGCCCTTTGCTACGCTCTTTTGTAGTATATAAACCAACTCAATATGCTCTCTCAAGTAAAATACAGAAATAATAATTTTAAGCGAATCGAAAACAACCTAAATATTATCTAGGCACCCCAATGTTAAAGACATAATTGCTCTAAATACAATCTGTCAGAAAAAAATATACAGTGACTTATTCGACTCTGTTTTTGAGTATATACACCAACTCCATATGCTCTGTCATGTAAAATAAAGCAATTCTATATTTAAGCAAATCTAAAATAATCTCAATATTATCTAGTCACCTCTATGTTAAAAGCAAAATTGCTCTGAATATAATCTGTCAGTGAAAATATACAACGCCCTTTTCTACTCTGTTTTGTGGTATATACACCAACTCAATATGCTCTCTCATGTACAATACCGAAATTCTAATTTTATGCAAATCGAAAAAAATCTAAATAATATCTCGGTGCCCCAAAGTTAAAAGAAAATGACTCTTAATACAGTCTGTTAGGAAAAATATACAATGCCTTATTCTATTCTGTTTTGGAGTATATAAACCAACTCAGTATGCTCTCTGATGTAAAATACCAAAATTCTAAATTAACGTGAATCGAAAAAAATCTAAATATTGTCCAGGCACCCCAATGTTAAAAACAAAATTTCTCTGAATATAATCTGTCAGAAAAATATACAATGCCCTATTCTACTCTGATTTGTAGTGTATACACCAACTCAGCATGCTCTCTCATGTAAAATATCGAAATTCTAACTTTACGTGAATCGAAAAAAATCTAAATAATATCTAGGCGCCCCAAAGTTAAAAGAAAATGGCTCTGAATATAGTCTGTTAGAAAAAATATATAATGTCTTATTCTACTCTGTTTTGGAGTATATACAACAACTCCATATGCTCTCTCATGTAAAATAGAATAATTCTATATTTAAGCGAATCGAAAAAAATCTAAATATTATCTAGGATCCCCAATGTTAAAAGCAGAATTGCTCTGAATATATTCTTTAAGAAAAAATATACACTGCTTTTTTCTACTCTGTTTTGGAGTATATAAACCAAGTCAATATGCTCTCTCATGTAAAATACCGAAATTCAAGTTATACGCGAATCGAAAAAAATCTAAATAATATCTATGCGCCCCAAAGTTAAAAGAAAATGGCTCTGAATATAGTCTGTTAGAAAAAATATATAATGTCTTATTCTACTCTGTTTTGGAGTATATACAGCAACTCAATATGCTCTCTCATGTAAAATAGAATAATTCTATATTTAAGCAAATCGAAAAAAAATCTAAATATTATCTATGCTCCCCAATGTTAAAAGCAGAATTGCTCTGAATATATTCTGTCAGAAAAAATATACACTGCCCTTTTCTACTCTGTTTTGGAGTATATAAACCAAGTCAATATGCTCTCTCATGTAAAATACCGAAATTCAAGTTTTACGCGAATCGAAAAAAATCTAAATAATATCTAGGCCCCCGAAAGTTAAGAGAAAATCGCTCTGAATATAGTCTGTTAGAAAAAATAGAAAATGTTTTATTCTACTCAGGTTTGGAGTATATAAACCAACTCTATATGCCCTCTCATGTAAAATACAGAAATTCTATATTTAAGCGAATCGAAAAAAATCTAAATATTATTTAGGCACCCCAATGTTAAAAGCAAAATTACTCTTAATATTATCTGTCAGAAAAAATATACAATGCTTTATTCTACTCTGTTTTGTAGTATATACACCAACTCAGTATGCTCTCTCATGTAAAATACCGAATATCAATAATTAAGCGAATCGAAAAAAATCTAAATATTATCTAGGAACCCCAATTTTAAAAGAAAAATTTCTGTGAATGCATTCTGTCAGAAAAAATATACAATGCCCTTTTCTACGCTGTTCTGTAGCATATAAACCAAGTCAATATGCTCTCTCAAGTAAAATACCGAAATTATAATTTTACGTGAATCGAAAAGTATCTAAATAATATCTAGGCGCCCCAAAGTAAAAAAAAAATGGCTCAAAATATACTCTTTTAGAAAAAATAAACAATGCCTTATACTACCAGGTTTTGGAGTATATACACCAACTCAGTATGCTCTCTCATGTAAAATACCGAAATTCCAATTTTACGTGAATTGAAAACAATCTAAATATTATCTAGGCACCCCAATGTTAAAGACAAAATTGCTCTAAATACAATCTGTCAGAAAAAAATATAAAACGTCCTATTCTACTCTGTTTTCTAGTGTATACAGCAACTCCTTATGCTCTCTCATGTAAAAAACAGAAATTCTATATTTAAGCGAATGAAAAAAACGTAAATATTATCTAGGCACCCCAATGTGAAAAGCAAAATTGCTCTGAATATAATCTGTCAAAATAATATACAATGCCCATATTCTACTTCGTTTTGGCGTATATACACCAACAAAGTATGCTCCCTCATCTAAAATACCGAAAGTCTAATTTTACGTGAATCGAAAAAAATCTAAATATTATCTAGGCAACCCAGTGTTTAAAACAAAATTCCTCTGAATATAATCTGTCCGAAAAGATATACAATGCCATATTCTACTCTGTTTTGCTGTATATACACCAACTCCCAATTCTGTCTCATGTAAAATACAGAAATTCTATATTTAAGTGAATCGAAAAAAATCTATATATTATATAGGCACATTAATGTTAAAAGAAAAATTGCTCTGGATAAAATCTGTCAGAAAAATATACAATGCCCTATTCTACTCTGTTTTGGAGTATATACACCAAATCAATACTCTCTCTCATGTAAAATACAGAAATTCTACTTTTACACAAATCGAAAAAATCTGAATATTATCTAGGCACCCCAATGTTAAAAACAAAATTGCTCTGAATATAATCTGTCAGAAAAAATAAACAATGCTCTATTATACTCTGTTTTGGAGTATATACACCAACTCAGTATGCTCTCTCATGTAAAATATAGAAATTCTAATTTTACGTGAATCGAAAAAAATCTAAATATTATTTAGGCACCCGAATGTTAAGAGCAAAATTGCTCTGAATATAATCTGTCAGACAGAATATACAAAGCCCTTTTCTACTCTGTTTTGGAGTATGTGCAACAGCTCAACATGCTCTCTCATGTAAAATACCGAAATTCAAATTTTACGTGAATCGAAAAATAACTAAATAATATCTAGGTGCCCCAAAGTTAAAAGCAAATGGCTCTGAATATAGTCTGTTAGAAAAAATATACAATGCCTTATTCTACTCGGTATTGGAGTATATACACCAACTCAGTATGCTCTCTCATGTATAATACTGAAATTCAAATTTTACGTGAATTTAAAAAATCTAAATATTATCTAGGCACCCCAATGTTAAAAGCAGAATTTCTCTGAATATAATCTGTAAGAAATAATATACAATGCCCTCTTCTACTCTGTTTTGGAGTATAAACACCAATTCAATATGCTCTCTCATGTAAAATACCGAAATCCTAATTATACACGAATCGAAAATAATCTAAATAATATCGATGCGCCCCAAAGTTAAAAGAAAATGGCTCTGAATACAGTCTGTAAGAATAAATATACAATCCCTTATTCTACTTTGTTTTGGAGTATATACACGAACTCAGTATGCTATCTCCTTTAAAATACGGAAATGCTAATTTTACGTGAATCGAAAAAAATCGAAATATTATCTAGGCACCCCAATGTTAAAAATAAAATTGCTCTGAATATAGTCTGTCAGAAAAAATATACAATGCCCTATTCTACTGTGTTTTGGAGTATATATACCAACTCGATATTCTCTCCCATGTAAAATACCGAAATTCCCTATTTAGGCGAATCGAAAAAATTCTATATATTATCTAGGAACCCCAATGTTAAAAGCAAAATGGCTCTGAATATAATCTGTCAGAAGACATATACAATGCCATTTTTTACCCTTTTTTGAAGTATATACAAACTCAATATGCTCTCTCATGTAAAATAGAGAAATTCTAATTTTACCCGAATCGAAAAATTCTAAATATTATCTAGGCACCCCAATGTTAAAAACAAAATTGTTCTTAATATAATCTGTCAGAAAAAATATACAATGCCTTATTCTTATCTGTTTTAGAGTATATACACTAACTTTATATCCTCTCTCATCTAAAATACAGAAATTCTATATTTAAGCGAATCAAAAAAATCTAAATATTATCAAGGCACCGAAATTTTAAAAGTAAAATGTCTCTGAATATAAACTGTCCGAAAAATAATACAATGCCCTTTTCTACCTTGTGTTGTAATATATACACCATCTCAATATGCTCTCTCATGTAAAATACAGAAATTCTAGTTTTACCCAAATCGAAATAATCTAAATATTATCTAGGCAACCCAATGGTAAAAACAAATATTCTCTGAATATAATCTGTCAGAAAAAATATACAATGCCCTATTCTACTCTGTTTTGGAGTATATACACCAACTCAGTATGCTCTCTTATGTAAAATACCGAAATTGTAATTTTACGTGAATCGTAATAAATCTAAATATTATCTAGGCACCCCAATGTTAAAAGCAAAATTACTTTGAATATAATCTGTCAGAAAATATATGCAATGCTTTTTTCTACTCTGTTTTGTAGTATATACACCACCTCAGTGTGCTCTCTCATGTAAAATACCAAAATTCGAATTTTACGTGAATCGAAAAAAATCTAAATATTATCTAGGCACCCGAATGTTAAAAGCAAAATTTCTCTGATTATAATCTGTCAGAAAAAATATACAATGCCCTATTCTACTCTGTTTTGGAGTACATACACCAACTCAGTATACTCCCTCATGTAAAATACCGAAATTCTACATTTACATGAATCGAAAAAAATCTTAATAATATCTAGGCGCCCGAAAGTTAAAAGAAAATGGCTCTGAATATAGTCTGTTAGAAAAAATATACACTACATTATTCTACTCTGTTTTGGAGAATATACACCAACTCAGTATGCTATCTCATGTAAAATACCAAAATTCTAATTTTATGTGAATCGAAACAAATCTAAATATTATCTAGGTACCCAAATTTTAAAAACAAAATTTCTCTGAATATAATCTTTCAGAAAAACTATACAATGCCCTATTCTACTCTGTTTTGTAGTATATACACCAACTCCATATGCTCTCTCATATAAAATACTGAATATCAATATTTAAGCCACGCGAAAAAAATCTAAATATTAACTAGGAACCCCAATGTTAAAAGCAAAATTGCTGTGAATACAATCTGTCAGAAAGAATATACAATGCCCTTTTCTACGCTGTTTTGTAGTATATAAACCAACTCAATATGCTCTCTCAAGTAAAATACCGAAATTATAATTTTACGTAAATCGATAAAAATCTAAATATTATCTAGGCACCCCAATGTTTAAATCAAAATTTCTCTGAATATAATCTGTCAGAAGAAATATACAATGCCCTTTTCTACTCTGTTCTGTAGTATATACACCAACACAATATGCTCTCTCATTTAAAATACAAAAATTCTAATTATACCCGAATCGAAAAAATCTAAATATTATCTAGGAACCCCATTGTTAAAAACAAAATTGCTCTGAATATAATCTGTCAGAAAAAATATACAATGCCCTATTCTACTCTGTATTGTAGTATATAAACCAACTCCATATTCTCTATCAGGTAAAATACAGAAATTATATATTTAAGCGAATCGAAAAAAATCTGTATATTATCTGGGCACCCCAATGTTAAAAGCAAAATTTCTCTGAATATAATCTTTCAGATGAAATATACAATGCCCTTTTCTACTCTGTTTTGTAGTATATACACCAACTCAATATGCTCTCTCATGTAACATACAAAAAATCTAATTTTACCCGAATCGAAAACATCAAAATATTATCGAGGCACCCCAATAATAAAAACAAAATTGCTCTGAATATAATGTGTCAGAAAAAATATAAAATGCCCTATTCTACTCTTTTTTGGAGTATATACACCAAGTCATTATGCTCTCTCAGGTAAAATACCGAAATTCTAATTTTACGTGAATCGTAAATATCTAAATATTCTCCAGGCACCCCAGTGTTAAAAACAAAATTGCTCTGAATATAATATGTCAGAAAAAATATACAATGCCCTTTTCTACTCGGTTTGGTAGTATATAAATCAACTCAATATGCTCTCTCATGTAAAATACCGAAATTCTAATTTTACACGAATCGATAAAAATCTAAATAGTATCTCAGCGCCCCAAGTTAAAAGAAAATGGCTATGAATATATTCTGATGGAAAAAATATACAATGCCTTATTCTAATCTGTTTTGGAGTATATACACCAACTCAGTATGCTCTCTCATGTAAAATACCGAAATTCTAAATTTACGTGAATCAGAAAAAATCTAAATATTATCTAGGCACCCCAATGTGAAAAGCAAAATTACTCAAAAAGTAATCTGTCAGAAAAAATATACAATGCCCTTTGCTACTCTGTTTTGGAGTATATACACCAACTCAATATGCTCTCTCATGTAAAATACCGAAATTCTAAATTTACGTGAATCGAAAAAATCTTAATAATATCTAGGCTCCCCAAAGTTAAAAGAAAATGGCTCTGAATATAGTCTGTTAGAAAAAATATACAATACCTTATTCTACTCTGTTTTGGAGTATATAAACCAACTATGTATGCTCTCTCATGTAAAATACAGAAATTCTAATTTCACCCGAATTGATAAAATCTAAATATTATCTAGGCACCCCAATGTTAAAACCAAAATTGCTCTGAATATAATCTGTCAGAAAAAAATATAAAACGCCCTATTCTACTCAGTTTTCTAGTGTATACAGCAACTCTGTATGCTCTCTCATGTAAAATACAGATATTCTATATTTAAGCAAATCGAAAAAAATGTAAATATTATCTAGGACCCTAATGTTAAAGACAAAACTGCTCTCAATATAATCTGTCAGAAAAAATATACAATGACCTTTTCTACTCTGTTTTGGCGTATATACACCAACTCAATATGCTCTCACCTGTAAAATACTGAAATTCTATATTTAAGATAATCAAAAAAAAACTAATTATTATCTAGGCAACCCAATGTTAAAACCAAAATTCCTCTGATTATAATCTATCAGAAAAAATATACAATGCCCTATTCTACTCTGTTTTGGAGTATATACACCAACTCAATATTCACTCTCATGTAAAATACAGAAATTCTATATTTAAGCGAATCAAAAAATCTGTATATTATCTAGGCACCCCAATGATAAAAGCAGCATTACTCTGGATATAATCTCTCAGAAAAAATATACAATGCCCTTTTCTTTTCTGTTTTCTACTATATACACCGAATCAATATGCTCTCTCATGTAAAATACCGAAATTCTATATTTAAGCGAATCGAAAAAAATCTAAATATTATCTAGGCACCCCAATGTTCAAAACAAAATTTCTCTGAATATAATCTGTCAGATGAAATATACAATGCCATTTCTACTTTGTTTTGGAGTTTATACACCAACTCAATATGCTCTCTCATGTAAAAGACAGATATTCTATATTTAAGCGAATGGAATAAAATCTAAATATTAACTAGGCACCCCAATGTTAAAAGCAAAATTGCTCTGAATATAATCTGTTAGAAAAAATATGCAATGACCTTTTCTACTCTGTTTTGGAGTATATACACAAACTCAATATGCTCTCTCATGTAAAATACCGAAATTGTAATCTTACGCGAATCGATAAAAATCTAAATGATATCTAGGCGCCTCAAAGTTAAAAGAAAAATGGCTCTGAATATGATCTATTATAAAAAATATACAATACCCTTTTCTACTCTGTTTTGTAGTATATACACCAACTCAATATGCTCTATCATGTAAAATACAGAAATTCAAATTTGGCCCGATTCGAAAAAATCTAAGTAATATCTTGGCCCCGCAATGTTAAAAACAAAATTGCTCTGAATATAATCTGTCAGAAAAAAATATACAATGCCATTTCTACTATGTTCTGAACTATATACACCAACTCAGTATGCTATCTCATGTATAATACAGAAATTCTAATTTTACGCAAATCGAAAATATCTATATATTATCTAGAAACCCCAATGTAAAAAAAAATTGCTCTGAATATAATCTGCCAGAAAAAATATTCAATGCCATATTCTACTTTGTTTTGGACTATATTTACCAACTCAGTGTGCTCTCTCATGTAAAATACCAAAGTTCTAAATTTATGTGAATAGACAAAAATCTAAATATTATCTAGGCACACCACTGCTAAAAACAAAATTGCTCTGAATATAATCTGTCAGAAAAAATATACAGTGCTTTTTTCTACTCTGTTGTGGAGTATATACACCAGTCAGTATGCGCTCTCATGTAAAATACCAAAATTCTAATTTTATGTGAATCGAAAAATATCTAAATAGTATGTAGGCACCCCAATGTTAAAAGCAAAATTGCTCTGAATATAATCAGTCAGAAATAATATACAATGCCCTTTTCTACTCTGTTTTGGAGTATATACACCAACCCAATAAGCTCTCTTATGTAGAATACCGAAATTCTAATTTTACGCGATTGGAAAAAATCTATATAATATCTAGGTGCCCCAAAGTAAAAGGAAAATGTCTCTGAATATAGTCTGTTAGAAAAAATATAAAATGCCTTATTCTACTCTGTTTTGGAGTATATAAACCAACTATGTTTGCTCTCTCATGTAAAATACAGAAATTCTAATTTCACCCGAATTGATAAAATCTAAATATTATCTAGGCACCCCAATGTTAAAACCAAAATTGCTCTAAATATAATCTGTCAGAAAAAAATATAAAACGCCATATTCTACTCAGTTTTCTAGTGTATACAGCAAGTCCGTATGCTCTCTCATGTAAAATACAGAAATTCTAATATTACGTGAATTGAAAAAAATCTAAATATTATCTAGGCACCCCCATGTTAAAAACAAAATTGCTCCGAATATAATTTGTGAGACAACATATAACATGCCCTATTCTACTCTGTTTTGGAGTATATTCACTAAATCTTTATGCTCTCTCATATAAAATACAGAAATTCTAATTTTACGTGAATCGAAAAAATCTAAATATTATCTAGGCACCCCAATGTTAAAAGCAAAATTTTCTGATTATAATCTGTCAGACAAAATATACAATGCCCTATTCTACTTTGTTTTGGAGTATATACACAAAATCAGTATGCCCTCTCGTGTAAAATACCGAAATTCTAATTTTACCTGAAATGAAACAAATCTAAATATTATCTAGGCACCCCAATGTTAAAAACAAAATTGCTCTGAATATAATATCTCATAAAATATACACAATGCTTTTTTCTACTCAGTTTTAGAGTATATACACCAACTCAGTATGCTCTCTCCTGTAAAATACCGAAATTCAAATTCTACGTGAATCGAAAAAAATCTAAATATTATTTAGGCACCCCATGTTAAAAAAAACACTTCTCTGAATATAATCTGTCAGAAAACATATAACATGCCCTATTCTACTCTGTTTTGGTGTATATACACCAACTCAGTATGCTCTCTCATGTAAAATACAGAAAATCAAATTTTACGTGAATCAAAAAAAATCTAAATATTATCTAAGCACCCGAATGTTAAAAACAAAATTGTTCTGAATATAATCTGTCAGAAAAAAAATATACAATGTTCTATTCTTCTCTGTTTTGGAGGATATACACCAAGTCCATATGCTCTCTCATGTAAAATACAGAAATTCTATATTTACATGAATCGAAAAAAATCTAAATATTATCTAGGCACCCCAATGTTAAAAGCAAAATAGCTCTGAATATAATCTGTAAGAAAAAATATACAATGCCCTTTTCTACTATGTTTTGGAGTATATACACCAACTCAATATGCTATCTCCTTTAAAATACCGAAATTCTAATTTTACGTGAATCGAAATAATTCTAAATATTATCTAGGCACCCCAATGTTAAAAACAAAATTGCTCTGAATATAATCTGTCAGAAAAAATATACAATTCCCTATTCTACTCTGTTTTAGACTATATACACCAACTTTGTGTGATCTCTCATGTAAAAAAACAAAATTCTTAATTTACGTGAATCAAAAAAAATCTAAGTATGATCTAGGCAACCCAATGTTAAAAACCAAATTGCTCTGAATATAATCTGTCAGAAAAAATATACAATGCCCTATTCTACTCTGTTTGGGAGTATATACACCAACTCAATATGCTCTCCCATGTAAAATACCGAAATTCTAAGTTTATGTGAATCGAAAAAATCTAAATATTATCTAGGCACCCGAATGTTAAAAGCAAAATTTCTCTGATTATATTCTGTCAGAAAAAATTTACAATGCCCTATTCTACTCTGTTTTAAAGTATATACACCAACTCAGTATGCGCCCTCATGTAAAATACCGAAATTCTACATTTACGCGAATCGAAAAAAATCTTAATAATATCTAGGCGCCCCAAAGTTAAAAAAAAATGGCTCTGAATATAGTCTGTTAGAAATAATATACACTACCTTATTCTACTCTGTTTTGGAGTATATACACCAACTCAGTATGCTATCTAATATAAAATACCAAAATTCTAATTTTACGTGAATCGAAAAAAATCTAAATATTATCTAGGTACCCAAATTTTAAAAACAAAATTTCTCTGAATATAGTCTTTCAGAAAAACTATACAATGCCCTATTCTACTCTGTTTTGGAGTATATACACCAACTCCATATGCTCTCTCATGTAATATACCGAATATCAATATTTAAGCAAATTGAAAACAATCTAAATATTATCTAGGAACCCCAACGTTTAAAGCGAAATTGCTGTGAATACAATCTGTCAGAAAAAATATAAAATGTCCTCCTCTACGCTGTTTTGTAGTATATGAACCAACTCAATATGCTCTCTCAAGTAAAATACCGAAATTATAATTTTACGCGAATCGAAAAACATCTAAATGATATCTAGGCGCCACAAAGTAAAAAGAAAATGGCTCAAAATATACTCTTTTAGGAAAAATATACAATGCCTTATTCTACCCGGTTTCAGAGTATATACACCAACTCAGTATGTTCTCTCATGTAAAATACTGAAATTCTAATTATACGTGAATTGAAAAAAATCTAAATATTATCTAGGCACCGCAATATTAAAACCAAAATTGCTCTGAATATAATCTGTCAGAAAAAATAGACAATGCCTTTTTCTACTCTGTTTTGTAATATATACACACACTCAATACGCTCTCTCATGTAAAATACAGAAATTTTAATTTTACACCAATCGAAAAAATCTAAATATCATCTAGGCACCCCAATGTTAAAAACAAAATTGCTCTCAATATAAACTGTCAGAAAAAATATACAATGCCCTATTCTACTTAGTTTTGGAGTATATACACCAACTCAGTAAGCTCTCTCAGGTAAAATACAGAAATTCTAATTTTACGGGAAGCGACAAAAATCCAGATATTATCTAGGCACCCCAATGTTAATTGCAAAATTGCTCAGAATATAATCTTTCAGAAAAAATATACAATGCCCTATTCTACTCTGTTTTGGAGGATATACACCTACTATGTATGCTCTCTCATGTGAAATACCGAAATTTAAATTTTACCCGAATAGAAAAAATCTAAATATTATCTAGGCACCCCAATGCTTAAAACAAAATTTCTCTGAATATAATCTGTCAGAAGAAATATACAATGCCCTTTTCTACTCTGTTTTGGATTATATACAGGAATTGTATATATTTTCTGAAAAATTATATTCAGAGCAATTTAGTTTTTAACATTGGGGTGCCTCGATAATATTCAGATTTTTTTCGAATCGCTTAAATATATAATTTCTGTATTTTACATGAGAGAGCATACTGAGTTGGTGTATATACTTCAAAACCGCGTAGAATAAAGCATTGTATATTTTTTCTAACAGATTATATTCAGAGCCATTTTCGTTAAACTTTGGGGTGCCTAGATAATATTTAGATATATTTTGATTCATTTAAAATTAGAATTTCGGTATTTTACATGAGAGAGCGTACTGAGTTGGTGTATATACTCCAAAACAGAGTAGAATAGGGCATTGTATATTTTCTCTGACAGAATATATTCAGAACAATTTTTCTTTTAACATTGGGGTGCCTATATAATATTTCGATTTTTTTCGATTCGCTTAAATATAGAAGTTCTGTATTTTACATGAGAGAGCATGCTGAGTTGGTGTATATACTCCAAAACAGAGTCAAATAAGGCATTGTATATTTATTCTAACATATTTTATTCAGAGCCATTTTCTTTTAACTTCGGGGCGCCTAGATATTATTTATATTTTTCTCGATTCACGTAAAAATAGAATTTCGGTATTTTACATGAGAGAGCATACTGAGTTGGTGTACATACTCCAAAACAGCGTAGAATAAGGCATTGTATATTTTTACTAAGAGACTATATTCAGAGCCATTTTCTTTTAATTATGAAGTGCCTAGATAGTATTTAGATTTTTTTCGATTCGTGTAAAATTAGAATTTCGGTATTTTACATGAGAGAGCATATTGAGATGCTGTATATACTCCAAAACAAAGTAGAAGAGGGCATTGTATATTTTTTCTGAAAGATTATATTCAGAGCAATTTTGTTTTTAACATTGAGGTGCCTAGATAATATTTAGATTTTTTTCGATTCGCTTCTATATAGAATTTTTGTATTTTATATGAGAGAGCATATGGAGTTGGTGAATATACTCCAAAACAAAGTAGAAAAGGGCATTGTATATTTTTACTGACAGATTATATTTAGAGCAATTTTGTTTATATCATTGCGGTGCTTATATAATATTCAGATTTTTTTCGATTTGCTAAAATATAGAATTTCTGTATTTTACAGGAGAAAGCACACTGAGTTGGTGTATATACACAAAACAAAGTAGAATAGGGCATTGTATATTATTTCTGACAGATTATATTCAGAGCAATTTTGTTTTTAACATTGGGATGCCTAGATAATATTTACATTTTTTTGATTCGTGTAACATTAGAATTTATTTTATTTTACATGAGAGCGTATTGAGTTGGTATATATACTACAAAACAGAGTAGAAAAGGGCATTGTATATTTTTTCAGACAGGTTATATTCAGAGCAATTTTGCTTTTAACAATGGCTTGACTAGATAATATGTAGATTTTTTCGATTCGGGTAAAATTAGAATTACTGTATTTTATATGAGAGAGCATACTGAGTTAGTGTATATACTCCAAAACGGAGTAGAATAAGGCATTTTATATTTTTTAAAACAGACTATATTCAGAGCCATTTTCTTTTAACTTTGAGGCGCCCAGATATTATTTAGATCCTTTTCGATTCGCGTAAATTTTTGAATTTCGGTGTTTTACATAAGAGAGCATATTGAGTTGGTTTAAATACTCCAAAACAACGTAGAATAGGGCATTGTATATCTTTTTCTGACAGGTTATATTCACAGCAATTTTGCTTTTAATATTGGGGTGCCTAGAAAATATTTAGATTTATGTCGATTCATGTAAAATTAGAATTTTGATATTTTACATGAGAGAGCATGCTGAGATGGTGTATATGCTCCACAACAGAGTAGAATAGGGCATTGTATATTTTCTCAGACAGATTATATTCAGAGAAATTTTTTTATAACATTGGGGTGCCTAGATAATATTTACATTTTTTCGATTTGTGTAAAATTAGAATTTATTTTATTTTACATGGGAGCGTATTGAGTTGGTGTATGTACTACAAAACGGAGTAGAACAGGGCATTGCATATTTTTTCTAAAGGATTATATTAAGAGCAGCTTTGCTTTTATCATTGGGGTGCCTAGATAATATTTAGATTATTTTCGATTTGCGTAAAATTATAATTTCGATATTTTACATGGGAGAGCATATTGAGTTGGTTTATATACTCCAAAACAGAGTAAAATAGGGCATTGTATATTTTTTTCTGACAGATTATATTCAGAGAAATTTTGTTTTTAAATTTGGTGTGCCTAGATAATATTCAGATTTTTTTAGATTCTCTTAAATATATAATTTCTGTATTTTACATGAGAGAGCATTTTGAGAGGTGTATATACTCCAAAACAAAGTAGAATATGTCATTGTATATTTTTTCTGAGAGATTATATTCAGAGCAATTTTGTTTTTAACATTAGGGTGCCTAGATAATATTTAGATTTTTCTCAATTCATGTAAATATAGAATTTCTGTATTTTACATGAGAGAGCATATGGAGTTGGTGTATATCCTCCAAAACACTGTAGAATAGGGCATTGTATATTTTTTCTGACAGATTATATTCAGAGAAATTTTGTTTTTAACATTGGGGTGCCCAGATTATATTTAGATTTATTTTGATTCATGTAAATATAGAATTTTTGTATTTTACAGGTGAGAGAATATGAAATTGGCGTATATCCTCCAAAAGGGAAGACAATAGGGCATTATATATTTTTTTGACAGTTTATATTCAGAACAATTTTGTTTTTAACATTGTGGTGCCTAGATAATATTTACTTTTTTTTGTTCGCTTAAATATAAAATTTCATTTTTTTACTTGAGAGAGCATATGGAGTTGGTGTATATACTCCAAAACAGAGTAGAATAGGGCAGTGTATATTTTTTCTGACAGATTATATTCAGAACAATTTTGTTTTTAACATTGGGGTGCCTAGATAATATTTAGATTTTTTTCGATTGACGTAAAATTAGAATTTCTGTATTTTACTTGAGAGAGCATACTGAGTTGGTGTATATACTCCAAAACAGAGTAGAATAAGGCATTGTATATTTTTTCTAACAGACTATATTCATAGCCATTTTCCTTTAACTTTGAGACCGCTAGATATTATTTAGATTTTTTCGATTCTCGTAAAACTACAATTTAAGTATTTTACATGAGAGAGCATACTGAGTTGGTGTATATACTCCAAAACACAGTAGAAAAGGGCATTGTGTCTTTTTTATGACAGATTATATTCAGAGCAATTTTGATTTTAACATTGTGGTGCCTAGATAATATTTAGATTTTTGTCAATTCACGTAAATATAGAATTTCGGAATTTTACATGAGAAAGCATATTGATTTGGTATATATACTCCAAAACAAAGTAGAAAAGGACATTGTATATTTATTCTGACAGAATTTATTCAGAGTAATTTTGCTTTTAACATTGGGGTGCCTAGATAATATTTAGATTTGTTTCGATTGCTGTAAAATAGAATTTCAGTAATTTACATGAGAGAGCATATTGAGTTGGTGTATATACTCCAAAACAGAGTAGAAAATGGCATTGTGTATTTTATCTGAGAGATCATATTCAGAGCAATTTTTCAATTAACATTGGGGTGCCTAGATAATATTTAGATTTCATTCAATTAGCGGAAATTTATAATTTCGGTATTTTACATGAGAGAGCATATTGAGTTGGTGTATATACCCCAAAACATTGTAGAGGAAGGCATTGTATATTTTTTCTGACAGATTTTATTCAGAGAAATTTTGCTTTTAACATTGGAATGCCTAGAAAATATTTAGATTTTTTTCGGTTCGTGTAAAATTGGAATTTCAGTATTTTACATGAGAGAGCATATTCAGTTGGTGTATATACTTCAAAACAGAGTAGAAGAAAGCATTTTATATTTTTTCTGACATACTAAATTCAGGTAAATTTTTCATTTTACATTGTGATGCTTAAATAATATTTAGTTTTTTTTCGATTGACGTAGAATTAGAATTTCTTTTTTTTACATGAGAGAGCATATTGAGTTGGTGTATATACGTCAAAACAAAGTAGAATAAGGCATTGTATATTTTTTCTGACATATTATATTCAGAGACATTGTCTTTTAACCTTCGGGTGCCAAGATAATATTTAGATTTCATTCGATTATCGGAAATTTATGACTTCGGTATTTTACATGAGAGAGGATATTGAGTTGGTGAATATATTCCAAAACAGAGTAGAAAAGGGCATTGCATATTTTTTCTGACAGATTATATTTAGAGCAATTTTGCTTTTATCATTGGAGTGCCTAGATTATATTTAGATGTTATTCAATTCGTGTAAATTTATAATTTCGGTATTTTACATGAGAGAGCATATTTACTTGGTGTATATACTCCAAAACAAAGTAGAATAGGGCATTGTATATTTTCTCTGACAGATTGTATTCAGAGCAATTTTGTTTTTAACATTGGGGTTTCTAGATAATATTTAGATTTTTTCGATTCGCGGAAAAAGAGAATTTCTCTATTTTACATGAGAAAGCTTATTGAGTTGGTGTATATACTCCAAAACAGAGTAGAATAAAGCATTGTATATTTTTTTCTGACAGATTCTATTCAGAGCAATTTTTTTTTCATTGGGGTGCCTAGATAATATTTAGATTTTTTTCTATTCACATAAGTTTAGAACTTTCGTATTTTACATGAGAGAGCACACTGCGTTGGTATATATACTCCAAAACAAAGTAGAATACGGCATTGAATATTTTTTCTGGCAGATTATATTCAGAGCAATTTTGTTGTTAACATTGGGGTCGCTAGATAATATATAGGTTTTTCGATTCGCGTAAAATTAGAATTTCTGTATTTTACAGGAGAGAGCATACTGAGTTGGTGTATATACAACAGAACAGAGTTCAAAAGGCATTGTATATTTTTTCTGACAGATTATATTCAGAGCAATTTTGTTTTTAACATTGCGGGGCCTAAATATTAGTTAGATATTTTCGATTCGGGCAAAATTTGAATTTCTGTATTTTACATGATAGATCATATTGAGTTGGTGTATATACTACAAAACAGAGTAGAAAAGGGTATTGCATATTTTTTCTAAGAGATTATATTCAGAGCCATTTTCTTTTAACTTTGAGGCGCCTATATATCATTTAGATTTTTATCGATTCGCGTAAGATTACAATTTCGGTATTTTACATGAGAGAGGATATTGAGTTGGTGTATATACCCCAAAACACAGTAGAAAAGGGCATTGTATATTTTGTCTAATAGATTATATTCAGAGAAATTTTGCTTTTAACATTGAGGTGCCTAGATAATATTTATATTTATTTCGATTTGACTAAATTTATAATTTCGGTATTTTACATGAGAAAGCATATTTATTTGGTGTATATACTCCAAAACAAAGTAGAAAAGGACATTGTATATATTTTATGACAGATCATACTCAGAGAAATTTTGCTTTTAACATTGGGGTGCCTAGATAATATTTAGATTTTTTTCGATTGCTGTATAATTGAATTTCAGTATTTTACATGTGAGAGCATATTGAGTTGGTGTATATATTCCATAACAGAGTGGAAAAGGGCATTGTATATTTTTTTCTGACAGATTCTATTCAGAGCAATTTTGTTTTTAACATTGGGGTGCCTACATAATATTTAGATATCTTTCGATTCGCTTAATATAGAACTTCTCTATTTTAAATGAGAAAACATATGAAGTTGGTTTATATAATCCAAAACAGAGTAGAATAGGGCATTTTATATTTTTTCGGACAGATTATATTCAGAGCAATTTTGTTGTCAACATTGGGATGCCTAGGTAATATTTAGATTTTTTCGATTCGGGTAAAATTTGAATTTCGGTATTTTACATGAGAGAGCACACTTTGTTGGTGTATATACTCCAAAACAGAGTTGAATAAGGCATTGTATATTTCTTCTAACACACTATATTCAGAGCCATTTTCTTCTAACGTTGGGACACCTAGATATTATTTTGATTTTTTCAATTCACGTAAAATTAGAATTTTGGTATTTTACATGAGAGAGCATATTGAGTTGGTGTATATACTCCAAAACAGAGTAGAAAAGGGCATTGTATATTTTTTCTGACAGATTATATTCAGAGCTATTTTGCTTTTAACATTGGAGTGCCTAGAAAATATTTAGATTTTTTTCGATTCACGTAAATTTAGATTTTCTTTATTTTACATGAGAGAGCATACTTAGTTGGTGTATATACTCCAAAACAGAGTAGAATAAGGCATTGTATTTTTATTACAGACTATATTCAGAGCCATTTCCTTTTAACTTTGGGGCATCTAAATATTATTTAGATTTTTATTTATTCGCGTAAAATTAGTATATCGGGATTTTATATGAGACCATATTGAGTTGGTGTACATACTACAAAACAGAGGAGAAAAGGGCATTGTATATTTTTTCTGACAGATTATATTCAGAGATATTTTGCTTTTAACATTGGGGTGCCTAGATAATATATAGATTTTTTTCGATTCGCCTAAATACGGAAATTCTGTATTTTACATGAGAGAGCATATTGAGTTTGTGTACATACAATAATAAAGAGTAAAAAAGGACATTGTATATTTTTTCGGACAGATTATATTAAGAGCAATTTTACTTTTAACATTGGGGTGCCTATATAATATTCAGATTATTTTTGATTCGCTTAAATATAGAATTTTTGTATTTTACATGAGAGAGCATATGGAGTTGGTGCATATACTTCAAAACAGGGTAGAATATGTCATTATATATTTTTTCTGACAGATTATATTCACAGCAATTTTGTTTATAACATTGGGGTGTCGTGATACTATTTAGATTTTTTTCGATTCACGTAAAATTATAATTTCGGTATTTTACATGAGAGAGCATTCTGAGTTGGTGTACACACTCCAAAAAAAGTAGAATAAGGCATTGTATATTTTTTCTAACAGACTTTATTCAGAGCCATTTTCTTTTAACTTTGGGAAGCCTAGATATTATTAATATTTTTTTCTATTCACATAAAATTAGAATTTCGGTATTTTACATGAGAGAGCATATTGAGTTGGTATATATACTCCAAAAAAGAGTAGCAAAGGGCATTGTCTATTTTTTCTGACAGATTATATTCAGAGAAATTTTGCTACCATTATTGGGGTGCCTAGATAATATAAAGATTTCTTTCGATTCTCTTAAATATAAAATTTCTGTATTTTACATGAGAGAGAATATGGAGTTGGATTATATATTCCAAAAAAGAGTAGAATAGGGCATTGTATATTTTTTCTGACATATTATATTCAGAGCAATATTGTTTTTACACTGGGGTGCCTGGATAATATTTAGATATTTTCGATTCACGTAAAATTAGAATTTCGTTATTTTACCTGAGAGAGCGTAATGACTTGGTGTATATACTCCAAAAAAGAGTAGAATAGGGAATTGTATATTTTTTCTGACACATTATATACAGAGCAATTTTGTTTTTATTATTGGGTTGCCTCGATAATATTTTGATGTTTTCGATTCGGGTAAAATTAGATTTTCTGTATTTGACATGAGAGAACATATTTAGTTGGTGTATATACTACACAACAGAGTACAAAAAAGCATTGTATATTTTATCTGAAAGATTATATTCAGAGAAATTTTGCTTTTAACATTGGGGTGCCCACATAATATACAGAATATTTTCGATTCGCTTAAATATAGAATTTCTGTATTTTAGGAGAGAGAGAATGTGGAGTTGGTGTATATACTGCAAATATAAGTAGAATAGGGCATTGCATATTTTTTCTGAGAGATTATATTCATAGCAATTTTGTTTTAAACACTGGGTTGCCTAAATAATATTTAGATTTGTTTCGATTCACGTAAAATTAGAATTTCGGTATTTTACATGAGAGAGCATATTGAGTTGGTGTATATACTCCAAAACATAATAGAAAAGGGCATTGTATATTTTTTCTTACAAATTAAATTCAGAGCAATTTTGCTTTTAACATTTGGGTGACTAGATAATATTTAGATTTTTTCGATTCACGTAAAATTTGAATTTCGGTATTTTATATGAGAGAGCATACTGAGTTGGAGTATATACTCCAAAACAAAGTAGAATAAAGCATTGTATATTTGTTCTAACAGACTATATTCAGAGCCATTTTCTTTTAACTTTGGGGCGCCTAGATATTATTTAGATTTTTTCGATTCACGTAAAATTTTAATTTAGGTTTTTTGCATGAGAGAGCATATTGAGTTGGTGTATATACTCCAAAACAGAGTAGTAAATGGCATTGTATATTTTATATGGCAGATTGCATTCAGAGCAATGTTGCTTTTAACATTGGGGTGCATAGATAATATTTAGATTTTTGTCAATTCAAGTAAATTTAGAATTTCGGTATTTTAAATGAGAGAGCATACTAGTTGATGTATATACTTCAAAACAGAGTAGAATTGGGCATTGTATATTTTTTCTGACAGATTATATTCAGAGCAATTTTGCTTTTAACATTGGGGTGCCTAGAGTATATTTAGATTTTTTTCGATTCGCTTAAATATAGAATTTCAGTATTTTACATTAGAGAGCATATTGAGTTGGTGTATATTCTCCAAAACAGGGTAGAATAGGGCATTTTAAATTTTTTCTGACAGATTATACTCAGAGAAATTTTTTTAACATTGGTGTGCCTAGATAATATTTAGATTTTTTTCGATTCGCTTAAATATTGAATTTTTTTATTTTACATTAGAGAGCATATTGAGATGGTGTATGTACTCCAAAACAGAGTAGAATAGGGCATGTTACATTTTTTCTGACAGATTATATTCCGAGCAATTTTGTTTTTAACATTGGGGTACCTAGATAATATTTAGATTTTTTCGATTTGGGTAAAATTTGCATTTCAGTATTTTACATGAGAGAGCATACTTTGTTGGTGTACATACTCCAAAACAACGTAGAATAAGGCATTGTATATTTTCTCTAACAGACTATTTTCAGAGACTTTTTTTTAACTTTGGGGAGCCTAGATAATATTTAGATTTTTTATAGATTCAAGTAAAATTAGAATTTCAGTATTTTACATGAGAGAGCATACTGAGTTGGTGTATATACTCCAAAACAGAGTAGAATAGGACATTGTATATTTCTTCTGAGAGATTATACTCAGAGCAATTTGTTTTTAACACTGGCGTGCCTAGATAATATTTAGATCTTTGTCGATTAACGTAAAATTAGAATTTCGGTTGTTTTCATGAGAGAGCACACTGAGTTGGTGTATATACTCCAAAAGAGAGTAGAATAGGACATTGTATATTTTGTCTGACAGATTATATTCAGAGAAATTTTATTTTTAACATTGGGGTGCCTAGATAATATTTAGAATATTTTGATTCGGGTAAAATTCAAATTTCTGGATTTTACATGAGAGAGCATATTGAGTTTGTGTATATACTTCAAAACAGTGTAAAAAACGGCATTGTATATGTCCTCTGACATATTATATTGAGAGCCATTTTGCTTTTAACATTGGGGTGCCTAGATAATATATAGAATTTTTTCGACTCGCCTAAATAAGGAATTTTTGAATTTTACATAAGAAAGAATATCGAGTTGGTGTATATACTCCAAAACACAGTAGAATAGGGCATTGTATATTTTCTCTGACAGACTATATTCAGAGCAATTTTGCTTTTAACATTGGGGTGCCTAGATAATATTTGGATTTTTTTCGATTCACGTAAAATTTGAATTTCGATATTTTACATGAGAGAGCATACTGAGTTGGTGTATATACACCAAAACAGAGAAGAAGAAAACATTGTATATTTTTATGAGAGATTATATTCAGAACAATTTTGCTTTTAACATTGGGGTGCCTTGATAATGTTTAGATTTTTTGATTCTGGTAAAATTTGAATTTTTGTATTTTACATGAGAAAGCATATTGAGTTGGTGTATATACTCCAAAACAGAGTAAAAAAGGGCATTGTATATTTCTTCTGACAGATTATATTTAGAGTAATTTTGCTTTTAACATTGGGGTGCCTAGATGATATTTAGATTTTTTTCGATTCGCGTAAAATTAGAATTTCGGTATTTTACATGAGAGAGTATATTGAGTTGGTGTATATTCTCCAAAAGAAAGTAGAATAGGACGTTTTATATTTTTTCTGACAGATTATATTCATAGTAGTTTTGCTTTTAACATTGGGGTACCTAGATAATATATAGATTTCTTTCATTTCGGGTAAAATTAGAATTTCGGTATTTTCCATGAGAGACCATATTGAATTGGTGTATATACTCCAAAAAATAGTAGAAAAGGGCATTTTATATTTTTTCTGACAGATCATACTTAGAGCAATTTTGCTTTTAACATTGGGATGCCTAAATATTTAGATTTCATTCGATAAGCATCAATTTTTAATTTCAGTATTTTACATGAGAGAGCATATTGAGTTGGTGTATATAGTCCACCACAGAGTAGAATAGGGCATTGTATATTTTTTCTGACACATTATATTCTGAGCAATATTTTTTTTAACATTGGGGTGCCTAGATAATATTTAGATTTTTTCGAATCGGGTAAAATTAGAATTTCTGTATTTTACATGAGAGAGCATACTGAGTTTCTGTATATACTACAAAACAGAGTAGAAAAGGGCATTGTATATATTTTATAACAGACTATATTCAGAACAATTTTCTTTTAATTTTGGGGTGCCTTGATTTATTTAGATTTATTTTGATATGCGTAAAATAAATATTTCTGTATTTTACATGAGAGAGCATATTTAGTTGGTCCTTTTCTACTCTGTTTTGGAGTTATATACCAATTCCATATGCTTTCTCATGTAAAATACAGAAGTTCTATATTGAAGCGAATCGAAAAAATCTAAATATTATCTAGGCACCCCAATGTTAAAGGAAAAATTGCTCTGAATATAATCTGTCAGAAAAAATAGACAATGCCCTTTTCTACTCTGTTTTGGAGTATATACACAAACTCAATATGCTCTCTCATGTAAAATACCGAAATTCTAATTTTACGCAAATCGAAAAAAATCTTAATAATATCTAGGCCCCCGAAAGTTAAGAGAAAATGGCTCTGAATATAGTCTCTTATAAAAAATAGAAAATGTTTTATTCTACTCAGGTTTGGAGTATATACACCAACTCCATATGCCCTCTCATGTAAAATACAGAAATACTTTATTAAAGCGAATCAAAAAAATCTAAATATTATTTAGGCACCCCAATGTTAAAAGACAAATTGCTCTGAATATAATCTGTCAGAAAAAATATACAATGCCCTATTCCACTCTGTTTTGTAGTATATACACAAACTCAGTATGCTCTCTAATGTAAAATACCAAAATTCTACATTTACGCGAATCGAAAAAAAAAAATCTTAATAATATCTAGGCGCCCCAAAGTTAAAAGAAAATGGCTCTGAATATAGTCTATTAGAAAAGATATACACTACCATATTCTACTCTGTGTTGGAGAATAAACACCAACTCAGTATGCTATCTCATATAAAATACAAAAATTCTACTTTTACGTGAATCGAAAAAAATCTAATTACCTAGGTACCCAAACTTTAAAAAAAATTGCTCTGAATATAATCTGTCAGAAAAACTATACAATGCCCTATTGTACTCTGTTTTGGAGTATATACAACAACTCCATATGATCTCTCATGTAAAATACCGAATATCAATATTTAAGCGAATCTAAAAAAATCTAAATATTATCTAGAAACCCAAATGTTATAAGCAAAATTGCTGTGAATACAATCTGTCAGAAATAATATACAATGCCCTTTTCTACGCTGTTTTGTAGTATATAAACAAACTCAATATGCTCTCTCAAATAAAATACCGAAATTATAATTTTACGCAAATCGAAATAAATCTAAATAATATGTAGGCACCCCAAAGTATAAAGAAAATGGCTCAAAATATACTCTTTTAGAAAAAATATACAATGCCTTATTCTACCCGGTTTTGGAGTATATACACTAACTCAGTATGCTCTCTCATGTAAAATACCGAAATTCTAATTTTACGTGAATAGAAAACAATCTAAATATAATCTAGGCATCCCAATGTTAAAGACAAAATTGCTCTGAATAAAACCTGTCAGAAAAAAAATACAATGACGTATTCGACTCTGTTCTTGAGTATATACACCAACTCCATATACTCTCTCATGTAAAATAAAAAAATTCTATATATAAGCAAATCGAAAAAAATCTCAATATAATCTAGGCACCCCTATGATAAAAGCAAAATTGCTCTGAATATAATCTGTGAGTGAAAATATACAATGCCCTTTTCTACTCTGTTTTGTAGTATATACACCAAATCAATATGCTCTCTCATGTAAGATACCGAAATTCTAATTTTATGCATATCGAAGGAAATCTAAATAATATCTCGGCGCCCCAAATTTAAAACAAAATGACTCTGAATATAGTCTGTTACAAAAAATATACAATGCCTTATTCTACTCTGTTTTGGAGTATATACATCAACTGAGTATGCTCTCTCATGTAAAATACTGAAATTTTAATTATACGTGAATCGAAAAGAATCTAAATATTATCTAGGCACCCCAATGTTTAAAGCAAAATTTCTCTGAATATAATCTGTCAGAAGAAATATACAATGCCCTTTTCTACTCTGTTTTGTAGTATATACACCAACTCAATATGCTCTCTCATTTAAAATACAAAAATTCTAATTTAACCCGAATCAAAATATCTAAATATTATCTAGGCACCCCAATGTTAAAAAGAAAATTGCTCTGAATATAATCTGTCAGAAAAAATATACAATGCCCTATTCTACTCTGTTTTGTGGTATATAAACCAACTCCATATTCTCTCTCATGTACAATACACAAATTCTATATTTAAGCGAATCAAAAAAAATCTGTATATTATCTGGGCACCCCAATGTTAAAAGCAAAATTTCTCTGAATATAATCTGTCAGAAAACATATTACATGCCCTATTCTACTCTGTTTTGTAGTATATACACCAACTCAATATGCTCTCTCATGTAAAATACAGAAATTTTAATTTTAGGTGAATCGAAAAAAATCTAAATAGTATCTAGGCAACCCAATGTTAAAAACAAAATTGTTCTGAATATAATATTTCAAATCAAATATACAATGTACTATTCTACTCTGTTTTGTAGTATATATACCAACACCATATGCTCTCTCATATTTTACGTGAATCGACGAAAAACCAAATATTATCTAGGCACCTTAATATTAAAAGCAAAATTGCTCTGAATTTAATCTGTAAGAAAAAATATACAATGCCCTTTTCTACTATGTATTGGAGTATATACACCAACTCAATATGCTCTCTCATGTAAAATAACGAAATTCTAAATTTACGTGAATCGAAAAATATCTAAATATAAAATAGGCAACCCAGTGTTTAAAACAAAATTTCTCTGAATGTAATCTGTTAGAAAAAATATACAATGCCCTATTCTCCTCTTTTTTGCAGTATATACACCAACTTTATATTCTCTCTCACGTAAAATACAGAAATTCTATATTTAAATGAATCAAAAAAATCTAAATATTATATAGGCATCTTAATGTTAAAAGCAAAATTGCTCTCAATAAAATCTGTCAGAAAAAATATACAATGCCCTATTCTACTCTGTTTTAGAGTATATACACCAACTCAATACGCTCTCTCATGGAAAATACATAAATTCTAATTTTATGCAAATCGACAGAATCTAAATATCATCTAGGCACCCCAATGTTAAAAACGAAATTGCTCTGAATATAAACTGTCAGAGAAAATATACAATGCTCTATTTTACTCTCTTTTGAAGTATATAAACCAAATAAGTATGCTCTCTAATGTAAAATACCGAAATTCTAATTTTACGTGAATGGAAAAAAATCTAAATATTATCTAGGCACCCCAATGTTAAAAACAAAATTGCTCTGAATATAATCTGTCAGAGAAAATATACAATTCTCTATTCTACTCTGTTTTGGAGTATATACACCAACTCAGTATGCTCTCCCTTGTAAAATACAGAAATTCTATATTTAAGTGAATCGAAAAAAATCTAAATATTATCTAGGCATGCCAATGTTAAAAGCAAAATTGCTCTGAATATAATCTGTTCGAAGAAATATACAATGCCCTTTTCTACTCTGTTTTGTAGTATATAAAATTCCTCAATATGCTCTCTTATGGGAAATACAGAAATTCAAATTTTACGTGAATCGAAAAATATTTAAATAATATCTAGGCAACCCAAAGTTAAGAGAAAATGGCTCTGAATATAGTCTGTTAGAAAAAAAATACAATGCCTGATTCTACTATTATTTTGAGTATATATACAAACTCAGTATGCTCTCTCATGTAAAATACTTAAATTCTAAATTTACGTGAATCGAAAAAATCTAAATATTATCTAGTCACCCCAATGTAAAAAGCAAAATTGTTCTGAATATAATCTGTCAGATGAAATATAAAATGCCCTATTCTACTTTGTTCTGGAATATATACACCAACTCCATATGCCCTCTCATTTAAAATACAGAAATTTTATAAGCAAATCGAAAAATATCTAAATATTATTTAGGCACCCCAATGTTAAAAGCAAAATTGCTCTGGATATAAACTGTCAGAAGAAATATACAATGCCCTTTTGTACTCTGTTTTGTAGTATATGCACCAACTCAATATGGTCTCATATAAAATCCCAATATACTAATTTTACACGAATCGATAATAATAAAAATAATATCTAGGCACCCTAAAGTTGAAAGAAAATGGCTATGAATATAGTCTGTTAGAAAAAATATACAATGCCCTATTCTACTCTGTTTTGGAGTATATACACCAACTCAGTATGCTCTCTGATGTAAAATATAGAAATTCTAAATTTACGTGAATTGAAAAAATTCTAAATATTATCGAGGCCCCCAATGTAAAAAGCAAAATTGCTCTGAATATAATCTATCAGAAAAAATATACAATGCCCTATTATACTTTGTTTTGGAGTATAAACACCAACTCAGTATGCTCTCTCATGTAAAATACCGAAATTCTAATTTTACACGAATCGAAAAAAATCTAAATAATGTCGATGCGCCCCAAAGTTAAAAGAAAATGGCTCTGCATATAGTCTGTTCGAATAAATATACATTTCCTTATTCTACTTTGTTTTGGAGTATATACACCAACTCCATATTCTCTCTCAGGTAAAATACAAAAATTCTATATTTAAGCGAATCGAAAAAAATCTGTATATTATCTAGGCACCCCAATGTTAAAAGCAAAATTACTCTAAATATAATCTGTCAGAAGAAATATACAATGCCCTATTCTAGTCTGTTTTGGAGTATATACACCAATTCCATATTCTCTCTCAGGTAAAATACAGAAATTCTAATTTTACCTCAATCGAAAAAATCTAAATATAATCTAGGCACACCAATTATAGAAACAAAATTGCTCTGAATATAATCTGTCCAAAAAAATATACAATGCCCTTATTTACTCTTTTTTGGAGGATATACACAAACTCAATATGCTCTGTCATGTAAAATACAGAAACTCTATATTTACGTAAATCGAAAAAAATCTAAATATTATCTAGGCACCCCAATGTTAAAAACAAAATTGCTCTTAATATAATCTGTCAGATAAAATATACAATGCTCTGTTCTACTCTGTTTTGGAGTATATACACCAACTCAGTATGCTCTCAAATGTAAAATACAGAAATTATAATTCTACGTTAATCGACAAAAATCTAAATATTATCTAGGCACCCGAGTGATAAAATCAATATTGTTCTGAATATAATCTGTCAGAAAAAATATACAATGCCCTAGTCTACTCTGTTTTGGAGTATATACACCAACTCACTATGGTCTCTCATGTAAAATACAGAAATTCTAAATTTACGTGAATCGACAAAAATCTAAATATTATCTAGGCACCCCAATGTTAAAAGCAAAATTGCTCTGAATATAATCTGTCATAAAAAATATACAATGCCGTTTTCTACTCTCTTTTTGCGTATATAAACCAACTCAATATGCTCTCTATTATAAAATAGCTAAATTCTAATTTTACGTGAATCAAAATAATCTAAATAATATCTAGGCGTTCCACAGTTAAAAGGAAATGACTCTGAATATAGTCTGTTAGAAAAAATATACAATGTTTTATTCTATTCTGTTTTGGAGTATATACACCAACTCAGTAATCTCTCTCATGTAAAATACCAAAATTCTAATTTTACGTGAATTCAAAAAATCTAAATATTATCTAGGCACCCCAATGTTAAAAGGAAAATTGCTCGGAATATAATATGTCAAAAAAAATAAACAAGGCCTTATTCTACCCTGTTTGGGAGTATTTACACCAACTCCATATTCTCTCTCCTATAAAAAAAAAATTCTATATTTAAGCGAATCGAAACAAATCTATATATTATCTAGGCACCCCAATGTTAAAAGCAAAATTGCTAAGAATATAATCTGTCAGAAAAAATATACAATGCTCTTTTCTACTTTGTTTTGTAATATATACACCAACTCAATACGCTCTCTGTTGTAAAATACAGAAAATCTAATTTTACCCGAATCGAAAAAATCTAAATATTATCTAGGCACCGCAATGTTAAAAACAAAATTTCTCTGAATATAATCTGCCCGAAAAATATACAATGCCCTATTCTACTCTGTTTTAGTGTATATAAATCAACTTAGTATGCTCTCTCATGTAAAATACCGAAATTCTAATTTTATGTGAATCGAAAAACATCTAAATATTATGTAAGCAATCCAATGGTAAAAACAAAACTGCTGTGAATATAATCTGTCAGAAAAAATATACAATTCCCTGTTCTACTCTTTTTTGGAGTATATACACAAGTCAGTATGCTGTCTCATGTAAAATTCCGAAATTCTAATATTACGTGAATCAAAAAAAATCTAAATATTATCTAGGCACCCGAATGTTAAAAGCAAAATTGCTCTGATTTTAATCTTTCAGACAAAATATACAATGCCCTTTTCTCCTATGTTTTGGAGTATATACACCACCACAATATGCTCTCTCATATAAAATACAGAAATTCTAATTTTATGCGCATCGAATAAAACCTAAATAATATCTAGGCGCCCCAAAGTTAAAAGAAAATGGCTCTGAATAGAGTCTGTTTAAAAAATATACAATGCCTTATTCTACTCTATTTTGGAGTATATATATCAATTCCATATCCTCTCTCATGTAAAATACATAAATTCAATATTTAAGTGAATAAAAAAAATTCAAAATATTATCTATGCACCCCAGTGTTAAAAGCAAAATTGCGCTGAATATAATCAGTCAGAGAAAATATACAATGCCCTTTTCTACTCTGTTTTTGAGTATATACACCAACTCCATATGCTAGCTCATGTAAAATACAGAAATTATATATTTAAGCGAATTGAAACAAATGTAAACATTATCTATGCACCCCAATATTAAAAACAAAATTGCTCTGAATAAAATCTGCAATCAAAATACACAATGCCTTATACTACCATTTTTTGGTGTATATACACCAACTCAATATGCTCTCTCATGTTAAATACCGAAATTCTATATTTAAGCGAATCGAAAAAAATCTAAATATTATCTACGCACCCAATGTTAAAAGCAAAACTGCTCTGAATATAATCTTTCAGAAAAAATATACAATGCCCTCTTCTACTCTGTTTTGTAGTATATACACCAAGTCAATATGGTCTCTCATGTAAAATGTGGAAATTATAATTTTACGTGAACCAAAAAATATCTCAATAATATCCAGGCACCCCAAAGTTAAAAAAAAGTGGCTCTGAATATAGTCTCTGAGAAAATATATGCAATGTCTTATTCTACTCTTTTTTGGAGTATATACACCAACTCAGTATGCTCTCTCATGTAAAATACCGAAATTCTAATTTTACCCGAATCGAAAAAATCTAAATATTATCTAGGCACCCCAATGTTAAAAACAAAATTGCTCTGAATATAATTTGTCAGAAAAAATATACAATGACCTATTCTCCTCTGTTCGGGAATATATATACACCGACTCCATATGCTCCCTTATGTAAAACACAGAAATTCTATATTTAAGCGAATCGAAAAAAATCTAAATATTATCTACTTACCCCAATGTTAAAAGCAAAATTTCTCTGAATATAATCTGTCAGAAAAAGTATACAATGCCCTTTTCTACTCTGTTTTGTAGTATGTACACCAATTCAATATGCTCTCTCCTGTAAAATACAGGAATTCTAATTTTACACAAATCGAAAAAATCTAAATATTATCTAGTCACCCCAATGTTGAAAACAAAATTGCTCTGAATATAATCTGTCTGAAAAAAAATACAATGCCCTATTCCACTTCGTTTTGGAGTATATAAACCAACTCAGTATGCTCTCTCATTTAAAATACAGAAATTTTAATTTTACGTGAATCGAAAAAAATATAAATACTATCTAGGCACCCCAATGTTAAAAGCAAAATTGCTCTGCATATAATCTGTCAGGAAAAATATACAATGCTTTTTTATACTATGTTTTGTAGTATATACACCCACTCAATATGGTCTCTCATGTAAAATGCGGAAATTATAATTTTACGTGAACCAAAAAATATCTCAATTATATCTAGGCACCCCAAAGTTAAAAAAAAATGGCTCTGAATATAGTCTCTGAGAAAATATATGCAATGTCTTATTCTACTCTTTTTTGGAGTATATACACCAACTCAGTATGCTCTCTCATGTAAAATACCGAAATTCTAATTTTACCCGAATCGAAAAAATCTAAATATTATCTAGGCACCCCAATGTTAAAAACAAAATTGCTCTGAATATAATTTGTCAGAAAAAATATACAATGACCTATTCTCCTCTGTTCGGGAATATATATACACCGACTCCATATGCTCCCTTATGTAAAATACAGAAATTCTATATTTAAGCGAATCGAAAAATATCTAAGTATTATCTAGTTACCCCAATGTTAAAAGCAAAATTTCTCTGAATATAATCTGTCAGAAAAAGTATACAATGCCCTTTTCTACTCTGTTTTGTAGTATGTACACCAATTCAATATGCTCTCTCCTGTAAAATACAGAAATTCTAATTTTACACAAATCGAAAAAATCTAAATATTATCTAGTCACCCCAATGTTGAAAACAGAATTGCTCTGAATATAATCTGTCTGAAAAAAAATACAATGCCCTATTCCACTTCGTTTTGGAGTATATAAACCAACTCAATATGCTCTCTCATTTAAAATACAGAAATTCTAAATTTACATGAATCGAAAAAAATATAAATACTATCTAGGCACCCCAATGTTAAAAGCAAAATTGCTCTGCATATAATCTGTCAGGAAAAATATACAATGCCCTTTTATACTATGTTTTGTAGTATATACACCCACTCAATATGCTCTCTCATGTAAAATATAGAAATTCAATATTTAAGCGAATCGAAAAAAATCTAAATATTATCTAGGCACCCCAATGTTAAAAGAAAAATTGCTCTGAATATAATCTTTTAGAAAAAATATACAATGCTTTTTTCTACTCTGTTTTGTAGTATATACACCAGCCCAATACGCTCTCTCATGTAAAATAAAAATTCTAATTTTACCCAAATCGAAAAAATGTAAATATTATCTAGGCACCCAACTGTTAAAAGCAGAATGGCTCTGAATATAATTTGTCAGAAATAATATACAATGTCATTTTCTACTCTGTTTTGTAGTATATACACCAACTCAATATGCTCTAATGTAAAATACCGAAATTCTAATTTTACCTGAATCGAAAAAAAACCTAATTAATATTTAGGTGTCCCAAACTTAAAAGAAAATGGCTCTGAATATAGTATGTTACAAAATAAAATACAATGCCTTATTCTACTCTGTTTAGGAGAATATACACCAACTCACTATGCTCTCTCATGTAAAATACAGAAATTCTAATTTTACGTGAATCAAAAAAATCTAAATATTATCTAGGCACCCGAATGTTAAAAGTAAAATGGATCTGAATACAATCTGTCAGAGAAAATATATACTTCCCTTTTCTACTCTGTTTTGGAGTATATACACCAACTCAATATGCTCTCTCATGTAAAACACTGAAATTCTAATTTTACGTAAATCGAAAAAAATCTAAATAATATCTAGGATCCCCAAAATTAAAAGAAATTGTCTCTGAATATAGTCTGTTAGCAAAAATATACAATACCTTATTCTACTTTATTTTAAAGTATATACACCAACTCAGTATGCTCTCTCATGTAAAATTCAGAAATTCTATGTTTAAGCGAATCGAAAAAAATCTAAATATTATCTAGGCACCCCAATGTTAAAAGCAAAAGGGCTCTAAATATAATCTATCAGAAAAAATATACAATGCCATTTTCTAGTTTGTTTTGGAGTATATACAAAACCCAATATGCTCTCTCATGTAAAATATCGAAATTCTAATTTTACATGAATCGAAAAAAATGTAAATAATATCTAGGTGCCCGAAATTTAAAAGAAAATGGCTCTGAATATAGTCTGTTATAAAAAATATACAATGCCTTATTCTACTTTGTTTTGGAGTATATACACCAACTCAGTGTGCTCTCTCATGTAAAATACCGAAATTCTAAATTTACGTGAATCGTAATAAATCTAAATATTATCAAGGCACCCCAATGTTAAAAACAGAATTGCTCTGAATATAATCTGTCAGAGAAAATATACAATGCCCTATCTTACTCTGTTTTGGAGTATATACAGCAACTCAGTATGCTCTCTCATATAAAATACAGAAATTCTAATTTTACCTGAATCGATAAAAATCTAAATAATATCTAGGCACCCGAAAGTGAAACGAAAATTGCTCTGAATATAGTCTGTTAGAAATAATATGAAATGCCTTAGTTTACTCTTTTTTGGAGTTCATACACCAACTCAGTATGCTCTTTCATGTAAAATAAATAAATTCTAATTCTACCCGAATTGAAAAAATCTAAATATTATCTAGGCATCCCAATATAGAAAACAAAACGGCTCTGATTATAATCTGTCAGAAAAATTTACAATGCCCTATTCTACTCTGTTTTAGAGTATATACAGCAACTCAATATGGTTTCTCATGTAAAATGCGGAAATTATAATTTTACGCGAACCAAAAAAATATCTCAATAATATCTAGGCACCCCAAAGTTAAAAGAAAATGGCTCTCAATATAGTCTGCTAGAGAAAATATACAATGCCTTATTCTACTCTGTTTTGGGGTATATACACCAACTCAGTATTCTCTCTCATGTAAAATACCGAAATTCTAATTTTACCTGAATCGAAAAAAATCTAAATAATATATATGCGCCCCAAAGTTTAAAGAAAATGGCTCTGAATATCGTCTGTTGTAAAAAATATACAATGCCTTATTCTACTCTTTTTTGGAGTACATACACCAACTCAGTATGCTCTGTCATATAAAATAAAGAAATTCCAATTTTACCCGAATCGAAAAAATCTAAATATTATCTCGGCACCCCAATGTTAAAAGCAAAATTGCTCTGAATATACTCTGTCATAAAAAATATTCAATGCCCTTTTCTAGTCTTTTTTGGAGTATATACACCAACTCAATATGATCTCTCATGTGAAATACTGATATTCTAAATTTACATGAATCGAAAATAATCTAAATATTATCTATGCACTTCAATGTGAGAAGAAAATGGCTCTGAATATAAATTGTCAGAAAAAATATACAATGCCCTTTTCTACATTGTTTTAGAGTATATACACCAACTCAATATGCTGTCTTATATAAAATACCGAAATTCTAATTTTACGTGAATCGAAATAAATCTAAATATTATCTAGGAACCCCAATGTTAAAAGAAAAATTTCTCTGAATATAATCTGTCAGAAAACATATACAATCCCCTTTTCTACTCTGTTTTTGAGTATATTCACCAACTCAATATGCTCTCCCGTGTGAAATAACGAAATTCCAATTTTATGAAAATCGAAAAAAATCTAAATATTATCTAGGCACTACAATGAGAGAAGAAAATGCCTCTGAATATAATCTGTCAGATAAAAATATACAATACCCTTTTCTACTTTGTTTTGGAATATATACACCAACTCAATATGCTCTCTCATGTAAAATAACGAAATTCTCATTTTACGCGAAAAGAAAAATATCTAAATATTACCTAGGCACCCAACGTTAAAATCAAAATTTCTCTGAATATAATCTGTCAGAAATAATATTCAATGCTTTTCTCTACTCAATTTTGGGGTATAAACACCAACTCAATATGCTCTCTAATGTATAATACCAAAATTCAAAATTTACACGAATCGAAAAAAATCTAAATATTATCTAGGCAGCCCAATGTTAAAAGAAAAATTTCTCTGAATATAATCTGTCAGAAAACATATACAATCCCCTTTTCTACTCTGTTTTTGAGTATATACACCAACTCGATATTCTCGCTCATGTAAAATAACGAAATTCTAAATTTACACGAATCAAAAAAAATCTAATTATTATCTAGCACGCCAATATTAAAACCAAAATTGCTTTGAATATAATCTGTCAGAAAAAATATACAATGCCCTTTTATACTCTGTTTTGGAGGATAAACATCAACTCAATATTCTCTCTCATGTAAAATACCGAAATTCTAATTTTATGCAAATCAAAAAAATCTAAATATTATATAGGCACCCGAATGTTAAAAGAAAATGGCACTGAATATAATCTGTCAGAAAAAATATACAATGCCCTTTTCTACTCTGATTTAGAGTATATACACCACTCAATATACTTTCTCATGGAAATTACAAAAATTCTACTTTTACCCAAATTGAAAAAATCTAAATATAATCTAGGCACCCCAATGTTAAAAGCAAAATTGCTCTGAATATAATCTGTCAGAAAAAATATACAATCCGCTTTTCTACTCTGTTTTGGAGTATATACACCAACTCCGTATTCTCTCTCATATATAATACCGAAATTCTAATTGTACGCGAATCGAAATAAATCTAAATATTATCTAAGTACCACAATGTTAAAAGCAAAATATCTCTGAATATACCCTGTCAGAAAAAATATACAATGCTCGTGTCTACTCTTTTTTGGAGTATATACCCCAACTCAATACGCTCTCTCATGTATAATGCCGAAATTCTAATTTTGAGCGAATCGAAAAAAATCTCAATATGACCTAGGCACACAATATTAAAAGTAACATTGATCTGAATATAATCTTTCAGAAAAAATATACAATGCCCTTTTCTACTCTGTTTTGGTGTATATACACCAACTCAATATCCTCTCTCATGTAAAATACCGAAATTGTAAATCTACGTGAATCGAAAAAAATCTAAATACTATCTAGGCAACCCAATGTTAAAAGCAAAATTTCTCTGAATATAATCTGTCAAAAAATAATACAATGCCCTTTTCTACTAAGTTTTGGTGTATATACACCAACTCAGTAAGATCTCTCATGTAAAATACCAAAATTCTAAATTTACGCGATTCCAAAATTATCTCCATATTATCTAGGCACCCCAATGTTAAAAGCAAAATTGCTCTGAATATAATCTGTCACACGAAATACAGAATGCCTTTTTCTACTCTGTTTTGGAGTATATACACGAACTCAATATGCTCTCTCATGTAAAATACCAAAGTTCTAAATTTACGCGAATCGAACTAAATCTAAATATTATCTAGGCACCCCAATGTTAAAAGCAAAATTTCTCTGAATATAGTCTGTGAGATATCATACAAAATTCCCCTTTTTACTCTGTTTTGGAGTATATACACCAACTGAATATGCTCTCATAAAAAATACCAAAATTCTAATTTCACGTGAATTGAAAAAAATCTAAATATTACCGAGGCACCCCAATGTTAAAAGCAAAATTGCTCTCAATATAATCTGTCAGTAAAACTATACAATGCCCTTTTCAACTACGTTTTGAGGTATATACACCAACTTAATATTTTATTTTATGTAAAATACCTTAATTATAAATTTACATGAATCGAAAAAAATTTAAATATTATCTAGGTACCCAATGCTAAAAGCAAAATTGCTCTGAATATAATCTGTCAGAAAAAATATTCAATACCCAATTATATTGTATTTTGGAGTATATATACCAACTCAAAATGCTCTCTCATGAAAAATACTGAAATTCTAATTTTATGGGAATTGAAAAATATCTAAATATTATCTAGAAACTCCAATGTTTAAAGCAAAATTGCTCTGAGTATAATCTGTCAACAAAAATATACAATGCCCTTTTCTTCTCTTTTATGGAGTATATACACCAACTCAATATGCTCTCCCATGTAAAATGCCGAAATTATAAATGAACGCGAATAGAAAAAAATCTAAATATTTAGGCACCCCAATGTTAAAAGCAAAATTTATTTGAATATAATCTCTCAGAAAAAATATACAATGCCCTTTTCTACTCTGTTTTGGAGCATATACACCAACTCAATATGGTCTCCCATGTAAAACACGAAAATTCTAATTATACGTGAATCGAAAATAATCTAAATATTATCTAGGCACCCCAATGTTGAAAGCAAAATTGCTCTTAATAGAGTCTGTCAGAAAAAATATACAATGCCCTTGTCTATTCTGTTTTGGAGTATATAAACCAACTCAATATGCTCTCTCATGTAAAATAACGAAAAATATTTTTCGCGAATCGAAAAAAATCTAAATATTATCGAGGCACCCCAATGTTAAAAGCAAAATTGCTCTAAATATAATCTGTCAGAAATAATATACAACGCCCTATTCTACTCTGTTTTGGAGTATACACACCAACTCAATATGCTCTCTCATGTAAAATACTGAAATTGTAAATTTACGTGAATCGAAAAAAATCTAAATATTACCTAGGCACCCCAACGTTAAAAGAAAAATTTCTCTGAATATAATCTGACAGAAAAAATATACAATGCCCTTTTGTACTCTGTTTTGGGGTATATACACGAACTCAATATGCTCTTTCATGTAAAATACCGAAATTCTAAATTAACTCAAATCGAAAAAAATCTAAATATTATCTAGGCACCCCAATGAAAAAAGCAAAACTGCTGTGAATATAATCTGTCATAAATAATATACAATGCCCTATTCTACTTTGTCTTGGAGTATATACACCAACTCAATATGCTCTCTCATTTAAAATACCGAAATTGTAATTTTATGTGAATCGAAAAAAACTAAATATTACCTAGGCACCCCAACGTTAAAAGCAAAATTTCTCTGAATATAATCTGACAGAAAAAATATAAAATGCTATACCCTACTCAGTTTTGAAGTATATTCACCAACTAAATATACTCTCTTATGTCAAATACCGAAATTCTAAATTTACACGAATCGAAAAAATCTAAATATTATCTATGCACCCCAATGTTAAAAGAAAAATTGCTCTGAATATAATCTGTCAGGAAAAATATACAATGCTTTTTTCTACTCTGCTTTGGAGTATATACACCAACTCAATATGCTCTCTCATGTAAAATACCGAAATTCTAATTTTACTTGAATTGAAATAAATCTAAATAATATGTAGGCGCACCTAAGGTAAAAGAAAATGGCTCTAAATATACTGTGTTATAAAAAATATAGAATGCCTTATTCTACTCTATTTTGAAGTATATACACCAACTCAGTATGCTCTGTCATGTAAAATAAGGAAATTCAATATTTAAGTGAATCGAAAAAATACTTAATATTATCTAGGCACCCCGATGTTAAAAGCAAAATTGCTCTGAATATAATCTGTCATAAAAAATATACAATGCTTTTTTCTACTCAGTTTTGGAGTATATACACCAACTCAATATGCTCCCTCATATAAAATACTGAAATTCTAATTTTACGTAAATCGAAAAAAATCTAAATAATATCTAGGCACCCCGAAGTAAAAAGAACATGGCTCTGAACATAGTCTGTTAGAAAAAATATACAATGCCTTATTCTACTCTGTTTTGGAGTATATACACAAACTCAGTATGCTCTCTCATGTAAAATACAGAAATTCTAATTTTACCAGAATCGAAAAAATATAAATATTATCTAGGCACCCCAGTGTTAAAAAGAACATTGCTTTGAATATAATCTGTCAAAAAATATACAATGCCCTATTCTACTCTGTTTTGTAGTATATACACCATCTCCATATGCTCTCTTACGTGAAATACAGAAATTCTATATTTAAGCGAATCGAAAAAAATCTAAATATTATTTAGGCACACCAACGTTCAAAATAAAATTGCTCTGAATATAATCTGTCAGAAAAATTTTACAATGCCATATTCTAATTTCTTTTGGAGTATATACACCAACTCCATATGCTCTCTAATGTAAAATACAAAAATTCTATATTTAAGAGAATCGAAAAAAATCTAAATATCATCTAGGCACCCCAATTTTCAAAACAAAACTGCTCTGAATATAATCTGTCAGAACAAATATACAATGTTCTATTCTACTCTGTTTTTGAGTATATACACCAACTCAGTATGCTTTCTCCCGTAAAATATCGAAATTCCAATTTTACGCGAATCGAAAAAAATCTAAATAATATCTAGGCGCCGTGAAGATGACAGAAGAAGGCTCTGAATATAGTCTGTTAGAAGAAATATACAATGCCTGATTCTACTCTGTTTTAAAGTATATACACCAACTCAGTATGCGCTGTCATGTAAAATACTGAAATTATAATTTTACCCAAATCGATAAAATCTAAATTTTATCTAGGCACCCAAATGTTCAAAACAAAATTGCTCTGAATATAATCTGTCAGAAAAAATATACAATGTCCTATTCTACTCTATTTTGGAGTATGTACACCAACTCCATATGCTCTCTCATGTAAAATACAGAAATTCTATATTTAAGCGAATGCAAAAATATCTAAATATTATCTAGGCACATTAATATTAGAAACAAAATTGCTCTGAATATAGTCTGTTAGAAAAAATATACAATTCCCTATTCTACTCTGTTTTGGAGTTTATACACCAACTCGATATGCTCTCTAATGTAAAATACAAAAATTCTACATTTAAGCGAATCAAAAAAAAATCTAAATATTATCTAGGAACCGCAACATTAAAAACAAAATTGCTCTGAATATAGTCTGTCAGAAAAAATATATAATGCCCTATTCTACTCTGTTTGGGGTATATACAGCAACTCCATATGCTCTCATATGTAAAATACAGAAATTCTATATTTAAGCGAATCGAAAAAAATCTAAAAATATCTAGGCACCCCAATTTTCAAAACAAAACTGCTCTGAATATAATCTGTCAGTAAAAATATACAACGTTCTATTCTATTTTGTTTTGGAGTATATACTCCAACTCAATATGCTCTCTCATGTAAAATACAGAAATGCTATATTTAAGCGAATGGAAAAAAATCTAAATATTATCTAGGCACCCCAATGTTAAAAGCAAAATTGCTCTGAATATAATCTGTCAGAAAAAATATACAATCCCCTTTTCTACTCTGTTTTGGAGTATATAGACCAACTCAATATGCTCTCTCATGTAAAATACTGAAATTCTAATTTTACCCAAATCGAAAAAATCTAAATCTTATCTAGGAACCCCAATGTTAAAAAGCAAAATGGCTCTGAATATAATATGTCAGAAAAAATATACAATGCCCTTTTCTACTATGTTTTTGAGAATATACACCAACTCAATATGCTCTCTCATGTAAAATACCGAAACTCTAATTTTACGCGAATCGAAAAAAATCTAAACAATATCTAGGCGCCCGAAAGTTAAAAGAAAATGTCTCTGAATATAGTGTGTTAGAAAAAATATACAATTCCTTATTCTATTCTGTTTTGGAGTATATACGCCAACTTGGTATTCTCTCTCATGTAGAATACTTATATTCTAATTTTACCTGAATCAAAAAAATCTAAATATTATCAAGGCACCCAAATATTAAAAACAAAATTACTCTAAATATAAACCGTCAGAAAAAATATACAATGACCTATTCTACTCTGTTTTGGAATATATATACCAACTCCATATGCTCTCTCATGTAAAATACAGAAATTCTATATTAAAGCGAATCAAAAAAAATCTAAATATTATCTAGGCACCCCAGTGTTCAAAACAAAATTTCTCGGAATATAATCTTTCAGAAAAATTGCACAATGACCTATTCTACTTTGTTTTAGGGTATATACAACAACTCCATATGCTCTCTCATGTAAAATAGAGAAATTCTATATTTAAGAGAATCGAAAAATATCTAAATATTATCTAGGTACACCAATATTAAAAGCAAAATTGCTCTGAATATAATCTGTCAGAAAAAATATACAATGACAATTTCTACTTTGTTATGGAGTACATATACCAACTCAATATGCTCTCTCATGTAAAATACCGACATTCTAATTTTAGGCGAATCGAAAAAAATCCAAATAATATCTAGGTGCCCCAAAGTTAAAGAAAATGGCTCTGAATATAGTCTGTTAGAAAAAATACACAATGCATTATTCTACTCTGTTTTGGAGTACATATACCAACTCAGTATGGTCTCCCATGTAAAATACCGACATTCTAATTTTACGTGAATTGAAAAAGATCTAAATATTATCTAGGCACCCAATGTTAAAACAAATTGACTCTGAATATAGTCTGTTAGAAAAAATATACAATGCCTTATTCTACTCTGTTTTGGAGTATATATACCAACTCAGTATGCTCTCTCATGTAAACTACCGAAATTCTAATTTTACGTGAATTGAAAAAGATCTAAATATTATCTAGGCACCCAATGTTAAAACAAATTGACTCTGAATATAGTCTGTTAGAAAAAATATACAATGCCTTATTCTACTATGTTTTGGAGTATATATACCAACTCAGTATGCTCTCTCATGTAAACTACCGAAATTCTAATTTTACGTGAATCGAAAATAACCTAAATATTATCTAGGCACCCGAATGTTAAAAGCAAAATTTCTCAGAATATAATCTGTCAGAGAAAATATACAATGCCCTTTTCTACTTTGTATTGGAGTATATACACCAACTCAATATGCTCTCTCATGTAAAATATCGAAATTAAAATTTTACGCAAATCAATAAAAATCTAAATAATATCTAGGTGCCCAAAGTTAAAAAAAAAATGGCTCTGAATATAGTCTGTTAGAAAAAATATACAATGCCTTATTCTACTTAGTTTTGGAGTATATACACCAACAGATTATTCTCTCTCATGTAAAATACAGAAATTCTAATTTTACCCATATTGAAAAAATCTAAATATTATCTAGGCACCACAATGTTAAAAACAAAATTGCTCTGAACATAATCTGTCAGATAAAATATACAATGCCCTATTCTACTCTTTTTTGGAGTATATACACCAACTCCATATGGTCTCATGTAAAATACAAGAATTCTATATTTAAGCGAAACGAAAATATTCTAAATATGACCTAGGCACCGCAATGTTAAAAGCAAAATTGCTCTGAATATAATCTGTCAGAAAAAATATACAATGCCCTATTCTACTCTGTTTTGGAGTATATACACCAACTCAATATGCTCTCTCATATAAAATACCAAAATGCTAATTTTACGTGAATCGAAAAAAATCTAAATAATATCTTGGCACACCAAAGTTAAAAGAAAATGTCTCTGAATATAATCGGTAAGAAAAAATATACAATGCCCTATTCTACTTTGTTTTGGAGTATATACACCAACTCAGTATGCTCTCTCATGTAATATACCGAAATTCTAATTTTACGTGAATCCAAAAAAATCTAAATATTATCTTGCCACCCCAATGTTAAAAGCAAAAGTGCTCTGAATATCATCGGTCAGAAAATATATACAATGTTCTTTTCTACTCTGTTTTGGACTATATACACCAACACAATATGCTCTCTCATGTAAAATAACAAAATTCAAATATTACGCAAATCGAAAAAAAACTAAATAATATGTATGACCCCAAAGTTAAAAGAAAATGCCTCTAAATATAGTCTGTTAGAAAATATATAGAATGACTTTTTCAACTCTGTTTTGTTGGATATAAACCAACTCAGTATGCTCTCTCATGTAAAATACCGAAATTGTAATTTTACATCAATCGAAAAATATCTTAATATTATCAAGGAATTCCAATGTTAAAAGAAAAATTACTCTGAATACAATCTGTCAGAGAAAATATACAATGCCTTTTTCTAAACTGTTTTGGAGTATATACACCAACTCAGTATGCTCTCTCACGTAAAATTCGGAAATTCTAAATTTGTGCAAATCGAAAAAAATCTAAATATGACTTACGCACCCGAATGTTAAGAGCAAAATTGCTCTAAACATAATCTGTCAGAAAAAATATGCAATGCCCTTTTCTACTCTGTTTTGGAGTATATACACAAACTCAATGTGCTCTCTCACGTAAAATACCAAAATTCTGATTTTAGGCGAATCGAAAAAAATCTAAATAATATCTAGGAACCCCAAAGTTTAAAGAAAATGGCTCTGAATATAGTCTGTTAGAGAAAATATACAATGCCTTATTCTACTCTGTTTTGGAGTATATACACCAACTCAGTATGCTTTCTCAAAGAAAATACCGAAATTCTAATTTTACGTGAATCGACAAAAATCTAAATATTATCTTGGCACCCCAATGTTAAAAGGAAAATTTCTCTCAATATAATTTGTCAGAAAAAACATACAATGCCATTTTCTAATCTGTTTTGGAGTATATACACAAACTCAATATGCTCTCTCATGTAAAATACCGAAATTCTAATTTTACACGAATCAAAATAAAATTTAAATAATATCTAGGTGCCCCACAGTTAAAAGAAAATGGCTCTGAATATAGTCTGTTAGAAAAAATATGTAATGCCTTATTCTACTCTGTTTTGGAGTATATACACCAACTCAGTATGCTCTCTCATGTAAAATACCGAAATTTTAATTTTAAGTGAAATGAAAAGAATCTAAATATTATCTAGGCACCCCAATGTTTAAAACAAAATTGCTCTGAATATAATTTGTCAGAAAAAATATCAAATGCCCTATTCTACTCTGTTTTGAAGTATATACACCAACACCATATGCTCTCTAATGTAAAATATAGAAATTCTATATTTAAGCGAATCGAAAAAAATCTAAATATTATACACGCACCCCAATATTAAAAAGCAAAATTGCTCTAAATACAATCTGTCAGATTAAATATACAATGCCCTTTTCTACTCTTTTTTGTAGTATATACACTAACTCAATATTCTCTCTCATGTAAAATACAAAAATTCTAATTTTACGTGAATCGAAAAAAATCTAAATAATATCTAGCCGCCCCAAGGTAAAAATATAATCTGACTGCATATAGTCTGTTAGAGTAAATATACAATGCCTTATTCTACTCTGTTTTGGAGTATATACACCAACTCAGTATGCTCTCTCATGTAAAATACCAAAATTCTAATTTTACGTGAATCGAAAAAAATTTAAATATTATCTAGGCGCCCCAATGTTAAAAAGAAAATTGCTCTGAATATAATCTGTCGAAAAAAATATACAATGTTCTTTTCTTCTCTGTTTTGGAGTATATGCACGAACTCGATATGCTCTATCATGTAAAATACAGAAATTCTACATTTAAGCGAATCGAAAAAAATCTAAATATTCTCTAGGCACCCCAATGTTAAAAGCAAAATTGCTCTGAATATAATCTGTCAGAAATAATATGAAATGCCCTAATCTACTCTGTTTTGTAGTATATACTCCAACTCAATATGCTCTCTCATGTAAAATACAGAAACTCCAATTTTACCCGAATTGAGAAAGTCTAAATATTATCTAGGCAACCCAATCTAAAAAACAAAATTGCTCTGAATATAATCTGTCAGAAAAAATATACAATACCTTATTCTACTCTGTTTTGAAGTATATAAACCAACTCAGTATGCTCTCTCACGTAAAATACCGAAATTCTAATTTTACATGAATCGAAAAACATCTAAGTATTATCTAGGCACCTCAATTTTAAAAGCAAAATTGATCCAAATATAATGTGTCAGAAATAATATACAATGCCCTTTTCTACTCTATTTTGGAGTATACACACCAATTCAATATGCTATCTCAGGTAAAATACCGAAATTCGAATTTTACGTGAATCGAAAAAATCTAAATAATATCTAGGCGCCCAAAAGTTAAAAGAAATTGACTCTGAATATAGTCTGTTAGAAAAAATATACAATGAATTATTCTACTTTGTTTTGGAGTATATACACCAACTCAGTATGCTCTCTTATGTAAAGTACCCAAATTCTAAATTTACATGAATCGAAAAAAATCTAAATATTATCTAGGCACCCCAATGTTAAAAGCAAAATTTCTCTGAATATAATCTGTCCGACAAAATATACAATGCCCTTTTCTACTTTTTCTTGTAGTATATACACCAACTCAATATGCTCTCTCATGTAAAATACAGAAATTCTATATTTAAGCGAACCAAAAAAAATCTAAATATTATCTAGGCACCAGTATGTTAAAAGCAAAATTTCTCTGAATACAGTCTGTCAAAAAATATATACAATGCCCTATTCTACTCTGCTTTGTGTTATGTACTCCAACTCATTATGCTCCCTCATGTAAAATACCGAAATTCTAATTTTAAGAGAATCGAAGAAAATCTAAATATTATATAGGCACCCCAATGATAAAAGCAAAATTACTCTGAATATAATCTCTCATAAAAAATATACAATGCCCTTTTCTACTCTGTTTTGGAGTATATACACCAACTCAATATGCTCTCTCATGTAAAATACAGAAATTCTAATTTTACACGAATCAAAAAAAATCTAAATAATATCTAGGCGCCCCAAGGTTAAAAAAAAATGGATCTGAGTATAGTCTGTTAGAAAAAATATACAATGCCTTATTCTACCCCGTTTTGGAGTACATACACCAACTCAGTAGGCTCTCTCATGCAAAAAACAGAAATTCTAATTTTATAAGAATTGAAAATATCTAAATATTATATAGGCACCCCAATGTTAAAAAAAATTTCTCTGAATATAATCTGTCAGAAAAAATATTCAATGCCCTATTGTACTCTGTTTTGGAGTATATACACCAACTCCATATGCTCTCTCTTGTAAAATACAGAAATTCTTTACTTAAGCGAATTGAAAAAAATCTAAATATTATCTAGGCACCCCAGTGTTAAAACCAAAATTGCTCTGAACATAATCTGTCAGAAAAAATATACAATGCTTTTTTCTAGTCTGTTTTGGAGTGTATACAACAACTCCATATGCTCCCTCATGTAAAATACAAAAATTCTATATTTAAGCGTATCAAAAATAATGTAAATATTATCTAGGCACCCCAATTCTTAAAACAAAGTTGCTCTGAATATAATCTGTCAGAAAAAATATACAATGCCTTATTCTATTTTGTTTTGGAGTATATACACCAACTTTATATGCTCTCTCATGTAAAATACAGAAATTTTATATTTAAGCGAATTGAATAAAATCTAAATATTATATAGGCACCCCAATATTAAAAAGCAAAATTGCTCTAAATACAATCTGTCAGATAAAATATACAATGCCCTTTTCTACTCTTTTTTGTAGTATATACACCAACTCAATATTCTCTCTCATGTAAAATAGAAAAATTCTAATTTTACGCAAATTGAAAAAAATCTAAATAATATCTAGGTGCCCCAAGGTAAAAATATAATCGGACTGCATATAGGCTGTTAGAAAAAATATACAATGCCTTATTCTACTCTGTTTTGGAGTATATACGCCAACTTTATATGCTCTCTCATGTAAAATACAGAAATTCTATATTTAAGCGAAACGAAAAAATTCTAAATATTATCTAGGCACCCCACTGTTAAAAGCAAAATTGCTCTGAATATAATCTGTCAGAAAAAATATACAATGCCCTGTTCTACTCTGTTTTGGAGTATATACACCAACTCAATATGCTCTGTCATGTAAAATACATAAATTCTGTATTTACGTGAATCGAATAAAATCTGAATATTATCTAGGCACCCCAATGTTAAAAGCAAAATTGCTCTGAATATAATTTGTCAGAACAAATAGACAATGTCCTTTTCTACACTGTTTTGGAATGTATACACCAATTGAACATGTTCTCTCATATAAAATACCGAAATTCTAATTTTACGCGAATTGAAAAAATCTAAATATTATTTAGGCACACCAATGTTAAAAGCAAAATTGCTCTGAATATAATCTGTCACAAAAAATATACAATGCCCTTTTCTACTCTGTTTTGGAGTATATACACAGACTCTATATGCTCTCCCATGTAAAATACCAAAATTCTAATTATACGCGAATCGAAAAAAAATCTAAATAATTATCTAGGCACCCCAAGATTAAAAGAAAATGGCTCTGAATATAATCTGTCAGAAAAAGTATACATTGGCACTTTCTACTCTGTTTTGGAGTATATACACCAACTCAATATACTCTGTCATGTTAAATACCGAAATTCTAATTGAACGCCAATCGAAAAAAGTCTAGATATTATCTAAGCACCCCAATGTAAAATGCAAAATTTCTCTGAATATAATCTGTCATAAAAAATATACAATGCCCTTTTCTACTTTGTTTTGAAGTATATACACCCACTGAATATTCTCTCTCATGTAAAATAACGAAATATTAATTTTACACGAACCGAAAAAATTCTAAATATTATCTAGGCACCCCGAAGTTAAAAGAAAATGGCTCTGAATATAGTGTGTTAGAAAAAATATACAATGCCTTATGCTAATCTGTTTTAAAGTATATACACCAACTCAGTATGCTCTCTCATGTAAAATACCAAAATTCTAATTTTAACAAACCGAAAAAATCTAAATATAATCTAGGCACCCAAACGTTAAAAACAAAAATTCTCTGAATATAATCTCTCATAAAAAATATACAATGTTTTATTCTACTCTGTTTTGGAGTATATACACCAACTCAGTATGCTCTCTCATGTAAAATACCGAAATTCTAAATTTACGCGAATCAAAAAAAATCTGAATATTATCTAGACACCCCAATGTTGAAAGCAAAATTGCTCTGAATATAATCAGTCAGAAAACATATACAATGCCCTACTCTACTCTGCTATGGATTATATACACCAACTCAGTATGCTCTCTCATGTAAAACACCGACATTCTAATTTTACGTGAATTGAAAAACATCTAAATATAATCTAAGCACCCCAATGTTAAAAGCATAATTGCTCTGAATATAATCTGTCAGAAATAATATACAATGCCCTTCTCTACTCTTCTTTGGAGTATATACACCAACTCAATAGGCTCTCTCATGCAAAATACCGAAATTATAAATTTATGCTAATCGAATGAAATCTAAATATTATCTAGGCACCCCAATATTAATAGCAAAATTTCTCTGAATATGATCTGTCAGATAAAATATAGAATGCCCTTTACTACTGGTTTTGGAGTATATACACCAACTCAATATGCTCTCTCATGTAAAATACCGAAATTCTAATTTTACATGAAGCGAAAATAATCTAAATATTATCTAGGCACCCGAATGTTAAAAGCAAAATTTCTCTTCATATAATCTGTCCGAGAAAATATACAATGCCCTTTTCTACTCTTTTATGGAGCATATACACAAACTCAATATTTTCTCTCATGTAAAGTACAGAAATTATAATTTTAACTGAATCAAAAAAAATCAAAATATTTTCTAGACACCCCAATGTTAAAATGAAAATTGCTCTGAATATAAGATGTCAGAAATAATATACAATGCCGTATTCTACTCAGTTTTGAAGTTTATACACCATCTCAATATGCTCTCTCATGTAAAATACCGAAATTCTAATTTTACGGGAATCGAAAAAAATGTAAATATGATGTAGGAGCCTTAAAGTTAAAAGCAAAAGTGCTCTGACTATAATCTGTCACAAAAAATATACAATGCCCTTTTCTACTCTGTTTTGGAGTATATACACAAACTCAATATCCTCTCCCATGTAAAATACCAATTTTCTAATTTTACGCGAATCGAAAAAAATCTAAATAATTATCTAGGCACCCCAAGGTTAAAAGAAAATGGCTCTCAATATAATCTGTCAGAAAAAGTATTCAATGCCTCTTTCTACTCTTTTTTGGAGTATATACACCAACTTAATATGCTCTTTCATATATAATACCGAAATTCAAATTGAACACCAATCGAAAAATATCTAAATATTATCTAAGCACCCCAATGTAAAATGCAAAATTTCTCTGAATATAATCTGTCAGAAAAAATATATATTCCCCTTTTGTACTATATATTGGAGTATATACACCAACTAAATATTCTCTCTCACGTAAAATACCGAAATTATAAATTTACGCTAATTGAATGAAATCTAAATATTATCTAGGCACCTTAATGTTAATAGCAAAATTTTTCTGAATATGATGTGTCAGAAAAAATATACAATGCCCTTTTCTACTCTGTTTTGGAGTACATACACCATCAAAATATGCTCTCTCTTGTAAAATATCGAAATTCTAATTTTAAGAAAATCGAAAAAAATCTAAATATTATCTAAGAGCCCCAAAGTTAAAAGCAAAATTGCTCTGAATATAATCTGTCAGAAATAATATACAATGCCCTTTTCTACTCTGGTTTGGAGAATATACACCAACTCAATATGTTCTCTCATGTAAAATACCGAAAATCTAATTTTACACGAATCGACAAAAATGTAAATATTATCTAGGCACCCCAATGTGAAAAGAAAAATTGCTCTGAATATAATCTGTCACAGAAAATATACAATGCCCTTGTCTACTTATTTTTGGAGTATATACACCAACCTAATATGCTCTTTCATGTAAAACACAAAAATTTTAAATTTACGCAATTCGAAAAAAATGTAAACATTATCTAGGCACCCCAATGTTACAAGAAAATGGCTGTGAATATAATCTGTCAGAAAAAATATACAATGCCCTTTTCTACTCTGGTTTGGAGAACATACACCAACTCCATATGCTCTCTCATGTAAAATACCGAAATTCTAATTTTACCCCAATCGAAAGTAATCTAAATATTATCTAAGCACCACAATGTAAAATGCAAAATTTCTGTGAATATAATCTGTCACAAAAAATATACAATACCCTTTTCTACTCGGTTTTGGGGTATATACACCAAATGCATATTCTCTCTCATGTAAAATACGGAAATTCTAATTTTACCTGAATCGAAAAAAATCTAAATATTATCTAGGCACCCCAATGTTGAAAGCAAAATTGCTCTGAATATAATCTGTCAGCAAAAATAAACAATGTCCTATTCTACTCTGTTTTGGAGTATATAAACCACGTCAATATGCTCTCTCAGGTAAAATACCGAAATTCTAATTTTACATGAACCGATAAAAATCTATTATCTAGGCATTCCAATGTTAAAAGCAAAATTTCTCTGAATATAATCTGTCAGAAAAAATATACAAAGCCCTTTTCTACTCTGTTTTGGAGTATATACACCAACTCAATATGCTCTCTCATGTAAAATACCGAAATTCTAATTTTAGGCAAATTGAAAAAAATCTAAATATTATCTAAGCACCCCAATATAAAATGCAAAATTTCTCTGAATATAATCTGTCAGAAAAAATATACAATGACATTTTCTACTCTGTTTTGGAGTATATACACCAACTCAATATGCTCTCTCATGTAAAATTCCAAATTTCTAAATTTACGTAAATCGAAAAAGATCTAAATATTATATAGGCACCCAAATGTCAAAATGAAAATTGCTCTGAATATAATCTGAAAGAATAAATATACAATGTCCTTTTCTACTCTGTTTTGGAGTATATACACAAACTCAATATGACCTCTCCTGTTAAATACCAAAATTGTAAATTTGCATGAAACAAAAAAAATCTAAATATTATCTAGGAACCCTAATGTTAAAAGCAAAATTGCTCTGAATATTATCTGTCACGAAAAATATACAATGTTCTTTTCAACTTTGTTTTGGAATATATACACCAACTCAATATTCTCTTCCATGTAAAATACCGAAATTCTAATTTTACGCGAATTGAAAAAAATCTAAATATTATGTATGCACCCCAATGTTATAAGCAAAATTGCTCTGAATATAATCTGTCAGAAAAAAATATACAATGTACCTTTCTACTCTCTTTTGGAGTATATACACCAACTCGATATGCTCTTTCATGTAAAATACCGAAATTCTAATTTTATGCGAATCGAGAAAAATCTAAATATTATCTAGGCACCCCATTGTTAAAAGCAAAATTGCTCTGAATATAATCTGTCAGAAAAAATATACAATCCCCTTCTCTACTCTTTTTTGGAGTATATACAGCAACTCAATATGCTCGTTCATGTAAACTACCGAAATTCTAATTTTAAACAAATAGAAAAAAATCTAAATATTATCTAGGCACCCCAATGTCAAAAGCAATATTGCTGTGAATATAATCTGTCAGAAAAAATATACAATGCCCTACTCTACTCTGCTATGGAGTATATACACCAACTCAATATGCTCTCTCATGTAAAATACCGACATTCTAATTTTACGTGAATCGAAAAACATCTAAATATAATCTAGGCACCCCAATGTTAAAAGCATAATTGCTCTGAATATAATCTGTCAGAAATAATATACAATGCCCTTCTCTACTCTTTTTTGGAGTATATACACCAACTCAATAAGCTCTCTCATTTAAATACCGAAATTATAAATTTATGCTAATCGAATGAAATCTAAATATTATCTAGGCACCCCAATGTTAAAAGCAAAATTGCTCTGAATATAATCTGTCAGAAAAAATATACAATCCCCTTCTCTACTCTTTTTTGGAGTATATACACCAACTCAATATGCTCTCTCATATTAAATACCAAAATTGTAAATTTACGCGAATGGAAAAAAATCTAAATATTATCTAGGCACCCCAATGTTAATAGCAAAATTGCTCTGAATATAATCTGTCAGAATAAAATATACAATGTTCTTTCTACTTTGTTTTGGAGTATATACACCAACTCAATATGCTCGTTCATGTAAAATACCAAAATTCTAATTTTAAACAAATCGAAAAAAATCTAAATATTATCTAGGCACCCCAATGTCAAAAGCAAAATTGCTGTGAATATATTCTGTCAGAAAAAATATACAATGCCCTCTTCTACTCTGTTTTGCAGTATATACACCAACTCAATATGCTCTCTCATGTAAAATACCGAAATTCTAATTTTACGCGAATCGAAAAAAATCTAAATATTATCTAGGCACCCCAATGTTAAAAGCAAAATTGTGCTGAATATAATCTGTCAGAAAAATGTAGAATGCGCTATTCTACTTTGTTTTGGAGTATATACACAAACTCAATATGCACTCTCATGTTAAATACCGAAATTCTATATTTACGCGAATCGAAAATATCTAAATATTATCTAGGCACCCCAGTGTTAAAAGCAAAATTGCTCTGAATATAATCTGTCAGAAAAAATATACAATGCCCTTTTCTACTCTGTTTTGGAGTATATACACCAACTCAATATGCTCTCTCATGTAAATTACCGAAATTCTAATTTTACGCGAATTGAAAAAACTCTAAATATTATCTAGGCACCCCAAGGTTGAAAGAAAATGGCTGTGAATATAATCTGTCAGAAAAAAATATACAATGCCTTATTCTACTCTGTTTTGGAGAATATATGCCAACTCAATATGCTCTCTCATTTAAAATACCGAAATTCTAATTTTACGCGAATTGAGAAAAATCTAAATATTATCTAGGTACACCAATGTTAAAAGCAATATTGCTCTGAGTATCATCTGCCAGAGAAAATGTACAATGCCCTTTTCTACTGTATTTTTGAGTATATACACCAATTCACTATGCTCTCTCCTCTAAAATACCGAAATTTTAATTTTACGCAAATTGAAAAAAATCTAAATATTATCTAAGCACCCCAATGTTAAAAGCAATATTGCTCTGAATATAATCTGTCAGAAAAAATATACAATGCCCTTTTCTACTTTGGTTTGGAGTATACACACCAACTCAATATGCTCTCTCATGTAAAATACCCAAATCCTAACATTACTCTAAGTATCTCATAAAGTGCACAAGATCCCCGTGATGTTGTTTTTAATAACTAGGTGATTACAGATGACATTACTCACGATATGACTGCGGCTGTTTGCCGGTCCTGTGATAATGTTTCTAATATCCAGAGAAGGAGAGGAGAATGTTTCTGCCCATAGGCAATCCTCTGAATACGGCAAGAGGAGTACACCGTGCTGTGATATGGTCACTAATGTAAACAAGAAAACAATTATATTGAATTAAATATTGCAAGGTGTTAACCTCCCCTATAATTTTCCTTCTAATTTCAAGGGGGTGAGGTGGACATTTTTGTCAAAATGGCGGATGTGTAACTACAGCTATTGCCTACTATATAATAAAAAAGGATAAAATTATCATTTACATATGATGTGATTGCCAGTATCATATTACATCACATTTTCAAAATATCTGGGCCCCAGCAGCTGTGGGCATGGCAGCCAAGCGAGGGTGTCCCTATGCAACCAGGTTAGGCACTGGGGCTGCTACGGGCCCTTTGTGGTTTGTCTGGGGGCTGCTACGGGCCCTCTGGCTATGTGGCTGTTACCACAGCCACCGCCAGAGGGTCTCTCAGCATCCAGGGAAGGCCTGGCGGCTGCTACTGACACTCTGGCAGGGGCTATGGGCACAGCCACCTAACCAGGGGGTCCCTACGTAGCCAGGGTGGGGCTGGAAGCTGCTATAGGCACTCTGGCGGGAGGCGTGGGGATACCCTGCTCTTCACAGGTACACAGTTTGCACCTATTTCTACATGTGTAGACCGTTTACATAATGGGCACATATTTGTACACATGTACATATGTTATTATCACAATAAACATGTACATAATATGTGTACAATAAATATGTACTTTATACGTACCTAATATAAACAATATGTACATTTTGGTGATATTATGTGATATCTACATATTATTGATTATATATCTTATTGTGATAATATGTATGTTACCACTGAAATTTTTAGAAATGTACATAGAGTACACTTTATGTACCTATGCATTGTGTACACATTATAGAAATAAATAGGTACATATTTTACAGATTATGTACATTTTTTCTACATGTGTATTTTGTACACATATGTACAGCAGAGTAAATGTACAGACTATACCTATTTTATACATTTATTGTGATATGTCAATAAATGTACACATTATGAGTACATTCTGGGATATAATTTTTAGCATATTAGATAGGAATTACACCGGTGACCAAAGTGGGTTTACACCCAGGTGCGCACATAGTTTATACATGTACATGTTGTGCATATTATGTACTCATGTACAGAATGTACATGTCTACATTATATATACATAGGTGTATGCAGCATACATAGGTACATATTGTGCACACATATGTACACGTGCATATATTGTACATCTGTATATAATGGGTACATGATGTACATGTGTACACATATCGCAATAAATGTAAATATACATAATGTTTGCAATATGTACGTTTATATTATGTATTACGTTTATTGTGATTATATATGCTGTTGTGATATGATATCATTGTGACATTACAAATGTACATATTATACACATTATGTACTTATGCATTGTGCACAGATTATAGAAATAGAAAGAAACATATTTTACAGATAATGTACATTTTATTTACTTGTGTATTGGGTACACATATGTACAGCAGAGTAAATGTACAGATTGTACCTACTTTATACATTTATTGTGATATGCCAATAAATGTACACATTATGAGTACGTTCTGTGATATTACATTTAGAATATAAGATAGAAATTACTCTGGTTACCAAAGTGGGTGTAAACTTATGTGTGCACATACTTTGTACACGTACATACTGTGAATATTATGTACTTGTGTACAGAAGGTAAATATCTGCATTATATGTATGAGTACAGAGCGTACATATGTACATACTATGTACATATATCTACACCTGAATTTATTGTACATCCGTACATAATGGGTCCATGCTGTACATGTAAACACATCGTCATACCACAATAAATGGAAATGTACATAATGTGTGAAATACGTACATTTATATTATGTATTACATGTGTATTGTGATTGTATATGCTGTTCTGATATCATTGTGATATTACAAATGTACATGTTGTACACATTATGGACATACCTATTGTGTACATATTATGTACACATAAATGTACATATTGTACAGATTATGTATATTTATTGTACATCTGTATGGTGCACACATATGTACATCACAGTCAACGTACATATGGTACATATTCTGTGCATTGTTTGTAATATTTCAGTAAGAGTACACATTATAAGTATATTCTGGGATATGATTTTTAGTATGTTAGATAAAAATTACTTTCAATATCAAAGTGGGTATACACTTATGTGTGTCCATTTTGTGATATTATCCATTCTATCCTGAGTAGGTATTTCTGTCATTGTGAAAGCAGGTTTACACTCTCGGATTGCTCCAATATCAAGGCAAACTAAAACTCGTCTGTGATGTAGTTAATAATATCCTGAGGACAAAGGATGACCATACCCTGAATATCGCAGGAAGTGTACACCACCACTGTAGTATTGTTTCTAATGTTCAAAAACGGAAAGGATATTACTCCAAATATCTCAGAAAGCACACAAGCCCCCCGTGATATTGTTTCTAATAACTAGAGAATTACAGATGACATTACCCACGACGTGACTGGGGCTGTACTCTGGTCCTGGAATATTGTTCCTAATATCCAGAGAAGGAGAGGAAAATGTTGCTGCCCATAGGGAAATACTCTTAATACGGCAAGAGGTGTACACCATGCTTTGATATGGTCACTAATGTAAGCGAGAAAACAATTACATTGAATTAAGCATTGCAAGGAATGAAACTCCCCTATGATTTTCATTCTAACGTCAATGGGGGTGAGGATGACATTTTTGTCAATATGGCAGAGGTGTAACTGGAGCTATTGCCTAATATACAAAAAAACACAATAAGATGATCATTTTTATATAATATGGTTGCCAGTATCATATTACACCTGATTTGCAAAATAGCTGGGCCTCAGCAGCTGTGGGCAGAGCCCACAAGCGAGGGGACCCCTAAACAGCCAGGGTGGGCCTGGGGGCTGCTCTGGGCTTTTTGGTGGGGTCTGTGAGCACATCGACCCAGCCAGGGGTCCCTGAGCAGCCATGGTTGGCCTGGGGGCTGCTACGGGCACTCTGGCATGGGCTGTGGGCACAGACACCTAGTCAGGGGGTCCCTAAGCAGCCAGGGTGGGCATGGGGGCCGCTACAGGCATTCGAGCAGTGTTTGTGGGCACAGCCCAATTGCCAGGGGGTCTCTAAGCAGCCAGGCTGGCCCTGGGGGCTGCTATAAGGGGGGCTTTGGTAATAGCGTGCTGTGCATCGGTACATAGTTTGCACCTATTACTACATGTGTAAATAGTTTTAATATCGGGCATATATATGTACATGCGTACATATGGAGTTATCACGATAAATTTATATTTACATAATATGTGCAAAATACATATGTACCTAATGTATACCTAATGTGTACAATATGTACTTTTTTGTAATATTAGACAATATATATTACTGTGATTATATATCTTATTGTGATTAAATATATTTTATCACTAATATTTTAAGGAATGTGCATAGTGTACACATTATATACCTATGTATTGTGTACACAATATAGAAATATATAGGTACATATTTTACAGATTATGTACACTTTTTCTACGTGTGTATTGTGTACACCTATGCACAGCAGAGTAAATGTACAGACTGTACCTATTTTATACATTTCTTGTGATATGCCAATAAATGTACACATTATGAGTACATTCTAAAATATAATTTTTACCATATTAGAAATTACTCCATTGACCAAAGTGGGTGTACACCTAGGTGTGTACATAGTTTATACGTGTACATATTGTGCATATTAGGTACTCATGTACAAAATGTACATGTCAACATTATATGTATTTATGTGTACATAGTGTGCACATGCACATACTGTTCACACATATGTACATGTGCATATTTTGTACATGTGTACATAATGGGTACATGATGTGCATGTGTACACACCGTGATACCACGATAAATGTAAATGTACACGATGTGTGCAATATGTACATTTATATTATGTATTACTTGTGTATTGTGATTTTATATGCTGTTGTGATTATATATCATTGTAATATTACAATAAATGTACATATTGCACACATTTTGTACATACCTATTGTGTACACATTATGTACCTGTAATTGCACATATTGTACAGATTATGTACGTTTTTGGTACATCTGTATTGTGTACACATATGTACATAACACTCTATGTACATATGGTATGTATTCTGCACATTGATTGTAACATCTCAATAAGTGTACACATTATGAGTATATTGTGATATATGATTTTTAGGATATTAGATAAAAATTTCTTTCTATATCAAAGTGGGTATACACCCATGTGTGTCCATTTTTTGATATTATCCATCATATTTTAAGTAGGTATTACTCTCATTTTGAAAGCAAGTGTTCACTCTGTGATTGTTCCAATATCACAGGCAAAGTACAAGGCTTCTTTAATGTACTACCTAATATCCTGGGGGACAAAAGATTATTATACCCTGAATATCGCAGGAAGTGTACACCACCACTGTAGTATCGTGTCTAATATCCAAAAACGGAAAAGATATTACTCCAAGTATCTGATAAAGCACACAAGACCCCCGTGATATTTTTTCTAATAACTAAGGGATTACAGATGACATTACTCACGATATGACTGGGGCTGTCCGCCGGTCCTGTGATATTGTTCCTAATATCCAGAGAACGAGAGAATAATGTTGCTGCCCATAGGCAAATCCTCTGAATACGGCAAGAGGAGTACACTGTGCTCTGATATGGTCACTAATGTAAATAAGAAAACAATTCTATTGAATTTAACATTGCAAGGGGTGAAACACCCTTATGATTTCAATTCTAATGTCCAGGGGTGTCAGGATGACATTTCTGTCAATATGGCAGAGGTGTAACTAGAACTATTGCCTAGTATATCAAAAACCAAAATAACATCATTTCCATATGATATGGTCGCCAGCATCATATTACACCACATTTTCAAAATAGCCGGGCACAGCGCCCTAGCCAGGGGGTCCCTAAGCAGCCAGCGTCAGCCTGGGAGCTGTTACGGGCCCTCTGGCGGGGAATGTGGTTACAGCTCCCTAGCCAGGGGGTCTTTAAGCAGCCAGGGTGGGCCTTGGGGCTGCTACGAGGGGAGCTGTGGTAATAGCCTGTTCTGCACAGGTACATAGTTTTAATAATCAACACATATTTGTATAAGTGTACACATGGTGTTATGATAAATATATATGTACATATGTGCACGATACATAAAGACCTAATGCGTACCTACTGTGAACAATATGTACTTTTTTGTGATATTACATGATATATATATATTACTGTGATTATATGCGTTATTTTGATTATATATATTTTATCACTGATATTTTAAGGAATGTGCATAGTGTACACATTATGTACCTATACATTGTTTACACATTATAGAAATATGTAGGTACATATTTTACAGAGTATGTACATTTTTTGTACATGTGCATTGTGTACACCTATGTACAGCAGGGTAAATGTACAGATTGTACCTATTTTATACATATATTGCACTATGCCAATAAATGTACACACTATTACTATATTCTGAATTTTATATTTTGTATATTAGATAGAAATTTCTCTGGTTACCAAAGTGGTTGTACACCCAGGTGTGTACATAGTTTATATGCGTACATATTGTGCATAGAATGTACTCGGGTACCGAAGGTACATATCTATATTATATTTACACATGTGTAGTGTACATATGTACATACTGTACCCACATATGTACACTTGCATATATTGTGCATCTGTACATAATGGGTACATGATGTACATGTTTACATATCATATCACAATAAATGTAAATGTACATGTTTGCAATATGTACATTTATATTGATATTACATATTACATGTGTATTGTGATTTTATATGCAGTTGTGATTATATAACATTGTGATATTACAATAAATGTACATATTGTACAAATTATGTGCATACCTATTGTGTGCACATTTTGTACATATATTCGTACAAATGATAGTTTATGTACATTTATTGTACATCTGTATTGTGTACATGTATGTACATCACAGTCAATGTACATATGTTAAGTATACTGTACATTGAGTGTAATATCCCAATAAGTGTTCACATTATGAGTTTTTTCTGGGTTATGACATTTAGTATATTAGATAAAAATGACTTCCAATATCACAGTGGGTATATACCCATGTGTGTCCATTTTGTGATATTATCCGTCATATCCTAAGTAGGTATTTCTCTCACAATGAAAGAAGGTGTACACTCTGTGATTGTTCCAATATTATAGGCAAAGTGCAAGGCTTCTGCGATGTAGTTCCTAATATCCCAGGGACAGAGGATGAGTATACTCTTAATATCGCAGGAAGTGTACACCACCACTGTAGTATTGTTTCTAATATCCAGAAACTAAAAGGATATTACTCCAAATATCTCCAAAAGCACACGAGACCCCCGTTACATTGTTCTTAATAACTAGGGGATTACAGATGACATTGCTCACGATGTGACTGGCGCTGTAAGCCGGTCCTGTGATATTCTTCCTAATATCCAGATAAGGAGAGAAAAATGTTGCTGCCCATAGAGAAATATTCCGAATACTGCAAGAGATGTACACCGTGCTCTGATATGGTCACTAATGTAAACAAGAAAACAATTATATTGAATTAAACATTGCAAGGGGTGAAACCCTCCTATGCTTTCAATTCTAATGTCAATGGGGTGAGGATGACATTTTTGTCAATATGCCAAATGTGTAACTAGAACTATTGCCTAATATGTGAAGAACCACAATAACATTATCATTTCTGTGTGATAGGTTGCCAGTATCATATTACACCACATTTTCAAAATAGCCGGGCCCCAGCAGCTGTGGGCACAGCGCCCTAGGCAGGGGGTCCCTAAGCAGCCAGCGTGGGCCTGGTAGCTGTTATGGGCCCTCCGGCGGGGGCTGTGGGTACAGCCCCCTAGCCGGGGGTCTTTAAGCAGCCAGGGTGGGCATTGAGGCTGCTACGAGCAGAACTGTAGTAATAGCCTGCTGTGCATAGGTATGTAGTTTGCACCTATTTCTGCATGTGTACATTGTTTAAATAGTAGGCACATGTTTGTATACGTGTACATACAGTGTTATCATGATACATATATATTTTCATAATATGTGCACTATACATATGTACCTAATACATACCTAATGTGTACAATACGTACTTTTTGGTGATATTACACGACATATATGTATTAGTGTGATTATATATCTTACTGTGATTATATATATTTTATCACTGATATTTTAAGGAATGGGCATAGTGTACACATTATGTACCTATGCATTGTGTACACATTATAGAAATATATAGGTACATATTTTACAGATTATGTACATTTTTGTACATGTGCATTGTGTACACCTATGTACAGCAGAGTAAATGTACAGATTGTGCTTATTTAATACATTTATCACAATACGACAATAAATGTACACACTATGACTACATTCTGGGATTTTATATTTAGTATATTAGATAGAAATCTCTCCGGTTACCAAAGTGGGCATACACCTATATGTGTACCTAGTATATACGTGTATATATTGTACATATTGTGTACTCCTGTACACAAGGTACATATCTACATTATATGAACATATGTGTAGTGTACATATGTACATACTGTGCACACTTATGTACACGTGTATATACCGCAAATCTGCACGTGTGCATGATGTACATGTGTACATATCATATCACAATAAATGTAAATGTATATAATGTGTGCAATATGTACATTTATATTGATATTATTTATTATATGTGTATTGTGATTATATATGCTGTTGTGATTATATGAAATCATTGTAATATTACAATATATTTACATATTGTACACATTATGTACATACCTACTGTGTACACATTATGTACATATAAATGTACATATTGTACAGATTATGTACATTTTTTGTACATCTGTATTGTGTACACATATGTACATCACAGTCAATGTACATATGGTACATATTTTGTACGTTGATTGTCATATCCCAATAAGTGTACACATTATGAGTATATTCTGGGATATGATTTATAGTATATAAGAAAAAAGTTACTTCCAATATCAATGTGGGTATACTCGCATGTGTGTCCATTTTGCTGTACCTTCTATTAATCTTTGCCATTGAACATGATAGTGAGAGGTGGTTCTTTTCTCTAACAAGGTTTTCTGTTAATATCACTCAACTCTACTACCTTGTGGCCTCTGTATCTTCCATTGTAAATTGTAATTACCTATAAAAGAGAATATTTTGACATCACGCATCTACCTGTTGGATCCATCAGCCAGAGGCCTAAAATAAAAAAGACATTCACCCCACGAATGGTTATATAGTGGTTGACAACCCCACTTTCTTCTAGGTAAATAGTATCCTCTCTTTAACAGTAGCTACTTACAAGATTTGTGCATAAAGAATGTGACTTTTTTATCAGTATCTAGTTTATTCTTACATAAATTTCTAAAATACTGAGAGAATATTCTGATCATTGGTTATGTACTATTTTAATTTAATTTTTCCTCTCAAATTTTATCTTAACTGCATACTCTACCCTGTTTATAAGACTGTCCTATGGTTAAATTTAGTAGGTAGTAAATTATCCTGAGCACACAGAAAAATTCTTTTTGTAATCAACCCTGAAACATCATTGAAAGAGCAAGGATATGGGAATGAGATTTATCTGGCTTTTATTTCTGGTACTTACTTGCTCTCTGACCTTGGGCAACTTATGTATTGCTCTGAGTCTCATCTTCTTCATCTGTAAAATGATCATAGTAATACCTAATTCATATGCAGCTTGGAAATGTGTAATTTAGTGATTGATATAAAGTTCCTGATACAATTTCTGACAAAATAATAGACACCCCACGAGAGATAGCCATAACAATCAGAGTTTATATTCACATTAACTGGGATAAAATTGATCTGAAAATACAGCATAAAAAAGCAGCCAAAAATTCACAAGCATATATTTCGCTTGCCTTTTTATACAGAGCTGGAAAATTTCTCATCATTATCTCATCCATTGCCTGCAGCACGATCCTTCCAAAACTCCTCCTAAGACCGTCTGCCAAGGTGGAACACACTGAACCGCATGTGACTCTGCCTTTTCTGACTATTTTTGCACGATTTTTCTCATAGAGTATTATTAACAGAAAATGGGGCTGTTATCAAGGTGACTAGGAATGGTGCATTCTCAGTTCAGGCTCTGATGGAATGTCTACTTGATCTGGTGCAACTCCAGCTGTGCTCTTGGCTTTCCTCACTTTTGTGGTTCCGAGAATGCAAATATTCTCCCATGGCTTCCTTACTTTGTCTTTCTCCATGAGGTCTCATTCAAGTATAAACATTCCCTTCAATTTTCTCAACTCATTTTATATTGTCTGAATAACCTTGATAATTTTCCCTTTCCTAAAGCTATAGACCTTCTTTTGTGTGTAAGAACAGATTACTCACAAATGTTTACTGTCTGCTAAACATTTATGTGTAATCGGTCCTTAATTCTACACACAAAATATCATCTCTACCAACATTTTACAACTATAGTCTTTCTATAGAGAACTATGAAAGGAACTTGCTCTAAAGGAGAAACTTCCAGAGCTAAACCAAGGGTCTGACAATTGTTAACAATATGTTATTCAGTAAAAATATTTTTTTCAGTTAACAGAGAAGAATGCCATGGACAAAATGGCAAAACAAAACTTTTCAGCACTTATTCCTTCACAGAAACATCAATTTGAACAGCCATCCGTGCATCAAAGTGTCTTCAAAAGAGACAAGGAATCCAGGTGAGAAATTATAGCACGTTTGTGGAGTAGAAAAGTAAGAAAAACGGCATAAAATAGAGTATAAAAGAGAGTTTTCTATTATCTGCATTACCCCGCCCCTAAACCTGGGTAGTGCAGCATGGAAAGAGATACCATGTATGTGCAGAGAGGAGAGTAAATGTAACACCTGACTTCAACATCAACTCCAATGCCAGGCACAATTCAGTGAACTCAACACCAGGCAGGTTTCTATAGCCACAGGCTATGGGACAGACCCTGTCAACCCAAGCTCCAGGCCTTCCCCTATGGCTCTAAGATCTAATGCCTCCAACCTCCATGGCTCCTATCGACATAGGCTCCAGGCCTTCGCCACAACCAGGCCATTTATGGCTTCCCCAGGCTCCACACTGGTTACTATAGACTCGTAAGTGCCTGGATAAACAAACCTCTACATCGACACAGTGGAATATTATTCAGCAATGAAAGCAATCATCTTTGAATGTGGCTTTTGTTGCAGAAAAAAAGCACGTGAGCTATGAAGCCATTAAAAGACATAGGGGAAACTCAAATACATACTACTAAGTGAAAGAAACCAATCTCAAATGACCACTTACTATATGAATCCAACTATATGACATTCTGGAAAAGGCAAAACTATAGAGACATCAAAACGTTCAGTGATTGCTGGGGGTTGAAAAGTGGGAAAGGATAAATGGGCAGAGCATAGAGGATGTTTAGGGCAATGAAACTACTCTGTGTGTTACTATAATGGTAGACACATGCCATTACACCCTTGTCAAAACTCACTGAATATACGACAGCAAGAATGGTCCCTAATGTCAATTATAAACCATGGGTGACAGTGATAAGTCAATGTTGGTTCATCCATTGTAACAAATGTACCTCTCTAGTGAGGAAGGCTGATAGTGGAGGAGGCTGTGCATTTGGGGAGGTGGGAATGTAGGAACTCTCTGTACTTTCCACTATGCCTCACTATTAACTTTACACTGCCCTAAAAATAAAGCGTATTTGAAAAAAGATTGAGCTGTTGATATAAGCCCAATGTCTACTTTGACGTCCAGAAATGTTTCTTTTAAAACGCTAATACACAACTTCCTGGAAGAAAATATTTGTTAACAAATTCTTTTCTAGAACAATTATTTTTGTGGGTGTTCCTGTCACAACTATACATAAAAATCAGAATACGCAGCAACATCTTGATACTCTAAAAACACAATACCAAAAACGTTAAGAAAATCATTTCTCAATTTGATCTAAGCCAAAATGTGGAGAAGCAAAAGGGAAGAAAATTATTTCTGTATAATGAGATTATAGGTTGTTTCTCCGAACTCCTCTACAGTTTTCAGTATTTTCCAACTTCTATCATGGAGATATATAAATATATAAGTAGATATGTAGATATATAGTCATTAGATATATATTTATATATAATAAATAAACAGATCCCATTTTTATTATTTATTTATTTACTTATTTATTTTTTGAGACGGAGTTTCGCTCTTGTTTCCCAGGCTGGAGTGCAATGGCGCGTTCTTGGCTCACCGCAACCTCCGCCTCCTGGGTTCAGGCAATTCTCCTGCCTCAGCCTCCTGAGTAGCTGGGATTACAGGCACGCGCCACCAAGCCCAGCTAATTTTTTGTATTTTTAGTAGAGACGGGGTTTCACCATGTTGACCAGGATGGTCTCGATCTCTTGACCTCGTGATCCACCCGCCTCGGCCTCCCAAAGTGCTGGGATTACAGGCTTGAGCCACCGCGCCCGGCCTACAGATACCATTTTTAAAAGATATATTTATGTATTTTATATATTTATATAATATATACATGTTCATATATACATCATGTTATCACCATTATGGATATAAAGAAGGACATTAAAATAGTGAAAAGATTAAAATAAAATGGACCAAAATGGAAACAGTGATTTAACTCTGCCTAGCTTCATGTGATTAAACAAGGTATTTTTCAAATCTATTTTTCTTTGCTTTCTAGAGGCTTTATAATAAATCTATATTTTTATATTTAAAAGCCTAATTTTTATTAAACAAATAAAAATTCAGCAACACTGTCTTTAGAACATTTTTTAAATAAACTTGAGCATGAAGAAAATGTTATGACTATGGTGGTGAGCATTTTGAAAGATTAGCAGAAGCAGGGATAATGTGACACTTAGCTGATCTTTCAAGGGAAGCTAGACAAATGACACTTTTCGAAAAGAAAATAGTAACTAGTGTTGAAACATGGTATCGCCAGTATGATTAAGAAGGAAAGTGTCAACTTCTTCTGTGGAAAATCCTAACATTACCAAACGTAAGAAGGCAAATACTTCAACAACAGAAATGAAAAATATCTTGATTCATTTATTTAACACTTTTTTAGAGTTTAATCCCAAAAAGTCTATTTTGAAGAAAAAAAAAATCTTACTCGTGTATATTACCCTTTGCAGTGAACTGGCCAAATAAGTCTATCCAAGGTACGTTGAATACCGAGCATGCTGGAAACATTTTTATTGACATCATCTCTAATCCCTACAACAATAGTGCAAGGAAAGGTTTAACATCTTCTTTTTACAGAGAGGAAAGCTGAGGCTCAAAGAGGTATAGTAGCTCATTTAACATTACACATCTAATACGTGGTGGAGGTGGGACCTGTACTTACATCTGTCAGACCTTAAAGTCTGTGTTCTTCTTTCTACCTCTCTCCCTCAGTCCAACAATTGGGATCTTTGCCATGATGCCTCACGAGTTCACGAGGCACTTTTCAGGAAGTTTTTGACTCAGACTTTATCACTCAGCAAGATACCTCAACTAATTTACAAAATGTGACTTGAAAAGCAGGTTGTAATTCCAAAAGCAAAAATCCAACCACAAAAGATAAAGTCTTAATCAGTAGAGCTTTACAGAAGGAAGTAATGTAGGTAGTAAGGGCACTTTCGGAACTGTCTGGAATTAGAGGAGTCGATGTATCACCTGTTAGAAATTGTACTCGCTTGGTAGCAAAATTTTTTTTGTGTTCACTTAAAATAATAGTCTTGTTGTTTTAAAACCAACGCACAGTCAGAGGGTGACTTGGATGTTTATTTTTTATTCTCTTTGCCTTCTTGTTTTAAGAATGGATTTTTCCTAAATTCTAATTATTATTGCAACTTACATAAGTGCAGCCGATTTTGCTTTTAAGGATAAAACTACATTTAAGTAGCTTTGTCTGGATTATCAAAACTAGGCCCTGAAGAAGTGAGTTCCTAAAGGGTAGGAACTTTGCTTATGTCTATATCTCAGTTGTGTTAAACAGAATAACTGGCACAAATTAGCAAATGATGCACTGAGGAATCATAGAACAAAAGACTTTATGAAGAACTAAGTTTCAGATTCAGGGTGACGCTAAGGAGCTAGTGTACCAGAGGATGGTATGCCTTCTGCAATCACAAAAGCAGCATTCAGTCTGATCTGGGCTCTAAGAAGTGCTCCTTGAGACCTGACATTTTATCCTAACACTGCCACTAACAGGTTAAGTCAGAAAGAGTTCACTTCCCAGAGCTTTCGATTTCTGGTTTCCAAATCAGCAGAATGAGAAACTGAAAAGAAGGAAAGAGGAAAAAAAGAGAGGGTCAGAGATCCCACCTGCTTGTACAATGCCATGATTTGGACACAGGGTTTGGGCAACCATGGCCCATCCACCAATTCCTGCCTGTCGTCTCTTGTCAGACAGCTCATGAGCCACGAATGTGAAAGAATTCAGAAAAGTAACAATATCTTGGGACATGTCAACAATTATATAAAATGCGATTTTCAGTTCTCATAAAAGTACTTTGGAACTCAGCCCCACTCCTTTATTACCCATTTCTATGGCTGCTTTCACACCACAACCGCAGAGATAAGTAGCTGTGACAGAGACCATATGGGCTGTCAAGCCTAAAATATTTACTGCCTAGACCTTTCCAGAAAAAAAAAAAAGGATTGCTGATCTGTTACACAGACAATCAAGCAAGCGATCACCTGAGAACATTAAAATCTGTGTCTAGGACAAATGGGGCCTTTAAAAACTAGGGAATAATCTTCCCCACTACTTATGCAAGAACATTCACCCTTGAGAGAGCAGGCTACATGGCTTTGCAGCACTATTGCCACCAGTCCAGACTTCCCCTCACCTGTGCCCTATAAGTGACCAGCCTTTCTAGACATCCGTGGAGCAGCGGGGTGCATTCTCATGTCTGGCCCCACACCTTCCCTTCCTCCTGCTTCCTCACATTCTATTTTCTGAGTGGTTGTCAAAGGAACGCTGAATTTTGCTGTCACTTTTTCAGACCCCAATTCCACTTATGACAGTCTTGGTACCAGGAAGCATTCCGAGCTCCTATCTCATCACCACAACCGCCTGCTTCTCACTTAGTCCAGACGAGCTTGCCACAGTGCACTTGCTTTTTAATCGCCCTCTCTCTTCTTGCCTTCACCTCCTCACCCTCCCTCTCTCCCTGGCTCTTTCTGTCACACGGGTGTGTGCACATACACAAGTTCCGATTAGATAAAAGAAGAAACACTTTTTAAGTTTCTTTCTAGGCCTAATAGAAAATTCTTTTTTTTTTTTTTTTTTTTTACAGAAACAGAGCTGTTTTTTTCCATTGCAAAAGTGTGGGTGTCCTTCCTTTTGGAGAGTAACAATCATTTTCTACATGGCCTTCTGACACATTGCATGTTGTACATATGTGTGTGTGCACATGTGCATATGAGTGTTAGAGTGTGTGTGTGTAGCAGGGAGGAAAGAGATGAAGGAGAGTGTGTATGTGCATGTTGGTTCATATGAGTGTGAGTGTGTGCATGAACGTGCCTGTGTGTGTGCACATGTGTATGAGCATGCTTGTATTTGCGTATGAGAATGTGCATGTGAGAGAGAAAGAAAGAATGCATGTATGTGTGAATGTGTATGTGTGTGTATAGCAGGGAAGAAGGGGATGAAGGAGAGTATGCTAAAAAGAGAACACCTCAGAACAGTCAAATAAAAGATTCCATATCAACGTCATATCTTGTTAAAATACAGGATTCCCACGTCAGTCACCTTCAAGCTGGAAGCCTGGAGTGTAAAAAGAGTGGGTGTTCTTCTCTGACAACTTATTGTCTAAGACAATTTTATGATCAAAAATATATTCGAATAAAAGTACCTGAGAAAAGTACATAAAGAGAATATAGCAAAATGTTAACAATGGTTTTCTTTGGGTGAGAGGAAGAAGAGGCAGGTTGTGGTTGATCTGTTTCTTTTAGTTCAACTATTATGCATTCCTCACTTTTAAATTTTGGATATTAAGCCGGAGAGAAAGAACATGAATATAAAGATGAATTCGCTGAATGGAGCAACGAATGCTGAGTTAGCCAAAAATGTATGGCTACCTTTTATATCTGATTATCTGAGGGCAAATCAGAAAACACCACTTTCAGAAATTTTTTTTTTTTTTTTAGAAATGAAGTTTCGCTCTTGTTGCCCAAGCTGAAGTGCAATGGCACAATCTCGGCTCACCGCAGCCTCCGCCTTTTGGGTTCAGGCAGTTCTCCTTCCTCAGCCTCCCGAGTAGCTGGGATTACAGGCACGCACCACCATGCCCAGCTAATTTTTTGTATTTTTAGCAGAAACAGGGTTTCACAATGTTGACCAGGATGGTCTCGATCTCTTGATCTTGTGATCCACCCACCTCGGCCTCCCAAAGTGCCGGGATTACAGGCTTGAGCCACCGCGCCCAGCCAGAAATTTTTAAAAATGTGTTTTACGTTATTTTCCCTTTCAGCCTAAGGACTAAAAATTGAACACAACTGGATCTGCGCCATTGCCTCAAATATTCTTAGCCTAGTTCCAGATCCATTGTCTGGACACTCCTGCTTTTTAGACAGAAAACAGGGCTAAATTCCTATTGAATTCCAAATACACAGACCCACAGATTTGTCACAGTAGCCTCTCTCTCTCACCCTGTCTCTGTCCGTCTGAGTCTCTCTTTCTTTCTCTCTCTCTTCCCTCACATCATCCCCAAATCAGAATGCATATATAAAAAATTGATTAACTGAAACATAGAATGATCAAGATTTTACTACAAGGGAAATACACAGACTTCAGTTAAGATGTTTGGTTGAATACCTGCATATGCCTTCACTCCATCATTAAACCACATTAACACGGGATGATGAAAAATAAATAAACCAACAAAGATAAAAAGAAAATAAAGACAATCCCTTCAGCATATAGAAAACTGGCAAGCAGAAGCTGTCAGTGACACCTGACAGTAGACCCAGAGATGCTAAATCCCAAGCCAGTGGCAGGAAGGCAACCAGGATCCCCAACGGTTCAAGAGTTGGCAGCTAAATTTACCTAGGGAATTTATGTTTCAGTAGTAGGTAGATCCCAGATCCTCTCCCTAGAATCGGTGCCTGCATCCCACGGTGGTGGCAGGGTGGAGGTTTCCTCTCTATACAGTAAAATTTGTTGTCTCTAGGCAGGAGCTCTCTAGACACAAGTGCTTAAATGTACACACTGAACACTGAGATCCTCCAGGTTTTCCTACCACTGAGTTCCAATGAGGGTGGCAGATACACTTGGTCAGAAGTTAAGATGATTTTTCTCTAGAGAGAATCTCTCTTGCTCAAGAAGAAAAGGTCTGACCCAGCAAGACCACCACCCACAAAATGTTACAATCACAGAACATCCATCAGCTTTTGCTTTTCAGCGCTCCATTTTTTTCTAACAGACACAGACAGCTAAGGGTCACCAGGCATCTGAGCAAAGCTTCTAACATGAATGGCCAAGACCAGAGCAAGAAGACACATAAATGCAGCCTGAATGAGGACTGTGCTAGGAGATAAGACCTTCTGAAACCCATATGAATGTTCACGAAGAGATAAAAGTGTTACCATTTTCATGAAACAAGAACCAAATTTAAAGAAAAAGTAAACGCTTAGAAATTAAAAATGTGACAGCAGAACTTGTGAAAAATTCTTGTTAGAATAGTAAGACAACAAAGTTGAGTAGATGAACCTTATGTCTTCCAGAAATAGCGATAAGAAAAAAGTTGAAATCCGGAAGAAAATTTGAACAGGTTCAACACTAAAATGATCAGAATTCCAAAGACAGAAATAGAGACAGACAGAGAGAGAGAAAAAAGAACAGACACACGCAGCAAATAAGAAAGAGAGAGATAAACCCTAACACAGTAATTGCTGGAGACTACAACACCCAACTTTCAGCACTGGACAGATCTTCCAGACAGAAAATCAACCAATCAACATGAAATTTAATCTTTACTACAGACCAAATGGAACTGATATTCAAGGAACATTTCATCCAATGACTGCAGAATACACATTTTTTCAACTCAACACATAGATCATTCATAAGTATAGAAGATACCTTAGGTCACAAAGCACATGCAATCACGTTTGAAATCAGGACTAAGAAATTCATTCAAAACCATACACTTACATGGAAACTGAGTAACTTGCTCCTGAATGACTCCTGGGTAAATAATGACATTAAGGCAGAAATCAAGAAGTTTAAGAAGTTCTTTGAAAGTAATGAGAACAAAGGTACAACTTACCAGAGTTTCTGGGATGCAGCTAGTCAAGTAGTGTTGAGAGAAATTTATAGTACTAAATGCTCACATCGAGAAGTGAGAACTCGGGACAGCTGCGGTGACTCACTCTTGTAATCTCAGCACTTTTGGAGGCCAAGGCGGGCAGATTACAAGGTCAGGAGTTTGAGACCAGCCTGACCAACATGGTGAAACCCCATTCTACTAAAAATACAAAAATTAGCTGGTGTTGTAGCACATACCTGTAATCCCAGGTACTCAGGAGGCTGAGGCAGGAGAACTGCTTGAACCCAGGAGATAAATGTTGCAGTGAGCCCATATCACACCACTGCACTCCAGCCTGGTTGAGAGAACAACACTCCATCTCAAAAACAAAATTGAGATCTCAAGTTAACTACCCAACATCACAATTAAAAGAATTAGAAACCAAAGAGCAAAGAACACCCTCAAAGCTATGCTGAATGGGAGTGGGGAGAGAGGGCATTTTTATCTTATGCCAATTTTTAAGGGGAATGCTTTCAGCTTTTGTCCATTCAGTATGATGCTGGCTGTGGTTTTGTCACATGTGGCTCTTATTATTTTGAGGTATGTTCCTTCAATACCTGGTTTATTGAGAGTTTTTAACACACATGAAAGTTGAATTTTATCAAAAGCTGTTTTTGCATCCATTGAGATCATCATGTGGGTAATTTTTTTCTTTAGTTCTGTTTATGTGACGATGACATTGATCAATTTGCATATGTTAAACCAAACTTGCATCTCAGGGAGGGTGGTTGTGACCAGGAATTTATCAGTTTCTTCTAGATTTCTCAATTTTTTCAGGTTCAGTGGCTCACATCTGCAATCCCAGAACTTTGGGAGGTCAAGGTGGATTGATCACCTGAGATTGGGAGTTCAAGACAAGATGGATCAACATGGAGAAACCCCATGTCTACTAAAAATACACAATTAACCAGACATGGTGGCACATGCATGTCATCCCAGCTACTCAGGAAGCTGAGGCAGGAGAATAGCTTGAACTCAGGAGGCAGAGGTTGCACTAAGCCGAGATCTCACCATTGTACTCCAGCCTGAGCAACAAGCACAAAACTTCATCTCAGAATTAAAGAAAAAAAAGTGCCTACATTTGTACATCATATTCTCTGAGGGTGGTTTGTATTTCTGTGGGGTCAGTGGTAATATTGCCCTTATTGTTTTTGATGGTGGTTATTTGAATCTCTTCCCTTTCTCCTTCATTGGTCTAGCTTCAAGTTTATTATTTTTTAACCAGTATGATTTTAATAGACCAGTTACTGGGTAGTCAATTGAAACATACAGAGTGCCATCTCCAAGAGCAGTCATGATTTCATTTGGGTTCTTGAAAAATGTTAAGAAGTAGGTTGAGTTTTATTATTTTTTTCAGAAAACCAGCTTTTGAAAAATTTATGTGAAACCAAAAACAGCCAAGGCAACCCTAAGCAAGAAGAGCAAAGCTGGAAGCGACACGCTACCAGACTTCAAACTGCATTACAGGGCTACAGGAAACAACGGCATAGTACTGGTACAAAAACAAACACATAGACTAATGGAACAGAATAGAGAATCCAGAAACAAAACCAAGCTTCTACAACTATCTGATCTTTGGCAAACTTAACAAAAACAAGCAAGGGGGAAAAGATTCTCCCTATTCAATAAACGATGCCCGGATAACTGGATAGCCATATGCAAAAGACTGAAACTAGACCCCTTCTTTACATTACATACAAAAATTTGCTCAAGATAGATTAAACACTGATATGTAAAACCAAAAACTATAAAAGCTCTGCAAGACACGAGACAATGCCATTCAAAACATAAGCACAGGCAAAGATTTCATCATGAACATGCCAAAAGAAAAGGTAACAAAAGCAAAATTGAAAACTGGGGTCAAATTAAAATGAGAAACTTTCACACAGCAAAATAAACTATCAACAGAGAAAACTGACAACCTACAGAATGTGAGAAAATGTTTGTAAACTATGCATTCCACAAAAATCTAATATCAAACATCGGTAGGGAAATTAAATTTACAAGAGGAAAACAACCAACCCATAAAAAGGTGGGCAAAGAACATAAACAGACACTTTTAAAACAAGACATATATGCAACAAGCAATCATATTAAAAAAGCTCAACGTCACTGATTATTAGAGAAATGCAAATGAAAATTATAATAAGATACCATCTCACACCAGTCATAATGGCAATTATTAAAGCAAAAAAAAAAACAAACACATACTGGCAAGGTTAGAGAGAAAAACAACACTTACACACTGTATTCGGGAATGCAAATTAGTTCTGCAATTGTGAAAAAGTGTCATGATTCCTCAAAGACCTAAAGAGTGAAATACCATTTGATTCAGCAAACCTAGTAATGGGTTACTAGGTATGACCCCAAAGGAATATAAATCCTTCTGTTATAGAGACATGTGCACGCATATGTCCATGGCAGCACTGTTCACAATAGCAAAAATATGGAATCAAGCTAAATGCCCGTCAATGGTAGACTGGATAAAGAAAATGTGTTACATATACAACAAAAAACACTAGGCAGCCACAAAAGAATGCGATCATGTTCTCTTCAGGGACATAGATGAAGCTGGAGACTATTATTCTTAGCAAACTAACGCAGGAACACAAAATCCAAATACCAGATATTTTCACTTGCAAGTGGGAGTTAAATGAGGAGAACACAGGAACATACAACAGGCGGAAGAACAACACACACTAGAGCCTTTCAGAGAGTGGAGAATGAGAGAAGGAAGAAGACTAGGAAAAACAACTAAATGGGACTAGGCTTAATACCGGAGTAATGAAATGATCTGTACAACAAACCTCATGACAGACTTTACCTAAATAACAAACCTGTGCTTGAACCTTTGGACTTAAATAAAAGTTAAAAAAAAAGGCAACTTCTCAAGTTGAATAACATAACCTCCTAGGTTTAAACACATGAACACAAACTCACACCAAGGAACATTGTCTTGAAAATCTGCAATATATGACAAAGGAAAACAGCTCTCCTAAGTTTTCAGAAAAGTTTTTTTAAAAAACAGTATTTACAAAGAATCAGAAATCAGAATGATTTCAGGCTTCTCAACAGCACTACCAGAAGCTGGGAAATAATGGAGTAGTATCTTTAAAACTTGAATGGGAAATTATTTTCAATCAAAAATTCTATGCCCCACCAGTCATGTAAGTGTAAGAAGAAATAAAGTCATATTTCAGAACAATTTGCTTCAGTGTATCCTTGCTTGAATAAGTTACTGGAGGATACAGTCCACAAACAAGAGATTCAGGGCACGGGGCAGTGCAAAACAACAGAGTGGGTTTGTATTTGTATTCAAAAGACAGCAGCATTCAAGAGTTATGGAATACTGGAGGAGGAGTTTTCTCCAGCATCCCTGGAGCCCACACCTCTCATTTCCACATTCCTATGTCCCATTGCTGCCCATGAATTCTGATCACCTATTCCTTTGATAGAGGTATTTCTCTCACCGATTAGCTGTAGTCAAGTGGCTCTTTCTTGGGCTACAGGAGGAAATCTATTGCTTTTCATTAAACATCAATTGGATTAACCTAGGCTTAAGGTCAGCATTATGCCATCAGCTGTACGTTCTTGGGAAGACATCTACTCACAAACTGGTTAAAGAACGTGGCCCTCCTACCTCTGACTTGTGTGATTCTAAGCAAGCTATTTAGCACCCTCTCATCTGTGAAACAAACATAAAGTTCTTATCTTGGGCTCCACAAACAGAAAGTGTTGAACAAGAAGAGCTTCTTCTCCTCCAAGGCCAGACCATATGGAGGACCCTAAGAAAGCCACAGCCTTGGTCAGTAGGACAAACACAGGGTTCAAATTGTACCATTAAAACTGTGGCCAAACGTTTGCTCTGCCTCTGAGTCACTCACTGTCATAAGGCTCTACCAGTTTGCATTCCAGATAGAAAGTGGGCTTTTGTTGGTTTTTGTTGTGTTTTTCAAGAGATGGAGTCACCCAGGCTGGAGTACAGTGGCATGACCATAGCTCACTGCAGCCCCAAACTCCTGAGCTCACGTGACCTTTCTGCCATGGCCTCCTGACAGAAGCTGGGCCAACAGGGCAGCAGGTATGCATCCCCACAACCAGTAATTTTTTTTTTGAGAGATGGGGTACCGCTATGTTGCCCAGACTGCTCTCAAATTCCTGGCCTGAAGCAATTTTCCCATATTAGCCTCCTAAATTTCTAGGATTACAGGTGTGAGCCACTGTGCCCAACAGGTGTTCTTAAGTGCAATTTCCACACTGCTATTCTGAAGAAGGGCAAGAAGCAAAGAGACCCTCCTTGAAACATAGAAAATAAAAGCATTCACTATTATGTGGAGGCAGAGTTGATGATCAGCCAAAACTACTTCAACTGTAATCCAGAAGTCCCATTGATACAGGAGTTCTAAAGAAATTATTTCGTCAGAGATTGAAAGTAAGGAAGTCTTTGGTAAGGTTTCCCTTTGAATAAAAAGCAGCCCCAAAACCATTTCTAACAAAGAGCGGCCTGAAAAATCGAGCTACAGATACAGACAAGCAAGCTGGAAGCTTGCACAGGCGAATGCCAGCAGCTGTAACAATAGGAGGCTACTTGGGTGCCAGGCATGCTCAACCTGACGGCTTTATCTTCCTTTTTCTTTATCAACCACAAGTGCAGTAAGGGACAGACAACATGCACTGGCCAAGTAGAAAACCTATATGCATAAGAAGATTCGGGTGGATAGCCAGCTTCATCATGAGCTATGTAAAGCTCTCACCTGGTCCAACCCATATTTGGACCCTATGTAAATCAAACACCACCTCCTCAACAAGTCTATAAAACCTTGTGCAGTTCACCAGAAAACACACTCAGAAGCCCCTCCCTCTCTCTGCAGAAGAGAGAGATGTTCTCTTTTCTTCTTTTGCCTGTAAAACCTCCATTCTTAACCTTACTCCATGTGTATTCACGTCCTTGATTTTCTTGACATGAGGCAATGTACCTTGGGTATTACCTGAGATGGACAATGCTGCTTCATCATAGTTCTGTTTTGTTCAGGTTGTGGGACAAATGGCTCCTTTCCTCTGCAACCTCAGCTCAACCTTACTCAGGACTCCTTCCAGCAGAATCACAGAGCCAAATGAAACCCCTTAAGTCTTCTTTTAAATGGGCAGCCGCTCCAAAGAAAGCAGCATGATGAGTTTCAGGTGGCACGGGGTGGGGGCAGTGCCACTCAAGCTTCTCCGTGCTCAGTCCCTCTCAGTTCAAAAGCGCACCACGTGGAGCAATAGAACACCTGCTCATCTGAGTTTTAAAAATAGTGGGAGGAAAAGCGCTGTCTTCATGCTTATTTCCCTGGCAGAGGGGAGGTCATAAAACACTAATTTCTAAGCAGTGGACCAGAGTTTTACTGATCTCTTCTGTTACTGACTCATGTTTACCCAGAGAAACCACATCACAAATCTGAGTCTCCTCTGGCAAGAGAAGGAATCGGATTCATGATTCTCTCAGCCCCCTTTCCACAGTAGAGTTCTGACTCCACTTCTAAAATACTTTTCTGCAAGCCTCTGTACCTCATAAATGTTTTACTATACTCGAGACAGCAAAGGGAAGCACAGATTAGCTACTGTTTTTAGAACAGTGGAAACATGCTGTCTTCTCCAAGTTTGGCATTGGAGTCAAAGATAAAGCGCCAAACAGTAGTTGTCAAGAATCCTTTCATTTACAATCAGGTTCTAGACTTTTCAAATTGTGTGGGCAAGAACAAGTTTGCCAGAATAGGTTATTATCTACCTCTTACCTTTATAGGACAGGACTAAAAATTCTCTTTTTTAAGAGAGAGTCTTGCTCTGTTCCCGAGGCTGGAGTGCAGTGGCATGATCTTGGCTCACTACAACTTCTGCCTCTCAGGTTGAAGTGATTTTCCTGCCTAAGCCTCCTGAGTAGCTGGAATTACAGGGGCCCACCACTACACTCAGCTAATTTTTTAATTTTTAGTAGAGACAGGGTCTCCCCATGTTTGCCAGGGTAGTCTCCAAAGCCTGACCTTATGATCTGCCTACCTGAGCTGCCCAAAGTACTGGGATTACAGATGTGAGACACCACGCTGGGCATTTTTTTTTAATTACACTGAAGACTTTTGAAAGGGTTGTGTGTTGTATGAACTCCCTCCTCACCCAATTCTCATGGATGGGAAAAGGCTGCTGCTTCATTTTAAAGCTAATGAGCTGCCTGAACAGGAACTTCTAATTAACCATTCAAACCGATTAGCTCACGTCCCTGAAGGCTGGAGAACACGGGAACTGCTATCCCATCTGAATACAATCCAAAGGCAAAAGGCTGTGGCCAAGTTGAAATAATGGGGCAGATAGAAGCGATAAAGACTGGAGCTGGGAGTGGCCCGTACTTCAAGTTAAGCCAAACAAAGGTGTTTACATGTTTTATATGGGTCAAATAGGAATTCCATAATAGAGAAAACCATTGATTTTAAGGAGGACGCTACCCTGAAAAGCTTCCTGCCAGGGGTAAGGAAGAGGCTGCCCAGGACCCCCAGAGGCAGGTGGTAGGAGGGCTCTTAGTGGCTTCCTAGAAACTGTATTACCTGAGGTAGTGAACTGCTGTCAGAGATCCCTACCAGGAGAATTTCTCAGGAACGCATGAGAAAGGACCCAAAACTGCATGCCTCCTCCTAAAATGTGACACCATAATACAGCTGAACTATTCAATAAGGCCCTATCTGTTCCTCTGTCTCTCCTTTCTCCCTGCCCCTATCCAACCCTAGAAGCCAGAAAGCACTGCTAAGAAGTGAGGGTGGGTGGTCATAAACAAACACACTGCCCTCTTTCCCTTCCCACTGTGGGTTTCTCAGGCTGAGGCTGTCACAGAGGAGGAGGGATGAAAATTATTTTCGTTGATATTTTATCATGAACATTTATGAACGTACAGCAAAGTTGAAAAAACTTTACAGTGAACACTTTAACTGTATCTTCACCAACTTGGAGTCTTGTTTTATCTCATGTCCATCCATAGATCCATCTTTCTATCCATCCAGTAATCCATTATAGTTTTTAGGCATTTTAAAGTAAATTTCAGACATCAGTAACTCAACGTGCATTAACTAGAATTTGGTACCTTTTTTTTTCCTTTTGGTGTAAAGTTTACAAATGATGAAATGCAAAAATTTTAAGTATGTATTTACCGAATTTTGACAAAAGTATACATATGTGTAACCCAAAACTCTATAAATGAAGAACATTACTATAATCCCTGATGTGGTTTGGCTGTGTCCTCACCCAAATCTCTTCTTGAATTGTAGCTCCCAGAATTCCCACGTGTTGTGGGAGGGACCTGGTGGGAGAGAATTTAATCATGGTGACAGTTTCCCCCATACTGTTCTTGTGATAGTGAATAAGTCTCACAAGAGCTGATGCTTCTATAAGAGGAAAGACCTTTTGCTTGTTTCTCATTTCTCTCTTGTCTGCCACCATGTAAGATGTCCCTTTGACTTTCTGCCGTGATGATGAGGCCTCCCCAGCCAGGTGCAACTGTGAGTCCCTTAAACCTTTTTTGAATAAAGTACCCAGTATCACGTATGTCTTTATCAGCAGTGAAAAAACGGACTAATACAATCCCAGAAAGTTTCCTCATGACTTGTCTCAGTCTCCAGCTCTGTACCTTTGGATTTTTTTCATTGTAGACTAAGTTTGCCAACTTTAGAAATTCCACGTAACTTGAATCATGTTGTGATAACCCTATATATAAGGCTCCCTTCAGTCCACAAAATAATTTTTATATTTATCAGTCAGGTTACACATATCAGTATCTCTTTCATTTTTATTGCTGAGTAGTATTTCATGCTATGAAATAACGTAGTTCGCTACCTGATCCTCTATTTGTGGTCACCAGAAATATTTTCAACTTTTGATTATTATGAGTAAAGCTATTGTGGTCTTCTATAAGTATTTTTATTAACATGTATTTTCACTAATTGGGGTAGATTCCTAACTCGGACATTTATTATAGATGAGATGTATATTCGTTCTCTAAGAAAATTCCAGAAATTTGACAAAGTAGTTGTACTGTTTTATAGTCCCATTAGCAATAGTTATAGTTGTGCTGTATTCTTGCCAACATTTGTTGTTTAGTCTTTCCCAACCTAGTTATTTTGTGGGGTGTGTAGTAGTATCTCACTGTGGTTTTAATCTGCATTTCCTTGATGTTAACCATTTTGTCCCACTTGTATATTATCTTTGCAAAGTGGCTCCTCAAATTTTTTCCCCTTCTAAAAAATAATTGTTATCTTTTTTTCTTTTAGTTGTTCTGTCATCCAGGCTGGAAGGCAATGGTGCAATCTTGGCTCACTACAGCCTCTGCTTCCTGGGCTCAAGCGATCCTCCCACCTCAGTCTCCCAATTAGCTGCTACCAGACTAACTTTTTGTATTGATATTAGCCAACATACAAGGCTAATTTTTTGTACCTATACTAGGTGTCAGGGTCTCACCATGTTGCCCAGACTAGTCTCAAACTCCTGGCCTTAAGCCATTCATCCTCCTCGGCCTCCCAAAGTACTGGCACTACAGGTGTGAGCCACTGTGCCCAGCCTTATTTTCAGGTTATAAAACTGCTTTCTATATTCTGGAAATCAGGCTCTTTACTGAAAATAGGTTTATGACCATTTTCTGTCCGGCCGTGGCTTGCATATTCTTTTGTTTAATGTATCTTTTAATTTTCCCAGACACATTTTTCTGCAAAATTTGTGTTAGTTTTTGTTGTATTTTTCAGATACTTTGTTCATTTCATCTAAGTTGCAGAATTTGTCACCATGACGTTGTTTATGATAGTCTCTTATTATCCTTTTCACGTCTGCAGGATCTGTAGTGATAGTTTCACTTCGCTTTCACTTCTGATATTGATACTGACCATTTGTGTTTCCTTTCTTTTTTTCATGATCAGAGTAGCTTAAGGTTTATTAATGTTGATATTTTAAAACAACCAGCGTCTTTGCTTTTTTAGTTTTCTCCATTATTTTGTCTGTCTTCAATTTGGTTTATCTCTGCACTTTTACCTTTATTGTTTCCTTTTTACTACTTCGTTGGAGTTTTCTTTGCTCTGTGTGTGTGTGTGTGTGTGTGTGTGTTTTCAATCTTCTTTAGGTGAACATTTACGTCATTGATTTTAGACCTTTCTCTTTTTCTTCTATTGCAGTATAAGCATGTACGGCTATACTTCCCTCTGGGAACTCCCATAGCTGTAATTCATAAGTGTTGGCATGTTGTATTTTGATTATCCCTTAGAATAAAATATTTTATATTCTCTCTTTTGATTTCTTCTTGGGCTTGGGTATTATATTTAATCTCCAGGTACTTGGAGCTTTCCTAGTTCTCTTATTGTTAATTTCTGTTTTAATCCTATTGTGGTCAGGTAACATACACTGCATGAATTCAATTTGATTTAATCTATTCAGTCTTGTTTTACGACCTAGCATGTGACCTATCCTAGTGAACACTACATGTACTTGAAACATACAGTATTCTGTGGTTATTGGGTGTCGTCTTCCATTGGTTTGTTTAAGATGGTGGAGAGTGTTGTTCAGGTCATCTGCATCTTGACTAAGATTTTGTCTAGTGTATCTATCAATTGCTTGGGAGATGGGTATTAAAATCACTAATAAAAATTGTGGATTGTTTGTTTATTCCTTTAGTTCAATTTTGTTTTGTGCAAATTGACGCACAAATTATTTTTAATCCATTTTTTGATGAAATGACTCTTCTGTAATCATGAACTATCCCTCTTTATCTTTGGAAATACTGTTTTGACTTAAGCATATTTTATTTGTTATTAATATAGCTTCTTCACACTTCCATTACTGACTTTTTGCATAGTATATCATTTTAAATGTACTCATTTAGGGTCAGGTACAGTGGCTCACACCTGCAATCCCAGCACTTTGAAAGGCTGAGGCAGGTAGATCACTTGAGGTCAAAAATTTAGGACAAGCCTATCCAATGCAGTGAAACCCCAGCTTTCTTAAAAATACCCCAACATTTAGCTAGGCGTGGTGGCAGGTTTCTGTATTCCCGGCTACTCAAAAGGCTGAGGCAGGAGAATTGCTCGAACCCAGGAGGCGGAGTTTACAGTAAGCAGAGATCGCACCACTGTACTCCAGCCTGGGAGATAGAGTAGGACACTGTCTTAAAAAAATTCAAATGTACTTATTTAGACCTACGTATACTTGTCTTTTTTTTTACTATTCAAAGCGTGTATTTCGTATACAGCACTGGGTCTTGTGGGTTTTTTAAATCAATTCTGGCAATCTCTGCACTTGAATTGGAGTATGTGGTATGATTCATTAACATTTAACGTTATTAAATATAGATTTATTAGTGGTTGAATGATGTAATTGGATTCAAGCTTACAATTGAATGGTTTGTTTCATGATTTTGTTTGTTTTTGTTTGCATCCCCTTCCCCACTTTTTGTCCTGTCCCTTTTCTCCTGATGTCTTTTGGACTCTTTAAATACTTTTAAAATTTCATTTTAAAGTATCCATGACTTATTAGATGTAGTGGTTGAATATTCCTTATCTGAATTCCTTGGGACTAGAAGTGTTTTGGATTTTAAACTTTTTTCATATTTTGGAACATTTACATATACATAAAGAGATCTCTTAAAGATATAACTGAAGTCTAAACACAAAATTCACCTATGTTTACGTACACCTCATACATATAACGCAAATAAAATTTTACATATTTTTAGCAATTTTGTGCACGAATCAAAGTTTGTATACATTGAACCATCAGAAAGCACACATATCTCTATCTCAGCCATCGATGTGGATGAATTTCAGATCTTGGAATATTTTGGATTTTGGGGTTTATGGATCAGAGTTGCTCAACCTCTACCTGTTTTCATTGTTGATTATTTTATGTGTTAAAATATGTAGAAAAGTGTTAAGTTTTCAGCTGAATGAGATTTTTGAGTTTGGAAATTAAACTAAACAGGATTTTTCTTCAGTTCCAGGATACAGGTGCAGAATGTGTAGGTTTATTATATAGGTATATGTGTACCATGGTGCTTTGCTGCACCTATCAACCGTTCATCTAGGTTTTAAGCTTCACATGCACTAGCTATTTGTCCTAATGGTCTCCCCGTCTCACCCTCCTCTGACCCCCAACTGGCCCCAATGTGTGTTGTTCCCTCCCTGTGTCCATGTGTTCTCACTGTTCGACTCCCAATTATGAGTGAGAAACTGTGGTGCTTGGTTTTCTGCTCCTGTTTTGAACTAGACAGAATTTCTTAATATCTTAAATTGCTCAGTGAAATAGAAAATATCAAAGATTCTACCCAACAGGTGGGTAAGAATGAGTCCACGTAGCAACTTTGATAAAGTGAAGGGAAATAACAAACCATTTCTGATTGCTTTCTGCCACAGCCAGTGCATTCAACCTTTTTACTTTCCTTTTATTATTTTTTCATTGTTCTTACAGTCATTATTATTTTTCCCCAAATGAAAAAATAAAAGTGGTGGGATTGATAGTGAGGAAACAAAGACTGACAGCTGCCCCTACACCTGAGTTTAACTTTTGAGAAATATAGTCAACATGATGATTTTCACACAGGGCTAGTAGGCCTTCTGCATCTGTTATAATTCCTGTTATGTTGTGGACAGAAAATAAATTTTTCTCTCCATGGGAACCTGTTAGTGATACTTGAGAACAATGTCAACTGTAGACCAAAACCGAATACAAGTGGAAATATTGTTTCATTTTTTTTTGCAGTATTCCTTTTTTAAGACCTGAGATAGGAGGATAAAAAGGAAAGAACTATTGACATGTGCAACAACATGGCTGAATATCAAAAACATTTTCTTGACTAAAAGAAACCTTACATATGGAGTGATCACTATATAATTCTATTTCTATCAAACTTTAAAATCTGTGCTGAAAGAATATTTAAAAGTATATTTGGGTTCAGGACCGACTAAGAGGAGGCAAAACTGAGCTTTTTAGTCTCTGCTGTAATCCAAAACCCATGCTATAAACTTTGTACACAGTATCTCATTTAATCCTTAAAATCACCCTAACAGGTAGTTACTGTCACTTCCCCTGCTTCAAACAGAACATAAAGCTCAGAGAATCCAGGTACTGTGTTTTTTCTGTTTTTTTTTGTTTGTTTGTTTGTTTGTTTTTTTTGAGACGGAGTTTCGCTCATGCCACCCAGGCTGAAGTGCAATGGCGTGATCTCGGCTCACTGCAAGCTCCGCCTTCTGGGTTCAGGAAATTCTCGTGCCTCAGCCTCCCAAGTAGCTGGGACTACAGGAACGCACCACCATGCCCAGCTAATTTTTTGTATCTTTAGTAGAGATGGGGTTTCACCATGTTGACCAGGATGGTCTCGATCTCTTGACCTCGTGATCCACCCGCCTCGGCCTCCCAAAGTGCTGGGATTACAGGCGTGAGCCACCATACCTGGCCCGGTACTGTGTTTTACACCTACTTAGAAGTCACCAATTCCTAATGTTCTATAAAATGTTCTAAATAAAAATGAATAAAGTATGCAAAAAAGACCATGTAAATAGCATTTCTACAAATATCTCCTGAGACAATTTTCACATCGATGTCCAAAGACATTTACAAGAATGTTTTCCACAACACTGTTTAAAATAATAGAAAACTACAAGCCACCTAAATGTCCATGGAAGAGTTAGATTGTTTCTCTTATTTCCGTATAATGCAATACTGTGCTGATGTAGAGATATAATATTCATTTTTAAAAATGACATTCACCTTCTTCTCATGGATCCAAGGAGATATGTTAGAGAATATCTATTGCATTTGGACATAAACATAAATACAAAGGAAATAGTAGGGGCTCTCTACAAGTGGTTATATATTGGAAGAGGAAGAAGAGAAAAATAAAAGGGATCATGAACTTTGTATATGCTTTGGTAGTGTCTGGTTTTGTATATAACTTGAATTTCTTCATAAATATATTTTACAGTCTGCATAATTACCAAGTAAGAAGACAAGTAAGTCACTTTAGTAAAAGTTCTTCCAATTACTGCAACTGATTTCTACAGCCAGAATGTTCCCAGAACCTGAAAAGAGGAAGCACTATAAATGGAAGGCAGAAATACTGACACTAGAGGGCCAGAGCTGGAGAGGGTGGATCTAATGCAGCAAATCCATCAGCAGTTCTCATCACCATCTTTGAGAAACCTCACAATTTTCCGTGCTTAATAAATGAGTTAAATTGAAAACAAATCCATGAGAGTGGTGCATGAGAAAGGTTATATGTGTCCCGAATAATAAAGTCTGCGCACAATATAAATTAAAACATACCATTTTACATTCATAAGATTGACAAACAAAAAGTAAAAGCCTAGGAATATCAAGTGAAGCCAAACACAAAACAAGTTTCCCCACATTTCCTCTGGGAATACCAATTGTTACAACGACTTTAAACAATTGGAACTTCATAGTAAAAATGAAGACAAGCCTCCCCTACAATTTACCAATCCCTCTTCTGGGAACACAGTAAGAGAGATTCTTCCCAAGAAACCTGTAAACAAATGTATATGGCACTATGCATGTAATTGTACATCGTGGTATTTCCATATGGTAAAGTATTATTGGGCAGGGAAAGTAAGTAGACCAGAGGTAGACATTTCAATATCAATAAGTTTTAGAAAAATAAAATGGAGTATAGGAAGCTGCAACTATATCTGTAATGCTTTGTTTTGCCAGGAAAATAAAGGGACACGTGGGGAGGGCAAAGGACAACAAAAACTAAACAATCTGAAACACATGCAGAAAAATACCCATATTTTAAAATTTTCCATTGCTGCTTATATTAGTTTCTGTCTTTTCTATACGCTTGAAGTACTTGATAATCAAGAAAATATAAAAGGCATAGGAAAAAATATTCTGAGAAAATACATCGAAAGGTTTATGGTTATTAGATTTGGTAAGATTTTAAATGACTTTAATTTTCTTTGTTATATCTCTCTATATGTCCTAGTCATACCATATTAAATGTGTGTTTCATTTATGACAATAAAAATGTATTGTTTAAAAACTCATATATATGGAGTTTTATCTGACATATGATGAAACTCTACGAAACATAGATTCAGCAAAAATACTGAGAACAAGAACAAAAATAATGATATGAAGAGTTGTTGACTTTTGGATGGAGCTATGAGTGACTTTACATTTATCTCTAAACTCGATTTTTCTATAGTGGGCAAAGAAAATATTTGTGAAAGCTAGATTAAATAGAAAGCTATAGGTTTTAAATGAAAAGGAGTTCAAATAATTTTCCAGCATGATAAAATGTTCATATTCCTAAATATGAACTACTTTACAAAAGCACCAGTGATTTTAAAGAAACATTAGATGATTTTTAAAGGAAGTCAGTTATGATACTGCAGTTTATAGTGATACTGAGTGTTTGCTAGCTCCACTAATCAGGATATTAAGTTAATAGTATATAATATGCCATAAAGTAATTATATGAGCAGAGGTTACTGCAAAAGGAGAACACAATGATTTTAAGTGGGCTGGTGATTTGAATTTCTTCCAGTGAGGGGAAACATCAGAGTCATTTGATCAATGAAGTGCCTTTTATAAATCTTCAGGAAATCTCCTATGAAGGCTTTAAGAAGATGGATTTCTTATTACTTCTGATGTATGTTCCCATGAAATTTTTACCATTGCCACCATGGGCCTGCCCAGCCTAAGAGATGGAAACTGTGAGTCCAGCCCACTGACGCCCACCATCAGTAAGAAGATTGCACACTGAGGAGGCCATGACCAGCCTGCTGACTGAAATCTATACTGTAAAAGGATGATGCTGCTCCAGCAATCCTGAAACCCTGCCATAGGATCAATGCAAAGTGGTGTCAACCTTAGAATTTCCATATGCCTAGGCAGATAGTTATCTTTAAATATAAGAACAGTATTATTTTCTGGAGAAACCAAAAGAATCCAGAAAAATTCTACAGTAGTCTACTCTGCCCTTCCTCCCCGTTCCGTCTTGTTAGTAACAGCCAAATCCAGGCACAACGATGTCCTAACTTCTACACCTGAGTTTGCCCACAACGTGTGCTAGGTGACGCATCTTATAGAGCACATATGCAAACAATTATGGGATCTGAAAAACAATAACTCAGGCAGAAACATTAGGAATTAGTGCCCCTAAGTGAACCAGTGGGAAAAAAGGAGGCTTAGAGAGTTTAAACAACTTTCCCCAGTAGCTGATAAGTTACGGTGGCCTTAGACAAGCTGCCAAGAGTGGTAGCAAAAAGGCTTCAAGGATTACAAATTGTTCTACTATAAGGTTTTAAAAAGGTTTCAAAGGCAAAGAAGAGCAAATGAAGCCATGAATTTTACAATCTACATATTTTTAGCCCTTTCTCTTTTTTGCTTTTCTTGGGTAAACTAATTAGACCCTGCAAACACATTCCCACCCACAATGTTTTCTCCATTGCTTTAGGGCCTCACCTCTGAGCAGCCAGAGGAAATGCAGCTGACCCCTTATCTAGTTAACAACCTTTTATACTCTGCCCTTTTGCTTTGCTTTCTCCATGCCAACATAAGACATACAAAGATTCTTCTGCCTCCAAGATGCGGCAGCTTTCTTCTCAGCTAGTTACCCCCAGCTAAAAATAACTGTTCCACATACTCAGAGATATATGGCAATGAAGCAACCAAGTGCCCCTTTGGCCAATGACATGTTTTTAAAAAATTTGTTCAATGAGAGGCTCTTTGAAAATTATTCACTTTTTTCTGAGTTGCAAAGGAAAACGAAAGGCAAATTATGGCTCTATAAGCAACTGTTTGCACAGATCCCATTAATTGGCCATCCACAGGGCTATTGACAACTAGCTCTTTTCTCTTGTCATTTCACTTACCAGGCAGAAATGATTACAAACTTAATTTCTTTGGGGGGTTATTTAGGTTAGAGAGGGCTCATTGATAATGCAGAAGTCATAACGGCCACCAGAGACAGGAGAACAATAGCTCCCAGTGCTTCCACAATGGAGAGAGAGATAACTGAATGTCATATTCGGAAGAAATTCAAACCATCATTGATTTTTTCAGATGAAAAAACTGAGGCTCAAAGAGGTTAGGGGGTTAACCAAAGTCAGCCAGTGTTTTAGTTTGCAGCAAAGCTGAAAGCAGGCGCTAAGCATTGCAACACCTGGTATCTTCCTTCCTCCCCTCCATCCTGCTGCTAGTAGTGTCAGTGGCAAATACAAGCCAGTTCAAGGAAATGTGGCCTCACCGAGGGGTACTAAGGACCAAGCACCAATGCATCTTGCCATTTACAACAAATTCCTTAATTACAAGGCTTCATTTATTCACAGAAGCTGCCTCTTTTGTACATAGCCAAACACACACACACACACACACACACACACACACACACACACACACACAGTGTGACAGAGATAATTTATCATTATCTGAACGCACTCAGGGTGGTCAATTTCAGCCAGAGTGAAGAACAGAGAAAGGCAGGGTCAAGGGCACTATAGAAATAGCTGTTCCTGCTTCACTTTTCAGCCCTCCTTCCCCTCCCATCAGCCCACTTTCATTACTTTTCTCTTTGATGCAAAATCTGAAAATCTTGGTCAGGTAGCTCTGCTTATCAGTGGGTTCTGAATAACCCACTTTTATCAAACTTCATCTGATGGACCCAAAATATATTTGATCTTAGCAAAAAGTACCCTTATCAGTCCTAAAATGACACTGCCCCAAAGTGAATAGTGTTAGCAGCCAACTCTCTAGAACCAGAAAGAAGTATGTTTAAATCCTCAATCCATCACTTTCTAGTCATGCTGTCATGTCCAACTCATTCTTCTTAAACAATATCTCACTAAGCACACTAGACTGTAGAAATGCACACAGATAGGGCCTTACCTTTTCTGGCTTTATTCCTGCGAGGCAGCAGTGGACACTAACATATCTGTCACTCCAGTTAATGTAAAGGTTTAACTGGTACAAGTTCTGTGCAGGCAAGTCTCTGGAACAATGAGAGCACCCAGGAGAAGGCTTTGCTTTAGTTACAAAGGTCAGGAAAGGTTTCCCCTAGGGAGGGACCGAGATCAGAAGCATGAGTGGGCAGTAAGTGGGCAAAGTAAGGACGATCTGGCATTCCTGGCAAATATGTGGTGCAGGGGGACCTGGACCTTGGCCAGTACAAGATGCTGACTCTTTGCAGTGCAGAGCAGAGAGGAGGGGCACGCCATGAGGACAGAGAAATGGAAAGAAGACTGTGGCCATGGTGAGGAGGTTTGTCCTCATTCTAAGAAGGACTGGGAGGTATGGGGCATGGTCTGACTTACATGGAGGACAGACTGGAGACAACATGGACACAGACACACAGGTGGAAGGCCAGGAGGTAATCCACAGAAGGGCTGCAATGAGAATTTTAATGGAAAGAAAAAACAGAAGCTAAGGGATATTTAAGAACTAAAATCAGCAGGCCTGAATGGTAAGTTGGATATGAGAAGTGAGAGAGAAAGGGATAAACCAGAGCTCACTCATAAGACTTTGGCTTGTGTGACTGGATAGGTGGTGGCACCATTTTCTAAAAACCAGAATGGAAGAAGGAGCAGACTAGTGACTTCAACCTCATAGCCTCAGTTTTCTCATCTGTAAAATGGGAATAGTCCTACATATATCACAATGTTTTTGAAAGCATTAGAAAATATTTCTAGAAAACAAAGCCTTCATACAAAGCGGTGTATGTTTCTCCCCCAAATAAATGGGACCTATTCTTATAGGCTTCTTTTTCTTGATCTGATTGGAAACTCAGGATCTCAGATATTCATTTCTTTTCATCCTCTTCTCTGATGGCTCTACCAAATTGCTGGTTTACTGATCTCATCGCCCTAAACAACGTATGGTACTCCATACTAGTCAAATAGGCAAGTTGGCAATTGCTCTTCTGAACAAATTATTGTAAATGTCACTGCTACAGTGCAGCTCATAGTGGCTCACTTGGCTGTTCAAGGGAAAAATTCTTGCAAATGCAGCTCTTATTATTTGCCAAATGTTCATGCACAAATGCATTTATTTTACCAAGAGCGTAGTGTTGGGTCATTTAAGGAGAATGGAAAAACACCACTCACAATTGAAGAGGCAAAATAGCATACATACAGCACTCCAGAGCTTGCAAACCCCTTCATAAACACTATACCAATGGTACCTCAGACTGACTGCGGAGAGGCTGAGATGACGAGAAAGGGCAGGTATATTTATGATTATTTTTTCAAGTAAGGTTAACTTAGACAAAGTAACTCTCTCCAGGTCACAACTCAAGGAAGTAATACATTTCTGTGATGAAAATACAAGTCTTGGGGCTTCTGATTTTATCATGTGTCTATCAAAATCCCCCACCTGCCAACGTTAAGCCATACAATGTAGAACATGAAAACCATACAGCCTCTGAAACAGAGGAGAGGGGCGAGATCAAAACTCATTTGAACTTACATAATCATATTTTATCAATTCATTATTAGTCCACTATGATCATTGTGGTCGTCATTAATAGACAAGACGTGTTGAGCAACTCCTACCTGCCAGACCAAATAGGAAGGACTTCATCTGTGCTGTTTCACTGAACCTTTACTTTCAACAAAGGTGCTCTTAAAAATCAGAATGATGAAAGTACAGATGAGAAAATGGAAGCCGAGAAGGCTTGAGTTGCCTAAACCTGCTCCTAAATCCCAGCCTTTTGCCAAGGCCACTCTACTAGACTTGCTTCTGTGGGATCTATTGTATTCATAGTCAAATATTAATAAGGCCAAGGCAATGAGTACTTTTGAGTTCTTCTGGGTTTTGGGGAAAATTTAAACAATGTCTCCCAATCTCCTGAATGCATTGAATGTATTCGGCCGATTCGATAAGCGAACAGGCATGAACGCTTATCTGAGATGATACCACTCTAGTTTCACTGTAACAGTACATTTTGTCTAGAATATTTCTATCTCAAATGCTGATCCTCATTCTGTTACTTACTGGCTGTATATCGTTGGACAAGTGGCTTAGCAGCTCAGACACTCAATTTAGTAGTCTGCGAAGTAGGGTTGACGATAGTTCCAATAGTATAATAAAAGTGGAACCATCTGCAGAAAGCACTTGACATGGTTTCTTGAACATGGTTAGTAAGCCACACATATTAACTATGATTATTTTTTATTTTGATGATCCTTGTGACCACAGAACAGAGGTTAGCTACATTCTACAGAGAGGAAACTGGTTCTAAGATATAAAGTGTTTTGTGTAAATTCACCCAGCTTGATAGAATAAAGATAAGGAAGCACGTCTCCTAAATGTGACAGAGAAAATTTTTGTTACTAAAATCTCCAGCAACTCTCTGAGGAGGTGGGTCTTGGTAGCTGAAGAATTCTGAAAGTAGAAGTGGACAGAAGCTAAAATGCTCATAGGGAAAAGATAAGAAATCAAGAGACCTGAACATGATTCAATAGTGAGCAAAGAGAAAAACAGGGGAGAGGGAGAATATGTTCAAAGGGATTTGAGAAATTTGCTCCCCACACACAATGTAAATTACTATGAAAATACTGTGTTAGAAAAAATATACAAGGCCCTTTTCTACACTATTTTAAAGTATATGCACCGTCTCAATATTGGCTGTCTTGTAAAATACAAAAATTCTATTTTTATGCAGTTACAGAAAATATAAATACTCTAATTTAACCTTAAAAAATTCACTCTGAAGACACTCTGATAGAAAAAATATACAATGCAATTTTCTACTATGTTTTAAAGTATATGCACCGACTCAATATTCTCTATCTTGTAAAATATGGAAATTCTAATTTTATGCGGTTACAGAATATATACATACTCATTTTAACACAAATGTTAAACACAAAATTACTAAAAATATAAATATTCTCTTTTTACCCCAACGTTAAAAACAAAATAGTTCTGACAATACTCTGTTAGAAAAAATATACAATGCCCTTTTCTATTCTGTTTTAAAGTATATACACCATCTCCATATTCCGTCTTGGAAAACATGGAAATTCTATTATTACGTGGATAGAGAAATTGTAAGTATTTACGTTTAACTTCAATGTTAAAAACCGAATTACTCTAAAGACACTCAGTTAGAAAAAATACACAATGCTTTTTTTACTATCTTTTTTAGTATATACACAATCTCAATATTCTCTCACATGTAAAATACAAAAATTCTAAATTTACGTGGTTAGACACAAATATAAATATTCTCTATGCACCCCAATGTAAAAAACAAATTGCGTGGAAGATGCTCTGTTAGAAAAAAAATACAATGCTCTTTTCTACTCTCTCATGGTGTATATATACCATCTCAATATTCTCTCTCATGTAAAATACTGAAAATCTAAATTTACGCTGTTAGAAATAAATATAAATATCCTCTATGTCCCCGAATGATATAAGCAAAATTGCTCAAAAAATAATCTGTTAGAAAAAATATACAATGCCCTCTTCCACATTCATTTGGAGTATATACACAATCTCAATATTCTTTGTCATGTAAAATAACAAAATTCTAAATATACGTGAATAGAAAAACATAAATATTTTCTAATTACCAAAATGCTGAAAGCAAAATTGCTCTAATGATAATCTGTATGAAAAAATATACAATGCCTTTTTCTACACTCTTTTGGAGTATATACACCAAATCAATATGCTCTCTCATGTAAAATATTAAAATTCTAAATTTACGCGGATAAAAAATAGATAAATATTATCTATGTAACACAATGTTAAAAGCAAAATTGCTCTAAAGAAAATCTGTTTCAAAAAATATACAATGCCCTTTTCTACACTGTTTTGGAGTATATACACCATATCAATAAGCTCTCTCATGTAAAATATTTAAATTCTCAATTTACGCGGTTACAAAAATTATAAATATTTTCTATGTACACCACCGTTTAAAGCAAAATTGCATATAATATAGTGTGTAAGAGAAAATATACAATGCCCTATTTTACTCTTTCTTGGAGTATATCCACCAAATAAATAGGCTCTCTCATGTAAAATACCGAAATTTTAAATTTACGCCAATATAAAAAAATCTAAATATTATCTAGGCACCCCAATCTTAAAAGCAAAATTGCACTGAATATCATCTGTCATAAAAAATATACAATGCCCTTTTCTACTCTGTTTGGAGTATATACACCAACTCAATATGCTCTCTCATGTAAAATACCGAAATTCTAATTTTACGCGAATTGAAAAATATCTAAATATGATCTAGGCACCCCAATGTTAAAAGCAAAATTGCTGTGAATATAAACTCTCAGAAAAAATATACAATGCTCTTTTCTACTCTGTTTTAAAGTATATAAACCAACTCAATATGTTCTCTCATGTAAAATACAGAAATTCTAAATTTACGCAAATCGAAAACAATCTAAATATTATCTAGGCACCTCAATGTTAAAAGCAAAATTCCTCTGAATATAATCTGTCAGAAAAAATATACAATGCCCTATTCTACTCTGTTTTGGAGTATATACACAAACTCAATATGCTCTGTCATGTAAAATACTGAAATTTTAATTATACGCAAATCGAAAAAAATCTAAATATTATCTAGGCACCCGAATGTTAAAAGCAAAATTGCTCTGAATATAATATTTCAGAGAAAATATACAATGCCGCTTTCTACACTGTTTTGGAGTATATACACCAACTCAATATGCTCGCTCATGTAAAATACCGAAATTCAAATATTACGTGAATCGAAAAAAACCAAAATATTATCTAGGCACCACAATGTAAAAACTAAATTTCTCTGAATATAATCTGTCAGAAAAAATATACAATGCCCTATTTTACTCTGTTTTGGAGTTTATACACCAACTCAATATGCTCTCTGATGTAAAATACCGAAATTCTAAATTTACGCGAATCGAGAAAAATCTAAATATTATCTGGGCACGCCAAAGTTAAAAGCAAAATTGCTATGAATATAATCTGTCATAAAAAATATACAATGACCGTTTCTACTCTGTTTTGGAGTATATACACCAACTCAGTATGCTCTCTCATGTAAAATACCGAAATTCTAATTTTACGCGAATCGAATAAAATCTAAATATTATCTAGGCACCTCAATGTTAAAAGCAAAATTTCTCTGAATATAGTCTGTCAGAAAAAATATACAATGCCCTTTTCTACTCTGTTTTGGAGTATATACACATACTCAATATGCTCTCCCATGTAAAATACCGAAATTCGAAATTTATGCGAATCGAATAGAATCTAAATATTATCTAGGCACCTCAATGTTAAAAGCAAAATTGCTCTGAATATAATCTCTTAGTTAAAATATACAATGCTCTTTTCTACCATGTTTGGGGTATATACACCAACACAATATGCTCTCTCATGTAAAATACAGAAATTCTAAATTTACACGAATCGAAAAAATCTAAATATTATCTACGCACTCCAGTGTTAAAAGGAAAATTGTTCTGAATATAGTCTGTCAGAAAAAATATACAATGCCCTTTTCTACTCTGTTTTGGAGTATATGCACCAACGCAATATGCTCTCTCATGAAAAATCTGAAAATTCAAATTATACGCGAATAGAAAAAAATCTCAACATAATCTATGTACTCCAATGTTAAAAGCAAAATTGCTCCGAATGTCAACTGTCAGTAAAAATATACAATGCCCTTTTCTACTCTGTTTTGGAGTATATACACAAAATCAATATGCTCTCTCATGTGAAATACCGAAATTTTAATTTTTGACGAATAGAAAAAATTCTAAATATTACCTAGGAACACCAATGTTAAAAGAAAAATTGTTCTGAATATAATCTGTCAGAAAAAATATACAATGCCCTTTTCTACTCTGTTTTGGCGTATATACATCAACTCAATATGCTGTCTCAGGTAAAATACTTAATTCTAATTCTACACGAATCAAAAAAAATCTAAATATTATCGACTCACCCCAATGTTAAAAGCAAAATTGCTCTGAATACAATCTGTCAGAAAAAATATACAATGCCCTTTTCTACTCTGTTTTGGAGTATATAAACCAACTCAGTATGCTCTCTCATGTAAAATATAGAAATTCTAAATTTACGTGAATCGAAATAAATCTAAATAATATCTAGGCACCCCAAAGTTAAAAGAAAATGGCTTTGAATATACTCTGTTACAAAAAATATACACTGCTTTATTCTACTCTGTTTTGGAGGATATACACCAACTCAATATGCTCTCTCATGTAAAATACTGAAATTCTAATTTTACTTGAATCGATAAAAATCTAAATATTATCTAGGAACCCAAAGGCTAAAAGTAAAATTGCTCTGAATATAATCTGTCAGAAAAAATATACAATGCCCTTTTCTACTCTGGGTTGGAGTATATACACCAACTCAATATGCTCTGTCATGTAAAATTACGAAATTCTAAATTTAGGCGGATCGAAAAAAATCTAAATAATATCTAGGTGCCTCAAAGTTAAAAGAAATTGGCTCTGAATATAGTCTGTTAGAAAAAATATACAATGCCTTATTCTACTCTGTTTTGTAGTATATACACCAAATCACTATGCTCTCTCATGGAAAATACAGAAATCCTAATTTTACCCGAATCGAAAAAATCCAAGTATTACCTAGGCACCCCAATGTTAAAAACAAAATTGCTCTTAATATAATCAGTCAGAAATAATATACCATGCCCTATTCTACTCTGTTTTGGAGTATATACACCAACTCCATATGTTCTCTCATAAAAAATACAAAAATTCTATATTTAAGCGAATCGAAATAAATCTAAATATTATCTAGGCACCCAAATGTTAAAAACAATATTGATCTGAATATAATCTGTCAGAAAAAATATAAAATGTTTTATTCTACTCTGTTTTAAAGTATATACAAAAACTCAGTGTGCTCTCTCAGGTTAAATACCAAAATTCTAATATTACGTGAATCAAAAAAAAATCTAAATATATTCTAGGCACCCCAATGTTAAAATTAAAATTGCTCTGAATATAATCTGTCAGAGAAAATATACAATGCCGTATTCTACGCTGTTTTAAAATATATACACCAACTCTGTATGCTCTCTCATTTAAAATACCGAAATTCTAATTGTACGCGAATCAAAAAAAAATTTAAATAATATCTAGGCGCTTAAAAGTTTGAAGAAAATGGCTGTGAATACAGTCTGTTAGAAAAAATATAGAATGACTTATTCTACTCTGTTTTGGAGTATATACACCAACTCCATATGCTCTCTCAAGTAAAATACAGAAACTCTATATTTAGGCGAATAAAAAAAAATCTAAATATTATCTAGGCACCCCAATATTATAAGTAAAATTGCTCTCAATATAATCTGTCAGAAAAATTATACACTGCCCTTTTGTACTCTGTTTTCGAGTATATACACCAACTCAATATACTCTCTCATGTAAAATAACGAAATTCTAATTTTATGCGAATCGAAAAGAATCTAAATAATATCTAGGCGCTTAAGAGTTATAAGAAATGGCTCTGAATATAGTCTGTTAGAAGAAATACACAATGCCTTATTCTACTCTCTTTTGGAGCATATACACCAACCCAGAATGCTCTCTCATGTAAAATACCGAAATTCTAATTTTACGCAAATCGAAAGAAATCTAAATAATATCTAGGCGCCCCAAAGTTAAAAGAAAATGTCTCTGAATATACTATGTTAGAAAAAATATACAATGCCTTATTGTTCTGTTTTGTGGAGTATATACACCAACTCCATAAGCTCTCTCATGTAAAATACAGAAATTCTATATTTAAGCGAATCGAAAAAAATCTAAATATTACCTAGGCAGCCCAATGTTAAAAGCAAAATTGCTCCGAATATAATCTGTCAGAAAAAAATACAATGCCCTATTCTCCTCTGTATTGGAGTATATACACCAAATCAGTATTCTCTCTCATGTAAAATACCAAAATTGTAATTTTACGTGAATCGAAAAAAATCTAAATAATATCTAGGCGCCCCACACTTAAAAGAAAATGGCTCTGACTATAGTATGTTAGAGAAAATATACAATGCCCTATTCTACTCTGTTTTGGAGTATATACAGCAACTCAGTGTGCTATCTCATATAAAATACCGAAATTCTAATTTCACGTGAATCGAAAAAAATCTAAATATTATCTAGGCACCCGAATGTTAAAAGAAAATTGCTCTGCATATAATGTCTCAGAAAAAATATACAATGCCCTTTTCTACTCTGTTTTGTAGTATATACACCAACTCAATATGCTCTCCCATGTAAAATACAGAGATTCTCTATTTAAGTGAATCGAAAAAAAATCTAAATATTATCAAGGCACCGCAATGTTAAGAACAAAATTGCTCTGAATATAATCTGTCAGAAAAAACATACAGTGCTCTATTCTACTCTGTTTTGGAGTATATACACCAACTTCATATGCTCTCTCATGTAAAATACAGAAACTCCATATTTAAGAGAATTGAAAAAAATCTAAATATTATCTAGGGACCACAATGTAAAAAGCAACATTTCTCTGAATATAATCTGTCAGAAAAAATATACAATGCCCTTTTCTACTCTGTTTTGTACTATATACACCAACTCAATATGCTCTCTTATGTAAAATACTGAAATTCTAATTCTACCCGAATTGAAAACATCTAAATATTATCTAGGCAACCCAATGTTAAAAGCAACATTGCTCTGAATACAATCTGTCAGAGAAAATATACAATGCCACATTTTACTCTGTTTTGGAGTATATACACCAACTCAATATGCCCTCTGATGTAAAATACAGAAATTCTATATTTAAGCGTATTGAAAAGAATCTAAATATTATCTAGGCACCCCTTGATTAAAACAAAATTGCTCTGAATACAATCTTTCAGAGAAAATACAAAATGCCATTTTCTACTCTGTGTTGGACTATATACACCAACTCCATATGCTCTCTCATGTAAAATACAGAAATTCTATATTTAAGCGAATTGAATAAAATCTAAATATTATCTAGGCACCCCAATGTTAAAAGCAAATTTGCTCTGAATAGAATCTGTCAGAAAAAATATAAGATGCCCTTTTCTACTCTGTTTTGTAGTACATACACCAACTCAATATGCTCACTCATGTAAAATACCAACTTCTAATTTTATGCGAATCGAAATAAAATCTAAATAATATCGAGGTGCCCCAAAGTTAAAATAAAATAGCTCTGAATATAGTCTGTTTTAAAAAATATACAATGCCTTATTCTACTGTGTTTTGGAGTATATACAGCAACTCAGTGTACTCTCTCACGTAAAATAAAAAAATTCTAATTTTAAACGAATCTAAAAAATCTAAATATTATCCAGGCAACCCAATGTTAAAATCAAAATTGCCCTGAATATAATCTGTCAGAAAAAGTATACAATGCCGTATTCTACTCTTTTTTGGAGTATATACACCTACTCCATATGCTCTCTCATGTAAAATACGAAAATTCTAATTTTACGTGATTTGAAAAAAATCTAAACATTATCTAGGCACGCGAATGTTAAAAGAAAAATTGCTCTGAATATAATCTGTCAGAATGAATATACAATGCCCTTTCCTACTCTTTTTCATAGTATATACACCAACTCAATATGCTCTCTAATGTACAATACAGTAATTCTAATTTTACCAAAATCGAAAAAATCTAAATATTATCGAGGCACACCAATGTTAAAAACAAAATTGCTCTGAATATAATCTGTCAAAGAAATATATAATGACCTATTGTACTCGGTTTTGGAGTATATACACCAACTCAGTATGCTCTCTCATGTAAACCGAAATTCTAAATTTACTTGAATCGAAGAAAATCTAAATATTATCTAGGTACCCGAATGTTGAAAGCATAATTGCTCTGAATATAATCTGCCAGAAAAAACATAGAATGCCCTTTTCTACTCTGTTTTGTAGTATATACACCAACTCAATATGCTCTCTCATGTAAAATTACGAAATTCTAATTTTAGGCGGATCGAAAAAAATCTAAATAATATCTAGGCGCCTCAAAGTTAAAAGAAATTGGCTCTGAATATAGTCTGTTAGAAAAAATATACAATGCCTTATTCTACTCTGTTTTGGAGTATATACACCAAATCAGTATGCTCTCTCATGTAAAATACAGAAATTCTAATTTTACCCGAATCGAAAAAATACAAGAATTACCTAGGCACCCCAATGTTAAAAACAAAATTGCTCTTAATATAATCAGTCAGAAAAAATATACCATGCCCTATTCTACTCTGTTTTGGAGTATATACAGCAACTCCATATGTTCTCTCATGAAAAATAAAGAAATTCTATATTTAAGCTAATCGAAATAAATCTAAATATTATCTAGGCACCCAAATGTTAAAAAAAATATTGATCTGAATATAATCTGTCAGAAAAAATATAAAATGCCTTATTCTACTCTGTGTTGGAGTATATACACCAACTCCATATGCTCTCTCATGTAAAATACAGAAATTCTATATTTAAGCGAATCGAAAAATATCTAAATATTATCTAGGCACCCCAATGTAAAAAGCAAAATTGCCCTGAATATAATCTGTCAGAAAAAATATACAATGCCCTTTTGTACTCTGTTCTGTAGTATATACACCAATTCATTATGCTCTCTCATGTAAAATACAGAAATTCTAATTTTACCCGAATAGAAAAAAATCTAAATATTATCTAGGCACCACAATGTTAACAAAAAAATTCCTCTGAATATAATCTGTCAGAAAAAATATACAATGCCCTTTTCTACTCTGTTTTGTAGTATATAAACCAAGTCCATATGCTTTCTCATGTAAAATACAGAAATTTTAATTTTACACGAATCGAAAAAATATAAATATTATCTAGGCACCCCAATGTTAAAACCAAAATTGCTTTGAGTATAATCTCTCAGAAAAAATATACAATGCCCTATTCTATTCTGTTTTGGAATATATACACCAAGTCAATACTCTCTCTCATGTAAAATACAGAAACTCTATATTTAAGCAAATCGAAAAAAATCTAAATATTATCTAGGCACCCCAATGGTAAAAGAGAAATTACTCTGAATATAATCTGTAAGAAATAATACACAATGCCCTTTTCTACTCTTTTTTGGAATATATAAACCAACTCAATATGCTTCATCATGTAAAATACAGAAATTCTAATTTGACGTGAATCAAAAAAAATCTAAATAATATCTAGGCGCTCCAAAGTTAAAAGAAAATGGTTCTCAATATAGTCTGTTAGAAAAAATATAGAATACCTTATTGTACTTTGTTTTGGAGTATATACACCAACTCAGTGTATGTAAAATACCGAAATTCTAATTTTACCCACATCGAAATAATCTAAATATTATCTAGTCACCCCAATGTTAAAAACAAAATTGCTCTGAATTTAATCTGTCAGAAAAAATATACAATGCCGTATTCTATGCTGTTTTGGAGTATATACACCACGTCCATAAGCTCTCTCATGTAAAATACAGAAATTCTATATTTAAGCGAATCGAAAAAAATCTAAATATTATCTACGCATCCAAATGTTGAAAGCAAAATTGTGCTGAATATAATCTGTCAACAAAAATAAACAATGCCCTTTCTACTCTGTTATGTAGTATATACACCAACTCAATATGCTCTCTCATGTAAAATACCGAAATTCTAATTTTTCTCGAATCGAAAAAATCTAAATAATATCTAGGCGCCCCAAAGTTAAAAGAAAATGCCTCTGAGTATAGTCTGTTAGAAAAATATACAATGCCTTATTCTACTCTGTTTTGGAGTATATACACCAACTCAGTATGGTCTTTCATGTAAAATACAGAAATTGTAAGTTAACCGGAATCAAAAAAATCTAAATATTATCTAGGCATCGCAATGTTAAAAACGAAATTCCTCAGAATACAATATGTCAGAAAAAATACACAATGCCCTATTCTACTCTGTTTTGGAGTATATAAACCAACTCCATATGCTCTCTTATCAAATACAGAAATACTATATTTAAGCGAATCAAAAAAATCTAAATATTATCTAGACACCCCAATGTTAAAAGCAAAATTGCTCTGAATATAATCTGTCAGAAAAAATGTACAATGCCCTTTTCTACTCTGTTTTAGAGTACATACACAAACTCAATATGCTCTCTAATGTAAAATACTGAAATTCTAATTTTACGCGAATCGAAAAAAATCTAAATAATATCCAGGCGTCCCAAAGTCAAAATAAAATGACTGTGAATATAGTCTGTTAGAAAAAATATAAAATGCCTTATTCTACTGTGTTTTGAAGTATATACACCAACTCAGGCTGCACTCTCATGTAAAATACAGTAATTCTAATTTTGCCCGAATCAAAAAAATCTAAATATTATCTAGGCACCCCAGTGTTACAATAAAAATTGGTCTGAATATAATCTGTCAGAAAAAATATACAATGCCCTATACTACTCTTTTTTGAAGTATATACACCAACTCCATATGCTCTCTCATGTAAAATACAGAAATTCTATATTTAAGAGAATCGAAAAAATTCTAAATATTATCTAGGCACCCCAATGCTAAAAGCAAAATTTCTCTGAATATAATCTGTCATAAAAAATATACAAGGCTTTTTTCTACTCTGTTTTGTAGTATAAACACCAACTCAATATGCTATGTCATGTAAAATACAGAAATTCGAATTCCACCGGAATCGAGAAAACGTAAATATTATATAGGCACCCCAATGTTAAAAGCAAAATTGCTCTGAATATAATCTGTCCGAAAAAATATTCAATGTTCTTTTCTACTCTGTTTTGTAGTATAAACACCAACTCAATATGCTCTGTCATGTAAAATACAGAAATTCTAATTCTACCCGAATCGAAAAAATCTAAATATTATCTAGGCACCCCAATGTTAAAAGAAAATTTGCTCTGAATATAATCTGTCATAATAAATATACAATGCCCTTTCTTACTCTGTTTTGGAGTATATAAACCACCTCAATATGCTCTCTCATGTAAAATAACGAAATTCTAATTTTAGGTGAATCAAAAACAATCTAAATAATATCTATGCGCTCCAAAGTTAAAAGAAAATGGCTCTGAATATAGTCTGTAAGAAAAAATATAAAATGCCTTATTCTACTGTTTTGGAGAATATACACCAACTCTGTATGCTCTCTCATGTAAAATACAGAAATTCTAATTTTACGTGTATCAAAAAAAATAAATATTATCTAGGCACCCCAATGTTAAAAACAAAATTGCTCTGAATATAATCTGTCAGAAAAATTATACAATGCCCTATTCTACTCTGCTTGGAGTATATACAACTCAGTATGCTCTCTCATGTAAAATACAGAAATTCTATATTTAAGCGAATCAAAAAACATCTAAATATTATCTAGGCACCCCAATGTTAAAAGCAAAATTTCTCTGAATATAATCTGTCAGAAGAAATATACAATGCACTTTTGTACTCTGTATTGTAGTATATACACCAACTCAATATGCTCTCTCATGTAAAATAAAGAAATTCTAATTTTACCCGAATCGAAAAAATCTAAATATTATCTAGGCACCCCAATGTTAAACGCAAAATTGCTCTGAATATAATCTGTCAGAAAAAATATACAAGGCTTTTTTCTACTCTGTTTTGTTGTATAAACACCAACTCAATATGCTATGTCATGTAAAATACAGAAATTCGAATTCCACCGGAATCGAAAAAACGTAAATATTATATAGGCACCCCAATGTTAAAAGCAAAATTGCTCTGAATATAATCTGTCCAAAAAATATTCAATGTTCTTTTCTATTCTGTTTTGTAGTATAAACACCAACTCAATATGCTCTGTCATGTAAAATACAGAAATTCTAATTCTACCCGAATCGAAAAAATCTAAATATTATCTAGGCACCCCAATGTTAAAAGAAAAATTGCTCTGAATATAATCTGTCATAATAAATATACAATGCCCTTTCTTACTCTGTTTTGGAGTATATAAACCACCTCAATATGCTCTCTCATGTAAAATAACGAAATTCTAATTTTAGGCGAATCAAAAACAATCTAAATAATATCTATGCGCTCCAAAGTTAAAAGAAAATGGCTCTGAATATAGTCTGTAAGAAAAAATATAAAATGACTTATTCTACTGTGTTTTGAAGTATATACACCAACTCAGGATGCTCTCTCATGTAAAATAAAGTAATTCTAATTTTACCTGAATCGAAAAAATCTAAATATTATCTAGGCACCCCAGTGTAAAAAAAAAAATTGGTCTGAATATAATCTGTCAGAAAAAATATACAATGCGGTATTCTAGTCTGTTTTGGAGCATATACACCAACTCCATATGCTCTCTCATGTAAAATACAAAAATTCTATATTTAAGTGAACCGAAAAAAAAATAAGTATTATGTAGGCACCCCAATGTTAAAAACAAAATCCCTTTGAATATAATCTGTGAGAAAAAATATACAATGCCCTATTCTACCTTGTTTTGGAGTATATACACCAACTCAGTGTGCTCTCTCATGTAAAATAAAGAAATTCTATATTTAAGCGAATCGACGAAAATCTAAATATTATCTAGGCACCCCAATGTTAAAAGCAAAATTGCTCTGAATATAATCTTCAGAGATAATATACAATGCCCTTATCTACTCTGTTTTGTAGTAAATACACCAACTCAATATGCTCTCTCATATAAAATACCGAAATTCTAATTTTACACGAATCGACAAGAATCTAAATAATATCTAGGTGCCCCAAAGTTAAAAGAAATTGGCTCTCAATATGGTCTGTTAGAGAAAATATACAATGCCTTATTTTACTCTATTTTGGACTATATACACCATCTCAGGATGCTCTCTCATGTAAAATACAGAAATTCTAATTTTACCCGATTCGAAAAAATCTAAATATTATCTAGGCACCTCAGTGTTAAAAATAAAATTGCTCTAAATATAATCTGTCAGAAAAATTATACAATGCCCTATTCTACTCTGTTTTGGAGTATATACACCAACTCCATATGCTCTCTCAAGTAAAATAGAGAAATTCTATATTTAAGCGAATCAAAAAAATTTAAATATCATCTAGGCAACCCAATGTTAAAAGCAAAATTGCTCTGAATATAATCTGTCAGAAAAAATACACAATGCCCTTTACTTCTGTTTTTGGTAGTATATACACCATCTCCATATGCTGTCTCATGTAAAATACAGAAATTCTATATTTAAGCAAATCGAAAAAATCTAAAAATTATCTAGGCACCACAATGTTAAAAGAAAAATTGCTCTGAATATAGTCTGCCAGAAAAAATATACAGTGCCCTTTTCTACTCTGTTTTGTGGGATATACACCAACTCAATATGCTCTCTAATGTAAAATAACGAAATTCTAATTTTACGCAAATCGAAAAAAATCTAAATAATACCTAGTCGCCCCAAAGTTAAAAGAAAATGTCTCTGAATATAGTCTGTTAGAAAAAATATAAAATGCCTTATTCTACTCTGTTTTATAGTATATACACCACCTCAATATGCTCTCTCATGTTAAATACAGAAATTCTAATTTTACCCGAATCGAAAAATACTAAATATTATCTAGGCACCCCAATGTTAAACGCAAAATTGCTCTGAATACAATCTGTCAGTAAAAATATACAATGTTCCTTTCTACTCTGTTTTGTAGTATAAACACAGACACAATATGCTCTGTCATGTAAAATACAGAAATTCGAATTTCACCGGATACGAAAAAATCTAAATATAATCTAGGCACCTTAATCTTAAAAGCAAAATGGCTCTGAATATAACCTGTTAGAAAAAATATACAATGCCTTATTCTACTCTGTTTTGGAGTATATACACAAACTCAGGATGCTCACTCACGTAAAATGCCGAAATTCTAATTTTACCCGAATCGAAAAAATCTACATATTATCTAGGCACCTCAATGTTAAAAACAAATTGCTCTGAATATAATCTGTCAGAAAAAATATACAATTCCTTATTCTACATTGTTTTGGAGTATATACACCAACTCCATATGCTCTCTCATGTAAAATACAGAAATTCTAATTCTACCCTAATCGAAAACATATAAATATTGTCTAGGCACCTGAATGTTAAAAACAAAATTGCTCTGAATATAATAAGTCCGAAAAAATATACAATGCCCTATTCTACTCTGTTGTGGAGTATATACACCAACTCCATACGCTCTCTCCTGTAAAATACAGAAATTCTATATTTAAAAGAATCGAAAAAAATATAAATATTATAAAGGCACCCCAATGTTAAAATCAAAATTGCTCTGAATATAGTCTGTCAGAAAAAATATAAATGCCCTTTTCTACTCTGTTTAGTGGTATATACACCAACTCAATATTCTCTCTCATGTAAAATACAGAAATTCTAATTTTACCCGAATCAAAATAATCTAAATACTATGTAGGCACCCCAATGTTAAAAACAAAATTTCTCTGAATATAATCAGTTAGAAAAAATATACAATGCCCTATTCTACTCTGTTTTGGAGTATATACACCAATTCAGTATGCTCTCTCATGTTAAATACCGAAATTCTAATTTTACGTGAATCGAAAAAAATCTAAATATTATCTAGGCACTTCAATGATAAAAAAAAATTGCTCTGAATATAATCTGTCAGAAAAAATATACAATGCCCTATTCTACTCTGTTTTGGAGTATATACAGCAACTCTATATGCTCACTCATGTAAAATACAGAAATTCAAATTTTACGCAAATTAAAAAAAATCTAAATAATATCTAGGCACCCCGAAGTTCAAAAAAAATGGCTCTGAATACAGTCTGTTAGAAAAAATATACATTGCCTTATTCTACTCTGTTTTGAAGTACATACACAAACTCAGTATGCTCTCTCATGTAAAATACAGAAATTCTATATTTAGGCGAATCGAAGAAAATCTAAATATTATCTAGGCACCCGAATGTTAAAAGCAAAATTTCTCTGAATATAATCTGTCATAAAAAATATACAATGCCCTTTTCTACTCTGTTTTGTAGTATATACACCATCTCAATATGCTCTCTCATGTAAAATACAGAAATTCTAATTTTACCGGATTCGGCTAAATCTAAATAATATGTAGGCACCCCAATGTAAAAAACAAAATTGTTCTGAATATTATCTGTCAGCAAAAATATACAATGCCTTATTCTACTCTGATTTGGAGTATATACACCAACTCAGTATGCTCTGTCATGTAAAATACCGAAATTCTAATTTTATGCGAATTGAAAAAAATCTAAATAATATCTAGGTGCCCCAAAGATAAAAGAAAATGGCTCTGAATATAGTTTGTTTGACAAAATATACAATGCCTTATTCTACTTTGTTTTGGAGTATATACACCAACTCACTATTCTCTCTCATGTAAAATACAGAAATTCTATATTTAAGTGAATCAAAAAAAATCTAAATAATATCTAGGCTCCCCAAAGTTAAAAGAAAATGGCTCTCAATATAGTATGTTAGAAAAAATATACAATGCCTTATTCCACTACGTTTTGGAGAATATACACCAACTCAGTATGCTCTCTCGTGTAAAATACAGAAATTCTAATTTTACCCGAATCCAAAAAATCTAAGTATTATCAAGGCACCGCAATGTTAAAAACAAAATTGCTCTGAATATAAACTCTTAAAAAAATATACAATGCCCTATTCTACTCTGTTTTTGAGTTTATACACCAACTCTACATACTCTCTCATGTAAAATACAGAAATTCTATATTTAAGCGAATAGAAAAAAATATAAATATAATCTAGGCGTCTTAATATTACAAGCAAAATTGCTCTGAATACAATCTATCAGAAAAAATATACAAGGCCCTTTTCTACTCTGTTTTAGAGAATATACACAAACTCCATATCCTCTCTAATGTAAAAAACAGTAATTCTATATTAAATCGAATCGAAAATATCTAAATATTATCTACGCACCCCAATGTTAAAAGCAAAATTGCTCCGAAGAAAATCTGTCAGAAAAAATATATAATTCGCTTTTCTACTCTGTTTTGGAGTATATACACCAACTAAATAGGCTCTCTTATGTAAAATACAGAAATTGTAATTTTATGCGAATAGAAAAAACTCTAAATATCTAGGCGCCCTAAAATTAAAAGAAAATGGCTCCGAATATAGTCTGTTAGAAAAAATATACAATGCCTTATTCTATTCTGTTTTGGAGTATATACACCAACTCAGTATGCTCTCTCATGTAAAATATCGAAATTCTAATTTAACGTGAATCGAAGAAAATCTAAATATTATCTGGGCACCCCAATGTTAAAAGCCCAATTGCACTGAATATAATCTGTCAAAAAAAATATACAAGGCCCTTTTCTACTCTGTTTTGGAGTAAACACACCAACTCAGTATGCTCTCTCGTGTAAATTATCGAAATTCTAATTTTACGTGAATCGAAAAAAAATCTAAATATTATCTGGGCACCTCAATGTAAAAAGCCAAATTTCTCGGAATATAATCTCTCAGAAAAAATATACAAGGCCCTATTCTACTCTGTTTTGGAGTATATACACCAACTCAGTATGCTCTATCTTGTAAAATACCGAAATTCTAATTTTACGTGACTCGAAAATAATCTAAATAATATCTAGGTGCCCCAAAGTTAAAAGAAAATGGCTCTGAATATAGTTTGTAAGAAAAAGTATACAATACCTTATTCTACCCTGTTTTACAGTATATACACCAACTCAGTATGCTCCCTCATGTAAAATACCGAAATTCTAAATTTACGCGAATCGAAAAAAATGTAAACAACATCTAGGCGACCCAGAGATAAAAGAAAATGGCCCTAAAAATAGTCTGTTAGAAAAAATATACAATGCCTTATTCTACTCTGTTTTGGAGTATATACACCAACTCAATATGCTCTCTCATGTAAAATACAGATATTCTAATTTTAACAGAATATAAAAAATCTAAAAATTATCCAGGCACCCCGATGATAAAACAAAAATTGCTCTAAAAATAATCTGTCAGAAAAATATACAATGCCTTTTTTACTCTGTTTTGGATTATATACACCAACCCCATATGCTCTTTTATGTAAAATACAGAAATTCTATATTTAAGCGAATCGAAAAAAATCTAAATATTATCCAGGCACCCCAATGTTAAAAAAAAATTGCTCTGAATATAACCTGTCAGAATTAATATACAACGCCTTTTTCTACTCTGTTTTGGAGTATAAAACAAAACCTAATATGCTCTCTCAAGTAAAATACCGAAATTCTAATTTTACGCGAATCGAAAAAAATCTAAATATAATCTAGGCACACCAACGTTAAAAACAAAATTGTTCTGGGTATAATCTGTCAGAGAGAATATACAATGCCCTTTTCTAATTTGTTTTGTAGTATATACACTACCTCAATATGCTATCTAATGTAAAATACCGAAATTATAATTTTACGTGAATTGAATAATTCTAAATATTATCTAGGCACCCAATGTTAAAAACAAACTTGCTCTAAATATAATCTGTCAGAAAAAATATACAATGCCCTATTCTACTCTGTTTTGGAGTACATACACCAACTCCATATGCTCTCTCGTGTAAAATACAAGAGTTCAAATTCTACCCAAATCGAAAAAATATTAATATTGTCTAGGCACATCAGTGTTAAAAACAAAATTGCTCTGAATATAATCTGTCAGAAAAAATATACAGTGCCCTATTCTACTCTGTTTTGGAGTATATACACCAACTCCATATGCCCTCTAATGTAAAATACAGAAATTCTATATTTAAGAGAATCGAAAAAAATCTACATATTATCCTGGCACCCCAATGTAAAAAGCAAAATTGCTCTGAATATAATCTGTCAGTAAAAATATACAATGCCCATTTATACTCTGTTTTCTTGTATATACACCAACTCAGTATGCTCTGTCATGTAAATTACAAAAATTTTAATTTTACCCAAATCGAAAAAATCTAAATATTATTTAGGCAACCCAATGTTAAAAACAAAATTTCTCTGAATACAATCTGTCAGAAAAAAATATACAATGCATTATTCTACTCTGTTTTGGAGTATATACACCAAATCCATATGCTCTCTCATGTAAAATACAAAAATTCTATATTTAAGCGAATCGAAATAAATCTAAATATTATCTAGGCAACCCAAAGTAAAAAGCAAAATTGCTCTGAATATAATCTGTCAGAAAAAATATACAATGTCCTTTTCTATTCTGTTTTGGAGTATATACATCAACTCAATATGCTCTCTCATGTAAAAGACGGAAATTCTAATTATACGTGAAACGAAAGAAATCTAAACAATACCTGGGGGCCCCAAAGTTAAAAGAAAATGTCTCTTAATATAGACTGTTAGAAAAAATATACAATGCCTTATTCTACTCTGTTTTGGAGAATATACACCAACTCAGTATGCTCTTTCATGTAAAAAAGTGAAATTCTAATTTTACGTGAATCGAAAAAAATCTAAATAATATCTAGTCGCCCCAAAGTTAAAAGAAAATGGCTCTGAATATAGTCTGTTAGAAAAACATACAATGTTTTTTCTACTCGGTTTTGGAGTATATACACCAACTTCGTTTACTCTCTCATGTAAAATACAGTAATTCTAATTTTACCGGAATACTTAAAATCTAACTATTACCTAGGCACACCAATGTTTAAAACAAAATTGCTCTGAATATAATCTGTCACAAAAAATATACAGTTTCCTATTCTACTATGTTTGAATTATATACACCAACTCCATATGCTCTCTCAAGTAAAATACAGAAATTCTATATTTAAGCGAATCGAAAAAAATCTAAATATTATGTAGGCGCCCCAAAGTTAAAAGAAAATGGCTCTAAATATAGTCTGTTAGAGAAAATATACAATGCCTTATTCTACTCTGTTTAAAAGTATATACACCCACTCAGTATGCTCCCTCATGTAAAATACAGAAATTCTAATTTTACGTGAATCGAAAAAAATCTAATTATTATCTAGGCAACCGAATGTTAAAAGCAAATTGCTCTGAATATAATCTGTCATAAAAAATATACAATGCGCTTTTCTACTCTGTTTGGGAGTATATAGAACAACTAAATATGCTCTCTCATTTAAAATACCGAAATTCGAATTTTTCAGGAATCGAAAAGAATTTTAATAATATCTAGGCCCCCAAAGTTAAAAGAACATGGCACTGAGTATAGTCCATTAGAAAAAATATACTATGCTCTATTCTACTTCGCTTTGGAGTATATACACCAACTCTATTTGCTGTCTCATGTAAAATACAGAAATTCTATATTTAGGCAAAGAGAAAGAAATCTAAATATTATCTAGGCACCCCAATGTTAAAAGCAAAATTGCTCTGAATATAATCTGTCAGAAAAAATATACAATGCCTTATTCTACTCTGTTTTAAAATATAAACACCAACTCAGTATACTCTGTCATGTAAAATACCGAAATTCTAATTTTACGTGAATCGAAAAAAATCTAAATAATATCTAGGCGCCCCAAAGTTAAAAGAAAGTGGCTCTGAATATAGTCTGTTTAAAAAAATATACAATGCCTTATTCTAAATTGTTTTGGAGTATATACACCAACTCAGTATGCTCTCTCAGGTAAAATACAGAAATTCTAATTTTACCCGAATGGAAAAAATCTAAATATTATATTGGCACCCCAATGTTAAAAACAAAATGGCTCGAAATATAATCTGTCAGAAAAATATACAATGCCCTATTCTACTCTGTTTTACAGTATATACACCAACTTCATATGCTCTTTCATGTCAAATACAGAAATTGTATATTTAAGCGAATCGAAAATATCTAAATATTATCTAGGCACCTTAATGTTAAAAGCAAAATTGCTCTGAATATAATCTGTCAGAAAAAATATACAATGCCTTATTCTACTCTGTTTTGGAGGATATACACAAACTCCGTATGCTCTCTTATGTATAATACCGAAATTCTAATTTTACGTGAATAAAAAAAAATCTAAATATTATCTAGGAACCCGAATGTTAAAAGCAAAATTGCTCTGAATATAATCTGTCAGAAAGAATATACAATGCCATTTTCTACTTTGTTTTGGAGTATATACACAAACTCAATATGCTCTCTCATGTAAAATACCGAATTTCTAATTTTACCTGAATCGAAAAAAATCCAACTATTATGTAGGCGCCCCAAAGTTAAAAGAAAATGGCTCTGAATATAGTCTGTTCGAAATAATATACAATGCCTGATTCTACTCTTTTTTGGAGTATATACACCAACTCAGTATGCTCTCTCATGTAAAATACAAAAATTCAAATTTTACCCGAATCGAAAAAATCTACATATGATCTAGGCACCCCAATGTTAAAAAAAAAAAATTTCTCTGAATATAATCTGTCAGAAAAAATATCCAATGCCCTATTCTACTTTGTTTTGGAGTATATATACGAACTCCATATGCTCTGTCTTGTAAAATAACGAAATTCTAATTTTACGTGAATCGAAAAAAATCTAAATATTATCTAGGAACCCCAATGTTAAAGGCAAAATTGCTCTGAATATAATCTGTCACAAAAAATATACAATGCCCTTTTCTACTCTGTTTTGGAGTATATAAACAACTCCATATGCTCTATCATGTGAAATACCTAAATTCAAATTTTACGGCAATTGAAAAAAATCTAAATAATATCAAGGCACCCCAAAGTTAAAAGAAAATGGCTCTAAATATTGTCTGTTAGAAAAAATACACAATGCCTTATTCTACTATGTTTTGGAGTATATACACCAACTCAGAATGCTCTCTCATGTAAAATACAGAAATTCTAATTTAACGTGAATCGAAAAAATCTAAATATTATCTAGGCACACCAAATTTAGAAACAAAATTGCTCTGAATATAATCTGCCAGAAAAAATATACAACGCCCTATTCCACTCTGTTTTGCAGTATATAGGCCAACTCAGTATGCTCTCTAATGTAAAATACCGAAATTCTAATTTTACGTGAATCGAAAAAAATCTAAATATTATCTAGGCACCTTAATGTTAAAAACAAAATTACTCTGAATATAACCTGCCACAACAAATATACAATGCCTTATTCTACTCTGTTTTGGACTATATACACCTAGTCAGTATGCTCTCTCATGTAAAATACAGAAATTCTAAATTTACGCGAATCGAAAAATATCTAAATATTATCGAGGCAACCCAATGTTATAAACAAAATAGCTCTGAATATAATCTGTCAGAAAAAATATAAAATGCCCTATTCTAATATGTTTTGGTGTATATACACCAACTCCATATGCTTTCTCATGTAAAATAAGAAAATTCTATATTTAACCGAATCGAAACGAATCTAAATAATATCTAGGCACCCCAACGTTAAAACCAAAATGGCCCTGAATATAATCTGTCAGAAAAAATATACAATGCCCTTTTCTACTGTTTTTTTGTAGTATATACACCACCTCAGTACGCTATCTTATGTAAAATATCGGAATTTTAATTTTACGCGAATCGAAAAAAATCTAAATAATGTCTAGGCGTTCCAAAGTTTAAAAAAAAGTGCTATGAATATAATCTGTTAGAAAAAACATACAATGCCTTATTGTACTCTGTTTTGGAGTATATATACCAACTCAGTATGCTCTCTCATGTAGAATACCGAAATTGTAAATTTACGTGAATTGAAAAAATCTAAATATTATCTAGGCACCCGAATGTTAAAAGCAAAATTGCTCTGGATATAATCTGTCAGAAAAAATATACAATGCCCTTTTCTACTCTGTTTTCGAGTATATACACCAACTCAATATGCTCTCTCGGGTAAAATACGGAAATTCTAATTTTACGCGAATCGAAAAAAGTCTAAATAATATCTAGGCGCCCCAAATTTAAAATAAAATGGATCTGAATATAGTCTGTTAGAGAAAATGTACAATGCCTTATTCTACTCTGTTTGGGAGTATATACACCCACTCAGCATGCTCTCTCATGTAAAATACAGAAATTCTAATTTCACCCGAATCGAAAAAATCTAAATATTATCTAGGCACCCCAATGTTAATAACAAAATTGCTCTGAATATAATCTGTCAGAAAACATATGCAATGCCCTATTTTACTCTGTTGTGGAGTATATAAACCAACTCAGTATGCTCTCTCATGTACAATACCGAAATTCTAATTTTACGTGAATTGAAATAAATCTAAATATTATATAGGCAACCGAATGTTAAAAGCAAAATTGCTCTGAATACAATGTGTCAGAAAAAATACACAATGCCCTTTTCTACTCTTTTTGTACTATATACACCAACTCAGTATGCTCTCTCATGTAAAATACAGAAATTCTAATTTAACCCATATCGAAAAAATATAAATATTATCAAGATACCCCAATGTCAAAAACAAAATTGCTCTGAATATAATCTGTCAGAAAAAATATACAATGCACTATTCTACTCTTTTTTGGAGTATATACACCAACTCCATATGCTCTTTCATGTAAAATACAGAGATTTTATATTTAGGCGAATCGAAAACAATCTAAATAATAACTGGGCGCCCCAAAGTTAAAAGGAAATGGCTCTGAATATAGTATTTTAGAAAAAATACACAATGCCTTATTCTACTCTGTTTTGGAGTATATACACCAACTCAATATGCTCTCTCATATAAAATACAGAAAATCATATTTTATGCTAATCGAAAAAAATCTAAATAATATCTAGGCGTGCCAAAGTTAAAAGAATATGGCTATGAACATAGTCTGTCATAGAAAATATACAATGCTTTATTCTACTCCGTTTTGGAGTATATACACCAACTCAATATACTCTCTCATGTAAAGTACAGAAATTTTAATTTTACACGAATCAAAATAATCTAAATATAATCTAAGCACCCTAATGTTAAAAACAAAATTGCTCTAACATTTATCTGTCAAAAAAATATACAATGCCTTATTCTACTCTGTTTTGGAGTATATACAAAAACTCAGTTTGCTGTCTCCTGTAGAATACCGAAATTATAATTATACGTGAATCAAAATAATTCTAAATATTATTTAGGCACCCCAATGTTAAAAGCAAAATTGCTCTGAATATAATCTGTCAGAAAGAAAATACAATGTCCTTTTCTACACTGTTTTGGAGTATATACAGCAACACAATATGCTGTCTCATAAAAAATACAGAAATTCTAATATTACGCAAATCGAAAAAAATCTAAATAATATCTAGGCTGAAAAAGTTAAAAGAAAATGGCTCTGAATATTGTCTGTTAGAAAATATATACAATGCCTTACACTACTCTGCTTTGGAGTATATACACCAACTCAGTCTGCTCTCTCTCGTAACATACAGAAATTCTATTTTTACCCGAATCGAAAAAATCTAAATATTATCTAGGCACCTTAATGTTAAAAACAAACTGCTCTGAATATAATCTGTCAGAATACATATACAAAGCACTTTTCTACTCTGTTTTGGAGTATATACCAACTCAATATGCTCTCTCATGTAAAATACCGACATTCTAATTTACGTCTATCAAAAAATCTAAATAATATCAAGGAACCCAAAAGTTAAAAGAAAAGGGCTCTGAATATAGTCTGTTAAAAAATATACAACGCCTTATTCTACTCTGTTTTGGAGTATATACACCAACTCAGTATGCTCTCTCATGAAAAATACCGAAATTCTATATTTAAGCGAATCGAAAAAAATCTAAATATTATCTAGGCGTCTTAACATTACAAGCAAAATTGCTCTGAATATAATCTGTCAGAAAAAATATACAATGCTTTTTTCTACTCTGTTTTGGAGAATATACACGAACTCCATATGCTCTCTAATGTAAAATTCAGTGATTCTATATTAAAGAGAATTGAAAAAAATCTAAATATTATCTAGGCACCCCAATGTTAAAAGCAAAATTGCTCCTAAGAAAATCTGTCCGAAAAAATATACAATGCGCTTTTCTACTCTGTTTTGGAGTATATACACCAACTAAATATGCTCTCTCAGGTAAAATACCGAAATTCAAATTTTACGGGAATCGAAAAAAATCTAAATATCTAGGCGCCCAAAAGTTAAAGGAAAATGGCTCGGAATATAGTCTGTTAGGAAAAATATACAATGCCTTATTCTACTCTGTTTTGGAGTATATATACCAACTCCGTATGCTCTCTCATGTAAAACACAGAAATTATATATTTAAGCGAGTCGAAAAAAATCTAAATATTATCTAGGCAACCCAATGTTAAAAGCAAAATTGCTCTGAATATAATCTGTCAGAAAAAACATACAATGCCCTTTTCTACTCTGTTTTGTAGTATATACACCAACTCAATATGCTCTCTCATGTAAAATACAGAAATTCTATATTTAAACGAATCGAAAAAAATCTAAATATTATCTAGGCTCCCCAATGTTAAAAGCAAAATTGCTCTGAATATAATCTGTCAGAAAAAATATACAATGCCCTTTTCTACTCTGTTTTGGAGTATATACACCAACTCAATATGCTCTCTCAGGTAAAATACCGATATTCTAATTTTACATGAATCGAAAAAAGTCTAAATAATATCTAGGCACCCCAAAGTTAAAAGAAAATGGCTCTGAATATACTCTTTTAGAGAAAATATACAATGCCTTATTCTACTCTGTTTTGGAGTATATACACCAACTAAGTATGCTCTCTCATGTAAAATACAGAAATTCCGCATGTAATCGAATCGAAAAAATCTAAATATTATCTAGGCACCACAAGGTAAAAGCAAAATTGCTCTGAATATATTCTGTCAGAAAAAATATATAATACACTTTTCTACTCTGTTTTGTAATATATACACCAAATCAATATGCTCTTATATAAATTACAGAAATTCTAATTCTACCTGAATCGGAAATATCTAAATATTGCCTAGGCACCCCAATGTTAAAAACAAAATTGCTCTGAATATAATTTGTCAGAAAAAATATACAATGCCCGATTCTACTGTGTTTTGGAGTATATACACGAATTCCATATGGTCTCTCATGTAAAATACCGAAATTCTAATTTTATGCGAATCGAAATAAATCTAAATAATATCTAGGCGACTCAAAGTTCAAAGAAAATGGCTCTGAATATAGTCTGTTAAAAAAATATACAATGCCTTATTCTAATTTGTTTTGGAGTATATACACCAACTCAGGATGCTCTCTCATGTAAAATATAGAAATTCTAATTTTACCCGTTTCGAAAAAAACTAAATATTATCTAGGCAACACAATGTTAAAAACAAAATTTCTCAGAATATAATTTGTCAGAAAAAATATACAATGCACCATTCTAATCTGTTTTGCAGTATATAAACCAACTCAGTATGCTCTCCTATGTAAAATACCGAAATTCTAATTTTACGTGAATCGAAAAAAATCTAAATATTATCTAGGCACCCCAAAGTTAAAAAAAAATTGTTCTGAATATAATCCGTCACAGAAACAATACAATGCCCTATTCTACTCTGTTTTTAATTATATACACCAACTCCATATGCTCTCTCATGTAAAATACAGAAATTCTACATTTAAGCTAATCAAAAAAAATCTAAATATTATCTAGGCACCTCAATGTTAAAAGCAATATTTCTCTGAATATAATCTGTCAGAAAAAATATACAATGCCCTTTTCTACTCTGTTTTGGAGATTATACACCAACTCAGTGTGCTCTCTCATATAAAATACCGAAATTCTAATTTTACGTGAATCGAAAAAAATCTAAATATTATCTAGGCACTCCAATGTTAAAAGCAAAATTGCTTTGAATAAAATCTGTCAGAAAAAATATACAATGCCCATTTCTACTCTGTTTTGGAGGATATACACCAACACAATATGCTCTCCAACGTAAAATAAAGAAATTATAATTTTACGTGAATCGAAGAAAATCTAAATAATATCTAGGCGCCCCAAAGGTAAAAGAAAATGGCACAGAATATAGTCTGTTATAAAAAATATACAATGCCTTATTCTACTCTGTTTTGAGTATATACACCAACTCAGTATGCTCTCTCATGTAAAATACAAAAATTCTAATTTTACCCGAAATGTAAAAATCTAAATATTATCTAGGCACCCCAATGCTTAATACAAAATTGCTGTGAATATAATGTGTCAGAAAAAATATACAATGCCCTATTCTACACTGTTTTGGAATATATACACCAACTCAATATGCTCTCTCATGTAAAATAACGAAATCCAAATTTTACGCAAATCGAAAAAAATCTAAATAATATCTGGGCGTTCCAAAGTTAAAAGAAAATGGCTCTGAAAATAGTCTGTTAGGAAAAATATTCAATGCCTAATTCTATTCTATTTTGAAGTATATACACCAACTCAGTATGCTCTTCAGGTAAATATCAAAATTCAAATTTTACGTGAATCGAAAATAATCTAAATATTATCTAGGCAACCAGTGTTAAAAACTATGTTGCTCTGAATATAATGTGTCCAAAAAAATATACAATGCCATTTTCTACTCTTTTGTGGAGTATATACACCAACTCCATATGCTCTCTCCTGTAAAATACAGAAATTCTATATTTCAACGAATCGAAAAATATCTAAATATTATCTACGCACCCCAATGTTAAAAGCAAAATTGCTCTGAATATAATCTATCAGAAAAAAATATACAATGCCCTTTTCTACTGTTTTGTAGTATATAAACCAACTCAATATGCTCTCTCATGTAAAATACAGAAATTTTAATTTTACCCGAATCGAAAAAATCTAAATATTATCTAGGCTCCCCAGTGTTAAAAAAAAATTTCTCCGAATATAATCTGTCAGAGATAATATACAATGCCGTATTCTACTCTGTTTTGGAGTATATACACCAACTCAGTATGCTCTCTCATGTAAAATACAGAAATTCAAATTTTACATGAATCAAAAAAAATCTAAATATTATCTAGGCACCCCAATGTTAAAAGCAACATTGCACTGAATATAATCTGTCATAAAAAATATACAATGCCCTATTCTACTCTGTTTTGGAGTATATACACCAACTCTATATGCTCTGTCATGTAAAATACCGAAATTCTAATTTTACGCAAATTGAAAACAATCTAAATAATATCTAGGCGCCACAAAGTGAAAAGAAAATGCCTGTGTATATAGTCTGTTAGAAAAAATATACAATGCCTTATTCTACTCTGTTTTGGAGTATATACACCAACTCAGTATGCTCTCTCATGTAAAATACAGAAATTCTAATTTTAAACGAATCGAAAAAATCTAAATATTATCAAGGCACCCCAATGTTAAAAGAAAAATTGCTCTGAATATAATCTGTCAGAAAAAATATACAATTCCCTTTTCTACTCTGTATTGGTGTATATATACCAACTCAATATGCTCTCTCATGTAAAATACCCAAATTCTAATTTTACACGAATCGAAAAAAATCTAAATAATATCTATACGCTCCAAAGTTAAAAGAAAATGCCTCTGAATATAGTCTGTTATAAAAAATATACAATGCCTTATTCTACTTTGTTTTGGAGTAAATACACCCACTCAGTATGCTCTCTCACGTAAAATACAGAAATTCTAATTTTACCAGAATCGAAAAAATCTAAATATTATCTAGGAACCCCAATGTTAAAAACAAAATTGCTCTGAATATAAACTGTCAGAAAAAATATACAATGCCCTATTCTACTCTTTTTTTGAGTATATACACCAACTCTACATGCTCTCATGTAAAATACAGAAATTCTATATTTAAGCGAATCGAAAAGAATCTAAATATTATCTAGGCACCCCAATGTTAATAGCAAAATTACTCTGAATACAGTCTGTCAGAAAAAATATACAACATCATTTTCTACTCTGTTTGAGACTATATACACCAAATCAATATGCTCTCTCATGCAAAATACCGAAATTCTAATTTTACGTGAATCGAAAAAAATCTAAATATTATCTAGGCGCTCCAAAGTAAAAAGAAAATTCCCCTGAATATAGTCTGTTAGAAAAAATATACAATGCCTTATTGTACTCTGTTTTGGAGTAAATACACCAACTCAGTATGCTCTCTCATGTAAAATACCGAAATTCGAATTTTACGTGAATCGAAAGAAATCGAAATACTATCTAGGCACCCCAATGTTAACAGCAAAGTTGTTTTGAATATAATCTGTCAGAAAAAATATACAATGCTCTTTTCTACTCTGTTCTGTAGTATATACACCAACTCAATATGATCTCTCGTGTGAAATACAAAAATTCTAATTTTACGCAAATCGAAACAATCTAAATATTATCTAGGCACCCCAATGTTAATAGCAAAATTGGTCTGAATGCAATCTGTCAGAAAAAATATACAAAACCCTTTTCTACTGTGTTTTGGAGTATATACACACACTCAATATGCTCTCTCATTTAAAATACCGAAATTCAAATTTTATGCTAATCGAAAAACATCTAAGTCATATCTAGGCACCCCAAAGTTAAAAGAAAATGGCTGTGAATATAGTGTGTTAGAAAAAAAATACAATGCCTTATTCTACCTTGTTTTGGAGTATATACACCTACTCAGTATGCTCTCTCATGTAAAATACCGAAATTCAAATTTTACGTGAATCGAAAAAAATCTAAATATTATCTAGGTACCCCAATGTTAATAACAAAATTGCTCTGAATATAATCTGTCAGAGAAAATATGCAATGCCCTATTCTACTCTGTTTTGGGGTACATACACCAACTCAATATGTTCTCTCATGTAAAATAAAGACATTCTATATTTAAGCGAATCGAAAAAAATCTACATATTATCTAGGCACCCCAATGTTAAAAGAAAAATTACTCTGAATATAATCTGTCAGAAAAAATATACAATGCCCTTTTCTACTCTGTTTTGCAGTAAATACACCAACTCAATACGCTCTCTCATGTAAAATACCGAAATTCTAATTTTACGTGAATCGAAAAAAATCTAAATATTATCTAGGCACCCCAATGTTTAAAGCAAAATTGCTCTGAATATAATCTGTCTGACAAAATGTACAATGTTTTTGTTTACTCTGTCGTGGAGTGTATAAATTAACTCCATATGCTCTCTGATGTAAAATACCGAAATTCATCTTTTATGCGAATCGAAAAAAATCTAAATAATATCTAGGCACCAAAATGATAAAAACAAAATTGCTCTGAATATAATCTGTCAGATAAAATATACAATGCCCTATTCTACTCTGTTTTGGGGTATATAAAACAACTCCATATGCTCTCTCATATAAAATACAGAAATCCTATATTTAAGCGAATCAAAAAAAATCTAAATATTATCTAGGCACCCTAATGTCGAAAGCAAAATTGCTCTGAATATAGTCTGTCAGAAAAAATATACAATGCCCTATTCTACTCTATTTTGTAATATATACACCAACTCCATATACTCTCTAATGTAAAATACAGAAATTCTAATTTTAGCAGAATCGAAAAAATCTAAGTATTATCTAGGCACCCCAATGTTAAAAACAAATATGCTCTGAATATAATCAGTCAGAAGAAATATACAATGGCCTATTCTACTCGGTTTTGGAGTATGTACACCAACTCTATATGCTCTCTCATGTAACATACCGAAATTCTCATTTTACGTGAATCGAAAATAATCTGAATAATATCAAGGCGCCCCAAAGTTAAAAGAAAATGGGTCTGAATATAGTCTGTTAGGAAAAATATACAATGCCTTATTCTACTCTGTTTTGGAGTATATACACCAGTTCAGTATGCTCTCTCATATAAAATACAAAAATTCTATATTTAAGCGAATCGAAAAAAATCTAAATATTATCTAGGCACCCCAATGTTAAAAGCAAAATTGCTCTCAATATAGTCTTTCAGAAAAAATATACAATGCCATTTTCTACTCTGTTTTGTAGTATATACATCAACTCAATATGCTCTCTCATGTAAAATACACAAATTCGAGTTTTACCCGAATCGAAAAAATCTAAATATAATCTAGGCACCCCTATGTGAAAAACAAAATTGCGTTGAATATAATCTGTCATAAAAAATAAAGTATGCCCTATTCTACTCTGTTTTGGAGTATATACACCAACTCCATATGCTCTCTCATGTAAAATAACAAAATTCTAAATTTACGTGAATCAAAAGAAATCTAAATATTATCTCGGCACCCAAATGTTAAAAACAAAATTGCTCTGAATATAATCTGTCAGAAAAAATATACAATGCCGTATTCTACTCTTTTTTGGAGTATATAGACCAACTCCATATGCTCTCTCATGTTAAATACAGAAATTGTATATTTAAGCGTATTGAAATAAATCTAAATATTATTTATGCACCACAATGTTAAATGCAAAGTTGCTCTGCATGTAATCTGTCACAAAAAATATACAATGCCCTTTTCTCCTCTTTTTTGTATTATACACACCAACTCAAAATGCTCTCTGTTGTAAAATACAGAAATTCTAATTTTATGCAAATCGAAAAAAATCTAAATAATATCTAGGCGCCCGAAAGTTAAAAGATAATGACTCTGAATATAGTCTGTTAGGAAAAATATACAATGCCTTTTTGTACTCTTTTTTGGAGTATACACACCAACTCAGTATGCTCTCTCATGTAAAATACCGAAATTGTAATTTTACGTGAATCGAAAAAAATCTAAATATTATCTAGGCACCCGAATGTTAAAAATAAAATTGCTCTAAATGTAGTCTGTCAGAAAATATATACAATGCCCTATTCGACTCTGTTTTGGAGTATATACACCAACTTTATAGGCTCTCTCATGTAAAATAGAGAAATTCTAATTTTACCCGAATCGAAAAAATCTAAATATTATCTAGGCACCCCAATGCTAAAAACAAAATTGCTCTGAACATAATCTTTCAGAAAAAATATGCAATGCCCTATTGTACTCCGTTTTGGAGTATATAAACCAACTCAGTATGGTCTCTCAGGTAAAATACCGAAATTCTAATTTTACGTGAATCGAAATAAATCTAAATATTATATAGGATCCCGAATGTTAAAAGAAAAATTTCTCAGAATACAATGTGTCAGAAAATATATACAATGACCTTTTGTACTCTGTTTTGGAGTATATACACCAACTCAATATGCTCTCTCATGTAAAATAACAAAATGCTAATTTTACACTAATCGAAATAAACCTAAATCATATCTAGATGCCCCAAACTTAAAATAAAATGGCTATGAATATATTCTTTTAGAAAAAATATACAATGCCTTATTCTACTCTGTTTTGGAATATATACACCAACTCAGTATGCTCTCTCATGTAAAATACCAAAATTATAATTTTACCCGATTCGAAAAAATTTAAATATTATCTAGGCACCCTAATGTTAAAAAAAAACTTGCTCTGAATATAATCTGTCAGAAAAAATATACAATGCCCTATTCTACTCTGTTTTGGAGTACATAAACCAACTCAATATGCTCTCTCATGTAAAATACAAAAATTCTATATTTAAGCGAATCAAAAAAAATCTAAATATTATCTAGGCACCAGAATGTTAAAAGCAAAATTGCTCTGAATATAATATGTCAGAAAAAATATACAATGCCTTATTCTACTCTGTTTTGAAGTATATAAACCAACTCAATATGCTCTTTAATGTAAAATACAAAAATTCTATATATAAGCGAGGAGAGAAAAATCTAAATATTATCTAGGCACTCCAATTTTATAAGCAAAATTGCTCTGAATATAATCTGTCATAAAAAATATACAATGCCCTATTCTACTCTGTTTTGGAATATATACACCAACTCAGTATGCTCTCTCATGTAAAATACCGAAATTCTAAATTTACGTGAATCGAAAAAAATCTAAATACTATCTAGACTCCCCAATGTTAAAAACAAAATTTCTCTGAATATAGTCTGTCAGAAAAAATATACAATGGCCTATTCTACTCTGTTTTGGTGTATATACACTAACTCAGTATGCTCTCTCATGTAAAATAGAGAAATTCTAAATTTACGTGAATCTAAAAAAATCTAAATATTATCTAGGAACCCCAAAGTTAAAAGCAAAATTGCTCTAAATATAATCTGTCAGAAAAGATATACAATGCCCTATTCTACTCTGTTTTGGAGTACATACACCAACTCAATATTCTCTCTCATGTAAAATACAGAAATTCTATATTTAAGCGAATCGAAAAAAATCTAAATATTATCTAGGCACCCGAATGTTAAAAGCAAAATTTCTCAGAATACAATGTGTCACAAAAAATATACAATGCCCTTTTCTACTCTGTTTTCTAGTATATACGCCAACTCAATATGCTCTCTCATGTAAAATACCGAAATTCTAATTTTACGAGAATCGAAAAAAATCTAAATAATATCTACGCACCCCAAAGTTCAAAGAAAATGTCTCTAAATATAGTCTGTTAGAGAAAATATAGAATGCCTTCTTCTACTCTGTTTTGGAGTATATAAACAAACTCAGTATGCTCTCTCCTGTAAAATAGAGAAATTCTAATTTTACATGAATCTGAAAAAATCTAAATATTATCTAGACACCCCAAAGTTAAAAGCAAAATTGCTCTGAATATAATCTGTCAGAAAAACTATAAAATGCCTTATTCTACTCTGTTTTGGAGTATATAAACCAACTCAATATGCTCTTTAATGTAAAATACAGAAGTTCTATATATAAGCGAGGAGAGAAAAATTTAATATTATCTAGGCACTCCAATTTTAAAAGCAAAATTGCTCTGAATATAATCTGTCAGAAAAAATACACAATGCCCTATTCTACTCTGTTTTGGAATATATACACCAACAAAGTATGCTCTCTCATGTAAAATACCGAAATTCTAAATTTACGTGAATCGAAAAAAATCTAAATATTATCTAGGCACCCCAATATTAAAAACAAAATTGCTCTTAATATAATCTGTCAGAAAAGATATTCAATGCCCTATTCTACTCTGTTTTGGAGTTTATACACCAACTCCATGTGCTCTCTCATGTTAAATACAGAAACTCTATATTTAAGCGAATAGAGAAAACTCTAAATATTATCTAGGCACTCGAATGTTAACAGCAAAATTGCTCTGAATAAAATCTGTCAGAAATAATATACAATGCCCTTTTCTACTATGTTTTCGAGTATATACACCAACTCAATATCCTCTCTCAGGTAAAATACGGAAATTTTAATTTTACGCGAATTGAAATAAGTCTAAATAATATCTAGGCGCCCCAAATTTAAAAGAAAATGGCTCTGAATATAGTCTGTTAGAAAAAATATACAATGCCTTATTCTACTCTGTTTTGGAGTATATACACCAACTCAGTATGCACTCTCATGTAAAATACAGAAATTCTAATTTCACCCGAATCGAAAAAAATCTATATATTATCTAGGCACCCCAATGTTAAAAACAAAATTTTTCTGAGTATAATCTGTCAGAAAAAATATACATTTCCCTTTTCTACTCTGTTTTTTAGTATATAGACGAAATCCATATGCTCTCTCATATAAAATACCGAAATTCTAATTTTACGTGAATCGAGTAAAATCTAAATATTATCTAGGCACTCCTATGTTAAAAGCAAAATTGCTCTGAATATAATCTGTCAGAAAAAATATACAATGCCCTTTTCTACTCAGTTTTGGAGTATATACACCAACTCCATATGCTCTCTCATGTAAAACACAGAAATTCTATATTTAGGTGAATCGAAAAAAATCTAAATAATATCTAGGCGCCCCAAAGTTTAAAGAAAATGGCTCTGAATATAGTATGTTAGAAAAAATATACAATGCCTTATTCTACTAAGTTTTGGAGTATATACACCAACTCAGTATGCTCTCTCGTGTAAAATACAGAAATTCTAATTTTACCTGAATCGAAAAAATCTAAATATTATCAAGGCACCCCAATGTTAAAAACAAAATTGCTCTAAATATAAACTCTCAGAAAAATATACAATGCCCTATTCTTCTCTTTATTTAAGTATATACACCAACTCTACATGCTCTCTCATGTAAAATACAGAAATTCTATATTTAAGCGAATCGAAAAAAATCTAAATATAATCTAGGCACCCCAATGCTAAAAACACAATTGCTCTGAATATAATCTGTCAGAAAAAATATACAATGCCTTTTTCTACACTGTTTTGGAGTATATATACCACCTCAGTATGCTCTCTCATGTAAAATACTGAAATTCTAATTTTACGTGAATCGAAAAAAGTCTAAATATTATCTAAGCACCCCAATGTTTAAAGAAAAATTGATCTGAATATAATCTGTCTGACAAAATGTACAATGTCCTTGTCTACTCTGTTTTGGAGTTCATAAACCAACTCAACATGCTCTCTGATGTAAAATAACGAAATTCTTATTTTATGCGAATCGAAGAAAATCTAAATAATATCTAGGCGCCACAATGATAAAAACAAAATTGCTCTGAACATAATTTGTCAGGAAAAAATATACAATGCCCTATTCTACTCTGTTTTGGGGTATATAAAACAACTCCGTATGCTCTCTCATATAAAATACAGAAATTCTGTATTTAAGCAAATCGAAAGAAATCTAAATATTATCAACGCACCCTAATGTTGCAAGCAAAATTGCTCTGAATATAATCTGTCAGAAATAATATACAATGCCCTTTTACACTCTGTTTTGCAGTAAGTACACCAACTCAATATGCTCTCTCATGTAAAATACCAAAATTCTAAATTTACGTGAATCGAAAAAAATCGAAATTATATCTAGGCGCCCCAAAGTTAAAAGAAAATGGCTCTGAGTACAGTCTTTTAGAGAAAATATACAATGTTTTATTCTACTCTATTTTGGAGTATATACACCAACTCAGTTTGCTCCCTCATGTAAAATACTGAAATTCTAGATTTTCCCGAATCGAAAAAAATCTAAATATTATCTAGGGACCCCAATGTTAATAACAAAATTGCTCTGAATATAATCTGTCAGAAAAAATAAACAATGCCTTATTCTACTCTGTTTTGGAGTATATACACCAAGTCAGTAGGCTCTCTCATGTAAAATACTGAAATTCTAATTTTACGCAAATCGAAAAATATCTATATATTATCTAGGCACCCCAATGTTATAAACAAAATTGCTCTGAATATAATCTGTCAGAAAAAATATACAATGCCCTATTCTACTCGGTTTTGGAGTATATACACCAACTCCATATGCTCTCTCATGTAAAATACACAAATTCTATATTTAACCGAACCGAAAAAAATCTAAATAATATCTAGGCACCCCAATGTTAAAAGCAAAATTGCTCTTAATATAATATGTCAGAAAAAATATACAATGCCCTTTTCTACTATGTTTTCGAGTATATACACCAACTCAATATGCTCTCTCAGGTAAAATACGGAAATTCTAATTTTACACGAAACGAAAAAACTCTAAATAATATCTAGGTGCCCCAAATATTAAAGAAAATGGCTCTTAATATAGTCCGTTAGAGAAAATATACAATGCCTTATTCTACTCTGTTTTGGAGTATATATAGCTACTCAGTATGCTCTCTCATGTAAAATACAGAAATTCTAATTTAGCCCGAATCGAAAAAATCTAAATATTATCTAGGCACCCCAATGTCAAAAACAAAATTTCTATGAATATAATCTGTCAGAAAACATATGCAATACCCTATTTTACTCTGTTTTGGAGTATATAAACCAACTCAGTATGCTCTCCTATGTAAAATACCGATATTCTAATTTTACGTGAATCGAAATAAATCTAAATATTATATAGGCAACCGAATGTTAAAAGCAAAATTTCTCAGAATACAATGTGTCAGAAAAAATATACAATGCCCTTTTCTACTCTATTTTGGAGTATATACACCAACTCAATGTGCTCTCTCATGTAAAATACCGAAATTCTAATTTTACGAGAATCGAAAAAAATCTAAATAATATCTATTCGCTCCAAACTTCAAAGAAAATGTCTCTGAATATAGTCTGTTAGAAAAAATATAGAATGCCTTATTATACTCTGTTTTGGAGTATATACACAAACCCAGTATCCTCTGTCCTGTAAAATAGAGAAATTCTAAATTTACGTGAATCTTAAAAAATCTAAATATAATCTAGACACCCCAAAGTTAAAAGAAAAATTGCTCTGAATAAAATCTGTCAGAAAAAATATACAATGCCTTATTCTACTCTGTTTTGGAGTATATACACCAACTCAATATGCTCTTTAATGTAAAATACAGAAATTCTATATTTAAGTGAGGAGAGAAAAATCTAAATATTATCTAGGCACTCCAGTTTTAAAAGGAAAATTGCTCTGAATATAGTCTGTCAGAAAAAATATACAATGCCCTAATCTACTGTTTTTTGGAGTATATACAAGAACTCCATATGCTCTCTCATGTAAAATACAGAAATTCTAATTTTCCCCCAATAGAAATAATCTAAATATTATCTAGGCACCCCAATGTTAAAAAAAATATTGCTCTGAATATAATCTGTCTGACAAAATATACAATGCCCTATTCTACTCTGTTTTGGAGTATATACACCAACTCAATATGCCCTCTCATGTAAAATACCGAAATTCTAATTTTACCCGAATCAAAAAAATCTAAATATTATGTAGATAACCCAATGTTAAAAGCAATATTGCTCTGAACATAATCTGACAGATAAAATATAAAATGCCCTTATCTACTCTCTTTTGTAGTATATACACCACCTCAATATGCTCTCTCACGTAAAATACAAATATTCGAAATTTACGTGTATCAAAAAAAATCTAAATAATATCTAGGTGCCGAAAAGTTAAAAGAAAATGGCTCTGAATACAGTCTGTTAGAAAAAATACACAACGCCTTATTCTTCTCTGTTTTAAAGTATATACACCAACTCAGTATGCTCTCTTATGTAAAATACCGATATTATAATATTAACGGAATCAAAAAAATTTAAATATTATCTCCGTACCCCAATGTTAAAAACAAAATTGCTCTGAATATAATCTGTCAGAAAACATATACAATGCCCTATTCTACTCTGTTTTGGTGTATATACACCAACTCCATATGCTCTCTTATGTAAAATACATAAATTCAATATTTAAGCGAATCGAAAAAAATCTAAATACTATCTAGGCATCCCTATGTTAAAAGCAGAATTTCTCTGAATATAATCTGTCAGAAAAAATATACAATGCCCTTTTCTACTCTGTTTTGGAGTATATACACCTACTCAATATGCTCTCTCTTGTAAAATACCGAAATTCTAAATTTACCCGAATCGAAAGAAATGTAAATAACATCTAGGCGCCCCAAAGTTAAAAGAAAATGGCTCTGAATATAGTCTGTGAGAAAAAATATGCAATTACTTATTCTACTCAGTTTTGGAGTACATACACCAACTCAGTATCCTCTCTCATGTAAAATACCGAAATTCTAATTTTACGTGAATCCAAAATAATCTAAATATTATCTAGGCACTCGAATGTTAAAATCAAAATTTCTCTGAATATAATCTTCCAAAAAAATATACAATGCCCTGATCTAGTCTATTTTGGAGTGTATACAACAACTCAATATGCTCTGTCATGTAAAATACCGAAATTCTATTTTAAGGAAATCGAAAAAAATCAAATATTATCTAGGCACCCCAATGTTAAAAACAAAATTGCTCTGAATATAATCTGTCAGAAAACATATACAATGCGCTATTCTACTCTGTTTTGGAGTATATAAACCAAATTCATATGTTCTCTCATGTAAAATAGAGAAATTCTATATTTAGTGAATCGAAAAAAATCTAAATATAATCTAGGCACCCCAATGTTAAAAACAAAATTGCTCTGAATATAATCTGTCATTTAAAATATACAATGCCCTATTCTAATCGGTTTTTGCGTATATACAGCAACTCCATATGGTCTCTCATGTAAAATACAGAAATTCTATATTTAAGCAATTCGAAAGAAATCTAAATATTATCTAGGCACCCCAATGTTGAAAACAATATTGTTCTGGGTATAATCTGTTAGAGGAAATATACAATGCCCTTTTATACTCTGTTGTGTAGTATATGTAGCAACTCAATATGCGCTCTCATGTAAAATACCGAAATTCTAATTTTACGTGATTGAAGAAAATCTAAATAATATATAGCCGCCAAAAAGTTAAAAAAAATGGCTCTGAATATAGTCTGTTAGAAAAAATATACAATGCCTTATTCTACTCTGTTCTGGAGTATATACACCAACTCAGTATGCTCTCTCATGTAAAATATCGTAATTCTAATTTTACGTGAATCCAAAAAATTCTAAATATTATCTAGGCACCCAAAAGTTAAAAGCAAAATTGCTCTGAATATAATCTGTCAGAAATAATATAAAATGCCCTATTCTACTCTGTTTTGGAGTATATACACCAACTCCATATGCTCTCTTATGTAAAATACAGAAATTCTATATTTAAGCGAACAGAAAAAAATCTAAATATTATCTAGGAACCCCAATGTTGAAAACAATATTGTTCTGGGTATAATCCGTCAGAGAAAATATACAATGCCCTTTTCTACTCTGTTTTGGAGTATATACAACAACTCAGTAAGCTCTCTCATGTAAAATAAAAAAATTCAAATTTTACCCGAATCGAAAAACTCGAAATAATATATAGGCGCCCCAAAGTTTAAAGAAAACGGCTCTAAATATAGTCTGATAAGAAAATATACAATGACCTATTCTACTCTGTTTTGGAGTATATACACCAACTCCATATGCTCTCTAATAGAAGATACATAAATTCAATATTTAAGTGAATAAAAAAAAATCTAAATAGTATCTCGGCATCTCTATGTTAAAAGCAAAATTTCTCTGAATATAATATGTCACAATAAATATACAATGACCTTTTCTACTCTGTTTTGGAGTATATACACCAAATCAATATGCTCTCTCCTGTAAAATACCGAAATTCTAATTTTACACGAATCGAAAAAAATCTAAATATCTACGTGCCCCAAAGTTAAAAGAAAATGGCTCTGAATATAGTTTGTAAGAAAAAATATACAATACCTTATTCTACCCTGTTTTACAGTATATACACCAACTCAGTATGCTCCCTCACGTAAAATACCGAAATTCTAAATTTAGGTGAATCGTAAAAAATGTAAATAACATCTAGGTGCCCCAGAGATAAAAGAAAATGGCCCTAAAAATAGTCTGTTAGAAAAAATATACAATGCCTTATTCTACTCTGTTTTGGAGTATATACAGCAACTCAATATGCTCTCTCATGTAAAATACAGAAATTCTAATTTTAACAGTATCTAAAAAATCTAAAAATTATCTACACACCCTGAGGATAAAACAAAAATTGCTCTGAAAATAATCTGTCAGAAAAAATATACAACGCCTTATTCTACTCTGTTTTACAGTATATACACCAACTCAGTATGCTCTTTCATGTAAAATACCGAAATTCAAATTTTACTTGAATCGAAAAAATCTAAATATTATCTAGACACCCCAATGTTATAAACAAAAGTGCGCTGCAAATAATCTGTCAGAAAAATATACAATGACTTTTCTACTCTGTTTTGGATTATATACACCAACTTCATATGCTCTTTCATGTAAAATACAGAAATTCTATATTTAGCGAATCGAAAAAAATCTAAATGTTATCTAGGCACCCAATGTTAAAAACAAACTTGCTCTGAATATAATCTGTCAGAAAAAATATACAATGCCCTATTCTACTCTGTTTTGGAGTACATACACCAATTCCATATGCTGTCTCGTGTAAAATACAAAAGTTCGATTCTATATTTAAGAGAATCGAAAAAAATCTACATATTATCCTTGCACCCCAATGTGAAAAGCAAAATTGCTCTGAATATAATCTGTCAGTAAAAATATACAATGCCCATTTATACTCTGTTTTCTTGTATATACACCAACTCAGTATGCACTGTCATGTAAAATACAAAAATTTTAATTTTACCAGAATTGAAAAAATCTAAATATTATCTAGGCAACCCAAAGTAAAAAGCAAAATTTCTCTGAATATAATCTGTCAGAAAAAATATACAATGTCCTTTTCTACTCTGTTTTGGAGTATATACACTAACTCAATATGCTCTCTCATGTAAATGATGAAAATTCTAATTATACGTGAATCGAAAAAAATCTAAATAATATCTGGCGGCCCCAAAGTTAAAAGAAAATGGCTCTTAATATAGACTGTTAGAAAAAATATACAATGCCTTATTCTACTCTGTTTTGGAGAATATACACCAACTCAGTATGCTCTTTCATGTAAAAAAGTGAAATTCTAATTTTACGTGAATCGAAAAAAATTTAAATAATATCTAGTCGCCCCAAAGTTAAAAGAAAATGGCTCTGAATATAGTCTGTTAGAAAAAATATACAATGTTTTTTTCTACTCTCTTTTGGAGTATATACACCAACTTCGTTTACTCTCTCATGTAAAATACAGTAATTCTAATTTTACCAGAATACTTAAAATCTAACAATTACCTAGGCACACCAATGTTTAAAACAAAATTGCTCTGAATATAATCTGTCAGAAAAAATATACAGTTCCCTATTCTACTCTGTTTTGAAGTATATACACCAACTCCATATGCTCTCTCAAGTAAAACACAGAAATTCTATATTTAAGCGAATCGAAAAAAATCTAAATATTATGTAGTCGCCCCAAAGTTAAAAGAAAATGGCTCTGAATATAGTCTGTTAGAGAAAATATACAATGCCGTATTCTACTCTGTTTTTGAGTATATACACCAACTCCATATGCTCTGTCATGTAAAATACAGAAATTCTATGTTTAAGCGAATCAAAAAAAAACTAAATATTATCTAGGCACCCCAATGTTAAAAGCAAAATTGCTCTGAATATAATCTGTCAGAAAAAATACACAATGCGCTTTTCTACTCTGTTTGGGAGTATATAGAACAACTAAATATGCTCTCTCATGTAAAATACCGAAATTCGAATTTTTCACGAATCGAAAGAATCTGAATAATATCTAGGCCCCCAAAGTTAAAAGAACATGGCACTGAGTATAGTCCGTTAGAAAAAAATATACTATGCTCTATTCTACTTTGCTTTGGAGTATATACACCAACTCCATATGCTCTCTCATGTAAAATACAGAAATTCTATATTTAGGCAAAGAGAAAAAAATCTAAATATTATCTAGGCACCCCAATGATAAAAGCAAAATCGCTCTGAATATAATCTGTCAGAAAAAATATAAAATGCCTTATTCTACTCTGTTTTAAAATATAAACACCAACTCAGTATACTCTCTCATGTAAAATACCGAAATTCTAATTTTACATGAATCGAAAAAAATCTAAATATTATCTAGGCAACCCATTGTTAAAAGCAAAATTATTCTGAATATAATCTGTCAGAAAAAATATACAATGCCCTATTCTACTCTGTTTTGGAGTATATACACCAACTCAGTATGCTCTCTCATGTAAAATACAAAAATTCTATATTTGACCGAATCGAAAAAAATCTAAATAATATCTAGGAACCCCAATGTTAAAAGCAAAATTTCTCTGAATATAATCTGTCAGAAAAAATATACAATGCTTTATTCTACTCTGTTTTGGAGTATATACACCAACTCAATATGCTCTCTCATGTAAAATACCGAAATTCTAATTTCACGCGAATCGAAAAAAATCTAAATAATATCTAGGCTCCCCAAAGTTAAAAGAAAATGGCTCTGAATATAGTCTGTTATAAAAAATATACAATGCCTTATTCTACCCTGTTTTGGAGTATATACACCAGCTCAGTATGATCTCTCATGTAAAATACAGAAATTCTAATTTTACCCGAATCGAAAAAAATCTAAATATTATTTAATCAACACAATGATATTAACAAAATTGCTCTGAATATAATCTATCAGAGAAAATATACAATGCCCTATTCTACTCTGTTTTGGAGTATATACACCGACTCCATATGCTCTCTCATCTAAAATACAGAAATTCTATATTTAAGCGAATCAAAAAATATCTAAATATTATCTAGGCACCCCAATGTTAAAAGCAAAATTGCCCTGAATATAATCTGTCAGAAAACATACACAATGCCATTTTCTACTCTGTTTCATTGTATATACACCAACTCAGTATGCTCTCTAATGTAAAATACCGCAATTCTAATTTAACTTGAATCGAAAAAAATCTACATATTATCTAGGCACCCCAAAGTTAAAAACAAAATTGTTCTGAATATTATCCGTCAGACAAAAAATACAATGCCCTATTCTACTCTGTTTTTGAGTATATACACCAACTCCATATGCTCTCTCATGTAAAATACAGAAATTCTACATTTAAGCGAATCAAAAAAAAATCTAAATATTATCTAGGCACGTCAATGTTAAAAGCAAAATTTCTCTGAATTAAATCAGTCAGAAAAAATATACAATGCCTTATTCTACTCTGTTTTGGAGTATATACACCAACTCCATATGCTCTCTCATGTAAAATACAGAAATTCAATATTTAAGCTAATCGAAAAAAATTTAAATATTATCTAGGAACCCGAAGCTTATAAGCAAAATTACTCTGAATATAATTTGCAAGAAAAAATATACAATGCCCTTTTGTAATTTGTTTTGGAGTATATACACCAACTCAATATGCTCTCTCTTCTAAAACACAGAAATTCTAATTTTACCTGAATCGAAAAAAGCTAAATATTATCTAGGCAACCAAATGTTAAAAACAAAGTTGCTCTAAATATAATCATTCAGAAAAAATATACAATGCCCTATTCTACTCTGTTTTGGTGTATATACACCAACTCAGTATGCTCACTCATGTAAAATAAAGAAATTCTAATTTTACATTTATCTAAAAAAATCTAAATATAATCCATGCACCCCAAAGTTAAAATAAAATGGCTCTGAATATAGTCTGTTAGAAAAAATATACAATGCCTTATTCAACTCTGTTTTGGAGTATATACACCAACTTAATATGCTCTCTCATGTAAAATACCGAAATTCTAATTTCACGCGAATTGAAAAAAATCTAAATAATATCTAGGCGCCCCAAAGTTAAAAGAAAACGGCTCTGAATATAGTCTGTTAGAAAAAGTATACAATGCCTTATTCTACTCTGTTTTGGAGCATATACACCAACTCAGTATTATCTCTCATGTAAAATAAAGAAATTCTAATTTTACTTGAATCGAAAAAATCTAAATATTATTTAGTCAACCCAATGATATTAACAAAATTGCTCTGAATATAATCTATCAGAGAAAATATAAAATGCCCTATTCTACTCTGTTTTGGAGTATATACACCGACTCCATATGCTCTCTCATCTAAAATACAGAAATTCTATATTTCAGCGAATCAAAAAATATCTAAATATTATCTAGGCACCCTAATGTTAAAAGCAAAATTGCTCTGAATATAATCTGTCAGAAAAAATACACAATGCCATTTTCTATTCTGTTTCGTTGTATATACACCAACTCTGTATGCTCTCTAATGTAAAATAGGGCAATTCTAATTTAAGGTGAATCGAAAAATCTCTATATATTATCTAGGCACCCCAATGTTAAACACAAAATTGCTCTGAATATAATCTGTCAGAGAAAATACACAATGCCATTTTCTACTCTGTTTTGTATTATATACACAAACCCAATATACTCTTTCATGTGAAATAAAGAAATTGTAATTTTACACGAATCAAAAAAATCTAAATATTATGAAGGCACGCCAATGATAAAAACAATATTTCTCTGAATATAATCTGTCATAAAAAATATACAATGCCCTATTTTACTCTGTTTTGGAGTATATACCAACTCAGTATGCTCTCTCATGTAAAATACCGAAATTCTAATTTTACGTGAATCGAAAAATATCTAAATATTATCTAGGCACCCCAATGTTAAAAACAAAATTGCTCTGAATATTATCTGTCAGAAAAATTATACAATGCCCTATTCTACTCTGTTTTGGAGTATATACAGCAACTCGGTATGCTCTCTCATGTAAAATACAGAAATTCTATATTTAAGCGAATCGAAAAAAATTTAAATATTATCTAGGCACCCGAATGTTAAAAGCAATATTGCTCTGAATATAATCTGTCAGAAAAAACATACAATGTCTTTTCTACCCTGTTTTTATTATATACACCAGTTCAATATGCTCTCTCATGTAAAATACAGAAATTCTAATTTTACCCGAATCGAAAAGATGAAAATATTATGTAGGCACCCCAATGTTTAAAACAAAATCGCTCTGAATATAATCTGTCATAAAAAATATAAAATGCCCTATTCTACTCTGTTTTGGAGAATATACACCAACTCCATATGCTCTCTCATGTAAAATACAGAAATTCTATATTTCAGGAAAACGAAATATATCTAAATATTATCTAGGCACCGCAATGTAAATAGCAAACTTTCTCTGAATATAATCTGTCAGAAAACATACACAATGCCATTTTCTACTCTGTTTTGTAGTATATACAGCAAATCAATATGCTCTCTGATGTAAAATTCCGAAATTCTAAGTTTACGTGAATTGAAAAAAATCTAAATAATACCTAGGCGTTTCAAAGTTTAAAGAAAATGGCTCTTACTATAGTCTGTTATAAAAAATATACAATGTCTTATTCTACTCTCTTTTGGAGTATATACACCATCTCAATATGCTCTCTCATGTAAAATACAGATATTGTATATTTAAGCGAATCGAAACAAATCTAAATATTATCTAGGAACCCGAATGTTAAAAGCAAAATTCCTCTGAAAATAATCTGTCAGAAAAAATATACAATGCCCTTTTCTACTTTTTTTTAGTATATACACCAACTCAATATACTCTCTCTTGTAAAATACAGAAATTCTAATTTTACCCTAATCGAAAAAATCCAAATATTATGTAGGCACCCCAGTATTAAATACAAAATTGTTCTGAATATAATCTGTCAGGAAAAATATACAATGCTTTATTCTACTCTTTTTTGGAGTATATACAGAAACTCCATATGCTCTCTCATGTAAAATACCGAAATTCTAATTTTACGTGAACGAAAAAAATCTAAATAATATCTATGCGCCCCAAAGTTCAAAGAAAATATCTCTGAATATAGTCTGTTAGAAAAAATATAGAATGCCTTATTCTACTCTGTTTTCGAGTATATACACCAACTCAATATGCTCTTTAATGTAAAATACAAAAATTCTGTATTTAAGCGAGGAGAGAAAAATCTAAATACTATCTAGGCACTCCAATTTTAAAAGCAAAATTGCTCTGAATATAATCTGTCAGAAAAAATATACAATGCCCTATTCTACTCTTTTTTGTAGTATATACACCAACTCAATATGCTCTCTCTTGTAAAATACAGAAATTCCCATTTTACGCGAATCGAAAAAAATCTAAATAATATCTAGGCGCCCGAAAGTTAAAAGATAATGACTCTGAATACAGTCTGTTAGGAAAAATATACAATGCCTATTTCTACTCTGTTTTGGAGTATATACACCAACTCCATATGCTTTCTAATGTAAAATACAAAAATTCTATATTTAACCAAATCGAAAAAAATCTAAATAATATCTAGGCACCCCAGTGTTAAAAGCAAAATTGCTCTGAATATAGTCTGTCAGAAAAAATATACAATGCCCTTTTCTACTCTGTTTTGGAGTATATACAACAACTCAATATGCACTCTCATGTAAAATACCAAAATTCTAAATTTACGTGAATTGAAAAAAATGTAAATATTATCTCAGCACCCCAATCTTAAAAACAAAATTGCTCTGAATATAACCTGTAAGAAAAAATATACAGTGCTGTATTCTACTCTTTTTTGGAGTACATAGACCAACTCCATATGCTCTCTCCTGAAAAATACAGAAATTGTATATTTAAGCATATTGAAATAAATCTAAGTATTATCTAGGCAACACAATGTTAAATGCAAAGTTGCTCTACTTACAATCTGTCCCAAAAAATACAAAATGCCATTTTCTACTCTTTTTTGTAGTATATACACCAACTCAATATGCTCTCTCTTGTAAAATACCGAAATTCAAATTTTACGCGATTCAAAAAAAATCCAAATAATATCTAGGCGCCCCAAAGTTAATAGAAAATGGCTATGAATATACTCTGTTAGAAAAAATATACAACGCCTTATTCTACTCTGTTTTGGAGGATATACACCAATTCAGTATGCTCTCTCATATAGAATACCGAAATTCTAAATTTACGTGATTGGAAAAAAATCTAAATATTATCTAGGCACCCGAATGTTAAAAGCAAAATTTCTCTGAATATAATCTGTCAGAAAAAATATACAATGCCCTTTTCTACTCTGTTTTCGAGTATATACACCAACTCAATATGCTCTCTCAGGTAAAACACCGAAATTCTAATTTTAGGCAAATCGAAAAAAGTCTAAATAATATCTAGGTGCCCCAAATTTAAAAGAAAATGTCTCTGAATATAGTCTGTTAGAAAAAATATACAATGCCTTATTCTACTCTGTTTTGGAGTATATACACCAAATCAGTATGCTCTTTCATATAAAATACAGAAATTCAAATTTCACCGAAATCGAAAAAATCTAAATATTATCTAGGCACCCCAATGTTAAAAACAAAATTTCTCTGAATATAATCTGTCAGAAAACATATGCAATGCCCTATTTTACTGTGTTTTGGAGTATATAAACCAACTCAGTATGCTCTCTCATATAAAATACCGATATTCTAATTTTACGTGAATCGAAATAAATCTAAATATTATATAGGCAACCGAATGTTGAAAGCAAAAATGCTCTGAATACAATGTGTCAGAAAATATATACAATGCCCTTTTCTACTCTGTTTTGGAGTATATACACCAACTCAATAAGCTCTCTCATGTAAAATACCGAAATTCTAATTTTACGAGAATCGAAAAAAATCTAAATAATATCTATGCGCCCCAAACTTCAAAGAAAATGTCTCTGAATATAGTCTGTTAGAAAAAATATAGAATGCCTTATTCTACTCTGTTTTGGAGTATATACACAAACTCAGTATGCTCTCTCCTGTAAAATAAAAAAATTCTAATTTTACGTGAATCTGAAAAAATCTAAATATAATCTAGACACCCCAAAGTTAAAAGCAAAATTGCTCTGAATATAATCTGTCAGAAAAAATATACAATGCCTTATTCTACTTTGTTTTGGAGTATATACACCAACTCAATATGCTCCTTAATGTAATATACAGAAATTCTATATTTAAGCGAGGAGAGAAAAATCTAAATATTATCTAGGCACTCCAATTTTAAAAGCAAAATTGCTCTGAAAATAATCTGTCAGATAAAATATACAATGCCCTATTCTACTCTGTTTTGGAATAGATACACCAACTCAGTATTCTCTCTCATGTAAAATACCGAAATTCTAAATTTACCTGAATCGAAAAAGATCTAAATATTATCTAGGGACCCGAAGATTAAAAGCAAAATTGCTCTGAATATAATCTGTCTGAAAAAATATACAATGCCCTATTCCATTCTTTTTTTGAGTATATACACCAACTCAATATGCTCTCTCATGTAAAATACCTAAATTCTAATTTTACACGAATCGAAAAAAATCTAAATAATATCTAGGCGCCCCAAAGTTAAAAGAAAATTGCTCTGAATATACCGTGTTAGAAAAAATATACAATGCCTTATTCTACTCTGTTCTGGAGTATATACACTACCTCAGTATGCTCTCTCATGTAAAATACCGAAATTCTAATTTTACCCGAATCGAAAAAATCTATATATTATCTAGGCATCCCTATGTGAAAATGAAAATGGCTCTGAATATAATCTGTCAGAAAAAATATACAATGCCTTATTCTACTATGTTTTGGAGTATATACACAAACTCAGTATGCTCTCTCATGTAAAATACAGAAATTCTAAATTTAAGTGAATAGAGAAAAATCTAAATATTATCTAGGCACTCCAATGTTAAAAGCAAAATTTCTCTTAATATAATCTGTCAGAAAAAATATACAATGCCCTATTCTACTCTGTTTAGGAGTATATACACCAAGTCAGTATGCTCTCTAATGTAAAATACCGAAATTATAACTTTACATGAATCGAAAAAAATCTAAATATTATCTAGGGACCCGAAGTTGAAAAGCAAAATTGCTCTGAATATAATCTGTCAGAAAAAATATACAATGCCCTTTTCTACTCTGTTTTGGATTAATACACAAACTCAATATGCTCTCTCATGTAAAATAACAAAATTCTAAATTTATGTGAATCGAAAAACATCTAAATATTGTCTCGACACCACAATGTTAATAAAAAAATTGGTCTGAATATAATCTGTCAGAAGAAATATACAATGCCCTATTCTACTCTGTTTTTGAGTATATACACCAACTTAATATGCTCTCTCATGTAAAATACTGAAATTCTATAATTAAGCGAATCGAAATAAATCTAAATATTATCTAGGCATCCCAATGGTAAAAACAAAATTGCTCTGAATATAATCTGTCAGAAAAAATATACAATGCCCTATTCTACTCTGTTTTGTAGTATATACTCCGACTCCATATGCTCTCTCATGTAAAATACAGAAATTCCATATTTAAGCAAATCGAAAAAAATCTATATATTATCTAGGCACCCGAATGTTAAAATATAAATTCCTCTGAATATAATTTGTCAGAAAAAATAAACAATGCCCTATTCTACTCTGTTTTGGACTATGTACACCAACTCACTATGCTCTCTCATGTAAAATATAGAAATTTTAATTTTACGTGAATCGAAAAATATCTAAATATTATCTAGGCACCCCAATGTTATAAATAAAATTGCTCTGAATATAGTCTGTCAGAAAAAATATACAATGCGCGATTCCACTCTGTTTTGGAGTATATACACCAACTCAATATGCTCTCTCATGTAAAATACAGAAATTCTATATTTAACCGAATCGAAAAAAAGTCTAAATAATATCTAGGCACCCCAATGTTAAAATTAAAATTGCTCTGAATATAATCTGTCATAAAAAATGTACAATGCCCTTTTCTACTCTGTTTTGTAGTATATACACCAACTCATTATACTATCTCATGTAAAATACCAAAATTATAATTTTAGGCGAATCGAAAAAATTCTAAATAATATCTAGGCGCCCCAAAATTAAAAGAAAATGGCTCTGAATATAGTCTATTAGAAAAAATATACAATGTCTTATTCTACTCTGTTTTGGAGTATATACACCAACTCAGTATGCTCTCTCATGTAGAATACCGAAATTCTAATTTTACGTGAATGGAAAAAAATCTAAATATTATCTAGGCACCCGAATTTTAATAGCAAAATTGCTCTGAATATAATCTTTCAGAAAAAATATACAATGCCCTATTCTAATATGTTTTGGAGTATATACACCAACTCCATATGCTCTCGCGTGTAAAATACAGATATTATATTTTTATGCGAATCGAAAACAATTTAAATAATATCTAGGCGCCCCAAAGTTAAAAGAAAATGGCTCTGAATATAGTATCTTAGAAAAAATATACAATGCCTTATTCTACTTTGTTTTGGAGTATATACACCAACTCCGTATGCTCTCTCATGTAAAATACCAAAATTCTAACTTACCCGAATTGAAAAAATCTAAATATTATCTAGACACCCCTATGTTAAAAGCAAAATTACTCTGAATATAATCTGTCAGAAAAAATATAAAATGCCCTTTTCTACTCTGTTTGGGGTATATACACCAACTCAGTATGCTCTCTCAGTTAAAATACCGAAATTCTAATATTACGCGAATCAAAAAACAACCTAAATAATATCTAGGCGACCCAAAGTTAAAAGAAAATGGCTTTGAATATACTCTGTTAGAAAAATATACAATGCCTTATTCTACTCTATTTTGGAGTATATACACCAACTCCATATGCCCTCTCATGTAAAATATCGAAATTCTAATTTTACCCGAATCAAAAAAATCTAAATTTTATCTAGGCACCCCAATGTAAAAAAGAAAATTGCTCTGAATATAATCTGTCAGAAAAAATATACAATGCCCTTTTCTACTCTTTTTTGTAATATATACACCAACTAAATATGCTCTGACACGTAAAATACAGAAACTCTAATTTTACCAGAATCGAAAAACCAAAATTTATCTAGGCTCCCCAATGTTAAAAACAAAACTGATCTGAATATAACCTGTCAGAAAAAAATATACAGCCATGTTCTACTCTGTTTTAGAGTATATACACCAACTCAGTATTCTCTGTCATGTAAAATACGGAAATTCTCATTTTACATTAATCGAAAAAAATCTAAATATTATCTAGGCACCCCAATGTTAAAAACAAAATTGCTCTGAATATAATCTGTCAGAATAAATATACAATGCCCTATGCTACTCTGTTTTGGAGTGTATACAACAACTCAGTATGCTCTCTCATGTGAAACACCGAAATTCTAATTTTACCTGAATCGATAAAAATCTAAGTATTATCTAGGCACCCCAATGTTAAAAGCAAAATTGCTCTGAATATAATCTGTAAAAAAAATATACAATGCTTTTTTCTACTCTGTTTTGGACTATATACAACAACTCAATATGCTCTCTCATGTAAAATACCGAAATTCTAATTTTACGCGAATTGAAAAAATCTAAATAATATCTAGGCGCCACAAAGTTAAAAGAAGATGGCTCTAACTATAGTGTGTCAGAGAAAATATACAATGACTTATTCTACTGTGTTTTGAAGTATATACACCAACTCCATATGCTTTCTCATGTAAATTATCGAAATTCTAATTTTACCAGAATCGAAAAAATCTAAATATTATCTTGACACGCCAATGTTAAAACAAAATTGCTCTGAATATAATCTGTCACAAAAAATATACAATGCCTAATTCTACTCGATTTTGGAGTATATACACCAACTCCATATGCTCTCTTATGTTAAATACAGAAATTCTATATTTAAGCGAATCAAAACAAATCTAAATATTATCTAGTTAACCCAATGTTAAAAACAAAATTGCTCTGAATATAATCTGTCAGAAAAAATATACAATGCCCTATTCTACCCTGTTTTTGAGTATATACACAAACTCAATATGCTCTCTCATGTAAAATACCGAAATTCTAATTTTACGTGAATTGAAAAAAATCTAAATAGTATCTAGGTGCCCCAAAGTTAAAAGAAAATGGCTCTGAATATAGTCTGTTAGAAAAAATATACAATGACTTATTCTACTCTGTTTTGGAGTATATAAACCAACTCAGTATGCTCTCTCATGTCAAATGTAGAAATTCTAATTTTACACGAATCGAAAAAATCTAAAAATTATCTAGGCATCCCAAAGTTAAAAACAGAATTGCTCTGAATATAATCTGTCAGAAAAAATACACAATTCCTTATTCTACTCTGTTTTGGAGTATATACACACACTCAGTATGCTCTCTCATGTAAAATACCGAAATACTAATTTTACATGAATCAAAAAAAATCTAAATATTTTCCAGGCACCACAATGTTAAAAGCAAAATTCCTCTGAATATAATCTGTCAGAAAAAATATACAATGCCCTATTCTACTCTGTTTTTGAGTATATACACCAACTCTATATGCTCTCTCCTGTAAAGTAGTGTAATTCTATTTTAATGAGAATCGGAAATTCTAAACAATATCTAGGCACCACAAAATTAAAATAAAATGGCTCTGAATATAGTCTGTTAGAGAAAATATACAATGCCTTATTCTACTCTGCTTTGGAGTATATGCACTAAAACAGTGTGCTCTCTTATGTAAAATACAAAAATTCTAATTTTACCTGAATCAAAAAAATCTAAATATTATCTAGGCACCCCAATGTTAAAAACAAAATTGCTCTGAATATAATCTGTCAGAAAAAATAAACAATACTCTATTCTACTCTGTTTAGGGGTATATACACCAACTCAGTATGCTCTCTCTTGCGAAATACAGAAATTCTAATTTTACGTGAATCGAAAAAAATTTAAATATTATCTAGGCACCCCAATGTTAAAAGCAAAATTGCTCTGAATATCATCTGTCAGAAAAAATATACAATGCCCTTTTCTACTCCGTTTTGGTGTATATACACCAACTCAATATGCTCTCTCGTGGAAAATACGGAAATTATACTTTTACACGAATCGAAAAAAATTTAATAATATTTAGGCGCCCCAAATTTAAAAAAAAATGCCTCTGAATATAGTCTGTTAGAAAAAATATAAAATGCCTTATTCTACTTTGTTTTGGAGTCTATACACCAACTCAGTGTGCTGTCTCATGTAAAATACAGAAATTCTAATTTTACCCGAATCAAAAAAAATCTAAATATTATCTAGGCACTGCAATGTAAAAACAAAATTACTCTGAATATTATCAGTCAGAAAAAGTATACAATGTCCTATTCTACTCTTTTTTGGAGTACATACACCAACTCCATATGCTCTCTCATTTAAAATACAGAAATTCTATATTTAAGCGAATCGAAAAAAATCTAAATATTTTCTAGGCACCGTAATGTTAAAAACAAAACTGCTCTGAATATTATCTGTCAGAATAAATATACAATGCACTTTTCTACTCTGTTTTGGAGTATATATACCAACTCAAGGTGCTCTCTCATGTAAAATACCAACATTCTAATTTACGTCTATAGAAAAAAATCTAAATAATATCTAGGAGCCCTAAAGTTAAAAGAAAATGGCTCTGAATATAGTCTGTTAAAAAAATATACAATGCCTTATTCTACTCTGTTTTGGAGTATATACACCAACTCAGTATGCTCTCTCAGGAGAAATACCGAAATTCTATATTTAAGCGAATCGAACAAAATCTAAATATTATCTAGGCGTCTTAATATTACAAGCAAAATTGCTCTGAATACAATCTATCAGAAAAAATATACAATGCTTTTTTCTACTCTGTTTTAGAGAATATACATGAACTCCATATCCTCTCTAATGTAAAAAACGGTAATTCTGGAGAGAGGACTCAAGATGGCGCTGTGAGAACAACCCAGGATTGGAGTTCTCGTTGTGTCTGCAGAGAGGTGAGTCTGAGCTGCATTTCCAGACTGATTTTTGTTGCTCACGGAACGGGGAATTTCCCAAGTGAAGAGGAGACGCGGGACGCCAGGCAGATATTCCGCCTGGCGAAGCCGGCAGCCAGGGTGGCGGCGGCCGGCCCTACCCAGCGCTCCCCGCAGGGCGCACTTGTCCGGGTGCCCCGTTGAACCGGCAACTGGAGACGTGAGAGGGCTGGACTTGAGACTGAGCTAGACTTGAGCAGTGGGCCAGCCCAGGGGATTGCAGGAACAGAGCGTTAGGATTGGCCCAGTGGGACGAACAAAACCGCGATTTCAAACAAGCCCCATGCAGACGGCCCAAGATGCTCTGAGGGGGAGGGGCGGCCACCATTACCGAGGCAACCCGCCCCAACTGAGATACACGCCCATTGCTGACGCAGTCAGCCGTTGCCGAGGCAACCCGTCCCTACTGAGATACATGCCCACTGCTGACGCAGCCAGCCGTTCCCGAGGCAACCCGTCCCTACTGAGATACACGCCCACTGCTGACGCAGCCTGCCGTCACCGAGGCAACCCGCTACAACAGAGAGACTCCGCCGCAGGGTGTGGCAGAGAACAGCAGAACAGCCGAGCCAGGGCGAGCCTCACAACAGCAGGGCGGAGCCTCGGCAGGGAAACAGTGGCTAGTCTGCATCCTAGCTGGGCAGGACCTCAACGGACATCCAAAAATAAAGCCCAAACCCCTCAACACAGAGCATTTGAGAAAAAAAAGGGTTTTTTTAATGAGCTCTGTTGCAGCAGAATCAAACATAGCAGCCTAACAGCCCTGAATGAACAACACAGCTCACAGCTCAGCAATTAAACCCCTATAAACTACAAACTGTCTCCTCAAGCAGCTCCCTGACCCCTCTATATCCAAAAGACTGACATTAGGCAGGCACCATCCTGGGACAAAGATAGCAGAAAAAGAAACTGGTAGCATCCCTCGCTGTGCCACAGCTGCTAGAGGTGCACCCCAGACAAGCAGGGTCTGGAGCGGACCTCAGCACTCATACAGCGAAGGGGCTAGACTGGTAGAAAAAAAACCAAGCAACAGAAATACTTCATCATCAACATTCAGGGTGTCCACTCAGAGACCCAATCGAAAAGTCAGCAACTACGCAGACAACCAGCGGAAAAATCCACAAAGATGGGAAGAAACCAGCGCAAAAAGGAGGAAAACACCCGAAACCAGAACACCTCACCTCCTAGAAAGGACCAAAACTCCTCACCAGCACGGGAACAAAGCTGGATGGAGAATGACTGTGACGAAATGACGGAATTAGACTTCAGAAGATGGATAATGAGAAACTTTTGTGAGCTAAAAGATCATGTATTAAATCAATGCAAAGAAACTAAGAACCTTAGAAAAGATTTGAAAAAAGATTTGAGGAAATAATAACAAGAATGGATAACTTAGAGAGGAATATGAATAAATTAAAGGAGCTGAGAAACACAATACGAGAACTTCGCGAAGCATGCACAAGTTTCAATAGCCGAATTGACCAAGCAGAAGAAAGAATATCTGAAGTCGAAGACCAACTCAATGAAATAAAACGAGAAACCAAGATTAGAGAAAAAAACGCAAAAAGGAATGAACAAAGTCTCCAAGAAATGTGGGACTATGTGAAAAGACCTAATCTACGTTTGATAGGTGTACCAGAAGGGGACAAAGAGAATGAATCCAAGCTGGAAAATACTCTTGAGGACATCATCCAGGAAAATTTCCCCCACCTGGCAAGACAGGCCAACACTCAATTGCAGGAAATTCAGAGAACACCACAAAGATATTCCGCAAGAAGAGCAAACCCAAGGCACATAATCGTCAGACTCAATAGGGTTGAAATAAAGGAGAGAATACTAAGGGCAGCCAGAGAGAAAGGTCGGGTCACCCACAAAGGGAAACCCATCAGACTCACAGCAGATCTCTCGGCAGAAACACTACAAGCCAGAAGAGAGTGGGGGCCAATATTCAACATTCTTAAAGAAAAGAACTTTCAACCCAGAATTTCATATCCAGCCAAACTGAGCTTCAGAAGTGAAGGAAAAATAAAATCCTTTGCGAACAAGCAAGTACTCAGAGATTTTGTCACCACCAGGCCTGCTTTACAAGAGCTCCTAAAAGAGGCACTACACATAGAAAGGATCAACCAGTACCAGCCATTCCAAAATCACACTGAATGCTAAAGAGCATCAACATAATGAAGAATCTACAACAACTAACAGGCAAAACAGCCAGCTAGCATCAAAATGGCAGTATCAAATTCACACATAACAATATTAACCCTAAATGTAAATGGACTAAATGCACCAATCAAAAGACACAGACTGGCAAATTGGATAAAAAGCCAAAACCCATCAGTGTACTGTATATAGGAAACCCATCTCACATGCAAGGATACACAAAGGCTCAAAATAAAGGGATGGAGGAAGACTTACCAAGCAAATGGAAAGCAAAAAAAAGCAGGAGTTGCAATTCTCATCTCTGATAAAATAGACTTTAAAGCAACAAAGATCAAAAGAGACAAAGAAGGCCATTACATAATGGTAAAAGGATCGATACAACAAGAAGAGCTAACAATCCTAAACACATATGGACCCAATGCAGGAGCACCCAGATACATAAGGCAAGTTCTTAAGGACTTACAAAAGGACTTAGACTCCCACACAATAATAGTGGGAGACTTTAACACTCCACTGTCAATACTAGACAGATCTACCAGACAAAAAATCAACAAGGATATCCAGGGCTTGAACTCAGACCTGGAGCAAGCAAACCTGATCGACATTTACAGAACTCTCCACCCCAAATCCACAGAATACACATTCTTCTCAGCACCACATCACACCTACTCTAAAATTGACCACATAACTGGAAGTAAAGCACTGCTCAACAAATGCAAAACAACTGAAATCATAACAAACAGCCTCTCAGACCATAGTGCAATCAAGTTAGAACCCAGAATTCAGAAACAGACCCAGAACCGCACAGCTTCATGAAAACTGAACAACTGGCTCTTGAATGTTGACTGGGTAAACAACGAAATGAAGGCAGAAATAAAGAAGTTCTTCGAAACCAATGAGAACGAAGACATAACGTGCCAGAACCTCTGGGACACATTTAAAGCAGTCTCTAGAGGAAAGTATATAGCAATAAGTGCCCATATGAGGAGAATGGAGAGATCCAAAATTGACACCCTATCATCAAAATTGAAAGAGCTAGAGGACCAAGACCAAAAAAACTCAAAACCCAGCAGAAGACAAGAAATAACTAAGATCAGAGCTGAGCTGAAGGAGATTGAGACACGAAAAACCCTTCAAAAAATCAATAAATCCAAGAGCTGGTTTTTTGAAAAGATCAACAAAATAGACAGACCACTAGCCAGATTGATTAAAAATAAAAGAGAGAACAACCAAATAGATGCAATAAAAAATGATAAAGGGGAAATCACCACAGATTCCACAGAAATTCAAACCATCATCAGAGAATATTACAAACAACTCTATGCGCATAAACTAGTAAACCTGGAAGAAATGGACAAATTCCTGGATTCCTGTGTCCTCCCAAGCCTAAACCAGGAGGAAGCTGAAACTATGAATAGACCAATAACAAGGTCTGAAGTTGAGGAAGCAATTAAGAGCCTACCACACAAAAAAAGCCCAGGTCCAGACGGGTTCACAGCCGAATTCTACCAGACACACAAGGAAGAGCTGGCACCATTTCTTCTAAAACTATTTCAAACAATCCAAAAAGAGGGAATCCTTCCCAAATCATTTTATGAGACCAACATCATTCTGATACCAAAACCCGGCAGAGACCCAACAAGAAAAGAAAACTTCAGGCCAATATCCATGATGAACATAGATGCAAAAATCTTCAATAAAATATTGGCAAGCCGATTGCAACAGCAAATCAAAAAACTTATTCATCATGATCAAGTAGGATTCAACCCGGGGATGCAAGGCTGGTTCAACATACGCAAGTCTATCAACATAATTCACCACATAAACAGAACCAAAAACAAAAACCACATGATTATCTCAATTGACGCAGAGAAGGCATTTGACAAAATTCAACAGCCCTTTATGCTAAAAACCCTCAATAAACTCGGTATCGATGGAACGTATCTCAAAGTAATAAAAGCTATTTATGACAAACCAACAGCCAATATCATACTGAATGGGCAAAAATTGGAAGCATTCCCTTTGAAATCCGGCACTAGACAAGGATGCCCTCTTTCACCACTCCTATTCAATATAGTACTGGAAGTTCTAGCCAGAGCAATCAGGCAAGAAAAAGAAATAAAGGGTATTCAAACAGGAAAGGTGGAAGCCAAATTGTCTCTATTTGCAGACGACATGATAGTATACCTAGAAGACCCCATTGCCTCAGCCCAAAAACTCCTGAAACTGATAAGAAACTTCAGCAGAGTCTCAGGATATAAAATCAATGTGCAAAAATCACAAGGATTCGTCTACACCAATAACAGACTTAAAGAAAGCCAAATCAAGAGCGAACTGCCATTCGCAATTGCTACAAAAAGAATAAAATACCTTGGAATACAACTCACAAGGAACGTAAGGGACCTCTTCAAGGAGAACTACAAACCACTGCTCAACGAAATCAGAGAGGACACAAACAGATGGAGAAACATTCCATGTTCATGGTTAGGAAGAATTAATATCGTGAAAATGGCTATACTTCCCAAAGTAATTTACAGAATCAACGCTATCCCCATCAAGTTACCATTGACCTTCTTCACAGAACTGGAAAAAACCACCATGAACTTCATATGGAACCAAAAGAGAGCCCGCATAGCCAAGTCAATTCTAAGCAAAAAGAACACAGCGGGGGGCATCACACTACCGGATTTCAAACTATACTACAAGGCTACAGTAATCAAAACAGCATGGTACTGGTACCAAAACAGAGATATAGACCAATGGAACAAAACAGAGGCACCGGAGGCAACACAACATACATACAACTATACAATCTTTGATAAACCTGACAAAAGCAAGCAATGGGGAAAGGATTCCATGTTTAACAAATGGTGTTGGGAAAACTGGCTAGCCATGTGCAGAAAGCAGAAACTGGACCCCTTCCTGACACCTTACACTAAAATTAACTCCAGATGGATTAAAGACTTAAACATAAGACCTGGCACCATAAAAACCCTAGAAGAAAATCTAGGCAAAACTATCCAGGACATAGGAGTAGGCAAGGACTTCATGAACAAAACACCAAAAGCATTGGCAACAAAAGTTAAAATAGACAAATGGGACCTAATGAAACTCCACAGCTTCTGCACGGCAAAAGAAACAGTCACTAGAGTGGATCGGCAACCAACAGAATGGGAAAAAATTTTTGCAGTTTACCCATCTGACAAAGGGCTGATATCCAGAATTTACAAAGAACTCAAACAGATTTACAGGAAAAAAACAAACAAGCCCATTCAAAAGTGGGCAAAGGATATGAACAGATACTTTACGAAAGAAGACATATATGAGGCCAACAATCATATGAAAAAATGCTCATCGTCACTGATCATCAGAGAGATGCAAATCAAAACCACATTGAGATACCATCTCACGCCAGTTAGAATGGCGATCATTAAAAAATCTGGAGACAACAGATGCTGGAGAGGATGTGGAGAAAAAGGAACACTTTTACACTGTTGGTGGGAGTGTAAATTAGTTCAACCATTGTGGAAGACAGTGTGGCGATTCCTCAAGGCCTTAGAAATAGAAATTCCATTTGACCCAGCAATCCCATTACTGGGTATATATCCAAACGACTATAAATCGTTCTACTATAAGGACACATGTACACGAATGTTCATTGCAGCACTGTTTACAATAGCAAAGACCTGGAATCAACCCAAATGCCCATTGATAATAGACTGGATTGGAAAAATGTGGCACATATACACCATGGAATACTATGCAGCAATCAGAAATGATGAGTTTGTGTCGTTTGTAGGGACATGGATGAATCTGGAGAACATCATCCTCAGCATACTGACACAAGAACAGAAAATGAAACACCGCATATTCTCACTCATAGGTGGGTGATGAAAAATGAGAACACATGGACACAGAAAGGGGAGTACTAAACACTGGGGTCTATTGGGGGGAAAAGGGGAGGGCCAGTGGGAGGGGGAGGTGGGGAGGGATAGCCTGGGAAGAAAAGCCAAATGTGGGTGAAGGGGAGAAGAAAAGAAAGCACACTGCCATGTGTGTACCTACGCAACTGTCTTGCATGCTCTGCTCATGTACCCCAAAACCTATAATCCAATAAAAAATTAAAAAAAAAACCAAAAAAACGGTAATTCTATATTAAAGAGAATCGAAAAGATCTAAATATTATGTAGCCACCCCAATGTTAAAAGCAAAATTGCTCCGAAGAAAATCTGTCAGAAAAAATATATAATGCGCTTTTCTACTCTGTTTTGGAGTATATACACCAACTAAATTGGCTCTCTCATGTAAAATACCGAAATTCAAATTTTACAGGAATCGAAAAAAATCTAAACAATATCTAGGCGCCTGAAAGTTAAAGGAAAATGGCTCGAAATATAGTCTGTTAGGAAAAATATACAATGCCTTATTCTACTCTGTTTTGGAGTATATACACCAACTCTGTCTACTCTCCATGTAAAATACAGAAATTCTATATTTAAGCGAATCGAAAAAAATCTAAATATTATCTAGGCAACCCAATGTTAAAAGCAAAATTGCTCTGAATATAATCAGTCAAAAAAAAAATACAATGCTCTTTTCTACTCTGTTTTGTAATATATACACCAACTCAACATGCTATCTCATGTGAAATACAGAAATTCTATATTTAAACGAATCGAAAAAAATCTAAATATTATCTAGGCTCCCCTATGTTAAAAGCAAAATTGCTCTGAATATAATCTGTCAGAAAAAATATACAATGCCCTTTTCTACTCTGTATTGGAGTATATACACCAACTCAATATACTCTCTCAGATAAAATAGAGAAATTCTAATTTTACCTGATTCGAAAAAATCTAAATATTATCTAGGCAACACAATGTTAAAAACAAAATTGCTCTGAATATAATTTGTCATAAAAAATATACAATGCTTCATTCTACTCTGTTTTGGAGTATATACACCAACTCAGTATGCTCTCTCATGTAAAATATCGAAATTCTAATTTTACGTGAATGGAAAAAAATCTAAATATTACCTAGCCACCCAAATGTTAAAAACAATATTGTTCTGAATATAATCCGTCAGAAAACCATACAATGCCCTATTCTACTCTGTTTTTGAGTATGTACACCAACTCCATATGCTCTCACATGTAAAATACAGAAATTCTACATTTAAGCGAATCAAAAAAATCTAAATATTATCTAGGCACATCAATGTTAAAAGCAAAATTTCTCTGATTATAATCTGTCAGAAATAATATACAATGCCTTATTCTACTCTGTTTTGGAGTATATACACCAACTCCATATGCTCTCTCATGTAAAATACAGAAATTCTATATTTAAGGAAAACAAAAAATATCTAAATATTACCTAGGAACCCCAATTTAAATAGCAAAATTTCTCTGAATATACTCTGTCAGAAAAAATACACAATGCCATTTTCTACTCTGTTGTGTAGTATATACACCAACTCAATATGCTCTCTCATGTAAAATATCCAAATTCCAATTTTACACGAATCGAAAAAAATCTAAATAATATCTAGGCGCCCCAAAGATAAAAGAAAATGGCTATGAATATAGTCTGTTAGAAAAAATATACAATGCCTTATTCTACTCTGTTTTGGAGTATATACACCAACTCAGTATGCTCTCTCATGTAAAATACAGAAATTGTATACTTAAGCGAATCGAAACAAATATAAATATTATCTAGGCACCACAAGGTTAAAAGCAAAATTGCTCGGAATATAAACTGTCAGAAAAAATATATAATGCCCTTTTCTACTCTGTTTTGTACTATATACACCAAATCAATATGCTCTCTTATGTAAATTACAGAAATTCTAATTCTATCTGAATCGAAAATATCTAAATATTGCCTAGGCACCCCAATGTTAAAAACAAAATTGCTCTGAATATAATTTGTCAGAAAAAATATACAATGCTATATTCTATTCTTTTTTGGAGTATATACAGAAACTCCATATGCTCTCTCATGTAAAATACCGAAATTCCAATTTTATGCGAATCGAAAAAAATCTAAATTATATCTAGGCGCCCCAATGTTCCAAAAAAGTAGCTCTGAATATAGTCTGTTAGAAAAAATATACAATGCCTTATTCTACTCTGTTTTGGAGTATATACACCAACTTCATTTACTCTCTCATGTAAAAAAGCGAAATTCTAATTTTACGTGAATCGAAAAAAATCTAAATAATATCTAGTCGCCCCAAAGTTAAAAGAAAATGGCTCTGAATATAGTCTGTTAGAAAAAATATACAATGTTTTTTTCTACTCTGTTTTGGAGTATATACACCAACTTCATTTACTCTCTCATGTAAAATACAGTAATTCTAATTTTACCAGAATACTTAAAATCTAACTATTACCTAGGCACACCAATGTTTAAAACAAAATTGCTCTGAATATAATCTGTCAGAAAAAATATACAGTTCCCTATTCTACTCTGTTTTGAAGTATATACACCAACTCCATATGCTCTCTCAAGTAAAATACAGAAATTCTATATTAAAGCGAATCGAAAAAAATCTAAACATTATCTAGGCACACCAATGTTAAAAGCAAAATTTCTCTGAATATAATCTGTCAGAAAAAATATACAATGCCATTTTCTACTCTGTTTTTGAGTATATACACCAACTCAATGTGCTCTCTCATGTAAAATACAGAAATTCAAATTTCACCAGAATCAAAAATCGAAATATTATCTAGGCACCAAAATGTTAAAAGCAAAATTGTTCTGAATATAATCTGTCTGAAAAAATATATAATGACGTTTTGTACTTGTTTTGCAGTATATACACCAACTCCATATGCTCTCTCATGTAAAATACAGAAATTCAAATTTTATGCGAATCAAAAAAAGTCTAAATGATATCTCGGCGCCCCAAAGTCAAAAGAAAATGGCTCTGAATATAGTCTGTTAGAGAAAATATACAATGCCTTATTCTACTCTCTTTTAGAGTATATACACCAACTCCATATGCTCTCTCATGTAAAATAAAGAAATTCTACATTTAAGTGAATCGAATAAAATCTAAATATTATCTAGGCACCGCAATGTAAAAAGCAAAATTGCTCTGAATATAATCTGTCAGAAAAAATATACAATGCTCTATTCTATTCTGTTTTGGATTACATACATCAACTCCATATGCTCTCTCATGTAAAATACAGAAATTCTATATTTAAGCGAATCAAAAAATATCAAAATATTATCTAGGCACTCCAATATTAAACACAAAATTGCTCTGAATATAATGTCAGAAAAAATATACAATGCTCTTTTCTACATTGTTTTGTAGTATATACAAAAACTCAATATGCTCTCTCATGTAAAATATCAAAATTCCAATTTTACACGAATTGAAAAAAATCTAAATAATATCTAGGCGCCCCAAAGATAAAAGAAAATGGCTATGAATATAGTCTGTTAGAAAAAATATACAATGCCTTATTCTACTCTGTTTTGGAGTATATACACCAACTCAATATGCTCTCTCATGTAAAATACAGAAATTCTTTTTTTACCAGAATCGAAAAAATCTACATATTATCTAGGCACCCCAATGTTAAAAAAAAAATTGCTCTGAAAATAATCTGTCAGGAAAACTATACAATGCCGTATTCTACTGTGTTTCGGAGTATACACACCAACTCCATATGCTCTCAAGTAAAATACCGAAATTCTAATTTTACGCAAATCGATGGAAATCTAAATAGTATCTATGCGCCCCAAAGTTAAAAGAAAATGGCTATGAATATAGTCTGTTAGAAAAAATATACCATGCACTATTCTACTCTGATTTGGAATATATGCACCAACTAAGTATGCTCTCTCATGTAAAATGACGAAATTCTAAATTTACGTGAATCGAAAAAAATCTAAATATTATCTAGGCACCCAAATGAAAAAGCAAAATTGCTCTGAATATAATTTCTCATAAAAAATATACAATGCTTTTTCTACTCTGCTTTAAAGTATATAAACCAACTCAATATGCTCTCTCATGTAAAATACCGAAATTCTAATTTTACTCAAATCAAAATAAATCTAAATAATATGTAGGTGCACCAAAGGTAAAAGAAAATGGCTCTGAATATAGTCTGTTATAAAAAATATACAATGCCTTATTCTACTCTATTTTGAAGTATATACACCAACACAGTATGCTCTGTCATGTAAAATACAGAAATTCAATATTTAAGTGAATCGAAAAAATTCTTAATATTATCTAGGCACCCCGATGTTAAAAGCAAAATTGCTCTGAATATAATCTGTCAGAAAAAATATACAATGCTTTATTCTACTGAGTTTTGGAGTATATACACCAACTCAATATGCTCTCTCATATAAAATACCGAAATTCAAATTTTACGTGAATCGAAAAAATCTAAATAATATCTAGGCACCCCGAAGTTAAAAGAAAATGGCTCTGAATATAGTCTGTTAGAAAAAATATACAATGCCTTATTCTACTCTGTTTTAGAGTATATACACAAACTCAGTATGCTCTCTCATGTAAAATACAGAAATTCTAATCTTACCAAAATCGAAAAAATATAAATATTATCTAGGCACCCCAGTGTTAAAAAGAACATTGCTTTGAATATAATCTGTCAGAAAAAATATACAATGCCCTATTCTACTCTGTTTTGTAGTATATACACCATCTCCATATGCTCTCTCATGTGAAATACAGAAATTCGATATTTAAGCGAATCGAAAAAAATCTAAATATTATTTAGGCACACTAACGTTCAAAATAAAATTGCTCTGAATATAATCTGTCAGAAAAATTATACAATGCCCTATTCTACTTTCTTTTGGAGTATATACACCAACTCCATATGCTCTCTAATATAAAATACAGAAATTCTATATTAAAGAGAATCGAAAAATATCTAAATATTATCTAGGCACCCCAATTTTCAAAACAAAACTGCTCTGAATATAATCTGTCAGAACAAATATACAATGTTTTATTCTACTCTGTTTTTCAGTATATACACCAACTCAGTATGCTCTCTCATGTAAAATATAGAAATTCCAATTTTACGTGAATCGAAAAAAATCTAAATAATATCTAGGCGCCCCAAAGATGACAGAAAAAGTCTCTGAATATAGTCTGTTAGAAGAAATATACAATGCCTTATTCTACTCTGTTTTAAAGTATATACACCAACTCAGTATGCGCTGTCATGTAAAATACCGAAATTATAATTTTACCCGAATCGATAAAATTTAAATACTATATAGGAATCCAAATGTTCAAAACAAAATTGCTCCGAATATAATCTGTCAGAAAAAATATACAATGTCCTCTTCTACTCTATTTTGGAGTATGTACGCAAACTCCATATGCTCTCTCATGTAAAATACAGAAATTCTAATTTTACCCAAATCGAAAAAATCTAAATCTTATCTAGAAACACCAATATTAAAAACAAAATTGCTCGAATATAATCTGTCAGAAAAAATATACAATGCCCTATTCTACTCTGTTCTGGAGTATATACACCAACTCAATATGCTCTCTAACGTAAAATACATAAATTCTATATTTAAGGGAATCGACAAAATCTAAATATTATGTAGGCACCCCAATGTTAAAAGCAAAATGGCTCTGAATATAGTATGTCAGAAAAAATATACAATGCCCTTTTCTACTCTGTTATTGAGAATATACACCAACTCAATATGCTCTCTCATGTAAAATACCAATATTTTAATTTTACGTGAATCGAAATTAATCTACATAATATCTAGGCGCCCCACATTAAAAGGAAATAGCTCTTAATATAGTCTGTTAGAAAAAATATAGAATGCCTTATTCAACTCTGTATTGGAGTATATACACCAACTCCATACTCTCTCATATAAAATACAGAAATTGTATATGTAAGCATATCAAAAAATATATAAATATAATCCAGGCACCCCAATGTTAAAAGCAAAATTGCTCTGAATATAATGTCAGAAAAAATATAGAATTCTTTTTCTACTTTGTTTTGGAGTATATACACCAACTCAATATGCTCTCTCACGTGAAATACCAAAATTCTAATTTTAGGTGAATCGAAAAAATTTAAAAAATTTCTAGGAACCCCAAAGTTAAAAGAAAATGGCTCTGAATATAGTCTGTTAGAGAAAATATACAATGCGTTATTCTACTCTGTTTTGGAGTATATACACTAACTCAGTATGCTCTCCAATGTAAAATACCGAAATTATAATTTTACCCAAATCGAAAAAATCTAAATATTATATAGGCAGCCGAATGCTAAAAGAAAAATTGTTCTCAATATAATCTGTCAAAAAAATATACAATGCCCTTTTCTACTCTGTTTTGGAGTATATACACCAACTCAATATGCTCTCTCATGTAAAATTCCGAAATTCAAATTTTACGCAAATCGAAAAAAATCTGAATAATGTCTAGGTGCCCAAAAGATAAAACAAAATGTCTCTGAATATAGTCTGTTAAAGAAAATATACAATGGCTTAATCTACTCCGTTTTGGAGTATACACACTAACTCAGTATGCTGTCCCATTTAAAATACCGAAATTCTAATTTTATGTGAATCGAAAAAAATCTTAATATTATCTAGGCACCCCAATGTTAAAAAACAAATTGTTCTGAATATAATCTTACAGAAAAAATATACAATGCCCTATTCTACTCTGTTTTGGAGTATATACACCAACTCAATATGCTCTCTCATGTAAAATACAGAAATTCTGTATTTAAGCGAATCGAAAAAAATCTAAATATTATCCAGGGAACCCAATGTTAAAAGCAAAATTGCTCTGAATATAATCTGTCAGAAAAAATATACAATGCCCTTTTCTACTCTGTTTTGTAGTATATACACCAACTCAATATGCTCTCTCAGGTAAAATACCGAAATTCTAATTTTACGCGAATCGAAAAGAATCTAAATAATAATTAGGCTCCCAAAAGTTAAAAGAAAATGGCTCTGAATATAACAGTCAGAAATAATATACAATGCCCTTTCCTACTCTGTTTTGTAGTATATACACCAACTCAATATGCTCTCTCATGTAAAATACAGAGATTCTAATTTCACCCAAATCGAAAAAATGTAAATATTATCTAGGAACTTCATTGTTAAAAACAAAATTGCTCTGAATATACTCTGTCAGAAAAAATATACAACGCTCTATTCTACTCTGTTTTGGAGTATATACACTATCTCAGTATGCTCTCTCATGTAAAATACCGAAATCCTAATTTTACATGAATCAAAAAAAATCTAAACATTATCTAGGCACCCCAATGTTAAAAACGAAATTGCTCTGAATATAATCTGTCAGAAAAAATATACAATGATCTTTTTTACTTTGTTTTGTATTATATACACAAACTTATTATGCTCTCTCATGTAAAATAAAGAAATTCGAATTTCACGTGTATTGAAAAAATCTAAATATTATCTAGGCACCCCAATGTTAAAAGCAAAAATGCTCTGAATATAATCTGTCAGAAAAAATATACAATGCCCTTTTCTACCCTGTTTCGTAGTATATACACCAAATCAATATGCTCTCTCATGTAAAATACCGAAATTCTATATTTAAGCAAATCGAAAAAAATTTAAATAGTATCTAGGCACCCCAATGTTAAAAGGAAAATTTCTCTGAATATAACAGTCAGAAAAAATATACAATGCTTTTTTTTACTCTGTTTTGTAGTATATACACCAACTCAGGATGCCCTCTCATGTCAAATACCGAAATTCTCATTTTACGTGAATTGAAAATAATCTAAATATTTACTAGGCACCCCAATGTTAAAAACAAAATTGCTCTGAATATAATCTGTCAGAAAAAATATACAATGCCCTATTCTACTCTGTTTTGGAGTATATAGACCAACTCAATATGCTCTCTCATGTAAAATACCGAAATTCTAATTTTGCATGATTCAAAAAAAATCTAAATATTATCTAGGCACCCCAATGTAAAAAGCAAAATTTTTCTGAATTTAATCTGTCCTAAAAAATATAAAATGCCTTATTCTACTCTGTTTTGGAGTATATACACCAACTCAATAGGTTCTCTCATGTAAAATACAGAAATTCTGCATTTAAGCGAATGGAAAAAAATCTAAATAATATCTAGGAGCCCAAAAGTTAAAAGAAAATGGCTCCGAATATAGTCTGTTAGAAAAAACATACAATGCCATATTCTACTCTGTTTTGGAGTATATACACCAACTCAGTATGCTCTCTCATGTAAAATACCGAAATTCTAATTTTACGTGAATCGAAAAAAATCTAAATATTTTCTAGGCACCCAAATATTAAAAGCAAAACTGCTCTGAATATAATCTGTCAGAACAAATATACAATGCCCTTTTTTACTCTGTTTTGTAGAATATACACCAATTCAATATGCTATCTCATGTAAAATATTGAAATTGAAATTTTACACGAAACGAAAGAAATCTAAATAATATCTAGGCGCCCCATCCTCAAAAGAAAATGGCTCTGAATATAATCTGTCAGAAAAAATATACAATGTTCTATTCTACTCTGTTTTGGAGTATATAAACCAACTCCATATACTATCTCATGTAAAATACAGAAATTCTAAATTTAAGCGAATCGAAAAAAATCTAAATGTAATCTGAGCACTCCTATGTTAAAAGCAAAATTTCTCTGAATATAATGTGTCAGAAAAAATATACAATGCCCTTTTCTACTCTGTTTTGGAGTATATACACCAACTCAGTATGCTCTCTCATGTAAAATACAGAAATTCTAATTTTCCTTGAAGAAAAAAAAATCTAAATTTTATCTAGGCACACCAATGTTAAAAAAAAAATTTCTCTGAATATAATCTGTTAGAAAAAATATACAATGCCTTATTCTATTCGCTTTGGGGAATATAAACCAACTCAATATGCTCTTTCATGTAAAATACAGAAATTCTATATTTAAGAAAATCGAAAAAAATCTCAATATTATCTAGGCACCCCAATGTTAAAAGCTAAATTGCTCTGAATGTAATCTGTCAGATAGAATATACAATGCCCTTTTCTACTCTGTTTTGTAGTATATACACCAACTCAATATGCTCTCTAATGTAAAATACTGACATTCTAATTTTACGTGAATCCAATAAAATCTAAATATTATCTAGGCGCTTCAAAGTTAAAAGAAAATGGCTCTGAATATACTCTCTTAGAAAAAAATATAGAATGCCTTATTCTACTCTCTTTTGGAGTATATACACCAGCTCAATATGCTCTCTCATATACAATACGGAAATTCTAATTTTACGTGAATCGAAAAGAATCTAAATATTATCTAGGCACCCCAATGTTAAAAGCAATATTTCTCTGAAGATAATCTGTCAGAAAAAATATACAATGCCCTTTTCTACTCTCTTTTGTAGTATATAAACCAACTCAATATGTTCTCTCATGTAAAATACTGAAATTGCAATTTTACGTGTATAGAAAATAATCTAAATAATATCTAGGTGCCCCAAATTTAAACGAAAATGGCTCTGAATATAGTCTGTTAGAAAAAATATACAATGCCTTATTCTACTCTGTTTTTGACTATATACACAAACTCTGTTCGCTCTCTCATGTAAAATACAGAAATTCTAATTTTACACGAATCGCAAAAAATCTAAATAATATCGAGGCACCCCAAGGTTAAAAGAAAATGGCTCTGAATATAGTCTGTTAGAAAAAATATACAATGCCTTATTCTACTCTGTTTTAGAGTATATACACCAACTCAATATTCTCTCTCAAGTAAAATACGGAAATTCTAATTTTACGTGAATCGAAAAAAATGTAAATAATATCTAGGCGCCCCAAAGTTCAAAGAAAATGGCTCTCCATATAGTATGTTAAAAAATATACAATGCCTTATTCAAATCTGTTTTGGAGTATATACAACAACTCAGTATGCTCTCTCATGTAAAATACAAAAATTCAAATTTTCCGTGAATTGAAACAAATCTAAATATTATTTAGGCACCACACTGTTAAAAGCAAAACTGCTCTGAATATAATCTGTCAGAAAAAATATACAATGCTTATTTCTACTCTGTTTTGGATTATATACACCAACTCATTATGCTCTCTCATGTAAAAGACAGAAATTCTAATTTTACCGGAATAGAAAAAATCTAAATATTATCTAGGCACCCCAATGTTAAAAACAAAATTGCTCTAAATATAATCTGTCAGAAAACATATGCAATGCCCTATTCTACTCTGTTTTGGAGTATATACACCAACACAGTATGCTCTCTCATGTAAAATACAGAAATTCTAATTTTACGTAAATCGAAAAATATCTAAATATTATCTAGGCACCCCAATGTTAAAAGCAAAATTGCTCTGAATATTATCTGTCAGAGAAAGTATACAATCCCCTTTTCTACTCTGTTTTGGAGTAAATACATCAACTCAATATGCTCTCTCATGTCAAATACCGAAATTCTAATTTTACGCGAAATCGAGAAAAATCTAAATAATATCTAGGCGCCCCATAATTCAGGAAAAATGGCTCTGAATATAGTCTGTTAAAAAAATATACAATGCCTTATTCTACTCTGTTTTGGAGTATATACACCAACACAGTATGCTCTCTCATGTAAAATACAGAAATTCTAATTTTACCTGAATCGAAAAAACCTAAATAATATCTTGAAACCCCAATGTTGCAAAAAAAAATTGCTCTGAATATATTCTGTCAGAAAAAATATACAATGCCCTATTCTACTCTGTTTTTGAGTATATACACAAACACAATATGATCTCTCATGGAAAGTACAGAAATTCTATATGTAAGCGAATCGAAAAAAATCTAAATATTATCTAGGCACCCCAATGTTAATAGCAAAATTCCTCTGAAGATAGTCTGTGAGAAAAAACATACAATGCCCTATTCTACTCTATTTTGGAGTATATATACGAACTCAGTATGCCCTCTCATGTAAAATACCGAAATTCTAATTTTACACGAATCGAAAAAATCTAAATATTATCTAGGCTTGCCAATGTTAAAAGCAAAATTTCTCTGAATATAATCTGTCGGAAAAAAATATACAATGTCCTATTCTACTCTTTTTTGGAGTATATACACCAACTCCATATGCTCTCTCATGTAAAATACAGAAATTTTAATTTTATGTAAATCGAAGTAATCTAAATATTATCTAGGCACCCCAATGTTAAAAATAAAATTTCTCTTAATGTAATCTGTTAGAAAAAATATACAATGCCCCATTCTACTCTGTTTCGGAGTATATACACCAACTCAGTATGCGCTCTCATGTAAAATACCAAAATTCTAATTTTAGGCGAATCGAAAAAAAATCTAAATAATATCTAGGCGCCCCAAAGTTAAAAGAAAATGGCCCTGAATATAGTGTGTTAAACAAAATATACAATTCCTTATCCTACTCTGTTTTGGAGTATATACACAAACTCAGTATGCTCTCTCATGTAAAATACCGAAATTCTAATTTGACGTCAATCCAAAAAACTCTAAATATTATCTAGGCAACAGAATGTTAAAAGCAAATTTTCTCTGAATATAATCTGTCAGAAAAAAAATACAATGCATTTTTCTACTCTGTTTTGGAGTATATACTCGAACTCAATATGCTCTCTCATGTAAAATACTGAAATTCTAATTATACGTAAATCAATAAAAATCTAAATAATATCTAGGAACCCCAAAGTTAATAGAAAATTTCTGTGAATATATTATGTAAGAATAAATATACAATGCCTTATTCTACTCTTTTGTGGAGTATATACACAAACTCAGCATCCTCTCTCATGTAAAATAGAGAAATTCTAATTTTACCCGAATCGAAAAAATCTAAATATTATCTAGGCACCCCAATGTTAAAAACAAAATTTCTCTGAATATAATCAGTCAGAAAAAATATGCAATGATCTATTCTACTCTGTTTTGGAGAATATACACCAACTCCATATGCTCTCTCATGCAAAATACAGAAATTATATATTTAAGCGAATTGAAAAAAATCTAAATATTATCTAGGCTCCCCAATATTAAAAGCAAAATATCTCTGAATATAATCTGTCAGTAAAAATATACAAAGCCCCATTCTACTTTGTTTTGGAGTATATACACCAACTGAATATGCTCTCTCATGTAAAATAGAGAAATTCTAATTTTACCCGAATCGAAATAATCTAAATATTATCTAGGCACCCCAATGTTAAAAACAAAATAGCTATTAATATAATCTGTCATAAAAAATATACAATACCCTATTCTACTTTGTTTTGGAGTATATACACCAACTCCATATGCTTTCTCATGTGAAATATAGAAATTCTATATTTAAGCGAATCGAAAAAAATCTAAATATTATCTAGGCACCTTAATGTTAAAAGCAAAATTGCTCTGCATATGATCTGTCATAAAAAAATATAGAATTCCCTTTTCTACAGTATTTTGGAGTATATACACCAACTCAATATGCACTCTCATGTAAAATACCGAAATTCTAATCGTACGTGAATCAAAAAAAATCTAAATAATATCGAGGTGCCCCAAAGTATAACGAAAATGGCTCTGAATATAGTCTGTTAGAAAAAATATAGAATGCCTTATTCTACATTATTTTTGAGTATATACACTAATTCCATATGCTCTCTCATGTAAAATACAGAAATTCTATACTTAAGCGATTCGAAAAAAATCTAAATATTATCTAGGCACTTCAATGTATAAACCAAAATTGCTCTGAATATGAAGTGTCAGTAAAAATAGACAATTCCCTTTTCTACTCTCTTTTGTAGTGTATAAACCAACTAAAAATGCTCTCTCATGTAAAATACCGAAATTCTAATTTTACGCGAATTGAAAAAAACCTAAATAATATCTAGGCGCCCCAAAGTTAAAAGAAAATGGCTCTGAATATAGTCTGTTAGAAAAAATATACAATGCTGTATTCTACTCTGTTTTGGAATATATACACCAACTCCATACGCTCCCTCATGTAAAAAATAAAGAAATTCTATATATAAGCGTATTGAAAAATATCTAAATATAATCTAGGCACCCCAATGTTAAAAGCAAAATTGCTCTGAATATGATCTGTCAGAAAAAATATAGAATTTTCTTTTGTACTTTGATTTGGAGTATATACACCAACTCAATATGCTCTCTCATGTAATATATAAAAATTCTAATTTTATGTGAATCGAAGAAAATCTAAAAAATATCTAGGCATTCCAAAGTTAAAAGAAAATTGCTCTGAATATAGTCCGTCTGAAAAAATATGCAATGCGTTATTTTACTCTGTTTTGGAGTATATACACTAACCAAGTATGCTCTCCCATGTAAAATACCGATATTCGAATTTTACCTATATCGAAAAAATCTAAATATTATATAGGCACCCGAATGTTAAAAGCAAAATTGCTCTCAATATAATATGTCAGAAAAAATATACAATGCTTTTTTCTACTCTGTTTTGGAGTATATATCACAACTCAATATGCTCTCTCATGTAAAATTCCGAAATTCAAATTTTACGCTAATCGAAAATAATCTAAATAATATCTAGGTGCCCCAAAGTTAAAACAAAATGGCTCTGAATATAGTCAGTTAAAGAAAATATACAATGCCTTAATCTACTCTGTTTTGGAGTATATACACCAACTCAGTGTGCTCTCTCATGTAAAATACCGAAATTCTAATTTTACATGAATCGAAAACTATCTAAATATTATCTAGGCACTCCAATGTTAAAAACAAAATAGCTCTGAATATAATCTGTCAGAAAAAATATACAATGCCCTATTCTACTTTGTTTTGCAGTATATACACCAACTCCATATGCTCTCTCATATAACATACAGAAATTCTATATTTAAGCGACTCGAAAAAAATCTAAATATTTTCTAGGCACCTTAATGTTGAAAGCAAAATTGCTCTGTATATGATCTGTCAGAAAAAAATATAGAATTCCCTTTTCTACACTTTTTTGGAGTATATACACCAATTCAATATGCTCTCTCAAGTAAAATACCGAAATTCTAATTTTACGTGAATCGAAAAAAATCTATATATTATCCAGGCACCCGAATAATAAAGGAAAATTGCTCTGAATATTATCTGTCAGAAATAATATACAATGCCTTATTCTACTTTGTTTTGGAGTATATACACCAACTCCATATGCACTCTCAAGTAAAATAAAGAAATTCTATATTTAAGCAAATTAAAAAAATCTAAATATTATCTAGGCACCCGAATGATAAAGGAAAATTTCTCTCAATATAATCTGTCAGAAAAAATATACAATGCCCTATTCTACTTTGTTCTGGAGTATATACACCAACTCAATATGACCTCTCATGAAAAATACCGAAATTCTAATTTTACGAGGATCGAGAAAAATCTAAATAATATCTAGGCACCCCAAAGGTAAAAGAAAATGGCTCTGAATATAGTCTGTTAGAAAAAATATACAATGCCTTATTCTACTTTGATTTGGAATATATACAGCAACTCAGAATCCTCTCTCATGTAAAATAAAGAAATTCTTATTTTACGTGAATCAAAAAAAAACTAAATATTATCTAGGCACTCCAATGTTAAAAACAAAACTGCTCTGAATGTAATCTGTCAGAATAAATATAAAATGCCCTTTTCTGCTCTGTTTTGGAGTATATACACCAACTCCATTTGCTCACTCATGTAAATACAGAAATTCTATATTTAAGCGAATCGAAAAAAATCTAAATATTATTTAGGCAGCCCAATGTTAAAATCAAAATCGCTCTGAATATAATCTGTCAGAATAAATATACAATGCTTTATTCTACTTTGTTTTGGTGTATATACACCAACACAGTATGCTGTCTCATGTAAAATAAAGAAATTCTAATTTCACGTGAATCGAAAAAAATCTAAATATTAGCTCAGAACCCCAATGTTAAAACCAAAATTCCTCTGAATATAATCTGTCAGAAAAAATATACAATGTTCTATTCTATTTTGTTTTGGAGTATACACACCAACCCTATGTGCTTTCTCATGTAAAATGCAGAAATTCTATATTTAAGCGAATCGAAAAAATCTAAATCTTATCTAGGAACCCCAATGTTAAAAACAAAATTGCTCTGAATATAATCTGTCAGAAAAAATATACAATGCCCTATTCTACTCTGTTCTGGAGTATATAAACCAACTCAATAAGCTCTCTAATGTAAAATACATAAATTTTATATTTAAGCGAATCGACAAAATATAAATATTATCTAGGCACCCCAATGTTAAAAGCAAAATGGCTCTGAATATAATATGTCAGAAAAAATATACAATGCCCTTTTCTACTCTGTTTTTGAGAATATACACCAACTCAATATGCTCTCTCATGTAAAATAACAATATTCTAATTTTATGCGAATCAAAAAAAATCTAAATAGTATCTAGGTGCCCCAAATTAAAAGGAAATAGCTCTTAATATAGTCTGTTAGAAAAAATATAGAATGCCTAATTCTACTCTGTTTTGCAATATATATACCAACTCAGTATGCTCTCACATGTAAAATACAGAAATTCTAATTTTACCCGAATTGAAAATATCTAAATATTACCAAGGCACCCCAATGTTAAAAACAAAATTGCTCTTAATATAATATGTCAGAAAAAATATACAAAGCCATATTCTACTCAGTTTTGGAGAATATACACCAACTCCATATGCTCTCTCATGTAAAATACAGAAATTTTAATTTTACCCGAATTGAAGAAATCAAGATATTATCTAGGCACCCCAATGTTAAGTACAAAATTTATCTGAATATATTCTGCCATAAAAAATATACAATGCCCTATTCTACTCTGTTTTGGAGTATAAACACCAACTCCATATGGTCTCTAATGTAAAATAAATAAATTTAATATTTCAGCGAATCGAAAAAAATCTAAATATTATCTAGGCACCACAATGTTAAAACCAAAATTGCTCTAAAAAAAATCTGGCAGAAAAAATATACAATGCCCTTTCCTACTCTGTTTTGGAGTATAAACACCAACTCAGTATGCTCTTTCCTGTAAAATACAGAAATTCTAATTTTACGTGAATCAAAAAAATCTAAATATTATCTAGGCAACCGAATATTAAAAACAAAATTGCTCTGAATACAATGTCAGAAAAAATATACAATGCTCTATTCTACTCTGTTTTGGAGTATATAAACAAACTACCTATGCTCTCTCATGTGAAATACAGATATTCTATATTTAAGCGAATCAAAAAAAATCTAAATTATATCTAGGCACCCAAAAGTTAAAAGACAGTGGCTCTTACTATAGTCAGTTTGAGAAAATATACAATGCCTTATTCTATTCTGTTTTGGAGTATATACACCAAGTCAGTATGCTCTCTCATGGAAAATACAAAAATTCTAGTTTTACTCGAATCGAAAAAATCTAAATATTATCAAGGCACCCCAAAGTTAAAAACAAAACTGCTCTTAATATAATCTGTCAGAAAAAATATACAATGCCCTATTCTACTCTGTTTTCGAGTATATACACCAACTCCATATGCTCTCTCATGTAAAATACACAAATTATAAATATACTCGAATCGAAAAAAATCTAAATAATATCTAGGCGCCCACTAAAGTTAAAAGAAAATGGCTCTCAATATACTCTGTTATAAAAAATATACAATGCCTTATTCTACTCTTTTTTGGAGTATACACACCAACTCAGAATGCTCTCTCATGTAAAACAGGAAATTCTAATTTTACCCGAATCGAAAATATCTAAATGTTATCTAGGCACCCCATTGTTAAAAACAAATATTGTTCTAAATATAATCTGTCAGAAAAAATATACAATTCCCTATTTTACTCTGTTTTGGAATATATACACCAACTCAATATGCTCTCTCATATAAAATACAGAAATTCTATATTTAAGTGAATAGAAATTAATCTAAATATAATCTAGACACCCAATGTTAAAAGCAAAATTGCTCTGAATATAATCTGTCAGAAGAAATATACAATGCCTTATTCTACTCTGTTTTGGAGTATATACACCAACTCAGTATGCTCTCTCATGTAAAATACCGAAATTCTAATTTTACCCTAATTGAAAATATCTAAATATTATCTAGGCACCCCAATGTTAAAAACAAAATTGCTCTAATTATAGTCTGTCAGAAAAAATATACAATGCCCTATTCTACTCTGTTTTGTAGTATATACACCAACACCATATGCTCTCTAATGTACAATAAATAAATTCTATATTGAAGCGAATCGAATAAAATATAAATATTATCTAGGCACCCCAATGTTAAAAGCAAAATTTCTCTGAATATAATCTGTCAGAAGAAATATACAATGACTTATTCTACTTTGTTTTGGAGTATATACACCAACTCAGTATGCTCTATCATGTAAAATACAAAATTAAAATTTTACGTGAATCGAAAAAAATCTAAATATTATCTAGGCAACCGAATGTTAAAGGCAAAATTTCTCTAAATATAATCTGTCAGAAAAAATATACAATGCCCTTTTTTTCTCTGTTGTGTAGCATATACACACACTAAATAAGCTCTCTCATGTAAAATACAGGAATTCTAATTTTACCCCAATTGAAAATATCTAAATATTCCCTAGGCACCCCATTGTTAACAACAAACTTGCTCTGAATATAATCTGTCAGAAAAAATATACAATGCCCTATTCTACTCTGTTTTGGAGTATATACACCAACTCCATATGCTCTCACAGGTAAAATACAGGAATTCTATATTGAAGCGAATCGAAAAAATTATAAATATTATCTAAGCTCACCAATGTTAAAGAAAAATTGCTATGAATATAGTCTGTCAGAAAAAATATACAATGCCCTATTCTACTCTGTTTTGGAGTATATACACCAACTCAATATGCTCTCTCTTGTAAAACACAAAAATTCTAATTTTACGTGAATCGAAAAAAATCTAAATGATATCTAGGCACCCCAAAGATAAAAGAAAATGGCTATGAATATAGTCTGTTAGAAAAAATATACAATGCCTTATTCTACTCTGTTTTGGAGTATATACACCAACTCAGTATGCCCTCCCATGTAAAATACAGAAATTCTAATTTTACCCGAATCGAAAATATCAAAATATTATCTAGGCACCCCAATGTTTAAAACAAAATTGCTCTGAATATAATCTGTCAGAAAAAATATACAATGCCATATTCTACTCTTTTTTGGAGTATATACACCAACTCCATATGCTCTCTCATATAAAATACCGAAATTCTAATTTTACGTGAATCAAAAAAATATAAAAATTATCTAGGCAACCCAATGTTAAAAACAAAATTGCTCTCAATATAATCTGTGAGAAAAAATATACAATGCCCTATTCTACTCTGTTTTGGAGTATATACACCAACTTTCTCTGCTCTCTCTTGTGAAATACAGAAATTCTATATTTAAGCGAATCCAAAAATATCTAAATATTATATAGGCACCCAAATGTTAAAAGCAAAATTGCTCTGAATATCATCTGTCAGAAAAAATATACAATGCCCATTTGTACTGTTTTGTTGTATATTTACCAACACAATATGCTGTCTCTTGTAAAATAAAAAAATTCAAATTATACCAGAATCGAAAAAATCTAAATATTATTTAGGCACCCCAATGTTAAAAACATATTTTATCTGAATATAATTTGTCAGAAAAAATATACAATGCCCTATTCTACTCTGTTTTGGAGTATATACACCAACTTTATATGATCTCTAATGTAAAATAAAGAAATTCTATATTTAAGCGAATCGAAAAAAATTTAAATATAAGCTAGGCACCCGAATGTTAAAAGCAAAATTGCTCTCAATATGATCTGTCAGAAAAAATATACAATGCCCTTTTCTACTCTGCTTTGGAGTATATATACCAACTCAATATTCTCTCTCATGTAAAATTAAGAAATTCAAATTTTACGCAAATCGAAAAAAAGTCTAAATAATATCTAGGCGCCACAAAGTTAAAAGAAAATGGCTCTGAATATAGTCTGTTAAACAAAATATACAATGCCTTATTCTACTCTGTTTTAAAGTATATACACCAACTAAGTATGCTTTCTAATGTAAAATACCGATATTCTAATTTTACATGAATCGAAAAAAATCTAAGTAATATCTAGGTGTTCGATAGATAAAAGAAAATGGCTCTGAATACAGTGTGTTATAAAAAATATACAATGCCTTTTTGTACTCTGTTTTGGAGTATATACACCAACTCAGTATGCTCCCTAATGTAAAATACAGGAATTCTAATATTGTACGAATTGAATAAATCTAAATATTATCTAAAAAGCCCAATGTTAAAAACAAAATTGCTCTGAATATAATCTGTCAGAAAAAATATACAATGCCCTATTCTACTCTATTTTTGAGTATATACACTAACTCAATATGATCTCTCATGGAAAATACAAAAATTCTATGTTTAAGCGAATCGAAAAAAATCTAAATATTATCTAGGCACCCCAATGTTAATATCAAAATTGCTCTGAATATAGTCTGTGAGAAAAAATATACAATGCCCTTTTTTACTCTGTTTTGTAGTATATACACCAACTCAATAGGCTCTCTCATGTAAAATACCGAAATTCTAATTTTACGCAAATCGAAAAAAATGTAAATAATATCTAGGTGCCCCAAAGTTAGAAGAAAATGGCTCTATATATAGTCTGTTGGAGAAAATACACAATGCCTTACTCTACTCTGTTTTGGAGTATATACACCAACTCAGTATGCTCTCTCATGTAAAATACCGAAATTCTAATTTTACGCAAATCGAAAAAAATGTAAATAATATCTAGGTGCCCCAAAGTTAGAAGAAAATGGCTCTGTATATAGTCTGTTAGAAAAAATATACAATGACTTATTCTACTCTGTTTTGGAGTATATACACCAACTCTGTATGCTCTCTGATGTAAAATACAGAAATTCAAATTTTACACGAATCGAAAAAAATATAAATAAAACCTAGGCACTGCAAAGTTAAAAGAAAATGTCTCTGAATACAGTCTGTTATAAAAAATATACAATGCCTTACTATACTCGGTTTTGGAGTATATATACCAACACTGTATGCTCTCTCTGGTAAAATACCAAAATTCTAATTTTACCCGAATCAAAAAAATGTAAATATAATTTAGGCACCCCAATGTTAAAAACAAAATTGCTCTGAATATAATCTCTCAGATAAAATATACAATGCCCTATTCTACTCTATTTTATAGTATATACACCAATTCCATATCCTCTCTCATGTAAAATACAGAAATTCTAATTTTACCCGAATCGAAAAAAATCTAAATATTATCTAGGCACCCAAATGTTAAAATAAAAATTCCTTTGAATATAATCTGTCAGAAAATATATACAATGCCTTATTCTACTCTGTTCTTTAGTATATACACCAACTCAGTATACTCTCTCATGTAAAATACAGAAATTCTAATTTTACCCGAATCCAAAAAAATCTAAATAATATCTAGGTGCCCCAAAGTTAAAAGAAAATGGCTCTAAATATATTGTGTTAGAAAAAATATACAATGCCTTATTCTACTCTGTTTTGGAGTATATACACCAACTCAATATGCTCTCTCATGTAAAATACCGATATTCTAATTTTATGCAAATCGAAAAAAATCTAAATAATATCTAGGTGCCCCAAAGCTAAAAGAAAATGGCTCTGTATATAGTCTGTTTGACAAAATATACAACGCCTTATTCTACTCTGTTTTAAAGTATATACACAAACTCACTGTGCTCTCTCATGTAAGGTAGAGAAATTATAATTTTACCCAAATCGAAAAAATCTAAATATTATCTAGGCACCCCAATGTGATAAACAATATTACTCTGAATATAATCTGTCAGAAAAAATATACTATGCCCTATTCTACTTTGTTTTGGAGTATATACACCTACTCAATATGCAGTCTCATGTAAAATACAGAAATTCTATATTGAAGCGAATCAAAAAAATCTAAATATTATCGAAGCACCCAAATGTTAAAAGCAAAATTGCTTTGAATATAATCTGTCATAAAAAAATAAACAATGCCCTTTGCTACCCTGTTTTGTAGTATATACACCAACTCAATTTGCTCTCTCAGGTAAAATACAGAAATTCTAATTTTACCCGAATCAACGAAATCTAAATATTTAGGCACCCCAATTTTAATAACAAAATTGCACTGAGTATAATCTGTCAGAGAAAATATACAATGTTCTATTCTACTCTGTTTAAAAGTATATACACCAACTCAGTATGCTCTCTCATGTAAAATACCAAAACTCAAATTTTACGTGAATTGAAAAAAATCTAAATATTATCTAGGCACCCGAATGTCAAAAGCAAAATTGCTCTCAATATAATCTGTCAGAAGAAATATACAATGCCCTTTTCTACTATGATTTCGAGTATATTCACCAACTCAATATACTCTCACATGTAAAATAATGAAATTCAAATTTTACACGAATCGAAAATAATTTAAATAATATCTTGGCACCCCATAGATAAAAGATAATGGCTCAGAATATAGTCTGTTAGAGAAAATATACAATGCCTTATTCTGCTCTGTTTTGGAGTATATACACCAACGCAGTATGGTCTCTCATGTAAAACCTAGAAATTCTAATTTTACCCGAATCCAAAAAAATCTAAATAATATCTATGTGCCCCAAAGTTAAAAGAAAATGGCTCTGAATATAGTCTGTTAGGAATAATATACAATGCCTTATTCTACTCTGTTTTGGAGTATATACACCAACTCCATATGCTCTCTCATATAAAATACAGAAATTCTAATTTTACCCAAATTGAAATAATGTAAATATCATCTAGGCACCCCATTGTTAAAAAAAATTGCTCTGAATATAATCTGTCAGAAAAAACATACAACGCCCTATTCTACGCTGTTTTGAAGTATATAAACTAACTCAGTATGCTGTCTCATTTCTAATACCGAAATTCAAATTTTACGTGAATCGAAAAAAATCTTAATATTATTTAGGCACCCCAATGTTAAAAGAAGAATTGCTCTGAATATAATCTTACAGAAAAAATATACAATGCCCTATTCTACGCTGTTTTGAAGTAAATAAACTAACTCAGTATGCTGTCTCCTGTAAAATACCGAAATTCTAAATTTACGTGAATCGAAAAAAATCTAAATATTATGTAGGCACCCCAATGTTAAAAGCAAAATTGCTCTGAATGTAATCTGTCAGAAAAAATATACAATGCCCTTTTCTACTCTGTTTTGGAGTATATGCACCAACTCCATATGCTCTCTCATGAAAAATACAGAAATTCTATATTTAAGCGAATCGAAGAAAATCTAAATATTATCTAGGCACCCCAATGTTAAAAACAAAATTGCTCTGAATATGATCTCTCAGAAAAAATATACAATGCCCTATTTTACTCTGTTTTGGAGTATATACACCAACTCCATATGCTCTCTCATGTAAAATAGGGAAATTTTATATTTAAGCGAATCGAAAAAAATCTAAATACTATCTATGCACCCCATTGTTAAATGGAAAATTTCTCTTAATATAATCTGTCTGAAAAAATATACAATGCCCTTTTCTACTCTGTTTTGTAGTATATACACCACCTCAATATGCTCTCTCATATTAAATACAGAAATTCTAATTTTACCCAAATCGAAAAAATCTAAATATTATCTAGGCACACCAATGTTAAAAACAAAATTCCTCTGAATATAATCTTTCAGAAAACATATACAATGCCCTATTCTACTCTTTTTTGGAGTATATACACTAACTCAGTATGCTCTCTTTTTTAAAATACCGAAATTCTAATTTTACGTGAATCAAAAAAGATCTAAATTTTATCTAGGCACCCCAATGTTAAAAACAATATTGCTTTGAATATAATCTGTCCGAAAATATATAGAATGCTTTTTCCTACTCTGTTTTGTAGTATATACACCAACTCAATATGCTCTCTCATGTAAAATACAGAAATTCTAATTTTACCCAAATCGAAAAAATGTAAATATCATCTAGGCACCCCATTGTTAAAAACGAAATTGCTCTGAATATAATCTGTCATAAAAAACATACAACGACCTATTCTACTCTGTTTTGGAGTATATACACTAACTCAGTATGCTGTCTCATATAAAATACCGAAATTCTAATTTTACGTGAATCGAAAAAAATCTTAATATTATCTAGGCACCCCAATGTTAAAAGCAGAATTGCTCTGAATATAATCTTACAGAAAATATATACAATGCCCTATCCTACTCTGTTTTGGAGTATATACACCAACTCAATATGCTCTCTCATGTAAAATACAGAAATTCTGTATTTAAGCAAATCGAAAAAATCTAAATATTATCCAGGGAACCCAATGTTAAAAGAAAATTTGCTCTGAATATAATTTGTCTGAAAATATATACAATGCCCTTTTCTACTCTGTTTTGTAGTATATACACCAACTCAATATGCTCTCTCAGATAAAATACCGAAATTCTAATTTTACGTGAATCGAAAAAAATCTAAATAATAATTAGGCTTTCAAAAGTTAAAAGAAAATGGCTCTGAATATAGTCTGTTAGAGAAAACATACACTGCCTTATTCTACTCTGTTTTGGAGTATATACACCAACTCAGTATTCTCTCTCATGAAAAATACCGACATTCTAATTTTACGTAAATCAATAAAAATCTAAACATCTTCTAGGCACCCTAATATTAAAAGCAAAATTGCTCTGAAGATAATCTCTACGAAAAAATATACAATGTTTTTTTCTACTCTGTTTTGTAGTATATACACTAATTCAATATGCTATCTCATGTAAAATATTGAAATTCAAATTTTACGTGAAACAAAAAAATCTAAATAATATCTAGGTGCCCCATACTTAACAGAAAATGGCTCTGAATATAGTCTGTTAGAAAAAATATACAATGCCTTATTCTACTCTGTTTTGGGGTATATAAACAAACTCAGTATGCTCTCTCAGGTAAAATACCAAAATTCTAATATTATGCGAATTGAAAAAAATCTGAATATTATCTAGGCACCCCAATGTTTAAAACAAAATTGCTCTAAATATACTCTGTCAAAAAAAATATACAATGCCCTATTCTACACTGTTTTGGAGTATATACACCAACTCCATATGCTCTCTCATGTAAAATACAGAAATTCTATATTTAAGTGATTCGAAAAAATTTAAATATTATCTAGGCACCCCAATGTAAAAAGAAAAATTGGTCTCAATATAATCTGTCAGAAAAAATATACAATGCCCGTTTCTACTCTGTTTTGTAGTATATACACCAATTTAATATGCTATCTCATGTAAAATACCGAAATACTAATTTTACGCAAAACGAAAAAAATCTAAATAATATCTAGGCGCCCAAAAGGTAAAAGAAAATGGCTCTGAATATAGTCTGTTAGAAGAAATATACAATGCCTTATTCTACTTTTTTGGAGTATATACACCAACTCAGGATGCTCTCTCATGTAAAATACCGAGATTCTAATTTTATGTGAATTTAAAAAATGTAAGTATTTAGTAGGCACCCCAATGTTAAAAACAAAATTGCTCTGAATATAATCTGTCTGAAAGTATATACAATGCCTTATTCTACTCTGTTTTGGAGTATATACAACAACCCTATGTGCTTTCTCACGTAAAATGCAGAAATTCTATATTTAAGCGAATCAAAAAAAATCTAAATATTATCTAGGCACCCCAATGTTAAAAGCAAAATTGCTCTGAATATAATGTCTCAGAAAAAATATACAATGCTCTTCTCTACTCTGTTTTGTAGTATATACACTAACTCAATACGCTCTCTCATGTAACGTAGAGAAATAATAATTTTACCCGAACCGAAAAATTCTAAATATTATCTAAACACCTCAATGTTAAAAACAAAACAGCTCTGAATATAATCTGTTAGAAAAAATATACAATGCCCTATTCTACTCTGTTTTGGATTATATACACCTACTCAGTATGCTCTATTATGTAAAATATTGAAATTCTAATTTTACGTGAATTGAAAAAATCTAAATAATATCTAGGTGCCCAAAAGGTAAAGGAAAATGGCTCTGAATATAGTCTGTTAGAAAAAATATACAATGCCTAATGCTACTCTGTTTTGGATTATATACACCAACTCAGTGTGCTCTCTCATGTAAAATAACGAAATTTTAATTTTACGCATATCGAAAAATCTAAATATTATCTAGGCTCCAAAATGTTAAAAAGAAAATTGCTCTAAATAAAATTTGTCAGGAAAAATATACAATGCCCTATTGTACTTTGTTTTGGAGTATATACACCAACTCAGTATGCTCTCCTATGTAAAATAACAAAATTCTAATTTTACCCTAATCAAAAATATCTAAATTTTATCTAAGCACCCCAATGTTAATAACAAAACTGCTCTGAATATAATCTGTTGAATAAATATACAATGTCCTATTCTATTCTGTTTTGGAGTATATAAAACAACTCCATGTGCTCTCTCATGTAAAATTCAGAAATTCTATATTTAAGCGAATCCAATAAAATCTAAATATTATCTAGGCACCCCAATGTTAAAAGCAAAATTTCTCTGAATATAATCTGTCAGAAAAAATATACAATGCCCTTTTCTACTCTGTTTTGTAGTACATACACCAACTCAGTATGCTTTCTCGTGTAAAATAACGAAATTCTAATTTTACACAAATGGAAATAATCAAAATAATATCTACGCACCCCAAAGTTAAAAGAAAATGGCTCTGAATGTAGTCTGTTAGAAAAAATATACAATCCCTTATTCTACTCTGTTTTGGAGTATATACACCAAGACAGTATGCTCTCTCATGAAATATACCGAAATTCAAATTTTATGTAAATCTAAGAAATCTAAATATTATCTAGGCACCTCAATGTTAAAAACAAAATTGCTCTGAATATAATCTGTCTGAAGAAATATACAATGCCCTATTCTACTCTGTTTTGGAGTATATACAACAACTCCATATTCTCTCTCATGTAAAATACAGAAATTCTATATTTACGCGAATCGACATAAATCTATATAGTATCTATGCACTCCAATTTTAAAAAAAAAATTTCTCTGAATATAATCTGTCAGAAAAAATGTACAATAACCTTTTCTACTCTATTTTGGAGTATATACACGAAGTCAATATTCTCTCTCATGTAAAATACCGAAATTCTAATTTTACGCGAATCCAAAAAACTCTAAATAATATCTAGATGCCCCAAAGATAAAAGAAAACGGCTCTGAATATAGTCTGTTAGAGAAAATATACAATGCCTTATTCTACTTTGTTTTGGAGCATTTACACCAACTCAGTATGCTCTCTCATGTAAAATACCGAGATTCTAAGTTTACGTGAATCGAAAAAAAAACAAATATTATCTAGGCAACCCAATGTTAAAATCAAAATTGCTCTGAATATAATCTGTCAGAAAAAATATACAATGCCCTATTCTACTCTGTTTTGGATTATATACACCACCTCAATATGCTCTCTCATGTAAAATACTGAAATTCTAATTTTACGTTAATCAAATAAAATCTAAATATTATCTGGGCACCCCAATGTTAAAAAAAAATTTCTCTGAATATAATCTGTCAGAAAAAATCTACAATGCCCTATTTTACTCTGTTTTGGAGTATATACACTAACTCCATATGGTGTCTCATGTAAAATACCGAAATTCTAATTTTACGCTAATCGAAAAAAATATAAATAATATCTAGGCACAGCAAAGTTAAAAGAAAATGGCTCCGAATATATTCTGTTTGAGAAAATATACAGTGCCTTATTTTACGTTGTTTTTGGAGTATATACACCAACTCAGTATGCTCTCTCATGTAAAATACCGAAATTCTAATTTTACGTGAATCAAAAAAAATCTAAATATTATCTAGGCACCCCAAAATTAAAAGAAAATGTTTCTGAATATAGTCTGTTAGAGAAAATATAAAATGCCCTATTCTACTCTCTTTTGGAGTATATACACCAACTCAGTATGCTCTATCATGTAAAACACAGAAATTCTTATTTTACGTGAATCAAAAAAAATCAAAATATTATCCAGGCACCACAATGTTAAAAGCAAAATTGATCTGAATATAATTTCTCAGAAACAATATACAATGCCCTATTCTACACTATATTGGAGTATATACACCAACTCAATATGCTCTCTCTTGTAAAATACCGTAATGCTAATTTTACGTGAATCGAACATTTTAAATAATATCTAGGTGCCTCAAAGTTAAAGGAAAATGGCTCTGAATATAGTCTGTTTGAAAAAATATACAATGCCTGATTCTACTCTGTTTTAAAGTATATACACCAACTCAGTATGCTCTGTCATGTAAAATACAAAAATTCAAATTTAACCTGAATCGAAAAAATCTACATATGATCTAGGCATCCCAATGTTAAAAACAAAATTTCTCTGAATATAATCTGTCAGAAAAAATATACAGTGCCCTATTCTACTCTGTTTTGGAGTATATACACCAACTCCATATGCTCTGTCTTGTAAAATACCGAAATTCTAATTTTATGTGTATCGAAAATAATCTAAATAATATCAAGGCACCCCAAAATTAATAGAACATGGCTCTAAATATCGTGTGTTAGAAAAAATACACAATGCCTTATTCTACTCTGTTTTGGAGTATATACACCAACTCAGAATGCTCTCTCATGTAAAATACAGAAATTCTAATTTCACGTGAATCAAAGAAATCTAAATATTATCTAGGCACACCAAAGTTAAAAACAAGATTGCTCTGAATATAATCTGCCAGAAGAAATATACAACGCCATATTCCACTCTGTTTTGGAGTATATACACCAACTCAGTATGCTCTCTAATGTAAAATACCGAAACTCTAATTTTACGTGAATCGAAAATAATCTAAATATTATCTAGGCACCTTAATGTTAAAAACAAAATTGCTCTGAATATAACCTGCCAGAAAAAATATACAATGCCCTATTCTACTCTGTTTTGGAGTATATACACCAACTCAATATGCTCTCTCATGTGTAATACCTCAATTCTAATTTTACGTGAATCGAAAAAAATCTAAATAAAATCTAGGCGCCCCAAAGATAAAAGAAAATGGCTCTGAATATAGTCTGTTAGAAGGAATATACAATGCCTTATTCTACTCTTCTTTGGAGTATATACACCAACTCAGTATGCTCTCTCATGCAAAATAGCGAAATTCAAGTTTTATGTGAATCGAAAAAAATCTAAATATTATCTAGGCACCCCAATGTTAAAAACAAAATTGCTCTGAATATAGTCTGTCAGAAAAAATATACAGTGCTCTATTCTACTCTGTTTTGGGGTATATACACCAACTTAATATGCTCTCTCATGTAAAATAGAGAAATTTTCAATTTAAGCGAATCGAAAAAATCTAGATATTATGTAGGCACACAAATCTTAAAAACAAAATTATTCTGAATACTATTTGTCAGAAAACATATACAATGCCCTATTCTACTCTTTTTTGGAGTATATACACCAACTCAATATGCTCTCTCATGTAAAATACCGAAATTCTAATTTTACGAGAATCGAAAAAAATCTAAATAGTACCTAGGTGCCCCAAAATTAAAAGAAACTGCCTCTGAATATAGTCTGTTAGAAAAAATATACAATGCCTTAATCTACTCTATTTTGGAGTATATACACCAACTCAGTATGCTCTCTGATGTAATATACAGAAATTCTAATTTTACCCGAATCAAAAAAATCTAAATATTTTCTAGGCACCCCAATGTTAAAGCAAAATTGCACTGAATATAATCAGTCCGAAAAAATATACAATACCCTATTCTACTCTATTTTGTAGTATAAACACCAACTCAATATGCTCTCTCATGTAAAATACAGAAATTCTAATTTTACCCGGATTGAAAAAATATAAAAATTTTCTAGGCACCCCAATGTTAAAAGCAAAATTCTCTGAATATAATCTGTTAGAAAAAATATACAATGCCCTCTTCTATTCTTTTCTGTAGTATAAACACCAACTCAGTATGCTCTCTCATGTAAAATAGCGAAATTCTAATTTTACGCGAATCGAAAACAACCTATATATTATGTAGGCGCCCCAAAGTTAAAACAAAATGGCTCTGAATATAGTCTGTTAGAAAAAATATACAATGCCTTATTCTACTCGGTTTTTGAGTACATACACCAACTCAGTATGCTCTCTCATGTTAAATACAGAAATTCTAATTTTACCCGTATCGAAAAAATCTAAATATTTTCTAGGCACCCCAATGTTAAAAACAAAATTGCTCTGAATATAATATGTTAGAAAAAATATACAATGCCCTATTCTACTCTGTTTTGGAGTATATACACCAACTCCATATGCTCTCTCACGTAAAATACAGAAATTCTATATTTAAGCGAATCGAAAAATATCTAAATATTATCTAGGTACACCAATGTTAAAAGCAAAATTACCCTGAATATAATTTGTCCGAAGAAATATACAACGCTTTATTCTACTCTGTTTTGTAGTATATACACCAACTCATTTTCCTCTCTCATGTAAAACATTGAAATTCTAATTTTACACAAATCGAATAAATCTAAATATTATCTAGGCACCCCAATGTTAAAAGCAAAATTGCTCTGAATATAATCTTTCAGAAAAAATATACAATGCTCTTTTCTACCTTATTTTGGAATATATACATCAACTCAATCTGCTCTCTCATGTAAAATACCGAAATTCTAATTTTACATGAATCGAAAAAAATCTAATTATTATCTAGGCACCCCAATGTTAAAAGAAAAATTGCTCTGAATATAATCTGTCAGCAAAAATATACAATGCCCTTTTCTACTCTATTTTGTAGTATATACACTAACTCCGTATGCTCTCTCATGTAAAATACAGAAATTCTATATTTAAGCGAATCGAAATAAATCTAAGTATTATATAGGCACCACAATGCTAGAAACAAAATTGCTCTGAATATAATCTGTAAGAAAAAATATACAATGCCCTTTTCTTCTTTGTTTTGGAGTATATACATCAACTTTATATGCTCTCTCATGTAAAATACAGAAATTCCATATTTTAGCGAATCAAAAAAAATTTATCTAGGCACCCGAATGTTAAAAGCAAAATTGCTCTGAATATAATCTGTCAGAAAAAATATACAATACCCTTTTCTACTCTGCTGTGTAGTGTATACACGAACTAAATATGCTCTCTCATGTAAAAAACCGAAATTCTAATTTTACAAAACCCGAAAAAAATGTAAATAATATCTGGGCGCCTTAATGTTAAAAGAAAATGGCTCTGAATATAGTCTGTTAGAAAAAATATACAATTCCTTATTCTATTCTGTTTTGCAGTATATACACCAACTCAGTATGCTCTCAAATGTAAAATACAGAAATTCTTATTTTACCCAAATCGAAGAAATCTCAATATTATCTTGTAACCCCAACGATAAAAACAAAATTGGTCTGAATATAATCTGTCAGAAAAAATATACAATGCCCTATTCTACTCTGTTTTGGAGTATATACACCAACTCAGTAAGCTCTCTCATGTAAAATACCGAAATTCTAAATTTACGTGAATCAAAAAAAATCTAAATATTATCTAGGCACCCGAATGTTAAAAGCAAAATTGCTCTGAATATAATCTGTCAGAAACAATATAAAATGTTCTTTTCTACTCTGTTTTCGAGTATATACACCAACTCAATATGCTGTCTCATGTAAAATACGGAAATTCTAATTTTAAGAGATTCGAAACAATTCTAAATAATATCTATGCACCCCAAAGTTCAAAGAAAATGTCTCTGAATATAGTCTGTTAGAAAAAATATAGAAGGCCTTATTCTACACTGTTTTGGAGTATATATACAAACTCAGTATGCTCTCTTCAGTAAAATAGAGAAATTCTAATTTTACGTGAATCTGAAAAAATCTAAATATTATCTAGAAACCCAAAAGGTAAAAGCAAAATTGCTATGAATATAATTTGTCAGAGAAAATATACAATGCCTTATTCTACTCTGTTTTGGAGTATATACACCAACTCAGTATGCTCTCTCATGTAAAATACCGAAATTCTAATTTTAAGTGAATCGAAAAAATTGTAAATACCTAGGCGCCCCAAATTTAAAACTAAATGGCTCTGAATATACTGTGTTAGAAAAAATATACCATGCCTTATTCTATTTTGTTTTGGAGTATATACACTAACTCAGTGTCCTCTCTCATGTAAAATACAGAAATTGTAATTTTACCCAAATCGAAAAAATCTAAATATTATCTAGGTACCCAATGTGAAAAACAAAATTGCTCTGAGTATAATCTGTCAGAAAAAATATACAATGCCCTATTCTACTTTATTTTGGAGTATAAACACCAGCTCCATATGCCCTCTCATGTAAAATACAGAAATTCTATATTTAAGTGAATCGAAAAAAAACCTAAATATTACCTAGGCAACCCAATGTTAAAAACAAAATTGCTCTGAATATAATCTGTCAGAGAAAATATACAATGCCCTATTCTACTAGGTTTTGGAGTATATACACCAACTCAATATGCTCTCATATAAAATACATGAATTCTATATTTAGGCAAATTGAAAAATATCTAAATATCATCTAGGCACCCCAATGTTAAAAACAAAATTGCTCTGAATATAATCTGTCATAAAAAACATACAATCCTTATTTCTACTCTGTTTTGGAGTTTATACACCAACTCAGTGTTCTCTCTCATATAAAATAAAGGAATTCTAATTTTACGTGAATCGAAAAAACTCTAAATATTATCTAGGCACTCCAATGTTAAAAGCAAAATTGCTCTGAATATAATCTGTCAGAAAAAATATACAATGCCCTTTTCTACTCTGTGTTGGAGTATATACACCAACTCAATATGCTCTCCAAAGTAAAATAAAAAACTATAATTTTACGTGAATCGAAGAAAATCTAAATAATATCTAGGCGCCCCAAAGGTAAAAGAAAATGGCACTGAATATAGTCTGTTATAAAAAATATACAATGCCTTATTCTACTCTGTTTTGGAGTATATACACAAACTCAGTATGCTCTCTCACGTAAAATACAGAAATTCTAATTTTACCCGAAATGTAAAAATCTAAATATTATCTAGGCACCCCAATGCTTAAAACAAAATTGCTGTGAATATAATCTGTCAGAAAAAATATACAATGCCCTATTCTACACTGTTTTGGAATATATACAAAAACTCAATATGCTCTCTCATGTAAAATACCGAAATTCAAATTTTATGCGAACCGAAAAAAATCTAAATAATATCTGGGCATCCCAAAGTTAAAAGAAAATGGCTCTGAATATAGTCTGTTAGGTAAAATATCCAATGCCTAATTCTACTCTGTTTTGGAGTATATACACCAACTCAGTATGCTCTGTCATGTAAAATACATTTTAAAATTATAATTTTACCGGAATCGAAAAAATCTAAATATTATTTAGGCAACACAATGTTAAAAACAAAATTTCTCTAATATCATCTGTCAGAAAAAAATATACAATGCACTATTCTACTTTGTTTTGGAGTGCATACACCATCTCCATATGCTCTCTCATGTAAAATACAGAAATTCTAATTTTACCAGAATCGAAAAAATCTAAATATTATCTAGGAACCCCAATGTTAAAAACAAAATTGCTCTGAATATAAACTGTGAGAAAAAATATACAATGCCCAATTCTACTCTTTTTTTCAGTATATACACCAACTCTACATGCTCTCTTATGTAAAATACAGAAATTCTATATTTCAGCAAATCAAAAAAAATCTAAATATTATCAAGGCACCCCAATGTTAATAGCAACATTACTCTGAATACAATCTGTCAGAAAAAATATACAACATCCTTTTCTACTCTATTTGGGACTATATACACCAAATCAATATGCTCTCTCATGTAAAATACAGAAATTCAAATTGTACGTGAATCGAAAAAAATCTACATATTATCTAGGTGCTCCAAAGTAAAAAGAAAATGCCTCTGAATATAGTCTGTTAGAAAAGATATACAATGCCTTATTGTACTCTGTTTTGGAGTAAATACACCAACTCAGTATGCTCTCTCATGTAAAATACCGAAATTCGAATTTTACGTGAATCGAAAGAAATCTAAATATTATCTAGGCATCCAAATGTTAACAGCAAAGTTGTTGTGAATATAATCTGTCAGAAAAAATATATAATGCTGTTTTCTACTCTGTTCTGTAGTATATACACCAACTCAATATGATCTCTCGTGTGAAATACAAAAATTCAAATTTTACCCGAATCAAAAAAATCTAAATATTATCTAGGCACCCCAATATTAATAGCGAAATTGGTCTGAATATAATCTGTCAGAAAAAATATATAATGCCCTATTCAACTCTGTTTTGGGGTATATAAAACAACTCCACATGCTCTCTCATATAAAATACAGAAATTCTATATTTAAGCGAATCGAAAAAAATCTAAATATTATCTAGGCACCCTAATATCGAAAGCAAAATTGCTCTGAATATAATCTGTCAGAAAAAATATACAATGCCCTATTCTACTCTGTTTTGGAATATATACACCAACACAGTATGCTCTCTCATGTAAAACACAGAAATTCTAATTTTACCCGAATCGAAAAAATCTAAATATTATCTAGGCACAACAATGGTAAAAACAAAATTGCTCTGAATATAATGTGTCAGAAATAATATACAATGCCCTATTCAACTCTGTTTTGGTGTATATACACCAACTCAGTATGCTCTCTCATATAAAATAGAGAAATTCTAATTTTACGTGAACCTAAAAAAATCTAAATATTATCTAGGCACCCCAAAGTTAACACAAAATTGCTCTGAATATAATCTGTCAGAAAAGATATATAATGCCCTATTCTACTCTGTTTTAAAGAATATACACCAACTCCATATGCTCTCTCATGTTAAATACAGAAACTCTATATTTAAGTGAATAGAGAGAAGTCTAAATATTATCTAGGCACCCGAATGTTAAAAGCAAAATTGCTCTGAATATAATCTGTCAGAAAAAATATACAATGCCCTTTTCTACTCTGTTGTCGTGTATATACACCAACTCAATATGCTCTCTCATGTAAAATACCGAAATTCTAATTTTACAAGAATCGAAAAAAATCTAAATAATATCTATGCGCCCCAAAGTTCAAAGAAAATATCTCTGAATATAGTCTGTTAATAAAATATAGAATGACGTATTCTACTCTGTTTTGGAGTATATACAACAACTCAGTATGCTCTGAAATGTAAAATACAGAAATTTTATTTTACCCGAATCGAAGAAATCTCAATATTATCTTGTAACCCAAACGTTAAAAACAAAATTGGTCTGAATATCATCTGTCAGAAAAAATATACAATGCCCTATTCTACTCTGTTTTGGAGTATATACACAAACTCAGTATGCTCTCTCATGTAAAATACTGAAATTCTAAATTTACGTGAATCGAAAAAGAACCTAAATATTATCTGGGGACGCCAATGTTAAAAGCAAAATTGCTCTGAATATAATCTGTCAAAAAAAATATACAATGCCCTATTCTACTCTCTTTTGGAGTATAAACACCAAATCCATATGCTCTCGCATGTAAAATACCGAAATGCTAATTTTACGTGAATAGTAAAAAATTTAAATATCTAGGCGACCCAAAATTAAAATAAAATGGCTCTGAACATTGTCGGTTACAGAAAATATACAGGGTCTTATTTTACCCTGTTTTGGAGTATATACACCAACTCAGTATGCTCTCTCATGTAAAATACAGAAATTCTAACTTTACCCAAATCGAAAAAATCTAAGTATTATCTAGGCATTTCAGTGATAAAAGCAAAATTGCTCTGAATATAATCTGTCAGAAAAAATATACAAAGCCCTTTTCTACTCTGTTTTGTAGTATATACATCAACTCAATATGCTCTCTCAGGTAAAATACCGAAATTCTATTATAACGCGAATCGCAAAAAAATCTAAATAATATCTAGGCGCACCAAAGTTAAAAGAAAATGTCTCTGAATATAGTCTGTTAGAAAAAATACACAATGCCTCATTCTACTCTGTTTTGGAGTATATACACCAACTCAGTATGCTCTCTCATGTAAAATACTGAAATTCTAAATTTACGTGAATCGAAAAAAAATCTAAATACTATCTGGGCACCCCAATGTTGAAAGCCAAATTGCTCTAAATATCGACTGTCAGAAAAGATATACAATGCCCTATTGTACCCTCTTTTGGAGTATATACACCAACTCAATATGCTCTCTCATGTAAAATACTGAAATTCTAATTTTATGCAAATCGAAAAAAATCTAAATACTATCTAGGCACCCCAAAGTTAAAAGAAAAGGGCTCTGAATATAGTCTGTCAGAGAAAATATACAATGTTTTATTCTACTCGGTTTGTAATATATACACCAAGTCAGTATGCTCTCTCACGTAAAATACGGAAATTCTAATTTTACGTGTATTGAAAAAAATCTAAATATTATCTAGGCAACCCAATGTTAAAAACAAAATTGCTCTGAATATAATCTGTCAGAAATAATATACAATGCCCTATTCTACTCTGTTTTGGAGTATATACACCAACTCTGTATGCTCTCTCCTGTAAAATACAAAAATTCTAAATTTACATGAATCGAAAAAAATATAAATATTATGTAGGCACCCCAATGTTAGAAGCAAATTGCTCTGAATATAATCTGTCAGAAAAAAATATACAATGCTTATTTCTACTCTGTTTTGGAGTATATACACCAACTAAATATGCTCTATCATGTAAAATTCCGAAATTCGAATTTTATGCAAATCGAAAAAATTCTAAATAATATGTAGGTGCCCCAAAGGTAAAAGAAAATGGCTCTGAATTAATCTGTCAGAAAAAATATACAATGCTATTTTCTACTCTTTTTTGGAGTACATACAACAACTCAGTATGCTCTCTCATGTAAAATACCGAAATTATAATTTTACCCGAATCAAAAAAATCTATATATTATATAAGCACCCAAATGTTAAAAACAAAATTTCTCTGAATATAATCTGTCAGAAAAAATATGCAATGCTTTATTATACTCTGTTTTGTAGTATATACACCAACTCCATATGCTCTCTCATGTAAAATACAGAAATTCTATATTTAAGCGAATCGAAATAAATCTACATATTATCTAGGCACCCCAATGCTAAAAACAAAATTTCTCTGAATATAATCTTAAGAAAAAATATACAATGCCCTATTCTAATCTGTTTTGGAGTATATACACCAACTCCATATGCTCTCCCATGTAAAATACCGAAATTCTAATTTTACGCAAATCGAAAAAAATCTAAATAATATCTAGGTACCCCAAAGGTAAAAGAAAATGGCTCTAAATATTGTCTTTTAGAAAAAATATACAATGCCTTATTCTACTCTGTTTTGGAGTATATACACCAACTCAGTATGCTCTCTCATGTAAAATACAGAAATTGTAATTTTACGCGAATCGAAAAAAATATAAATATTATCTAGGCACCCCAATGTTAAAAGCAAAATTGCTCTGAATATAATCTGTAAGAAAAAATATACAATGCCCTTTTCTTCTTTCTTTTGGAGTATATACACCAACTCCATATGCTCTCTCATGTAAAATACAGAAATTCCATATTTTAGCGAATCAAAAAAAATCTAAAAATTATCTAGGCACCCGAATGTTAAAGGCAAAATAGCTCTGAATATAATGTGTCAGAAAAAATATACAATACCCTTTTCTACTCTGCTGTGTAGTGTATATACCAACTCATTTTGCTCTCTCATGTAAAAAATCGAAATTCTAATTTTACGAGACCAGAAACAATTCTAAATAATATGTAGGTGCCCCAATGTTAAAAGACATTGGCTCTGAATATAGTCTGTTAGAAAAAATATACAATTCCTTATTCTACTCTGTTTTGGAGTATATACACAAACTCAGTGTACTCTCAAATGTAAAATTCAGAAATTCTTATTTTACCCGAATCGAAGAAATCTCAATATTATCTTGTAACCCCAACGTTCAAAACAAAATTGGTCTGAATATAATCTGTCAGAAAAAATATACAATGCCCTACTCTACTCTGTTTTGGAGTATATACAGCAAATCAATATGCTCTCTCACGTAAAATAGCGAAATTCTAATTTTACATGAATCGAAAAAATGTAAATATTATCTAGCGCCCCAAAATTAAAAGAAAATGACTCTAAATATTGTCTGTTAGAAAAAATATACAATGTTTTATTCAACTCTGTTTTGGAGTATATAAACCAACTCAGGATGCTCTCTCATGTAAAATACAGAAATTCTATATTTAAGCGAATCCAAAAAATCTTAATAATATTTAGGCACCCCAATGTTAAAAGCAAAATTGCTCTGAATATAATCTGTCAGAAAAAATATACAATGCTATATTCTACTCTGTTTTGGAGTATATACACCAACTCAGTATGCTCTCTTATGTATAATACGGAAATTCTAAATTTACGTGAATCGAAAAGAATCTAAATATTATCTAGGCACCCCAATGTTAAAAGCAAAACTGCTCTGAATATAATCTGACAGAAAAAAATATACAATGCCATTTTCTACACTGTTTTGGAGCATGTACACCAACTCAATGTGCTCTCCCATATAAAATACCAAAATTCTAATTTTACGTGAATCGAAACAAATCTAAGTAATATCTAGGCGCCCCAAAATTAAAAGAAAATGGCTATGAATATAGTTTGTTAGAAAATGTATACAATGCCTTATTCTACTCTGTTTTGGAGTATATACACCAAGTCAGTATGCTCTCTCATGTAAAATACAGAAATACTAATTTCACCCAAATCGAATAAATCTAAATATTATCTAGGCACCCCAATGTGAAAAACAAAATTGCTCTGAATATAGTATGTCATAAAAAATATACAATGCCCTATTCTACTCTGTTTTGGAGTATATACACCAACTCCATATACTCTCTCATGTAAAATAAAGGAATTCTATATTTAAGAGAATCGAAAAAAATCTAAATATTATCTAGGCACCCCAATGTTAAAAGCAAAATTGCTCTGAATTTAATCTGTCAGAAAGAATATACAATGCTCTTTTCTACTCTTTTTGGAGTATATAAACCAACTAAATACGGTCCCTCATGTAACATACCGAAATTCTAATTCCACGCGAATCGAAAAAAATATAAATAATATCTAGGCGCCCCATTATTAAAATAAAATGGCTCTGAATATAGTCAGTTAGAAAAGATATACAATGCCTTATTCTACTCTGTTCTGGAGTATATACACCAACTCAGTATGCTCTCTCATGTTAAATATCGAAATTCTAATTTTACGTGAATCCAAAAATTCTAAATATTATCTAGGCACCCGAAAGTTAAAAGCAAAATTCTCTGAGTATAATCTGTCAGAAAAATATACAATGCCCATTTCTACTCTGTTTTGGAGTATATACACCAACTCAGTATCCTCTCTCATGTAAAATACAGAAATTCTAATTTTAACCAAATCGAAAAAATCTAAATATTATCTACGCACCCCAATGTTAAAAACAAAATTCCTCTGAATATAATCTGTCACAGAAAATATACAATGCCCTATTCTACTCTGTTTTGTAGTATATACACCAACTCAATGTGCTCTCTCATGTAAAATAGAGAAATTCTAATTTTACCCAAATCGAAAATATCTAAATATTATCTAGGCACCCCAAAGTTAAAAACAGAATTGCTCTGAATATAATCTGTCAGAAAAAATATACAATGCCCTATTCTACTCTTTTTTGGAGTATATACACCAACTCAGTGTGCTCTATCTTGTAAAATACCGGAATTCTAAATTTACGTGAATCGAAAAATATCTAAATATTATCTAGGCACCCCAATGTTAAAAGCAAAATTTCTCTGAATATAATTTTTCAGAGAAAATATACAATGCCCTATTTTACTCATTTTTGTAGTATATACACCAACTCAATATGCTCTCTCATGTAAAATACCGACATTCTAAATTTATGTGTATCGAAAGAAATATAAATAATATCTAGGCGCCCCACAGTCAAAACCAAATGGCTCTGAATATACTCTGTTAGAGAAAATATACAATGCCTTATTCTAGTCTATTTTGAAGTATATACACCAACTAAGTATGCTCTCTCATGTAAAATTAAGAAATTCTAATTTTACGTGAATCAAAAAAAAATCTAAATATTTTCTAGGCACCCCAAAGTTAAAAGCAAAATTTCTCTGAATATAATCTTTCAGAGAGAACCTACAATGCCCAATTTTACCCTTTTTTGGTGTATATACACCAACTCAATATGCTCTGTCATGTAAAAGAGCAGAATTTTAATTTTACGTGAACCAAAAAAAATCTAAATAATATCTAGGCGCCCCAAAGTTAAAAGAAAATGTCTCTGAATATAATCTGTCAGAGAAAATATAGAATGCCCTATTCTACTCTGTTTTGGAGTATATACACAAACTCCATATGCTCTCTCATGTAAAATACAGAAATTCTGTATTTAAATGAATCAAAAAAAATCTAAATATTATCTAGGCACCCCAAGGTTAAAAGCAAAATTTCTCTGAAAATAATCTTTCAGAAAAATTATACAATTCCCTTTTCTACTCTGTTTTGGTGTATATACACCAACTCAATATGCTCTCTCATGTAAAATACCGAAATTCTAATTTTACGTGAAGCGAAAATAATCTAAATACTATCTAGGCACCCCAAAGTTAAAAGAAAAGGGCTCTGAATATAGTCTGTTAGAAAAAATATACAATGCGTTATTCTACTCTGTTTGGAATATATACACCAACTCAATATGCTCTCTCATGTAAAATACCGAAATTCTAATTTTACGTGAATCGAAAATAATCTAAATACTATCTAGGCACCCCAAAGTTAAAAGAAAAGAGCTCTGAATATAGTCTGTAAGAAAAAATATAAAATGCCTATTTCTACTATGTTTTGGAGTATATACACCAACTCCATATGCTTTCTCATGTAAAATACAAAAGTTCTATATTTAACCGAATCGAAAAAAATCTAAATAATATCTAGGCACCCTAGTGTTAAAAGAAAAATTGCTCTGAATATAATCTGTCAAAAAAATATACAATGCCTTTTTATACTTTGTTTTGGAGTATATACACCAACTCAATATGCTCTCTCATGTAAAATACCGAAATTCTAAATTTACGTGAATTAAAAAAAATGTAAATATTATCTCGGTACCCCATTCTTAAAAACAAAATTGCTCTGAATATAATCTGTCAGAAAAAATATACAATGCCGTATTCTACTCTTTTTTGGAGTATATAGACCAACTCCATATGCTCTCTCCTGAAAAATACAGAAATTGTATATTAAAGCGTATTGAAATAAATCTAAATATTATCTAGGCAACACAATGTTAAATGCAAAGTTGCTCTGCTAATAATCGGTCACAAGAAATATACAATGCCCTTTTCTACTCTTTTTTGTAGTATATACACCAACTCAATATGCTCTCTCTTGTAAAATACCGAAATTCTAATTTTACGCGGATCGAAAAAATCTAAACAATATCTAGGCGCCCGAAAGTTAAAAGATAATGACTCTAAATATAGTCTGTTAGGAAAAATATACAATGCCTATTTCTACTCTGTTTTGGAGTATATACACCAACTCAGTATGCTCTCTCATGTAAAATTCCGAAATTCTAATTTTACGTGAATCGAAAAAAATCTATATATTATCAAGGCACCCGAAGGTTATAAGCAAAATTGCTCTAAAATTAATGTGTACAAAAAAATATACAATGCCCTTTTCTACTCTGTTTTGGAGTATATACACCAACTCAATATGCTCTCTCATGTAAAACACAGAAATTTTTATTTTACCTGAATCCAAAATATCTAAATATTATCTAGGCACCCCAATGTTAAAAACAAAATTAATTTGAATATAATCTGTCAGAATAAATATACAATGGCCTATTCTACTCTGTTATGGTGTATATACACCAACTCAGTATGCTCTCTCATGTAAAATAAAGAAATTCTAATTTAACGTGAATCTAAAGAAATCTAAATATTATCTAGGCACCTTAAAGTTAAAAGCAAAATTGCTCTGAATATAATCTGTCAGAAAAGATATACAATGCCCTATTCTACTCTGTTTTGGAGTATATACACCAACTCCATCTGCTCTCTCATGTAAAATACAGAAATTCTATATTTAAGCGAATAGAGAAAACTCTAAATATTATCTATGCACCCGAACGTTAAAAGCAAAATTGCTCTGAATATAATCTGTCAGAAAAAATATACAATGCCCTTTTCTACACTGTTTTCGAGTATATACACCAACTCAATAAGCTCTCTCAGGTAAAATACGTAAATTCTAATTTTACGAAAATCGAAGAAAGTCTAAATAATATCTAGGCGCCCCAAATTTAAAAGAAAATGGCTCTTGATATAGTCTGTTATAGAAAATATACAATGCCTTATTCTACTCTGTTTTGAAGTATATACACCACCTCAGTATGCTCTCTCATGTAAAATACAGAAATTCTAATTTCACCCGCATCGAAACAATCTAAATATTATCTAGGCACCCCAATGTTAAAAACAAAATATCTCTGAATATAATCTGTCAGAAAACAAATGCAATGCCCTATTTTACTCTGTTTTGGAGTATATAAAACAAATCAGTATGCTCTCTCATGTAAAATACCGAAATTATAATTTAACGTGAATCGAAATAAATCTAAATATTATATAGGCACCCCAATGTTATAAACAAATTGCTCTGAATATAGTCTGTCAGAAAAAATATACAATGCCCTATTCTACTCTGTTTTGGAGTATATACATCAACTCCATATGCGCTCTCATGTAAAATACAGAAATTCTATATTTAAGCGAATCGAAAAAAAATCTTAATATTATATAGGCACCCCAATGTTAAAAACAAATTGCTCTGAATATAATCTGTCAGAAAAAATATACAACGCCTTTTTCTACGTTTTTTTTCGAGTATATACACCAACTCCATTTGCTCTCTCAAATAAAATACAGAAATTCTATATTTAAGCAAATCGAAGAAATCTATATATTATCAAGGCACCCCAATGATAAAAACAAAATTGCTCTGAGTATAACCTGTCAGAAAAAATATCCAATGCTTTATTCTACTCTGTTTTGGAGTATATACACTAACTCCATATAATCTCTCATATAAAATAGGGAAACTCTATATTTAAGCGAATCGAAAAAAATCTAAATATTATCTATGCATTCCAATGTTAAAAGCAAAATTGCTCTGAATATAAACGGTCAAAAAAAATATACAATGCCCTTTTCTACTCTGTTTTTTTGTATATACACCAAATCAATATGCTCTCTCATATAAAATACTGAAATTCTAATTTTACGTGAATCGAGTAAAATCTAAATATTATCTAGGCACCCCCATGTTAAAAGCAAAATTACTCTGAATATAATCTGTCAGAAAAAATATACAATGCCCTTTTCTACTCTGTTTTGTAGCATATACACCAACTAACTATGCTGTCTCATGTAAAATACAGAAATTCTATATTTAGGCGAATCGAAAAAAATCTAAATAATATCTAGGCGACCCAAAGTTAAAAGAAAATGGCTCTCAATATAGTATGTTAGAAAAAGTATACGATGCCTTATTCTACTATGTTTTGGAGTATATACGCCAACTGAGTATGCTCTCTCATGTAAAATACAGAAATTCTAATTTTACCCGAATCGAAAAAATCTAAATATTATCAAGGCACGCCAATGTTACAAACAAAATTGCTCTGAATATAAACTCTCAGAAAAAATATACAATACCCTATTCTACTCTGTTTTTGAGTATATACACCAATTCTACATACTCTCTCATGTAAAATACAGAAATTCTATATTTAAGCGAATTGAAAAAAATCTAAATATTATCTAGGCACCCCAATGTTAAAAAAAAATTGCTCGGAATATAATCTGTCAGAAAAAATATACAATGCCCTTTTCTACTCTGTTTTGGAGTATATACACCACCTCAGTATGCTCTCTCATGTAAAATACAGAAATTCTAATTTTACGTGAATCGAAAAAAATCTAAATATTATCTAGGCATCCCAATGTTTAAAGCAAAATTGCTCTGAATATAATCTGTCAGAAAAAATATACAATGCCCTTTTCTACTATGTTTTGGAGTATATACACCAACTCAGTATGCTCTCTCGTGTAAAATACAGAAATTCTAATTTTACCCGAATCGAAAAAATCTAAATATTATCAAGGCACCCCAATGTTACAAACAAAATTGCTCTGAATATTATCTGTCAGTAAAAATATACAATGCCCTATTCTACTCTGTTTTGGAGTATATACACCAACTCCATATGCTCTCTCTTATAAAATACTGAGATTCTATATTTAAGCGAATCAAAATAAATCTAAATATTATGTAGGCATTCCAATGGTAAAAACAAAATTGCTCTGAATATAATCTGTCAGAAAAAATATACAATGCCCTATTCTACTCTTTTTTATTGTATATACACCAACTCCATATGCTCTCTTATATAAAATACGGAAATTCTAATTTTACCCGAATCGAAAAAATCTAAATATTATCTGGGGACCCCAATGTTAAAAACAAAATTGCTCTGAATATAATCTGTCTGAAAAAATATACAATTCCCTATTCTACTCTGTTCTGGAGTATATACACCAACTAAGTATGCTCTCTCATTAAAAATAACGAAATTCTAATTTTATTCATATAGAAAAAAATCTAAATATGATCTAGGGACCAGAAGCTTAAAGAAAAATTTCTCTGAATATAATCTGTTCGAAAAAATATACAATGCCCTATTTTATTCTGTTTTAGAGTATATACACCAACTCAGTATGCTCTCTCATGTAAAATTCCGAAATTTTAATTTTACGTGAATCGAAAAAAGTTTAAATATTATCTAGGCACCCGAAGGTAATAAGGAAAATTACTCTGAATATAATGTGCAATAAAAAATATACAAAGACCTTTTCTACTTTGTTTTGGACTATATAAACCAACTCAATATGCTCTCTCATGTAAAATACCGAAATACTATATTTAAGCGAATCTAAAAAAATCTAAATATTATCTAGGCACCCCAATGTTAAAGCAAAATTGCTCTGAATATAATCTGTCCAAAAAAATATACAATGCCCTTTTCTACTCTATTTTGTTGTATATACACCATCTCAATATGCTCTCTCATGTAAAATACAGAAATTCTAATTTTACCCGGATCGAAAAAATCTAAGAATTTTCTAGGTTCCCCAATGTTAAAAGCACATTTCTCTGAATATAATCTGTTATAAAAAGTATACAATGCCCTGTTTTACCCTGTTTTGGAGTATATACACCAACTCCATATGCTCTTTCATGTAAAATACAGAAATTCTATATTTAAGTGAATCGAAAAATATCTAAATATTATCTACGTACACCAATGTTAAAAGCAAAATTACCCTGAATATAATCTGTCCGAAGAAATATACAATGCTTCATGCTACTCTGTTTTGTAGTATACAAACCAACTCATTGTCCTCTCTCATGTAAAATACAGAAATTCTAATTTTACCCGAATCGAATAAATCTAAATATTATCTAGGCACCCCAATGTTAAAAACAAAATTGCTCTGAATATAACCTGTCAGAAAAAATATACAATGCTTTTTTATACTTTGCTTTGTAGTATATACACCAACTCAATATGCTCTCTCATGTAAAATACCAAACTTCTAATTTTACCCGAAACGAAAAAATCTAAATATTATCTAGGCACCCCAATGTTAAAAACAAAATTTCTCTGAATATAATCTGTATGAAAAAATATAAAATGCCTAATTCTGGTTTGTTTTGGAGTATATATACCAACTCCATATGCTCTCTCATGTAAAATACAGAAATTCTATATTTAAGCGAATCGAAAAAAATCTAAATATTATCTAGGCACCCGAATGTTAAAAGCAAAATTGCTCTGAATATAATCTTTCAGAAAAAATATACAATGCTCTTTTCTACTCTGTTTTGGAGTACATACACCAACTCACTATGCTGTCTCATGTAAAATACAAAAATTCTAATTTTATGTGAATCGAAAAAAATCTAATTATTATCTAGGCGCCCCAGTGTTAAAAGCAAAATTGCTCTGAATATAATCTGTCAGAAAAAATATAATATGCCCTTTCCTACTCTTTTTTGGAGTATATACACTAACTCAATATGCTCTCTCATGTAAAATACCGAAATTCTATGTTTACATGAATCGAAATAAATCTAAATAATATCTAGGCGCCCCAAGGTTAAAAGAAAATGTCTCTGAATATAGACTGTTAGAAAAAATATACAATGCCGTATTCTACTCTGTTTTGGAGTATATACACCAACTCAGTATGCTCTCTCATGTAAAATACCGAATTTCTAAAATTACCAGAATCAAAAAAATCTATATATTATATAAGCACCCCAATGTTAAAAACAAAATTTCTCTGAATATAATGTGTCAGAAAAAATATACAATACCCTTTTCTACTCTGCTGTATAGTGTATACACGAACTCAATATGCTCTCTCATGTAAAAAACTGAAATTCTACTTTTACGAGACCCGAAAAAAATGTAAATAATAACTAGGCGCCCCAATCTTAAAAGAAAATGGCTCTGAATATCGTCTGTTAGAAAAAGTATACAATGCCTTACTGTACTCTGTTTTGGAGTAAATACACCAACTCAGTATGCTCTCTCTTGTAAAATACAGAAATTCTAATTTTACCAGAATTGAAAAAATCTAAATATTATCTAGGCACCCCAATGTTAAAAACAAAATTGCTCTGAATATAATCTGTCAGAAAAAATATTCAATGCCCTATTCTACTCTGTTTTGGAGTATATACACCAACTCCATATGCTCCCTCATGTAAAATACAGAAATTCTATCTTTAAGGGAATCAAAAAAAATATAAATACTATCTAGGCACCCCAACGTTAAAAACAAAGTTGCTCGGAATATAATCTCTCAAAAAAATATACAATGCCTTATTCTACTTATTTTTGGAGTATATAAATCAACTCCAGTTGCTCTCTCATGTAAAATGTAGAAATTCTATATTTAAGCGAATCGAAAAAATTCTATATATTATCTAGGCACCCCAATGTTAAAAACAAAATTACTCTGAGTATAATCTTTCAGAAAAAATATCCAATGCCCTATTCTACTCTGTTTTCGAGTATATACACCAACTCCATATGCTCTCTCATATAAAATAGAGAAATTCTATATTTAAGTGAATCGAAAAAAATCTAAATATTATCTGTGCATTCCAATTTTAAAGGAAAACTGCTCTGAATATAAACTGTCAGAAAAAATATACAATGCCCTGTTCTACTCTGTTTTTTAGTATATACACCAAATCAGTATGCTCTCTCATATAAAATACTGAAATTCTAATTTTACGATAATCGAGTAAAATCTAAATATTATTTAGGCCCCCCTATGTTAAAAGTAAAATTGCTGTGAATATACTCTGTCAGAAAAAATATACAATGCCCTTTTCTTCCCTGTTTTGCAGTATATACACCAACTCCACATGCTCTCTCATGTAAAATACAGAAATTCTATATTTAGGTGAATTGAAAAATATATAAATAATATCTAGGCACCCCAAAATTAAAGAAAATAGCTCTGAATATTGTATGTTAGAAAAAATATACAATGCCTTATTCTACTATGTTTTGGAGTATATACACCAACTCAGTATGCTCTCTCGTGTAAAATACAGAAATTCTAATTTTACCCAAATAGAAAAAATCTAAATATTATCAAGACACCCCAATGTTAAAAACAAAATTGCTCTAAATATAAACTCTCAGAGAAAATATACAATGCCCTATTCTACTCTTTTTATAAGTATATACACCAACTCTACATGCTCTCTCATGTAAAATACCGAAATTCTATATTTAAGCGAATCAAATAAAATCTAAATAATATCTAGGCGCCCCAAAGTTAAAAGCAAAATTGCTCTGAATATAATCTGTCAGAAAAGATATACAATGCCCTATTCTACTCTGTTTTGGAGTATATACACCAACTCCATATGCTCTCTCATGTAAAATACTGAGATTCTATATTTAAGCAAATTGAAATAAATCTAAATATTATCTAGGCATCCCAATGGTAAAAACAAAATTGCTCTGAATAAAATCTGTCAGAAAAAATATAAAATGCCCTATTCTACTCTTTTTTGTTGTATATACACCAACTCCATATGCTCTCTCATATAAAATACAGAAATTCTAATTTTACCCGAATCGAAAAAATCTAAATATTATCTAGGGACCCCAATGTTAAAAACAAAATTGCTCTGAATATAATCTGTCAGAAAAAATATACAATTTTCTATTCTACTCTGTTTTGGAGTATATACACCAGCTAAGTATGCTCTCTAATGAAAAATGACGAAATTCTAATTTTACCCGTATAGAAAAAAATCTAAATATGATCTAGGGACCAGAAGGTTAAAGCAAAATTGCTCTGAATATAATCTGTTAGAAAAAATATACAATGCCCTATTATATTCTGTTTCAGAGTATATACACCAACTCAGTATGCTCTCTAATGTAAAATTCCGAAATTCTAATTTTACCTGAATCGAAAAAATCTAAATATTATCTAGGCACCCAAATGTTAAAAACAAAATTGCTTTAAATATAATCTGTCAGGAAAAATATACAATGCCCTATTCTACTCTGTTTTGGTGTATATACACCAACTCAGTATGCTCTCTCATGTAAAATAAAGAAATTCTAATTTTACATGGATCTAAAAAAATCTAAATATTATGTAGGCACCCCAATGCTAAAAGGAAAATTGCTCTGAATATAATCTGTCATAAAAAATATACAATGCCCTATTCTACTCTGTTTTGGAGTATATACACCGATTCCATATGCTCTCTTATGTAAAATACAGAAATTCCATATTTAAGCAAATCGAAAAAAATCTATATATTATCTAGGCACCCGAATATTAAAATCAAAATTCCTCTGAATATAATTTGTCAGAAAAAATAAACAATTCCCTATTCTACTCTGTTTTGGAGTATGTACATCAACTCAGTATGCTCTCTCATGTAAAATACAGAAATTTTAATTTTACGTGAATCGAAAAATATCTAAATATTATTTAGGCAATCCAATGCTATAAATAAAATTTCTCTGAATATAGTCTGTCAGAAAAAATATACAATGCGGTATTCTACTCTGTTTTGGAGTATATACACCAACTCCATATGCTCTCTCATGTAAAATACAGAAATTCTACATTTAACCGAATCAAAAAAAAACTTAAGAATATCTAGGCACCCCAATGTTAAAAGTAAAATTGCTCTGAATATTATCTGTCATAAAAAACATACAAAGCTTATTTCTACTCTGTTTTGTAGTATATACACCAACTCAATATACTATCTCATGTAAAATACCAAAATTCTAATTTTTCGCGAATCGAAAAAAATCTAAATAATATCTAGGTGCCCCAAAGTTAAAAGAAAATGGCGCTGAATATAGTCTGTTAGAAAAAATATACAATGCCTTATTCTACTCTGTTTTGGAGTATATACACCAACTCAGTATGCTCTCTCATGTAGAATACCGAAATTCTAATTTTACGTGAATCGAAAAAATCTAAATATTATCTAGGCACCCGAATTTTAATAGCAAAATTGCTCTGAATATAATCTGTCAGAAAAAATATACAATGCCCTTTTCTACTCTGTTTTCGAGTATATACACCAACTCAATATGCTCTCTAATGTAAAATACCGAAATTCTAATTTTACCCAAATCAAAAAAATCTAAATAATATCTAGGAGGCCCAAAGTTAAAAGAAAATGGTTCTGAATATAGTCTGTTAGAAAAACTATACAATGCCTTATTCTACTCTGTTTTGGAGTATAGACATCAACTCCATATGCTCTCTCATGTAAAATACAAAAATTCTATATTTAAGTGAATAGAGAAAAATCTGGGCCGGGTGCGGTGACTCAAGCTTGTAGTCCCAGCACTTTGGGAGGCTGAGGCGGGTGGATCACGAGGTCGGCAGATCGAGACCATCTTGGTCAACACGGTGAAATCCCGTCTCTACCAAAAACTACAAAAACTTAGCTGGGTACGGTGGCCTGTGCCTGTAATCCCAGCTCCTCAGGAGACTGAGGCAGGAGAATTGCCTGAACCCAGGGGGCAGAGGTTGTGGTGAGCCGGATCGTGCCATTGCACTCCAGCCTGGGTAACAAGAGGGAAACTCTGTCTCAAAAAAAAAAAAAAAAATCTGAATATTATCTAGGCACCCAAATGTTAAAAACAAAATTGCCCTGAATATAATCTGTCAGAAAAAGTATACAATGCCCTTTTCTACTCTGTTTTTTAGTATATACACCAACTCAATATGCTCTCTCATATAAAATACAGAAATTCTAATTTCTCTCGAATCGAAAATATCTAAGTATTATAGGCAACCCAATGTTAAAAACAAAATTGCTCTGAATATAATCTGTCAGAAAAAATATACAATGCCCTATTCTACTTTGTTTTGGAATATATAGACCAATTCTGTTTGCTCTCTCATGTAAAATACCGAAATTCCATTTTACATAAATCGAAAAAATTCTAAATATTATTTAGGCACCCCAATATTAAAAACTATATTGCTCTGAATATGATTTGTCAGAAAAAATATACAATGCCCAATTATACTCTGTTTTGGCGTATATACACCAACTCAGTATGCTCTCTTGTGTAAAATAACAAAATTCTAATTTTATGTGAATCGAAAAAAAATCTAAATATTATCTAGGCACCCCAATGTAAAAAGAAAAATTACTCTGAATATAACCTTTCAGAACAAATGTACAATGCCTTTATCTACTCTGTTTTGGAGTATATACACCAACTCAATATGATCTCTCATGTAAAATACAGAAATTCTAATTTAACCCGAATCGAAAAAAATCTAAATATTATCTAGGCACCCCAATGTTAAAAAAAAATTTCTCTGAATATAATCTGTCAGAAAACATATGCAATACCCTATTTTACTCTGTTTTGGAGTATATAAACCAACTCAGTATGCTCTCTCATGTAAAATACCGATATTCTAATTTTACGTGAATCGAAATAAATCTAAATATTATATAGGCAACCGAATGTTAAAAGAAAAATTGCTCTGAATACAATGTTTCAGAAAAAATATACAATGCCCTTTTCTACTCTGTTTTGGAGTATATACACCAACTTCATATGCTCTCTAATGTAAAATACAGAAATTCTATATTTAAGCGAATCAAAAAAATCTAAATATTATCTAGGCACCCCAGTGTTAAAATCAAAATTTCTCTGAATATAAACTGTCAGAGAAAATATACAATGCCGTATTCTATTTTATTTTGGCGTATACACACCAACTCCATATGCTGTCTTAAGTAAAGTATAAAAATACTTGATTTAAGCGAATCAAAAAAAATCTAAATATTATCTAGGACCCCAATGTGAAAATCAAAATTGTTCTGAATATAATCTGTCAGAAAAAATGTACAATGCCCTATTCGACTCTGTTTTGGAGTATATACACCAACTCCATATGCTCTCTCATGTAAAATACAGAAATTCTATATTTAAGCGAATCGAAAAAAATCTAAATATTATATTGGCACCCTAATGTTAAAATCAAAATTGCTCTGAATATAAACTGTCAGAAAAAATATACAATGCCCTCTTCAACTATTTTTTGGAGCATATAAACCTATTCAATATGCTCTCTCATGGAAAATACAGAAATTCTATATTTAAGCGAATCGAAAATAATCTAAATATTACCTAGTCTGTGAGGAAAAATATACAATGCCTTATTCTACTCTGTTTTGGAGTATATACACCAACTCAGTATCCTCTCTCATGTAAAATACCGAAATTCTAATTTTACGTGAATCCAAAATAATCTAAATATTATCAAGGCACCCGAATGTTAAAAGCAAAATTTCTCTGAATATAATCTTTCAAAAAAAATATACAATGCCCTGCTCTAGTCTATTTTGGAGTGTATACACCAACTCAATATGCTCTGTCATGTAAATTAAAGAAATTCTAATTTTACCACAATTGAAGAAATCAAAATATAATCTAGGTACCCCAATGTTAAAAACAAAATTACTCTGAATATAATCTGTCAGAGAAAATATACAATGCCCTATTCTACTCTGTTTTGGAGTATATACACCAACCCCATATGCTCTCTCATGTAAAATACAGAAATTCTATATTTAGCGAATCGAAAATAAAACTATATATAATGTAGGAACCCCAATGTTAAAAACAAAATTTCTCTGAATAGAATCTGTCAGAAAAAATATACAATGCCATATTCTAATCAATTTTTGCATATATACACCAACTCCATATGCTCTCTTATGTAAAATACAGAAATTCTATATTTAAGCGAATCGAAAAAAATCTAAATATTATTTAGGCACCCCAATGTTGAAACTAATATTGTTCTGGGTATAATCCGTCAGCGAAATATACAATGCCCTTTTCAACTCTGTTTTGGAGTATATACAACAACTCAGTAAGCTCTCTCATGTAAAATAACGAAATTCAAATTTTACCTGAATCGAAAAAGTCTAAATAATATATAGGCGCCCCAAAGTTTAAAGAAAACGGCTCTAAATATAATCTGTTAGAGAAAATATACAATGCCCTGTTCTACTCTGTTTTGGAGTATATACACCAACTCCATATGCTCTCTAATAGAAAATACATAAATTCTATATTTAAGCGAATCGAAAAAAATCTAAATAGTATCTCGGCATCTCTACGTTAGAAGCAAAATTTCTCTGAATATAATATGTCAGTAAAAAATATACAATGACTTTTTCTACTCTGTTTTGGAGTATATACACCAACTCAATATGATCTCTCCTGTAAAATAACGAAATTCTAAATTTCGCAAATCGAAAAAAATCTAAATAATATCTACACGCCCCAAAGTTAAAAGAAATGGCTCTGAATATAGTTTGCAAGAAAAAATATACAATACCTTATTCTACCCTGCTTTACAGTATATACACCAACTCAGTATGCTCCCTCATGTAAAATACCGAAATTCTAAATTTACGCGAATCAAAAAAAATGTAAATAACATCTAGGCGCCCCAGAGTTAAAAGAAAATGGCACTAAAAATAGTCTGTTAGAAAAAATATACAATGCCTTATTCTACTCTGTTTTGGAGTGTATACACCAACTCAATATGCTCTCTCATGTAAAATACGGAAATTCTAATTTTAACAGAATCTAAAAATTCTAAAAATTATCTAGGCACCCCGATGATAAAACAAAAATTGCTCTGAAAATAATCTGTCAGAAAAAATATACAATGCCTTATTCTACTCTGTTTTACAGTATATACACCAACTCAGTATACTTTATCATGTAAAATACCGAAATTCTAATTTTACGTGAATCGAAAACATCTAAATATTATCTAGGCACCCCAATGTTAAAAACAAAATTGCTCTGAAAATAATCTGTCAGAAAAATATACAATGCCCTATTCTACTCTGTTTTGGAGTATATACATTAACTCCATATGCTGTGTCTTGTAAAATACCAAAATTCTAATTTTACGTAAATCGAAAATAATCTAAATATTATCTAGGCACCCCAATGTAAAAAGCAAAATTTCTCTGAATATAATCTGTCAGAAAAAATATACAATGCCCTTATCTACTCTTTTTTGTAGTATATACACCAACTCCATATGCTCTCTCATGTAAAATACAGAAATTCTAATTTTCCCCGAATAGAAAATATCTAAATATTATCTAGGCACCCCAATGTTAAAAACAAAATTGTTCTGAATATAATCTGTCTGACAAAATATACAATGCCCTTTTCTAAATATTACCTAGTCTGTGAGAAAAAATATACAATGCCTTATTCTACTCTGTTTTGGAGTATATACACCAACTCAATATGCCCTCTCATGTAAAATATGGAAATTCTAATTTTACCCGAATCGAAAAAATCTAAATATTATGTAGGTAACCCAATGTTAAAAGCAATATTGCTCTTAATATAATCTGACAGAAAAAATATAAAATGCCCTTATCTACTCTTTTTTGCAGTATATACACCACCTCAATATGCTCTCTCACGTAAAATACAAAAATTCGAAATTTACGTGAATCGAAAAAAATTGAAATAATATCTAGGCGTTCAATAGTTAAAAGAAAATGGCTCTGAATATAGTCTGTTAGAAAAAATATACAATGCCTTATTCTTCTTTGTTTTAAAGTATAAACACCAACTCAGTATGCTCTCTTATGTAAAATACTGAAATTATAGTATTACCGGAATCGAAAATTTTAAATATTATCTAGAAACCCCAATGTTAAAAACAAAATTGCTCTGAATATAATCTGTCAGAAAAAATATACAATGCCCTATTCTACTCTGTTTTGGAGTATATACACCAACTTCATATGCTCTCTCATGTAAAATACAGAAATTCTATATTTAGCGAATCGAAAAAAATCTAAATATAATCTAGGCACCCCAATGTTAAAAACAAAATTGCTCTGAATATAATCTGTCAGAAAAAATATACAATGCCCTATTCTAATCGGTTTTTGTGTATATACACCAACTCAATATGCTCTCTCATGGAAAATACAGAAATTCTATATTTAAGCAAATCGAGAAAAATCTAAATATTATCTAGACACCCCAATGTTGAAAACAATATTGTTCTTGGTATAATCTGTTAGAGAAAATATACAATACCCTTTTCTACTTTGTTTTGGAGTATATACACCAACTCAGTGTGCTCCCTCATGTAAAATACAGAAATTCTAAATTTACGTCAATCAAAAAAAATCTAAATATTATCTAGGCACCCCAATGTTAAAAGCAAAATTGATCTGAATATAATCTGTCAGAAAAAATATACAATGCTTCTTTCTACTCTTTTTTGTATTATATACACCAACTCAATATGCTCTCTCATGTAAAGTACTGACATACAAATTTTATGTGAATCGAAATACATCTAAATAATAACTGGGCACCCGAAAGTTAAAAGGAAATGGCTCTGAATATAGTCTGTAAAATAAAATATACAATGCCTTATTTTACTCTGTTTTGTAGTATATACACCAACTCAATACGCTCTTTCATGTAAAATACCAAAATTCTAAATTTAAGCGAATTGAAAAATTCTAAATAATATCTAAGCGCTTCAAAAATAAAATAAAATGGCTCTGAATATAGTCTGTTATAAAAAATATACAATTCTTTATTCTACTCTGTTTTGGAGTATATACACCAACTCCATATGCTCTCTCAAGTAAAATACAGAAATTCTGTATTTAAACCAATCGAAAAAAATCTAAATATTATCTAGGCAACCCAATGTTAAAAGCAGAATTTCTCTGAATATAATCTGTCAGAAAAAAAATACAATGTCCTTTACTACTATGTTTTGGAGTATATACACCAACTCCATATGCTCTCTTATGAAAAATAGAGAAATTCAATTTTTAAGCGAATTGAAAAAAATAAATATTATCTAGGCACCCCAATGTTAAAAGCAAAATTGCACTTAATATAATGTGTCAAAGAAAATATTCAATGTAGTTTTCTACTATGTTTTTCAGTATATACAGCAACTCAATATGCTCTCTCATGTAAAATACCGAAATTCTAATTTTACGTAAATCAAAAAATACATAAATAGTATCTAGGCACCCGAATGTTAAAAGCAAAATGCTCTGAAGATAATCTGTTAGAGAAAATGTACGACGCCCTTTTATCCTCTGTTTTGGAGTATATACACCAACTCAATATGCTCTCTCATGTAAAATACAGAAATTCTAATTTTACCCGTATCGAAAAAATGTAAAAATTATCTAGGCACCCGAATGTTAAAAACAACATTGCTCTGAATATAATCTGTCAGAAAAAAATATACAATGGCTTATTCTACTCTGTTTTGGAATATATACACCAACTCAGTATGCTCTCTCATGTAAGATACAGAAATTCTAATTTTACGTGAATCGAAAAAAATCTAAATATTATCTAGGCACCCCAATGTTAAAAGCAAAATTGCTCTGTATATAATCTGTGAGAAAAAATTTACAATGCCCTTTTCTACTCTGTTTTGGAGTATATACACTAACTCAACATGGTCTTTCATGTAAAATACCGAAATTCTAATTTTATGTGAATCGTAAAAAATCTAAATAATATCTAGGTGCCCCAAAGATAAAAGAAAATGGCGCTGAATATAGTGTGTTAGAAAAATATACAATGCCCTATTCTACTTTGTTTTGGAGTATATACACCAACTCATTATGCTCTCTCATGTTAAATTCCGAAATTCTAATTTTACCCGAACCGAAAAAAAATAAAATTATCTAGGCACCGGAATGTAAACAGTACAGTTGCTCTGAATATAATGTGTCATAAAAAATATACAATGCCCTATTCTACTCTGTTTTGGAGTATATACATTAACTCTATATGCTCTCTCATGTAAAATACAGAAATTCTATATTTAAGCGAATCGAAAAAATTCTAAATATTATCTTGGCACCCCTATGTTAAAGCAAAATTTCCCCGAATATAATCAGTCAGAAAAAATATACAATGCCCTATTCTACTCTATTTAGGAGTATATACACCAACCCCATATGCTCTCTCATGTAAAATACCAAAATTCCATATTTAAGTGAATCAAAAAAATCTAAATACAATCTAGGCACCACAATGTTAAAAGCAAAATTGCTCTGAATATAATCTCTCCGAAAAAATATACAATGCCCCTTTCTAATCTGTTTTGGCGTATATACAACAACTCAATATGCACTCTCATGTAAAATAACGAAATTCTAATTTTACGTGAATCAAAAAAAATCTAAATAATATACAGGCGCCACAAAGTTAAAATAAAATGGCTCTGAATATACTCTATTAGAAAAAATATACAATGCCCTATTCTACTCTTTTTTGGAGTATATACACCAACTCAGTATGCTCTCTCATATAAAATACTGAAATTCAAATTTTACGTGAATAAAAAAATCTAAATATTATCTAGGCACCCCAATGTTAAAAGCAAATTTGCTCTCAATATAGTCTGTCAGAAAAAATACACAATGCCGTTTTCTACTCTGTTCTGGAGTATATACACCAACTCAATATGCTCTCTAATGTAAAATACCGAAATTCTAATTTTACACGAATCGAAAAAAATCTAAATAATATCTAGGCACCACAAAGTTAAAAAAAATGGCTCTGAATATAGTCTGTTAGAGAAAATATACATTGCCTTATTCTACTCTGTATTGGACAATATAAACAAACTCAGTATGCTCTCTCTTGTGAAATACAGAAATTCTAATTTCACGTGAATCGAAAAAAATTTAAATATTATCTAGGCACCCCAATGTTGAAAGCAAAATTGCTCTGAATATCATCTGTCAGAAAAAATATACAATGCCTTTTCTACTTTGTTTTGGTGTATATACACCAACTCAATATGCTCTCTCGTGGAAAATACGGAAATTATACTTTTACATGAATCGAAAAAATTAATAATATTTAGGAGCCCCACAATTAAACGAAAATGCCTCTGGAAATACTCTGTTAGAAAAAATATAAAATGCCTTATTCTACTTTGTTTTGGAGTCTATACACCAGCTCAGTATGCTCTCTCATGTAAAATACAGAAATTCTAATTTTACCCGAATTGAAAAAATCTAAATATTATCTAGGCACTGCAATGTTAAAAACAAAATAGCTTTGAATATTATCAGTCAGAAAAAATATACAGTGCCTTATTCTTCTCTGGTTTGGAGTACATACACCAACTCCATATGTTCTCTCATTTAAAATACAGAAATTCTATATTTAAGGGAATCGAAAAAAATCTAAATACTATCTAGGCACCGTAATGTTAAAAACAAAACTGCTCTGAATATTATCTGTCAGAAAAAATATACAATGCACTTATCTACTCTGTTCTGGTGTATATATACCAACTCAAGATGCTCTCTCATGTAAAATACCGACATTCTAATTTACGTCTATCGAAAAAAATCTAAATAATATCTAGGAGCCCTAAAGTTAAAAAAAAATGGCTCTGAATATAGTCTGTTAAAAAAATATACAATGCCTTATTCTACTCTGTTTTGGAGTATATACACCAACTCAGTATGCTCTCTCAGGTAAAATACCGAAATTCTATATTTAAGCGAATCGAAAGAAATCTAAATATTATCTAGGCGTCTTAATATTACAAGCAAAATTGCTCTGAATGCAATCTATCAGAAAAAATACACAATGCCCTTTTCTACTCTGTTTTAGAGAATATACACGAACTCCATATCCTCTCTAATGTAAAAATCAGTAATTCTATATTAAAGCGAATCGAAAAAATCTAAATATTATCTAGGCACCCCAATGTTAAAAGCAAAATTGCTCCGAAGAAAATCTGTCAGAAAAAATATATAATGCGCTTTTCTACTCTGTTTTGGAATATATACACCAACTAAATATGTTCTCTCATGTAAAATACCGAAATTCAAATATTACGGGAATCGAAAAAAATCTAAATAATATCTAGGCGCCTGAAAGTTAAAGGAAAATGGCTCGAAATATAGTCTGTTAGGAAAAATACACAATGCCTTATTCTACTCTGTTTTGGAGTATATACACCAACTCGGTGTGCTCTCTCATGTAAAATACAAAAATTATATATTTAAGCGAATCGAAAAAAAAATCTAAATATTATCTAGGCAACCGACTGTTAAAAGCAAAATTGCTCTGAATATAATCTGTCAGAAAAAAAAATACAATTCTCTTTTCTACTCTGTTTTGTAGTATATACACCAACTCAATATGCTCTCTCATGTGAAATACAGAAATTCTATATTTAAATGAATCGAAAAAAATCTAAATATTATCTAGGCTTTCCAATGTTAAAAGAAAAATTGCTCTGAATATAATCTGTCATAAAAAATACACAATGCCCTTTTCTACTCTGTTTTGGAGTATATACACCAACTCATTATGCTCTCTTAGGTAAAGTACCGAAATTCAAATTTTTCGAGAATCGAAAAAAGTCTAAATAATATCTAGGTGCCTCAAAGTTCAAAGAAAATGGCTCTGAATATAGTCTGTTAGAAAAAATATACAATGCCTTATTCTAATCTGTTATGGAGTATGTACACCAACTCAGGATGCTCTCTCATGTAAAATATAGAAATTCTAATTTTACCCGATTCGAAAAAATCTAAATATTATCTAGGAAACACAATGCTAAAAACAAAATTGCTCTGAATATAATTTGTCATAAAAAATATACAATGCACCATTCTACTCTGTTTTGGAGTATATATACAAATTGAGTATGCTCTCTCATGTAAAATACTGAAATTCTAATTTTACGTGAATCAAAAAAAATCTAAATATTACCTAGACACCCCAATGTAAAAAACAATATTGTTCTGAATATAATCCGTCAGAAAACTATACAATGCCCTATTCTACTCTGTTTTTGAGTATGTACACCAACTCCATATGCTCTCTTATGTAAAATGCAGAAATTCTACATTTAAGCAAATCAAAAAAAATCTAAATATTATCTAGGCACCTCAATGTTAAAAGCAAAATTTCTCTGAATATACTCTGTCAAAAAAACTACACAATGCCATTATCTACTCTGTTTTGTAGTATATACACCAACTCCATATGCTCTCTCATGTAAAATTCCGAAATTCTAATTTTACACGAATTGAAGAAAATCTAAATAATACCTAGGCGTCCCAAAGTTTAATAAAAACGGCTCTTAATATAGTCTGTTAGAATAAATATACAATGCCTTATTCTACTCTGTTTTAAAGTATATACACCAACTCAGTATGCTCTCTCATGTAAAATACAGAAATTATGTATTTAAGGAAAACAAAAAATATCCAAATATTATCTAGGCACCCCAATGTAAATAGCAAAATTTCTCTGAATATACTCTGTCAAAAAAACTACACAATGCCATTATCTACTCTGTTTTGTAGTATATACACCAACTCAATATGCTCTCTCATGTAAAATTCCGAAATTCTAATTTTACGCGAATTGAAGAAAATATAAATAATACCTAGGTGTCCCAAAGTTTAAAGAAAATGGCTCTTAACATAGTCTGTTAGAAAAAATATACAATGCCTTATTCTACTCTGTTTTGGAGTATATACACCAACTCAGTATGCTCTCTCATGTAAAATACAGAAATTGTATATTTAAGCGAATCGAAAAAAATCTAAATATTATCTAGGCACCCGAATGTTAAAAGCAAAATTCCTCTGAATATAATCTGTCAGAAAAAATATACAATGACCTATTCTACTCTGTTTTGGAGTATATACATCAGCTCAGTATGTTCTCTAGTGTAAAATACCAAAATTCTAATTTTACGTGAATCGAAATAAATCTAAATATTATCTAGGCACCCGAATGTTAAAAACAAAATTGCTCTGAATGTAGTCTGTCAGAAAAAATATACAATGCCCTATTCTACTCTGTTTTGGAGTATATACACCAACTCCATAGGCTCTCTCATGTAAAATACAGAAATTCTAATTTTACCCGAATCGAAAAAATCTAAATATTATCTAGGCACCCCAATGTTAAAAACAAAATTGGTCTGAATATAATCTGTCAGAAAAAATATACAATGACTTATTCTACTCTGTTTTGCACTATATACACCAAGTCAGTAAGCTCTCTCATGTAAAACACTGAAATTCTAATTTTACGCAAATCGAAAAATATCTAAATATTATCTAGGCAGGCCGATGTTATAAACAAAATTTCTCTGAATATAATCTGTCCTAAAAAATATACAATGCCTTATTCTACTATGTTTTGGAGTATATACACCAACTCCATATGCTCTCTCATGTAAAATACAGAAATTCTATGTTTAACCGAATCGAAAAAAATCTAAATAATAACTAGGCACCCAAATGTTAAAAGCAAAATTGCTCTGAATATAATCTGTCAGAAACAATATACAATGCCCATTTCTACTCTGTTTTGTAGTATATAAACCACCTCAATATGCTATCTCATGTAAAATAAGGGAATTCTAATTTTACATGAATCAAAAAAAATATAAATAATGTCTAGGAGCCCCAAAGTTAAAAGAAAACGTCTATGAATATAATCTGTTAGAAAAAATATACAATGCCTAATTGTACTCTGATTTGGAGTATATACACCAACTCAGTAGGCTCTCTCATGAAGAATACCGAAATTCTAAATTTACGTGAATCGAAAAATATCTAAATATTATCTAGGCACCCAAATGTTAAAAGAAAAATTGCTCTGAATATAATCTGTCAGAAAAAATATACAATGCCCTTTTCTACTCTGTTTTCGAGTATATACACCAACTCAATATGCTCTCTCAGGTAAAATACAGAAATTCTAATTTTACGCAAATCGAAAAAGTCTAAATAATATTCAGGGGCCCCAAATTTAAAAGAAAATGGCTCTGAATATAGTCTGTTAGAGAAAATATACAATGCCTTATTCTACTCTGTTTTGGAATATATACACCAACTCAGTATGCTCTCTCATGTAAAATACAGAAATTCTAATTTAACCCGAATCGATAAAATCTAAATATTATCTAGGCACCCCAATGTTAAAAACAAAATATCTCTGAATATAATCTGTCAGAAAACATATGCAATACCCTATTTTACTCTGTTTTGGAGTATATAAACAAACTCAGTATTCTCTCTCATGTAAAATACCGATATTCTAATTTTACGTGAATCGAAATAAATCTAAATATTATATAGGCAACCTAATGTTAAAAGCAAAATTGCTCTGAATACAATGTGTCAGAAAAAATATACAATGCCCTTTTCTACTCTGTTTTGCAGTATATTCACCAACTCAATATGCTCTCTCATGTAAAATAACGAAATTCAAATTTTACCCGAATCCAAAAACACTAAATAGTATATAGGCGCCCCAAAGTTTAAAGAAAACGGCTATGAATATAGTCTGTTAGAAAAAATATACAATGCCTTATTCTACTCTGTTTTGGAGTATATACACCAACTCAATATGCTCTCTAATAGAAAATACATAAATACTATATTTAAGCGAATCGAAAAAAATCTAAATACTATCTAGGCATCGCTATGTTACAAGCAGAATTTCTGTGAATATAATCTGTTAGAAAAAATATACAATGCCCTTTTCTACTCTGTTTTGGTGTATATACACCAACTCAATATGCTCTCTCATGTAAAATACCGAAATTCTAAATTTACGCGAATTGAAAGAAATGTAAATAACATCAAGGTGCCCCAAAGTTAAAAGAAAATGGCTCTGAATATAGGCTGTGAGAAAAAATATACAATGCCTTATTCTACTCTGTTTTGGAGTATATACACCAACTCAATATCCTCTCTCATGTAAAATACCGAAATTCTAATTTTACGTGAATCCAAAATAATCTAAATATTATCTAGGCACCCGAATGTTAAAAGCAAAATTTCTCTGAATATAATCTTTCAAAAAAAATATACAATGCCCTGATCTAGTCTATTTTGGAGTGTATACACCAACTCAATATGCTCTGTCATGTAAAATACCGAAATTCTAATTTTACGCGAATCGAAAATAATCTAAAGAATATCTAGGCGCCACAAAGTTAAAAGAAAATGGCTCTGAATATAGTCTGTTAGCGAAAATATACAATGCCTTATTCTATTCTGTTTTGGAGTATATACACAAACACAGTATACTCTCTCATGTAAAATAACGAAATTCTAATTTTACCACAATTGAAAAAATCAAAATATAATCTAGGTACCCCAATGTTAAAAACAAAATTACTCTGAATATAATCTGTCAGAGAAAATATACAATACCCTATTCTACTCTGTTTTAAAGTATATACACTAACTCCATCTGCTCTCTCATATAAAATACAGAAATTCTATATTTAGCGAATCGAAAAAAATCTAAATATAATCTAGGCACCCCAATGTTAAAAACAAAATTACTCTGAATAGAATCTGTCAGAAAAAATATACAATGCCTTATTCTAATCAATTTTTGCGTATAGACACCAACTCCATATGCTCTCTTATGTAAAATACAGAAATTCTATATTTAAGCGAATCGAAAATAATCTAAATATTATCTAGGCACCCCAATGTTGAAAACAATATTGTTCTGGGTATAATCCGTCAGAGAAAATATACAATGCCCTTTTCTACTCTGTTTTGGAGTATATACAACAACTCAGTAAGCCCTCTCATGTAAAATAACGAAATTCAAATTTTACCCGAATCGAAAAACTCTAAATAAAATATAGGCACCCCGAAGATTAAAGAAAACGGCTCTAAATATAGTCTGTTAGAGAAAATATACAATGCCCTATTCTGCTCTGTTTTGGAGTACATACACCAACTCCATATGCTCTCTAATAGAAAATACATAAATTCTATATTTAAGCGAATCGAAAAAAATCTAAATAGTATCTCGGCATCTCTCTGTTAAACGCAAAATTTCTCTGAATACAATATGTAAGAATAAATATACAATGACCTTTTCTACTCTGTTTTGGAGTGTATACACCAACTCAATATGCTCTCTCCTGTAAAATACCGAAATTCTAATTTTACGCGAATCGAAAAAAATCTAAATAGTATCTACGCGCCCCAAAGTTAAAAGAAAATGGCTCTGAATATAGTTTGTAACAAAAAATATAAAATACGTTATTCTACCCTGTTTTACAGTATATACACCAACTCAGTATGCTCCCTCATGTAAAATACCTAAATTCTAAATTTACGTGAATCGAAAAAAATGTAAATAACATCTAGGCTCCCTAGAGTTAAAAGGAAATGGCAATAAAAATAGTCTGTTAGGAAAAATATACAATGCCTTATTCTACTCTGTTTTGGAGTGTATACACCAACTCAATATGCTCTCTCATGTAAAATACAGAAATTCAAATTTCACCCGAATCGAAAAAATCTAAATAATATCTAGGCACCCCAATGTTAAACACAAAATTGCTCTGAATATAATCTGTCAGAAAACATATGCAATGCCCTATTCTACTCTGTTTTGGAGTATATAAACCTAAACCAACTCAGTATGCTCTCTCAGATAAAATACCAAAATTCTAATTTTACGTGAATCGAAATAAATCTAAATATTATCTAGAAACCCGAATGATAAAAGGAAAATTGCTCGGAATACAATGTGTCAAAAAAATATACAATGACCTATTCTACTCTGTTTTGGAGTATATACACCAACTCAATATGCTCTCTCATGTAAAATACCGAAATTCTAATTTTAAGCTAATCGAAAAAAACCTAAATCATATCTAGGTGCCACAAAGTTAAAGAAAATGGCTATGAATATATTCTTTTAAAAAATATATACAATGCCTTATTCTACTCTGTTTTGGAGTATATACACCAACTCAGTATGCTCTCTCATGTAAAATACCAAAATTCTAATTTTACCCGATTCGAAAAAATTTAAATATTATCTAGGCACCCTAATGTTAAAAACAAACTTGCTCTGAATATAATCTGTCAGAAAAAATACAGAATGCCCAATTCTACTCTGTTTTGGAGTACTTAAACCAACTCCATATGCTCTCTCAGGTAAAATACAGAAATTCTATATTTAAGCGAATCTAAAATAATCTAAATATTATCTAGGAACCCGAATGTTAACAGCAAAATTGCTCTGAATAAAATCTGTCAGAAAATACATATAATGCCCTTTTCTACTCTGTTTTAGAGTATATACACCAACTCCATATGCTCTCTCATGTATAATACCGAAATTCTAATTTTATGCGAATGGAAAAAACCTAAATAATATCTAGGTGCCCCAAAGTTAAAAAAAATTTCTCTGAATATAGTCTGTTAGAAAAAATATACAATGCCTTATTCTACTCTCTTTTGGAGTATATACACCAACTCAGTATGCTCTCTCATGTAAAATACCGAAATTCTAATTTTACCAAAATCGAAAAAACCTAAATATTATCTAGGCACCCCAATGTTAAAAACAAAATTGCTCTGAATATAATCTGTAAGAAAAAATATACAATGCCCTATTCTACCCTGTTTTAGTGTATATACACCAACTCAGTATGCTCTCTCATGTAAAACTCCAAAATTCTAATTATACGTGAATCGAAAAAAATCTAAATATTATCTAAGCACCCTAAGGTTATAAGCAAAATTGCTCTTAAAATAATGTGTACGAAAAAATATACAATGCCCTTTTCTACTCTGATGTGGAGTATATACACCAACTCAATATGCTCTCTCATGTAAAACACAGAAATTCTAATTTTACCCGAATCGAAAAAATCTAAATATTATCTAGGCACTGCAATGTTAAAAAAAAAATTTCTCTGAATATAATCTGTCAGAAAAAATATACAATGGCCTATTCTACTCTGTTTTGCTGTATCTACATCAACTCAGTATGCTCTCTCATATAAAATAGAGAAATTCTAATTTTACGTAAATTAAAAGAAATCTAAATATTATCTAGGCACCCCAAAGTTAAAAGCAAAATTGCTCTGAATATAATCTGTCAGAAAAGATATACAATGCCCTATTTTACTCTGTTTTAAAATAAATACACCAACTCCATATGCTCTCTCATGTTAAATACAAAAACTCTATATTTAAGCGAATAGAGAAAACTCTAAATATTATCTAGGCACCCGAATGTTAAAAGCAAAATTGCTCTGAATACAAACTCTCAGAAAAAATATACAATGCCCTTTTCTACTCTATTTTCGAGTATATACACCAACTCAATATGCTCTCTCATGTAAAATACCGAAATTCTAATTTTACGAGAATCGAAAAAAATCTAAATAATATCTATGCACCCCAAAGTTCAAAGAAAATGTCTCTGAATATAGTCTGTTAGAAAAAATATAGAATGCCTTATTCTACTCTGTTTTGGAGTATATACACCAACTCAATATGCTCTTTAATGTAAAATACAAAAATTCTATATGTAAGCGAGGAGAGAAAAATCTAAATATTATCTAGGCACTCCAATTTTAAAAGCAAAATTGCTCTGAATATAATCAGTCAGGAAAAATATACAATGCCCTATTCTACTCTGTTTTGGAATATATACACCAACTCAGTATGCTCTCTCATGTAAAATACTGGAATTCTAAATCTACCCGAATTGAAAAAATCTAAATATTATCTAGCGACACGAAGTTTAAAAGCAAAATTGCTCTGAATATAATCTGTCAGAAAAAATATACAATGCCCTTATCTACTCTGTTTTGGAGTATATAAACCAACTGAATATGCTCTCTCATGTAAAATACCGAAATTCTAAATTTATGTGAATTGAAAGAAATATAAATATGATCTCGGCACCCCAATCTTAAAAACAAAATTGCTCTGAATATAAACTGTCAGAAAAAATATACAATGCCGTATTCTACTCTTTTTTGGAGTATATAGACCAACTCCATATGCTCTCTCCTGAAAAATACAGAAATTGTATATTTAAGCGTATTGAAATAAATCTAAATATTATCTAGGCAGCACAATGTTAAATGCAAAGTTGCTCTGCTTATAATCTGTCACAAAAAAATACAATGCCCTTTTCTACTTTTTTTTGTAGTATATACACCACCTCAATATGCTCTCTCTTGTAAAATACTGAAAATCTAATTTTACGTGAATCGAAAAAAATCTAAATAATATCTAGGCGCCCGAAAGTTAAAAAATAATGACTCTGAATACAGTCTGTTAGGAAAAATATACAATGCCTTTTTCTACTCTGTTTTGGAGTATATACACCAACTCAGTATGCTCTCTCATGTAAAATACAGAAATTGTAATTTTACGTCAATCGAAAAAAATCTAAATATTATCTAGGCACCCGAATGTTAAAAACAAAATTGCTCTGAATGTAGTCTGTCAGAGAAAATATACAATGCCCTATTCGACTCTGTTTTGGAGTATATACACCAACTCCATAGGCTCTCTCATGTAAAATACAGAAATTCTAATTTTACCCGAATCGAAAAAATCTAAATATTATCTAGGCACCCCAATGTTATGAACAAAATTGCTCTGAATATAATCTGTCAAAAAACATATACAATGCCCTTTTCTACTCTGTTTTGGAGTATATACACCAACTCCATATGCTCTCTCAGGGAAACAAAAAAATTCTATATTTGACTGAATCCAAAAATCTAAAAAATATCTAGGCACCCCAGTGTTAAAAGCAAAATTGCTCTGAATATAATCTTTCAGAAAAAATATATAATGCCCTTTTCTACTTTTTTTTGTAGTATATACACTACCTCAATATGCTATCTTATTTGAAATACCGAAATTCTAATTTTACGCGATTCGAAAAAAATCGAAATAATATCTAGGCGCCCCAAAGTTAAAAGAAAATGGCTATGAATATACTCTGTTAGAAAAAATATACAATGCCATATTCTACTCTGTTTTGGAGTATATACACCAACTCAGTATGCTCTCTCATATAGAATACCAAAATTCTAAATTTACGTGATTGGAAAAAAATAGAAATATTATCTAGGCACCCGAATGTTAAAAGCAAAATTGCTCTGAATATAATCTGTCAGAAAAAATATACAATGCACTTTCCTACTCTGTTTTCGAGTATATACACCAACTCAATATGCTCTCTCCTGTACAATAACGAAATTCTAATTTTATACGAATTGAAAAAAATCTAAAAAATATCTATGCACCCCAAAGTTAAAATAAAATGTCTCTGAATTTAGTCTGTTAGAGAAAATATGCATTGTCTTATTCTACTCTGTTTTGGACTATATACACCAACTCAGTATGCTCTCTCATGTAAAATACCAAAATTGTATATTTAAGCGAATCAAAAAATATCTAAATATTATCTAGGCAACCCAATGTTAAAAGCAAAATTTCTCTGAATATAATCTGTCAGAGAAAATATACAATGCTTTTTTCTACTCTTTTTTGGAGTATATACACCAACTCAATATGCTCTCTCAGGTAAAATACCGAAATTCTAATTTTACGTGAATCGAAAAAAGTCTAAATAATATCTAGGCGCCCCAAAGTTAAAAGAAAATGGCTCTGAATATACTCTATTAGAGAAAATATACAATGCCTTATTCTACACTGTTTTGGAGTATATACACCAACTCAGTATGCTCTATCATGTAAAATACAGAAATTCTAATTTTACCCATATCGAAAAAATATAAATATTATCAAGGTACCCCAAAGTCAAAAATAAATTCGCTCTGAATATAATCTGTAAGAAAAAATATAAATGCCCTATTATACACTTTTTTGGAGTATATACACCAACTCTATATGCTCTCTCATGTAAAATACAGAAATTCTATATTTCAGCGAATTGAAAAAAATCTAAATATAATCTAGGCACCCCAATGTTAAAAACAAAATTGCTCTGAATATCATCTGTCAGAAAAAATATACAATGCCCTATTCTACTCTTTTTTGGAGTATATAAGCCAACTCAGTATGCTCTCTCATGTAAAATACCGAAATACTAATTTTCCGTGAATCGAAAAAAATCTAAATATTATCTAGCCACCCGAATGTTAAAAGCAAAATTGCTCTGAATAAAATCTGTCAGAAAAAAATATACAATGCCCTTTTCTACTCTGCTTTAAACTATATACACCAACTCAATATGCTCTCTCCTGTACAATACCGAAATTCTAATTTTACGCGAATTGAAAAAAATCTAAATAATATCTATGCGCCCCAAAGTTAAAAGAAATTGTCTCTGAATATAGTCTGATAGAGAAAATATACAATGTCTTATTCTACTCTGTTTTGGAGTATATACACAAACTCAGTATGCCCTCCCCTCTAAAATAGAATAATTCTAATTTTACGTGAATCTAAAAAAATCTAAATATTATCTAGGCACCCCAAAGTTAAAAGCAAAATTTCTCTGAACATAATCTGTCAGATAAAATATACAATGCCCTTTTCTACTTTGTTTTGGAGTATATACACCAACTCAATATGCTCTCTCATGTAAAATACCGAAATTCTAAATTTACATGACTCGAAATAATCTAAATATTATCTCGGCACCCCAACGATAAAAACAAAATTGCTCTGAATATAATCTGTCAGAAAAAATATACGGTGCCCTATTCTACTCTGTTTTGGAATATATACACCAACTCAATATGCTCTCTCATGTAAAATACAGAAATTCTATATTTAAGCGAATTGAAAAAATCTAAATATTATCTAGGCACCAAAATGTGAAATGCAAAATTGCTCTGCATATAATCTATCATAAAAAGTATACAATGCCCTTTTCTACTCTATTTTGAAGTATATACACCAACTCAATATGCTCTCTAATGTAAAATACCGAAATTCTAATTTTACGTGAATTGAAATAAATGTAAATAATATCTATGCGCCCCAAAGTTAAAGGAAAATGGTTCTGAATAATGCCTGTTAGAAAAAATATACAATGCCTTATTCTACTCTGTTTTGGAGTATATACACCAACTCAGTATGCTCTCTCATGTAAAATACAGAAATTCTAATTTCACCCGAATTGAAAATTTCTAAATATTATCTAGGCACCGCAATGTTAAAAACAAAATTGCTCTAAATATCATCGGTCAGAAAAAATATACAATGCCTTATTGTACTCTATTTGGGAGTATATACACCAACTTCATATGCTCTCTCATGTAAAATACAGAAATTCTATATTTAAGCGAATCGAAAAAAATCTAAATATTATCTAGGCACCCGAATGTTAAAAGCAAAATTGCTCTGAATATAATCTGTCAGGAACTATATACAATGCCCCTTTATACTCTTTTTTGGATTATATACACAAACTCAATGTGCTCTCTCATGTAAAATACCGAAATTCAAATTTTCGCTAATTGAAAAAAACCTAAATAATATCTAGGCGCCCCAAAGTTAAAAGAAAATGTCCCTAAATACAGTCTGTTAGAAAAAATATACAATGCTTTATTCTACTGTGTTTTGGAGTATATACACAATCTCAGTGTGCTCTCTCCTATAAAATAGAGAAATTATAATTTTACGTTAATTTAAAAAAATTTAATATTATCTAGGCACCACAAAGTTAAAAACAAAATTGCTCTGAATATAATCTGTCAGAAAAAATATACAATGCCCTATTCAACTCTATTTTTGGGTATATACACCAACTCCATATGCTCTCTCATGTAAAATAAAGAAATTTTATATTTAAGCGGATCGAAAAAAATCTAAATATTATCTAGGCACCACAATGTTAAATACAAAATTGCTCTGCATATAATCTGTCACAATAAATATACGACGCCCTTTTCTACTCTGTTTTGAAGTATATACACCAACTCAATATGCTCTCACATGTAAAATACAGAATTTCTAATTTTACGCGAAACGAAATAAATGTAAATAATATCTATGTGCCCCAAAGTTAAAAGAAAATGGCTCTGAATATTGTCTGACAGAAAAAATTTACAATGCCTTTTTCTACTCTGTTTTGGAGTATATACACTAACTCAGTGTGCTCTCTCATGTAAAATACCGAAATTCTAATTTTACATGAATCGAAAAAAATCTAAATATTATCTAGGCACCCCAATCTTAAAACAAAATTGCTCTGAATGTAGTCTGTCAGAGAAAATATACAATGCCCTATTCGACTCTCTTTTGGAGTATATACACCAACTCCATATGCTCTCTCATATAAAATACAGAAATTCTATATATAAGCGAAATGAAAATAATCTAAATATTATCTAGGCACCCCAATGTTAAAAGCAAAATTGCTCTGAATATAATCTGTGAGATAAAAAATACAATGCTTTTTTCTACTCTGTTTTGTAGTACATAAACCATCTCAATACGCTCTCTCATTTAAAATACAGAACTTCTATATTTAAGCGAATCAAAAAAAATCTAAATATTATCTAGGTACCCCAATATTAAAAACAAAATTGCTCTGAATATAATGTGTCTGAAAAAATATACAATGCCCTATTCTACTCTTTTTTGGAGTATATAGACCAACTCTATATGCTCTCTCATGTAAAATACAGAAATTGTATATTTAAGCGAATCGAAAAAAACTTAATTATCTAGGCACCCGAATGTTATAAGCAAAATTACTCTGAATATAATGTGCAAGAAAAAATATACAATGCCCTTTTGTAATTTGTTTTGGAGTATATACACCAACTCAATATGCTCTTTCTTGTAAAACACAGAAATTCTAATTTTACCTGAATCGAAAAAATCTAAATATTATCTAGGCAACCCAATGTTAAAAACAAAGTTGCTCTAAATATAATCTCTCAGAAAAAATATACAATGCCCTATTCTACTCTGTTTTGGAGTATATACACCAACTCAGTATGCTCACTTATGTAAAATAAAGAAATTCTAATTTTACATGTATCTAACAAAATCTAAACATTATCTATGCACCCTAAAGTTAAAACAAAACGGCTCTAAATATAGTCTGTTAGAAAAAATATACAATGCCTTATTCTACTCTGTTTTGTAGTGTATACACCAACTCAATATGCTCTCTCATGTAAAATACCGAAATTCTAATTTCACGTGAATCGAAAAAAATCTAAATAATATCTAGGCGCCCCAAAGTAAAAAGGAAATTGCTTTGAATATAGTCTGCTATAAAAAATATACAATGCCTTATTCTTCTCTGTTTTGGAGTATATACACCAACTCAGTATGATCTCTCATGTAAAATACAGAAATTCTAATTTTACCTGATTCGAAAATATCTAAATATTATTAAGTCAACCCAATGATATTAACAAAATTTCTCTGAATATAATCTGTCAGAGAAAATATACAATGCCCTATTCTACTCTGTTTTGGAGTATATACACCAACTCCATATACTCTCTCATCTAAAATACAGAAATTCTGTATTTCAGTGAATCGAAAAATATCTAAATATTATCTACGCACCCCAAAGTTAAAAGCAAAATTGCTCTGAATATAATCTGTCAGAAAAAATACACAATGCCATTTTCTACTCTGTTTCGTTGTATATACACCAACTCAGTATGCTCTCTAATATAAAATACCGCAATTCTAATAAAACGTGAATCGAAAAAAATCTATTTATTATCTAGGCACCCAATGTTAAACACAAAATTTCTCTGAATATAATCTGTCAGAGAAAATACACAATGCCATTTTCTACTCTGTTTTGTATTATATACACAAACCCAATATGCTCTTTCATGTAAAATACACAAATTGTAATTTTACCCAAATTGAAACAATGTAAATATTATGAAGTCACGCCAATCGTAAAAACAAAATTGCTCTGAATATACTATGTCAGAAAAAATATACAATGCCCTATTCTATTTTGTTTTGGAGTATATACACCTACTCAGTATGCTCTCTCATGTAAAATACCGAAATTCTACTTTTACGTGAATCGAAATAAATCTATATATTATCTAGGCACCCCAATGTTAAAAACAAAATTGCTCTGAATATTATCTGTCAGAAAAATTCTCCAATGCCCTATTCTACTCTGTTTTGGAGTATATACAGCAACTCGGTAAGCTCTCTCATGTAAAATACAGAAATTCTATATTTAAGCGAATCGAAAAAAAAAATCTAAATAATATCTATGCGCCCCAAAGTTCAAAGAAAATGTCTCTGAATATAGTCTGTTAGAATAAATATAGAATGACTTATTCTACTCTGTTTTGGAGTATATATACAAACTCAGTATGCTCTTTCTTTTAAAATAGAGAAATTCTAATTTTACGTGAATCTGAAAAAATCTAAATATTATCTAGAAACCCCAAAGTTAAAAGCAAAATTGCTCTGAATATAATTTGTCAGAAAAAATATACAATGCCTTATTCTACTCTGTTTTGGAGCATATACACCAACTCAGTATGCTCTCTCTTGTAAAACACAGAAATTCTAATTTTAAGCGAATCGAAAAAAATGTAAATATCTAGGCACGCCAAATTTAAAACAAAATGGCTCTGAATATACTCTGTTAGAAAAAATATACAATGCCTTATTCTATTCGGTTTTGGAGTATATACACTAACTCAGTGTCCTCTTTCATGTAAAATACAAAAATTGTAATTTTACCCAAATTGATGGGTATTCTACAATGCCCTATTCTACTTTATTTTGGAGTATAAACACCAACTCCATATGCCCTCTCATGTAAAATACAGAAATTCTATATTTAAGTGAATTGAAAGAAAACCTAAATATTATCTAGGCACCCCAATGCTAAAAACAAAATTGCTCTGAATATAATCTCTCAGAAAAAATATACAATGCCCTATTCTACTTTTTTTTGGAGTATATACACCAACTCAATATGCTCTCTCATGTAAAATACATTAATTCTATATTTAGTCAAATTGAAAGAAATCTAAATATCATCTAGGCACCCCAATGTTAAAAGCAAAATTGCTCTTAATATAATCTGTCGGAAAAAATATACAATGCCCTTTTCTACTCTGTTTTGGAGTTTATACACCAACTCAGTGTGCTCTCTCATATAAAATACCGAAATTCTAATTTTACGTGAATCGAAAAAAATCTAAATATTATCTAGGCACTCCAATGTTAAAAGCAAAATTGCTCTGAATATAATCTGTCAGAAAAAATATACAATGCCCTTTTCTACTCTGTTTTGGGGTATATACACCAACTCAATATGCTCTCCAACGTAAAATAATGAAACTATAATTTTACGTGAATCGAAGAAAATCTAAATAATATCTAGGCGCCCCAAAGGTAAAAAAAAATGGCACTGAATATAGTCTGTTATAAAAAATAAACAATGCCTTATTCTACTCTCTTTTGGAGTATATACACCAATTCAGTATGCTCTCTCACGTAAAATACAGAAATTCTAATTTTACCCGAAATGTAAAAATCTAAATATTATCTAGGCACACCAATGGTTAAAACAAAATTGCTGTGAATATAATCTGTCAGAAAAAATATACAATGTCCTATTCTACACTGCTTTGGAATATATACACCAACTCAATATGCTCTCTCATGTAAAATACCGAAATTCAAATTTTACGTGAATCGAAAAAAATCTAAATAATATCAGGGCGTCCCAAAGTTAAAAGAAAATGGCTCTGAATATAGTCTGTTAAAAAAAATCCAATGCCTAATTCTATTCTGTTTTGGAGTATATACACCAACTCAGTATGCTCTTCAGGTAAAATATCAAAATTCAAATTTTTCATGAATCGAAAATAATCTAAATATTATCTAGGCTCCCAATGTTAAAAACAAAGTTGCTCTGAATATAAACTGTCTAAACAAATATACAATGCCATTTTCTACTCTGTTTTGGAATATAGACACCAAGTCCGTATGCTCTCTCATGTAAAATACAAAAATTCTATATTTAAACAAATTGAAAAAAATCTAAATATTATCTATGCACCCCAATGTTGAAAGCAAAATTGTTCTGAATACAATCTATCAGAAAAAATATACAATGCCCTTTTCTACTCTGTATATACTACAAAACACCAACCCAATATGCTCTCTCATGTAAAATACAGAAATTTTAATTTTACCCGAATCGAATAAATCTAAATATAATCTAGGCTCCCCAATGTTAAAAAAAAATTGCTCTGAATATAATCTGTCAGAGATAATATACAATGCCCTATTCTACTCTATTTTGGAGTATATACACCAACTCAGTATGCTCTCTCATGCAAAATGCAGAAATTCAAATTTTACGTGAATCGAAAAAAATCTAAATATTATCTAGGCACCCAAATGTTAAAAACAACATTGCGCTGAATATAATCTGTCATAAAAAATATACAATGTTCTATTCTACTCTGTTTTGGAATATATAAACCAACTCAATATGCTCTGTCATGTAAATTATGAAATTCTAATTTTACGCAAATTGAAAACAATCTAAATAATATCTAGGCGCCACAAAGTTAAAAGAAAATCCCTCTGTATATAGTCTGTTAGAAAGAATATACAATGCCTTATTCTACTCTGTTTTGGAGTATATACACCAACTCAGTATGCTCTCTCATGTAAAATACAGAAATTCTAATTTTACCCGAATCGAAAAAATCTAAATATTATCTAGGCACCCCAATGTTAAAAGCAAAATTGCTCTGAATATAATCTGTCAGAAAAAATATACAATGCCCTTCTCTACTCTGTATTGGTGTATATATACCAACTCAATATGCTCTCTCATGTAAAATACCCAAATTCTAATTTTACGCGAATAGAAAAAAATCTAAATAATATCTATATGCTCCAAAGTTAAAAGAAAATGCCTCTGAATATAGTGTGTTAGAAAAAAATATACAATGCCTTATTCTACTCTGTTTTGGAGTAAATACACCAACTCAGTATGCTCTGTCACGTAAAATACAGAAATTCTAATTTTACCAGAATCGAAAAAATCTAAATATTATCTAGGAACCCCAATTTTAAAAACAAAATTGCTCTGAATATAAACTGTCAGAAAAAATATACAATGCCCTATTCTACTCTTTTTACAGTATATACACCAAGTCTACGTGCTCTCTCATGTAAAATACAGAAATTCTATATTTCAGTGAATCAAAAAATATCTAAATATTATCTAGGCACCCCAATGTTAATAGCAAAATTACTCTGAATACAATCTGTCAGAAAAAATATACAACATCCTTTTCTACTCTGTTTTGGACTATATACACCAAATCAATATGCTCTCTCATGTAAAATACCGAAATTCTAATTTTACGTGAATCGAAAAAAATCTAAATATTATCTAGGCGCTCCAAAGTAAAAAGAAAATGCCTCTGAATATAGTCTGTTAGAGAAAATATACAATGCATTATTGTACTTTGTTTTGGAGTAAATAAACCAACTCAGTATGCTCTCTCAAGTAAAATACCGAAATTCAAATTTTACGTGAATCGAAAGAAATCTAAATATTATCTAGGCACCCCAATGTTAACAGCAAAGTTGTTGTGAATATAATCTGTCAGAAAAAATATACAATGCTCTTTTCTACTCTTTTCTCTAGTATATACACCAAGTCAATATGATCTCTCATGTGAAATTCAAAAATTCTAATTATACCCGAATCGAAATAATCTAAATATTATCTAGGCACCCCAATGTTAATAGCCAAATTGGTCTGAATACAATCTGTCAGAAAAAATATACAAAACTTTTTTCTACTGTGTTTTGGAGTATATACACAAACTCAATATGCTCTCTCATGTAAAATACCGAAATTCAAATTTTACGCGAATCGAAAAAAATCTAAATCATATCTAGGCGCCCCAAAGTTAAAAGAAAATGGCTCTGAATGTAGTCTTATAGAGAAAATATACAATGCTTTATTCTACTCTATTTTGTAGTATATACACCAATTCAGTGTGCTCCCTCATGTAAAATACTGAAATTCTAGTTTTTCCTGCATCAAAAAAAAAATGTAAATATTATCTAGGTACCCCAATGTTAATAACAAAGTTCCTCTGAATATAATCTGTCAGAAAAAATATACAACGGCCTATTCTACTCTGTTTTGGTGTATATACAACAACTCAGTATGCTCTCTCATGTAAAATACAAAAATTCTAATTTTACCCGATTCGAAAAAATTTAAATATTATCTAGGCACCCTAATGTTAAAAACAAACTTTCTCTGAATATAATCTGTCAGAAAAAATATACAATGCCCTATTCTTCTCTTTTTTTAAGTATATACAAAAACTCTACATGCTCTCTCATATAAAATACAGAAATTCTATATTTAAGCGAATTAAAAAAAATCTAAATAATATCTAGGCACTCCAAAGTTAAAAGAAAATGGCTCTGAATATAGTATGTTAGTAAAAATATACAATGCCTTATTCTACTATGTTTTGGAGTATATACACCAACTCAGTATGCTCTCTCGTGTAAAATACAGAAATTCTAATTTTACCCGAATAGAAAAAATCTAAATATTATCAAGGCACCCCAATGGTAAAAACAAAATTGCTCTGAATATAAACTCTCAGAAAAAATATACAATGCCCTATTCTACTCTGTTTTTGAGTATATACACCAACTCTACCTACTCTCTCATGTAAAATACAGAAATTCTATATTTAAGTGAATCAAAAAAAATCTAAATATAATCTAGGCACCCCAATGTTAAAACAAAATTGCTCTGAATATAATCTGTCAGAAAAAATATACAATGCCTTATTCTACTCTGTTTTGCAGTATGTACACCACCTCAGTATGCTCTCTCATGTAAAATACCGAAATTCTAATTTTACGTGAATCGAAAAAAATCTAAATATAATCTAGGCACTTCAATGTTTAAAGCAAAATTGCTCTGAATATAATCTGTCTGACAAAATGTAAAATGTCCTTGTCTACTCGGTTTTGGAGTTTATAAACCAACTCAATATGGTCTCTGATGTAAAATACAGAAATTCTTACTTATGCGAATCGAAAAAAAAATCTAAATAATATCTAGGAACCACAATGATAAAAACAAAATTGCTCTGAACATAATCTGTCAGAAAAATATATACAATGCCCTATTCTACTCTTTTTTGGGGTATATAAAACAACTCCATATGCTTCTCATATAAAATAAAGAAATTCCGTATTTAAGCGAATCGAAAAAAATCTAAATATTATCTACGCACCCTAATGTTGTAAGCGAAATTGCACTGAATATAATCTGTCAGAAAAAATATACAATGCCCTTTTCCACTTTGTTTTGCAGTAAATACACACACTCAATATGCTCTCTCATGTAAAATACCGAAATTCTAATTTTACGTGAATCGAAAAAAATAGAAATAATGTCTAGGCGCCCCAAACTTAAAAGAAAATGGCTCTGAATACAGTCTTTTAGAGAAAATATACAATGTTTTATTCTACTCTATTTTGGAGTATATACACCAACTCAGTTTACTCCCTCATGTAAAATACTGACATTCTAATTTTTCCCGAATCGAAAAAAATCTAAATATTATTTAGGTATCCCAATGTTAATAACAAAATTTCTCTGAATATAATCTGTCAGAAAAAATACACAATGCCTTATTCTACTCTGTTTTGGAGTATATACACCAAGTCAGTAGGCTCTCTCATGTAAAATACTGAAATTCTAATTTTACACGAATTGAAAAATATCTATATATTATCTAGGCACCCCAAAGTTATAAACAAAATTGCTCTGAATATAATCTGTCAGAAAAAATATACAATGCCCTATTCTAATATGTTTTGGAGTATATACACCAACTCCATATGCTCTCTCATGTATAATACAGATATTCTATATTTAACCGAATCAAAAAAAATCTAAATAATATCTAGGCACCCCAATGTTAAAAGAAAAATTGCTCTGAATATAATCTGTCAGAAAAAATATACAATGCCCTTTTCTACTCTGTTTTGTAGTATATACACTACCTCAATATGCTATCTCATGTAAAATACCGTAATTCTAATTTTACGTGAACCGAAAAAATCTAAATAATGTTTAGGTACCCCAAAGTTAAAAGAAAATGGCTATGAATATAGTCTGTTAGAAAAAATATACAATGCCTTATTCTACTCTGTTTTGGAGTACATACACCAACTCAGTATGCTCTCTCATGTAGAATACCGAAACTCTAATTTAACGTAAATTGAAAAAAATCTAAATATTATCTAGGCACCCGAATTTTAATATCAAAATTGCTCTGAATATAATCTGTCAGAGAAAATATACAATGCCCATTTCTACTCTGTTTTTGAGTATATACACCAACTCAATATGCTCTCTAATGTAAAATACCGAAATTCTAATTTTACCCAAATCAAAAAAATCTAAATAATATCTAGGAGGCCAAAAGTTAAAAGAAAATGGTTCTGAATATAGTCTGTTAAAAGAAATATACAATGCCTTATTCTACTCTGTTTTGGAGTATAGACATCAACTCCATATGCACTCTCATGTAAAATACAAAAATTCTATATTTAAGTGAATAGAGAAAAATCTGGGCCGGGTGCGGTGGTTCAAGCTTGTAGTCCCAGCATTTTGGGCGGCTCAGGCGGGTGGATCACGAGGTCGGCAGATCGAGACCATAGTGGTCAACACGGTGAAATCCAGTCTCTACTACAAACTACAAAAAATTAGCTGGGCACGGTGGCCTGTGACTGTAATCCCAGCTACTCAGGAGGCTGAGGCAGGAGAATTGCCTGAACCCAGGGGGCAGAGGTTGCGGTGAGCCGAGATCGTGCCATTACACTCCAGCCTGGATAACAAGAGTGAAACTCCATCTCAAAAAAAAAAAAAATCTGAATATTATCTATGCACCCAAATGTTAAAAACAAAATTGCCCTAAATATAATCTGTCAGAAAAAAATATACAATGCCCTTTTCTACCCTGTTTTGTAGTATATAGACCAACTCAATATGCTCTCTCATGTAAAATACAGAAATTCTAATTTCTCTCGAATCGAAAATATCTAAGTATTATCTAGGCAACCCAATGTTAAAAACAAAATTGCTCTGAATATAATCTGTCAGAAAAACTATACAATGTCCTATTCTACTTTGTTTTGGAGTATATACACCAATTCAGTTTGCTCTCTCATGTAAAATGCCGAAATTCTCATTTTACATGAATCGAAAAAATTCTATATATTATTTAGGCACCCCAATATAAAAACTATATTTCTCTGAATATAATTTGTCAGAAAAAATATACAATGCCCGATTCTACTCTGTTTTCGAGTATATACACCAACTCAGTATGCTCTCTCATGTAAAATAACAAAATTCTAATTTTACGTGAATCGAAAAAAAATCTAAATATTATCTAGGCACCCCAATGTTAAAAGAAAAATTACTCTGAATATAACCTGTCAGAACAAATATACAATGCCTTTTTCTACTCTGTTTTGGAGTATATACACCAACTCAATATGATCTCTCAAGTAAAATACTGAAATTCTAATTTTACGTGAATTGAATAAAATCTAAATAATATCTAGGTGCCCCAAAGTTAAAAGAAAATGGCTCAGAATATAGTCTCTTAGCAAAAATATACAATGCCTTATTCTACTCTGTTTTGGAGTATATACACCAAATCAGTATGCTCTCTCATGTAAAATACCAAAATTCTAATTTTACGTGAATCGAAAAAAATCTAATTATCTAGGCACCCGAATGTTAAAAACAAAATTGCTCTGAACGTAGTCTGTCAGAAAAAATTTACAATGCCCTATTCTACTTTATTTTGGAGTATATACACCAACTCCATAGGCTCTCTCATGTAAAATACAGAAATTCTAATTTTACCTGAATCGAAAAAATCTAAATATTATCTAGGCACCGCAATGTTAAAAACAAAATTGCTCTGAATATAATCTGTCAGAAAAAATATACAATGACTTATTCTACTCTGTTTTGGACTATATACACCAAGTCAGTAGGCTCTCTCATGTAAAATATTGAAATTCAAATTTTACGTGAATCGAAAAATATCTAAATATTATCTAGGCACCACAATGTTATAAACAAAATTGCTCTGAATATAATCTGTCAGAAAAAATATACAATGCCCTATTCTACTATGTTTTGGAGCATATACACCAACTCCGTATGCTCTCTCATGTAAAATACAGAAGTTATATATTTAACCGAATTGAAAAAAATCTAAATAATATCTAGGCATCCCAATGTTAAAAGCAAAATTGCTCTGAATATAATCTGTCAGAAACAATATACAATGCCCTTTTCAACTCTGTTTTGTAGTATATACACCACCTCAATATGCTATCTCATGTAAAATAACGGAATTCTAATTTTACACGAATCGAAAAAAATCTAAATAAAGTCTAGGTGCCCCAAAGTTAAAAGAAAACGGTTATGAATATAATCTGTCAGAAAAAATATACAATGTCTTATTCTACTCTGTTTTGGAGTATATACACCAACTCAATATGCTCTTTAATGTAAAATACAGAAATTCTATATTTAAGCAAGTAGAGAATAATCTAAATATTATCTAGGCACTCCAATTTTAAAAGCAAAATTGCTCTGAAAATGAACTGTCAGAAAAAATATACAATGCCGTATTTTACTCTAATTTGTAGTATATACACCAACTCCATATGCTCTCTTAAGTAAAGTACAAAAATACTTTATTTAAGTGAATCAAAAAAAATCTAAATATTATCTAGGCACCCTAATGTGAAAATCAAAATTGCTCTGAATATAATCTGTCAGAAAAAATGTACAATGCCCTATTCGACTGTGTTTTGGAGTATATACACCAACTCCATATGCTCTCTCATGTAAAATACAGAAATTCTATATTTAAGCGAATCGAAAAAAATCTAAATATTATCTTGGCACCCTAAAGTTAATATCAAAATTGCTTTGAATATAAACTGTCAGAAAAAATATACAATGCCCTCTTTAACTATTTTTTGGAGCATATAAACCAACTCAATATGCTCTCTCATGGAAAATACAGAAATTCAATATTTAACCAAATCGAAAAAAAATCTAAACATTACCTAGTCACCCCCATGTTAAAAGCAAAATTTCTCTGAATATACTCTGTCAGAAAAAATATACAATTCCCCTTTCCACTTTGTTTTGGAGTATATACACCAATTCAATATGCTCTTTTCTGTAAAATACCGAAATTCTAATTTTACACGAATCGAGAAAAATCTAAATATTATCTAGGCGACCCAAAGTTAAAAGAAAATGGATCTGAATATAGTCTGTTAGAAAAAATATACAATGCCCTTTTCTACTCTGTTTTGGAGTATATACACCAACTAAATACGCTCTCTCATGTAAAATACCGATATTCTAATTTTACGAGAATCAAAAAAAATCTAAATAATATCTATGCGCCCCAAACTTCAAAGAAAATGTCTCTGAATATAGTCTGTTAGAAAAAATATTGAATGCCTTATTATACTGTTTTGGAGTATATACACAAACTCAGTATGCTCTCTCCTGTAAAATAGAGAAATTCTAATTTTACGTGAATCTGAAAAAATCTAAATATAATCTAGACACCCCAAATTTAAAAGCAAAATTTCTCTGAATATAATCTGTCAGAAAAAATATACAATGCCTTATTCTATTCTGTTTTGGGGTATATACACCAACTCAATATGCTCTTTAATGTAAAATACAGAAATTCTATATTTAAGCGAGGAGAGAAAAATCTAAATATTATCTAGGCACTCCAATTTTAAAAGCAAATTGCTCTGAATATAATCTGTCAGAAATAATATAAAATTCCCTATTCTACTCTGTTTTGGAGTATATACACCAACTCCATATGCTCTCTGATGTAAAATACCAAAATTCTAATTTTACGTGAATGGAAAAAGACCTAAAGAATATATAGGCGCCCCAAAGTTAAAAGAAAATGGCTCTGAATATAGCCTGTAAGAAAAAATATACAATGCCTTATTCTACTCTGTTTTGGAGTATATACACCAACTCAGTATGCTCTCTCATGTAAAATACAGAAATTCTAATTTTACCCGAATCGAAAATATCTAAAAATGATCTAGGCACCCCAATGGTAATAACAATATTGCTCTGAATATAATCTGTCAGAAATAGTATACAATGCCCTATTCTACTCTTTTTTGGTGTATATAAACCAACTAAATATGCTCTCTTATGTAAAATAGAGAAATTCTAAATTTACCTGGATTTAAAAAAATCTAAATATTATCTAGGCACCCCAAAGTTAAAAGCAAAATTGCTCTGAATATAATCTGTCAGAAAAAATATACAATGCCCTATTCTACTCTGTTTTGGAGTTTATACACCAACTGAATATGCTCTCTCATGTAAAATAAAGAAATTCTATATTTAAGCGAATAGAGAGAAATCTAAATATTATCTAGGCAATCCAATGTTGAAAGCAAAATTGCTCCGAATATAATCTGTCAGAAAAGATATCTAATGCCCTTTTGTACTCTGTTTTGGTGTATATACAATAACTCAATATGCTCTGTCATGTAAAATACCGAAATTCTAATATTAGGAGAATTGAAAATAATCTGAATAATATCTACGTGCCCCAAAGTTGAAACAATATGGCTCTGAATATAGTCTGTTAGCAATAATATACAATACCTTATTCTACTCTGTTTTACGATATATACACCAAATCAGTATGCTCCCTCATGTAAAATACGGAAATTATAAATTTACGTGAATCGAAAAAAATGTAAATAATATCTAGACGCCCCAAAATTAAAAGAAAATGGCTCTGAATTTAGTCAGTTAGAAAAAATATAGAATGCTTTATTCTACTCTGTTTTGGAGTATATACACCAACTCACTATTCTCTCTCATGTAAAATACCGAAATTCTAACTTACCCGAATCGAAAAAATCGAAATATTATCTAAGCATCCCAATGTTAAAAGCAAAATTACTCTGAATATAATCTGTGAAAAAAATATACAATGCCCTATTCTACTATGTTTTGCAGTATATACAGCAACTCCATGTGCTCTCTCATGTAAAATTGAGAAATTCTATATTTAAGCGAATCGAAAAAAATCTAAATATTATCTAGGCGTCTTAATATTACAAGCAAAATTGCTCTGAATACAATCTATCAGAAAAAATATACAATGCCCTTTTCTACTCTGTTTTAGAGAATATACACGAATTCCATATCCTCTCTAATGTAAAAAACAGTAATTCTATATTAAAGCGAATCGAAAAAATTTAAATATTATGTAGGCACCCCAATGTTATAAGCAAAATTGCTCCGAAGAAAATCTGTCAGAAAAAATATATAATGCGCTTTTCTACTCTGTTTTGGAGTATATACACCAACTAAATATGCTCTCTCATGTAAAATACCGAAATTCAAATTTTAAGGGAATCGAAAAAAATCTAAATAATATCTAGGAGCCTGAAAGTTAAAGGAAAATTGCTCGAAATATAGTCTGTTAGGAAAAATATACAATGCCTTATTCTACTCTGTTTTGGAGTATATACACCAACTCCGTGTGCTTTCTCATGTAAAATACAGAAATTCTATATTTAAGCGAATCGAAAAGAATCTAAATATTATCTAGGCAACCCAATGTTAAAAGCAAAATTGCTCTGAATATAATCTGTCAGAAATAAAATACAATGCTCTTTTCTACTCTGTTTTGTAGTATATACACCAACTCAATATGCTCTCTCATGTGAAATACAAAAATTCTATATTTAAACGAATCGAAAAAAATCTAAATATTATCTAGGCTCCCCAATGTAAAAAAAAAAATTGCTCTGAATATAGTCTGTCAGAAAAAATATACAGTGCCCTATTCTACTCTGTTTTGGGGTATATACACCAACTCCATATGCTCTCTCATGTAAAATACAGAAATTCTCTATTTAAGCGAATCGAAAAAATCTAGATATTATGTAGGCACACAAATCTTAAAAACAAAATTTTTCTGAATATTATTTGTCAGAAAACATATACAATGCCCTATTCTATTCTTTTCTGGAGTATATACACCAACTCAATATGCTCTCTCATGTAAAATACCGAAATTCTAATTTTACGAGAATCGAAAAAAATCTAAACAATACCTAGGTGCCCCAAAATTAAAATAAACTGCCTCTGAATATAGTCTGTTAGAAAAATTATACAATGACTTATTCTACTCTATTTTGGAGTATATACACCAACTCAGTATGCTCTCTGATGTAAAATACAGAAATACTAATTTTACCCGAATCGAAAAAATCTAAATATTATCTAGGCACCCCAATGTTAAAAACAAAATTTCTCTGAATATAAACTGTCAGAAAAAATATACAATGCCCTATTCTACTCTGTTTTGGAGTATATACACCAACTCCATATGCTCTCTCATGTAAAATACAGAAATTCTATATTTAAGCGAATCGAAAAGAATCTAAATATTACCTAGGCATTCCAATTTTAAAGGAAAATTTCTCTGAATATAATCTGTCAGAAAAAATATACAATGCCATTATCTACTTTATTTTTTAGTATATACACCAACTCAGTATGCTCTCTCAAGTAAAATAGAGAAATTATAAATTTACCCAAATCGAAAAAAATTTAAATATTATCTAGGCACCCCAATGTTAAAAACAATATTGCTCTGAATATAATCTGTCTGAAAAAATATAAAATGCCCTATTATAGTCAGTTTTGGAGTATATACACCAACTTTCTATGCTCTATCATGTAAAACACTGATATTCTACTTTTATGTGAATAGAAAAAAATCTAAATATTATCGAGGCACCCCAATGTTAAAAGAAAATGGCTGTGAATATAGTCTGTTAGAAAAAATATACAATGCCTTATTCTACTCTGTTTTGGAGTACATACACCAACTCAGTATGCTCTCTCATGTAAAATACCGAAATTCTAATTTTACGTGAATCTAAAAAATCTAAATAGTATCTAGGCAACCCAATGATAAAAACAAAATTGCTCTGAATATAATCTGTCAGAAAAAATATACAATGCCCTATTCTACTCTGCATTGGAGTATATACACCAACTCCATATGCTCTCTCATGTAAAATACAGAAATTCTATATTTTAGCGAATCGAAATAAATCTAAATAATATCTAGGCACAGCAATGTTAAACAAAAAATTGTTCTGAATACAATCTGTCAGAAAAAATATACAATGCCCTACTCTAATCTGTTTTGCAGTATATACACCAACTCCATATGCTCTGCCATGTAAAATACAGAAATTTTAATTTTACGCAAATCGAAAGAAATGTAAACAACATCTAGGTGCCCCAAATTTAAAACAAAATGGCTCTGAATATAATCTGTTAGAAAAAATATACAATGCCTTATTCTACTTTGTTTTGCATTATATACACCAACTCGATGTGCTCTCTTATGTAAAATACAGAAATTATGTATTTAAGAGTATTGAAAAAAATCTAAATATTATCTTGGCACCCCAATGTTAAAAACAAAATTGCTCTGAATATAATCTATCAGAAAAAATATACAATGCCTCACTCTACTTTGTTTTGGAGTACATACACCAACTCAGTATGCTCTCTCATGTAAAATACCGAAATTCAAATTTTACGTGAATTGAAAAAAATCTAAATATTATCTAGGCACCCGAATGTTAAAAGCAAAATTGCTTTTAATATAATCTGTCAAAAAAAATATAAAACGCCCTTTTCTACTCTGTTTTGGAGTATATACACCAACTCCATATGCTCTCTCATGTAAAATACTGAAATTCTAATTTTACGTGAATCAAAAAAAATCTAAATAATATCTAGGTGCCCCAAAGTTAAAATAAAATGGCTCTAAACATAGTCTGTTAGAAAAAATATACAATACCTTATCCTACACTCTCTTGGAGTATATACACCGACTCAATTTGCTCTCAAATGTAAAATACCGAAATTCTAATTTTATGTAAATCGAAGAAAATCTAAACATAATCTAGGCACCCCAATGTTAAAAACAAAATTGCTCTGAATATAATCTGTCAGAAAAAATATTCAATGCCCTATTCTACTCTGTTTTTGACTATATACACCAACTCTACTTGTTCTCTTATGTAAAATACAGAAATTCTATATTTAAGGGAATAGAAAAAAATCTAAATATTATTTAGGCACCCGAATGTTAAAAGTAAAATTGCTCTGAATATAATCTGTCAGAAAAAATATAAAATTCCCTATTCTACTCTGTTTTAGAGTATATAAATCAACTCAGTATGCTCTCTCATGTAAAATACCGAAATTCTAATTTTACGTGAATCGAAAAAAATCTAAATAATATCTAGGCACCCCAAAGTTAAAAGAAAATGGCTCTGCATATAGTCTGTTAAAAAAAATATACAATGCCTTATTCTACTCTGTTTTGGAGTACATACACGAACTCAGTGGGCTCTCTCATGTAAAATACAGAAATTTTAATTTTACCCAAATCGAAAAAATCTAAATATTATCTAGGCACCCCAATGTTAGAAACAAAATTGCTCTGAATATAATCGGTCAGAAAAAATATACAATGCCCTATTCTATTCTGTTTTGGAGTATATAAACCAACTACATATGCTCTCTCATGTAAAATACAGAAATTCTATATTTAAGCGAATCGAAAAAAATCTAAATATTGTCTAGGCACCCAAACGTTAAAAGCAAAATTGCTCTGAATATAATCTGTCAGAATAAATACACAATGCTCTTTTCTACTCCGTTTTGGAGTACATATACCAACTCAGTATGCTCTCTCATGTAAAATACCAAAATTCTAATTTTACGTGAATCGAAAAAAATCTAATTATTACCTAGGCACCCCAATGTTAAAAACAAAATTGCTCTGAATATAATCTGTCAAAAAAAATACACAATGCCCTATTCTATTCTCTTTTGGAGTATATAAACCAACTCCATATGCTCTCTCATGTAAAATACAGAAATTCTATATTTAAGCGAATCGAAAAAATCTAAATATTATCTAGGCACCACAATGTTAAAAGCAAAACTGCTCTGAATATAATCTGTCAGAACACATATACAATGCTCTTTTCTACTCTGTTATGGAGTACATACACCAACTCAGTATGCTCTCTCATGTAAAATACCAAAATTCTAATTTTACGTGAATTGAAAAAAATCTAATTATTATCTAGGCACCCCAATGTTAAAAGCAAAATTGCTCTGAATATAATCTGTCAGAAAAAATATACAATGCCCTTTTCTACTTTTTTTTGTAGTATATACACTAACTCAATATGCTCTCTCATGTAAAATACCGAAATTCTAAGTTTACGCGAATCGAAATATATCTAAATAATATCTAGGCGTCCCAAGGTTAAAAGAAAATGTCTCTGAATATAGACTGTTAGAAAAAATATACAATGCCTTATTCTACTTTGTTTTGGAGTATATACACCAACTCAGTATGCTCTCTCATGTAAAATACCAAAATTCTAATTTTACCCAAATCAAAAAAATCTATATATTATATAAGCACCCCAATGATAAAAACAAAATTTCTCTGAATATAATCTGTCAGAAAAAATATAAAATGCTTTATTCTACTCTGTTTTGTAGTATATACACCAACTCCATATGCTCTCTCGTGTAAAATACAGAAATTTGATATTTAAGCGAATCGAAATAAATCTAAATATTATCTAGGCACCCCATTGTAAAAAACAAAATTGCTCTGAATACAATCTGAGAGAAAAAATATACAATGCCCTATTCTAATCTGTTTTGCAGTATATACACCAACTCCATATGCTCTCCCATGTAAAATACAGAAATTGTAATTTTATGCAAACCGAAAAAAATGTAAATAACATCTAGGTGCCCGAAAGTCAAAAGAAAAAGGCTCTGAATATAATCTGTTAGAAAAAATATACAATGCCTTATTCTACTCCATTTTGGAGTATATACACCAACTCGATGTGCTCTCTCATGTAAAATACAGAAACTATGTATTTAAGAGTATTGAAAAAAATATAAATATTATCTAGGCACCCCAATGTTAAAAACAAAATTGCTCTGAATATAATGTCAGAAAAAATATACAATGCCCAACTCTACTCTGTTTTGGAGTATATACACCAACTCCATATGCTCTCCCATGTAAAATACAGAAATTGTAATTTTATGTGAATCAAAAAAATATAAATAACATCTAGGTGCCCCAACGTTAAAATAAAATCGCTCTAAATATAGTCTGTTAGAAAAAATATACAATACCTTATCCTACACTCTCTTGGAGTATATACACCGACTGAATTTGCTCTCAAATGTAAAATACCGAAATTCTAATTTTATGAGAATCGAAGAATATCTAAATATAATCAAGGACCCAAATGTTAAAAACAAAATTTCTCTGAATATAATCTATCAGAAAAAATATTCAATGCCCTATTCTGCTCTGTTTTTAACTATATACACAAACTCAACTTGCTCTCTCATGTAAAATACAGAAATTCTATATTTTAGAGAATAGAAAAAAATCTAAATATTATCTAGGCACCCGAATGTTAAAAGTAAAATTGCTCTGAATATAATCTGTCAGAAAAAATATACAATGCCTTATTCTACTCTGTTGTAGGGTATATACACCAACTCAGTATGCTCTCTCATGTAAAATACCGAAATTCTAATTTTACGTGAATCGAAAGAAATATAAATAATATCTAGGTGCCCCAAAGTTATAAGAAAATGGCTCTGCATATAGTCTGTTAGAAAAAATATACAATGCCCTATTCTACTCTGTTTTGGAGTATATACACGAACTCAGTATGCTCTCTCCCGTAAAATACAGAAATTTTAATTTTACCTGAATCAAAAAATCTAAATATTATCTAGGAACCCCAATGTTAAAAACAAAATTTCTCTGAATATAGTCTGTCAGAAAAAATATACAATGCCCTATTCTATTCTGTTTTGGAGTATATACACCAACTCCATATGCTCTCTCATGTAAAATACAGAAATTCTATATTTAAGCGAATCGAAAAAATCTAAATATTATCTAGGCACCCCAATGTTAAAACAAAATTGCTCTGAATATAATCTGACAGAAAAAATATACAATGCTCTTTTCTACTCGGTTTTGGAGTACCTACACCAACTCAGTATGCTCTCTCATGTAAAATACCGAAATTCTAATTTTACGAGAATAGAAAAAAATCTAATTATTATCTAGGCACCCCAATGTTAAAAACCAAATTGCTCTAAATATAATCTGTCAGGAAAAATATACAATTCCCTCTTCTACTCTTTTTTGTAGTATATACACTAACTCAATATGCTCTCTCATGTAAAATACTGAAATTCTAATTTTACGCGAATCGAAATAAATCGAAATAATATCTAGGCGCCCCAAGGTTAAAAGAAAATGTCTCTGAATATAGACTGTTAGAAAAAATACACAATGCCTTATTCTACTCTGTTTTGGAGTATATACACCAACTCTGTATGCTCTCTCATGTAAAATACCGAAATTCTAATTTTACGTGAATCGTAAAAAATCTCAATATTATCTAGGCACTCCGATGTTAAAAGCAAAATTGCTCTGAATATAATCTGTCAGAAAAAATATACAATGCCCTTTTCTACTCTGTTTTGGGGTATATACACCAACTCAATATGCTCTCCAACGTAAAATAACGAAATTATAATTTTACGTGAATCGAAGAAAATCTAAATAATATCTAGGCGCCCCAAAGGTTAAAAAAAATGGTACTGAATATAGTCTGTTATAGAAAATATACAATGCCTTATTCTACTCTGTTTTGGAGTTTATACACCAACTCAGTATGCTCTCCCACGTAAAATACAGAAATTCTAATTTTACCTGAAATATAAAAATCTAAATATTATCTAGGCACCCCAATGGTTGAAGCAAAATTGCTGTGAATATAATCTGTCAGAAAAAATATACAATTCCCTATTCTTCACTGCTTTGGAATATATACACCAACTCAATATGCTCTCTCATGTAAAATACCGAAATTCAAATTTTACGCGAATCGAAAATAATCTAAATCATGTCTAGGCGCCACAAAGTTAAAAGAAAATGGCTCTGAATATAGTCTTATAGAGAAAATATACAATGCTTTATTCTACTTTATTTTGGAGTATATACACCAATTCAGTGTGCTCCCTCATGTAAAATACTGAAATTCTAGTTTTCCTGAATCAAAAAAAATCTAAATATTATCTATGTACCCCAATGTTAATAACAAAATTGCTCTGAATATAATCTGTCAGAAAAAATATACAATGGCCTATTGTACTCTGTTTTGGTGTATATACACCAACTCAGTATGCTCTCTCATGTAAAATACAAAAATTCTAATTTTACATGATTCGAAAAAATTTAAATATTATCTAGGCACCCTAATGTTAAAAACAAACTTTCTCTGAATATAATCTGTCAAAAAAAATATACAATGCCCTATTCTACTCTGTTTTGGGGTATATACAACAACTCCATATGCTCTCTCATGTAAAATACAGAAATTCTATATTTAAGCGAATCGAAAAAAATCTAATTATCTAGGCACCCGAATGTTAAAAGCAAAATTGCTCTGAATATAATCTGTCAGAAAGAATATATAATGCCCTTTTCTACTCTTTTTTGGAGTATATAAACCAACTCCATATGCTCTGTCATGTAAAATACTGAAATTCGAACTTTACGCGAATGGAAGAAACCTAAATAGTATCTAGGCGCCCCAAAGTTAAAAAAATGACTCTGCATATAGTCTGTTAGAAAAAATATACAATGCCCTATTCGACTCTGTTTTGGAGTATATACACCAGTTCCATAGGCTCTCTCATGTAAAATACAGAAATTCTAATTTTACCCAAATCGAAAAAAATCTAAATATTATCTAGGCACCCCAATGTTAAAAACAAAATTGCTCTGAATATAGTCTGTCAGAAAAAATATACAGTGCCCTATTCTACTCTGTTTTGGGGTATATACACCAACTCCATATGCTCTCTCATGTAAAATACAGAAATTCTCTATTTAAGCGAATTGAAAAAATCTAGATATTATGTAGGCACACAAATCTTAAATACAAAATTGTTCTGAATATTATTTGTCAGAAAACATATACAATGCCCTATTCTATTCTTTTCTGGAGTATATACACCAACTCAATATGCTCTCTCATGTAAAATACCGAAATTCTAATTTTACGATAATCGAAAAAAATCTAAACAATACCTAGGTGCCCCAAAATTAAAATAAACTGCCTCTGAATATAGTCTGTTAGAAAAATTATACAATGACTTATTCTACTCTATTTTGGAGTATATACACCAACTCAGTATGCTCTCTGATGTAAAATACAGAAATTCTAATTTTACGTGAATCGTAAAAAATCTAAATAATATCTAGGCGCCCCAAAGATAAAAGAAAATTGCTCTGAATATGATATGTCAGAAAAAATATACAATGCCCTATTCTACTTTGTTTTGGAGTATATACATTTACTCTATATGCTATGTCATGTAAAATACCGAAATACTAATTTACGCGAATCGAAAAAAATCTAAATAATATCTAGGCAACCGAAAGTTAAAAGAAAATGGCTTTGAATATACTCTGTTAGAAAAATATACAATGCCTTATTCTACTTTGTTTTGGAGTATATAAACCAACTTCATATGCCCTCTCATGTAAAATATCGAAATTCTAATTTTACTCGAATCGAAAAAATCTAAATATTATCTAGGCACCCCAATGTAAAAAACAAAATTGCTCTGAATATAATCTGTCAGAAAAAATATACAATGCCCTTTTCTGCTCTTTTTTGTAATATATACACCAACTAAATATGCTCTCACATGTGAAATACAGAAATTCTAATTTTACCCGAATCGAAAAACCAATATTTATCTAGGCACCCCAATGTTAAAAACAAAACTGATCTGAATATAACCTGTCAGAAAAAATATACAGCCCTGTTCTACCCTGTTTTAGAGTATATACACAAACTCAGTATTCTCTCTCATGTAAAATATGGAAATTCTCATTTTACATTAATCGATAAAGATCTAAATATTATCTAGGCACCACAATGTAAAAAACAAAATTGGTCTGAATATAATCTGTCAGAATAAATATATAATTCCCTATGCTACTCTGTTTTGGAGTGTATACAACAACTCAGTATGCTCTCTCATGTGAAATACCGAAATTCTAATTTTACGCGAATCGAAATAAATCTAAATTATATCTAGGCGCCACAAAGTTAAAAGAAGATGGCTCTAAATATAGTGTGTGAGAGAAAATATACAATGACTTATTCTACTGTGTTTTGGAGTATATACACCAACACCATATGCTCTCTCATGTAAATTATCGAAATTCTAATTTTACCCGAATCAAAAAAATCTAAATATTATCTTGACACGCCAATGTTAAAACAAAATTGCTCTGAATATAATCTGTCAGAAAAAATATACAATGCCTAATCCTACTCGGTTTTGGAGTATATACACCAACTCCATATGCTCTCTTATATTAAATACAGAAATTCTATATTTAAGCGAATCGAAAAAAATCTAAATAATATCTAGGCGCCACAAAGTTAAAAGAAGATGGCTCTAAATATAGTGTGTCAGAAAAAATATACAATGCCCTATTCTACACTGTTTTGGAGTATATACACAAACTCAATATGCTCTCTCACGTAAAATATCGAAATTCTAATTTTACGAAAATCGAAAAAAATCTAAATAGTATCTAGGCGCCCCTAAGTTAAAAGATAATGGCTATGAATATAGTCTGTTAGAAAAAATCTACAATGCCTTATTCTACTCTGTTTTGGAGTATATACACCAACTCAGTATGCACTCTCATGTAAAATGTAGAAATTCTAATTTTACACAAATCGACAAAAATCTAAAAATTATCTAGGCACCCCAAAGTTAAAAACAAAATTGCTCTGAATATAATCTGTCAGAAAAAATATACAAAGCCCTATTCTACTCTGTTTTGGAGCATATACACCAACTCCATATGCTCTCTCATGTAAAATACAGAAATTCTATACTTGAGCAAATCCAAAAAAAGTCAATATTATCTAGGCATCCCAATACTAAAATCAAAATTGCTCTGAATATAATCTGTCAGAAAAAATATACAATGCCCTTTTCTACTCTGTTTTGTAGTATATACACCAACTCAATATGCTCTCTCATGTAAATTACCGAAATTCTAATTTTACCCGAATCGAAAAGAATGTAAATAATATCTAGGCGCCCCAAAGTTAAAAGAAAATGGCTCTGAATATAGTCTGTTATAAAAAATATAAAATTCCTCATTCTACTCTGTTTTGGAGTATATACACCAAATCAGTATGCTCTCTTACGTAAAATACCGAAATCCTAAATTTACGTGAATCGAAAAAATTCTAAATATTATCTAGGCACCCCAATGTTAAAATAAAAATTGCTCTGAATATAATCTGTCAGAAAAAATATACAATGCCATTTTCTACTCTGTTTTGGAGTATCTACACCAACTCAATATGCTCTCTCAGTAAAATATCGAAATTCTAATTTTACGCGAATCGAAAAAAATTTAAATAATATCTAGGCGCCCCAAAGTTAAAAGAAAATGGCTCTGAATATATTCTGTTAGAGAAAATATACTATGCCCTATTCTACTCTGTTTTGGAGTATATACACCAACTCTGTATGCTCTCTCGTGTAAAATACCGAAATACTAATTTTACATGAATCAAAAAAAATCTAAATATTTTCCAAGCACCACAATGTTAAAAGCAAAATTCCTCTGAATATAATCTGTCAGAAATAATATACAATGCCCTATTCTACTCTGTTTTTGAGTATATACACAAACTGAATATGCTCTCTCATGTAAAGTAGCGTAATTCTATTTTTATGCGAATCGAAAATTCTAAATAATATCTAGGTGCCACAAAGTTAAAATAAAATGGCTCTGAATATAGTCTGCTAGAGAAAATATACATTGCCTTATTCTACTCTGCTTTGGAGTATATACACTAAAACAGTGTACTCTCTTATGTAAAATACAAAAATTCTAATTTTACCCGAATCAAAAAAATCTATATGTTATATAAGCACCCCAATGGTAAAAACAAAATTTCTCTGAATATAATCTGTCAGAAAAAATATACAATGCCCATTTCTACTCTGTTTTGGAGTATATTAACCAACTCAGTGTGCTCTCTCATGTAAAATTCCGAAATTCTAATTTTACACAAATCGAAAGAAATCTAAATGTCTAGGTGCCCAAAAGGTAAAAGAAAATGGCTCTGAATATAATCTGTCAGAAAAAATATAAAATGCCCTTTTCTACTCTTTTTTGTAGTATATAAACCAACTCAATTTGCTCTCTCATTTAAAATACAGAAATTCTAATTTTACCCAAATCAAAAATATCTAAATATTATCTAGGCACCCCAATGTTAAAAACAAAATTTCTCTGAATATAATCTGAAAGTAAAAATATACAATGCACTATTCTACCCTGTTTTGGAGTATATACACCAACTCTGTGTGCTCTCCAATGGAAAATATCAAAATTCTAATTTTAACCGAATCGAAAAATCTAATATTACCTAGGCATCCGAATGTTAAAAACAAAATTGTTCTGAATATAATCTGTCAGAAAAAAATATACAAGGCTTTATTCTACTCTTTTTTGCAGTATATACACCAACTGCATATGCTCTCTCATGTAAAATACAGAAATTCCATATTTAAGCGAATCGTAAAAAATTAAATATTATCTAGGCACCCAAATGTTAAAAGCAAAATTGCTCTGAATATAATCTGTCAATGAAAATATACAATGCCATTTTCTACTCTGTTTTGGAGTATCTACACAAACTCAGTATGCTCTCTCAGGTAAAATACCGAAATTCTAATTTTACGCGAATCGAAAAAAATGTAAATAACATCTAGGTGCCCCAAAGTTAAAAGAAAATGGCTCTGAATATAATCTGTTAGAAAAAATATACAATGCCTTATTCTACTCCGTTTTGGAGTATATACACCAACTCTATGTGCTCTCTCATGTAAAATACAGAAATTATGTATTTGAGAGTATTGAAAAAATTCTTAATATTATCTTGGCACCCCAATGTTAAAAGCAAAATTGCTCTGAATATAATCTGTCAGAAAAAATATACAATGCCCCACTCTTATCTGTTTTGGAGTATATACACCAACTCAGTATGCTCTCTCATGTAAAATACCGAAATTCAAATTTTACGTGAATCGAAAAAAATCTAAATATTATCTAGGCACCCGAATGTTAAAAGAAAAATTGCTGTTAATATAATCTGTCAAAAAAAAATACAACACCATTTTCTACTCTGTTTTGGAGTATATACACCAACTCAATATGCTCTCTCATGTAAAATACCGAAATTCTTATTTTACGTGAATCAAAAAAATCTAAATAATATCTAGGCGCCCCAAAGTTAAAATAAAATGGCTCTAAATATAGTCTGTTAGAAAAAATATACAATACCCTGTCCTACACTCTGTTGCAGTATATACACCGAGTCAGTATGCTCTCAAATGTAAAATACCGAAATTCTAATTTAATGTGAATCGAAGAAAATCTAAATATAATCTAGGCACCCCAATGTTAAAAGCAATATTGCTCTGAATATAATCTGTCAGAAAAAATATTCAATGCCTTATTCTACTCTGTTTTTGACTATATACACCAAATCTACTTGCTCTCTCATGTAAAATACAGAAATTCTATATTTTAGAGAATAGAAAAAAAATCTAAATATTATCTAGGCACCTGAATGTTAAAAGTAAAATTGCTCTGAATATAATCTGTCAGAAAAAATATACAATGCCCTATTCTACCATGTTTTGGAGAATATACACAAACTCAGTATGCTCTCTCATGTAAAATACCAAAATTCTAATTTTACGCGATTCAAAAAAAATCTAAATAATATCTAGGCACCCCAAAGTTAAAAGAAAATGGCTCTGCATATAGTCTGTTAGAAAAAATATACAATGCCTTATTCTACTCTGCTTTGGAGTATATACACGAACTCAGTATGCTCTCTCATGTAAAATACAGAAATTTAAATTTTACCCGAATCGAAAAAATCTAAATATTATCTAGGCACCCCAATGTTAAAAATATAATTGCTCTGAATATAATCTGTCATAAAAAATATACAATGCCCTATTCTATTCTGTTTTGGAGTATATACACCAACTCCATATGCTCTCTCATGTAAAATACAGAAATTCTATATTTAAGCTAATCCAAAACATTTAAATATTATCTAGGCACCCCAATGTTAAAAACAAAATTGCTCTGAATATAATCTGTCAGAAAAAATATACAATGCTCTTTTCTACTCTGTGTTGGAGTATGTACACCAACTCAGTATGCTCTCTCATGTAAAATACCGAAATTCTAATTTTACGTGAATCGAAATAAATCTAATTATTATCTAGGCACCCCAATGTTAAAAAAAAATTGCTCTGATTATAGTCTGTCAAAAAAAATACAATTCCCTTTTCTACTCTTTTTTGTAGTATATACACTAACTCAATATGCTCTCTCATGTAAAATACCGAAATTCAAATTTTACGCGAATCGAAATAAATCTAAATAATATCTAGGTGCTTCAAGGTTAAAAGAAAATGTCTCTGAATATAGACTGTTAGAAAAAATATACAATGCCTTATTCTACTCTGTTTTGGAGTATATACACGAACTCAGTATGCTCTGTCATTTAAAATACCGAAATTCTTATTTTACCCGAATCAAAAAAATCTATATATTATATAAGCAGACAAATGTTAAAAACAAAATTTGTCTTAATATAATCTGTCATAAAAAATATACAATGCTTTATTCTACTCTGTTTCGTAGTATATACACCAACTCCATATGCTCTCTCATTTAAAATACAGAAATTCTATATTTAAGCAAATCGAAATAAATCTAAATATTATCTAGGCACCTTAATGTTAAAAACAAAATTGCTCTGAATATAATCTTTAAGAAAAAATATACAATGCCCTATTCTTATCTGTTTTGGAGTATATACACCAACTCCGTATGCTCTCCCATGTAAAATAACAAAATTCTAATTTTACACGAATTGAAAAAAATCTAAATAATATCTAGGTGCCCCAAAGTTAAAAGAAAATGGCTCTAAATACTGTCCGTTAGAAAAAATATACAATGCCTTATTCTACTCTGTTTTGGAGTATATACATCAACTCAGTATGCTCTCTCATGTAAAATACAGAAATTCTATATTTAAGCGAATCGAGAAAATCTAGATAATATTTAGGCACCCCAGTGTTAAAAGCAAAATTGCTCTGAATATAATCTGTCAGAAAAAATATATAGAATGCCCTTTTGTTCTCTGTTTTGAAGTATATACAACAACTCCATATGCTCTCTCATGTAAAATACAGAAATTCCATATTTTAGCGAATCAAAAAAGTCTAAAAATTATCTAGGCACCCGAATGTTAAAAACAAAATTGCTCTGAATATAATCTGTCAGAAAAAAAATATACAATACCCTTTTCTACTCTGCTGTGTAGTTTATACACCAACTCAATATGCTCTCTCATGTAAAAAACCGAAATCCTAATTTTACGAGACCCCAAAGAAATCTAAATAATATCTAGGCGCCCAATGTTAAGAGAAAATGGCTCTGAAAATAGTCTGTTACAAAAAATAAACAATTCCTAATTCTACTCTGTTTGGAGTCTATACACCAACTCAGTATGCTCTCAAAAGTAAAATACAGAAATTTCAATTATACCCAAATCGAAGAAATCTAAATATTATCTTGTAACCCCAACGTTCAAAACAAAATTGGTCTGAATATAATCTGTCAGAAAAAATATACAATGCCCTATTCTATGCTGTTTGGAGTATATACACCAACTCCGTATGCGCTCTCATGTAAAATACCGAAATTCTAATTTTACGTGAATAGAAAAAACTCTAAATATCTAGGCGCCCCAAAATTAAAAGAAAATGGCTCTGAATATAGTCTGTTAGAAAAAATATACAATGCCTTATTCTACTCTGCTTTGGAGTATATACACTAACTCAGTATGCTCTCTCATGTAAAATACCAAAATTCTAAATTTACGTGAATAGAAAAAAATTCTAAATACTATCTGGGCACTTCAATGTTAAAAGCCAAATAGCTCTGAATATAGTCTGTCAGAAAAAATATACAATGCCCTATTGTACCCTCTTTTGGAGTATATACACCAACTCAATATGCTCTCTCATGTAAAATACCGAAATTCTAAGTTTACGTGAATCGAAATAAATCTAAATAATATCTAGGAGCCCAAAAGATAAAAGAAAATTGCGCTGAATATAATCTGTTAGAAAAAATATACAATGCATTATTCTACTCTATTTTGGAGTGTATACAACAACTCAGTATGCTCTCTCAGGTAAAATACCGAAATTCAAATTTTACGTGAATCGTAAAAAATCTAAATAATATCTAGGTGCCCCAAAGATAAAAGAAAATGGCTCTGAATATAATCTGTCAGAAAAAATATACAATGCCCTATTCGACTCTGTTTTGGGGTATATACACCAACTCTGTATGCTCTCTCATGTAAAATACCAAATTTCTAATTTTACCCCAATCGAAAAAATCTAAATATTATCTAGGCACCCCAATGTTAAAAAAAAACTTGCTCTGAATATAATCTGTCAGAAAAAATACACAATGCCCTATTCTATTCTGTTTTGGAGTATATACACCAACTCCATATGCTCTCTCATGTAAAATACAGAAATTCTATATTTAAGCGAATAGAAAAAAATCTAAATATTATCTAGGCACCCCAATGTTAAAAGCAAAATTGCTCTGAATATAATCTGTCAGAAAAAATATAAAATGCACTATTCTACTTTGTTTTGGAGTATATACACCAACTCATTATGCTCTCTCATATAAAATACCGAAATTGTAATTTGGCGTGAATCAAAATATATCAAAATATTATCTAGGCACCCCAATGTAAAAAACAAAATTGCTCTGAATATAATCTGTCAGAAAAAATATACAATGCCCTATTCTACTCTGTTTTGGAGTATATACATTAACTCTATATGCTCTCTCATGTAAAATACAGAAATAATATATTTAAGTGAATCGAAAAAATTCTAAATATTATCCTGGCACCCCAATGTTAAAAGCAAAATTGCTCTGAATATAATCTGTCAGAAAAAATATGCAAAGCCCTATTCTACTCTGTTTTAGAGTATATACACACCAACTCAGTTTGCTGTCTCATGTAAAATACCGAAATTCGAATTTTACGTGAATCGAAAAATAATATCTAGACGCCTCAAAGTTAAAAGAAAATGGCTCTGAATACAGTCTTTAGTAAAAAATATACAATTTTTTATTCTACTCGGTTTTGGAGTGTATACCCCAACTCCATATGCTCTCTCAAGTAAAATACAGAAATTTTATTTTTAAGCGAATTGAAAAAAATCTAAATATTATCTAGGCAGCCCAATGTTAAAAGCAACATTTCTTTGAATATAATCTGTAAGAAAAAATAAACAATGCAATTTACTACTCTGTTTTGCCATATATACAGCAAATCAATATGCTCTCTCATGTAAAATACCAAAATAATAATTTACGCGAATCGAAAAAAAAATCTAAATAATATCTAGGCGACGCAAAGTTAAAAGAAAATGTCTTTGAATATACTCTGTTAGAAAAATATACAATGCCTTATTCTACTCTGTTTTGGAGTATATACACCAACTCCATATGCCCTCTCATGTAAAATATCGAAATTCTAGTTTTACCCGATTCCAAAAAATCTAAATATTATCTAGGCACCCCAATGTAAAAAACAAAATTGCTCTGAATATAATCTGTCGGAAAAAATATACAATGCCCTTTTCTACTCTTTTTTGTTATATATACACCAACTAAATATGCTCTCACATGTAAAATACAGAAATTCTAATTTTACCAGAATCGAAAAACCAAAATTTATCTAGGCACCCCAATGTTAAAAACAAAACTGATCTGAATATAACCTGTCAGAAAAAATATACAGCCCTGTTCTACTCTGTTTTACAGTATATACACCAACTCAGTATTCTCTCTCATGTAAAATACAAAAATTCTCATTTTACAGTAATCGAAAAAAATCTAAATATTATCTAGGCACCCCAATGTTAAAAACAAAATTGATCTGAATATAATCTGTCAGAATAAATATACAATGCCTTATGCTACTCTGTTTTGGAGTGTATACAACAACTCAGTATGCTCTCTCATGTGAAATACCGAAATTCTAATTTTACGTGAATCGATAAAAATCTAAATAATATTTAGGCACACCAATGTTTAAAGCAAAATTGCTCTGAATATAATCTGTAAAAAAAATATACAATGCTTTTTTCTACTCTGTTTTGGACTATATACAACAACTCAATATGCTCTCTCATGTAAAATACCGAAATTCTAATTTTACGAGAATCAAAAAAAATCTAAATAATATCTAGGCGCCACAAATTTAAAAGAAGATGGCTCTAACTATAGTGTGTCAGAGAAAATATACAATGCCTTATTCTACTGTGTTTTAGAGTATATACACCAACACTATATGCTCTCTCATGTAAATTATCGAAATTCTAATTTTACCCGAATCGAAAAAATCTAAATATTATCTTGACACGCCAATGTTAAAACAAAATTGCTCTGAATATAATCTGTCATAAAAAGTATACAATGCTTTATTCTACTGTTTTGTAGTATATACACCAACTCCATATGCTCTCTCATGTAAAATACAGAAATTCTATATTTAAGCGAATCGAAATAAATCTAAATATTATCTAGGCACCCCAATGTTAAAAACAAAATTGCTCTGAATATAATCTGTCAGAAAAAATATACAATGCCCTATTCTACCCAGTTTTGGAGTATATACACAAACTCAATATGCTCTCTCATGTAAAATACCGAAATTCTAATTTTACGTGAATCGAAAAAAATCTAAATAGTATCTAGGCGCCCCAAAGTTAAAAGAAAATGGCTCTGAATATAGTCTGTTAGAAAAAATATACAATGCCTTATTCTACTCTGTTTTGGAGTATATACACCAACACAGTATGCTCTCTCATGTAAAATGTAGAAATTCTAATTTTACACGAATCGAAAAAATCTAAAAATTATCTAGGCACCCCAAAGTTAAAAACAAAATTGCTCTGAATATAATCTGTCAGAAAAAATATACAATGCCCTATTCTAATCTGTTTTGTAGAATATACACCAACTCCATATGCTCTCTCATGTAAAATACAGAAATTCTATACTTGAGCGAATCAAAGAAAAGTCAACATTATCTAGGCATCCCAATACTAAAATCAAAATTGCTCTGAATATAATCTGGCAGAAAAAATATACAATGCACTTTTCTACTCTGTTTTGTAGTATATACACCAACTCAATATGCTCTCTCATGTAAATTACCGAAATTCTAATTTTACGTGAATAGAAAAAAATGTAAATAATATCTAGGTGCCCAGAAGTTAAAAGAAAATGGCTCTGAAGATAGTCTGTTATAAAAAATATACAATTCCTCATTCTACTCTGTTTTGGAGTATATACACCAACTCAGTATGCTCTCTTATGTAAAATACCGAAATTCTAAATTTACGTGAATCGAAAAAATTCTAAATATTATCTAGGCACCCCAATGTTAAAAGCAGAATTGCTCTGAATATAATCTGTCAGAAAAAATATACAATGCCATTTTCTACTCTGTTTTGGAGTATCTACACCAACTCAGTATGCTCTCTCATGTAAAATACCGAAATTCTAATTTTACCCGAATCGAAAAGAATTTAAATAATATCTAGGTGCCCCAAAGTTAAAAGAAAATGGCTCTGAATATATTCTGTTAGAGAAAACATACAATGCCCTATTCTACTCTGTTTTGGAGTATATACACCAACTCAGTATGCTCTCTCATGTAAAATACCAAAATATTAATTTTACATGAATCAAAAAAAATCTAAATATTTTCCAGGCACCACAATGTTAAAAGCAAAATTACTCTGAATATAATCTGTCAGAAAAAATATACAATGCCCTATTCTACTCTGTTTTTGAGTATATACACAAACTCAATATGCTCTCTCGTGTAAAGTAGCGTAATTCTATTTTTATGCGTATCGAAAATTCTAAATAATATCTAGCCGCCACAAAGTTAAAATAAAATGGCTCTGAATATAGTCTGTTAGAGAAAATATACAATGCCTTATTCTACTCTGCTTTGGAGTATATGCACTAAAACAGTGTGCTCTCTTATGTAAAATACAAAAATTCTAATTTTATGTGAATCAAAAAAATCTAAATATTATCTAGGCACCCCAATGTTAAAAACAAAATTTCTCTGAATATAATCTGTCAGAAAAAATATACAATACCCTATTCTACTCTGTTTAGGAGTATATACACCAATTCAGTATGCTCTCTCTTGTGAAATACAGAAATTCTAATTTTACGTGAATTGAAAAAAATTTAAATATTATCTAGGCAACCCAATGTTAAAAGCAAAATTGCTCTGAATATCATCTGTCAGAAAAAATATACAATGCCCTTTTCTACTCCGTTTTGGTGTATATACACCAACTCAATATGCTCTCTCGTGGAAAATACAGAAATTATACTTTTACATGAATCGAAAAAAATTTAATAATATTTAGGCGCCCTAAATTTAAACGAAAATGCCTCTGAATATACTCTGTTAGAAAAAATATAAAATGCCTTATTCTACTTTGTTTTGGGGTCTATACACCAACTCAGTATGCTCTCTGATGTAAAATACCGAAATTCTAAATTTACGTGAATCGAGAAAAATCTAATTATTATCTAGGCAGCCCAATGTTAAAAGCAAAATTGCTCTGAATATAATCTGTCAGAGAAAATATACAATACCATTTTCTACTCTGCTGTGTAGTGTATACACAAACCCAATAGGCTCTCTCATGTAAAATACCGAAATTCTAATTTTAATCGAATCAAAAAAATCTATATAAGCACCCCAATGTTAAAAACAAAATTTCTCTGAATATAATCTGTCATAAAAAATATACAATGCTTTATTCTACTCTGTTTTGTAGTATGTACACCAACTCCATTTGCTCTCTCAGGTAAAATACAGAAATTCTATATTTAAGCGAATTGAAATAAATCTAAATATTATCTAGGCACCCCAATGCTAAAAAAAAATTGCTCTGAATATAATCTGTAGGAAGAAATATACAATGCCCTTTTATTCTTTGTTTTGGAGTATATACACCAACTCCATATGCTCTCTCATGTAAAATACAGAAATTCCATATTTTAGTGAATCAAAAAAAATCTAAAAATTATTTAGGCAGCCGAATGATAAAAGCAAAATTGCTCTGAATATAATCTGTCAGAAAAAATATACAATACCATTTTCTACTCCGCTGTGTAGTGTATACACCAACTCAATAGGCTCTCTCATGAAAAAAACCGAAATTCTAATTTTACGAGACCCGAAAAAAATCTAAATAATATCTGGGCGCCCCAATGTTAAAAGAAAATGGCTCTGAATATAGTCTGTTAGAAAAAATATACAATTCCTTATTCTACTCTGTTTTGGAGTATATACACCAACTCAGTATGCTCTGAAATGTAAAATACAGAAATTCTTATTTTACCCGAATTGAAGAAATCTCAATATTATCTTGTAACCCCAACGTTAAAAACAAAATTGGTCTGAATATAATCTGTCAGAAAAAATATACAATTCCCTATTCTACTCTGTTTTGGAGTATATACAGCAACTGCATATGCTCTCTAATAGAAAATACATAAATTCTATATTTAAGCGAATCGAAAAAAATCTAAATAGTATCTCGGCATCTCTATGTTAAAAGCAAAATTTCTCTGAATATATTACGTCAGAATAAATATACAATGACCTTTTCTACTCTGTTTTGGAGTATATACACCAACTCAATATTCTCTCTCCTGTAAAATACCGAAATTCTAATTTTACGCGAATCGAAAAAAATCTAAATATCTACGCGCCCCAAAGTTAAAAGAAAATGGCTCTGAATATAGTTTGTAAGAAAAAATATACAATACCTTATTCTACCCTGTTTTACAGTATATACACCAACTCAGTATGCTCCCTCATGTGAAATACCAAAATTCTAAATTCATGCGAATCGAAAAAAATGTAAATAACATCTAGGCGCCCCAGAGATAAAAGAAAATGGCCCTAAAAATAGTCTGTTGGAAAAAATATACAATGCCTTATTCTACTCTGTTTTGGAGTATATACACCAGATCAATATGCTCTCTCATGTAAAATACAGAAATTTTAATTTTAACAGAATCTTAAAAATCTAAAAATTATCTAGGCACCCCGATGATAAAACAAAAATTGCTCTGCGAATAATCTGTCAGAAAAAATATAGAATACATTATTCTACTCTGTTTTACAGTATATACACCAACTCAGTATGCTCTCGCATGTAAAATACCGAAATTCAAATTTTACGTGAATCGAAAAAATCTAAATATTATCTAGGCACACCAATGTTAAAAACAAAAGTGCGCTGAAAATAATCTGTCAGTAAAATATACAATGCCTTTTCTACTCTGTTTCGGATTATATACACCAACTTCATATTCTCTTTCAAGTAAAATACAGAAATTCTATATTTAGCGAATCAAAAAAAATCTAAATATAATCTAGTCACACCAAAGTTAAAAACAAAATTGTTCTGGGTATAATCTGTCAGAGAAAATATACAATGCCTTTTCTAATCTGTTTTGTAGTATATACACTACCTCAATATGCTATCTCATGTAAAATACCGAAATTATAATTTTACCTGAATCGAAAAAATCTAAATATTATCTAGGCACCCCAAAGTTAAAAGCAAAATTGCTCTGAATGTAATCTGTCAGAAAAAATATACAATGCCTTATTCTACTCTGTTTTGGAGTATGTACACCAACTCAATGTGCTCTTTAATGTAAAATACGAAAATTCTATATATAAGCGAGGAGAGAAAAATCTACATATTATCTAGGCACTCCAATTTTAAAAGCAAAATTGCTCTGAAAATAATCTGTCAGAAAATATATACAATGCCCTATTCTACTCTGTTTTGTAGTATATACACCAAATCAGTATGTTCCCTCATGTAAAATTCCGAAATTCTAAGTTTACGTGAATTGAAAAATATCTAAATAATACCTAGGCGTCCCAAAGTTTAAAGAAAATGGCTCTTACTATAGTCTGTTAGAAAAAATATACATTGCCCTATTCTACTCTCTTTTGGAGTATATAAACCAACTCAGTATGCTCTCTCATGTAAAATACAGAAATTGTATATTTAAGCGAATCGAAACAAATCTAAATATTATCTAGGCACCCGAATGTTCAAAGCAAAATTCCTCTGAATATAATCTGTCAGAAAAAATATCCAATGCACTATTCTACTCTGTTTTGGAGTATATACACCAACTCCATATGCTCTCTCATATAAAATAGAGAAATTCTATCTTTAAGCGAATCAAAAAAATCTAAATATTATCTATGCATTCCAGTGTTAAAAGTAAAATTGCTCTGAATATAAACTGTCAGAAAAAATATACAATTCCCTTTTCTACTCTGTTTTTTAGTATATACACCAAATCAATATGCTCTCTCTTATAAAATACCGAAATTATAATTTTACGCGAATGGAGTAAAATCTAAATATTATCTAGGCCCCCCTATGTTAAAAGCAAAATTGCTCTGAATATAATCTGTCAGAAAAAATATACAATGCCCTTTTCTACTCTGTTTTGCAGTATATACAGCAACTCCATATGCTCTCTCATGTAAAATACAGAAATTCTATATTTAGGTGAATTGAAAAATATCTAAATAATATCTAGGCGCTTCAAAATTAAAGAAAATAGCTCTGAATATAGTATGTTATAAAAAATATACAATGCCTTATTCTACTATGTTTTGGAGTATATACACCAACTCAGTATGCTCTCTCGTGTAAAATACAGAAATTCTAATTTTACCCAAATAGAAAAAATTTAAATATTATCAAGGCACCCCAATGTTAAAAACAAAATTTCTCTCAATATAAACTCTCAGAAAAAATATACAATGCCCTATTGTACTCTTTTTATAAGTATATACACCAACTCTACATGCTCTCTCCTGTAAAATACAGAAATTCTATATTTAAGCGAATCAAATAAAATCTAAATAATATCTAGGCACCCCAAAGTTAAAAGAAAATGGCTCTGAATATAGTATGTTAAATAAAATATACAATGCCTTATTCTACTATGTTTTGGAGTATATACACCAACTCAGTATGCTCTCTCGTGTAAAATACAGAAATTCTAATTTTACCGAAATAGAAAAAATCTAAATATTATCAAGGCACACCAATGTAAAAACAAAATTGCTCTGAATATAATCTGTCAGAAAAAATATACAATGCCCTATTCTACTCTGTTTTTGAGTATATACACCAACTCTACCTGCTCTCTCATGTAAAATACAGAAGTTCTATATTTAAGCGAATCGAAAAGAATCTAAATATTATCTAGGCACCCCAATGTTAAAAAAAAAATTGCTCTGAATATAATCGGTCAGAAAAAATATACAATGCCCTTTTCTACTCTGTTTTGGAGTATATACACAAACTCAGTATGCTCTCTCATGTAAAATACCGAAATTCTAATTTTACGTGAATCGAAAAAAATCTAAATATTATCTAGGCACCCCAATGTTTAAAGCAAAATTGTTCTGAATATAATCTGTCTGACAAAATGTAAAATGTTTTTGTTTACTATGTCTTGGAGTTTATAAGCCAACTCCATATGCTCTCTGATGTAAAATACCGAAATTCTTATTTTACACGAATCGAAAAAAATCTAAATAATATATAGGCACCACAATGATGAAAACAAAATTGCTCTGAATATAATCTGTCAGAGAAAAATATACAATCCCCTATTCTCCTCTTTTTTGGGGTATATAAAACAACTCCATATGCTCTCTCATATAAAATATAGAAATTCTATATTTAAACGAATCAAAAAAAATCTAAATATTATCTATGCACCCTAATGTTGTAAGCAAAATTGCTCTTAATATAATCTGTCAGAAAAAATATACAATGCCCTTTTCCACTCTGTTTTGCCGTAAATACACCAACTCAATATGCTCTCTCATGTAAAATACCGAAATTCTAATTTTACGGGAATAGAAAAAAATCGAAATAATATCTAGGCACCCCAAAATTAAAAGAAAATGGCTCTGAATATAGTCTTTTAGAGAAAATATACAATGCTTTATTCTACACTATTTTGGAGTATATACACCAACTCAGTGTGGTCCCTCATGTAAAATACTGAAATTCTAAATTTTCCTGAATTGAAAAAATCTAAATATTATCTAGGTACCCCAATGTTAATAACAAAATTGCTCTGAATATAATCTGTCAGAAAAAATATACAATGCCTTATTCTTCTCTGTTTTGGAGTATATACACCAAGTCAGCAAGCTCTCTCATGTAAAATACTGAAATTCTAATTTTACGCAAATCGAAAAATATCTAAATATTATCTAGGTACCCCAATGTTAAAAGCAAAATTGCTCTGAATATAATCTGTCAGAAAAAATATACAATGCTCTTTTCTACTCTGTTTTGTAGTATATACACTACCTCAATATGCTATCTCATGTAAAATACCGAAATTCTAATTTTACGCGAATCGAAAAAAATCCAAATAATATCTAGGCGCCCCAAAGTTAAAAGAAAATGACTATGAATATACTCTGTAAAAAAAAATATACAATGCCTTATTCTACTCTGTTTTGGAGTATATACACCAACTCAGTATGCTCTCTCCTATAGAATACCGGAATTCTAAATTTACGTGATTGGAAAAAAATCTAAATATTATCTAGGCAGCCGAACGTTAACAGCAAAATTGCTCTGAATATAATCTGTCAGAAAAAATATACAATGCCCTTTTCTACTCTGTTTTCGAGTATATAAACCAACTCAATATGCTCTCTCAGGTAAAATACCGAAATTGTAATTTTACGTGAATCGAAACATGTCTTAATAATATCTCAGCACCCCAAATTTAAAAGAAAATGGCTCTGAATATACTCTCTTAGAGAAAATATACAATGCCTTATTGTACTCTGGTTTGGAGTAGATACACCAACTCAGTATTCTTTCTCATGTAAAATACAGAAATTCTAATTTCACCCGAATCGAAAAAATCTAAATAATATCTAGGCACCCCAATGTTAAAATCAATATTGCTCTGAATATAATCTGTCAGAAAACCTATGCAATGCCCTATTCTACTTTGTTTTGGAGTATATAATCCAACTCAGCAGGCTCTCTCAGGTAAAATACCGAAATTCTAATTTTACGTGAATCGAAATAAATCTAAATATTATCTAGGAACCCGAATGTTAAAAGGAAAATTGCTCGGTATACAATGTGTCAGAAAAAATATACAATGCCCTTTTCTACTCTGTTTTGGAGTATATACACCAACTCAATATGCTCTCTCATGTAAAATACCGAAATTATAATTTTACGCTAATCGAAAAAAACCTAAATCATATCTAGGCGCCCCAAAGTTAATACAAAATGGCTATGAATATATTCTCTTAGAAAAAATACACAATCCTTTATTCTACTCTGTTTTGGAGTATACACACCAACTCAGTATGCTCTCTCATGTAAAATAGCAAAATTCTAATTTAACACGATTTGAAAAAATTTAAATATTATCTAGGCACCCTAATGTTAAAAACAAACTTGCTCTGAATATAATCTGTCAGAAAAAATATAAAATGCCCTATTCTACTCTATTTTGTAATATATACACCAACTCCATATGCTCTCTTATGTAAAATACAGAAATTCTAATTTTAGCAGAATCGAAAAAATCTAAATATTATCTAGGCACCCCAATGTTATAAACAAAATTGCTCTGAATAAAATCTGTAAGAAAAAATATACAATGCCCTATTCTACCCTGTTTTGCAGTAAATACACCAACTCAGTATGCTCTCTCATGTAAAATTTCAAAATTCTAATTTTATGTGAATCGAAAAAAATCTAAATATAATCTAGGTACCCGAAGTTTATAAGCAAAATTGCTCTTAAAATAATATGTACGAAAAAATATACCATGCCATTTTCTACTCTGTTTTGGAATATGTACACCAACTCAGTATGCTCTCTCATGTAAAATAGAGAAATTCTAATTTTACTTGAATCTAAAAAAAATCGAAATATTATCTAGGCACCCCAAAGTTAAAAGCAAAATTTCTCTGAATATTATCTGTCAAAAAAGATATACAATCCCCTATTCTACTCTGTTTTAAAGTATATACACCAACTCCATATGCTCTCTCATGTTAAATACAGAAACTTTATATTTAACAGAATCGAGAAAACTCTAAATGTTATCTAGGCACCCGAATGTTAACAGCAAAATTGCTCTGAATATAATCTGTCAGAAAAAATATACAATGCCCTTTTCTACTCTGTTTTCGTGTATATACACCAAATCAATATGCTCTCTCAGGTAAAATACCGAAATTGTAATTTTACGTGAATCGAAAAAAGTCTAAATAATATCTAGGCACCCCAAATTTAAAAGAAAATGGCTCTGAATATAGTCTGTTAGAGAAAATATACAATGCCTTATCCTACTTTGTTTTGGAGTATATACACCAACTCCATACGCTCTCTCATGTAAAATACAGAAATTCTAATTTTACCCGAATCGAAAAAATCTATATATTATCTAAGCACCCCAATGTTAAAAACAAAATTTCTCTGAATATAATCTGTCAGAAAAAATATACAATGCCTTATTCTACTCTGTTATAAAGTATATAATCCAAGTCAGTATGCTCTCTCATGTAAAATACTGAAATTCTAATTTTACGCGAATCGAAAAATATCTAAATACTAGCTATGCACCCCAATGTTATAAACAAAATAGCTCTGAATATAATCTGTGAGAAAATATGTACAGTGCCTTATTCTACTCTGTTTTGGAGTATATACACCAACTCCATATGCTCTCTCATGTGAAATACAAAAACTCTATATATAACAAAATCGAAAAATACCGAAATAATATCTAAGCACCCCAGTGTTAAAAGCAAAATTGCTCTGAATATAATCTGTCAGAAAAAATATACAATGCCCTTTTCTACTCTGTTTTGTAGTATATACACTACCTCAATATGCTAGCTCATGTAAAATACCGAAATTCTAATTTTACGCGATTTGAAAAAAATCCAAATAATATCTAGGCGGCCCAAAGTTAAAAGAAAATGGCTATGAATATACTCTGTTAGAAAAAATATACAATGCCTTATTCTACTCTGTTTTGGAGTATATACACCAACGCAGTATGCTCCCTCATATAGAGCACCGAAATTCTAAATTTATGTGATTGGAAAAAAATCTAAATATTATCTAGGCACCCGAATGTTAAAAGCAAAATTGCTCTGAATATAATCTGTCAGAAAAAATATACAATGCCCTTTTCTACTCTGTTTTCTAGTATATACACCAACTCAATATGCTCTCTCAGGTAAAATACAAAAATTCTAATATGCGAATCGAAAAAAGTGTAAATAATATCTAGGTGCTCCAAATTTAACAGAAAATGGCTCTGAATATAGTCTGTTAGAGAAAATATACAGTGCCTTATTCTACTGTGTTTTGAAGTATATACACCAACTCAGTATGCTCTCTCATGTAGAATACCGAAATCCTAATTTTATGTGAATCGATAAAAATCTAAATATTATCTAGGCACCCGAATTTTAATAGCAATATTGCTCTGAATATAATCTGTCAGAAAAAATATACAATGCCCTTTTCTACTCTGTTTTTGAGTATACACAACAACTCCATATGCTCTCTCATGTAAAATACAGAAATTCTATTTTTAAGCAAAGAGAAAAAAAAATCTAAATATTATCTAGGCACCCCAATGTTAAAAGGAAAATTGCTCTGACTATAATCTGTCAGAAAACATATGCAATGCCCTATTCTACTCTGTTTTGGAGTATATAAACTAACTCAGTATGCTCTCTTAGGTAAAATACCGCAATTCTAATTTTACGTGAATCGAAATAAATCTAAATATTATCTAGGAACCCGAATGTTAAAAGGAAAATTTCTCAGAATACAATGTGTCAGAAAAAATATACAATGACCTTTTCTACTCTGTTTTTGAGTATACACACCAACTCAATATGCTCTCTAATGTAAAATACCGAAATTCTAATTTTACCCAAATCAAAAAAATCTAAATAATATCTAGGAGGCCCAAAGTTAAAAGAAAATGGTTCTGAATATAGTCTGTTAGAAAAAATATACAATGCCTTATTCTACTCTGTTTTGGAGTATAGACATCCACTCCATATGCTCTCTCATTTAAAATGCAAAAATTCTATATTTAAGTTCATAGAGAAAAATCTGGGCCGGGTGTGGTGGCTCAATCTTGTAGTCCCAGCACTTTCGGAGACCAAGGCGGGTGGATCATGAGGTCGGAAGATCGAGACCATCTTTGTCAACACGGTGAAATCTCGTCTCTACAAAAAACTACAAAAAATTATCTGGGCACAATGGCCTGTGCCTGTAATCCCAGCTACTCAGGAGGCTGAGGCAGGAGAATTGCCTGAACCCAGGGGGCAGAGGTTGCGGTGAGCCGAGATCCTGCCATTGCACTCCAGCCTGGGTAACAAGAGTGAAACTCCGTCTCAAAAAAAAAAAAATCTGAATATTATCTAGGCACCCAAATGTTAAAAACAAAATTGCCCTGAATATAATCTGTCAGAAAAAATATACAATGCCCTTTTCTACTCTGTTTTTTAGTATATACACCAACTCAATATGCTCTCTCATATAAATACAGAAATAATAATTTCTCTCGAATCGAAAATATCTAAGTATTATCTAGGCAACCCAATGTCAAAAACAAAATTGCTCTGAATATAATCTGTCAGAAAACATATACAATGCCCTATTCTACTTTGTTTTGGAATATATACACCAATTCAGTTTGCTCTCTCATGTAAAATACCGAAATTCTCATTTTACATGAATCGAAAAAATTCTAAATATTATTTAGGCACCCCAATATTAAAAACTATATTGCTCTGAATATAATTTGTCAGAAAAAATACACAATGCCCTATTATACTCTGTTTTGGCATATATACACCAACTCAGTATGCTCTCTTTTGTGAAATAACAAAATTCTAATTTTACGTGAATCGAAAAAAATTCTAAATATTATCTAGGCACCCCAATGTTAAAAGAAAAATTACTCTGAATATAACATGTTAGAACAAATATACAATGCCTTTTTCTACTCTGTTTTGGAGTATATACACCAACTCAATATGATCTCTCAAGTAAAATACCGAAATTGTAATTTTACGTGAATTGAATAAAATCTAAATATTATCTAGGCACCCGAATGTTAAAAACAAAATTGCTCTGAATGTAGTCTGTCAGAAAAAATATACAATGCCCTATTCTACTCTGTTTTGGAGTATATGCACCAACTCCATAGGCTCTCTCATGTAAAATACAGAAATTCTAATTTTACCCGAATCGAAAAAATCTAAATATTATCTTGGCACCCCAATGTTAAAAACAATATTGCTCTGAATATAAACTGTCAGAAACAATATACAATGCCCTTTTCTACTCTGTTTTGTAGTATATACACCACCTCAATATGCTATCTCATGTAAAATACCGGAATTCTAATTTTAAACGAATCGAAATAAATCTAAATAATGTCTGGGTGCCCCACAGTTAAAAGAAAATGGCCATGAATATAATCTGTTATACAAAATATACAATGCCTTATTCTAATTTTACGCTAATTGAAAAAAATCTAAATAATATATAGCCACCATAAAGTTAAAATAAAATGGCTCTGAATACAGTCTGTTAGAAAAAATATACAATGCCCTACTCTACTCTGTTTTGGAGTATATACACCAACTCAATATGCTCTCTCATGTCAAATACCGAAATTCTAATTTTACGCGAAACAAAGAAAATCTAAATAATATCTAGGTGCCCCAAAGATAAAAGAAAATGGCTCTGAAGATATTCTGTTAGGAAAAATATACAATGCCTTATTCTACTCTGTTTTGGAGTATATACACCAACTCAGTGTGTTCTCTCATGTAAAATACAGAAATTCTATATTTAAGTGAATCGAAAGAAATCTAAATATTATCTAGGCACCCCAATGTTAAAAGCAAAATTGTTCTGAATATAATCTGTCAGAAAAAATATAAAATTCCTTTTTCTACTCTGTTTTGTAGTGTATACACCAACTCAATATGCTCTCTCATGTAAAATACCGAAATTCTAATTTTACGTGAATCGAAAAGAATCTAAATATTATCTAGGCACCCCAAAGTTAAAAGAAAATGGCTCTGAATATAGTCTGTTAGAGAAAATATACAATGCCTCATAATCTTCAGATTCATCAGGGTTGAAATAAAGGAGAGAATACTAAGGGCCGCCAGAGAGAACGGTCGGGTCACCCACAAAGGGAAGCCCATCAGACTCACAGCAGATCTCTCGGTAGAAACACTACAAGCCAGAAGAGAGTGGGGGCCAATATTCAACATTCTTAAAGAAAAGAAATTTCAACCCAGAATTTCATATCCAGCCAAACTGAGCTTCAGAAGTGAAGGAAAAATAAAATCCTTTGCGAACAACCAAGTACTCAGAGATTTTGTCACCACCAGGCCTGCTTTACAAGAGCTCCTAAAAGAGGCACTACACATAGAAAGGATCAACCAGTACCAGCCATTCCAAAATCACACTGAATGCTAAAGAGCTTCCACATAATGAAGAATCTACAACTAACAGGCAAAACAGCCACTTAGCATCAAAATGGCAGTATCAAATTCACACATAACAATATTAACCCTAAACGTAAATGGACTAAATGCACCAATCAAAAGACACAGACTGGCAAATTGGATAAAAATCCAAAACCCATCAGTGTGCTGTATCCAGGAAACCCATCTCACATGCAAGGATACACAAAGGCTCAAAATAAAGGGATGGAGTAAGATTTACCAAGCTAATAGAAAGCAAAAAAAAGCAGGAGTTGCAATTCTCATCTCTGATAAAATAGACTTTAAAGCAACAAAGATCAAAAGAGACAAAGAAGGCCATTACATAATGGTAAAAGGATCGATAAAACAAGAAGAGCTAACGATCCTAAACATAAATGGACCCAATGCAGGAGCACCCAGATATATAAGGCAAGTTCTTAATGACTTACAAAGAGACTTAGTCTCCCACACAATCATAGTGGGAGACTTTAACACTCCACTGTCAATACTAGACAGATCAACCAGACAGAAAATCAACAAGGATATCCAGGGCTTGAACTCAGACCTGGAGCAAGCAAACCTGATCGACATTTACAGAACTCTCCACCCCAAATCCACAGAATACACATTCTTCTCAGCACCACATCACACCTACTCTAAAATTGACCACATAATTGGAAGTAAAGCACTGCTCAACAAATACAAAACAACTGAAATCATAACAAACAGCCTCTCAGACCATAGTGCAATCAAGTTAGAACTCAGAATTCAGAAACCGACCCAGAACCGCACAGCTTCATGGAAACTGAACAACTGGCTCTTGAATGTTGACTGGGTAAACAACGAAATGAAGGCAGAAATAAAGAAGTTCTTCGAAACCAATGAGAATGAAGACACAACGTGCCAGAACCTCTGGGACACATTTAAAGCAGTCTCTAGAGGAAAGTATATAGCAATAAGTGCCCATATGAGGAGAATGGAGAGATCCAAAATTGACACCCTATCGTCAAAATTGAAAGAGCTAGAGGAGCAAGATGAAAAAAACTCAAAGCCCAGCAGAAGACAAGAAATTACTAAGATCAGAGCTGAGCTGAAGGAGATTGAGACACGAAAAACCCTTCAAAAAATCAATAAATCCAAGAGCTGGTTTTTTGAAAAGATCAACAAAATAGACAGACCACTAGCCAGATTGATTAAAAATAAAAGAGAGAACAACCAAATAGATGCAATAAAAAATGATAAAGGGGAAATCACCACAGATTCCACAGAAATTCAAACCATCATCAGAGAATATTACAAACAATTCTATGCACATAAACTAGTAAACCTGGAAGAAATGGATAAATTCCTGGACTCCTGTGTCCTCCCAAGCCTAAACCAGGAGGAAGCTGAAACTATGAATAGACCAATAACAAGGTCTGAAGTTGAGGCAGCAATTAAGAGCCTACCTCACAAAAAAAGCCCAGGTCCAGACGGGTTCACAGCCGAATTCTACCAGACACACAAGGAGGAGCTGGTACCATTCCTTCTAAAACTATTTCAAACAATCCAAAAAGAGGGAATCCTTCCCAAATCATTTTAGGAGACCAACATCATCCTGATACCAAAACCCGGCAGAGACCCAACGAGAAAAGAAAACTTCAGGCCAATATCCATGATGAACATAGATGCAAAAATCTTCAATAAAATATTGGCAAGCCGATTGCAACAGCAAATCAAAAAACTTATTCATCATGATCAAGTAGGATTCATCCCAGGGATGCAAGGCTGGTTCAACATATGCAAGTCTATCAACGTAATTCACCACATAAACAGAACCAAAAACAAAAACCACATGATTATCTCAATTGACGCAGAGAAGGCATTTGACAAAATTCAACAGCCCTTTATGCTAAAAACCCTCAATAAACTCGGTATAGATGGAATGTATCTCAAAGTAATAAAAGCTATTTATGACAAACCAACAGCCAATATCATACTGAATGGGCAAAAACTGGAAGCATTCCCTTTGAAATCTGGTACTAGACAAGGATGCCCTCTCTCACCACTCCTATTCAATATAGTACTGGAAGTTCTAGCCTCAGCAATCAGGCAAGAAAAAGAAATAAAGGGTATTCAAATAGGAAAGGTGGAAGCCAAATTGTCTCTATTTGCAGACGACATGATAGTATACCTAGAAGACCCCATCGCCTCAGCCCAAAAACTCCTGAAACTGATAAACAACTTCAGCAAAGTCTCAGGATATAAAATCAATGTGCAAAAATCACAAGCATTCGTCTACACCAATAACAGACTTAAAGAAAGCCAAATCAAGAGCAAACTGCCATTCGCAATTGCTACAAAAAGAATAAAATACCTTGGAATACAACTCACAAGGAACGTAAGGGACCTCTTCAAGGAGAACTACAAACCACTGCTCAACGAAATCAGAGAGGACACAAACAGATGAAGAAATATTCCATGTTCATAATTAGGAAGAATTAATATCGTGAAAATGGCTATACTGCCCAAAGTAATTTACAGAATCAACGCTATCCCCATCAAGCTACCATTGACTTTCTTCACAGAACTGGAAAAAACCACCATGAACTTCATATGGAACCAAAAGAGAGCCCGCATAGCCAAGTCAATTCTAAGCAAAAAGAACACAGCGGGGGGCATCACACTACCGGATTTCAAACTATACTACAAGGCTACAGTAATCAAAACAGCATGGTACTGGTACCAAACAGAGATATAGACCAATGGAACAAAACAGAGGCACCGGAGGCAACACAACATACATACAACTATAAAATCTTTGATAAACTTGACAAAAACAAGCAATGGGGCAAGGATTCCATGTTTAACAAATGGTGTTGGGAAAACTGGCTAGCCATGTGCAGAAAGCAGAAACTGGACCCCTTCCTGACACCTTACACTAAAATTAATTCCAGATGGATTAAAGACTTAAACATAAGACCTGGCACCATAAAAACCCTAGAAGGAAATCTAGGCAAAACTATCCAGGACATAGGAGTAGGCAAGGACTTCATGAACAAAACACCAAGAGCATTGGCAACAAAAGCCAAAATAGACAAATGGGACCTAATGAAACTACACAGCTTCTGCACGGCAAAAGAAACAGTCACTAGAGTGGATCGGCAACCAACAGAATGGGAAAAAATTTTCGCAGTCTACCCATCTGACAAAGGGCTGATATCCAGAATTTACAAACAACTCAAGCAGATTTACAGGAAAAAACAAACAAGCCCATTCAAAAGTGAGCAAAGGATATGAACAGATACTTTACGAAAGAAGACATATATGAGGCCAACAATCATTTGAAAAAATGCTCATCGTCACTGGTCATCAGAGAGATGCAAATCAAAACCACATTGAGATACCATCTCACGCCAGTTAGAATGGCGATCATTAAAAAATCTGGAGACAACAGATGCTGGAGAGGATGTGGAGAAAAAGGAACACTTTTACACTGTTGGTGGGAGTGTAAATTAGTTCAACCATTGTGGAAGAGAGTGTGGCGATTCCTCAAGGCCTTAGAAATAGAAATTCCATTTGACCCAGCAATCCCATTACTGGGTATATATCCAAAAGACTATAAATCGTTCTACTATAAGGACACATGTACACGAATGTTCATTGCAGCACTGTTTACAATAGCAAAGACCTGGAATCAACCCAAATGCCCATTGATAATAGACTGGATTGGAAAAATGTGGCACATATACACCATGGAATATTATGCAGCAATCAGAAATGATGAGTTCGTGTCGTTTGTAGGGACATGGATGAATCTGGAAAACATCATCCTCAGCAAACTGACACAAGAACAGAAAATGAAACACCGCATATTCTCACTCATAGGTGGGTGATGAAAAATGAGAACACATGGACACAGAAAGGGGAGTACTAAACACTGGGGTCTATTGGGGGGAAAAGGGGAGGGCCAGTGGGAGGGGGAGGTGGGAAGGGATAGCCTGGGGAGAAATGCCAAATGTGGGTGAAGGGGAGAAGAAAAGCAAAGCACACTGCCATGTGTGTACCTACGCAACTGTCTTGCATGCACTGCTCATGTACCCCAAAACCTATAATCCAATAAAAAATTTTAAAAAAAAATCTAAATAATATATAGCCACCATAAAGTTAAAATAAAATGGCTCTGAATACAGTCTGTTAGAAAAAATATACAATGCCCTACTCTACTCTGTTTTGGAGTATATACACCAACTCAGTGTGCTATCTCATGTAAAATACCGAAATTCTAATTTTACGTGAATAAAAAAAATCTCAATATTATCTAGGCATTCCAATGTTAAAAGCAAATTTGCTCTGAATATATTCTGTCAGAAAAAATATACAATGCCCTTTTCTACTCTGTTTTGGAGTATATACATCAACTCAATATGCTCTCTTATGTAAAATACCGAAATTCTAATTTTACGCGAATCGAAATAAATCTAAATAATATCTAGGCACACCAAAGTTAAAAAAAATGGCTCTGAATATAGTCTGTTCGAAAAAATATAAAATTCCTTATTCTTCTTTGTTTTGGAGTCTATACACAAACTCAGTATGCTCTCTCATGTAAAATACAGAAATTCTAATTCTACCCGAATCGAAAAAATCTAAACATTATCTAGGCACTGCAATGATAAAAACAAAATTGCTCTGAATATTATCAGTCAGAAAAAATATATAATGCCCTATTCTTCTCTTTTTTGGAGGACATACACCAACTCCATATGCTCTCTCATTTAAAATACAGAAATTCTATATTTAAGGAAATCGAAAAAAATCTAAATACGATCTAGGCAACGTAAGGTTAAAAACAAAACTGCTCTGAATATTATCTATTAGAATAAATATACAATGCACTTTTCTACTCTGTTTTGGGGTATATATACCAACTCAAGATGCTCTCTCATGTAAAATACCGACATTCTAATTTACGTCTATCGAAAAAAATCTAAATAATATCTAGGAGCCCTAAAGTTAAAAGAAAATGGCTCTGAATATAGTCTGTTAAAAAAATATACAATGCCTTATTCTACTCTGTTTTGGAGTATATACACCAACTCAGTATGCTCTCTCAGGTAAAATACCGAAATTCTGTATTTAAGCCAATCGTAAAAAATCTAAATATTATCTAGGCGTCTTAATATTACAAGCAAAATTGCTCTGAATACAATCTATCAGAAAAAATATACAACGCCCTTTTCTACTCTGTTTTAGAGAATATACACGAACTCCATATCCTCTCTAATGTAAAAAACAGTAATTCTATATTAAAGCAAATCGAAAATATCTAAATATTATCTAGGCACCCCAATGTTAAAAGCAAAATTGCTCAGAAGTAAATCTGTCAGAAAAAATATATAATGCGCTTTTCTACTCTGTTTTGGAGTATATACACCAACTAAATAGACTCTCTCATGTAAAATACCGAAATTCAAATTTTACGGGAATCGAAAAAAATCTAAATAATATCTAGGCGCCCGAAAGTTAAAGGAAAATGGCTCGAAATATAGTCTGTTAGGAAAAATATACAATGCCTTATTCTACTTTGTTTTGGAGTATATACACCAACTCCGTATGCTCTCTCATGTAAAATACAGAAATTCTATATTTAAGCGAATCGAAAGAAATCTAAATATTATCTAGGCAACACAATGTTAAAAGCAAAATTGCTCTGAATATAATCTGTCAGAAAAAAAATACAATGCTCGTTTCTACTCTGTTTTGTAGTATATACACCAACTCAATATGCTCTCTCATGTGAAATACAGAAATTCTATATTTAAACGAATCGAAAAAAATCTAAATATTATCTAGGCTCCCAAATGTTAAAAGCAAAATTGCTCTGAATATAATCTGTCATAAAAAATATACAATGCCTTTTTCTACTCTGTTTTTGAGTATATACACCAACTCAATATGCTCTCTCAGGTAAAATACCGAAATTCAAATTTTACGCGAATCGAAAAAAGTCTAAACAATATCTAGGCGCCCCAAAGTTAAAAGAAAAAGGCTCTGAATATGCTCTGTTAAAAAAAATATACAATACCTTATTCTACTCTGTTTTGGAGTATATACACCAACTCAGTATGCTCTCTCATGTAAAATACAGAAATTCTAATTTTACCAGTTTTGAAAAAATATAAATATTATCAAGATACCCCAATGTCAAAAACAAAATTGCTCTGAACATAATCTGTCAGAAAAAATATACAATGTTCTATTCTACTCTTTTTTGGAGTATATACACCAACTCCATATGCTCTCTCATGTAAAATACAGCGATTCTATATTTAGGCGAATCGAAAAAATCTAAATAATATCTAGGCGCCCCGAAGTTAAAAGAAAATTGCTCTGAATATAGTCTGTTAGGGAAAAATATACAATGCCTTACTCTACTCTGTATTGGAGTATATACACAAACTCAGTATGCTCTCTCATGTAAAATACGGAAATTCTAATTTTATGTGAATCGAAAAAAATCTAAGTAATATCTAGGGACCCCAATGTTAAAAACTAAATTGCTCTGAATATAATCTGTCAGATAAAATAAACAATGCCCTATTCTACTCTGTTTTGGACTATATGCACCAACTCCATATGCTCTCTCATTTAAATACAGAAATTCTATCATTAAGCGAATCGAAAAAAATCTAAATATTATCTATTCACCCCAATGTTAAAAGCAAAATTGCTCTGAATATAATCTGTCAGAAAAAATAAACAATGCCTTATTCTACTCTGTTTTGGAGTATATACACCAACTGAGTATGCTCTCTCATGTAAAATACAGAAATTCTAATTTTACGGGAATCAAAAAAATCTAAATATTACCTAGGCACCCGAATGTTAAAAGCAAAACTTCTCTGAATATAATCTGTCAGAAAAAATATACGATGCCCTTTTCTTCTATGTTTTGGAGTATATACACCAACTCAATATGCACTCTCATTTAAAATACCGAAATTCTAATTTTACATGGATCGAAAAAAATCTAAATAATATCTTGGCGCCACAAAGGTAAAAGAAAATGGCTCTGAATATATTCTGTTAGGGAAAATATACAATGCCCTATTCTACTCGGTCTTGGAGTATATACACCAACTCAGTATGCTCTCTCATGTAAAAAACCGAAACACTAATTTTACGTGAATCAAAAAAAATCTAAATGTATTCCAGGCACAACAATGTTAAGAGCAAAATTCCTCTGAATATAATCTGTCAGAAAAAATATACAATACCCTATTCTACTCTATTTAGGAGTATATACACCAACCCCATATGCTCTCTCATGTAAAATACAGAAATTCTATATTTAAGCGAATTGAAAAAATCGAAATACAATCTAGGCACCACAATGTTAAAAGCAAAATTGCTCTGAATATAATCTGTCAGAAAAAATATACAATGCCCTTTTCTACTCAGTTTTGGAGTATATACACCAACTCCATATGCTCTCTCATGTTAAATACAGAAACTCTATATTTAAGCGAATAGAGAAAACTCTAAATATTATCTAGGCACCCCATTGTTAAAAGCAAAATTGCTCTGAATACAAACTCTCAGAAAAAATATACAATGCCCTTTTCTACACTATTTTCGAGTATATACACCAACACAATATGCTCTCTCATGTAAAATACCGAAATTCTAATTTTACGAGAATCAAAAAAAATCTAAATAATATCTATGTGCCCCAAAGTTCAAAGAAAATGTCTCCGAATATAGTCTGATAGGAAAAATATAGAATGCCTTATTCTACTCTGTTTTGGAGTATATACACCAACTCAGTATGCTCTCTCATATAGAATATCGAAATTCTAAATTTACGTGATTGGAAAAAAATCAAAATATTATCTAGGAACCCGAATGTTAAAAGCAAAATTGCTCTAAATATAATCTGTCAGAAAAAATATACAATGCTTTTTCCTACTCTGTTTTCGAGTATATACACCAACTCAATATGCTCTCTCAAGTAAAGTACCAAAATTCTAATTTTACGTGAATCGAAAAAAGTCTAAATAATATCTAGGTGCCCCAAATTTAAAGGAAAATGGCTCTGAATATACTCTGTTAGAGAAAATATACAATGCCTTATTCTACTCTGTTTTGGAGTATATACACCAACTCAGTATGTTCTCTCATGTAAAATACCAAAATTCTAATTTTATGTCAATCGAAATAAATCTAAATATTATATAGGCAACCGAATGTTAAAAGCAAAATTGCTCTGAATACAATCTGTCAGAAAAAATATACAATGCCCTTTTCTACTCGGTTTTGGAGTATATACACCAACTCAATATGCTCTCTCATGTAAAATACCGAAATTCTAATTTTACGAGAATCGAAAAAAATCTAAATATCTATGCACCGCAAACTTCAAAGAAAATGTCTCTGAATATAGTCTATTAGAATAAATATAGAATGCCTTATTCTACTCTGTTTTGGAGTATATATACAAACTCAGTATGCTCTCTCCTGGTAAAATAGAAAAATTCTAATTTTACGTGAATCTGAAAAAATCTGAATACTATCTAGAAACCCAAAAGGTAAAAGCATAATTGCTCTGAATATAATCTGTCAGAAAAAATATACAATGCCTTATTCTACTCTGTTTTGGAGTATATACACCAACTCAGTATGCTCTCTCATGTAAAATACAGAAATTCTAATTTCACCCGAATCGAAAAAATCTAAATATTATCTCGGCACCACTATGTTAAAAACAAAATTTCTCTGAATACAATCTGTCAGAAAACATATGCAATGCCCTATTTTACTCTGTTTTGGAGAATATAAACCAACTCAGTATGGTCTCTCATGTAAAATACCGAAATTCTAATTTTACGTGAATCGAAATAAATCTAAATATTATATAGGCAACCGAATGTTAAAAGCAAAATTGCTCTGAATACAATGTGTCAGAAAAAATATACAATGAACTTTTCTACTCTATTTTGGATTATATACACCAACTCAATATGCTCTCTCATGTAAAATACCGAAATTCTAATTTTACGCTAATCGAAAAAAACCTAAATCATATCTATATGCCTTAAAGTTAAAAAAAAATGGCCATGAATATATTCTCTTAGAAAAAATATACAATGCTTCATTCTACTCTGTTTTGGAGTATATACACCAACTCCATATGCTCTCTCATGTAAAATACCAAAATTCTAATTTTACCCGATTCGAAAAAATTTAAATATTTTCTAGGCATCCTAATGTTAAAAACAAACTTGCTCTGTATGTAATCTGTCAGAAAACATATATAATGCCCTATTTTACTCTGTTTTGGAGTACATACACCAACTCCATATGCTCTCTCATGTAAAATACAGAAATTCTATATTTAAGCGTATCAAAGAAAAATCTAAATATTATCTATGCACCCGAATGTTAAAAGCAAAATTGCTCTGAATATAATCTGTAAGAAAGAATATACAATGCTTTAGTCTATTCTGTTTTTGAGTATATACACCAACTCAGTATGCTCTCTCATCAAAAATTCCAAAATTCTAAATTTACGTGAATCGAAAAAAATCTAAATATTATCTAGGCACCCGAAGGATATAAGCAAAATTGCTCTTAAAATAATTTGTACGAAAAAATATATAATGCCCTTTTCTACTCTGTTTTGGAGTATATACACCAACTCCATAGGCTCTCTCATGTAAAATACAGAAATTCTAATTTTACCCGAATCGAAAAAATCTAAATATTATCTAGGCACCCCAATGTTATAAACAAAATTGCTCTGAATATAATCTGTCAGAAAACATATACAATACCCTTTTCTACTCTGTTTTGGAGTATATACACCAACTCCATATGCTCTCTCATGGAAACAACAAAAATTCTATATTTGACAGAATCGCAAAAATCTAAATAATATCTAGGCAACCCAGTGTTAAAAGCAAAATTGCTCTGAATATAATCTGTCAGAAAAAATATATAATGCCCTTTTCTACTCCTTTTTGTAGTATATACACTACCTCAATATGCTATCTTATGTAAAATACCGAAATTCTAAATTTACGTGATTCGAAAAAAATCGAAATAATATCTAGGCGCCCAAAAGTTAAAAGAAAATGGCTATGAATATACTCTGTTAGAAAAAATATACAATGCCTTATTCTACTCTGTTTTGGAGTATATACACCAACTCAGTATGCTCTCTCATATAGAATACCGAAATTCTAAATTTACGTGATTGGAAAAAAATCTAAATATTATCTATGCACCCGAATCTTAAAAGCAAAATTGCTCTGAATATAATCTGTCAGAAAAAATATACAATGCCCTTTCCTACTCTGTTTTCGAGTATATACACCAACTCAATATGCTCTCTCCTGTACAATAACGAAATTCTAATTTTACACGAATTGAAAAAAATCTAAAAAATATCTATGCACCCCAAAGTTAAAAGAAAATGTCTCTGAATATTGTCTGTTAGAGAAAATATGCAATGTCTTATTCTAATCTGTTTTGGAGTATATACACCAACTCAGTATGCTCTCTCATGTAAAATACCGAAATTATATATTTAAGCGAATCAAAAAATATCTAAATATTATCTGGCAACCCAATGTTAAAAGCAAAATTGCTCTGAATATAATCTGTCAGAAAAAATATACAATGCCCTTTTCTACTCTGTTTGGAGAATATACACGAACTCCCTATGCTCTCTAATGTAAAATACAGTAATTCTATATTAAAGAGAATCGAAAAAATGTAAATATTATCAAGGCACCCCAATGTTAAAAGCAAAATTGCTCCTAAGAAAATCTGTCAGAAAAAATATACAATGCGCTTTTCTACCCTATTTTAAAGTATATACACTAACTAAATATGCTCTCTCAGGTAAAATACCGAAATTCAAATTTTACGGGAATCGAAAAAAATCTAAATAATATCTAGGTGCCCAAAAGTTAAAGAAAAATGGCTCGGAATATAGTCTGTTAGGAAAAATATACAATGCCTTATTCTACTCTGTTTTAGAGTATATACACCAACTCTGTTTGCTCTCTCATGTAAAATACAGAAATTATATATTTAAGCGAATCGAAAAAAATCTAAATATTATCTAGGCAACCCAATGTTAAAATCAAAATTGGTCTGAATATAATCTGTCAGAAAAAACATACAATGACTTTTTCAACTCTGTTTTGTAGTATATACACCAACTCAATATGCTCTCTCATGTAAAATACAGAAATTCTATATTTAAACGAATCGAAAAAAATCTAAATATTATCTAGGCTCCCAAATGTTAAAAGCAAAATTGCTCTGAATATAATCTGTCAGAAACAATATACAATGCTTTTTTCTACTCTTTTCTGGAGTATATACACCAACTCAATATGCTCTCTCAGGTAAAATACCGAAATTACAATTTTACGTGAATCGAAAAAAGTCTAAATAATATCTAGGCGCCCCAAAGTTAAAAGAAAATGGCTCTGAATATACTCTGTTAGAGAAAATATACAATGCCTTATTCTACTCTGTTTTGGAGTATATACACCAACTCAGTATGCCCTCTCATGTAAAATACAGAAATTCTAATTTTACCCATATTGAAAAAATATAAATATTATCAAGGTACCCCAAAGTCAAAAATAAATTTTCTCTGAATATAATCTCTCAGAAAAAATATAGAATGCCCTATTATACTCTTTTTTGGAGTATATACACCAACTCCATATACTCTCTCATGTAAAATACAGAAATTCTATATTTCAGCGAATCGAAAAAAATCTAAATATAATCTAGGCACCCCAATGTTAAAAACAAAATTGCTCTGAATATCATCTGTCAGAAAAAATATACAATGCCCTATTCTACTCTGTTTTGGAGTATATAAGCCAACTCAGTATGCTCTCTCATGTAAAATACCGAAATTCTAATTTTACGTGAATCGAAAAAATTCTAAATATTATCTAGCCACCCGAATGTTAAAAGCAAAATTGCTCTGAATAAAATCTGTCAGAAAAAAATATACAATGCCCTTTTCTACTCTGCTTTAAACTATATACACCAACTCCATATGCTCTCTCATGTAAAATACAGAAATTCTATATTTAAGCGAATTGAAGAAATCTAAATATTATCTAGGCACCACAATGTGAAATGCAAAATTGCTCTGCATATAATCTATTATAAAAAGTATACAATGCTTTTTTCTACTTTATTTTGTAGTATATACACTAACTCAATATGCTCTCTAATGTAAAATACCGAAATTCTAATTTTATGTCAATCGAAATAAATGTAAATAATATCTATGCACCCCAAACTTAAAGGAAAATGGCTCTGAATAATGCCTGTTAGAAAAAATATACAATGCCTAATTCTACTTTGTTTTGGAGTATATACACCAACTCAGTATGCTCTCTCATGTAAAATACAGAAATTCTAATTTCACCCGAATTAAAAATATCTAAATATTATCTAGGCACCGCAATGTTAAAAACAAAATTGCTCTAAATATCGTCGGTAAGAAAAAATATACAATGCCTTATTGTACTCTATTTGGGAGTATATACACCAACTCCATATGCTCTCTCATGTAAAATACAGAAATTCTATATTTAAGCAAATAGAAAAAAATATAAATATTATCTAGGCACCCCAATGTTTAAAACAAAATTTCTCTGAATATATAGTGTCTGAAGAAATATACAATGCCCTATTCTACTCTTTTTTGGAGTATATACACCAACTCCATATGCCCTCTCATATAAAATACAGAAATTCTATATTTAAGCGAATCGAAAAAAATCTAAATATTATCTAGGCACCCGAATGTTTAAAGCAAAATTTCTCTGAATATAATCAGTCAGGAAATATATACAATGCCCCTTTATACTCTTTTTTGGAGTATATACACAAACTCAATATGCTCTCTCATGTAAAATACCGAAATTCTAATTTTACGCTAATTGAAAAAAACCTAAATAATATCTAGGCGTCCCAAAGTTAAAAGAAAATGTCTCTGAATACAGTCTGTTAGAAAAAATATACAATGCCTTATTCTACTCTGTTTTGGAGTATATAAACAATCTCAGTATGCTCTCTCCTGTAAAATAGAGAAATTATAATTTTACGTTAATTTAAAAAAATTTAATATTATCTAGGCACCACAAAGTTAAAAACAAAATTGCTCTGAATATAATCAGTCAGAAAAAATATACAATGCCCTATTCAACTGTATTTTTGGGTATATACACAAACTCCATATGCTCTCTCATGTAAAATACAAAAATTCAATATTTAACCGGATCGAAAAAAATCTAAATATTATCTTGGCACCGCAATGTTAAATACAAAATTGCTCTGCTTATAATCTGTCACAATAAATATACAACGCCCTTTTCTACTCTGTTTTGAAGTATATAAACCAACTCAATATGCTCTCTCATGTAAAATACCGAAATTCTAATTTTACGTGAATCGAAAAAAATCTAAATATTATCTAGGCACCCCAATGTTAAAACAAAATTTCTCTGAATGTAGTCTGTCAGAAAAAATATACAATGCCCTATTCTACTCTGTTTTGGGGTATATACACCAACTCCATATGCTCTCTCATATAAAATACAGATATTCTATATATAAGTGAAATGAAAATAATTTAAATATTATTTACGCACCTTAATGTTAAAAGCAAAATTGCTTTGAATATAATCTGTGAGATAAAGAATACAATGCTTTTTTCTACTCTGTTTTGTAGTACATAAACGAACTCAATATGCTCTGTCATTTAAAATACAGAACTTCTATATTTAAGCGAATCAAAAAAAATATAAATATTATCTAGGCACCCCAATATTAAAAGCAAAATTGCGCTGAATATAATGTGTCTGAAAAAATATACAATGCCCTATTCTACTCTTTTTTGGAGTATATAGACCAACTCTATATGCTCTCTCATGTAAAATACAGAAATTTTATATTTAAGCGAATCGAAAAAAATTTAATTATCTAGGCACCCGAATGTTATAAGCAAAATTACTCTGAATATAATGTGCAAGAGAAAATATACAATGCCCTTTTGTAATTTGTTTTGGAGTATATACACCAACTCAATATGCTCTCTCTTGTAAAACACAGAAATTCTAATTTTACCTGAATCGAGAAAATCTAAATATTATCTAGGCAACCAAATATTAAAAACAAAGTTGCTCTAAATATAATCTGTCAGAAAAAATATACAACGCCCTATTCTACTCTGTTTTGGAGTATATACACCAACTCAGTATGCTCACTTATGTAAAATAAAGAAATTCTAATTTTACATGTATCTAAAAAAATCTAAACATTATCTATGCACCCCAAAGTTAAAAGAAAATGGCTCGGAATATAGTCTGTAAGAAAAAATACACAATGCCTTATTCCACTCTGTTTTGGAGTGTATACACCAACTCAATATGCTCTCTCATGTAAAATACCGAAATTCTAATTTCACGCGAATCGAAAAAAATCTAAATAATATATAGGTGCCCCAAAGTTAAAAGGAAATTGCTTTGAATATAGTCTGTTATAAAAAATATACAATGCCTTATTCTTCTCTGTTTTGGAGTATATACACCAACTCAGTATGATCTCTCATGTAAAATACAGAAATTCTAATTTTACCCGAATCGAAAAAATCTAAATATTATTAAGTCAACCCAATGATATTAACAAAATTTCTCTGAATATAATCTATCAGAGAAAATATACAATGCCCTATTTTACTCTGTTTTGGAGTATATACACCGACTCCATATGCTCTCTCATCTAAAATACAGAAATTCTGTATTTAAGCGAATCGAAAAATATCTAAATATTATCTAGGCACCCCAAAGTTAAAAGCAAAATTGCTCTGAATATAATCTTTCAGAAAAAATACACAATGCCATTTTCTACTATGTTTCGTTTTATATACACCAACTCAGTATGCTCTCTAATGTAAAACACTGCAATTCTAATTTAACGTGAATCGAAAAAAATCTATTTATTATCTAGGCACCCAATGTTAAACACAAAATTTCTCTGAATATACTGTGAGAGAAAATACACAATGCCATTTTCTACTCTGTTTTGTATTATATACACAAACCCAATATTCTCTTTCATGTAAAACACCGAAATTCTAATTTTAAGCGAATCGAAAAAACTGTAAATATCTAGGTGCCTCAAATTTAAAACAAAATGGCTCTGAATATATTCTGTTAGAAAAAATATACAATGCCTTATTCTATTTGGTTTTGGAGTATATACACTAACTCAGTGTCCTCTCTCATGTAAAATACAGAAATTGTAATTTTACCCAAATCGAAAAAATCTAAATATTATCTAGGCACCCAATGTTAAAAACAAAATTGCTCTGAGTATAATCTGTCAGAAAAAATATACAATGCCCTATTCTACTTTATTTTGGTGTATAAACACCAACTCCATATGCCCTCTCATGTAAAATACAGAAATTCTATATTTAAGTGAATCGAAAGAAAACCTAAATATTATCTAGGCACCCCAATGTTAAAAACAAAATTGCTCTGAATATAATCTCTCAGAAAAAATATACAATGCCCTATTCTACTCTTTCTTGGAGTATATACAGCAACTCAGTATGATCTCTCATGTAAAATACAGAAATTCTAATTTTACCCGAATCGAAAAAATCTAAATATTATTAAGTCAACCCAATGTTATTAACAAAATTTCTCTGAATATAATCTATCAGAGAAAATATACAATGCCCTATTCTACTCTGTTTTGGAGTACATACACGAACTCCATATGCTCTCTCATATAAAATACAAAAATTCTATATTTAAGCAAATTGAAAAAAATCTAAATATTATCTAGGCACCCGAATGTTAAAAGCAAAATTTCTCTGAATATAATCTGTCAGAAAAAATATATAATGCCCTTTTCTACTCTGTTTTGCAGTATATACTCGAACTCAATATTCTCTCTCATGTAAAATACCGAAATTCTAATTTTACGTGAATGGAAAAAACCTAAATAATATCTAGGCGCCCCAAATATAATAAAAATTGCTCTGAATATAGACTGTTAGAAAAAATATACAATGCCTTATTCTACTCTCTTTTGGAGTATATACATCAACTCAGTATGCTCTCTCATGAAAATACCAAAATTCTAATTTTACACAAATCGAAAAAACCTAAATATTATCTAGGCACCCCAATGTTAAAAACAACATTGCGCTGAATATAATCTGTCATAAAAAATATACAATGTTCTATTCTACTCTGTTTTGGAATATATACACCAACTCAATATGCTCTGTCATGTAAAATAACGAAATTCTAATTTTACGCAAATTGAAAACAATCTAAATAATATCTAGGCACCACAAAGTTAAAAGAAAATCGCTCTGTATATAGTCTGTTAGAAAAAATATACAATGCCTTATTCTACTCTGTTTTGGAGTATACACACCAACTCAGTATGCTCTCTCATGTAAAATACAGAAATTCTAATTTTACACGAATCAAAATAATCTAAATATTATCTAGGCACCACAATGTTGAAAGCAAAATTGCTCTGAATATAATCTGTCAGAAAAAATATACAATGCCCTTTTCTACTCTGTATTGGTGTATATATACCAACTCAATATGCTCTCTCATGTAAAATACCCAAATTCTAATTTTACGCGAATTGAAAAAAATCTAAATAATATCTATACGCTCCAAAGTTAAAAGAAAATGCCTCTGAATATAGTCTGTTAGAAAAAATATACAATGCCTTATTCTACTCTGTTTTGGAGTAAATACACCAACTCAGTATGCTCTCTCATGTAAAATACAGAAATTCTAATTTTACCAGAATCAAAAAAATCTAAATATTATCTAGGAATCCCAATTTTAAAAACAAGATTGCTCTGAATATAAACTGTCATAAAAAATATACAATGCCCTATTCTACTCTTTTTTTGAGTATATACACCAAGTCTACGTGCTCTCTCATGTAAAATACAGAAATTCTATATTTCAGCAAATCAAAAAAAATCTAAATATTATCTAGGCACCCCAATGTTAATAGCAAAATTACTCTGAATACAATCTGTCAGAAAAAATATACAACATCCTTTTCTACTCTGTTATGGACTATATACACCAAATCAATATGCTCTCTCATGTAAAATACCGAAATTCTAATTTTACGTGAATCGAAAAAAATCTAAATATTATCTAGGCGCTCCAAAGTAAAAAGAAAATGCCTCTGAATATAGTCTGTTAGAGAAAATATACAATGCATTATTGCACTTTGTTTTGGAGTAAATACACCAACTCAGTATGCTCTCTCAAGTAAAATACCGAAATTCGAATTTTACGTGAATCGAAAGAAATCTAAATATTATCTAGGCACCCCAATGTTAACAGCAAAGTTGTTGTGAATGTAATCTGTCAGAAAAAATATACAATGCTCTTTTCTACTCTGTTCTCTAGTATATACACCAAGGCAATATGATCTCTCGTGTGAAATACAAAAATTCTAATTTTACCTGAATCGAAAAAATCTAAATATTATCTAGGCACCCCAATGTTAATAGCCAAATTGGTCTGAATACAATCTGTCAGAAAAAATAAACAAAACCCTTTTCTACTGTGTTTTGGAGTATATACACAAACTCAATATGCTCTCTCATGTAAAATACCGAAATTCAAATTTTATGAGAATCAAAAAAAATCTAAATCATATCTAGGCACCCCAAAGTTAAAAGAAAATGGCTCTGAATATAGTGTTATAAAGAAAATATACAATGCTTTATTCTACTCTATTTTGGAGTATATACACCAATTCAGTGTGCTCCCTCATGTAAAATACTGAAATTCTAGTTTTTCCTGAATCAAAAAAATCTAAATATTATCCAGGTACCCCAATGATAATAACAAAATTGCTCTGAATATAATCTGTCAGAAAAAATATACAATGGCCTATTCTACTCTGTTTTGGTGTATATACACCAACTCAGTATGCTCTCTCATGAAAATACAAAAATTCTAATTTTACCCGATTCGAGAAAATTTAAAAATTATCTAGGCACCCTAATGTTAAAAAGAAACTTGCTCTGAATATAATCTGTCAGAAAAAATATACAATGCCCTATTCTACTCTGTTTTGGAGTACATACACCAACTCCATATGCTATGTTATGTAAAATACAGAAATTCTATATTTAAGCGAATCGAAAAAAATCTAAATATTATCTAGGCACCCGAATGTTAAAATCAAAATTACTCTGAATATAATCTGTCAGAAAAAATATATAATGCCCTTTTCTACTCTGTTTTGGAGGATATACCCCAACTCAATATTCTCTCTCATGTAAAATACCGAAATTCTAATTTTACGCGAATGGAAAAAACCTAAATAATATCTAGGCGCCCCAAAGTTAAAAAAAATTTCTCTGAATATAGTCTGTTAAAAAAAATATACAATGCCTTATTCTACTCTCTTTTGGAGTATATACACCAACTCAGTATGCTCTCTCATGTAAAATACCAAAATTCTAAGTTTACACAAATCGAAAAAACCTAAATATTATCTAGGCACCCCAATGTTAAAAACAAAATTGCTCTGAATATAATCTGTCAGTAAAAATATACAATGGCCTATTCTACTCTGTTTTGGTGTATATACACCAACTCAGTATGCTCTCTTCTGTAAAATAAAGAAATTCAAATTTATGTGAATCTAAAAAAATCTAAATATTATCTATGCACCCCAAAGTTAAAAGAAATTGCTCTGAATATAATCTGTCAGAAAAAATATACAATTCCCTTTTCTACTCTGTTTTCGAGTATATACACCAACTCAATATGCTCTCTCAGGTAAAATACAGAAATTCTAATTTTATGCGAATCGAAAAAAGTCTAAATAATATCTAGGCGCCCCAAATTTAAAAGAAAATGGCTCTGAATATAGTCTGTTAGAGAAAATATACAATGCCCTATTCGACTCTGTTTTGGAGTATATACACCAACTCCATAGGCTCTCTCATGTAAAATACAGAAATTCTAATTTTACACAAATCAAAAAGATCTAAATATTATCTAGGCACACCAATGTTAAAAACAAAATTGCTCTGAATATAATCTGTAAGAAAAAATATACAATGCCTTATTCTACTCTGTTATGGAGTATATACACCAAGTCAGTATGCTCTATCATGTAAAATACTGAAATTCTAATTTTACGCGAATCGAAAAATATCTAAGTAATAGCTAGACACCCCAATGTTATAAACAAAATTGCTCTGAATATAATCTGTCAGAAAACATATGCAATGCCCTATTCTACTCTGTTTTGGAGTATATAAACCAACTCAGTATGCTCTCTCAGGTAAAATACAAAAATTCTAATTTTACGTGAATCCAAATAAATCTAAATATTATCTAGGAACCCGAATGATAAATGGAAAATTGCTCGGAATTCAATGTTTCAGAAAAAATATACAATGACATTTTCTACACTGTTTTGGAGTATATACACCTATTCAATATGCTCTTTCATGTAAAATATCGAAATTCTAATTTTAAGCTAATCGAAAAAAACCTAAATCATATCTAGGTGCCACAAAGTTAAAAGAAAATGGCTATGAATATTCTCTTACAAAATATATACAATGCCTTATTCTACTCTGTTTTGGAGTATATACACCAACTCACTATGCTCTCTCATGTAAAATACAAAAATTCTAATTTTACCCGATTCGAAAAAATTTAAATATTATCTAGGCACCCTAATGTTAAAACCAAACTTTCTCTGAATATAATCTGTCAGAAAAATATACAATGTTTTATTCTACTCTGTTTTGGAGTATATACACCAAGCCCGTATGCTCTCTCTGGTAAAATACTGAAATTCTAATTTTACGCGAATCGAAAAATATCTAAATATTAGCTAGGCACCCCAATGTTATAAACAAAATTGCACTGAATATAATCTGTCAGAAAAAATATACAATGCCCTATTCTACTCTGTTTTGGAGTATATACACCAACTCCATATTCTCTCATATGTAAATTACCGAAATTTTCATTTTACGCGAATGGAAAAAACCTAAATAATATCTAGGCGCCCCAAAGTTGAAAAAAATTGCTGTGAATATAGTCTGTTAGAAAAAATATACAATGCCTTATTCTACTCTGTTTTGGAGTATATACACGAACTCAGTATGCTCTCTCATGTAAAATACCGAAATTCTAATTTTACCCAAATTGAAAAACCTAATATTATCTAGGCACCCCAATGTTAAAAACAAAATTTCTCTGAATATAATTTGTAAGAAAAAATATACAATGCCCTATTCTACCCTGTTTTGGAGTATATACACCAACTCAGTATGCTCTCTCATGTAAAATTCCAAAATTCTAATTTTACGTGAATCGAAAGAAATCTAAATATTATCTAGGCACTCGAAGGTTATAAGCAAAATTGCTCTTAAATTAATGTGTATGATAAAATATACAATGCCCTTTTTAACTCTGTTTTGGAGTATATACACCAACTCAATATGCTCTCTCATGTAAAACACAGAAATTCTAATTTTACCCGAATCGAAATAATCTAAATATTATTTAGGCACCCCAATGTTAAAAAAAATTGCTCTGAATATAATCAGTCAGAAAAAATATACAATGGCCTATTCTACTCTGTTTTGGTGTATATACACCAACTCAGTATGCTCTCTCATATAAAATAGAGAAATTCTAATTTTACGTGAATCTAAAAACATCTAAATATTATCTAGGCACCCCAAAGTTAAAAGCAAAATTTCTCTGAATATAATCTGTCAGAAAAGATATACAATGCCCTATTCTACTCTGTTTTAAAGTAAATACACCAACTCCATATGATCTCTCATGTTAAATACAGATAATCTATATTTAAGCGAATAGAGAAAACTCTAAATATTATTTAGGCACCCTAATGTTAAAAGCAAAATTGCTCTGAATATGATCTGTCAGAAAAAATATACAATGCCCTTTTCTACTCTGTTTTCGAGTATATACACCAACTCAATATGCTCTCTCATGTAAAATAACGAAATTCTAATTTTACGAGAATCGAAAAAAAAAAATAATGTCTATGCGCCCCAAAGTTCAAAGAAAATGTCTCTGAATATAGTCTGTAAGAGAAAATATAGAATGCCTTATTCCACTCTATTTTGGAGTATATATATAAACTCAGTATGCTCTCTCCTGTAAAATAGAGAAATTCTAATTTTACGTGAATCTGAAAAAATCTAAATATTATCTAGACAACCCAAAGTAAAAAGCAAAATTGCTCTGAATTTAATCTGTCAGCAAAAATATACAATGCCTTATTCTACTTTGTTTTGGAGTATATAAACAAACTCAATATACTCTTTAATGTAAAATACTGAAATTCTATATATAAGCGAGGAGAGAAAAATCTAAATATTATCTAGGCACTCCAATTTTAAAAGAAAAATTGCTCTGAATATAATCTGTCAGGAAAAACATACAATGCCCTATTCTACTCTGTTTTGGAGTATATACACCAACTCAGTATGCTCTCTCATGTAAAATACCAAAATTCTAAATTTACCCGAATCGAAAAAAATCTAAATATTATCTAGGGACCCGAAGTTTAAAAGCAAAATTGCTCTGAATATAATCTGTAAGAAAAAATATACAAAGCCCTTTTATACTTTGTTTTGGAGTTTATACACCAACTCAATATACTCTCTCATGTAAAATACCGAAATTCTCAATTTACGTGAATTGAAAAAAATCAAAATATTATCTCGGCACCCCAATCTTAAAAACAAGATTGCTCTGAATATAGTCTGTCAGAAAAAATATACAATGCCGTATTCTACTCTTTTTTGGAGTATATTTACCAACTCCATATGCTCTCTCATGTAAAATACAGAAATTGAATATTTAAGCATATTGAAATAAATCTAAATATTATCTAGGCACCACAATGTTAAATGCAAAGTTGCTCTGCATATAATCTGTCACAAAAAATATACAATGCCCTTTTCTACACTTTTTTGTAGTATATACACCAACTCAATATGCTCTCTTTTGTAAAATACAGAAATTCTAATGTTACGTGAATCGAAAATAATCTAAATAATATCTAGGCGCCCGAAAGTTAAAAGATAATGCCTCTGAGTATAGTCTGTTAGGAAAAATATACAATGCCTTTTTCTACTCTGTTTTGGAGTATATACACCAACTCAGTATGCCCTCTCATATAAAATACCGAAATTGTAATTTTACGTGAATCGAAAACAATCTAAATATTATCTAGGCACCCGAATGCTAAAAACAAAATTGCTCTGAATGTAGTCTGTCAGAAAAAATATACAATGCTTTATTCGACTATGTTTTGGAGTATATACACCAACTCCATAAGCTCTCTCATGTAAAATACAGAAATTCAAATTGTACCTGAATCCAAAAAAATTTAAACATTATCTAGGCAACCGAATGTTAAAAACAAAATTGCTCTGAATATACTCTGTCAGAGAAAATATACAATGCCTTAATCTACTCTCTTTTGGAGTATATACACCAAGTCAGTATGCTCTCTCATGTAAAACACAGAAATTCTAATTTTACCTGAATCGAAAAAATCTAAATATTACCTAGGCACCCCAATGTTAAAAACGAAATTGCTCTGAATATAATCTGTCAGTAAAAATATACAATGGCCTATTCCACTCTGTTTTGGTGTATATACACCAACTCAGTATGCTCTCCTTTGTAAAATACAGAAATTCTAATTTTACGTGGATCTAAATAAATCTAAATATGATCTATGCACCCCAAAGTTAAAAGCAAAATTGCTCTGAATATAATCTGTCAGAAAAGATATACAATGCCCTATTCTACTCTCTTTTGAAGTATATACACCAACTCAATATGCTCTCTCATGTTAAATACAGAAACTCTATATTGAAGCGAATAGAGAAAACTCTAAATATTAACTAGGCACCCGAATGTTAAAAGCAAAACTGCTCTGAATATAATCTGTAAGAATAAATATACAATGCCCTTTTCTACTCTGTTTTCGAGTATATACACCAACTCAATATGCTCTCTCAGGTAAAATACTGAAATTCTAAATTTATGTGAATCGAAAAAAGTCTAAATAATATCTAGGCGCCTTAAATTTAAAAGAAAATGGCTCTGAATATAGTCTGTTAGAGAAAATATACAATGCCTTATTCTACTCTGTTTTGGAGTATATACACAAACTCAGTGTGCTCTCTCATGTAAAATACAGAAATTCTAATTTCACCCGTATCGAAAAAATCTAAATATTATCTAGGCACCCCAATGTTAAAAACAAAATTTCTCTGAAAATAATCTGTCAGAAAACATATGCAATGCCCTATTTTACTCTGTTTTAAAGTATATAAACCAACTCAGTATGCTCTCTCATGCAAAATCCCGAAATTCTAATTTTATGTGAATCGAAATAAATCTAAATATTATATAGGCAACCGAATGTTAAAAGCAAAATTGCTCTGAATAAAATGTGTCAGAAAATATATACAATGCCCTTTTCTACTCTGTTTTGGAGTATATACACCAACTCAATATGCTCTCTCGTGTAAAATACCGAAATTCTAATTTTACGAGAATCGAAAAAAATCTAAATAATATCTATGCACCCCAAAGTTCAAAGAAAATGTCTCTGAATATAGTCTGTTAGAAAAAATATAGAATGCCTTATTCTACTCTGTTTTGGAGTATATATACAAACTCAATATGCTCTCTCCTGGTAAAATAGAGAAATTCTAATTTTACGTGAATCTTAAAAAATATAAATATTATCTAGACACCCAGATTTAAAAGCAAAATTGCTCTGAATATAATCTGTCAGAAAAAATATACAATGCCTTATTCTACTCTGTTTTCGAGTATATAAACCAACTCAATATGCTCTTTAATGTAAAATACAGAAATTCTATATATAAGCGAGGAGAGAAAAATCTAAATATTATATAGGCACTCCACTTTTAAAAGCAAGATTGCTCTGAATATAATCTATCAGAAAAAATATACAATGTTCTATTCTACTCTGTTTTGTAATATATATACACCAACTAAGTATGCTCTCTCATGTAAAATACCGAAATTCTAAATTTACACGAATTGAAAAAAATCTAAATATTATCTAGGGACCCGAAGTTTAAAAGCAAAATTTCTATTAATATAGTCTGTCAGAAAAAATATACAATGCCCTTTTCTACTCTGTTTTGGAGTATATACACCAACTCAATATGCTCTCTCATGTAAAATACCGAAATTCTAAATTTACGTGAATCGAAAAAAATCTAAATATTATCTCAGCACCCCAATCTTAAAAACAAAATTTCTCTGAATATAATCTGTCAGAAAAAATATACAATGCCGTATTCTACTCTTTTTTGGAGTATATAGACCAACTCCATATGCTCTCTCATGTAAAATACAGAAATTCTATATTTAAGCGTATTGAAATAAATCTAAATATTACCTAGGCACCACAACGTTAAATGCAAAGTTGCTCTGCATATAATCTGTCACAAAAAATATACAATGCCCTTTTCTACCCTTTTTTGTAGTATATACACCAACTCAATATGCTCTCTCTTGTAAAATACCGAAATTCTAATTTTACGCTAATCGAAAAAAATCTAAATAATATCTAGGTGCCCGAAAGTTAAAAGATAATGACTCTGAATACAGTCTGTTTGAAAATATATACAATGCCTTTTTCTACTCTGTTTGGGAGTATATACACCAACTCAGTATGCTCTCTCATGTAAAATATTGAAATTGTAATTTTACGTGAATCGAAAAAAATCTAAATATTATCTAGGCACCCGAATGTTAAAAACAAAATTGCTCTGAATGTAGTCTGTCAGAGAAAATATGCAATGCCTTATTCGACTCTGTTTTGGAGTATATACACAAACTCCATAAGCTCTCTCATGTAAAATACAGAAACTCTAATTTTACCCAAATCGAAAAAATCTAAATATTATCTAGGCACCCCAATATTAAAAAAAAATTGCTCTGAATATAAACTGTCAGAAAAAAATATACAATGCCTTATTCTACTCTGTTTTGGATTATATACGACAAGTCAGTATGCTCTCTCCTGTAAAATACTGAAATTCTAAATTTACATGAATCGAAAAATATCTAAATATTAGCTAGGCATCCCAATGTTATAAACGAAATTTCTCTAAATATAATCGGTCAGAACAAATATATAATGCCCAATTCTACTCTATTTTGGAGTATATACACCAACTTGATATGCTCTCTCATGTAACATACAAGAATTCTATATTTGACCGAATCGAAAAAAATCTGAATAATATCTAGGCACCACAATGTTGAAAGCAAAATTTCTCTTAAGATAATCTGTCAGAAAAAATATACAATTTTCTTTTCTACTCTGTTTTCGAGTATATACACCAACTCAATATGCTCTCTCAGGTAAAATACCGAAATTCTAATTTTACGTGAATCGAAAAAATCTAAATATTATCTAGGCACCCCAATGTTAAAAGAAAAATTGCTCTGAACATAATCTGTCAGAAAACATATGCAATGCCTTATTTTACTCTGTTTTGGAGTATATAAACCAACTCAGTATGCTCTCTCATGTAAAATACCAAAATTCTAATTGTACGTGAATCGAAATAAATCTAAACATTATATAGGCAACTGAATGTTAAAAGCAAAATTGCTCTGAATACAATGTGTCAGAAAAAATATACAATGCCCTTTTCTACTCTGTTTTGGCGTATATACACCAACTCAATATGGTCTCTCATGTAAAATACCGAAATTCTAATTTTACGAAAATTGAAAAAAATCTAAATAATATCTATGCACCCCAAAGTTCAAAGAAAATGTCTCTGTATATAGTCTGTTAGAAAAAATATAGAATGCCTTATTGTACTCTGTTTCGGAGTATATACACAAACTCAGTATGCTCTCTCCTGTAAAATAGAGAAATTCTAAATTTATGTGAATCTGAAAAAATCTAAATATTATCTAGACAATCCAAAGTTAAAAGCAAAATTGCTCTGAATATAATCTGTCAGAAAAAATATACAATGCCGTATTCTACCCTTTTTTGGAGTATAGAGACCAACTCCATATGCTCTCTCACGTATAATACACAAATTCTGTATTTAAGCGTATTGAAATAAATCTAAATATTATCTAGGCACCACAATGTTAAATGCAAAGTCGCTCTGCATATAATCTGTCACAAAAAATATACAATGCCCTTTTCTAGTCTTTTTTGTAGTATACACACCAACTCAATATGCTCTCTCTTGTAAAATACCGAAATTCTAATTTTACGTGAATCGAAAAATATCTAAATAATATCTAGGCGCCTGATAGTTAAAAGATAATGACTCTGAATATAGTCTGTTAGGAAAAATATACAATGTCTTTTTCTACTCTGTTTTGGAGTATATACACCAACTCAGTATGCTCTCCCATGTAAATTACCGAAATTGTAATTTTACGTGAATCAAAAAAAATATAAATATTATCTAGGCACCCGAATGTAAAAAACAAAATTGCTCTGAATGTAGTCTGTCTGAAAAAATATACAATGCCCTATTCGACTCCGTTTTGGAGTATATAAACCAACTCAATTGGCTCTCTCATGTAAAATACAGAAATTCAAATTTTACCCGAATTGAAAAAATCTAAATATTATCTAGGCACCCCAATGTTAAAAACAAAATTTCTCTGAATATAATCTGTCAGAAAAAAATATACAATGCCTTATTCTACTCTGTTATGGAGTATATACACCAAGTCAGTATGCTCTCTCATGTACAATACTGAAATTCAAATTTTACGTGAATCGAAAAATATCTAAATATTAGCTAGGCACCCCAATGTTATAAACAAAATTGCTCTTATTATAATCTGTCAGAAAACATATGCAATGTTCTATTTTACTCTGTTTTGGAGTATATAAACCAACTCAGTGTGCTCTCTCAGGTAAAATACCGAAATTCTAATTTTACGTGAATCGAAATAAATCTGAATATTATATAGGCAACCGAATGTTAAAAGCAAAATTCCTCTGAATACAATGTTTCATAAAAAATATACAATGCACTTTTCTACTCTGTTTTGGATTATATACATCAACCCAATATGCTCTCTCATGTAAAATACCGAAATTCTAATTTTACGCTAATCGAAAAAAACCTAAATTATATCTAGACGCCCCAAAGTTAAAAGAAAATGGCCATGAATATATTCTCTTAAAGAAAATATACAATGCTTTATTCTACTCTGTTTTGGAGTATATACACCAACTCAGTATGCTCTCTCATGTAAAATACCAAAATTCTAATTTTACCCGATTCGAAAAAATTTAAATATTATCTAGGCATCCTAATGTTAAAAACAAACTTGCTCTGTATATAATCTGTCAGAAAACATATATAATGCCCTATTCTACTCTGCTTTGGAGTACATACACCAACTCCATATGCTCTCTCATATAAAATAGAGAAATTCTATATTTAAGCGTATCGGAAAAAATCTAAATATTATCTATGCACCCGAATGTTAAATGCAAAATTGCTTTGAATATAATCTGTAAGAAAACATATACAATGCCATTTTCTACTCTGCTTTGGACTATATACACCAACTCAATATGCTCTCTCCTGTACAATAACGAAATTCTAATTTTACGCGAATTGAAAAAAATCTAAATAATATCTATGCGCCCCAAAGTTCAAAGAAAATGTCTCTGAATATAGTCTGTTAGAGAAAATATGCAATGTCTTATTCTACTCTGTTCTGGAGTATATACACAAACTCAGTATGCTCTCTCCTGTAAAATAGAGTAATTCTAATTTTACGTGAATCTAAGAAAATCTAAATATTATCTAGGCACCCCAAAGTTAAAAGCAAAATTACTCTGAACATAATCTGTCAGAAAAAATATACAATGCCCTTTTCTACTTTGTTCTGGAGTATATACACAAACTTAATATGCTCTCTCATGTAAAATACCGAAATTCTAAATTTACGTGACTCGAAATAATCTAAGTATTATCTCGGCACCCCAATGATAAAAACCAAATTGCTCTGAATATAATCTGTCAGAAAAAATATACGGTGCGCTATTCTACTCTGTTTTGGAGTATATACACCAACTCCATATGCTCTCTCATGTAAAATACAGAAATTCTATATTTAAGCGAATTGAAAAAAATCTAAATATTATCTAGGCACCACAATGTTAAATGCAAAATTGCTCTGCATATAATCTGTCACAATAAATATACAATGCCCTTTTCTACTCTATTTTGAAGTATACACACCAACTCAATATTCTCTCTAATGTAAAATACCGAAATTCTAATTTTACGGGAATTTAAATAAATGTAAATAATATCTATGCACCCCAAAGTTAAAAGAAAATGGCTCTGAATAATGCCTGTTAGAAAAAATATACAACGCCTTATTCTACTGGGTTTTGGAGTATATACACCAACTCAGTATGCTCTCTCATGTAAAATACACAAATTCTAATTTCACCCGAATTGAAAATATCTAAATATTATCTAGTCACCGCAATGTTAAAAACAAAATTGCTCTGAATATCATCTGTCAGAGAAAATACACAATGCCTTATTGTACTCTATTTGGGAGTATATACACCAACTCCATATGCTCTCTCATGTAAAATACAGAAATTCTATATTTAAGTGAATCGAAACAAATCTAAATATTATCTAGGCACCCCAATGTTAAAAAAAAAATTGCTCTGAATATATAGTGTCTGAAGAAATATACAATGCCCTATTCTACTCTTTTTTGGAGTATATACACCAACTCCATATGCTCTCTCATTTAAAATACAGAAATTCTATATTTAAGCGAATCGAAAAAAATCTAAATATTATCTAGGCACCGGAATGTTTAAAGCAAAATTGCTCTGAATATAATCTGTCAGAAAAAATATACAATGCCGCATTATACTCTTTTTTGGAGTATATACACAAACTCAATATGCTCTCTCATGTAAAATACAGAAATTCTAATTTTATCCGAATCGAAAAAATCTAAATATTATCTAGGCACCCCAATGTTAAAAACAAAATTGCTCTGAATATAATCTGTCAGAAAAAATATACAATGCCTTATTCTACTCTGTTTTAAAGATTATACACCAAGTCAGTATGCTCTCATGTAAAATACTGAAATTCTAATTTTACGTGAATCAAAAAATATCTAAATATTAGCTAGGCACCCCAATGTTGAAAGCAAAATTGCCCTGAATATAATCTGTCAAAAAAATATACAATGCACGATTCTACTCTGTTTTGGAGTATATACACCAACTCCATATGCTCTCTCATGTAAAATACAAAAATTCTAATTTTACTTGAATCAAAAAAAATCTAAATATTTTCTAGGCACCCCAATGGTACAAACAAAATTGCTATGAATATAATCTGTCATAAAAAATATACAATGTCCTTTGCTACTTTGTTTTGGTGTATACACAACAACTCAATATGCTCTCTCATATAACATACAGAAAATCACATTTTACGCTAATCGAAAAAAATCTAAATAATATCTAGGAGCGCCAAAGTTAAAAGAATGTGGCTATGAACATAGCCTGTCATAGAAAATATAGAATGCTTTATTCTACTCCGTTTTGGAGTATATACACCAACTTAATATGCTCTCTCATGTAAAATACAGAAATTCTAATTTTACCCGAATCGAAATAATCTAAATATAATCTAGGCACCCTAATGTTAAAAAGAAAATTGCTCTAAATATTATCTGTCAAAAAAATATACAATGCCTTATTCTACTCTGTTTTGGAGTATATACATCAACTCAGTTTGCTGTCTCCTGTAAAATACCAAAATTATAATTTTACGTGAATCGAAATAATTCTAAATATTATTTAGGCACCCCAATGTTAAAAGAAAAACTGCTCTGAATATAATCTGTCAGAAAAAAATATACAATGTCCTTTTCTACACTGTTTTGGAGTATATACATCAACACAATATGCTGTCTCTTATAAAATACAGAAATTCTAATATTACATGAATCGAAAAAAATCTAAATAATATCTAGGCTGTAAAAAGTTAAAAGAAAATGACTCTGAATATCGTCTGTTAGAAAAAATATACAATGCCTTATACTACTATGCTTTGGAGTATATACACCAACTCAGTCTGCTCTCTCTTCTAACATACAGAAATTCTATTTTTACCCGAATCGAAAAAATCTAAATATTATTTCAGCATGCCAATTTTAAAAACAAAATTGCTCTGAATACAATCTGTCAGAAAAAAATATACAATGCCCTAATCTACACTGTTTTGGAGTATATACACCAACTCCATATGCTCTCTCATGTAAAATACAGAAATTCTATATTTAAGTGAATCGAAAAAAATCTAAATATTATCTAGGCGCCCCAAAGTTAAAAGAAAATGGCTGTTCATATAGGCTGTTACAAAAAATATACAATACCTTATTCTACTCTGTTTTGGAAAATATACACCAACTCAGTATGCTCTATCATGTAAAATACAGAAATTCCATATTTTAGCAAATCAAAAAAAGTCTAAAATTTATCTAGGCACCCGAATGTTAAAAGCAAAATTGCTCTGAATATAATCTCACAGAAATAATATACAATACCCCTTTCAACTCTGCTGTGTAGTGTATACACGAACTCAATATGCTCTCTCACGTAAAAAACCGAAATTCTAATATTACGAGAACTGAAAAAAATCTAAATAATATGTAGGCGCTTCAATGTTAAAAGAAAATGGCTCTGAATATAGTCTGTTAGAAAAATATACAATTTCTTATTCTACTCTGTTTTGGAGTATATACACCAACTCAGTATGCTTTCAAATGTAAAATACAGAAATTCTTATTTTACCCGAATCGAAGAAATCTCAATATTATCTTGTAACCCCAACGTTAAAACAAAATTGGTCTGAATATAATCTGTCAGAAAAAATATACAATGTCCTATTCTACTATGTTTTGGAGTATATACACCAACTCAGTGTGCTCTCTCATGTAAAATACCGAAATTCTAATTTTATGTGAATCGAAAAAAAATCTAAATAAATTCTGGGCACCCGAATGTTAAAAGCAAAATTTCTCTGAATATAATCTGTCAGAAAAAATATACAATGCTTTATTCTACTCTGTTTTGTAGTATATACACCAACTCCATATGCTCTCTCATATAAAATACAGAAATTCTATGTTTAAGCGAATCGAAATAAATCTAAATATTATCTAGGCTCCCCAATGCTAAAACCAAAATTGCTCTAAATATAATCTGTAAGAAGAAATATACAATGCCCTTTTCTTCTTTGTTTTGGAGTATACACACCAACTCCATATGCTCTCTCATGTAAAATACAGAAATTCCATATTTTAGCAAATCAAAAAAAGTCTAAAAATTATCTAGGCACCCGAATGTTAAAAGCAAAATTGCTCTGAATATAATCTTTCAGAAATAATATACAATACCCTTTTCTACTCTGCTGTGTAGTGTATACACGAACTCAATATGCTCTCTCACGTAAAAAACTGAAATTCTAATTTTACGAGACCCGAAAAAAATGTAAATAATATCTAGGCACCCCAATGTTAAAAGAAAATGTCTCTGATTGTAGTCTGTTAGAAAAAATATAAAATTCCTTATTCTATTCTGTTTTGCAGTATATACACCAACTCAGTATGCTCTCAAATGTAAAATACAGAAATTCTTATTTTATCCGAATCGAAGAAATCTCAATATTATCTTGTAACCCCAAGAATAAAAACAAAATTGGTCTGAATATAATCTGTCAGAAAAAATATACAATACCCTATTCTACTCTGTTTTGGAGTATATACACCAACTCAGTATGCTCTCTCATGTAAAATACCGAAATTCTAAATTTACGTGAATCCAAAAAAAATCTAAATATTATCTAGGCACCCGAATGTTAAAAGCAAAATTGCTCTGAATATAAACTGTCAGAAACAATATAAAATGTTCTTTTATACTCTGTTTTGGAGTATATACACCAACTCAATATGCTCTCTCAGGTAAAATACCGAAATTCTAATTTTACGCGAATCGAAAAAAGTCTAAACAATATCTAGGTGCCTTGAATTTAAAAGAAAATGGCTCTGAATATAGTCTGTTAGAGAAAATATACAATGCCTTATCCTACTCTGTTCTGGAGTATATACACCAACTCAGTATGCTCTTTCATGTAAAATACAGAAATTCTAATTTCACCCGAATCGAAAACATCTAAATATTATATAGGCACCCCAATGTTAAAAACAAAATTTCTCTAAATATAATCTGTCAGAAAACATATGCAATGCCCTATTTTACTAAGTTTTGGAGTATATAAACCAACTCAGTATGCTCTCTCATGTAAAATACCGAAATTCTAATTTTACGTGAATCGAAATAAATCTAAATATTATATAGGCAACCAAATGTTAAAGCAAAATGGCTCTGAATACAATGTGTCAGAAAAAATACACAATGCCCTTTTCTACTCTGTTTTGGAGTATATACACCAACTCAATATGCTCTCTCATATAAAATACCAAAATTCTAATTTTAAGAGATTCGAAAAAATTCTAAATAATATCTATGTGCCCCAAAGTTAAAGGAAAATGTCTCTGAATATAGTCTGTTAGAAAAAATATAGAATGCCTTATTCTACACTGTTTTGGAGTATATATACAAACTCAGTATGCTCTCTTCTGTAAAATAGAGAAATTCTAATATTACGTGAATCTGAAAAAATATAAATATTATCTAGAAACCCCAAAGTTAAAAGCAAAATTGCTTTGAATATAATGTGTCAGAAAAAATATACAATGCCTTATTCTACTCTATTTTGGATTATATACACCAACTCAGTATGCTCTCTCATGTAAAATACCGAAATTCTAATTTTAAGCGAATCGAAAAAAATGTAAATATATAGGCGCCCCAAATTTAAAACTAAATGGCTCTGAATATACTCTGTTAGACAAAATATACCATGACTTATTCTATTTTGTTTTGGAATATATACACTAACTCAGTGTCCTCTCTCATGTAAAATACAGAAATTGTAATTTTACCCAAATCGAAAAAATCTATATATTAGCTAGGCACTCAATGTTAAAAAAAAAATTTCTCTGAGTATAATCTGTCATAAAAAATAAACAATGCCCTATTCTACTTTATTTTGGAGTATAAACACCAACTCCATATTCCCTCTCATGTGAAATACAGAAATTCTATATTTAAGTGAATCGAAAAAAAACCTAAATATTATCTAGGCACCCAAATGTTAAAAACAAAATTGCTCTGAATATAATCTGTCAGAAAAAATATACAATGCCCTATTCTACTCTGTTTTGGAGTATATACACCAACTGAATATGCTCTCTTATGTAAAATAAATAAATTCTATATTTAGGCAAATTGAAAAAAATCTAAATATCATCTAGGCACCCCAATGTTAAAAGCAAAATTGCTCTGAATATAATTTGTCAGAAAAAACATACAATGCCCTTTTCTACTCTGTTTTGGAGTTTATACACCAACTCAGTGTGCTCTCTCATATAAAATACCGAAATTCTAATTTTACGTGAATCGAAAAAAATCTAAATATTATCTAGGCACTCCAGTTTTAAAAACAAAATTTCTCTGAATATAATCTTTCAGAAAAAATATACAATGCCCTTTTCTACTCTGTGTTGGAGTATATACACCAACTCAATATGCTCTTCAACCTAAAATAAGGAAATTATAATTTTACGTGAATTGAAGAAAATCTAAATAATATCTAGGCGCCCCAAAATAAAAGAAAATGGCACTGAATATAGTCTGTTATAAAAAATATACAATGCCTTATTCTACTCTGTTTTGGAGTATATACACAAACTCAGTATGCTCTCTCACGTAAAATACAGAAATTCTAATTTTACCCAAAATGTAAAAATCTAAATATTATCTAGGCACCCCAATGCTTAAAACAAAATTGCTGTGAATATAATCTGTCAGAAAAAATATACAATGCCCAATTCTACACTGTTTGGAATATATACACCAACTCAATATGCTCCCTCATATAAAATACCGAAATTCAAATTTTACGCGAATCGAAAAAAATCTAAAAAATATCTGGGCGTCTGAAAGTTAAAAGAAAATGGCTCTGAATATAGTCTGTTAGGAAAAATATTTAATGCCTAATTCTATTCTGTTTTGGAGTATATACACCAACTCCGTATGCTCTTCAGGTAAAATATAGATATTCAAATTTTACGTGAATCGAAAATGATCTAAATATTATCTAGGCACCCAATGTTAAAAACAAAGTTGCTCTGAATATAATCTGTCCAAAAAAATATACAATGCCATTTTCTACTCGGTTTTGGAGTATATATACCAACTCCATATGCTCTCTCATGTAAAATACAAAAATTCTATATTTAAACGAATCGAAGAAAATCTAAATATTATCTACGCACCCCAATGTTAAAAGCAAAATTGCTATGAATATAATCTGTAAGAAAAAATATACAATGCCCTTTTCTTCTTTCTTTTGGAGTATATACACCAACTCCATATGCTCTCTCATGTAAAATACAGAAATTCCATATTTTAGCAAATCAAAAAAAATCTAAAAATTATCTAGGCACCCGAATGTTAAAGGCAAAATAGCTCTGAATATAATGTGTCAGAAAAAATATACAATACCCTTCTATACTCTGCTGTGTAGTGTATAAACCAACTCAATATGCTCTCTCATGTAAAAAACCGAAATTCTCATTTTACGAGACCAGAAAAAAATCTAAACAATATGTAGGCGCCCCAATGTTAAAAGAAAATGGCTCTGAATATAGTCTGTTAGAGAAAATATACAATTCCTTATTCTACTCTGCTTTGGAGTATATACACCAACTCAGTATGCTCTCAAATGTAAAATACAGAAATTCTTATTTTACCCGAATCAAAGAAATCTCAATATTATGTTGTAACCCCAACGTTAAAAACAAAATCGGTCTCAATATAATCTGTCAGAAAAAATATACAATGCCCTATTCTACTCTGTTTTGGAGTATATACACCAACTCAGTATGCTCTCTCATGTAACATACCGAAATTCTAATTTTATGTGAATCGAAAAAAAATCTAAATATTATCTGGGCACCCCAATGTTAAAAGCAAAATGGGTCTTAATATAATTTGTCAAAAAAATATACAATGCTCTAATCTACTCTGTTTTGGAGTATATACACCAACTCCATATGCTCTCTCATGTAAAATACCGAAATTTTAATTTTACGTGAATAGAAAAAAAATCTAAATATTATCTGGGCACCCCAATGTTAAAAGCAAAATTGCTCTGAATATAATCTGTCACAAAAAATATACAATGCCCTTTTATACTCTTTTTTGTAGTATATACATCAACACAATATGCTCTCTCATGTAATATACCGAAATTCTAATTTAAGGTGAATCGCAAAGAAATATAAATAATATCAAGGCTCCCCAAAGGTAAAAGAAAATGGCTCTGAATATAGTCTGTTATAAAAAATATACAATGCCTTATTCTACTCTGTTTTGTAGTATATACACCAACTCAGTATGCTCTCTCATGTAGAATACCGAAATTCTAAATTTACGTGAATCGAAAAAAATCTAAATATTATCTAGGCACCCCAATGATAAAAGCAAAATTACTCTGAATAAAAACTTTCAGAAAAAATATACAATGCCCCTTTCTATTCTGTTTTGGACCATATACACCAACTCAATATGCTCTCTGATGTAAAATAACAAAATTCTAATTTTATGTGATTCGAATAAAATCTAAATAATATCTACACGCCCCAAAGTTACAAGAAAATAACTCTGAATATAGTCTGTTAGAAAAAATTTACAATGCCTTATTCTCCTCGGTTTTGGAGTATATAGACCAACTCAATATGCTCTCTCATATAAAATACAGAAATTCTAATTTTACATGAATCGAAAAAAATCTAAATATTATCTAGGCACCCCAATGTAAAAAGCAAAATTTCTTGGAACAATATCTGTCAGAGAAAATATAGAGTGCCCTTTGCTACTTTGTTTTGGAGTATATACACCAACTCCATATGCTCTCTCATGTAAAATACCGAAATTCAAATTTTACGTGAATCGAATATAATCTAAATATTATCTAGGCACACCAATGATAAAAGCAAAATACCTCTTAATATAATCTGTCAGAAAAAATATACAATGCCCCACTTTACTCTTTTTTGGAGTATATACACCAACACAATATGCTCTCTCATGTAAAATACCGACTTTCTAAATTTAAGCGAATCGAAAGAAATATAAATAATATCTAGGCGCCGCACAGTTAAAAGCAAACGGCTCTGAATATAGTCTGTTAGAAAAAATATACAATGCTTTATCTACTTTGTTTTGGAGTATATACACCAACTCAGTATGCTCTCTCATGTAAAATACCGAAATTCTCATTTTACCCGAATCGAAAGAATCTAAATATTATGTAGGCACCCCAATGTTAAAAACAAAATTGCTCTGAATATAATCTTTCAGAGAAAATATACAATATTCTCTTCTACTCTGTTTTGTAGTATATACTACAACTCAATATGCTCTCTCATGTAAAATACCGAAACTCTAAATTTACGTGAATCGAAAAAAATCAAAATATTATCTATGCACCCCAATGTAAAAAGCAAAATTTCTTGGAACAATATCTGTCAGAGAAAATATACAGTGCCGTTTTCTACTTTGTTTTGGAGTATATACACCAACTCAATATACTCTCTCATATAAAATACAGATATTCTAATTTTACACGAATGGAAAAAAATCAAAATATTATCTAGGTACCCCAATGTTAAAAGCAAAATTGCTCTGAATATAATCTGTCAGAAAAAATTCACAATGATCTTTTCTACTTTGTTTTTGAGTATATACAACAACTCAATATGCTCTCTCATGTAAAATACCGAAATTCTAATTTTACGCGAATTGAAAAAAATTTAAATAATATCTAAGTGCCACAAAGTTAAAAGAAAATGGCTCTAAATATTGTCTGTTAGGAAAAATATGCAATGCCTTATTCTACTCTGTTTTGGAGTATATACACCAACTCAGTATGCTCTCTCATGTAAAATACCGAAATTCTAATTTTACCCGAATCGAAAAAATGTAAAAATTATCTAGGCACCCCAATGTTAATAACAAAATTTCTCTGAGTATAATCTGTCAGAAAAAATATACAATGGCCTATTCTACTCTGTTTTGGTGTATATACACCAACTCAGTATGCTCTCTGATATAAAATAGAGAAATTCTAATTTTACGTGAATCTAAAAAAATCTAAATATTATCTAGGCACCCCAAAGTTAAAAGCAAAATTGCTCTGAATATAATCTGTCAGAAAAGATATATAATGCCCTATTCTACTCTGTTTTAAAGTATATACACCAACTCCATATGCTCTCTCATGTTAAATACAGAAACTCTATATTTTAGCGAATAGAGAAAACTCTAAATATTATCTAGGCACCCGAATGTAAAAGCAAAATTGCTCTGAATATAATCTGTCAGAAAAAATATACAATGCCCTTTTTTACTCTGTTTTCGAGTATATACACCAACTCAATATGCTCTCTTATGCAAAATACCGAAATTCTAATTTTATGACGATCGAAATAAATCTAAATAATATCTATGCGCCCCAAAGTTCAAAGAAAATATCTCTGAATATAGTCTGTTAGAAAAAATATACAATGACCTATTTTACTCTGTTTTGGTGTATATACACCAACTCCATATGCTCTCTCATGTAAAATAGAGAAATTCTAATTTTACGTGAATCGAAAAATATCTAAATATTATTTAGGCACCCCAATGTTATAAATAAAATTTCTCTGAATATAGTCTGTCAGAAAAAATATACAATGCGCTATTCTACTCTGTTTTGGAGTATATACACCAACTCGATATGCTCTCTCATGTAAAATACAGAAATTCTATATTTAACCGAATCGAAAAAAATAAATAAATAATATCTAGGCACCCCAATGTTAAAAGTAAAATTGCTCTGAATATAATCTGTCATAAAAAATGTACAATGCTCTTTTCTACTCTGTTTTGTAGTATATACACCAACTCAATATACTATCTCATGTAAAATACCAAAATTCTAATTTTACGCAAATCAAAAAATTCTAAATAATATCTAGGTGCCCCAATGTTAAAAGAAAATGGCTCTGAATATAGTCTGTTAGAAAAAATATACAATGCCTTATTCTACTCTGTTTTGGAGTATATACACCAACTCAGTATGCTCTCTCATGTAGAATACCAAAATTCTAAATTTACGTGAATCGAAAAAAATCTAAATATTATCTAGGCACCCGAATTTTAATAGCAAAATTGCTCTGAATATAATCTGTCAGAAAAAATATACAATGCCCTTTTCTACTCTGTTTTCGAGTATATACACCAACTCAATATGCTCTCTAATGTAAAATACCAAAATTCGAATTTTACCCAAATCACAAAAATCTAAATAATATCTAGGAGGCCCAAAGTTAAAAGAAAATGGTTCTGAATATAGTTTGTTAGAAAAAATACACAATGCCTTATTCTACTCTGTTTTGGAGTATAGACATCAACTCCATATGCTCTCTCATGTAAAATACAAAAATTCTATATTTAAGTTCATAGAGAAAAATCTGGGCCGGGTGTGGTGGCTCAAGCTTGTAGTCCCAACACTTTGGGAGGCTGAGGCGGGTGGATCACGTGGTCGGCAGATCGACACCATCTTGGTCAACACTAAAAACTACAAAAAATTAGCTGGGCACGGTGGTTTGTGCCTGTAATCCCAGCTACTCAGGAAACTGAGGCAGGAGAATTGCCTAAACCCAGGGGGCAGTGGTTGCGGTGAGCCGAGATCATGCCATTGCACTCCAGCCTGGGTAACAAGAGCGAAACTCCGACTCAAAAAAAAATTTGAATATTATTTAGGCACCCAAATGTTAAAAACAAAATTGCCCTGAATATAATCTGTCAGAAAAAATATACAATGCCCTTTTCTACTCTGTTTATTAGTATATACACGAACTCAATATGCTCTCTCATATAAAATACAGAAATTCTAATTTCTCTCGAATCGAAAATATCTAAGTATTATCTAGGCAACCCAATGTTAAAAACAAAATTGCTCTGAATATAATCTGTCAGAAAAAATATACAATGCCCTATTCTACTTTGTTTTAAAATATATACACCAATTCAGTTTGCTCTCTCATGTAAAATACCGAAATAATCATTTTACATGAATCGAAAAAATTCTAAATATTATTTAGGCACCCCAATATTTAAAACTATATTGCTCTGAATATAATTTGTCAGAAAAAATACACAATGCCCTATTATACTCTGTTTTGGAGTATATACACAAACTCAGTATGCTCTCTTGTGTAAAATAACAAAATACTAATTTTACGTGAATCGAAAAAATATCTAAATATTATCTAGGCACCCCAATGTTAAAAGAAAAATTACTCTGAATATAACCTGTCAGAACAAATATACAATGTTTTTTTCTACTCTGTTTTGGAGTATATACACCAACTCAATATGATCTCTCAAGTAAAATACCGAAATTCTAAATTTACGTGAATTGAATAAAATCTAAATAATATCTAGGCGCCCTAAAGTTAAAAGAAAATGGCTCGGAATATAGTCTGTTAGCAAAAATATACAATGCCTTATTCTACTCTGTTTTGGAGTATATCCACCAAATCAGTATGCTCTCTAATGTAAAATACCAAAATTCTAATTTTACGTGAATCGAAAAAAATCTAATTATCTAGGCACCCGAATGTTAAAAACAAAATTGCTCTGAATGTAGTCTGTCAGAAAAAATTTACAATGCCCTATTCTACTTTGTTTTGGAGTATATACACCAACTCCATAGGCTCTCTCATGTAAAATACAGAAATTCTAATTTTACCCAAATCGAAAAAATCTAAATATTATCTAGGCACCGCAATGTTAAAAAAAATTGCTCTGAATATAATCTGTCAGAAAAAATATACAATGACTTATTCTACTCTGTTTTGGACTATATACACCAAGTCGGTAGGCTCTCTCATGAAAATACTGAAATTCAAATTTTACGTGAATCGAAAAATATCTAAATATTATCTAGGCACCCCAATGTCGTAAACAAAATTGCTCTGAATATAATCTGTCAGAAAAAATATACAATGCCCTATTCTACTATGTTTTGGAGCATATACACCAACTCCATATGCTCTCTCATGTAAAATACAGAAATTATATATTTAACGGAATCGAAAAAAATCTAAATAATATCTAGGCACCCCAATGTTAAAAGCAAAATTTCTCTGAATAAAATCTGTCAGAAACAATATACAATGCCCTTGTCAATTCTGGTTTGTAGTATATACACCACCTCAATATGCTATCTCATGTAAAATAACGGAATTCTAATTTTACACGAATCGAAAAAAATATAAATAATGTCTAGGCGCCCCAAAGTTAAAAGAAAATGGTTATGAATATAATCTGTCAGAAAAAATATACAATGTCTTATTCTACTCTGTTTTGGAGTATATAAACCAACTCAATATGCTCTTTAATGTAAAATACAGAAATTCTATATTTAAGCGAGGAGAGAAAAATCTAAATATTATCTAGGCACTCCAATTTTAAAAGCAAAATTGCACTGAATATACACTGTCAGAGAAAATATACAATGCCGTATTCTACTCTATTTTGGAGTATATACACCAACTCCATATGCTCTCTTAAGTAAAGTACAAAAATACTTTATTTAAGCGAATCAAAAAAATTCTAAATATTATCTTGGCACCCTAAAGTTAAAATCAAAATTTCTCTGAATATAAACTCTCAGAAAAAATATACAATGCCCTCTTCAACTATTTTTTGGAGCATATAAACCAACTCAATATGCTCTCTCATGGAAAATACAGAAATTCTATATTTAAGCGAATCGAAAAAAATCTAAATATTACCTAGTCACCCCAATGTTAAAAGAAAAATTTCTCTGAATATAGTCTGTCAGAAAAAATATACAATTCCCTTTTCCACTTTGTTTTGGAGTATATACACCAATTCAATATGCTCTTTTCTGTAAAATACCGAAATTCTAATTTTACGTGAATCGAGAAAAATCTAAATATTATCTAGGCGACCCAAAGTTAAAAGAAAATGGATCTGAATATAGTCTGTTAGAAAAAATATACAACACCTTATTCTACTCTGTTTTGGAGTATATACACCAACTCAGTATGCTCCCTCATATAAAATAACGTAATTCAAATTTTACCCGAATCCAAAGACCCTAAATAATATATAGGCGCCCCAAAGTTTAAAGAAAACGGCTCTGAATATAGTCTGTTAGAAAAAATATACAATGCCTTATTCTACTCTGTTTTGGAGTATATACACCAACTCAGTATGCTCTCTCATGTAAAATACAGAAATTCTATATTTAAGCGAATCGAAAAAAATGTAAATACTATCTAGGCATTTCTATGTTAGAAGCAGAATTTCTCTGAATATAATATGTCAGAAAAAATATACAATGCCCCTTTCTACTCTGTTTTGGTGTATATACACCAACTCAATACGCTCTCTCATGTAAAATACCGAAATTCTAAATTTACGCGAATCGAAAGAAATGTAAATAACATCTAGGCGCCCCAAAGTTAAAAGAAAATGGCTCTGAATATAGTCTGTGAGAAAAAATATTCAATGCCTTATTCTACTCTGTTTTAAAGTATATACACCAACTCAGTATCCTCTCTCATGTAAAATACCGAAATTCTAATTTTACGTGAATCCAAAATAATCTAAATATTATCTAGGCACCCGAATGTTAAAAGCAAAATTTCTCTGAATATAATCCTTCAAAAAAAATATACAATGCCCTGATCTAGTCTATTTTGGAGTGTATACACCAACCCAATATGCTCTGTCATGTAAAATACCGAAATTCTAATTTTACGCGAATTGAAAAGAATTTAAAGAATATCTAGGCGCTGCAAACTTAAAAAAAAATGGCTCTGAATATAGTCTGTTAGAGAAAATATACAATGCCTTATTCTATTCTGTTTTGGAGTATATACACCTACTCAGTATGCTCTCTCATGTAAAATAACGAAATTCTAATTTTACCACAATTGAAAAAATCAAAATATAATTTAGGTACCCCAATGTTAAAAACAAAATTACTCTGAATATAATCTGTCAGAGAAAATATACAATGCCCTATTCTACTCTGCTTTGGAATATATACACCAACTCAGTATGCTCTCTCATGTAAAATACAGAAATTCTAATTTAACCCGAATCGAAAAAATCTATATATTATCTAGGCACCCCTATGTTAAAAACAAAATTTCTCTGAATATAATCGGTCAGAAAACCTATGCAATACCCTATTTTACTCTGTTTTGGAGTATATAAACCAACTAAGTATTCTCTCTCATGTAAAATACCGATATTCTAACTTTACGTGAATCGAAATAAATCTAAATATTATATAGGCAACCGAATGTTAAAAGCAAAATTGCTCTGAATACAATGTGTCAGAAAAAATATACAATGGCCTTTTCTACTCTGTTTTGGAGTATATACACCAACTCAATATGCTCTCTCATGTAAAATACCGAAATTCTAATTTTACGAGAATCGAAAAAAATCTAAATAATATCTATGGGTTCCAAACTTCAAAGAAAATGTCTCTGAATATAGTCTGTTAGAAAAAACATTGAATGCCTTATTATACTGTTTTGGAGTATATAGACAATCTCAGTATGCTCTCTCCTGTAAAATAGAGAAATTCTAATTTTACGTGAATCTGAAAAAATGTAAATATAATTTAGACACCCCAAAGTTAAAAGCAAAATTGCTCCAAATATAATCTGTCAGAAAAAATATACAATGCCTTATTCTACTCTGTTTTGGGATATATACACCAACTCAATATGCTCTTTAATGTAAAATACAGAAATTCTATATTTAAGCGAGGAGAGAAAAATCTAAAAATTATCTAGGCACTCCAATTTTAAAAGCAAAATTGCTCTGAATATAATCTGTCAGTAAAAATATACAATGCCCTATTCTACTCTGTTTTGGAATAGATACAGCAACTCAGTATGCTCTCTAATGTAAAATACCGAAATTCTAAATTTACCCGAATCGAAAATAATCTAAATATTATCTAGGGACCCGAAGTTTAAAAGCAAAATTGCTCTGAATATAATCTGTCAGAAAAAATATACAATGCCCTATTCTATTCTTTTTTGGAGTATATACACCAACTCAATATGCTCTCTCATGTAAAATACATAAATTCTAATTTTACACGAATTGAAAAAAATCGAAAGAATATCTAGGCGCCCCAAAGTTAAAAGAAAATTGCTCTGAATATAGCCTGTTAGAAAAAATATACAATCCCTTATTCTACTCTGTTTTGGAGTATATACACCAACTCAGTATGCTCTCTCATGTAAAATACAGAAATTCTAATTTTACGTGAATCGAAAAATATCTAAATATTATTTAGGCACCCCAATGTTATAAATAAAATTGCTCTGAATATAGTCTGTCAGAAAAAATATACAATGCCCTTTTTTACTCTGTTTTCGAGTATATACACCAACTCAATATGCTCTGTAATGTAAAATACCGAAATTCTAATTTTACGGGAATCGAAAAAAATCTAAATACTATCTAGGCACCCCAAAGTTAAAAGAAAAGGGCTCTGAATATAGTCTGTTAGAAAAAATATACAATGCCTTATTCTACTCTGTTTGGAATATATACACCAAGTCAGTATGCTCTCTCATGTAAAATATGGAAATTCTAATTTTACGTGTATTGAAAAAAATCTAAATATTATCTATGCACCCCAATGTAAAAAACAAAATTGCTCTGAATATAATCTGTCAGAAATAATATACAATGCCCTATTCTACTCTGTTTTGTAGTATATAAACCAACTCTGTGCTGTGCTGTCTCCTGTAAAATAAAAAAATTCTAAATTTACATGAATCGAAAAAAATCTAATTATGTAGGCACCCCAATGTTAGAATCAGATTGCTCTGAATATAATCTAACAGAAAAAATATAGAATGCTTATTTCTACTCTGTATTGGAGTATATACACCAACTCAATATGCTCTCTCATGTAAAATTCCGAAATTCAAATTTTATGCAAATCGAAAAAATTCTAAATAATATCTAGGCACCCCAAAGGTAAAAGAAAATGGCTCTGAATTAATCTGTCAGAAAAAATATACAATGCTCTTTTCTACTTTTTTTTGGAGTACATACACCAACTCAGTATGCTCTATCTTGTAAAATACCGGAATTCTAATTTTACGTGAATCGAAAAAAATCTAAATATTATCTAGGCACCCCAATGTTAAAAGCAAAATTTCTCTGAATATAATTTGTCAGAGAAAATATACAATGCCCTATTTTACTCATTTTTGGAGTATATACACCAATTCAATATGCTCTGTCATGTAAAATACCGACATTCTAAATTTAAGTGTATCGAAAGAAATCTAAATAATATCTAGGCGCCCCACAGTTAAAAGCAAACGGCTCTGAATATAGTCTGTTAGGGAAAATATACAATGCCTTATTCGAGTCTATTTTGAAGTATATACACCAACTCAGTATGCTCTCTCACGTAAAATTCCGAAATTCTAATTTTACGTGAACCAAAAAAAATCTAAATATTGTCTAGGCAACCCAAAGTTAAAAGCAAAATTTCTCTGAATATAATCTTTCAGAAAAAACCTACAATGCCCAATTTTACTCTTCTTTGGTGTATATACACCAACTCAATATGCTCTGTCATGTAAAAGAGCAAAATTCTAATTTTACGTGAATCAAAAAATATCTAAATAATATTTAGGCGCCCCAAAGTTAAAAGAAAATGTCTCTGAATTTAATCTGTCAGAGAAAATAGAGAATGCCCTATTCTACTCTGTTTTGGAGTATATACATAAACTCCATATGCTCTCTCATGTAAAATACAGAAATTCTACATTTAAATGAATAAAAAAAAAACTCTAAATATTATCTAGGCACCCCAAGGTTAAAAGCAAAATTTCTCTGAATATAATCTTTCATAAAAATTATACAATGCCCTTTTCTACTCTGTTTTGGTGTATATACAGCAACTCAATATGCTCTCTCATGTAAAATACCGAAATTCTAATTTTACGTGAATCGAAAGTAATCTAAATCTATCTAGGCACCCTAAAGTTAAAAGAAAAGGGCTCTGAATATAGTCTGTTAGAAAAAATATACAATGCCTTTTTCTACTCTGTTTGGAATATATACACCAAGTCAGTATGCTCTCTCATGTAAAATACGGAAATTCTAATTTTAGGTGTATTGAAAAAATTCTAAATATTATCTAGGCACCCCAATCTTAAAAACAAAATTGCTCTGAATATAATCTGTCAGAAATACTATACAATGCCCTATTCAACTCTGTTTTGGAGAATATACACCAACTCAGTATGCTCTCTCATGTAAAATACAAAAATTCTAAATTTACATGAATCGAAAAAAATCTAAATATTCTGTAGGCACCCCAATGTTAGAAGAAAAATTGCTTTGAATATAATCTGTCAGAAAAAATATACAATGCCCATTTCTACTCTGTTTTGGAGTATATTAACCAACTCAATATGCTCTCTCATGTAAAATTCCGAAATTCTAATTTTACATAAATCGAAAGAAATCTAAATATCTAGGAGCCCAACAGGTAAAAGAAAATGGCTCTGAATATAATCTGTCAGAAAAAATATACAATGCCCTTTTCTACTCTTTTTTGTAGTATATAAACAAACTCAATTTGCTCTCTCATGTAAAATACAGAAATTCTAATTTTGACCAAATCAAAAATATCTAAATATTATCTAGGCACCCCAATTTTAAAAACAAAATTTCTCTGAATATAATCTGTCAGTTAAAATATACAATGCACTATTCTATTCTGTTTTGAAGTATATACACCAACTCAGTGTGCTCTCTCATGTAAAATACCAAAATTCAAATTTTACCCGAATCGAAAATATCTAAATATTATCTAGGCACCCCAATGTTAAAAACAAAATTGCTCTGAACATAATCTGTCCGAAAAAATACACAATGCCCTATTCTATTCTGTTTTGGAGTATATACAACAACTCCATATGCTCTCTCATGTAAAATACAGAAATTCTATATTTAAGCGAATCGAAAAAATCTAAATATTATCTAGGCACCCAAATGTGAAAAGCAAAATTGCTCTGAATATAATCTGTCAGAAAAAAATATACAATGCTTTATTCTACCCTGTTTTGTAGTATATACACCAACTCAATATGCTCTCTCATGTAAAATACAGAAATTATGTATTTGAAAGTATTGAAAAAAATCTAAATATTATTGTGGCACCCCAATGTTAAAAGCAAAATTTCTCTGAATATAATCTGTCAGAAAAAATATACAATGCCCCACTCTAATCAGTATTGGAGTATATACACTAACTCAATATGCTCTCTCATGTAAAATACCGAAATTCTAATTTTACGCGAATCGAAATAAATCTAAATAATATCTAAGTGCTTCAAGGTTAAAAGAAAATGTCTCTGAATATAGACTGTTATAAAAAATATACAATGCCTTATTCTACTCTGTTTTGGAGTATATACACGAACTCAGTATGCTCTGTCATTTAAAATACCGAAATTCTTATTTTACCCGAATCAAAATATCTATATATTATATAAGCACACAAATGTTAAAAACAAAATTTCTCTGAATATAATCTGTCATAAAAAATATACAATGCTTTATTCTACTCTGTTTTGTAGTATATACACCAACTCCATATGCTCTCTCATTTAAAATACAGAAATTCTATATTTAAGCGAATCGAAATAAATCTAAATATTATCTAGGAAGCCCAATGTTAAAAACAAAATTGCTCTGAATATAATCTTTAAGAAAAAATATACAATGCCATATTCTAATCTGTTTTGGAGTATATACACCAACTCCGTATGCTCTCCCATGTAAAATACCGAAATTCTAATATTACGCGAATTGAAAAAAATCTAAATAATATCTAGGTGCTCCAAAGGTAAAAGAAAATAGCTCTAAATATTGTCTGTTAGAAAAAATATACAATGCCTTATTCTACTCTGTTTTGGAGTATATACACCAACTCAGTATGCTCTCTCATGTAAACTACAGAAATTCTATATTTAAGCAAATCGAAAAAATCTAAATAATATTTAGGCACCCCAGTGTTAAAAGAAAAATTGCTCTGAATATAATCTGTCAGTAAAAATATATAGAATGCCCCTTTGTTCTCTGTTTTGAAGTATATACACCAACTCCATATGCTCTCTCATGTAAAATACAGAAATTCCATATTTTAGCAAATCAAAAAAGTCTAAAAATTATCTAGGCACCCGAATGTTAAAAGCAAAATTGCTCTGAATATAATCTGTCAGAAAAAAATATACAATACCCTTTTCTACTCTGCTTTGTAGTGTATACACCAACTAAATATGCTCTCTCATGTAAAAAACTGAAATCCTAATTTTACGAGACCCCAAAAAAATCTAAATAATATCTAGGTGCCCCAATGTTAAAAGAAAACGGCTCTGAATATAGTCTGTTACAAAAAATATACAATTCCTTATTCTACTCTGTTTTGGAGTATATACACCAACTCAGTATGCTCTCAAAAGTAAAATACAGAAATTCCAATTTTACCCGAATCGAAGAAATCTAAATATTATCTTCTAACCCCAACGTTCAAAACAAAATTGCTCTGAATATAATCTGTCAGAAAAAATATACAATGCCCTATTCTTCTCTGTTTTGGAGTATATACACCAACTCAATATGCTCTTTAATGTAAAATACAGAAATTCTATATTTAGTGAATCAAAAAAAATCTAAATATTATCTAGGCACCCCAATGTTAAAAGAAAAATTGCTCTGAATATAATCTGTCCGAAAAAATATACAATGCTCTTTTCTACTCTGTTTTGGAGTACATACACCAACTCAGTATGCTCTCTCATGTAAAATACCGGAATTCTAATTTCACGCGAATAGAAAAAAATCTAAATAATATCGAGGCGTGCCAAAGTTAAAAGAAAATGGCTGTGAATATAGTCTGTTAGACAAAATATGCAATGCCTTATTCTACTCTGTTTTGGAGTATATACACCAACTCAGTATGCTCTCTCATGTAAAATACCGAAATTCTAATTTTACGCGAATAGAAAAAACTCTAAATATCTAGGCACCCCAAAATTAAAAGAAAATGGCTCTGAATATAGTCTGATAGAAAAAATATACAATGTCTTATTCTATTCTGTTTTGGAGTATATACACCAACTCCATGTGCTCTCTCACGTAAAATACAGAAATTATGTACTTAAGAGTATTGAAAAAATCTAAATATTATCTTGGCACCCCAATGTTAAAAGCAAAATTGCTCTGAATATAATCTGTCAGAAAAAATATACAATGCCCCACTCTACTCTGTTTTGGAGTATATACACCAACTCAACATGCTCTCTCATGTAAAATACCGAAATTCAAATTTTACGTGAATCGAAAAAAATCTAAATATTATCTAGGCACCCGAATGTTAAAAGCAAAATTGCTGTTAATATAAACTGTCAAAAAAAATATACAACACCTTTTTCTACTCTGTTTTGGAGTATATACACCAACTCAATATGCTCCCAAATGTAAAATACTGAAATTCGAATTTTACGTGAATCAAAAAAAATCTAAATAATATTTAGGCGCCCCAAAGTTAAAATAAAATGTCTCTAAATATAGTCTGTTAGAAAGAATATACAATACCTTATCCTACACTCTCTTGGAGTATATACACCGACTCAGTATGCTCTCAAATTTAAAATACCGAAATTCTAATTTAATGTAAATCGAAGAAAATTTAAATATAATCAAGGCACCCCAATGTTAAAAACAAAATTGCGCTGTATATAATCTGTCAGAAAAAATATTCAATGCCTTATTCTACTCTGTTTTTGACTATATACACCAAATCTACTTGCTCTCTCATGTAAAATACAGAAATTCTATATTTAAGAGAATAGAAAAAAATCTAAATATTATCTAGGCACCCCAATGTGAAAAGCAAAATTGCTCTGAATATAATCTGTCAGTAAAAATATACAATGCCCATTTATACTCTGTTTTGTTGTATATACATCAACTCAGTATGCTCTGTCATGTAAAATACAAAATTTTAATTTTACCCGAATCGAAAAAATCTAAATATTATTTAGGCAACCCAATGTTAAAAACAAAATTTCTCTGAATATAATCTGTCAGAAAAAAATATACAATGCACTATTCTACTCTGTTTTGAAGTATATACACCAACTCAGTATGCTCTCTCATATAAAATAATGAAATTAAAATTTTACCCGAATCCAAAAACTCTAAATAATATATAGGCACCCCAGAGTTTAAAGAAAACGGCTCTGAATATAGTCTGTTAGAAAAAATATACAATGCCTTACTCTACTCTGTTTTGGAGTATATACACCAACTCAGTATGCTCTCTCATGTAAAATACAGAAATTCTAATTTTACACGAATCGAAGAAAGTCGAAATAATATCTAGGTGCCCCAAATTTAAAAGAAAATGGCTCTGAATATAGTATGTTAGAGAAAATATACAATGCCTTATTCTACTCTGTTTTGGAGTATATACACCAACTCAGTATGCTCTCTCATGTAAAATACAGATATTCTAATTTCACCCAAATCGAAAAAATGTAAATATTATCTAGGCACCCCAATGTTAAAAATAAAAGTTCTCTAAATATAATCTGTCAGAAAACATATGCAATGCCCTATTTTACTTTTTTTTGGAGTATATAAACCAACTCAGTATGCTCTCTCCTGTAAAATAGACAAATTCTAATTATACGTGAATCTGAAAAAATCTAAATATTATCTAGACACCCCAAAGTTAAAAGCAAAATTTCTCTGAATGTAATCTGTCAGAAAAAATATACAATGCCTTATTCTACTCTGTTTTGGAGTATATACACCAACTCAGTATGCTCTCTCATGTAAAATACCGAAATTCTAATTTTACCAGAGGGAAAAAATCTAAATATTATATAGGCACCCCAAGGTTAAAAACAAAATTTCTCTGAATATAATCTGTCAGAAAAAATATACAATGCCCTTTTCTACTCTGTTTTGGAATATATACACCAACTCCATATGCTCTATCATGTAAAACACCGAAATTCTAAATTTACGTGATTGGAAAAAAATTTAAATATTATCTAGGCACCCGAATGTTAAAAGCAAAATTGCTCTGAATATAATCTGTCAGAAAAAATATACAATGCCCTTTTCTACTCTGTTTTGGAGTATATACACCAACTCAATATGCTCTCTTATGTAAAATACCGAAATTCTAATTTTACGTGAATCGAAAAAAATCTAAATATTATCTAACCACCCGAATGTTAAAAGCAAAATTGCTCTGAATATAATCTGTCAGAAAAAAATATACAATGCCCTTTTCTACACTGCTTTCGACTATATACACCAACTCAATATGCTCTCTCCTGTATAATACCGAAATTATAATTTTATGCGAATTGAAAAAAATCTAAATAATATCTATGCGCCCCAAAGTTAAAAGAAAATGTCTCTGAATATAGTCTGTTAGAGAAAATATACAATGTCTTAGTCTACTCTGTTTTGGAGTATATAAACAAACTCAGTATGCTCTCTCCTGTAAAATAGAGAAATTCTAATTTTACGTGAATCTAAGAAAATATAAATATTATCTAGGCACCCGAAAGTTAAAAGCAAAATTGCTCTGAACATAATCTGTCAGAAAAAATATACAATGCCTTTTCCACTTTGTTTTGGAGTATATACACCAACTCCATATGCTCTCTCATGTAAAATACAGAAATTCTATATTTAAGTGAATCGAAATAAATCTAAATATTATCTAGGCACCCCAAAGTTAAAAGCAAAATTGCTTTGAATATAATCTGTCAGAAAAAATATACAACGCCCTTTTCTACTCGATTTTGGTGTATATACACCAACTCAATATGCTCTCTCATGTAAAATACGGAAATTATAATTATACGCGAATCGAAAGAAATCTAAATAATAACTGGGAGCCCCAAAGTTAAAAGAAAATGGATCTTAATATAGATTGTTAGAAAAAATATACAATGCCTTATTCTAATTTGTTTTGGAGAATATACACCAACTCAGTATGCTCTTTCATGTAAAAAAAGCGAAATTCTAATTTTACGTGAATCGAATAAAATCCAAATAATATCTAGGCGCCCCAAAGTTAAAAGAAAATGGCTCTGAATATAGTCTCTTAGAAAAAATATAGAATGTTTTTTTCTACTTTATTTTGGAGAATATACACCAACTCAGTATGCTCTCTCATGTAAAATATCGAAATTCTAATTTTACGTGAATCAAAAAAAATCTAAATATTATCTAGGCACCCGAATGTTAAAAGCAAAATTGCTCTTAATATAACCTGTCAAAAAAATATACAATGCCCTTTTCTACTCTATTTTAAAATATTTACACCAACTTAATATGCTCTCTCATGTAAAATACTGAAATTCTAATTATAAGGGAATCGAAAAAAATCTAAATATTATCTAGGCAGCCCAAACTTAAAAGAAAATGGTTCTGAATATAGTCTGTTAGAGAAAATATAAAATGCCCTATTCTACTCTCTTTTAAAGTATATACACCAAGTCAGTATGCTCTCTCATGTAAAATAACGAAATTGTTATTTTACGTGAATCAAAAAAATCTAAATATTATCCAGGCACCACAATGTTAAAAGCAAAATTGATCTGAATATAATTTGTCAGAAACAATAAACAATGCTTTTTCTACACTCTTTTGGAGTATATACACCAACTCAATATGCTCTCTCTTGTAAAATACCGTAATGTTAATTTTACATGAATCGAACATTTTAAATAATATCTAGGTGCCTCAAAGTTAAAGGAAAATGGCTCTGAATATATTCTGTTAGAAAAAAATATACAATGCCCTATTCTACTCTGTTTTGGAATAAATACACAAACTCAGTATGCTCTCTAATGTAAAATACACAAATTCTAATTTCACCCGAATTGAAAAAATCTAAATATTATCTAGGCACCTTAATATTAAAAGCAAAACTGCTCTGAATATAATCTGTCAGAAAAAATATACAATGCCTTATTCTACTCTGTTTTTGAGGATATACACCAACTCAGTATGCTCTCTTATGTAAAATAACGAAATTCTAAATTTACGTGAATCGAAAAAAATCTAAATATTATCTAGGCACCCAAATTTGAAAAGCAAAATTGCTCTGAATATAATCTGTCAGAAAAAATATACAATGCCCTATTCTACTCTCTTTTGGAGTATATACTCCAACTCATTATGCTCTCTCATGTAAAATACAAAAATTCTAATTTTATCAGAATTGAAAAAATCTAAATATGATATAGGCACTCCAATGTTAAAAAAAATTGCTCTGAATATAATCTGTCAGAAAAAATATGAAATGCCCTATTCTACTCTGTTTTGGAGTATATAAAACAACTCCATATCCTCTCTCATGAAAAATACAGAAATTCTATATTTAAGCGAATCGAAAAAAAATCTAAATATTATCTAGGCAACCGAATGTTAAAGGGAAAATTTCTCTGAATATAATCTGTCAGAAAAAATATACAATGCCCTTTTCTACTCTGCATTGGAGTATATACACCAACTCAATATGCTCTCTGATGTAAAATACCGAAATTCTAATTATACACGCATCGAAAAAAATCTAAATATTATGAAGGTGCCCCAAAGTTAAAAGAAAATGGCTCTGAATATAGTCTGTTAGAGAAAATATACAATGCCTTATTCTACTCTGTTTTGGAGTATATACACCAACTCAGTATGCTCCCTCATGTAAAATACCGAAATTCTAATTTACCGTGAATCGAAGAAAATCTAATTATAATCTAGGCAACTGAATGTTAAAAGCAAAATTGCTCTGAATATAATCGGTCAGAAAAAATATACAATGTGCTTTTGTACTTCGTTTGAAAGTATATACAACAACTAAATATGCTCTCTCATGTAAAAATACCGATATTCGAATTTTTCGCGAATCGAAAAGAATCTTAATAATATCTAGGCCTCCAAAGTTAAAAGAAAATGGCACTGAGTATAGTCCGTTAGAAAAAATATACTATGCTTTATTCTACTCTGTTTTGGAGTATATACACCAACTGCATATGCTCTCTCATGTAAAATACAAAAATTCTATATTTAAGCAAAGAGAAAAAAATCTAAATATTATCTAATTATAATCTAGGAACCCAAATGTTAAAAGCAAAATTGCCCTGAGTATAATGTGTCAGAAAAAATATACAATGCCTTATTCTACACTGTTTTGGAGTATATACACCACCTCAGCATGCTCTCTCAGTAAAAATACAGAAATTCTAATTTTACCCGAGTGGAAAATATCTAAATATTATATAGGCACCCCAATGTTAAAAGCAAAATTGCTCTGAATATAATCTGTCAGAAAAATATACAATGCCCTATTCTACTGTGTTTTGGGGTATATAATCCAACTCCATATGCATTCTCATGTAAAATACAGAAATTGTATATTTAAGCGAATCGAAAAAAATCTAAATATTATATAGGCAACTTAAAAGCAAAATTGTGCTGAATATAATCTGTCAGAAAAAATATAGAATGCCTTATTCTACTCTGTTTTGGAGGATATACAACAACTCCGTATGCTCACTTATGTATAATACCGAAATTCTAATTTTACGTGAATCAAAAAAAATCTAAATATTATCTAGGCACCCGAGTGTTAAAAGCAAAATTGCTCTGAATATAATCTGTCAGAAAGAATATACAATGCCATTTTCTACTCTTTTTGGAGTATATACACCAACTTAATATGCTCTCTCATGTAAAACACCGAATTTCTAATTTTACGTGAATCGACAAAAAATCTAAATATTATGTAGGCGCCCCAAAGTTAAAAGAAAATGGCTCTGAATATAGTCTGTTTGAAAAAATATACAATGCCTGATTCTACTCTGTTTTGGAGTATATACACCAACTCAGATTGCTCTCTCATGTAAAATAAAAAATTCAAATTTTACCAGAATCGAAAAAATCTACATATGATCTAGGGACCCCAATGTTTAAAACAAAATTTCTCTGAATATAATCTGTCAGACAAAATATACAATGCCCTATTCTACTTTGTCTAGGAGTATATAAACCAAATCCATATGCTCTCTCATGTGAAATACCGAAATTCTAACTTTACGGCAATTGAAAAAAATCTAAATAATATCAAGGCACCACAAAGTTTACAGAAAATGGCTCTAAATATCGTCTCTTAAAAAAAATACACAATGCCTTATTCTACTCTGTTTTGGAGAATATACACCAACTCAGAATGCTCTCTCATGTAAAATACAGAAATTCTAAATTTACGTGAATTGAAAAAAAATCTAAATATTATCTAGGCACCACAATGTTAAAAGCAAAATTTCTCTGAATATAATCTGTCAGAAACAATATACAACGACTTATTCTACTCTGTTTTAAAGTATATACACCAACTCAGTATGCTCTCTCATGTAAAATACAGAAATTATAATTTTACCCGAATCGAAAAAATCTAAATATTATCTAGGTAACCCAATGTAAAAAACAAAATTTCTCTGAATCTAATCTCTCAAAAAAAATATACAATACCCTATTCTACTCTGTTTTGGAGAATATACGCCAACTCCATATGGTCTTTCATGTAAAATACAGAAATTCTAAATTTACGTTAATCGAAACAAATCTAAATATTATCTAGGCACCCCAATGTTAAAAACAAAATTGCTCTGAATATAATCTGTCAGAGAAAATACACAATGCCCTTCTTTACTCTGTTTTGGAGTATATACACCAACTCCATATGCTCTCTCATGTAAAATACCGAAATTCGAATTTTACGTGAATCGAAAGAAATCTAAATATTATCTAGGCACCCCAATATTAACAGCAAAGTTGTTGTGAATATAATCTGTCAGAAAAAATATACAATGCTCTTTTCTACTCTGTTCTCTAGTATATACACCAAGTCAATATGATCTCTCCTGTGGAATACAAAAATTCTAATTTTACCTGAATCGATAAAAATCTAAATATTATCTAGGCACCCCAATGTTAATAGCAATATTGGTCTGAATACAATCTGTCAGAAAAAATATACAAAACCCTTTTCTACTGTGTTTTGGAGTATATACACAAACTCAATATGCTCTCTCATGTAAAATGCCGAAATTGAAATTTCACGCGAATCGAAAAAAATCTAAATCATATCTAGGTGCCCCAAAGTTAAAAGAAAAAGGCTATGAATATAGTCTTATAGAGAAAATATACAATGGTTTATTCTACTTTATTTTGGAGTATATACACCAATTCAGTGTGCTCCCTCATGTAAAATACTGAAATTCTAGTTTTTCCTGAATCAAAAAAAATCTAAATATTATCTAGGTACCCCAATGTTAATAACAAAATTGCTCTGAATATAATCTGTCAGAAAAAATATACAATAACCTATTCTACTCTGTTTTGGTGTATATACACGAACTCAGTATGCTCTCATGTAAAATACAAAAATTCTAATTTTACCCGATTCGAAAAAATTTAAATATTATCTAGGCACCCTAATGTTAAAAACAAACTTTCTCTGAATATAACCTGTCAGAAAAAATATAAAATGCCCTATTCTACTCTGTTTTGGAGTACATACACCAACTCCATATGCTCTCTCATGTAAAATACAAAAATTCTATATTTAAGAGAATCGAAAAAAATCTAAATATTATCTAGGCACCCGAATGTTAAAAGAAAAATTGCTCTGAATATAATCTGTCAGAAAAAAATATATAATGCCCTTTTCTACTCTGTTTTGGAGTATATACCCCAACTCCATATTCTCTCTCATGTAAAATAGCAAAATTCTAATTTTATGCGAATGGAAAAAACCTAAATAATATCTAGGTGCCCCAAAGTTAAAAAAAATTGCTCTGAATATAGTCTGTTAGAAAAAATATACAATGCCTTATTCTACTCTCTTTTGGAGTATATATACCAACTCAGTATGCTCTCTCATGTAAAATAACAAAATTCTAATTTTACACAAATTGAAAAAACCTAAATATTATCTAGGCACCCCAATGTTAAAAACAAAATTGCTCTGAATATAATCTGTCAGTAAAAATATACAATGGCCTATTCTACTCTGTTTTGGTGTATATACACCAACTCAGTATGCTCACTCCTGTAAAATAGAGAAATTCTACCTTTACGTGAATCTAAAAAAATCTAAATATTATCTATGCACCCCGAAGTTAAAAGCAAAATTTCTCTGAATATAATCTGTCAGAAAAAATATACAATGCCCTTTTCTACTCTGTTTTCGAGTATATACACCAACTCAATATGCTCTCTCAGGTAAAATATCAAAATTCTAATTTTATGTGAATCGAAAAAAGTCTAAATAATATCTAGGCGCCCCAAATCTAAAAGAGAATGGCTCTGAATATAGTCTGTTAGAGAAAATATACAATGCCTTATTCTACTTTGTTTTGGAGTATATACACCAACTCAGTATGCTCTCTCATGTAAAATACAGAAATTCCAATTTCAACCGAATCGAAAAAATCTAAACATTATCTAGGCACCCCAATGTTAAAAACAAAATTTCTCTGAATATAATCTGTCAGAAAACATATGCAATGCCCTATTTTACTTTGTTTTGGAGTATATAAACCAACTCAGTATGCTCTCTCATGTAAAATACCGAAACTCTAATTTTAAGTGAATCGAAATAAATCTAAATATTATATAGGCAACCGAATGTTAAAAGTAAAATTTCTCTGAATACAATGTGTCAGAAAAAATATACAATGCCCTTTTCTACTCTGTTTTGGAGTATATACACCAACTCAATATGCTCTCTCATGTAAAATACCGAAATTCTAACTTTATGAGAATCGAAAAAAATCTAAATAATATCTATGCGCCCCAAACTTCAAAGAAAATGTCTCTGAATATAGTCTGTTAGAAAAAATATAGAATGCCTTATTCTACTTTGTTTTGGAGTATATACACAAACTCAGTATGCTCTCCCCTGTAAAATAGAAAAATTCTAATTTTACGTGAATCTGAAAAAATATAAATATTATCTAGACACCCCAAAGTTAAAAGCAAAATTGCTCTAAATATAATCTGTTAGAAAAAAATATACAATGCCTTATTTTACTCTGTTTTGGAGTATATACACCAACTCAATATGCTCTTCAATGTAAAATACAGAAATTCTATATATAAGCGAGGAGAGTAAAAGGTAAATATTATCTAGGCACTCCAATTTTAAAAGCAAAATTGCTCTGAATATAATCTGTCAGAAAAAATATACAATGCCCTTTTCTACTCTGTTTTGGAGTGTATACACCAACTCAATATGCTCTCTCATGTAAAATACCGAAATTCTAAATTTACATGAATCGAAAAAATCTAAATATTATCTCGGCACCCCAATCTTAAAAAAAAATTGCTCTGAATATTATCTGTCAGAAAAAATATACAATGTCGTCTTCTACTTTTTTTTCGAGTATATAGACCAACTCAATATGCTCTCTCATGTAAAATACAGAAATTGTATCTTTAAGTGTATTGAAATAAATCTAAATAATATCTAGGCACCACAATGTTAAATGCAAAGTTGCTCTGCATATAATCGGTCACAAAAAATATACAATGCCCTTTTCTACTATTTTTTGTAGTATATACACCAACTCAATATGCTCTCTCTTGTAAAATACCGAAATTGTAATTTTACGTGAATCGAAAATAATCTAAATATTATCTAGGCACCCGAATGTAAATAACAAAATTGCTCTGAATGTAGTCTGTCTGAAAAAATATACAATTTCCTATTCGACTCTGTTTTGGAGTATATACACCAACTCCATAGGCTCTCTAATATAAAATACAGAAATTCTAATTTTACCCGAATCAAAAAGATCTAAATATTATCTAGGCACACCAATGTTAAAAAAAAATTGCTCTGAATATAATCTGTAAGAAAAAATATACAATGCCTTATTCTACTCTGTTATGGAGTATATACACCAAGTCAGTATGCTCTCTCATGTAAAATACTGAAATTCTAATTTTACGTGAATCGAAAAATATCTAAGTAATACCTAGACACCCCAATGTTATAAACAAAATTGCTCTGAATATAATCTGTCAGAAAAAATATGCAATGCCCTATTCTACTCTGTTTTGGAGTATATAAACCAACTCAGTATGCTCTCTCAGGTAAAATACAAAAATTCTAATTTTACGTGAATCCAAATAAATCTAAGTATTATCTAGGAACCCGAATGATAAAAGGAAAATTGCTCGGAATTAAATGTGTCAGAGAAAATATACAATGACATTTTCTACTCTGTTTTGGAGTATATACACCAACTCAATATGCTCTCCCATGTAAAATATCGAAATTCTAATTTTAAGCTAATCGAAAAAAACCTAAATCATATCTAGGTTCCACAAAGTTAAAAGAAAATGGCTATAAATACATTCTCTTAGAAAATATATACAATGCCTTATTCTACTCTGTTTTGGAGTATATACACCAACTCACTATGCTCTCTCATGTAAAATACAGAAATTCTAAATTTTCCCGATTCGAAAAAATTTAAATATTATCTTGGCACCCTAATGTTAAAACCAAACTTGCTCTGAATATAATCTGTCAGAAAAAATATACAATGCCTTATTCTACTCTGTTTTGGAGTATATACACCAAGTCAGTATGCTCTCTCATGTAAAATACTGAAATTCTAATTTTACGCGAATGGAAAAATATCTAAATATTAGCTAGGCACCCCAATGTTATCAACAAAATTGCACTGAATATAATCTGTCAGGAAAAATATACAATGCCCTATTCTACTCTGCTTTGGAGTATATACACCAATTCCATATTCTCTCTCATGTAAAATACCGAAATTTTAATTTTACGCAAATGGAAAAAACCTAAATAATATCTAGGAGCTTTAAAGTTAAAAAAAATTGCTCTGAATATAGTCTGTTAGAAAAAATATACACTGCCTTATTCTACTCTCTTTTGGAGTATATACGCCAACTCAGTATGCTGTATCATGTAAAATACCGAAATTCTAATTTTACCCAAATTGAAAAAAAACCTAAATATTATCTAGGCACCCCAATGTTAAAAACAAAATTGCTCTGAATATAATCTGTCAGAAAAGATATACAATGCCCTATTCTACTCTGTTTTAAAGTAAATACACCAACTCCATATGCTCTCTCATGTTAAATACAGAAACTCTATATGTAAGTGAATAGAGAAAACTCTAAATATTATCTAGGCACCCGAATGTTAAAAGGAAAATTTCTCTGAATATAATCTGTCAGAAAAAATATACAATGCCCTTTTCTACTCTGTTTTCGAGTATATACACCAACTCAATATGCTCTCTCATGTAAAATACAGAAATTCTAATTTTACGAGAATTGAAAAAAATCTAAATAATGTCTATGCGCCCCAAAGTTCAAAGAAAATGTCTCTGAATATAGTCTGTTAGAGAAAATATAGAATGCCTTATTCCACTCTGTTTTGGAGTATATATACAAACTCAGTATGCTCTCTCCTGTAAAATAGAGAAATTCTAATTTTACGTGAATCTGAAAAAATCTAAATATTATGTAGACACCCCAAAGCTTAAAGCAAAATTGCTCTGAATTTAATCTGTCAGAAAAAATATACAATGTTTTATTCTACTTTGTTTTGGAGTATATAAACCAACTCAATATGCTCTTTAATGTAAAATACTGAAATTATATATATAAGCGAAGAGAGAAAAATCTAAATATTATCTAGGCACTGCAATTTTAAAAGGAAAATTGCTTTGAATATAATCTGTCAGAAAAAATATACAATGCCCTATTCTACTCTGTTTTGGAATATATACACCAACTCAGTATGCTCTCTCATGTAAAATACCAAAATTCTAAATTTACCCAAATCGAAAAAAATTTAAATATTATCTAGGAACCCGAAGTTTAAAAGCAAAATTGCTCTTAATATAATCTGTCAGAAAAAATATACAATGCCCTTTTCTACTTTGTTTTGGAGTATATACACTAACTCAATATGCTCTCTCATGTAAAATACCGAAATTCTAAATTTACGTGAATCGAAAAAAATCTAAATATTATCTAGGCACACGAATGCTAAAAACAAATTTGCTCTGAATGTAGACTGTCAGAAAAAATATACAATGCCCTATTCGACTCTGTTTTGGAGTATATACACCAACTCCATAAGCTCCCTCATGTAAAATACAGAAATTCTAATTTTACCCGAATTGAAAAAATCTAAATATTATCTAGGCACCCCAATGTTAAAAAAAAATTGCTCTGAATATAATCTGTAAGAAAAAATATACAATGCCTTATTCTACTCTGTTATGGAGTATATACACCAAGTCAGTATGCTCTCTCATGTAAAATACTGAAATTCTAATTTTACGTGAATCGAAAAATATCTAAATATTAGCCTGGCACCCCAATGTTATAAACAAAATTGCTCTGAATATAGTCTGTCAGAAAACATATGCAATGCCCTATTCTACTCTGTTTTGGAGTATATAAACCAACTCAGTATGATCTCTCAGGTAAAATACAAAAATTCTAATTTCACGTGAAACCAAATAAATCTAAATATTATCTAGGAACCCGAATGATAAAAGGAAAATTGCTCAGAATACAATGTGTCAGAAAAAATATACAATGACATTTTCTACTCTGTTTTGGAGTATATACACCAACTCAATATGCTCTCTCATGTAAAATACCGAAATTCTAATTTTAAGCTAATCGAAAAAAACCTAAATCATATCTAGGTGCCACAAAGTTAAAATAAAATGGCTATGATTATATTCTCTTAGAAAATATACACAATGCCTTATTCTACTCTGTTTTGGAGTATATACACCAACTCAGTATGCTCTCTCATGTAAAATACAAAAATTCTAAATTTTTCCGATTCTATAAAATTTAAATATTATCTGGGCACCCTAATGTTAAAACCAAACTTTCTCTGAATATAATCTGTCACAAAAAATATACAATGCCTTATTCTACTCTGTTTTGGAGTATATACACCAAATCAGTATGTTCTCTTATGTTAAATACCAAAATTATAATTTTAAGCGAATCGAAAAAAATGTAAATATCTAGGCACCCCAAATTTAAAACAAAATGGCTCTGAATATACTCTGTTAGAAAAAATATACAATGTCTTATTCTATTCTGTTTTGGAGTAAATACACCAACTCCATATGCTCTCTCATGTAAAATACCGGTATTCTATATTTAAGCGAATTGAAAAAAATCTAAATATTATCTAGGCACCCCAATGATAAAAAAAAAATTTCTCTGAATATAATCTGTAAGAAAAAATGTACAATGCCCTTTTCTACTCTGTTTTGGATTATATACACCATCTCCATATGCTCTCTCATGTAATATACAGAAATTCTATATTTAAGCGAATCGAAAAAAATCTAAATATTACCTAGGCACCCCAATGTTAAAAACAAAATTGTTCTGAATATAATCTGTCAGAAAAAATATACAATGTTCTATTCTACTCTGTTTTGGTGTATATACACCTACTCAATATTCTCTCTCATGTAAAATACAGAAATTTTTTATTTAAGCGAATCAAAAAATATCTAAATAATATCTAGGCACCCCAAACTTAAAATAAAATGTCTCTGAATATGGTTTGTTAGGAAATATATACAATGCCTTATTCTACTATGTTTTGGAGTATATACACCAACTCAGTATGCTCTCTCGTGTAAAATACAGAAATTCTAATTATACCCGAATCGAAAAAATCTAAATATTATCTAGGCACCCCAATGTTAAACGCAAAATTACTCTGAATATAATCTGTCAGAAAAAATATACAATGCCCTTTTCTACTCTGTATTGGAGTATATATACCAACTCAATATGCTCTCTCATGTAACATACCCAAATTCTAATTTTACACGAATCGAAAAAATTCTAAATAATATCTAGACGCTCCAACGGTAAAAGAAAATGCCTCTGAATATAGTCTGTTAGAAAAAATATACAATGCCTTATTCTACTCTGTTTTGGAGTAAATAAACCAACTCATTATGCTGTCTAACGTAAAATACAGAAATTCTAATTTTACCAGAATCGAAAAAATCTAAATATTATCTAGTAACCCCAATGTTAAAAACAAAATTGCTCTGAATATAAACTGTCAGACAAAATACACAATGCCCTATTCTACTCGGTTTTTGAGTATATACACCAACTCTATTTGCTCTCTCATATAAAATACAGAAATTCAATATTTCAGCGAATCAAAAAAAATCTAAATATTATCTAGGCACCCCAATGTTAATAGCAAAATTTCTCTGAATACAGTCTGTCAGAAAAAATATACAACACCCTTTTCTACTCTGTTTTGGACTATATACACCAAATCAATACGCTCTCTTATGTAAAATCGCGAAATTCTAATTTTACGTGAATCGAAAATAATCTAAATATTATCTAGGCGCTCCAAAGTAAAAAGAAAATGCCTCTTAATATAGTCTGTTAGAAAAAATATACAATGTCTTATTGTACTCTGTTTTGGAGTAAATACACCAACTAAGTGTGCTCTCTCATGTAATATACCGAAATTCAAATTTTACGTGAATCGAAAGAAATCTAAATATTATCTAGGCACCCCAATGTTAACAGCAAAGTTGTTGTGAATATAATCTGTCAGAAAAAATATACAACGCTCTTTTCTACTCTGTTCTGAAGTATATACACCAACTCAATATGATCTCTCGTGTGAAATACAAAAATTCTAATTTTACCCGAATCAAAAAAATCTAAATATTATCTAGGCACCCCAATGTTAATAGCAAAATTGCTCTGAATACAATCTGTCAGACAAAATATACAACACCATTTTCTACTATGTTTTGGAGTATATACACAAACTCAATATGCTCTCTCATGTAAAATACCCAAAATTTTAATTTTACGTGAATCAAAAAAAATCTAAATCATATCTAGGCGCCCCAAAGTTAAAAGAAAATGGCTGTGAATGTAGTGTGTTAAAAAAAAAATACAATGCCTTATTCTACCTTGTTTTTGAGTATATACACCAACTCAGTATGCTCTCTCATGTAAAATACCGAAATTCTAATTCTACGTGAATCGAAAAAAATCTAAATATTATCTAGGCACCCGAATGTTTAAAGCAAAATTGCTCTGAATATAAACTGTCTGACAAAATGTACAATGTCCTTGTCTACTCTGTTTTGGAGTGTATAAACCAACTCAATATGCTCTCTGATGTAAAATACCGAAATTCATATTTTATGCGAATCGAAAAAATCTAAATAATATCTAGAAACCACAATGATAAAAACAAAATTGCTCTGAATATAATCTGTTAGAAAAAATATACAATGCCCTATTCTACTCTGTTTTAGAGTATATACACCAACTCAGTATCCTCTCTCATGTAAAATACCGAAATTCTAATTTTACGTGAATCGAAAAAAATCTAAATAATATCTAGGCGCCCCAAAGTTAAAAGAAAATGGCTCTGCATATAGTCTGTTAAAAAAAAATATACAATGCCTTATTCTACTCTGTTTTGGAGTATATACACGAACTCAGTGTGCTCTCTCATGTAAAATACAGAAATTTTAATTTTACCCAAATCGAAAAAATCTAAATATTATCTAGGCACCCCAATGTTAGAAACAAAATTGCTCTGAATATAATCTGTTAGAAAAAATATACAATGCCCTATTCTATTCTGTTTTGGAGTATATAAACCAACTACATATGCTCTCTCATGTAAAATACAGAAATTCTATATTTAAGCGAATCGAAAAAAATCTAAATATTGTCTAGGCACCCAAATGTTAAAAGCAAAATTGCTCTGAATATAATCTGTCAGAAAAAATATACAATGCTCTTTTCTACTCTGTTTGGGAGTACATACACCAACTCAGTATGCTCTCTCATGTAAAATACCGATATTCTAATTTTACGTGAATCGAAAAAAATCTAATTATTACTTAGGCACCCCAATGTTAAAAACAAAATTGCTCTGAATATAATCTGTCAAAAAAATACACAATGCCCTATTCTATTCTCTTTTGGAGTATATACACCAACTCCATATGCTCTCTCATGTAAAATACAGAAATTATATATTTAAGCGAATCGAAAAAATCTAAATATTATCTAGGCACCACAATGTTGAAAGCAAAATTGCTCTGAATATAATCTGTCAGAACAAATATACAATGATCTTTTCTACTCTGTTTTTGAGTACATACACCAACTCAGTATGCTCTATCATGTAAAATACCGAAATTCTAATTTTACGTGAATAGAAAAAACTCTAATTATTATCTAGGCATCCCAATGTTAAAAGAAAAATTGCTCTTAATATAATCTGTCAGAAAAAATGTACAATGCCCTTTTCTACTTTTTGTTGTAGTATATACACTAACTCAATATGCTCTCTCATGTAAAATACCGAAATTCTAAGTTTACGTGAATCGAAATATATATAAATAATACCTAGGCGCCCCAAGGTTAAAAGAAAATGTCTCTGAATATAGACTGTTAGAAAAAATATACAATGCCTTATTCTACTTTGTATTGGAGTATATACACCAACTCAGTATGCTTTCTCATGTAAAATACCGAAATTCTAATTTTACTCAAATCAAAAAAATCTATATATTATATAAGCACCCCAATGTTAAAAACAAAATTTCTCTGAATATAATCTGTCAGAAAAAATATAAAATGCTTTATACTACTCTGTTTTGTAGTATATACACCAACTCCATATGCTCTCTCATGTAAAATACAGAAATTCTATATTTAAGCAAATCGAAATAAATCTAAATATTATCTAGGTGCCCCATTGTAAAAAACAAAATTGCTCTGAATACAATCTGACAGAAAAAATATACAATGCCCTATTCTAATCTGTTTTGGAGTATATACACCAACTCCATATGCTCTCCCACATAAAATACAGAAATTGTAATTTTATGCGAATCAAAAAAAATGTAAATAACATCTAGGTGCCCCAAAGTTAAAAGAAAAAGGCTCTGAATACAATCTGTTAGAAAAAATATACAATGCCTTATTCTACTCCGTTTTGGAGTATATACACCAACTCGATGTGCTCTCTCATGTAAAATACAGAAATTATATATTTAAGAGTACTGAAAAAAATCTAAATATTATCTTGGCACCCAGTGTTAAAAACAAATTTGCTCTGAATATAATCTGTCAGAAAAAATATACAATGCCCAACTCTACTCTCTTTTGGAGTATATACACCAACTCCATATGCTCTCCCATGTAAAATACAGAAATTGTAATTTTATGCGAATCAAAGAAATGTAAATAACATCTAGGTGCCCCAATGTTAAAATAAAATCGCTCTAAATATAGTCTGTTAGAAAAAATATACAATACCTTATCCTACACTCTCTTGGAGTATATACACCGACTCAATATGCTCTCAAATGTAAAATACCGAAATTATAATTTTATGAGAATCGAAGAATATCTAAATATAATCTAGGCACCCCAATGTTAAAAACAAAATTTCTCTGAATATAATCTGTCAGAAAAAATATTCAATGCCCTATTCTACTCTGTTTTTAACTATATTCACCAAGTCTACTTGCTCTCTCATGTAAAACACAGAAATTCTATATTTAAGAGAATCGAAAGAAATCTAAATATTATCTAGGCACCCGAATGTTAAAAGTAGAATTGCTCTGAATATAATCTGTCAGAAAAAATATACAATGCCCCATTCTACTCTGTTTTAGAGTATATACACCAACTCAGTATACTCTCTCATGTAAAATACCGAAATTCTAATTTTACGCAAATCGAAAGAAATCTAAATAATATCTAGGCGCCCCAAAGTTATAAGAAAATGGCTCTGCATATGGTCTGTTAGAAAAAATATAAAATGCCTTATTCTACTCTGTTTTGGAGTATATACACGAACTCAGTATGCTCTCTCCCGTAAAATACAGAAATTTATATTTTACCCGAATCAAAAAATCTAAATATTATCTAGGCACCCCAATGTTAAAAAGAAAATTTCTCTGAATATAGTTTGTCAGAAAAAATATACAATGCCCTATTCTACTCAGTTTTGGAGTATATACACCAACTCCATATGCTCTCTCATATAAAATACAGAAATTCTATATTTAAGCAAATCGAAAAATATCTAAATATTATCTAGGCACCCCAATGTTAAAAGCAAAATTGCTCTGAATATAATCTGTCAGAAAAAATATACAATGCTTTTTTCTACTCTGTTTTGGAGTACATACACCAACTCAGTATGCTCTCATGTAAAATACTGAAATTCTAAATTTACGTGAATCGAAAAAAATCTAATTATTATCTAGGCACCCCAATGTTAAAAGTAAAATTTCTCTGAATATAATCTGTCAGAAAAAATATACAATGCCCTATTCTACTCTGTTTTGTGGAATATACACCAACTCTGTATGCTCTCTCATGTAAAATACCAAATTTCTAATTTTACCCGAATCGAAAAAATCTAAATATTATCTAGGCACCCCAATGTTAAAAACAAAATTTCTCTGAATATAATCTGTCAGAAAAAATACACAATGCCCTATTCTATTCTGTTTTGGAGTATATACACCAACTCCATGTGCTCTCTCATATAAAATACAGAAATTCTATATTTAAGCGAATCGAAAAAAATCTAAATATTATCTAGGCAACCCAATGTTAAAAGCAAAATTGCTCTGAATATAGTCTGTCAGAAAAAATATACAATACCCTTTTCTACTTTGTTTTGGAGTATATACACTAACTCAACATGGTCTTTCAGGTAAAATACCGAAATTCTAATTTTACGTGAATCGTAAAAAATCCAAATAATATGTAGGCGCCCCAAATTTAAAAGAAAATGGCTCTGAATATACCCTGTTAGAGAAAATATACAATGCCTTATTCTACTCTGTTTTGGAGTATATACACCTACTCAGTATGCTCTCTCATGTAAAACACAGAAATTCTAATTTTACTCATATCAAAAAAATATAAATATTATCAAGGTACCCCAAAGTCAAAAATAAATTTTCTCTGAATATAATCTGTCAGAAAAAATATACAATGTTTTATTATACTCTTTTTTGGAGTATATACACCAACTCCATATGCTCTCTCATGTAAAATACAGAAATTCTAATTTTACGTGAATCGAAAAAAATCTAAATATAATCTTGGCACCCCAATGTTAAAAACAAAATTGCTCTAAATATCATATGTCAGAAAAAATATTCAATGCCCTATTCTACTCTTTTTTGGAGTATATAAGCCAACTCAGTATGCTCTCTCATGTAAAATACCGAAATTCTAATTTTACGCGAATCGAAAAAAATCTAAATATTATCTAGCCACCCGAATGTTAATAGCAATATTGCTCTGAATATAATCTGTCAGAAAAAAATATACAATGCCCTTTTCTACTCTGCTTTGGACTATATACACCAACTAAATATGCTCTCTCCTGTACAATACCGAAATTATAATTTTACGCGAATTGAAAAAAATCTAAATAATATCTATGCGCTTCAAAGTTAAAAGAAAATGTCTCTGAATATAGTCTGTTAGAGAAAATATACAATGTCTTATTCTACTCTGTTTTGGAGTATATACACAAACTCAGTATGCTCTCTCCTGTAAAATAAAGAAATTCTAATTTTACGTGAATCTAAAAAAATCTAAATATTATCTAGGCACCCCAAAGTTAAAAGCAAAATTTCTCTTACCATAATCTGTCAGAAAAAATATACAATGCCCTTTTCTACTTTGTTATGGAGTATATACACCAACTCAATATGCTCTCTCATGTAAAATACCGAAATTATAAATTTACGTGACTTGAAATAATCTAAATATTATCTCGGCACCCCAATGATAAAAAAAAATTGCTCTGTATATAGTCTGTTAGAAAAAATATACAATGCCTTATTCTACACTGTTTTGGAGTATATACACCAACTCAGTATGCTCTCTCAGGTAAAATACAGATATTCTAATTTTACCCAAATGGAAAAAATCTAAATATTATTTAGTCAACCCGATGATATTAACAAAATTGCTCTGAATATAATCTGTCAGAGAAAATATACAATGCCCTATTCTACTCTGTTTTGGAGTATATACATTGACTCCATATGCTCTCACATCTAAAATACAGAAATTGTATATTTAAGCGAATCGAAAAAAAATCTAAATATTATCTAGGAGCCTTAATGTTAAAAGCAAAATTGCTCTGAATATAATCTGTCAGAAAGAATATACAATGCCGTTTTCTACTCTGTTTTGGAGTATATAAACCAACTCTGTATGCTCTCTCATGCAAAATAGCGAAATTCAAGTTTTACGTGAATCGAAAAAAATCTAAATATTATCTAGGCACCCCAATGTTAAAAACAAAATTGCTCTGAATATAGTCTGTCAGAAAAAATATACAGTGCCCTATTCTACTCTTTTTTGGGGTATATACACCAACTCAATATGCTCTCTCATGTAAAATAGAGAAATTCTATATTTAAGCGAATTGAAAAAATCTAGATATTATGTAGGCACACAAGTCTTAAAAACAAAATTGTTCTGAATATTATTTGTCAGAAAACATATACAATGCCCTATTCTTCTCTTTTTTGGAGTATATACACCAACTCAATATGCTCTCTCATATAAAATTCCGAAATTCTAATTTTACGAGAATCGAAAAAAATCTAAATGAAAACTAGGTGCCCCAAAATTAAAAGAAACTGCCTGTGAATATAGTCTGTTAGAAAAAATATACAATGCCTTATTCTACTCTATTTTGGAGCATATACACCAACTCAGTACGCTCTCTGATGTAAAATACCGAAATTCTAATTTTACCAGAATCAAAAAAATCTAAATATTATCTAGGCACCCCAATGTTAAAGCAAAATTACACTGAATATAATCTGTCCGAAAAAATATACAATGCCCTTTTCTACTTTATTTTGTAGTATATACACCAACTCAATATGCTCTCTCATATAAAATACAGAAATTCTAATTTTACCTGAATCAAAAAAATCTATATATTATATAAGCACCCCCATGTTTAAAACAAAATTTCTTTGAATATAATCTGTCAGAAAAAATATGCAATGCTTTATTCTACCCTGTTTTGTAGTATATACACCAACTCCATATGCTCTCGCATGTAAAATACAGAAATTCTATATTCAAGTGAATCGAAATAAATCTAAATATTATCTAGGCACCCCAATGATAGAAACAAAATTGCTCTGAATACAATCTGTCATAAAAAATATACAACGCCCTATTCTAATCTGTTTTGGAGTATATACAGCAACTCCATATGCTCTCCCATGTAAAATACCGAAATTCTAATTTTATGCGAATCGAAAAAAATCTAAATAATATCTAGGTGCCCCAAAGTTAAAAGAAAATGGCTCTAAATATTGTCTGTTAGAAAAAATATACAATGCCTTATTCTACTCTGTTTTGGAGTATATACATTAACTCAGTATGCTCTCTCATGTAAAATAGAGCAATACTAATTTTACGCGAATTGAAAAAAATGTAAATAACATCTAGGTGCCCCAAAGTTAAAAGAAAATGCCTCTGAATATAATCTGTTAGAAAAAATATACAATGCCTTATTCTACTCCGTTTTGGAGTATATACACCAAGTCGATGTGCTCTCTCATGTAAAATACAGAAATTACGTATTTAAGAGTATTGAAAAAAATCTAAATATTATCATGGCACCCCAATATTAAAAGCAAAATTGCTCTGAATATAATCTGTCAGAAAAAATATACAATGCCCCACTCTACTCTGTTTTGGAGTATATACACCAACTAAGTATGCTCTCTCATTTAAAATACCGAAATTCAAATTTTACGTGAATTGAAAAAAATCTAAATATTATCTAGGCACCCGAATGTTAAAAGAAAAATTGCTGTTAATATAATCTGTCAAAAAAAATATTCAACACCCTTTTCTACTCTGTTTTGGAGTATATACACCAACTCAATATGCTCTCTCATGTAAAATACCGAAATTCTAATTTTATGTGAATCAAAAATAATCTAAATAATATCTAGGCGCCCCAAAGTTAAAATAAAATGGTTCTAAATATAGTCTGTTAGAAAAAATATACAATACCTTATCCTACACTCTCTTGGAGTATATACACCGACTCAGTATGCTCTCAAATGTAAAATACCAAAATTCTAATTTAATGTGAATCGAAGGAAATCTAAATATAATCTAGGCACCCCAATGTTGATAACAAAATGGCTCTGAATATAATCTTTCAGAAAAAATATTCAATGCCTTATTCTACTCTGTTTTTGACTATATACACCAAATCTACTTGCTCTCTCATGTAAAATACAGAAATTCTATATTTAAGAGTATAGAAAAAAATCTAAATATTATCTAGGCAGCCGAATGTTAAAGTAAAATTGGTCTGAATATAATCTGTGAGAAAAAATATACAATGCCCCACTCTACTCTGTTTTGGAGTATATACACCAACTCCATACGCTCTCTCATGTAAAATACAGAAATTATAAATTTAAGCGAATCCAATCAAATATAAATATTATTTAGGCACCCCAATGCAAAAAACAAAATTGCTCTGAATATAATGTGTCATAAAAATATACAATGCTTTATTCTACTCTGTTTTGGAGTATATACACCAACTCAATATGCTCTCTTATGATTAATACCGAAATTCTAAATTTACGTGAATCGAAAAGAATCTAAATATTATCTAGGCACCCCAATGTTAAAAGAAAAACTGCTCTGAATATAATCTGACAGAAAAAAATGTACAATGCCCTTTTCTACACTGTTTTGGAGTATGTACACCAACTCAATATACTCTCCCATATATAATACCAAAATTATAATTTTGCGTGAATCGAAAAAAATCTAAGTAATATCTAGGCGCCCCAAACTTAAAAGAAAATGGCTCTGAATATAGTCTGTTATAAAATGTATACAATGCCTTATTCTACTCTGTTTTGGAGTATATACACCAACTCAGTATGCTCTCTCATGTAAAATATAGAAGTTCTCATTTTACCCGAATCGAGAAAATCTAAATATTATCTAGGCACCCCAATGTTAAAAACAAAATTGATCTGAATATAATCTGTCAGATAAAATATACAATACCCTATTCTACTGTTTTCGAGTATATACACCAATTCCATATGCTCTCGTGTGAAATACAGAAATTGTATATTTAAGAGAATCGAAAAAATATAAATAGTATCTAGGCACCCCAATGTTAAAAGAAAAATTGCTCTAAATATAATCTGACAGAAAACATATACAATGCACTTTTCTACTCTGTTTCGTAGTGTATACACTAACTCAATATGCTCTCTCATGTTAAATACAGAAATTCCAATTTTACGTGAATCGAAAAAAATCTAAATAATACCTAGGCGTTCCAAAGTTAAAAGAAAATGGCTCTGAATATAGTCCGTTAGAAAAAATATATAATGCCTTATTCTACTCTGTTTTGGAGTATATACACCAAGTCAGTATGCTCTCTCATGTAAAATATCGAAATTCTAATTTTACGTGAATCCAAAAAATTCTAAATATTATCTAGGCACCCGAAAGTTAAAAGCAAAATTGCTCTGAATATAATCTGTCAGAAATAATATAAAATGCCCTATTCTACTCTGTTTTGGAGTATATACACCAACTCCATATGCTCTCTGATGTAAAATACCGAAATTCTAATTTCACGCGAATCGAAAAGAATCTAAAGAATATCTAGGCTCCCCAAAGTTAAAAGAAAATGACTCTGAATATAGTCTGTTAGAGAAAATATACAATGCCTTATTCTATTCTGTTTTGGAGTATATACACCAACTCAATATGCTCTCTCATGTAAAATAACGAAATTCTAATTTTACCACAATTGAAAAAATCAAAATATAATCTAGGTACTGCAATGTTAAAAACAAAATTACTCTGAATATAATCTGTCAGAGAAAATATACAATGCCCTATTCTACTCTGTTTTGGAGTATATACACCAACTCCATATGCTCTCTCATTTAAAATACAGAAATTCTATATTTAGCGAATCGAAAAAAATCTAAATATAATTTAGGCACCCCAATGTTAAAAACAAAATTACTCTGAATAGAATCTGTCAGAGAAAATATACAATGCCTTATTCTAATCAATTTTTGCGTATATACACCAACTCCATATGCTCTCTTATGTAAAATACAGAAATTCTATATTTAAGCGAATCGAAAAAAATCTAAATATTATCTAGGCACCCCAATGTTGAAAACAATATTGTTCTGTGTATAATCCGTCAGAGAAAATATACAATGCCCTTTTCTACTCTGTTTTGGAGTATATACAACAACTCAGTAAGCTCTCTCATGTAAAATAACGAAATTCAAATTTTACCCGAATCGAAAAACTCTAAATAATATATAGGCGCCCCAAAGTTTAAAGAAAACGGCTCTAAATATAGTCTGTTAGAGAAAATATACAATGCCCTATTCTACTCTGTTTTAAAGTATATACACCAACTCCATATGCTCTCTAATAGAAAATACATAAATTCTATATTTAAGCGAATCGAAAAAAATCTAAATATTATCTAGGCACCACAATGTTAAAAGCAAAATTTCTCTGAAAATTTCTCTGAATATAATCTGTCAGAAACAATATACAATGACTTATTCTACTCTGTTTTAAAGTATATACACCAACTCAGTATGCTCTCTCATGTAAAATACAGAAATCATAATTTTACCCGAAACGAAAATATCTAAATATTATCTAGGTACCCGAATGTAAAAAACAAAATTGCTCTGAATGTAATCTGTCAGAAAAAATATACACTACCCTATTCTACTCTGTTTTGGAGAATATACGCCAACTCCATATTGTCTCTCATGTAAAATACAGAAATTCTATATTTTAGAGAATCTAAAAAAATCTAAATATTATCTAGGCACCACAATGTTAAAAACAAAATTGCTCTGAATATAGTCTGTCAGAAAAAATATACAGTCCCATATTCTACTCTGTTTTGGGGTATATACACCAACTCCTTATGCTCTCTCATGTAAAATATCAAAATTCTAATTTTACGTGAATCGAAGAAATTATAAATATTATCTAGGAATCCCAATGTTAAAAGCAAAATTGCTCTGAATATAATCTGTCATAAAAAATATACAATGCCCTTTACTACTCTGTTTTGCTGTATATACACAAACTCAATATGATCTCTCATGTAAAATACACAAATACTAATTTTACACGAATCGAAAAAAATCTAAATAATATCTAGCCGCACCAAAGTTAAAAGATGACTCTGAATATCGTCTGAGAGAAAAAATATACAATGCCTTATTCTACTATATTTTGAAGTATATACACCAACAAAGTATGCTCCCTCGTGTGAAATACAGAAATTCTAATTTTACCCGAATCGAAAAAAATCTAAATATTATCTAGGCACCCCAATGTTAGAAGCAAAATTGCTCTGAATATAATCAGTCAGAAAAAATATACAATGCCCTTTTCTACTCTCTACTGGAGTATATATACCAACTCAATATGCTCTCTCATGTAAAATACCCAAATTCTAATTTTACGTGAATCGAATAAAACCTAAATAATATCTAGGCGCTCCAAAGTTAAAGGAAAATGACTCTGAATATAGTCTGTGAGAAAAAATACACAATGCCTTATTATACTGTGTTTTGGAGTAAATACACCAACTCCATATGCTCTCTCATGTAAAATACCGAAATTCTATATTTAAGCGAATCGAAAAAAATCTAAATATTATCTAGGCACCCCAATGATAAAAACAAAATTTCTCTAAATATAATCTGTAAGAAAAAATGTACAATGCCCTTTTGTACTCTGTTTTGGATTATATGCACCATCTCCATATGCTCTCTCATGTTAAATACAAAAATTCTATATTTATGCGAATCGAAAAAAATCGAAATATTACCTAGGCACCCCAATGTTAAAAACATAATTGCTCTGAATATAATCTGTCAGAAAAAATATACAATGTTCTATTCTACTCTGTTTTGGAGGATATACACCAACTCCATATGCTCTCTCATGTAAAATACAGAAATTTTTTATTTAAGCGAATCAAAAAATATCCAAATAATATCTAGGCACCCCAAACTTAAAAGAAAATGCCTCTGAATATAGACTGTTAGAAAAAATATACAATGCCTTATTCTACTCTGTTTTGGAGTAAATAAACCAACATAGTATGCTCTCTAACATAAAATACAGAAATTCTAATTTTACCAGAATCGAAAAAATCTAAATATTATCTAGTAACCCCAATGTTAAAAACGAAATTGCTCTGAATATAAACTGTAAGACAAAATATACAATGCCCTATTCTACTCGGTTTTTGAGTATATACACCAACTCTATTTGCTCTCTCATGTAAAATACAGAAATTCTATATTTCAGCGAATCAAAAAAATATAAATATTATCTAGGCACCCCAATGTTAATAGCAAAATTGCTCTGAATACAGTCTGTCAGAAAAAATATACAACACCCTTTTCTACTCTGTTTTGGACTATATACACCAAATCAATATGTTCTCTTATGTAAAATACCGAAATTCTAATTTTATGTGAATCGAAAATAATCTAAATATTATCTAGGCGCTCCAAAGTAAAAAGAAAATGCCTCTTAATATAGTCTGTTAGAAAAAATATACAATGTCTTATTGTACTTTGTTTTGGAGTAAATACACCAACTCAGTATGCTCTCTCATGTAAAATACCGAAATTCGAATTTTACGTGAATCGAAAGAAATCTAAATATTATCTAGGCACCCCAATGTTAACAGCAAAGTTGCTGTGAATATAATCTGTCAGAAAAAATATACAATGCTCTTTTCTACTCTGTTCTGAAGTATATACACCAACTCAAAATGATCTCTCGTGTGAAATACAAAAATTCTAATTTTACCCAAATCGAAAAAATCTAAATATTATCTAGGCACCTCAATGTTTAAAGCAAAATGTCTCTGAATATAAACTGTCTGACAAAATGTACAATGTCCTTGTCTACTCTGTTTTGGAGTGTATAAACCAACTCAATATGCTGTCTGATGTAAAATACCGAAATTCAAATTTTATGCGAATCGAAAAAAATCTAAATAATATCTAGGCACCACAATGATAAAAACAAAATTGCTCTGAATATAATCTGTCAGAAAAAAATATACAATGCCCTATTCTACTCTGTTATGAAGTATATAAAACAACTCCATATGCTCTCTCATATAAAATACAGAAATTCTATATTTAAGCGTATCGAAAAAATTCTAAATATTATCTAGGCAACCTAATGTTGTAAGCAAAATTGCTCTGAATATAATCTGTCAGAAAAAATATACAATGCCCTTTTCCACTTTGTTTTGCAGTAAATACACCAACTCAATATGCTCTCTCATGTAAAATAAAGAAATTCTAATTTTACATGAATCGAAAAAATCGAAAAAATAGCTAGGCGCCCCAAAGTTAAAAGAAAATGGCTGTGAATATAGTCTTTTAGGGAAAATATACAATGCTTTATTCTACTTTATTTTGGAGTATATACACCAACTCAGTGTGCTTTCTTATGTAAAATACTGAAATTCTAATTTTTCCCGAATCGAAAAAAATCTAAGTATTATCTAGGTACCCCAATGTTAATAACAAAATTGCTCTGAATATAATCTGTCAGAAAAAATATACAATGCCTTATTCTACTCTGTTTTGGAGTATATACACCAAGTCAGAATGCTCTCTCATGTAAAATACTGAAATTCTAATTTTACACGAATCGAAAAATATCTAAATATTATCTACGCACCCCAATGTTATAAACAAAATTGCTCTGAATATAATCTGTCAAAAAAAATATACAATGCCCTATTCTACCATGTTTTGGAGTATATACACCAACTCCATATGCGCTCTCATGTAAAATACAGAAATTATATATTTAACCAAATCGAAAAAAATCTAAATAATATCTAGGCACCCCAATGTTAAAAGCAAAATTACTCTGAATATAATCTGTCAGAAAAAATATGCAATGCCCTTTTCTACTCTGTTTTGTAGTATATACACCACCTCAATATGCTATCTCATGTAAAATACCGGAATTCTAATTTTATGCGAATAGAAAAAAATCTAAATAATGTCTAGGCGCCCCAAAGTTAAAAGAAAATGGCTATGAATATAATCTTTTAGAAAAAATATACAATGCCTTATTGTACTCTCTTTTAAAGTATATACACCACCTCAGTATGCTCTCTCATGTAGAATACCGAAATTCTAAATTTACGTGAATCGAAATAAATCTAAATATTATCTAGGCACCCGAATGTTAAAAGAAAAATTGCTCTGAATATAATCTGTCAGAAAAAATATACAATGCCCTTTTCTACTCTGTTTTGGTGTATATACACCAACTCAATATGCTCTCTCATGTAAAATACCGAAATTCTAATTTTACGAGAATCGAAAAAAATCTAAATGATATTTATGCGCCCCAAAGTTCAAAGAAAATGTCTCTGAATGTAGTCTGTTAGAAAAAATATAGAGTGCCTTATTCTACTCTGTTTTGGAGTATATATACAAACTCAGTATGCTCTCTATTGTAAAATAGAGAAATTCTAATTTTACGTGAATCTGAAAACATCAAAATATTATCTAGACACCCCAAAGTTAAAAGCAAAATTGCTCTTAATATAATCTGTCAGAAAAAATATACAATGCCTTATTCTACTCTGTTTTGGAGTACATACACCAACTCAATATGCTCTTTAATTTAAAATACAGAAATTCTATATATAAGCGAGGAGAGAAAAATCTAAATATTATCTAGGCACTCCAATTTTAAAAGCAAAATTTCTCTGAATATAATCTGTCAGAAAAAATATACAATGCCCTTTTCTACTCTGTTTTGGAGTATATACACCAACTCAATATGCTCTCTCATGTAAAATACCGAAATTGTAATTTTATGTGAATCGAAAAAAATCTAAATATTATCTAGGCACCCGAATGTTAAAAACAATATTTCTCTGAATGTAGTCTGTCAGAAAATATATACAATGTCCTATTGGACTCTGTTTTGGAGTATATACACCAACTCCATAGGCTCTCTCTTGTAAAATACAGAAATTCAAATTTTACTCGAATCGAAAAAATCTAAATATTATCTAGGCACCCCAATGTTAAAAATAAATTTGCTCTGAATATAATCTGTCAGAAAAAAATACAATGCCTTATTCTACTCTGTTTTGGAGTATATACACCAAGTCAGCATGCTCTCTTATGTAAAATACAGAAATTCTAATTTTACGCGAATCGAACAAAATCCAAATAATATCTCGGCGCCCAAAAGTTAAAAGAAAATGGCTATGAATATACTCTGTTAAAAAAAATATACAATGCCTTATACCACTCTGTTTTGGAGTATATACACCAACTCAGTATGCTCTCTCCTATAGAATACCGGAATTCTAAATTTACGTGATTGGAAAAAAATCTAAATATTATCTAGGCAGCCGAATGTTAACAGCAAAATTACTCTGAATATAATCTGTCAGAAGAAATATGGTATGCCCTTTTCTACTCTGCTTTCGAGTATGTACACCACCTCAATATGCTCTCTCAGGTAAAATACCAAAATTCTAATTTTATGTGAATCGAAAAAAGTCTAAATAATATCTAGGCGCCCCAAATTTAAAAGAAAATGGCTCTCAATATAGTCTGTTAGAGAAAATATACAATGCCTTATTCTACTCTGTTTTGGAGTATATACACCAACTCAGTACGCTCTCTAGTGTAAAATACAGAAATTCTAATTTCACCGGAATCAAAAAAATCTAAATATTGTCTAAGCACCCAAATGTTAAAAACAAAATAGCTCTGAATATAATCTGTCAGAAAACATATGCAATGCCCTATTCTTCTCTGTTTTGGAGTATATAAACCAACTCAGTATGCTCTCTCAGGTAAAATACCGCAATTCTAATTTTACGTGAATCGAAATAAATCTAAATATTATCTAGGAACCCGAATGTTATAAAGAAAATTTCTCAGAATACAATGTGTCTGAAAAAATATACAATGACCTTTTCTACTCTGTTTTGTAGTATATACACCAACTCAATATGCTCTCTCCTGTAAAATAACAAAATGCTAATTTTACGCTAATCGAAAAAAACCTAAATCATATCTAGGCGCCCAAAGTTAAAAGAAAATGGCTATGAATATATTCTCTTAGAAAAAATATACAATGCCTTTTTCTACTCTGTTTTGAAATATATACACCAACTCAGTATGCTCTCTCATGTAAAATACCAAAATTATAATTTTACCAGATTCGAAAAAATTAAAATATAATATAGGCACCCTACCATTAAAAACAATCTTGCTCTGAATATAATCTGTCAGAAAAAATATACAATGCCCTATTCTACTCTGTTTTGGAGTATATACACCAACTCAATATGCTCTCTCATGTAAAATACAGAAATTCTATATTTAAGCGAATAGAAAAACATCTAAATATTTTCTAGGCACCCGATTGTTAAAAGCAAAATTGCTCTGAATATAATCTATCAGAAAAAATATACAAGGCCCTTTTCTACTCCGTTTTCGAGTATATACGCCAACTCAATATGCTCTCTCATGTAAAATAACGAAATTATAATTTTACGAGAATCGAAAAAAATCTAAATAATATCTATGCGCCCCAAAGTTCAAAGAAAATGTCTCTGAATATAGTCTGTTAGAGAAAATATAGAATGCCTTATTCTACTCTGTTTTGGAGTATATATACAAACTCAGTATGCTCTCTCCTGTAAAATAAAGAAATTCTAATTTTACGTGAATCTGAAAAAATCTAAATATTATCTAGACACCCCAAAGTTAAAAGCAGAATTGCTCTGAATATAATCTGTCAGAAAAAATATACAATGCCTTATTCTACTCTGTTTTGGAGTATATAAACCAACTCAATATGCTCTTTAATGTAAAATACAAAAATTCTATATATAACCGAAAAGAGAAAAATCTAAATATTATCTAGGCACTCCAATTTTTAAAGCAAAATTGCTCTGAATATAATCTGTCATTAAAAATATACAATGCCCTATTCTACTCTGTTTTGGAATATATACACCAACTAAGTATGCTCTCTCATGTAAAATACCAAAATTCTAAATTTACGTAAATCGAAAAAAATCTTAATATTATCTAGGCACCCCAATGTTAAAAACAAAATTGCCCTGAATATTATCTGTCAGAAAAAATATACAATGGCGTATTCTACTCTGTTTTGGTGTATATACACCAACTCAGTATGCTCTCTCTTGTAAAATAGAGAAATTCTAATTTTACGTGAATCTTAAAAAATCTAAATATTATCTAGGCACCCCAAAGTTAAAAGCAAAATTGCTCTGAATATAATCTGTCAGAAAAGATATACAATGCCCTATTCTACTCTGTTTTAGAGTATATACACCAACTCCATATACTCTCTCATGTTAAAAACAGAAACTCTATATTTAAGCGAATAGAGAAAACTCTAAATATTATCTAGAAACCCGAATGTTAAAAGGAAAATTTCTCTGAATATAATCTGTCAGAAAAAATATACAATGCCCTTTTCTACTCTGTTTTCGAGTATATACACCAACTCAATATGCTCTCTCAGGTAAAATACCGAAATTCTAATTTTACGGGAATCGAAAAAAGTCTAAATAATATCTAGGCGCCCGAAATTTAAAAGAAAATGGCTCTTAATATAGTCTGTTAGCGAAAATATACAATGCCTTATTCTACTCTGTTTTGGAGTATATATACCAACTCAGTATGCTCTCTCATATAAAATACAGAAATTCTAATTTCACCCGAATCGAAAAAATCTAAATATTATCTAGGCACCCCAATGTTAAAAACAAAATATCTCTGAATATAATCTGTCAGAAAACATACGCAATGCCCTATTTTACTCTGTTTTGGAGTATATAAACCAACTCAGTATGATCTCTGATGTAAAATACCGAAATTCTAATTTAAGGTGAATTGAAATAAATCTAAATATTATATAGGCAACCGAATGTTAAAAGCAAAATTGCTCTGAATATGATCTGTCAGATAAAATATACATTGCCCTTTTCTACTCTGTTTTCGAGTATATACACCAACTCAATATGCACTCTCAGGTAAAATACCGAAATTCTAATTTTATGTGAATCGAATAAAATCTAAATATTATCTAGGCACCCCAATGTTAAAAGTAAAATTGCTCTGAATATAATCTGTCATAAAAAATATACAATGCTTATTTCTACTCTGTTTTGTAGTATATACACCTACTCAATATACTATCTCATGTAAAATACCAAAATTCTAATTTTACGTGAATCCAAAACAATCTAAATAATATCTAGGTGCCCCAAAGTTAAAAAAAAATGGCTCTGAATATAGTCTGTTAGAGAAAATATACAATGCCTTATTCTACTCTGTTATGGAGTATATACACCAACTCAGTATGCTCTCTCATGTAGAATACCGAAATTCTAATTTTACGTGAATCGATAAAAATCTAAATATTATCTAGGCACCCGAATTTTAATAGAAAAATTGCTCTGAATATAATCTGTCAGAAAAAATATACAATGCCCTTTTCTACTCTGTTTTCGAGTATACACACCAACTCAATATGTTCTCTAATGTAAAATACCGAAATTCTAATTTTACCCAAATCAAAAAAATCTAAATAATATCTAGGAGGCCCAAAGTTAAAAGAAAATGGTTCTGAATATAGTCTGTTAGAAAAAGTATACAATGCCTTATTCTACTCTGTTTTGGAGTATAGACATCAACTCCATATGCTCTCTCATTTAAAATACAAAAATTCTATATTTAAGTTCATAGAGAAAAATCTGGGCCGGGTGTGGTGGCTCAATCTTGTAGTCCCAGCGCTTTGGGAGACCGAGGCGGGTGGATCACGATGTCGGCAGATCGAGACCATCTTGGTCAACACGGTGAAATCCCGTCTCTACTAAAAACTACAAAAAATTAGCTGGGCACAGTGGCCCGTGCCTGTAATCCCAGCTACTCAGGAGGCTGAGGCAGGAGAATTGCCTGAACCCAGGAGGCAGAGGTTGCGGTGAGCCGAGATCATGCCATTGCACTCCAGCCTGGGTAACAAGAGCGAAACTCCGTCTCAAAAACAAAAAAAAATCTGAATATTATCTAGGCACCCAAATGTTAAAAACAAAATTGCCCTGAATATAATCTGTCATAAAAAATATACAATGCCCTTTTCTACTCTGTTTTTTAGTATATACACCAACTCAATATGCTCTCTCATATAAATACAGAAATACTAATTTCTCTCGAATCGAAAATATCTAAGTATTATCTAGGCAACCCAATGTTAAAAACAAAATTGCTCTGAATATAATCTGTCAGAAAACATATACAATGCCCTATTCTAATTTTTTTGGAATATATACACCAATTCACTTTGCTCTCTCATGTAAAATACCGAAATTCTCATTTTACATGAATCAAAAAAATTCTAAATATTATTTAGGCACCCCAATATTAAAAACTATATTGCTCTGAATATAATTTGTCAGAAAAAATACACAATGCCCTATTATACTCTGTTTTGGAGTATATACACAAACTCAGTATGCTCTCTTGTGTGAAATAACAAAATTCAAATTTTACGTGAATCGAAAAAAAATCTAAATATTATCTAGGCACTTCAATGTTAAAAGAAGAATTACCCTGAATATAACATGTCAGAACAAATATACAAAGCCTTTTTCTACTCTGTTTGGGAGTATATACACCAACTCAATATGATCTCTCAAGTAAAATAATGAAATTCTAATTTTACGTGAATTGAATAAAATCTAAATAATATCTAGGCACCCCAAAGTTAAAAGAAAATGGCTCGGAATATAGTCTGTTAGCAAAAATATACAATGCCTTATTCTACCATGTTTTGGAGTATATACACCAACTCAGTATGCTCTCTCATGTAAAATACCAAAATTCTAATTTTACGTGAATCGAAACAAATTTAAATATTATCTAGGTACCCGAATGTTAAAAACAAAATTGCTCTGAATGTAGTCTGTCAGAAAAAATATACAATGCCCTATTCTACTCTGTTTTGGAGTATATACACCAACTCCATAGGCTCTGTCATGTAAAATACAGAAATTCTAATTTTACCCCAATCGAAAAAAATCTAAATAATATCTAGGCACCCCAATGTTAAAAGCAAAATTTCTCTGAATATAATCTGTCAGAAACAATATACAATGCCCTTTTCTACTCTGTTTTGTAGTATATACACCACCTCAATATGCTATCTCATGTAAAATAACGGAATTCTAAATTTACACAAATCGAAAAAAATCTAAATAATGTCTGGGCACCCCAAAGTTAAAAGAAAATGGCTATGAATATAATCTGTTATAAAAAATATACAATGCCTTATTCTACTCTGTTTTGGTGTATATACACCAACTCAGTATGCTCTCTCATGTAGAACACCGAAATTCTAAATTTACGTGAATCGAAAAATATCTAAATATTATCTAGGCACCCCAATTTTAAAAACAAAATTTCTCTGAATATAATCTGTCAGAAAACATATGCAATACCCTATTTTACTCTGTTTTGGAGTATATAAACCAACTCAGTATGCTCTCATGTAAAATACTGATATTCTAATTTTACGTGAATCGAAATAAATCTAAATATTATATAGGCAACCGAATGTTAAAAGCAAAATTGCTCTGAATACAATGTGTCAGAAAAAATATACATTGCCCTTTTCTACTCTGTTTTGGAGTATATACACCAACTCAATATGCTCTCTCATGTAAAATACCGAAATTCTAATTTTACGAGAATCGAAAAAAATCTAAATAATATCTGTGCGCCCCAAACTTCAAAGAAAATGTCTCTGAATATAGTCTGTTAGAAAAAATATAGAATGCCTAATTATACTCTGTTTTGGAGTATATACACAAACTCAGTATGCTCTCTCCTGTAAAATAGAGAAATTCTAATTTTACGTGAATCTGAAAAAATCTAAATATAATCTAGACACCCAAAAGTTAAAAGCAAAATTGCTCTGAGTATAATCTGTCAGAAAAAATATACAATGCCTTATTCTACTCTGTTTTGGAGTATATACACCAACTCAATATGCTCTATAATGTAAAATACAGAAATTCTATATTTAAGCGAGGCGAGAAAAATCTAAATATTATCTAGGCACTCCAATTTTAAAAGGAAAATTGCTCTGAATATAGTCTGTCAGAAAAAATATACAATGCCCCAATCTACTCTTTTTTGGAGTATATACACCAACCCCATATGCTCTATCATGTAAAATACAGGAATTCTAATTTTCCCCGAATAGAAATAATCTAAATATTATCTAGGCACCCCAATGTTAAAAACAAAATTTTTCTGAATATAATCTGTCTGACAAAATATACAATGCCCTATTCTACTCTGTTTTGGAGTATATACACCAACTCAATATGCTCTCTCATGTAAAATACCGATATTCTAATTTTACGTGAATCGAAATAAATCTAAATATTATATAGGCAACCGAATGTTAAAAGAAAAATTGCTCTGAATACAATGTTTCAGAAAAAATATACAATGCCCTTTTCTACTCTGTTTTGGAGTATATACACAGCCTCAATATGCTCTCTCACGTAAAATACAAAAGTTCGAAATTTGCGTGTATCAAAAAAAATCTAAATAATATCTAGGCGACCAAAAGTTAAAAGAAAATGGCTCTGAATATAGTCTGTTAGAAAAAATATACAATGCCTTATTCTTCTCTGTTTTAAAGTATACACACCAACTCAGTATGCTCTCTCTTGTGAAATACAGAAATTCTAATTTTACGTGAATCGAAAAAAATTTAAATATTATCTAGGCAACCCAATGTTAAAAGCAAAATTGCTCTGAATATCATCTGTCAGATAAAATATACAATGCCCTTTTCTACTCCGTTTTGGTGTATATACACCAACTCAATATGCTCTCTCGTGGAAAACACGGAAATTATACTTTTACACAAATCGAAAAAAATTTAATAATATTTAGGCGCCCCAAACTTAAACGAAAATGCCTCTGAATATAGTCTGTTAGAAACAATATAAAATGCCTTATGCTATTTTGTTTTGGAGTCTATACACCAACTCAGTATGCTCTCTCATGTAAAATACAGAAATTCTAATTTTACCCGAATCGAAAAAATATAAATATTATCTAGGCACTGCAATGTTAAAAACAAAATTGCTCTGAATATTATCAGTCAGAAATAATATACAATGCCCTATTCTTCTCTGTTTTGGAGTACATACACCAACTCCATATGCTCTCTCATTTAAAATACAGAAATTCTATATTTAAGCGAATCGAAAAAAATCTAAATATAATGTAGGCACCGTAATGTTAAAAACAAAACTGCTCTGAATATTATCTGTCAGAATAAATATACAATGCACATTTATTCTCTGTTTTGGAGTATATATACCAACTCAAGATGCTCTCTCATGTAAAATACCGACATTCTAATTTACATCTATTGAAAAAAATCTAAATATCTAGGAGCCCTAAAGTTAAAAGAAAATGGCTCTGAATATAGTCTGTTAAAAAAATATACAATGCCTTATTCTACTCTGTTTTGGAGTATATACACCAACTCAGTATGCTCTCTCAGGTAAAATACCGAAATTCTATATTTAAGCGAATCGAAAAAAATCTAAATATTATCTAGGCGTCTTAATACTACAAGCAAAATTGCTCTGAATACAATCTATCATAAAAAATATACAATGCCCTTTTCTACTCTGTTTTAGAGAATATACACGAACTCCATATCCTCTCTAATGTAAAAAACAGTAATTCTATATTAAAGTGAATCGAAAAAATCTAAATATTATCTAGGCACCCCAATGTTAAAAGCAAAATTGCTCCGAAGAAAATCTGTCAGAAAAAATATATAATGCGCTTTTCTACTCTGTTTTGGAGTATATACACCAACTCAGTATGCTCTCTCATGTAAAATACCAAAATTCAAATTTTATGGGAATCGAAAAAAATCTAAATAATATCTATGCGCCCGAAAGTTAAAGGAAAATGTCTCGAAATATAGTCTGTTTGAAAAAATATACAATGCCTTATTCTACTCTGTTTTGGAGTATATACACCAACTCCGTATGCTCTCTCATGTAAAATACAGAAATTCTATATTTAAGCGAATCGAAAAAAAATCTATATATTATCTAGGCAACCCAATGTTAAAAGCAAAATTGCTCTGAATATAATCTGTCAGAAAAAAAATACAACGCTCTTTCTACTCTGTTTTGTAGTATATACACCAACTCAATATGCTATCTCATGTGAAATACAGAAATTCTATATTTAAACGAATCGAAAAAAATCTAAATATTATCTAGGCTCCCCTATGTTAAAAGCAAAATTGCTCTGAATATAATCTGTCAGAAAAAATATACAATGCCCTATTCTACTCTGTTTTGGTGTATATAAACCAACTCAATATACTCTCTCAGGTAAAATAGAGAAATTCTAATTTTACCCGATTCGAAAAAATCTAAATATTATCTAGGCAACACAATGTTAAAAACAAAGTTGCTCTGAATATAATTTGTCAGAAAAAGTATACAATGCTCCATTCTACTCTGTTTTGGAGTATATACACCAACTCAGTATGCTCTCTCATGTAAAATACCGAAATTCTAATTTTACGTGAATCGAAAAAAATCTAAATATTACCTAGGCACCCCAATGTTAAAACCAATATTGTTCTGAATATAATCCGTCAGAAAACTACACAATGTTCTATTCTACTCTGTTTTTGAGTATGTACACCAACTCCATATGCTCTCTCATGTAAAATAGAGAAATTCTACATTTAAGCGAATCAAAAAAAATCTAAATATTATCTAGGCCCCTCAATGTTAAAAGCAAAATTTCTCTGAATATAATCTGTCAGAAAAAATATACAATGCCTTATTCTACTCTGTTTTGGAGTATATACACCAACTCCATATGCTCTCTCATGTAAAATACAGAAATTCTATATTTAAGGAAAACAAAATATATCTAAATATTATCTAAGCACCCCAATGTAAATAGCAAAATTTCTCTGAATATACTCTGTCAGAATAAATACACAATGCCATTTTCTACTCTGTTGTTTAGTATATACACAAACTCAATATGCTCTCTCATGTAAAATTCCGAAATTCTAATTTTCCGCGAACTGAAAAAAATCTAAATAATACCTAGGCGTCCCAAAGTTTAAAGAAAATGGCTCTTAATATAGTCTGTTAGAAAAAATATACAATGCCTTATTCTACTCTGTTTTGAAGTATATACACCAACTCAGTATGCTCTCTCATGTAAAATACAGAAATTGTATACTTAAGCGAATCGAAACAAATCTAAATATTATCTAGGCACCACAAGGTTAAAAGCAAAATTTCTCAGAATATAATCTGTCAGAAAAAATATACAATGCCCTTTTCTACTTTGTTTTGTACTATATACACCAAATCAATATGCTCTCACATAAATTACAGAAATTCTAATTCTACCTGAATCGAAAATATCTGAATATTGCCTAGGCACCCCAATGTTAAAAACAAAATTGCTCTGAATATAATTTGTCCTAAAAAATATACAATGCTTTACCCTATTCTTTTTTGGAGTATATACAAAAACTCCATATGCTCTCTCATATAAAATACCGACATTCTAATTTTACGTGAATCGAAAAAAATCTAAATTATATCTAGGCGCCCCAACGTTCCAAAAAAATAGCTCTGAATATAGTCTGTTAGAAAAAATATACAATGCCTTATTCTACTCTGTTTTGGAGAATATACACCAACTCAGTATGCTCTTTTATGTAAAAAAGTGAAATTCTAATTTTACGTGAATCAGAAAAAATCTAAATAATATCTAGTCGCCCCAAAGTTAAAAGAAAATGGCTCTGAATATAGTCTGTTAGAAAAAATATACAATGTTTTTTTCTACTCTGTTTTGGAGTATATACACCAACTTCGTTTACTCTCTCATGTAAAATACATTAATTCTAATTTTACCAGAATACTTAAAATCTAACTATTACCTAGGCACACCAATGTTTAAAACAAAATTGCTCTGAATATAATCTTTCAGAAAAAATATACAGTTCCCTATTCTACTCTGTTTTGGAGTATATATACAAACTCAGTATGCTCTTTCCTGTAAAATAGAGAAATTCTAATTTTACGTGAATCTGAAAAAATCTAAATATAATCTAGACACCCAAAAGTTAAAAGCAAAATTGCTCTGAATATAATCTGTCAGAAAAAATATACAATGTGTTATTCTACTCTGTTTTGGAGTATATACACCAACTCAATATGCTCTTTAATGTAAAATACAGAAATTCTATGTTTAAGCGAGGAGAGAAAAATCTAAATATTATCTAGGCACTCCAATTTTAAAAGGAAAATTGCTCTGAATATAGTCTGTCAGAAAAAATATACAATGCCCTAATCTACTCTTTCTTGGAGTATATACACCAACTCCATATGCTCTCTCATGTAAAATACAGAAATTCTAATTTTCCCCGAATAGAAATGATCTAAATATTATCTAGGCACCCCAATGTTAAAAACAAAATTGTTCTGAATATAATCTGTCTGACAAAATATACAATGCCCTATTCTACTCTATTTTGGAGTATATAAACCAACTTCATATGCTCTCTCATGTAAAATACAGAAATTCTATATTTAGCGAATCGAAAAAAAATCTAAATATAATCTAGGCACCCCAATGTTAAAAACAAAATTGCTCTGAATATAATCTGTCAGAAAAAATATACAATGCCCTATTCTAATCGATTTGTGGGTATATACACCAACTCCATATGCTCTCTTATGTAAAATACAGAAATTCTATATTTACGCAAATCGAAGAAAATCTAAATATTATCTAGGCACCCCAATGTTGAAAACAATATTTTTCTGGGTATAATCTGTTAGACAAAATATACAATGACCTTTTCTACTCTGTTTTGTAGTATATACACCAACTCAATATGCTCTTATGTAAAACAAAAAATTCTAATTTTACCCGAATCGAAAAAATCTCAATATTATCTAGGCACCCCAATGTTAAAAACAAAATTGCTCTGAATATAATCTGTCAGAAAAAATATACAATGCCCTTTCATACTCTGTTTTGGAGTATATGCAGCAACTCAATATGCACTCTCATGTAAAATACCAAAATTCTAATTTTACGCGAATTGAAAAAAATCTAAATAATATATAGCCGCCACAAAGTTAAAATAAAATGGCTCTGAATACAGTCTGTTAGAAAAAATATACAATGCCCTACTCTACTCTGTTTTGGAGTATATACACCAACTCAGTATGCTATCTCATGTAAAATACAGAAATTCTAATTTTACGTGAATAAAAAAAATCTCAATATTATATAGGCACCCCAATGTTAAAAGCAAATTTGCTGTGAATATATTCTGTCAGAAAAAATATACAATGCCCTTTTCTACTCTGTTTTGGAGTATATACACCAACTCAGTATACTCTCTCATGTAAAATACCGAAATTCTAATTTTACGCGAATCGAAATAAATCTAAATAATATCTAGGCACCCCAAAGTTAAAAAAAATGGCTCTGAATATAGTCTGTTAGAAAAAATATAAAATGCCTTATTCTTCTTTGTTTTGGAGTTTATACACCAACTCAGTATGCTCTCTCATGTAAAATACAGAAATTCTAATTCTACCCAAATCAAAAAAATCTAAATATTATCTAGGCACTGCAATGTTAAAAACAAAATTGCTCTGAATATTATCAGTCAGAAAAAATATACAATGCCCTATTCTTTTCTTTTTTGGAGTACATACACCAACTCCATATGCTCTCTCATTTATAATACAGAAATTCTATATTTAAGCGAATCAAAAAAAATCTAAATACTATCTAGGCACCGTAATGTTAAAAACAAAACTTTTCTGAATATTATCTATCAGAATAAATATACAATGCACTTTTCTACTCTGTTTTGGGGTATATATACCAACTCAAGATGCTCTCTCATGTAAAATACCGACATTCTAATTTACGTCTATCGAAAAAAATCTAAATAATATCTAGAAGCCCTAAAATTAAAAGAAAATGGCTCTGAATATAGTCTGTTAAAAAAATATACAATGCCTTATTCTACTCTGTTTTGGAGTATATACACCAACTCAGTATGCTCTCTCAGGTAAAACACCGAAATTCGATATTTAAGCCAATCGAAAAAAATCTAAATATTATCCAGGCGTCTTAATATTACAAGCAAAATTGCTCTGAATACAATCTATCAGAGAAAATATACAACGCCCTGTTCTACTCTGTTTTAGAGAATATACACGAACTCCATATCCACTTTAATGTAAAAAACAGTAATTCTATATTAAAGCAAATCGAAAATATCTAAATATTATCTAGGCACCCCAATGTTAAAAGCAAAATTGCTCCGAAGAAAATCTGTCAGAAAAAATATATAATGCGCTTTTCTACTCTGTTTTGGAGTATATACACCAACTAAATAGGCTCTCTCATGTAAAATACCGAAATTCAAACTTTACGGGAATCGAAAAAAATCTAAATAATACCTAGGCGCCTGAAAGTTAAAGGAAAATGGCTCGAAATATAGTGTGTTAGGAAAAATATACAATGCCTTATTCTACTTTGTTTTGGAGTATATACACCAACTCCGTATGCTCTCTTATGTAAAATACAGAAATTCTATATTTAAGCAAATCGAAAGAAATCTAAATATTATCTAGGCAACACAATGTTAAAAGCAAAATTGCTCTGAATATAATCTGTCAGAAAAAAAAATAAATTGCTCCTTTCTACTCTGTTTTGTAGTATATACACCAACTCAATATGCTCTCTCATGTGAAATACAGAAATTCTATATTTAAACGAATCGAAGAAAATCTAAATATTATCTAGGCTCCCAAATGTTAAAAGCAAAATTTCTCTGAATATAATCTGTCATAAAAAATATACAATGCCCTTTTCTACTCTGTTTTGGAGTATATACACCAACTCAATATGCTCTCTCAGGTAAAATACCGAAATTCAAATTTGACGCGAATCGAAAAAAGTCTAAATATTACCCAGGCACCCCAAAGTTAAAAGAAAATGGCTCTGAATATAATCTGTCAGAAAAAATATACAATACTATTTTCTACTCTATTTTGGAGTATATACACCAATTCAATATGCTCTCTCATGTCAAATACCGAAATGCTAAATATACGCGAATCGAAAAAAATCTAACTATTATCTAGGCACCCCAATGTAAAAAGCAAAATTTCTCGGAACAATATCTGTGAGAGAAAATATACAGTGCCCTTTTCTACTTTGTTTTGGAGTATATACACCAACTCAATATGCTCTCTATGTAAAATACAGAAATTCTAATTTTACACGAACGGAAACAAATCAAAATATTATCTAGGTACTCCATTGTTAAAAGCAAAATTGCTCTGAATATAATCTGTCAGAAAAAATACACAATGCCCTTTTCTACTCTGTTTTTGAGTATATACACAAATTCAGTATGCTCTCTCATGTAAAATACCGAAATTCTAAATTTACGTGAATCGAAAAAAATCTAAATATTATCTAGACACCCCAATGTTGAAAGAAAATGGCTCTGATTATAATCTGTCAGAAAAAATATACAATGCCCTTTTCTCCTCGGTTTTGGAGTATATGGACCAACTTAATATGCTCTCTCATGTAAAATACCAAAATTCTAAATTTACATTAATCAAATGAAATCTAAATATTATCTAAGCACCCAATGGTAATAGCAAAATTGCTCTGAATATATTTCGTCAGATAAAATATACAATGCCCTTTTCCACTCTCTTTTGGAATATATACACCAACTCATTATGCTCTCTCATGTAAAATACAGAAATTCCAATTTTACGAGAATCGAAAAAAATATAAATATTATCTAGGCACCCCAATGTTAAAAGAAAATGTCTCTGAATATATTCTGTCAAATAAAAATACAATGCCCTTTTCTACTCTGTTTTGGAGTATATAAACCAACACAATATACTCTCTCATGTAAAATACCGAAATTCTATATTTACGTGAATCAAAAAAAGTCTAAATATTATCTAGGCACCCCAAGGTTAAGAGAAAAATTTTTCTAAATATAGTCTGTCAGAGAAAATATACAATGCTTTTTTCTACTTTACTTTGGAGTATATACACCAACTAAATATGCTCTCTCATGTAAAACACCGAAATTCTAATTTTACGCAAATCGAAGAAATTCTAAATATTATCTAGGCACCCCAAGGTTAAAAGAAAATGGCTATAAATATAATCTGTCAAAAAAATATACAATGCCTTATTCTACTCTGTTTTGGAGTATACACACCAACTCAATATGCTCTCTCATGTAAAATACTGAAATTCTGATTTTACACCAATCGAAAAAAATCTAAATAATATGTAAGAACCCCAATGTAAAAAGCTAAACGTCTCTCAATATAATCTGTCAGAAAAAGTATACAATGCTCTTTTCCACTCTGTTTTGGAGTATATACACCAACTCAATATGCTCTCTCATGTAAAATACTGAAATTCTAATTTCACGCGAATTGAACAAACTCTAAATATTACCTAGGCACAGCAATGTTAAAAGCAAAATTTCTCTGAATATAGTCTGTCAGAAAAAATATACAATGCCCTATTCTACTCTGTTTTGGGGTACAGACACCAACTCAATAGGCTCTCACATGTAAAATACCGAAATTCTAATTTACACGAATTGAAAAAAATGTAAATATAATCTAGGCACCCCAATGTTATAAGCAAAATTTCTCTGAATATAATCTGTCAGAAAAAATATTCAATGCCCTTTTCTGCACTCTTTTGGATTATATACACCAACTCAATATGCTCTCTCATGTAGAATACCGAGATTCTAATTTTACGTGAATCGAAACAATCTAAGTATTATCTAGGCACACCATTTTTAAAAGCAAAATTTCTCTGAATATAATCTGTCAGAAAAAATATACAATGCGCTATTCTACTTTGTTTTGGAGTATATACACCAAGTCAATATGCTCTCTCATGTAACATACCGAAATTCTAATTATACGCGTATCGAAAAAATTCTAAATATTATCTACGCACCCCAATGTTAAAAGCAAAATTACTCTGAATATAATCTGTCAGAAATAATATACAATGCACTTTTCTACTCTGTTTTGGAGTATATACACCAACTCAATATGCTCTCTCATGTAAAATACCGAAATTCTAAATTTACGAGAATCGAAAAAAATCTAAATATTATCTAGGCACCCCAATGTTAACAGTAACATTGCTCTGAATATTATCTGTCAGAAAACATATAAAATGCGCTTTTCTACTCTGTTTTGGAGTATATACACCAACTCAATATGCTCTATAATTTAAAATATGGAAATTCTAAATTTACGCAAATCGAAAAAAATATAAATATTATCTAGGCAACCCAATGTTAAAAGCAAATTTGCTCTGAATATGATCTGTCAGAAATAATATACAATGCCCTATTCTACTCTGTTTTGGAGTATATACACCAATTCCTTATGCTCTCTTGTGTAAAATACTGAAATTCTAAATTTACGCTAATCAAAAAAAATCTAAATATTATCTAGGCACCCCAATGTTAAAAGCAAAATTGCTCTCAGTATAATCTGTCAGAAAAAATATACAATGCCCTTTTCTACTGTGTTTTGGAGTGTATACACCAACTCAATATTCTCCCTCGTGTAAATTACCCAAATCCTAACATTACTCTAAGTATCTCATAAAGTGCACAAGACCCCCTTGATGTTGTTTTTTATAACTAGGGGATTACAGATGACATTACTCACGATATGACTGCGGCTGTTTGCCGGTCCTGTGATAATGTTTCTAATATCCAGAGAAGGAGAGGGGAATGTTTCTGCCCATAGGCAAATCCTCTGAATACGGCAAGAGGAGTACACCGTGCTGTGATATTTTCACTAATGTAAACAAGAAAACAATTATATTGAATTAAATATTGCAAGGTGTTAACCCCCCCTATAATTTTCCTTGTAATTTCAAGGGGTTGAGGAGGACATTTTTGTCAAAATGGCGGAGTTGTAACTTCAGCTATTGTCTACTATATAATAAAAAAGGATAAAATTATTATTTACATATGATATGATTGCCAGTATCATATTACACCACATTTTCAAAATAGCTGGGGCCCAGCAGCTGTGGGCATGGCAGCCAAGCGAGGGTGTCCCTATGCAACCAGGTTGGGCATTGCAGCTGCTACGGGCCCTTTGTGATTTGTCTGGGGGCTGCTTCGGGCCCTCTGGTGGTGGCTGTGGTAACAGCCACATAGCCAGAGGGTCTCTCAGCATCCAGGGAGGGCCTGGCGGCTGCTACTGTCACTCTGGCAGGGGCTATGGGCACAGCCACCTAACCAGGGGGTCCCTACGTAGCCAGGGTGGGGCTGGAAGCTGCTATAGGCCCTTTGGCGGGAGGTGTGGGGATACCCTGCTCTTCACAGGTACACAGTTTGCACTTATTTCTACATGTGTAGATTGTTTACATAATGGGCACATATTTGTACACATGTACATATAATATTATCACAATAAACATATATGTACATAATATGTGTACAATAAATATGTACTTTATACGTACCTAATATAAACAATATGTATTTTTGGTGATATTATGTGATATCTACATATTATTGATTACATATCTTATTGTGATAATACGTATGTTACCACTGAAATTTTTAGAAATGTACATAGAGTACACTTTATGTACCTATGCATTGTGTACACATTATAGAAATAAATAGGTACATATTTTACAGATTATGTACATTTTTTCTACATGTGTATTTTGTACACATATGTACAGCAGAGTAAATGTACAGACTATACCTATTTTATACATTTATTGTGATATGTCAATAAATGTACACATGAGTACATTCTGGGATATAATTTTTAGCATATTAGACAGGAATTACACCGGTGACCAAAGTGGGTTTACACCCTGGTGCGCACATAGTTTATACATGTACATGTTGTGCTTATTATGTACTCATGTACAGAATGTACATGTCTACATTATATATACATAGGTGTACGCAGCATACATAGGTACATACTGTGCACACATATGTACACGTGCATATATTGTACATCTGTACATAATGGGTACATGATGTACATGTGTACACATCATATCACAATAAATGTAAATATACATAATGTTTGCAATATGTACGTTTATATTATGTATTACGTTTATGTGATTATATATGCTGTTGTGATATGATATCATTGTGACATTACAAATGTACATATTATACACATTATGTACCTATGCATTGTGCACAGATTATAGAAATAGAAAGAAACATATTTTACAGGTTATGTACATTTTATTTACTTGTGTATTGGGTACACAGAGTAAATGTACAGATCTTACTTACTTTATACATTTATTGTGATATGCCAATAAATGTACACATTATGAGTACATTCTGTGATATTACATTTAGAATATAAGATAGAAATTACTCTGGTTACCAAAGTGGGTGTAAACTTATGTGTGCACATATTTTGTACATGTACATACTGTGCATATTATGTACTTGTGTACAGAAGGTAAATATCTACATTATATGTATGTATGCGTACAGAGTGTACATATGTACATACTATGTACATATATCTACACCTGAATTTATTGTACATCCGTACATATTGGGTCCATGCTGTACATGTAAACACATCGTCATACCACAATAAATGGAAATGTACATAATGTGTGAAATACGTACATTTATAGTATGTATTACATGTGTATTGTGATTGTATATGCTGTTCTGATATCATTGTGATATTACAAATGTACATATTGTACACATTATGAACATACCTATTGTGTCCATATTATGTACACATAAATGTACATATTGTACAGATTATGTATATTTATTGTACATCTGTATGGTGCACACATATGTACATCACAGTCAACGTACATATGGTACATATTCTGTGCATTGTTTGTAATATTTCAGTAAGAGTACACATTATAAGTATATTCTGGGATATGATTTTTAGTATGTTAGATAAAATTACTTTCAATATCAAAGTGGGTATACACTTATGTGTGTCCATTTTGTGATATTATCCATCCTATCCTGAGTAGGTATTTCTCTCATTGTGAAAGCGGGTTTACACTCTCGGATTGCTCCAATATCAAGGCAAACTAAAACTCGTCTGTGATGTAGTTAATAATATCCTGAGGACAAAGGATGACCATACCCTGAATATCGCAGGAAGTGTACACCACCACTGTAGTATTGTTTCTAATGTTAAAAAACGGAAAGGATATTACTCCAAATATCTCAGAAAGCACACAAGCCCCCCGTGATATTGTTTCTAATAACTAGAGAATTACAGATGACATTACCCACGACGTGACTGGGGCTGTACTCTGGTCCTGGAATATTGTTCCTAATATCCAGAGAAGGAGAGGAAAATGTTGCTGCCCATAGGGAAATACTCTTAATACGGCAAGAGGTGTACACCATGCTTTGATATGGTCACTAATGTAAGCGAGAAAACAATTACATTGAATTAAGCATTGCAAGGAATGAAACTCCCCTTTGATTTTCATTCTAATGTCAATGGGGGTGAGGATGACATTTTTGTCAATATGGCAGAGGTGTAACTGGAGCTATTGCCTAATATACAAAAAAACAGAATAAGATTATCATTTATATATGATATGGTTGCCAATATCATATTACACCTGATTTGCAAAATAGCTGGGCCTCAGCAGCTGTGGGCAGAGCTCACAAGCGAGGGGACCCCTAAACAGCCAGGGTGGGCCTGGGGGCTGCTCTGGGCTTTTTGGTGGGGTCTGTGAGCACATCGACCCAGCCAGGGGTCCCTGAGCAGCCATGGTTGGCCTGGGGGCTGCTACGGGCACTCTGGCATGGGCTGTGGGCACAGACACCTAGTCAGGGGGTCCCTAAGCAGCCAGGGTGGGCATGGGGGCCGCTACAGGCATTCGAGCAGTGTTTGTGGGCACAGCCCAATTGCCAGGGGGTCTCTAAGCTGCCAGGCTGGGCCTGGGGGCTGCTATAAGGGGGTCTTTGGTAATAGCGTGCTGTGCATCGGTACATAGTTTGCACCTATTACTACATGTGTAAATAGTTTTAATATCGGGCATATATATGTACATGCGTACATATGGAGTTATCACGATAAATTTATATTTACATAATATGTGCAAAATACATATGTACCTAATGCATACCTAATGTGTACAATATGTACTTTTTTGTAATATTAGACAATATATATTACTGTGATTATATATCTTATTGTGATTAAATATATTTTATCACTAATATTTTAAGGAATGTGCATAGTGTACACATTATACCTATGTATTGTGTACACAATATAGAAATATATAGGTACATATTTTACAGATTAGGTACACTTTTTCTACATGTGTATTGTGTACACCTATGCACAGCAGAGTAAATGTACAGACTGTACCTATTTTATACATTTCTTGTGATATGCCAATAAATGTACACATTATGAGTACATTCTAAAATATAATTTTTACCATATTAGAAATTACTCCATTGACCAAAGTGGGTGTACACCCAGGTGTGTACATAGTTTACACGTGTACATATTGGGCATATTAGGTACTCATGTACAAAATATACATGTCAACATTATATGTATTTATGTGTACATAGTGTGCACATGCACATACTGTTCACACATATGTACATGTGCATATTTTGTACATGTGTACATAATGGGTACATGATGTGCATGTGTACACACCGTGATACCACAATGTAAATGTACACGATGTGTGCAATATGTACATTTATATTATGTATTACTTGTGTATTGTGATTTTATATGCTGTTGTGATATGATATCATTGTAATATTACAATAAATGTACATATTGCACACATTTCATACATACCTATTGTGTACACATTATGTACCTGTAATTGCACATATTGTACAGATTATGTACGTTTTTGGTACATCTGTATTGTGTACACATATGTACATAACACTCTATGTACATATGGTATGTATTCTGCACATTGATTGTAACATCTCAATAAGTGTACACATTATGAGTATATTGTGATATATGATTTTTAGTATATTAGATAAAAATTTCTTTCTATATCAACGTGGGTATACACCCATGTGTGTCCATTATTTGATATTATCCATCATATTTTAAGTAGGTATTACTCTCATTTTGAAAGCAAGTGTTCACTCTGTGATTGTTCCAATATCACAGGCAAAGTACAAGGCTTCTTTAATGTACTACCTAATATCCTGGGGACAAAAGATTATTATACCCTGAATATCGCAGGAAGTGTACACCACCACTGTAGTATCATGTCTAATATCCAAAAACGGAAAAGATATTACTCCAAGTATCTGATAAAGCACACAAGACCCCCGTGATATTTTTTCTAATAACTAAGGGATTACAGATGACATTACGATATGACTGGGGCTGTCCGCCGGTCCTGTGATATTGTTCCTAATATCCAGAGAACGAGAGAATAATGTTGCTGCCCATAGGCAAATCCTCTGAATACGGCAAGAGGAGTACACTGTGCTCTGATATGGTCACTAATGTAAACAAGAAAACAATTCTATTGAATTTAACATTGCAAGGGGTGAAACCCCCTTATGATTTCAATTCTAATGTCCAGGGGTGTGAGGATGACATTTTTGTCAATATGGCAGAGGTGTAACTAGAACTATTGCCTAGTATATAAAAAACCAGGATAACATCGTTTCCATATGATATGGTCGCCAGCATCATATTACACCACATTTTCAAAACAGCCGGGCACAGCGCCCTAGCCAGGGGGTCCCTAAGCAGCCAGCGTCAGCCTGGGAGCTGTTACGGGCCCTCTGGTGGGGAATGTGGTTACAGCTCCCTAGCCAGGGGGTCTTTAAGCAGCCAGGGTGGGCCTTGGGGCTGCTACGAGGGGGACTGTGGTAATAGCCTGTTCAGCACAGGTACCTAGTTTTAATAATGAACACATATTTGTATAAGTGTACACATGGTGTTATGATAAATATATATGTACATATGTGCACAATACATATAGACCTAATGCGTACCTACTGTGAACAATATGTACTTTTTTGTGATATTACATGATATATATATATATTACTGTGATTATATGCGTTATTTTTATTATATATATTTTATCACTGATATTTTAACGAATGTGCATAGTGTACACATTATGTACCTATACATTTTTTACACATTATAGAAATATGTAGGTACATATTTTAGAGAGTATGTACATTTTTTGTACATGTGCATTGTGTACACATATGTACAGCAGGGTAAATGTACAGATTGTACCTATTTTATACATATATTGCACTATGCCAATAAATGTACACACTATGACTACATTCTGGGATTTTATATTTAGTATATTAGATAGAAATCTCTCCGGTTACCAAAGTGGGTATACACCTATATGTGTACCTAGTATATACGTGTATATATTGTACATACTGTGTACTCCTGTACAGAAGGTACATATCTACATTATATGAACATATGTGTAGTGTACATATGTACATACTGTGCACACTTATGTACACGTGTATATACCGCAAATCTGCACGTGTGCATGATGTACATGTGTACATATCATATCACAATAAATGTAAATGTATATAATGTGTGCAATATGTACATTTATATTGATATTATGTATTATATGTGTATTGTGATTATATATGCTGTTGTGATTATATGAAATCATTGTAATATTACAATATATTTACATATTGTACACATTATGTACATACCTACTGTGTACACATTGTGTACATATAAATGTACATATTGTACAGATTATGTACATTTTTTGTACATCTGTATTGTGTACACATATGTACATCACAGTCAATGTACATATGGTACATATTTTGTACGTTGATTTTAATATCCCAATAAGTGTACACATTATGAGTATATTTTGGGATATGATTTATAGTATATGAGAAAAAAGTTACTTCCAATATCAATGTGGGTATACTCGCATGTGTGTCCATTTTGCTGTACCTTCTATTAATCTTTGCCATTGAACATGATAGTGAGAGGAGGTTCTTTTCTCTAACAAGGTTTTCTGTTAATATCACTCAACTCTACTACCTTGTGGCCTCTGTATCTTCCATTGTAAATTGTAATTACCTATAAAAGAGAATATTTTGACATCACGCATCTACCTCTTGGATCCATCAGCCAGAGGCCTAAAATAAAAAAGACATTCACCCCACGAATGGTTATATAGTGGTTGACAACCCCACTTTCTTCTAGGTAAATAATATCCTCTCTTTAACAGTAGCTACTTACAAGATTTGTGCATAAAGAATGTGACTTTTTTCAGTATCTAGTTTATTCTTACATAAATTTCTAAAATACTGAGAGAATATTCTGATCATTGGTTATGCACTATTTTAATTTAATTTTTTCCTCTCAAATTTTATCTTAACTGCATACTCTACCCTGTTTATAAGACTGCCCTATGGTTAAATTTAGTAGGTAGTAAATTATCCTGAGCACACAGAACAATTCTTTTTGTAATCAACTCTGAAACATCATTGAAAGAGCAAGGATATGGGAATTAGATTTATCTGGCTTTTATTTCTGGTACTTACTTGCTCTCTGACCTTGGGCAACTTATGTATTGCTCTGAGTCTCATCTTCTTCATCTGTAAAATGATCATAGTAATACCTAATTCATATGCAGCTTGGAAATGTGTAATTTCGTGATTGATATAAAGTTCCTGATACAATTTCTGACAAAATAATAGAAACCCCATGACAGATAGCCATAACAATCAGAGTTTATATTCACATTAACTGGGATAAAATTGATCTGAAAATACAGCATAAAAAAGCAGCCAAAAATTCACAAGCATATATTTCGCTTGCCTTTTTATACAGAGCTGGAAAATTTCTCATCATTATCTCATCCATTGCCTGCAGCACGATCCTTCCAAAACTCCTCCTAAGACCGTCTGCCAAGGTGGAACACACTGAACCGCATGTGACTCTGCCTTTTCTGACTATTTTTGCAAGATTTTTCTCATAGAGTATTATTAACAGAAAATGGGGCTGTTATCAAGGTGACTAGGAATGGTGCATTCTCAGTTCAGGCTCTGATGGAATGTCTACTTGATCTGGTGCAACTCCAGCTGTGCTCTTGGCTTTCCTCACTTTTGTGGTTCCGAGAATGCAAATATTCTCCCATGGCTTCCTTATTTTGTCTTTCTCCATGAGGTCTCATTCAAGTATAAACATTCCCTTCCATTTTCTCAACTCATTTTTTATTGTCTGAATAACCTTGATAATTTTCCCTTTCCTAAAGCTATAGACCTTCTTTTTGTGTGTAAGAACAGATTACTCACAAATGTTTACTGTCCGCTAAACATTTATGTGTAATCGGTCCTTAATTCTACACACAAAATATCATCTCTACCAACATTTTACAACTATAGTCTCTATAGAGAACTATGAAAGGAACTTGCTCTAAAGGAGAAACTTCCAGAGCTAAACCAAGGGTCTGACAATTGTTAACAATATGTTATTCAGTAAAAATATTTTTTCAGTTAACAGAGAAGAATGCCATGGACAAAATGGCAAAACAGAACTTTTCAGCACTTATTCCTTCACAGAAACATCAATTTGAACAGCCATCCGTGCATCAAAGTGTCTTCAAAAGAGACAAGGAATCCAGGTGAGAGGTTATAGCACGTTTGTGGAGTAGAAAAGTAAGAAAAACGGCATAAAATAGAGTATAAAAGAGAGTTTTATATTATCTGCATTACCCCACCCCTAAACCTGGGTAGTGCAGCATGGAAAGAGATACGATGTATGTGCAGAGAGGAGAGTAAATGTAACACCTGACTTCAACATCAACTCCAATGCCAGGCACAATTCAGTGAACTCAACACCAGGCAGGTTTCTATAGCCACAGGCTATGGGACAGACCCTGTCAACCCAAGCTCCAGGCCTTCCCCTATGGCTCTAAGATCTAATGCCTCCAACCTCCATGGCTCCTACCGACATAGGCTCCAGGCCTTCGCCACAACCAGGCCATTTATGGCTTCCCCAGGCTCCACACTGGTTACTATAGACTCGTAAGTGCCTGGATAAACAAACCTCTACATCGACACAGTGGAATATTATTCAGCAATGAAAGCAATAATCTTTGAATGTGGCTTTTGTTGCAGAAAAAAAGCACGTGAGCTATGAAGCCATTAAAAGACATAGAGGAAACTCAAATACATACTACTAAGTGAAAGAAACCAATCTCAAATGACCACTTACTATATGAATCCAACTATATGACATTCTGGAAAAGGCAAAACTAGAGACATCAAAACGTTCAGTGATTGCTGGGGGTTGAAAAGTGGGAAAGGATAAATGGGCAGAGCATAGAGGATGTTTAGGGCAATGAAACTACTCTGTGTGTTACTATAATGGTAGACACATGCCATTACACCCTTGTCAAAACTCACTGAATATACGACAGCAAGAATGGTCCCTAATGTCAATTATAAACGATGGGTGACAGTGATAAGTCAATGTTGGTTCATCCATTGTAACAAATGTACCTCTCTAGTGAGGAAGGCTGATAGTGGAGGAGGCTGTGCATTTGGGGAGGTGGGAATGTAGGAACTCTCTGTACTTTCCACTATGCCTCACTATTCACTTTACACTGCCCTAAAAATAAAGCGTATTTGAAAAAAGATTGAGCTGTTGATATAAGCCCAATGTCTACTTTGACGTCCAGAAATGTTTCTTTTAAAACGCTAATACACCACTTCCTGGAAGAAAATATTTGTTAACAAATTCTTTTCTAGAACAAGTATTTTTGTGGGTGTTCCTGTCACAACTATACATAAAAATCAGAATATGCAGCAACATCTTGATACTCTAAAAACACAATACCAAGAACGTTAAGAAAATCATTTCTAAATTTGATCTAAGCCAAAATGTGGAGAAGAAAAAGGGAAGAAAATTATTTCTGTATAATGAGATTATAGGTTGTTTCTCCGAACTCCTCTACAGTTTTCAGTATTTTCCAACTTCTATCATAGAGATATATAAATATAGATGTAGATATGTAGATATATAGTCATTAGATATATATTTATACATAATAAATAAACAGATACCATTTTATTTTTTATTATTGATTTATTTATTTATTTTTTGAGACGGAGTTTCGCTCTTGTTTCCCAGGCTGGAGTGCAATGGCGCGATCTTGGCTCACCGCAACCTCCACCTCCTGGGTTCAGGCAATTCTCCTGCCTCAGCCTCCTGAGTAGCTGGGATTACAGGCACGCGTCACCAAGCCCAGCTAATTTTTTGTATTTTTAGTAGAGACGGGGTTTCACCATGTTGACCAGGATGGTCTCGATCTCTTGGCCTCGTGATCCACCCGCCTCGGCCTCCCAAAGTGCTGGGATTACAGGCTTGAGCCACCGCGCCCGGCCTACAGATACCATTTTTAAAAGATATATTTATGTATTTTATATATTTATATAATATATACATCATGTTATCACCATTATGGATATAAAGAAGGACATTAAAATAGTGAAAAGATTAAAATAAAATGTACCAAAATGGAAACAGTGATTTAACTCTGTCTAGCTTTATGTGATTAAACAAGGTATTTTTCAAATTTATTTTTCTTTGCTTTCTAGAGGCTTTATCATAAATCTATATTTTTATATTTAAAAGCCTAATTTTTATTAAACAAATAAAAATTCAGCAACACTGTCTTTAGAACATTTTTTAAATAAACTTGAGCATGAAGAAAATGTTATGACTATGGTGGTGAGCATTTTGAAAGATTAGCAGAAGCAGGGATAATGTGACATTTAGCTGATCTTTCAAGGGAAGCTAGGCAAATGACACTTTTCGAAAAGAAAATAGTAACTAGTGTTGAAACCTGGTATTGCCAGTATGATTAAGAAGGAAAGTGTCAACTTCTTCTGTGGAAAATCCTAACATTACCAAACGTAAGAAGGCAAATACTTCAACAACAGAAATGAAAAATATCTTGATTCATTTATTTAACACTTTTTTAGAGTTTAATCCCAAAAAGTCTATTTTGAAGAAAAGAAAAAATCTTACTCGTGTATATTACCCTTTGCAGTGAACTGGCCAAATAAGTCTATCCAAGGTACGTTGAATACCGAGCATGCTGGAAACATTTTTATTGACATCATCTCTAATCCCTACAACAATAGTGCAAGGAAAGGTTTAACATCTTCTTTTTACAGAGAGGAAAGCTGAGGCTCAAAGAGGTATAGTAGCTCATTTAACATTACACATTTAATACGTGGTGGAGGTGGGACCTATACTTACATCTGTCAGACCTTAAAGTCTGTGTTCTTCTTTCTACCTCTCTGCCTCAGTCCAACAATTGGGATCTTTGCCATGATGCCTCACGAGTTCACGAGGCACTTTTCAGGAAGTTTTTGACTCAGACTTTATCACTCAGCAAGATACCTCAACTAATTTACAAAATGTGACTTGAAAAGCAGGTTGTAATTCCAAAAGCAAAAATCCAACCACAAAAGATAAAGTCTTAATCAGTAGAGCTTTACAGAAGGAAGTAATGTAGGTAGTAAGGGCACTTTCGGAAATGTCTGGAATCAGAGGAGTCGATGTATCACCTGTTAGAAATTGTACTCGCTTGGTAGCAAAATTTTCCTTGTGTTCACTTAAAATAATAGTCTTGTTGTTTTAAAACCAACGCACAGTCAGAGGGTGACTTGGATGTTTATTTTTTATTCTCTTTGCCTTCTTGTTTTAAGAATAGATTTTTCCTAAATTCTAATTATTATTGTAACTTACATAAGTGCAGCCGATTTTGCTTTTAAGGATAAAACTACATTTAAGTAGCTTTGTCTGGATTATCAAAACCAGGCCCTGAAGAAGTGAGTTCCTAAAGGGTAGGAAATTTGCTTGTCTATATCTCAGTTGTGTTAAACAGAATAACTGGCGCAAATTAGCAAATGATGCACTGAGGAATCATAGAACAAAAGACTTTATGAAGAACTAAGTTTCAGATTCAGGGTGACGCTAAGGAGCTAGTGTACCAGAGGATGGTATGCCTTCTGCAATCACAAAAGCAGCATTCAGTCTGATCTGGGCTCTAAGAAGTGCTCCTTGAGACCTGAAATTTTATCCTAACACTGCCACTAACAGGTTAAGTCAGAAAGAGTTCACTTCCCAGAGCTTTCGATTTCTGGTTTCCAAATCAGCACAATGAGAAACTGAAAAGAAGGAAAGAGGAAAAAAAGAGGGGATCAGAGATCCCTCCTGCTTGTACAATGCCATGATTTGGACACAGGGTTTGGGCAACCATGGCCCATCCACCAATTCCTGCCTGTCGTCTCTTGTCAGACAGCTCATGAGCCACGAATGTGAAAGAATTCAAAAAATAACAATATTTTGGGACATGTCAACAATTATATAAAATGCAATTTTCAGTTCTCATAAAAGTACTTTGGAACTCAGCCCCACTCCTTTATTACCCATTTCTATGGCTGCTTTCACACCACAACCACAGAGATAAGTAGCTGTGACAGAGACCATATGGGCTGCCAAGCCTAAAATATTTACTGCCTAGACCTTTCCAGAAAAAAAAAAAAAGGATTGCTGATCTTTTACACAGACAATCAAGCAAGCGATCACCTGAGAACATTAAAATCTGTGTCTAGGACAAATGGGGCCTATATAAACTAGGGAATAATCTTCCCCACTACTTATGCAAGAACATTCACCCTTGAGAGAGCAGGCTACATGGCTTGGCAGCACTACAGTCACCAGTCCAGACTTCCCCTCACCTGTGCCCTATAAGTGACCAGCATTTCTAGGCATCCGTTGAGCAGCGGGGTGCATTCTCATGGCTGGCCCCACACCTTCCCTTCCTCCTGCTTTCTCACATTCTATTTTCTGAGTGGTTGTCAAAGGAACGCTGAATTTTGCTGTCACTTTTTCAGACCCCAATTCCACTTATGACAGTCTTGGTACCAGGAAGCATTCCGAGCTCCTATCTCATCACCACAACCGCCTGCTTCTCACTTAGTCCAGACGAGCTTGCCACAGTGCACTTGCTTTTTAATCGCTCTCTCTCTTCTTGCCTTCACCTCCTCTCCCTCCCTCTCTCCCTGGCTCTTTCTGTAACACGGGTGTGTGCACATACACAAGTTCCGATTAAATAAAAGAAGAAACACTTTTTAAGTTTCTTTCTAGGCCTAATAGAAAATTCTTTTTTTTTTTTTTTACAAAAACAGAGCTGTTTTTTTCCATTGCAAAAGTGTGGGTGTCCTTCCTTTTGGAGAGTAACAATCATTTTCTACATGGCCTTCTGACACATTGCATGTTGTACATATGTGTGTGTGCACATGTGCATATGAGTCTTAGAGTATGTGTGTGTAGCAGGGAGGAAAGAGATGAAGGAGAGTGTGTATGTGCATGTTGGTTCATATGAGTGTGAGTGTGTGCATGCACGTGCCTGTGTGTGTGCACATGTGTATGAGCATGCTTGTGTTTGCGTATGAGAATGTGCATGTGAGAGAGAAAGAAAGAATGCGTGTATGTGTGAATGTGTATGTGTGTGTATAGCAGGGAAGAAGGGGATGAAGGAGAGTATGCTAAAAAGAGAACACCTCAGAACAGTCAAATAAAAGATTCCATATCAACATCATATCTTGTTAAAATACAGGATTCCCAAGTCAGTCACCTTCAAGCTGGAAGCCTGGAGTGTAAAAAGAGTGGGTGTTCTTCTCTGACAACTTATTGTCTAAGACAATTTTATGATCAAAAATATATTCGAATAAAAGTACCTGAGAAAAGTACATAAAGAGAATATAGCAAAATGTTAACAATGGTTTTCTTTGGGTGAGAGGAAGAAGAGGCAGGTTGTGGTTGATCTGTTTCTTTCAGTTCAACTATTCTGCATTCCTCACTTTTAAATTTTGGATATTAAGCTGGAGAGAAAGAACATGAATATAAAGATGAATTCGCTGAATGGAGCAACGAATGCTGAGTTAGCCAAAAATGTATGGCTACCTTCTATATCTAATTATCTGAGGGCAAATCAGAAAACACCACTTTCAGAAAATTTTTTTTTTTTTTTTAGAAATGAAGTTTCGCTCTTGTTGCCCAAGCTGGAATGCCACGGCACAATCTCGGCTCACCGCAGCATCCGCCTTTTGGGTTCAGGCAATTCTCCTTCCTCAGCCTCCCGAGTAGCTGGGATTACAGGCACGCACCACCATGCCCAGCTAATTTTTTGTATTTTTAGCAGAGACAGGGTTTCACAATGTTGACCAGGTTGGTCTCCATCTCTTGATCTTGTGATCCACCCACCTGGGCCTCCCAAAGTGCTGGGATTACAGGCTTGAGCCACCGCGCCCAGCCAGAAATTTTTTAAAATGTGTTTTACGTTATTTTCCCTTTCAGCCTAAGGACTAAAAATTGAACACAACTGGATCTGCGCCATTGCCTCAAAGATTCTTAGCCTAGTTCAAGATCCATTGTCTGGACACTCCTGCTTTTTAGACAGAAAACAGGGCTAAATTCCTATTGACTTCCAAATACACAGACCCACAGATTTGTCACAGTAGCCTCTCTCTCTCACCCTGTCTCTGTCCGTCTGAGTCTCTCTTTCTTTCTCTCTCTCTTCCCTCACATCATCCCCAAATCAGAATGCATATATAAAAATTTGATTAACTGAAACATAGAATGATCAAGATTTTACTACAAGAGAATTACACAGACTTCAGCTAAGATGTTTGGTTGAATACCTGCATATGCCTTCACTCCATCATTAAACCACATTAACACGGGATGATTAAAAATAAATAAACCAACAAAGATAAAAAGAAAATAAAGACAATCCCTTCAGCATATAGAAAACTGGCAAGCAGAAGCTGTCTGTGACACCTGACAGTAGACCCAGAGATGCTAAATCCCAAGCCAGTGGCAGGAAGGCAACCAGAATCCCCAAGGGTTCAAGAGTTGGCAGCTAAATTTACCTAGGGAATTTATGTTTCAGTAGTAGGTAGATCCCAGATCCTCTCCCTAGAATCGGTGACTGCATCCCATGGTGGTGGCAGGGTGGAGGTTTCCTCTCTATAGGGTAAAATTTGTTGTCTCTAGGCAGGAGCTCTCTAGACACAAGTGCTTAAATGTACACACTGAACACTGAGATCCTCCAGGTTTTCCTATCACTGAGTTCCAATGAGGGTGGCCGATACACTTGGTCAGAAGTTAAGATGATTTTTCTCTAGAGAGAATCTCTCTTGCTCAAGAAGAAAAGGTCTGACCCAGCAAGACCACCGACCACAAAATGTTACAATCACAGAACTTCCATCAGCTTTTAGCTTTTCAGTGCTCCATTTTTTTCTAACAGACACAGACAGCTAAGGTTCACCAGGCATCTGAGCAAAGCTTCTAACATGAATGGCCGAGACCAGAGCAACAAGACACATAAATGCAGCCTGAATGAGGACTGTGCTAGGAGATAAGACCTTCTGAAACCCATATGAATGTTCTCGAAGAGATAAAAGTGTTACCATTTTCATGAAACAAGAACCAAATTTAAAGAAAAAGTAAACGCTTAGAAATTAAAAATATGACAGCAGAACTTGTGAAAAATTCTTGTTAGAATAGTAAGACAACAAAGTTGAGTAGATGAACCTTATGTCTTCCAGAAATAGCGATAAGAAAAAAGTTGAAATCCGGAAGAAAATTTGAACAGGTTCAACACTAAAATGATCAGAATTCCAAAGATAGAAATAGAGACAGACAGAGAGAGAGAGAAAAAAGAACAGACACACGCAGCAAATAAGAAAGAGAGAGATAAACCCTAACACAGTAATTGCTGGAGACTACAACACCCAACTTTCAGCACTGGACAGATCTTCCAGACAGAAAACCAACCAATCAACATGAAATTTAATCTTTACTACAGACCAAATGGAACTGATATTCAAGGAACATTTCATCCAATGACTGCAGAATACACATTTTTTCAACTCAACACATAGATCATTCATAACTATAGAAGATACCTTAGGTCACAAAGCAGATGCAATCACATTTGAAATCAGGACTAAGAAATTCATTCAAAACCATACACTTACATGGAAACTGAGTAACTTGCTCCTGAATGACTCCTGGGTAAATAATGACATTAAGGCAGAAATCAAGAAGTTTAAGAAGTTCTTTGAAAGTAATGAGAATAAAGGTACAACTTACCAGAGTTTCTGGGATGCAGCTAGTCAAGTAGTGTTGAGAGAAATTTATAGTACTAAATGCTCACATCGAGAAGTGAGAACTCGGGACAGCTGCGGTGACTCACTCTTGTAATCTCAGCACTTTTGGAGGCCAAGGCGGGCAGATTACAAGGTCAGGAGTTTGAGACCAGCCTGACCAACATGGTGAAACCCCATTCTACTCAAAATACAAAAATTAGCTGGTGTTGTGGCACATACCTGTAATCCCAGGTACTCAGGAGGCTGAGGCAGGAGAACTGCTTGAACCCAGGAGATAAATGTTGCAGTGAGCCCATATCACACCACTGCACTCCAGCCTGGTTGAGAGAACAACACTCCATCTCAAAAACAAAATTGAGATCTCAAGTTAACTACCCAACATCACAATTAAAAGAATTAGAAACCCAAGAGCAAAGAACACCCTCAAAGCTATGCTGATGGGAGTGGGGAGAGAGGGCATCTCTATCTTGTGCCAATTTTTAAGGGGAATGCTTTCAGCTTTTGTCCATTCAGTATGATGCTGGCTGTGGTTTTGTCACATGTGGCTCTTATTATTTTGAGGTATGTTCCTTCATACCTCAATACCTGGTTTATTGAGAGTTTTTAACACACATGAAAGTTGAATTTTATCAAAAGCTGTTTTTGCATCCATTGAGATAATCATGTGGGTAATTTTTTTCTTTAGTTCTGTTTATGTGACGATGACATTTATCAATTAGCATATGTTAAACCAAACTTGCATCTCAGGGAGCGTGGTTGTGACCAGGAATTTATCAGTTTCTTCTAGATTTCTCAATTTTTTCAGGTTCAGTGGCTCACATCTGCAATCCCAGAACTTTGGGAGGTCAAGGTGGGTTGATCACCTGAGATTGGGAGTTCAAGACCAGCTGGATCAACATGGAGAAACCCCATGTCTACTAAAAATACACAATTAACCAGACATGGTGGCACATGCATGTCATCCCAGCTACTCAGGAAGCTGAGGCAGGAGAATAGCTTGAACTCAGGAGGCAGAGGTTGCACTAAGCCGAGATCTCACCATTGCCCTCCAGCCTGAGGAACAAGCACAAAACTTCATCTCAAAATTAAAGAAAAAATAGTGCCTACAGTTGTACATAATATTCTCTGAGGGTGGTTTGTATTTCTGTGGGGTCAGTGGTAATATTGCCCTTATTGTTTTTGATGGTGGTTATTTGAATCTCTTCCCTTTCTCCTTCATTGGTCTAGCTTCAAGTTTATTATTTTTTAACCAGTATGATTTTAATAGACCAGTTACTGGGTAGTAAATTGAAACATACAGAGTGCCATCTCCAAGAGCAGTCATGATTTCATTTGGGTTCTTGAAAAATGTTAAGAAGTAGGTTGAGTTTTATTTTTTTTTTTTCAGAAAACCAGCTTTTGAAAAATTTATGTGGAACCAAAACCGCCAAGGCAACCCTAAGCACGAAGAGCAAAGCTGGAAGCGACATGCTACCAGACTTCAAACTGCATTACAGGGCTACAGGAAACAACGGCATAGTACTGGTACAAAAACAAACACATAGACTAATGGAACAGAATAGAGAATCCAGAAACAAAACCAAGCTTCTACAACTATCTGATCTTTGGCAAACTTAACAAAAACAAGCAAGGGGGAAAAGATTCTCCCTATTCAATAAACAATGCCAGGATAACTGGATAGCCATATGCAAAAGACTGAAACTAGACCCCTTCTTTACATTACATACAAAAATTTGCTCATGATAGATTAAACACTGATATGTAAAACCAGAAACTATAAAAGCTCTGCAAGACACGAGACAATGCCATTCAAAACATAAGCACAGGCAAAGATTTCATCATGAACATGCCAAAAGAAAAGGTAACAAAAGCAAAATTGAAAACTGGGGTCAAATTAAAATGAGAAACTTTCACACAGCAAAATAAACTATCAACAGAGAAAACTGACAACCTACAGAATGTGAGAAAATGTTTGTAAACTATGCATTCCACAAAAATCTAATATCAAACATCGGTAGGGAAATTAAATTTACAAGAGAAAAACAAACAACCCATAAAAAGGTGGGCAAAGAACATAAACAGACACTTTTAAAACAAGACATATATGCGACAAGCAATCATATTAAAAAAGCTCAACGTCACTGATTATTAGAGAAATGCAACTGAAAATTATAATAAGATACCATCTCACACCAGTCATAATGGCAATTATTAAAGTAAAAAAAAAAAACACATACTGGAAAGGTTAGAGAGAAAAACAACACTTACACACTGTATTCGGGAATGCAAATTAGTTCTGCCATTGTGAAAAAGTGTCATGATTCCTCAAAGACCTAAAGAGTGAAATACCATTTGATTCAGCAAACCTAGTAATGGGTTACTAGGTATGTACCCAAGGGAATATAAATCCTTCTGTTATAGAGACATGTGCACGCATATGTCCATGGCAGCACTGTTCACAATAGCAAAAATATGGAATCAAGCTAAATGCCCGTCAATGGTAGACTGGATAAAGAAAATGTGGTACATATACAACAAAAAACACTAGGCAGCCACAAAAGAATGCGATCATGTTCTCTTCAGGGACATAGATGAAGCTGGAGACTATTATTCTTAGCAAACTAATGCAGGAACACAAAATCCAAATACCAGATATTTTCACTTGCAAGTGGGAGCTAAATGAGGAGAACACAGGAACATACAACAGGCGGAAGAACAACACACACTAGAGCCTTTCAGAGAGTGGAGAATGAGAGAAGGAAGAAGATCAGGAAAAACAACTAAATGGGACTAGGCTTAATACCGGAGTAATGAAATGATCTGTACAACAAACCTCATGACAGACTTTACCTAAATAACAAACCTGTGCTTGAACCTTTGAACTTAAATAAAAGTTAAAAAAAAAAGGCAACTTCTCAAGTTGAATAACATAACCTCCTAGGTTTAAACACATGAACACAAACTCACACCAAGGAACATTGTCTTGAAAATCTGCAATATATGACAAAGGAAAACAGCTCTCCTAAGTTTTCAGAAAAGTTTTTTAAAAAACAGTATTTACAAAGAATCAAAAATCAGAATGATTTCAGGCTTCTCAACAGCACTACCAGAAGCTGGGAAATAATGGAGTAGTATCTTTAAAACTTGAATGGGTAATTATTTTCAATCAAAAATTCTATGCCCCACCAGTCATGTAAGTGTAAGAAGAAATAAAGTCATATTTCAGAACAATTTGCTTCAGTGTATCCTTGCTTGAATAAGTTACTGGAGGATACAGTCCACAAACAAGAGATTCAGGGCACGGGGCAGTGCAAAACAACAGAGTGGGTTTATATTTGTATTTAAAAGCAGCAGCATTCGAGAGTTAGGGAATACTGGAGGAGGAGTTTTCTCCAGCATCCCTGGAGCCCACACCTCTCATTTCCACATTCCTATGTCCCATTGCTGCCCATGAATTCTGATCACCTATTCCTTTGATAGAGGTATTTCTCTCACCGATTAGCTGTAGTCAAGTGGCTCTTTCTTGGGCCACAGGAGGAAATCTATTGCTTTTCATTAAACATCAATTTGATTAACCTAGGCTTAAGGTCAGCATTATGCCATCAGCTGTACGTTCTTGGGAAGACATCTACTCACAAACTGGTTAAAGAACGTGGCCCTCCTACCTCTGACTTGTGTGATTCTAAGCAAGCTATTTAGCACCCTCTCATCTGTGAAACAAACATAAAGTTCTTATCTTGGGCTCCACAAACAGAAAGTGTTGAACAAGAACAGTTTCTTCTCCTCCAAGGCCAGACCATATGGAGGACCCTAAGACAGCCACAGTCTTGGTCAGTAGGACAAACACAAGGTTCAAATTGCACCATTAAAACTGTGGCCGAACGTTTGCTCTGCCTGAGTCACTCACTGTCATAAGGCTCTACCGGTTCCCATTCCAGATAGAAAGTGGGCTTTTGTTGGTTTTTGTTGTGTTTTTCAAGAGATGGAGTCACCCAGGCTGGAGTACAGTGTCATGACCATAGCTCACTGCAGCCCCAAACCCCTGAGCTCAAGTGACCTTTCTGCCATGGCCTCCTGACAGAAGCTGGGCCAACAGGGCAGCAGGTATGCATCCCCACACCCAGTAATTTTTTTTTGAGAGATGCCGTACCGCTATGTTGCCCAGACTGCTCTCAAATTCCTGGCCTGAAGCAATTTTCCCATATTAGCCTCCTAAATTTCTAGGATTACAGGTGTGAGCCACTGTGCCCAACAGGTGTTCTTAAATGCAATTTCCACACTGCTATTCTGAAGAAGGGCAAGAAGCAAAGAGTCCCTCCTTGAAACATAGAAAATAAAAGCATTCACTATTAAGTGGAGGCAGAGTTGATGATCAACCAAAACTACTTCAACTGTAATCCAGAAGTCCCATTGATACAGGAGTTCTAAAGAAATTATTTAGTCAGAGATTGAGGGGAAGGAAGTCTTTGGTAAGGTTTCCCTTTGAATAAAAAGCAGCCCCAAAACTATTTCTAACAAAGAGCGGCCTGTAAAATCGAGCTGCAGATATAGACAAGCAAGCTGGAAGCTTGCACAGGCGAATGCCAGCAGCTGTAACAACAGGAGGCTACTTGGGTGCCAGGCATGCTCAACCTGACGGCTTTATCTTCCTTTTTCTTTATCAACCACAAGTGCAGTAAGGGACAGACAACATGCACTGGCCAAGTAGAAAACCTATATGCATAAGAAGATTCGGGTGGATAGCCAGCTTCTTCACGAGCTATGTAAAGCTCTCACCTGGTCCAACCCATATTTGGACACTATGTAAATCAAACACCACCTCCTCAACAAGTCTATAAAACCTTGTGCAGTTCACCAGAAAACCAGAAAACACACTCAGAAGCCCCTCTCTCTCTCTGCAGAAGAGAGAGATGTTCTCTTTTCTTCTTTTGCCTGTAAAACCTCCATTCTTAACCTCACTCCACGTGTATTCACGTCCTTGATTTTCTTGACATGAGGCAATGTACCTTGGGTATTACCTCAGATGGACAATGCTGCTTCATCATAGTTCTGTTTTGTTCAGGTTGTGGGACAAACGGCTCCTTTCCTCTGCAACCTCAGCTCAACCTTACTCAGGCCTCCTTCCAGCAGAATCACAGAACCAAATGAAACCCCTTAAGTCTTCTTTTAAATTGGCAGCCGCTCCAAAGAAAGCAGCATGATGAGTTTCAGGTGGCCCGGGGTGGGGGCAGTGCTACTCTGGCTTCTCCGTGCTCAGTCCCTCTCAGTTCAAAAGCGCACCACGTGAAGCAATAGAACACCTCCTCATCTGAGTTTTAAAAATAGTGGGAGGAAAAGCGCTGTCTTCATCCTTATTTCCCTGGAGAGGGGAGGTCATAAAACACTAATTTCTAAGCAGTGGACCAGAGTTTTACTGATCTCTTCTGTTACTTACTCATGTTTACCCAGAGAAACCACATCACAAATCTGAGTCTCCTCTGGCAAGAGAAAAAATCGGATTCATGATTCTCTCAGCCCCCTTTCCACAGTGGAGTTCTGACTCCACTTCTAAAATACTTTTCTGCAAGCCTCTGTACCTCATAAATGTTTTGCTATACTCGAGACAGCAAAGGGAAGCACAGATTAGCTACTGTTTTTAGAACAGTGGAAACATGCTGTCTTCTCCAAGTTTGGCATTGGAGTCAAAGACCAAGCGCCAAACAGTAGTTGTCAAGAATCCTTTCATTTACAATCAGGTTCTAGACTTTTCAAATGGTGTGGGCAAGAACCAGTTTTGCCAGAATAGGTTATTATCTACCTCTTACCTTTATAGGACAGGACTAAAAATTCTCTTTTTTAAGACAGAGTCTTGCTCTGTTCCCGAGGCTGGAGTGCAGTGGCATGATCTCGGCTCACTACAACTTCTGCCTCTCAGGTTGAAGTGATTTTCCTGCCTAAGCCTCCTGAGTAGCTGGAATTACAGGGGCCCACCACTACACTCAGCTACTTTTTTAATTTTTAGTAGAGACAGGGTCTCCCCATGTTTGCCAGGGTAGTCTCCAAAGCCTGACCTTATGATCTGCCTACCTGAGCTGCCCAAAGTACTGGGATTACAGATGTGAGCCACCACGCTGGGCATTTTTTTTTAATTACACTGAAGACTTTTGAAAGGGTTGTGTGTTGTATGAACTCCCTCCTCACCCAATTCTCATGGATGGGAAAATGCTGCTGCTTCATTTTAAAGCTAATGAGCTGCCTGAACAGGAACTTCTAATTAACCATTCAAACTGATTAGCTCAGGTCCCTGAAGGCTGGAGAACACGGGAACTGCTATCCCATCTGAATACAATCCAAAGGCTAAAGGCTGTGGCCAAGTTGAAATAATGGGGCAGATAGAAGCGATAAAGACTGGAGCTGGGAGTGGCCCGTACTTCAAGTTAAGCCAAACAAAGGTGTTTGCATGTTTTATATGAACCAAATGGGAATTCCATAATCGAGAAAACCATTGATTTTAAGGAGGACGCTGCCCTGAAAAGCTTCCTGCCAGGGGTAAGGAAGAGGCTGCCCAGGACCCCCAGAGGCAGGTGGTAGGAGGGCTCTTAGTGGCTTCCTAGAAACTGTATTACCTGAGGTAGTGAACTGCTGTCAGAGATCCCTACCAGGAGAATTTCTCAGGAACGCATGAGAAAGGGCCCAAAACTGCATGCCTGCTCCTAAAATATGACACCATAATACAGCTGAACTATTCAATAAGGCCCTATCTGTTCCTCTGTCTCTCCTTTCTCCCTGCCCCTATCCAACCCTAGAAGCCAGAAAGCACTGCTAAGAAGTGAGGGTGGGTGGTCATAAACAAACACACTGCCCTCCTTTCCCTTCCCACTGTGGGTTTCTCAGGCTGAGGCTGTCACAGAGGAGGAGGGATGAAAATTGTTTTCGTTGATATTTTATCATGAACATTTATGAACGTACAGCAAAGTTGAAAAAACTTTACAGTGAACACTTTAACTGTATCTTCACCAACTTGGAGTCTTGTTTTATCTCATGTCCATCCATAGATCCATCTTTCTATCAATCCAGTAATCCATTATAGTTTTTAGGCATTTTAAAGTAAATTGCAGACATCAGTAACTCAACGTGCATTAACTAGAATTTGGTACCTTTTTTTTTTTTCCTTTTGGTGTAAAGTTTACAAATGATGAAATGCAAAAATTTTAAGTATGTATTTACCGAATTTTGACAAAAGTATACATATGTGTAACCCAAAACTCTATCAAATAAAGAACATTACTATAATCCCTGATATGGTTTGGCTGTGTCCTCACCCAAATCTCTTCTTGAATTGTAGCTCCCAGAATTCCCACGTGTTGTGGGAGGGACCTGGTGGGAGAGAATTTAATCATGGTGACAGTTTCCCCCATACTGTTCTTGTGATAGTGAATAAGTCTCACAAGAGCTGATGCTTCTATAAGAGGAAAGCCCTTTTGCTTGTTTCTCATTTCTCTCTTGTCTGCCACCATGTAAGATGTCCCTTTGACTTTCTGCCGTGATGATGAGGCCTCCCCAGCCAGGTGCAACTGTGAGTCCCTTAAACCTTATTTGAATGAAGTACCCAGTATCAGGTATGTCTTTATCAGCAGTGAAAAAACGGACTAATACAATCCCAGAAAGTTTCCTCATGACTGGTCTCAGTCTCCAGCTCTGTACCCTTGGATTTTTTTCATTGTAGACTAAGTTTGCCAACTTTAGAAATTCCACATAACTTGAATCATGTTGTGATAACCCTATATATAAGGCTCCCTTCAGTCCACAAAATAATTTTTATATTTATCAGTCAGGTTACACATATCAGTATCTCTTTCATTTTTATTGCTGAGTAGTATTTCATGCTATGAAATAACGTAGTTCGCTACCTGATCCTCTATTTGTGGTCACCAGAAACATTTTCAACTTTTGATTATTATGAGTAAAGCTATTGTGGTCTTCTATAAGTATTTTTATTAACATGTATTTTCACTAATTGGCGTAGATTCCTAACTCGGAAATTTATTATAGATGAGATGTATATTCGTTCTGTAAGAAAATTCCAGAAATTTGACAAAGTAGTTGTACTGTTTTATAGTCCCATTAGCAATAGTTATAGTTGTGCTGTATTCTTGAAAACATTTGGTGTTTAGTCTTTCCCAACCTAGTTATTTTGTGGGGTGTGTATTAGTATCTCACTGTGGTTTTAATCTGCATTTCCTTGATGTTAACCATTTTGTCCCACTTGTATATTATCTTTGCAAAGTGGCTCCTCAAATTTTTTCCCCTTCTAAACAGTAATTGTTATCTTTTTTTCTTTTAGTTGTTCTGTCATCCAGGCTGGAAGGCAATGGTGCAATCTTGGCTCACTACAGCCTCTGCTTCCTGGGCTCAAGCGATCCTCCCACCTCAGTCTCCCAATTAGCTGATACCAGGCTAACTTTTTGTATTGATATTAGCCAACATACAAGGCTAATTTTTTGTACTTATTCTAGGTGTCAGGGTCTCACCATGTTGCCCAGACTAGTCTCAAACTCCTGGCCTTAAGCCATTCATCCTCCTCGGCCTCCCAAAGTACTGGCACTACAGGTGTGAGCCACTGTGCCCAGCCTTATTTTCAGGTTATAAAACTGCTTTATGTATTCTGGAAATCAGGCTCTTTACTGAAAATAGATTTATGACCATTTTCTGTCAGGCTCTGGCTTGCATATTCTTTTGTTTAATGTATCTTTTAATTTTCCCAGACACATTTTCTGCAAAATTCGTGTTAGTTTTTGTTGTATTTTTCAGATACTTTGTTCATTTCATCTAAGTTGCAGAATTTGTCACCATGACGTTGTTTATGATAGTCTCTTATTATCCTTTTCACGTCTGCAGGATCTGTAGTGATAGTTTCACTTCGCTTTCACTTCTGATATTGATACTGACCATTTGTGTTTCCTCTCTTTCTTTCATGATCAGAGTAGCTTAAGGTTTATTAATGTTGATATTTTAAAACAACCAGCTTCTTTGCTTTGTTAGTTTTCTCTATTATTTTGTCTGTCTTCAATTTGGTTTATCTCTGCACTTTTACCTTTATTGTTTCCTTCTTACTACTTCGTTGGTGTTTTCTTTGCTGTGTGTGTGTGTGTGTGTGTGTGTGTGTGTGTGTGTTTTCAATCTTCTTTAGGTGAACATTTACGTCATTGATTTTAGACCTTTCTCTTTTTCTTCTATTGCAGTATAAGCATGTACGGCTATACTTCCCTCTGGGAACTCCCATAGCTGTAATTCATAAGTGTTGGCATGTTGTATTTTGATTATCCCTTAGAATAAAATATTTTATATTCTACCTTTTGATTTCTTCTTTGGCTTGTGTATTATATTTAATCTCCAAGTACTTGGAGCTTTCCTAGTTCTCTTATTGTTAATTTCTGTTTTAATCCTATTGTGGTCAGGTAACATACACTGCATGAATTCAATTTGATTTAATCTATTCAGTCTTGTTTTATGACCTAGCATGTGACCTATCCTAGTGAACACTACATGTACTTGAAACATACACTATTCTGTGGTTATTGGGTGTCGTCTTCCATTGGTTTGTTTAAGATGGTGGAGAGTGTTGTTCAGGTCATCTGCATCTTGACTAAGATTTTGTCTAGTTTTTCTATCAATTGCTTGGGAGATGGGTATTAAAATCACCAATCAAAATTGTGGATTGTTTGTTTATTCCTTTAGTTCAATTTTGTTTTGTGAAAATTGATGCACAAATTATTTTTAATCCATGTTTTTGATGAAATGACTCTTCTGTAATCATGAACTATCCCTCTTTATCTTTGGAAATACTGTTTTGACTTAAGCATATTTTATTTGGTATTAATATAGCTTCTTCACACTTCCATTACTGACTGTTTGCATAGTATATCATTTTAAATGTACTCATTTAGGGTCAGGTACAGTGGCTCACACCTGCAATCCCAGCACTTTGGGAGGCTGAGGCAGGTAGATCACTTGAGGTCAAAAGTTTAGGACAAGCCTATCCAATGCAGTGAAACCCCAGCTTTATTAAAAATACCCCAACATTTAGCTAGGCGTGGTGGCAGGTTTCCGTATTCCCGGCTACTCAAAAGGCTGAGGCAGGAGAATTGCTCGAACCCAGGAGGCGGAGTTTACAGTGAGCAGATATCGCACCACTGTACTCCAGCCTGGGAGATAGAGTAGAACACTGTCGTAAAAAAATTCAAATGTACTTATTTAGACCTACGTATATTTGTCTTTTTTTTTCTATTCAAAGTGTGTATTTCATATACAGCACTGGGTCTTGTGGGTTTTTTAAATCAATTCTGACAATCTCTGCACTTGAATTGGAGTATGTGGTATGATTCATTAACATTTAACGTTATTAAATATAGATTTATTAGTGGTTGAATGATGTAATTGGATTCAAGCTTACAATTGAATGGTTTGTTTTATTATTTTGTTTGTTTTTGTTTGCATCCCCTTCCCCACTTTTTGTCCTGTCCCTTTTCTCCTGATGTCTTTTGGACTCTTTAAATACTTTTAAAATTTCATTTTTAAGTATCCATGACTTATTAGATGTAGTGGTTGAATATTCCTTATCTGAATTCCTTGGGACTAGAAGAGTTTTGGATTTTAAACTTTTTTCATATTTGGGAACATTTACATATACATAAAGAGATCTCTTAAAGATATAACTGAAGTCTAAACACAAAATTCACCTATGTTTACGTACACCTCATACACATAACGCAAATAAAATTTTACATATTTTTAGCAATTTTGTGCAGGAATCAAAGTTTGTATACATTGAACCATCAGAAAGCACACATATCGCTATCTCAGCCATCGATGTGGATGAATTTCAGATCTTGGAATATTTTGGATTTTGGGGTTTATGGATCAGAGATGCTCAACCTCTACCTGTTTTCATTGTTGATTATTTTATGTGTTAAAATATGTAAAGAAAGGGTTAAGTTTTCAGCTGAATGAGATTTTTGAGTTTGGAAATTAAACTAAACAGGATTTTTCTTCAGTTCCAGGATACAGGTGCAGAATGTGTAGGTTTATTATATAGGTATATGTGTACCATGGTGCTTTGCTGCACCTATCAACCGTTCATCTAGGTTTTAAGCTTCACATGCACTAGCTATTTGTCCTAATGGTCTCCCCGTCTAACCCTCCTCTGACCCCCAACTGGCCCCAATGTGTGTTGTTCCCTCCCTGTGTCCATGTGTTCTCACTGTTCGACTCCCAATTATGAGTGAGAAAGTGTGGTGCTTGGTTTTCTGCTCCTGTTTTGAACTAGACAGAATTTCTTAATATCTTAAATTGCTCAGTGAAATAGAAAATATCAAAGATTCTACCCAACAGGTGGGTAAGAATGAGTCCACGTAGCAACTTTGATAAAGTGAAGGGAAATAACAAACCATTTCTGATTGCTCCCTGCCACAGCCAGTGCATTCAACCTTTTTACTGTCCTTTTATTATTTTTTCATTGTTCTTACAGTCATTATTATTTTTCCCCAAATGAAAAAATAAAAGTGGTGGGATTGATAGTGAGGAAACAAAGACTGACAGCTGCCCCTACACCTGAGTTTAACTTTTGAGAAATATAGTCAACATGATGATTTTCACACAGGGCTAGTAGGCCTTCTGCATCTGTTATAATTCCTGTTATGTTGTGGACAGAAAATAAATTTTTCTCTCCATGGGAAACTGTTAGTGATACTTGAGAACAATGTCAACTGTAGACCAAAACCGAATACAAGAGGAAATATTGTTTTGTTTTTTTTTTTGCAGTATTCTTTTTTAAGACCTGAGATAGGAGGATAAAATAGGAAAGAACTATTGACATGTGCAACAACATGGCTGAATATCAAAAACATTTTCTTGACTAAAAGAAACCTTACATATGGAGTGATCACAATATAATTCTATTTCTTTTTTTTTTTTTTTTTGAGACGGAGTTTCACTCTTGTTACCCAGGCTGGAGTGCAATGGCACGATCTCGGCTCACCGCAACCTCCGCCTCCTGGGTTCAGGCAATTCTCCTGCCTCAGCCTCCTGAGTAGCTGGGATTACAGACACGCGCCACCGTGCCCAGCTAATTTTTTGTATTTTTAGTAGAGACGGGGTTTCACCATGTTGACCAGGATGGTCTCGATCTCCGGACCTCGGGATTCACCCGCCTCGGCCTCCCAAAGTGCTGGGATTACAGTCGTGAGCCACAATATAATTCTATTTCTATCAAACTTTAAAATCTGCGCTGAAAGAATATTTAAAAGTATATTTGGGTTCGGGACCGACTAAGAGGAGGCAAAACTGAACTTTTTACTCTCTGCTGTGATCCAAAACCCTTCCTATAAACGTTGTACACAGTATCTCATTTAATCCTCAAAATCACCCTAACAGGTAGTTACTGTCACTTTCCCTGCTTCAAACAGAACATAAAGCTCAGAGAATCCAGGTACTGTGTTTTCTTTGTTTTTTTGTTTTTTTTTTTTGAGACGGAGTTTCGCTCATGCCACCCAGGCTGAAGTGCAATGGCGTGATCTCGGCTCACTGCAAGCTCCGCCTTCTGGGTTCAGGCAATTCTCGTGCCTCAGCCTCCCAAGTAGCTGGGACTACAGGAACGCACCACCATGCCCAGCTAATTTTTTGTATCTTTAGTAGAGATGGGGTTTCACCATGTAGACCAGGATGGTCTCGATCTCCTGACCTTGTGATCCACCCGCCTCGGCCTCCCGAAGTGCTGGGATTACAGGTGTGAGCCACCATGCCTGGCCCGGTACTGTGTTTTACACCTACTTAGAAGTCACCAATTCCTAAAGTTCTATAAAATGTTCTAAATAAAAATGAATAAAGTAGGCAAAAAAGACCATGTAAATAGCATTTCTACAAATATCTCCTGAGACAATTTTCACATCGATGTCCAAAGACATTTACAAGAACGTTTTCCACAACACTGTTTAAAATAATAGAAAACTACAAGCAACCTAAATGTCCATGGAAGAGTTAGATTCTTTCTCTTATTTCCGTATAATGCAATACTGTGCTGATGTAGAGATATCATATTCATTTTTAAAAATTACATTCACCTTCTTCTCATGAATCCAAGGAGATATGTTAGAGAATATCTATTGCATTTGGACATAAACATAAATACAAAGGAAATATAGGGGCTCTCTACAAGTGGTTATATATTGGAAGAGGAAGAAGAGAAAAATAGAAGGGATCATGAAATTTGTATATGCTTTGGTAGTGTCTGGTTTTGTATATAACTTGAATTTTTTCATAAATATATTTTACAGTCTGCACAATTACTAGGTAAGAAGACAAGTAAGTCACTTTAGTAAAAGTTCTTCCAATTACTGCAACTGATTTCTACAGCCAGAATGTTCCCAGAACCTGAAAAGAGGAAGCACTATAAATGGAAGGCAGAAATATTGACACTAGAGGGCCAGAGCTGGAGAGGGTGGATCTAATGCAGCAAATCCATCAGCAGTTCTCATCGCCATCTTTGAGAAACCTCACAATTTTCCGTGCGTAATAAATGAGTTAAATTGAAAACAAATCCATGACAGTGGTGCATGAGAAAGGTTACATGTGTCCCGAATAATAAAGTCTGCGCACAATATAAATTAAAACATACCATTTTACATTCATAAGATTGACAAACAAAAAGTAAAAGCCTAGGAATATCAAGTGAAGCCAAACACAAAACAAGTTTCCCCACATTTCCTGTGGGAATACAAATTGTTACAACTACTTTAAACAATTGGAAATTCATAGTAAAAATGAAGACAAGCCTCCCCTACAATTTACCAATCCCTCTTCTGGGAACACAGTAAGAGAGATTCTTCCCAAGAAACCTGTAAACAAATGTATATGGCACTATGCATGTAATTGTACATCGTGGTATTTCCATATGGTAAAGTGTTATTCGGCAGGGAAAGTAAGTAGACCAGAGGTAGACATTTCAATATCAATAAGTTTTAGAAAAATAAAATGGAGTATAGGAAGCTGCAACTATATCTGTAATGCTTTGTTTTGCCAGGAAAATAAAGGGACACGTGGGGAGGGCAAAGGACAACAAAAACTAAACAATCTGAAACACATGCAGAAAAATACCCATATTTTAAAATTTTCCATTGCTGCTTATATTAGTTTCTGTCTTTTCTATACGCTTGAAGTACTTGATAATAAACAAAATATAAAAGGAATAGGAAAAAGTATTCTGAGAAAATACATCGAAAGGTTTATTGTTATTAGATTTGGTAAGATTTTAAATGAATTTAATTTTCTTTGTTATATCTCTCTATATGTCCTAGTCATACCATATTAAATGTGTATTTCATTTATGACAATAAAAATGTATTATTTAAAAACTCATATATATGCAGTTTTATCTGACATATGATGAAACTCTACGAAACATAGATTCAGCAAAAATACTGAGAACAAGAACAAAAATAATGATATTACGAGTTGTTGACTTTTGGATGAAGCTACGAGTGACTTTACATTTATCTCTAAACTCGATTTTTCTATAGTGGGCAAATAAAATATTTGTGAAAGCTAGATTAAATAGAAAGCTATAGGTTTTAAATGAAAAGGAATTCAAATAATCTTCCAGCATGATAAAATGTTCACATTCCTTAATATGAACTACTTTACAAAAGCACCAGTGATTTTAAAGAAACATTAGATGATTTTTATAGGAAGTCAGTTATGATACTACAGTTTATAGTGATACTGAGTGTTTTCTAGCTCCACTAATCAGGATATTAAGTTAATAGTATATAATATGCCAAAAAGAAATTATACGAGCAGAGGTTACTGCAAAAGGAGAACACAATGATTTTAAGTGGGCTGGTGACCTGAATTTCTTCCAGTGAGGGGAAACATCAGAGTCATTTGATCAATGAAGTGCCTTTTATAAATCTTCAGGAAATCTCCTATGAAGGCTTTAAGAAGATGGATTTCTTATTACTTCTGATGTATGTTCCCATGAAATTTTTACCATTGCCACCATGGGCCTGCCCAGCCTAAGAGATGGAAACTGTGAGTCCAGCCCACTGATGCTCACCATCAGTAAGAAGATTCTTGCACACTGAGGAGGCCATGACCAGCCTGCTGACTGAAATCTATACTGTAAAAGGATGATGCTGCTCCAGCAATCCTGAAACCCTGCCCTAGGATCAATGCAAAGTGGTGTCAACCTTAGAATTTCAATATGCCTAGGCAGATAGTTATCTTTAAATATAAGAACTGTATCATTTTCTGGAGAAACCAAAAGAATCCAGAAAAATTCTACAGTAGTCTACTCTGCCCTTCCTCCCCGTTCCGTCTTGTTAGTAGCAGCCAAATCCAGTCACAAAGATGTCCTAACTTCTACACCTGAGGTTGCCCACAACGTGTACTAGGTGACGCATCTTATAGAGCACATATGCAAACAATTATGGGATCTGAAAAACAATAACTCAGGCAGAAACATTAGGAATTAGTGCCCCTAAGTGAACCAGTGGGAAAAAAGGAAGCTTAGAGAGTTTAAACAACTTTCCCCAGTAGCTGATAAGTTACGGTGGCCTTAGACAAGCTGACAAGAGTGGTAGCAAAAAGGCTTCAAGGATTACAAATTGTTCTACTATAAGGTTGTAAAAAGGGTTCAAAGGCAAAGAAGAGCAAATGAAGCCATGAATTTTACAATCTACATATTTTTAGCCCTTTCTCTTTTTTGCTTTTTTTGAGTAAACTAATTAGACCCTGCAAACACATTCCCACCCACAATGTGGTCTCCATTGCTTTAGGGCCTCACCTCTGAGCAGCCAGAGGAAATGCAGCTGACCCCTTATCTAGTTAACAACCTTTTATACTCTGCCCTTTCGCTTTGCTTTCTCCATGCCAACATAAGACATACAAAGATTCTTCTGCCTCCAAGATGCTGCAGCTTTCTTCTCAGCTAGTTACCCCCAGCTAAAAATAACTGTTCCACATACTCAGAGATATATGGCAATCAAGCAACCAAGTGCCCCTTTTGCCAATGACATGTTTTTAAAAAATATGTTCAATGAGAGGCTCTTTGAAAATTATTCACTTTTTTTCTGAGTTGCAAAGGAAAACGAAAGGCAAATTATGGCTCTATAAGCAACTGTTTGCACAGATCCCATTAATTCGCCATCCACAGGGCTATTGACAACTAGCTCTTTTCTCTTGTCATTTCGCTTACCAGGCAGAAATGATTACAAACTTTCTTTGGGGGGTTATTTAGGTTAGAGAGGGCCCCTTGATAATGCAGAAGTCATAACGGCCACCAGAGACAGGAGAACAATAGCTCCCAGTGCTTCCACAATGGAGAGAGATAACTGAATGTCATATTCGGAAGAAATTCAAACCATCATTGATTTTTTCAGATGAAAAAGCTGAGGCTCAAAGAGGTTAGGGGGTTAACCACAGTCAGTCAGTGTTTTAGTTTGCAGCAAAGCTGAAAGCAGGCGCTAAGCATTGCAACACCTGGTGTCTTCCTTCCTCCCCTCCATCCTGCTGCTAGTAGTGTCAGTGGCAAATACAAGCCAGTTCAAGGAAATGTGGCCTCAGCGAGGAGTACTAAGGACCAAGCACCAATGCATCTTGCCATTTACAACAAATTCCTTAATTACAAGGCTTCATTTATTCACAGAAGCTGCCTCTTTTGTACATAGCCAAACACACACACATACACACACACACACACACACACACACACAGTGTGACAGAGATAATTTATCATTATCTGAACGCACTTAGGGTGGTCAATTTCAGCCAGAGTGAAGAACAGAGAAAGGCAGGGTCAAGGGCACTATAGAAATAGCTGTTCCTGCTTCACTTTTCAGCCCTCCTTCCCCTCCCATCAGCCCACTTTCATCACTTTTCTCTTTGATGCAAAATCTGAAAATCTTGGTCAGGCAGCTCTGCTTATCAGTGGGTTCCTAATAACCCACTTTTATCAAACTTCATCTGATGGACCCAAAATATATTTGATCTTAGCAAAAAGTACCCTTATCAGTCCTAAAATGACACTGCGCAAAAGTGAATAGTGTTAGCAGCCAACTCTCTAGAACCAGAAAGAAGTATGTTTCAATCCTCAATCCATCACTTTCCAGCCATGCTGTCATGTCCAACTCATTCTTCTTAAACAATATCTCACTAAGCACACTAGACTGTAGAAATGCACACAGATAGGGCCTTACCTTTTCTGGCTTTATTCCTGCGAGGCAGCAGTGGACACTAACATATCTGTCACTCCAGTTAATGTAAAGGTTTAACTGGTACAAGTGCTGTGCAGGCAGGTCTCTGGAACAATGAGAGCACCCAGGAGAAGGCTTTGCTTTAGTTACAAACGTCAGGAAAGGTTTCCCCTAGGGAGGGACCGAGATCAGAAGCATGAGTGGGCAGTAAGTGGGCAAAGTAAGGACGATCTGGCATTCCTGGCAAATATGTGGTGCAGGGGGACCTGGACCTTGGCCAGTACAAGATGCTGAGTCTTTGCAGTGCAGAGCAGAGAGGAGGGGCACGCCATGAGGACAGAGAAATGGAAAGAAGACTGTGGCCATGGTGAGGAGGTTTTTCCTCATTCTAAGAAGGACTGGGAGGTATGGGGCATGGTCTGACTTATGTGGAGGACAGACTGGAGACAACATGGACACAGACACACAGGTGGAAGGCCAGGAGGTAATCCACAGAAGGGCTGCAATGAAAATTTTAATGGAAAGAAAAAACAGAAGCTAAGGGATATTTAAGAACTAAAATCAGCAGGCCTGAATGGTAAGTTGGATATGAGAAGTGAGAGAGAAAGGGATAAACCAGAGCTCACTCATAGGACTTTGGCTTGTGTGACTGGATAGGTGGTGGCACCATTTTCTAAAAACCAGAATGGAAGAAGGAGCAGACTAGTGACTTCAACCTCATAGCCTCAGTTTTCTCATCTGTAAAATGGGAATAGTCCTACATATATCACAATGTTTTTGAAAGCATTAGAAAATATTCTGAGAAAATGAAGCCTTCATACAAAGCGGTGTATGTTTCTCCCCCAAATAAATGGGACCTATTCTTATAGGCTTCTTTTTCTTGATCTGATTGGAAACTCAGGATCTCAGATATTCATTTCTTTTCATCCTCTTCTCTGATGGCTCTACCAAATTGCTGGTTTACTGATCTCATCACCCTAAACAACGTATGGTACTCCATACTAGTCAAATAGGCAAGTTGGCAATTGCTCTTCTGAACAAATTATTGTAAATGTCACTGCTACAGTGCAGCTCATAGTGGCTCACTTGGCTGTTCAAGGGAAAAATTCTTGCAAATGCAGCTCTTATTATTTGCCAAATGTTCATGCACAAATGCATTTATTTTACCAAGAGCGTAGTGTTGGGTCATTTAAGGAGAATGGGAAGACACCACTCACAATTGAAGAGGCAAAATAGCATACAGACAGCACTCCAGAGCTTGCAAACCCCTTCATATACACTATACCAATGGTACCTCACACTGACTGCGGAGAGGCTGAGATGACGAGAAAGGGCAGGTGTATTTATGATTATTTTTACAAGTAAGGTTAACTTAGACAAAGTAACTCTCTCCAGGTCACAACTCAAGGAAGTAATACATTTCTGTGATGAAAATACAAGCCTCGGGGCTTCTGATTTTATCATGTGTCTATCAAAATCCCCCACCTGCCAACGTTAAGCCATACAATGTAGAACATAAAAACCATACAGCCTCTGAAACAGAGGAGAGGGGCGAGATCAAAACTCATTTGAACTTACATAATCATATTTTATCAATTCATTATTAGTCCACTATTATCATTGTGGTCGTCATTAATAGACAAGACGTGTTGAGCAACTACTACCTGCCAGACCAAATAGGAAGGACTTCATCTGTGCTGTTTCACTGAACCTTTACTTTCAACAAAGGTGCTCTTAAAAATCAGAATGATGAAAGTACAGATGAGAAAATGGAAGCCGAGAAGGCTTGAGTTGCCTAAACCTGCTCCTAAATCCTAGCCTTTTGCCAAGGCCACTCTACTAGACTTGCTTCTGTGGGATCTATTGTATTCATAGTCAAATACCAATAAGGCCAAGACAATGAGTACTTTTGAGTTCTTCTGGGTTTTGGGGAAAATTTAAACAATGTCTCCCAATCTCCTGAATGCATTTAATGTATTCGGCCGATTCGTTAAGCGAACAGGCATGAACGCTTATCTGAGATGATACCACTCTAGTTTCACTCTAACAGTACATTTTGTGTAGAATATTTCTATCTCAAATGCTGATCCTCATTCTGTTACTTACTGGCCGTATATCGTTGGACAAGTGGCTTAGCAGCTCAGACACTCAATTTAGTAGTCTGCGAAGTAGGGTTGACGATAGTTCCAATAGTATAATAAAAGTGGAACCATCTGCAGAAAGCACTTGACATGGTTTCTAGAACATGGTTAGTAAGCCACACATATTAACTATGATTATTTTTTATTTTGATGATCCTTGTGACCACAGAATAGAGGTTAGCTACATTCTACAGAGAGGAAACTGGTTCTAAGATATAAGGTGTTTTGTGTAAATTCACCCAGCTTGATAGAATAAAGATAAGGAAGCACGTCTCCTAAATGTGACAGAGAAAATTTTTGTTAGTAAAATCTCCAGCAACTCTCTGAGGAGGTGGGTCTTGGTAGCTGAAGAATTCTGAAAGTAGAAGTGGACAGAAGCTAAAATGCTCATCGGGAAAAGATAAGAAATCAAGACACCTGAACATGATTCAATAATGAGCAAAGAGAAAAACAGGGGAGAGGGAGAATATGTTCAAAGGGATTTGAGAAATTTGCTCCCCACACACAATGTAAATTACTATGAAAATACTGTGTTAGAAAAAATTTACAAGGCCCTTTTCTACACTATTTTAAAGTATATACACCGTCTCAATATTGGCTGTCTTGTAAAATACAAAAATTCAATTTTTATGCAGTTACAGAAAATATAAATACTCTAATTTAACCTTAAAAAATTTACTCTGAAGACACTCTGATAGAAAAAATACACAATGCAATTTTCTGCTATGTTTTAAAGTATATGCACCGACTCAATATTCTCTATCTTGTAAAATATGGAAATTCTAAATTTATGCGGTTACAGAATATATACACACTCATTTTAACACAAATGTTAAACACAAAATTACTAAAAATGTAAATATTCTCTTTTTACCCCAATGTTAAAAACAAAATTGTTCTGACAATACTCTGTTAGAAAAAATATACAATGCCCTTTTCTATTCTGTTTTAAAGTATATACACCATCTCCATATTCCCTCTTGTAAAACATGGAAATTCTATTATTACGGGGATAGAGAAAATGTAAGTATTTCCTTTTGACTTCAATGTTAAAAAAAAAATTACTCTAAAGACACTCTGTTAGAAAAAATACACAATGCTTTTTTTACTATCATTTTTAGTATATACACAATCTCAATATTCTCTCACATGTAAAATACAAAAATTCTAAATTTACGTGGTTAGACACAAATATAAATATTCTCTATGCACCCCAATGTAAAAAACAAAATTGCGTGGAAGATACTCTGTTAGAAAAAAAATACAATGCTCTTTTCTACTCTCTTATGGTGTATATATAGCATCTCAATATTCTCCCTCATGTAAAATACTGAAAATCTAAATTTACGCTGTTAGAAATAAATATAAATATCCTCTATGTCCCCGAATGATATAAGCAAAATTGCTCAAAAAATAATCTGTTAGAAAAAATATACAATGCCCTCTTCTACATTCTTTTGGAGTATATACACATTCTCAATATTCTTTGCCATGTAAAACACCAAAATTCTAAATTTACGTGAATAGAAAAACATATAAATATTATCTATTTACCCAAATGCTGAAAGCAAAATTGCTCTAATGATAATCGGTATTAAAAAATTTACAATGCCCTTTTCTACACTCTTTTGGAGTATATACAACAAATCAATATGCTCTCTCATGTAAAATATTAAAATTCTAAACTTAACGCAGATAAAAAAATATATAAATATTATCTATGTAACACAATGTTAAAAGCAAAATTGCTCTAAAGAAAATCTGTTCCAAAAAATGTACAATGCCCTTTTCTACACTGTTTGGGAGTATATACACCGTATCAATAAGCTCTCTCATGTAAAATATTGAAATTCTCAATTTACGCGGTTACAAAAAATATAAATATTTCCTATGTACACCACCGTTAAAAGCAAAATTGCACATAATATAGTGTGTAAGAAAAACTTTCAATGCCCTATTTTACTCTTTCTTGGAGTATATCCACCAAATAAATAGGCTCTCTCATGCAAAGTAACGAAATTTTAAATTTACGCCAATATAAAAAAATCTAAATATTATCTAGGCACCCCAATCTTAAAAGCAAAATTGCACTGAATAGCATCTGTCAGAAAAAATATACAATGCCTTTTTCTACTCTGTTTGGAGTACATACACCAACTCAATATGCTCTCTCATGTAAAATACAGAAATTCTAATTTTACGCGAATCGAAAATAATCTAAATATTATCTAGGCACCCCAATATTAAAAACAAAATTGCTCTGAATATAATCTCTCAGAAAAAATCTACAATGCTCTTTTCTACTCTGTTTTAAACTATAGACACCAACTTAATATGCTCCCTCATGTAAAATTAAAAAATTCTAAATTTACGCAAATCAAAAAAAATTTAAATATTATATAGGCACCTCAATGTTAAAAGCAAAATTGCTCTGAATATAATCTGTCAGAGAAAATATTCAATGCCCTATTCTACTCTGTTTTGCAGTATATACACCAACTCCATGTGCTCTCTCATGTAAAATAAAAAAATTCTATAATGAAGCGAATCGAAAAAAATCTAAATACTATCTAGGCACCCCAATGTTAAAAGCAAAATTGCTCTGAATATGATCTGTCAGAAAAAATATACAATGCCCTTTTTTACTCTGGTTTGGAGTATATACACCAACTCTATATGCTCTTTCATGAAAAATAACGGAATTCTACATTTACGTGAATCGAAAAATAACTAAATAATATCTCGGCGCCCCAAAATTAAAAGAAAATGGCTCTGAATATAGTCTCTTAGAAAAAATATACAATGCCTTATTCTACTCTGTTTTGGAGTATATACACCAACTCAGTATGCTCTCTCATGTAAAATACAGAAATTCTTATTTTACCCAAATTTAAAAAATCTAAATAATATCTAGCCACCCCAATGTTAAAAACAAAATTGCTCTGAATATAATCTGTCTGAAAAAATATACAATGGCCTAGTCTACTCTTTCTTAGAGTATATAAAGGAAAACCATATGCTCTCTCATATAAAATACAGAAATTCTATATTTAAGCGAATCGAAAAAAATCTAAATATTATCCAGGTACTCCAATGTTAAAAGCAAAATTGCTCTAAATATAATCTGTGAAAAAAAATTTACAATGCCCTTTTCTACTCTGTTTTGGTGTATATACACCAACTCAATATTCTCTCTCATGTAAAATACCGAAATTCTAATTTTATGCGAATCGAAAAAAATCTAAAAAATGTCTAGGCTCCCCAAAGTTAAAAGAAAATGGCTCTGAATATAGTCTGTAAGAAAAAATATACAATGCCTTATTCTACTCTGTTTTGGAGTATATACACCAACTCTTTATGCTCTCTCAGGTAAAACAGAGATATTCTATATTTAAGCAAATCGAAAAAAATCTAAATAATATCTAGGCACCCCAATATTAAAAGCAAAACTGCTCTGAATATAATCTGTCATAAAAAATATACAATGCTCTTTTCTACTCTGTTTTGTTGTATATACACCAACTCAATATGCTCTCTCATGTAAAATACCGAAATTCTAATTTTATGCGAATCGAAAAAAATCTAAATAATATCTAGGCGCCCCAAAGTTAAAAGAAAATGGCTCTGAGTATAGTCTGTTAGAAAAAATATACAATTCCTTATTCTACTCCGTTTTGGAGTATATACACCAACTCAGTATGCTCTCTCATGTAAAATACCGAAATTCTATTTTAACATGAAACGAAAAAAATCTAAATAATATCTAGGTGCCCCAAAGTTAAAAGAAAATGGCTCTGTATGTAGACTGTTAGAAAAAAATATACAATGCCTTATTCTACTTAGTTTTGGATTATATACACCAACTCAGTATGCTCTCTCAGAGAAAATACGGAAATTCTAATTTTATGCGAATCGAAAAAAATCTAAATATTATCTAGGCACCCCAAAGTTAAAAGAAAATGGCTCTGAGTATAGTCTGTTAGAAAAAATATACAATTCCTTATTCTACTCCGTTTTGGAGTATATACACCAACTCAGTATGCTCTCTCATGTAAAATACCGAAATTCTATTTTAACATGAAACGAAAAAAATCTAAATAATATCTAGGTGCCCCAAAGTTAAAAGAAAATGGCTCTGTATGTAGACTGTTAGAAAAAAATATACAATGCCTTATTCTACTTAGTTTTGGATTATATACACCAACTCAGTATGCTCTCTCAGAGAAAATACGGAAATTCTAATTTTATGCGAATCGAAAAAAATCTAAATATTATCTAGGCACCCCAATGTAAAAAGCAAAATTGCTGTGAATATAATCTGTCAGAAAAAATATACAATGCCCTTTTCTACTGTTTTGTAGTATATACACCAATTCAATATGCTCTCTCATGTAAACTACCAAAATTCTAATTTTATGCGAATCGGAAAAAATCTAAATATTATCTAGGCACCCCAATGTTAAAAGGAAAATTGCTGTGAATGTAATCTGTCATAAAAAATATACAATGCCCTTTTTTACTCTGTTTTGCAGTATATACACAAACTAAATATGCCCTCTCATGTAAAATACAGAAATTCTAATTTTACGCGAATCGAAAAAAATCTAAATAATATCTAGGCCTCCGACAGCTAAAAGAAAATGGCTCTGAATATAGTCTGTTAGTTAAAATATAGAATACCTTATTCTACTCTGTTTTGGAGTATATACAGCAACTCCGTATGCTCTCTCATGTAAAATACAGAAATTCTAATTTTACCCGAATCGAAAAAATCTAAATATGATCTAGGCAACCCAATATTAAAAACAAAATTGCTCTGAACCAAATCTGTCAGAAAAAATATACAATGCCCTATTCTACTCTGTGTTGGAGTATATACACCACCTCCATATGCTCTCTCATGTAAAATACAGAAATTCTATATTTCAGCGAATCGAAAAAAATCTACATTTTATCTAGGCACCTTAATGTTAACAGTAAAATTGCTCTGAATATAATCTGTCAGAATAAATATACAATGCCTTACTCTACTCTGTTTTGGATTATATACACAAACTCAATATGCTCTCTCACGTATAAAACTGATATTCTAATTTTACGCGAATCGAAAAAAATCTAAATAATATCTAGGCACCACAAATTTAAAAGAAACTGGCTCTGAATATAGTCTGTTAGAGAAAATATACAATGCCTTATTCTACTCTGTTTTGGAGTATATACAATAACTCAGTATGCTCTCTCATGTAAAATAAAGAAATTCTAATTTTACCCGAATCTAATAAATGTAAATGTTTTCTAGGCACCCCAATGTTAAAAACAAAATTGCTCTGAATATAATCTGTAACAAAAAATATACAATGCCCTATTCTACATTGTTTTTGAGTATATACAGCAACTCTATATGCTCTCTCCTGTAAAATACAGAAATTCTATATTGAAGCGAATTGAAAAAAAATCTAAATATAATCTTGGCTCCCCAATATTAAAAGCAAAATTGCTCTGAATATAATCTGTCAGAAGAAATATACAATGCCTTATTCTACACTGTTTTGGAGTATATACACCAACTCAGTATGCTCTCTCATGTAAAAACCGAAATTCTAATTTTACCCGAATCGACAAAATCTAAATATTATCTAGGAACCCCAATGTTAAAAACAAAATTTCTCTGAATATAATCTGTCAGAAAAAATATACAATGCCCTATTCTACTCTGTTTTGGAGTATATACCCCGACTCCATATGCTCTCTCATGTAAAATACAGAAATTCTATATTTAAGCGAATCGAAAAAAATGTACATATAATCGAGGCACCCCAATGTTAAAAACAAAATTGCTCTGAATCTAATCTGTCATAAAAAATATTCAATGCCTTATTCTACTCTGTTTTGGAGTATTTACACCAACACAGTATGCTCTGTTAGGTAAAATACAGAAATTCTATATTAAAGCGAATCGAAAAAAATCTAAATATTATCCACGCACCCCAATGTTGAAAGCAGAATTGCTCTGAATATAATCTGTCAGAAGGAATATACAATGCCCTTTTCTACTCTGTTTTGAAGTATATACACCAAGTCAATAGGCTCTCTCATGTAAAATGCAGAAATTCTAATTTTACGCGAATGAAAAAAATCTAAATAATATCTAGGCGCCCCAAAGTTATAAGAAAATGGCTCGGAATATAGTCTGTTGGAAAAAATATACAATGCCTTATTCTACTCTGTTTTGGAGTATATACACCAACTCAGTATGCTCTCTCATGTAAAATACTGAAATTCTAATTTTACGTGGACCGAAAAAAATCTTAATAATATTTAGGTGCCCCAAAGTTAATAAAAAATGGCTCTGAATATAGTCTGTTAGAAAAAATATACATTGCCTTATTCTACTCTGTTTTGGAGTGTATACACCAACTCAGTATGCAATCTCATGTAAAAAATGGAAATATTAATTTTACCCAAATCGACAAGATCTAAATATTATCTAGGCACCCCAATGTTAAAACAAAATTGCTCTGAATATAGTCTGTCATAAAAAATATACAATGCCCTATTCTACTCTGTTTTGGAGTATATACACCAACTCCATATGCACTCTCATGTAAAATACAGAAATTCTATATTTAAGCGAATCGAAAAAAATCCACATATAATCGAGGCACCCCAATGTTAAAACAAAATTGCTCTGAATATAATATGTTAGAGAAAATATACAATGCCCTATTCTACATTGTTTTTGAGTATATACAGCAACTCTATATGCTCTCTCATGTAAAATACAGAAATTCTATATTGAAGCGAATTGAAAAAAAATCTAAATATAATCTTGGCTCCCCAATATTAAAAGCAAAATTGCTCTGAATATAATCTGTCAGAAAAAATATACAATGCCTTATTCTACTCTGTTTTGGAGTATATACACCAACTCCATATGCTCTCTCATAGAAAATACAGAAATTCTATATTTAAGCGAGTCGAAAAAAATCTAAATATAATTCAGGCACCCCAATGTTAAAAGCTAAATTGCTCTGAATAAAATCTGTTAGAAAAAATATACAATGCCTTATTCTACTCAGTTTTAAAGTATATACACCAACTCCATATGCTCTCTCATGTAAAATACAGAAATTCTATATTCAAGCGAATCGAAAAAAATCTAAATATTATCCAGGCACACCAATGTTAAAGGAAAATTGCTCTGAATATAATCTGTCAGAAGAAATATACAATGCCCTTTTGCACTCTGTTTTAGAGTACATACACCAACTCAATAGGCTCTCTCATGTAAAATGCAGAAATTTTAATTTTACGCAAATTGAAAAAAATCTAAATAATATCTAGGCGTTCCAAAGTTAAAAGAAAATGGCTCTGCATATAGTCTGTTAAAAAAAGTATACAATGCCTTATTCTACTCTCTTTTGGAGTATATACACCAACTCAGTATACTTTCTCATGTAAAATACCGAAATTCTAATTTTACCCAAATTGACAAAATTTAAATATTATCTAGGCACCCAGATGTTAAAAAGAAAATTTCTCTGAATATAATCTGTCATAAAAAATATACAAATCCCTATTCTACTCTGTTGTGGAGTATATACACCAACTCCATATGTTCTCTCATATAAAATACAGAAATTCTATATATAAGTGAATCGAAAATAATCTACATATAATCTAGGCACCCCAATGTATTAACCAAAATTTCTCTGAATATAATCTGTCAGAAAAAATATACAATGCCCTTTTCTACTCTGTTTGGGAGTACATACACCAACTCAATATGCTCTCTCATGTAAAATACCGAAATTCTAATTTTACGCAAATCGGAAAAAATCTAAATAATATTTAGGCACCCCAAAGTTAAAAGAAAATGCCTCTGAATATAGTCTGTTAGATACAATATACAATGCCTTATTCTACTGTATTTGGAGTATATACACCAACTCAGTATGCTGTGTCATGTAAAATACCGAAATTCTAATTTTACGTGAATTGAAAAAAATCTAAATAATATCTGGGCACCCCAATGATAAAAACAAAATTGCTCTGAATATAATCTCTCAGAGAAAATATACAACGCCCTATTCTACTCTGTTTTGGAGTATATGCACCAACTCAATATGCTCTCTCATGTAAAATAAACAAATTGTATATTAAAGCGAATCGAAAAAATCTAAATATTATCCAGGCACCCCAATGTTAAAAGCAAAATTGCTCCGAATATAATCTGTCGGAAACAATATACAATGCCTTATTCTACCCTGTTTTAGAGTATATACACCAACTCAGTATGCTCTCTCATGTAAAATACCGAAATTCTAAATTTACGTGAATGGAAAAAAATCGAAATATTATCTAGGCACCCCAATGTTAAAAGTAAAAGTGCTCTGAATATAGTCTGTCTAAAAAAATATACAATGCCATTTTCTACTCTGTTTTGGATTATATACACCAACTCAATATGCTCTATCATGTAAAACACTGAAATTCTTATTTTACAAAAATCGAAAAAAATCTAAATAATATCTAGGCGCCCCAAAGTTAAAAGAAAATGGCTCTGAATATAGTCTGTTAGAAAAAATATACAATGCCTTATTCTACTCTGTTTTGGAGTATATACACCAACTCAGTATGCTCTCTCATGTAAAATACAAAAATTCTAATTTTACGTGAATCAAAATAATCTAAATATTATCCAGGCACCCCAATGTTAAAAGCAAAATTCCTCTCAATATAATTTGTCAGAAAAAGTATACAATACCATTTTCTACTCTGTTTTGGAGTATATACACCAACTCAGTATGCTCTCTCATGTAAAATACAGAAATTCTAATTTTACCCGAATCGAAAACATCTAAGTATAATCCTGGCACCCCAATGTTAAAAACAAAATTGCTCTGAATATAATTTGTCATAAAAAATATACAATGTTCTATTCTACTCTGTTTTGGAGTATATACACCAAATCCATATGCTCTCTCATGTAAAATACAGAAGTTCTATGTTGAGGTGAATTGAAAAAAAAATCTAAATAAAATCTAGGCACCCCAATATTAAAACAAAATTGCTCTGAATATAATCTGTCAGAAAAAATACACAATGCCTTATTCTACTCTGTTTTGGAATATATACACCAACTCAGTATGCTCTCTCATGTAAAATACCAGAATTCTAATTTTACGTGAATCGAAAAAATCTAAATATTATCTAGGCAACCGAATGTTAAAAGCAAAATTTCTCTGAATATAATCTGTCAGAAAAAATATACAATGCCTTATTCTACTCTGTTGTGAAGTATATACACCAACTCAGTATGCTCTCTCATGTAAAAAGGCGACATTCTAATTTTAAGCGAATCAAAAAAAATCTAAATAATATCTAGGCACCCCAAAGTTAAAAGAAACTGGCTCTAAATATAGTCTGTTAGAGAAAATATACAATGCCTTATTCTACTCTGTTTTGGAGTATATACACCAACTCAGTATGCTCTCTCATGTAAAATACAGAAATTCTAATTTTACCAAAATCTAATAAATCTAAATGTTTTCTAGGCGCCAAAATGTTAAAAACAAAATTGCTCTGAATATAATCTGTCACAAAAAATATACAATGCCCTATTCTTCTCTGTTTTGGAGTATATACAACAACTCCATATGCTCTCTCATGTAAAATACAGAAATTCTAATTTTACCTGAATCGAAAAAATCTAAATATAATCTAGGTACCCCAATGTTAAAAACAAAATTGCTCTGAATATAATCTATCAAAAAAAATATACAATGCCCTATTCTACTGTGTTTTGGAGTATATACACCAACTCCATATGCTCTCTCATGTAAAATACCGGAATTCGAATGTTACGCAAATCGAAAAAAATCTAAATAATATCTAGGCACCCAAAAGCTAAAAGAAAATGGCTCTGAAAATAGTCTGTTAGAAAAAATATACAATGCCCTATTCTACTCTCTTGGAGTATATACACCAACTCAGTATGCTCTCTCATGTAAAATAACGTATTTCTAATTTTACGTGAATCTAAAATAATCTAAATATTTTCAGGCACCCCAACGTTAAAAGCAAAATTACTCTGAATACAATTTGTCAGAAAAAATATACAATGCCGTTTTATACTCTGTTTTGGAGTATATACACCAACTCAGTATGCTCTCTCATGTAAGATACCGAAATTCTAATTTTACGCGAATCGGAAAAAATCTAAATAATATTTAAGCGCCCCAAAGTTAAAAGAAAATGGCTCTGAATATAGTCTGTTAGAAAAGATATACAATGCCTTATTCTACTCTGTTTTGGAGTATATACACCAACTGAGTATGCTCTCTCATGTAAAATACAGATATTCTATATTTAAGCGAATCAAAGAAAAATCTAAATATTAACTAGGCACCTCAGTGTTTAAAGCAAAATTGCGCTGAGTATAATCTTTCAGAAAAAATATACAACGCCCTATTCTACTCTGTTTTGGAATATATGCACCAACTCAGTGTGCTCTCTCATGTAAAATACTGAAATTCTAATTTTACGTGAATTGAAAAAAATCTAAATATTATCTAGGCACCCGAATGTTAAAAGAAAAATTGCTCTGAATATAATCTGTTCTGATAAAAATATACAATGCCCTTTTCTACTCTGTTTTGGATTATATTCACCAACTCAATATGCTCTCTAATGTAAAAAACCGAAATTCTAATTTTACGTGAATCGAAAAAAATCTAAATAATATCTAGGCGCCCCAAAATTAAAAGAAACTGGCTCTGAATATAGTCTCTGAGAAAATATACAATGCCTTATTCTACTCTGTTTTGCAGTATATACACCAACTCAATATGCTCTCTCACGTAAAAAACCGAAATTCTAATTGTACGCGAATTGAAAAAAATCTAAATAATATCTAAGCGAAAAATTTTAAATATTATCTAGGCATCCGAACGTTAAAAGCAAAATTGCTCTGAATATAATCTGTCAGAAAAAATATAAAATGCCCTTTTCTACTCTGTTTTGGAGTATATACACCAATTCAAAATGCTCTCTCATGCAAAATACCGAAATTATAATTTTACGTGAATCAAAAAAAATCTAAATAATATCTAGGCGCCCCAAAGCAAAAAGAAAATGGCTCTGAATATAGTCTGTTAGAAAAAATATACAATGCCCTATTCTCCTCTCTTTTGGAGTATATACACCAACTCAGTATGCTCTTTCATGTAAAATACCGAAATTCTAATTTTACGTGAATCGAAAAAAACCTAAATATTATCCAGGCACCCAAATGGTAAAAGCAAAATTGTTCTGAATACACACTGACAGAAAAAATATACAATTCCTTATTCTACTCTGTTGTGGATTATATACACCAACTCAGTATGCTCTCTCATGTAAACTACCGAAATTCTAATTTTACGTGAATCGAAAAAAATCTAAATATTATTTAGGCACCCTAATGGTAAAAACAAAATTGATCTGAATATACACTGTCAGAAAAAATATACAATGCCCTTTGTACTCTGTTTTGGTGTATATACAGCAACTCAATATGCTCTCTCATGTGAAATACCGAAATTCTAAATTTACATGAATCGAAAAAATCTAAATATTATCAAGGCACCCCAAAGTTAAAAGAAAATAGCTCTCAATATAGTCCGTTAGAAAAAATATAGAATGCCTTATTCTACTTTGTTTTGGAGTATATACACCAACTCCGTATGCTCTCTCTTGTAAAATACAGAAATTCTAATTTTACCTGAATCGAAAAAATCTAAATATAATCTAGGCACCCCAATGTTAAAAACAAAATTGCCCTTAATATAATCTGTCAGAAAAAATATACAATGCCCTATTCTACTCTGTTTTGGAGTATATACACCAACTCCAAATGCTCTCTCATGTAAAATACAGAAATTCTATATTGAAGCGAAATGAAAAAAATCTAAATATAATCTAGGCACCCCAATATTAAAAACAAAATTGCTCTGAATATAATCTGTCAAAAAAAATATACAATGCTTATTCTACTCTGTTTTGGAGTATATACACCAACTCAGTATGCTCTCTCATGTAAAATACCGAAATTCTAAATTTACATGAATCGAAAAAAATCTAAATACTATCTAGGCACCCCAATGTTAAAAGCAAAATTGCTCTGAATATACTCTGTCAGAAAAAATATACAATGCCCTATTCTACTTTGTTGTGGATTATATACACCAACTCAATATTCTCTCTCATGTAAAATACTGAAATTCTAATTTTACGGAAATCGAAGAAAATCTAAATAATATCTCGGCGCCCCAATGTTAAAAGAAAACTGTTCTCAATATAGTCTGTTAAAAAAATATACAATGCCTCATTCTACTCTGTTTTGGATTATATATACCAAATCAGTATGTTCTCTCATGTAAAATACCGAAATTCTAATTTTACGTTAATCGAAAAATTCTAAATATTATCTAGGCATCCGAATGTTAAAAGCAAAATTGCTCTGAATATAGTCTGTCAGAAAAAATATAAAATGCCCTTTTCTACTCTGTCTTGGAGTATATACACCAACTCAATATGCTCTCACATGTATAATACCGAAATTATAATTTTACGTGAATCGAAAAAAATATAAATATCTAGGCGCCCCTAAGCAAAAAGAAAATGGCCCTGAATATAGTCTGTTAGAAAAAATACACAGTGCCCTATTCTACTCTCTTTTGGAATATATACACCAACTCAGAATGCTCTCTCATATAAAATACAGATATTCTAATTTTACGTGAATCAAAAAAAATCTAAATATTATCCAGGCAAACCCATCTTAAAAGCAAAATTGCCCTCAATATAATTTGTCAGAAAAAATATACAATGACATTTTCTATTCTGTTTTGGAGTATATACACCAACTCAGTATGCTCTCTCATGTAAAATACAGAAATTCTAATTTTACCCGAATCGAAAAAATCTAAATATAATCTAGACACCCCAATGTTAAAAACAAAATTTCTCTGAATATAATCTATCAGAAAAATATACAATGCCCTATTCTACTCTGTTTTGGAGTATATACACCAACTCAGTATGCTCTCTCATGTAACATACCGAAATTCTAATTTTACATCAATCGATAAAAATCTATATAATATCTAGGTGCCCCAAAGTTAAAAGAAAATGGCTCTGAATATACTCTGTTAGAAAAAATATAGAATGCTTTTCCTACTTTGTCTTGGAGTATATAAACCGACTTCATATGCTCTCTCATGTAAAATACAGAAATTTAAAATTTCCGTGAATCGAAAAAAATCTAAATATTATCTAGGCACCCCAATGTTAAAAACAAAATTGCTCTGAATAGAGTCTGTCAGAAAAAATACACAATACCCTATTCTACTTTGTTTTAAAGTATATACACCAACTTCATATTCTCTGTCATTTAAAATGTAGAAATTTTATATTTAAGCGAATCAAAAAAAAATCTGTATATTAACTAGGTACCCGAATGTTAAAAGCAAAATTGCTCTGAATATAGTCTGTCAGAAAAAATATACAATGCCCTTTTCTATTCTGTTTTGTAGTATATAAATCAACTCAATAAGCTCTCTTATGTAAAATACAGAAATTCTAATTTTACCTGAATCGAAAAAATCTAAATATTATCTAGGCACCCCAATGTTAAAAACAAAATTGCTCTGAATATATTCTGTCAGAAAAAATATACAATGCCGTAATCTACTCGGTTTTGAAGTATATATACCAACTCAGCATGCTCTCTCATGTAAAATACCGAAATTCGAATTTTACATTAATCGAAAAACTCTAAATATTATCTAGGCACCAAAATGTTAAAAACAAAATTGCTCTAAATATAATCTGTCAGATAAAATATACAATGCCCTATTCTACTCTGTTTTGGAGTATATACACCAACTCCATATGCTCTCTCAAGTAAAATACAGATATTCTATATTAAAGCGAATCGAAAAAAATCTAAATATTATCTAGGCATTCCAATGTTAAAAGCAAAATTGCCCTGAAAATAATCTGTCAAAAAAAATATACATTGCTTTTTTCTACTCTGTTTTGGAGTATATACACCAACTCAATATGCTCTCTCATGTAAAATACCGAAATTCTAATTTTACGTGAATTGAATAAATCTAAATAATATCTAGGCGCCCCAAAGTTAAAAGAAAATGGCTCTGAATATAGTCTTTTAGAGAAAATATACAATGCCTTATTCTACTATCTTTTGGAGTATATACACCAACTCCATATGCTCTCTCATGTAAAATACAGAAATTTTATATTTAAGCGAATCGAAAAAAATCTGTATATTATCTAGGCACGCCAATGTTAAAAGCAAAATTGCTCTGAATACAATCTGTCAGAAAAAATATACAATGCCCTTTACTACTCTGTTGTGTAGTATATACACCAACTCAATATGCTCACTCATGTAAAATACCGTAATTCTAATTTTACACGAATCAAAAAAAATCTAAATAATATATAGGCGCCCCAAGGTTAAAAGAAAATGGGTCTGAATAGAGTCTATTAGAGAAAATATACAATGCCTTATTCTACTCTGTTTTGGAGTATATACACCAACTCAGTATGCTCTATCAGGTAAAATACAGAAATTCTAATTTCACGTGAATCGAAAAAAATCTAAATTTTATCTAGGAACCCCAATGTTAAATGCAAAATTGCTCTGAATAAAATCTGTCAATAAAATTAACAATGCCCTTCTCTACTCTGTTTTGGAGTATATACACCAACTCAATATGCTCTCTCATGTAAAATACTGAAATTCTAATTTTACGTGAATTGAGAAAAATCTCAATAATATCTAGGCGCCCCAAAGTTAAAAGAATATGGCTCTGAATATAGTCTGATAGAAAAAATGTACAATGCCTTATTCTACTCTGTTTTGTAGTATATACACCAACTCAGTATGCTCTCTCATAAGAAATACAGAAATTCTATTTTACATAAATTTAAAAAAAATCTAAATATTATATAGGCACCCCAATGTTAAAAACACAATTGCTCTGAATATAATCTGTCAAAAGTAATATACAATGCCCACTTCTACTGTGTTTTGGAGTATATACTAAACTTCTATATTCTCTCTCATATAAAATACAGAAATTCTATATTTAAGCGAATCGAAAAAAATCTATATATTATCTAGGCACACCAATGTTAAAAGCAAAATTGCTTTGAATATAATCGGTCAGAAAAAATATACAATGCCCTTTTCTACTCTGTTTTGTAGTATATAAACCAACTCAATGTGCTCTCTCATGTAAAATACCGAAATTCTAATTTTATGTGAATTGAAAAAAATCGAAATAATATCTAGGTGCCCAAAAGTTAGAAAAAAATTGGGTCTGAATATAGTCTGTTAGAGAAAATATACAATGCATTTTCTACTCTGTTTTGGAGTACATAAACCGACTCAGTATGCTCTCTCATGTAAAATAGAGAAAATCTGAACTTCCGTGAATCGAAAAAAATCTAAATATTATGTAGACACCACAATGCTAAAAAAAAAATTGCTCTGAATATAATCTGTCAGAAAAAATATACAATTCCCAATTCTACTCTCTTTTGGAGTATATACAACAACTCCATATTCTCTATCACGTCAAATATAGAAATTATATATTTAAGCGAATCGAAAAAAATCTAAATATTATCTAGGCACCCCAATGTTAAAAGCAAAATTGCTCTGAATATAATCTGTCAGAAAAACTATACAATGCTTTTTTCTACTCTTTTTTGGAGTATATACACCACCTCAATATGCTCTCTCATGTAAAATATCAAAATTCAAATTTTACGCAAATCGAAAAAAATCTAAATAATATCTAGGCGCCCCTAGGTTAGAAGAAAATGGCTCTGAATATAGTCTGTTAGAAAAAATATACAATTTCTTATTCTACTTTGTTTTGGAGTATATACACCAGTCTGTTTGCTCTCTCATGTAAAATACCGAAATTCTAATTTTACACGAATCGAAAAAAATATAAATAATATCTAGTATCCCCAAAGTTGAAAGAAAATGTCTCTGAATATAGTGTGTTAGAAAAAATATACAATGCCTTATTCTATTCTGTTTTGGAGTATATACAGAACTCAGTATTCTCTCTCTTGTAAAACACCAAAATTCTAATTTTACCCAAACCCAAATATATCCAAATATTATCTAGGCATCCCAATGTTAGAAGAAAAATTGCTCTGAATATAATCTGTCAGAAAAAATATAAAATGCCCTGTTCTACTCTGTTTTGGAGTATATACACCAACTCCATATCCTCTCTCATGTAAAATACAGAAATTCTATATTTATGCGAATCGAAAAAAATCTAAATATTATATAGGTAACGCAATGTTAAAAACAAAATTGCTCTGAGTATAATCTGTTACAAAAAATATACAATGCCCTATTCTACTTTGTTATAAATTATATACACCAACTCCATATGCTCTCTCATGTAAAATTCAGAAATTCTATATTTAAGCCAATCGAAAAATATCTAAATATTATCTAGGCACCCCAATGTTAAAAGGAAAATTGTTCTTAATATAATCTGTCAGAATAGATATACAATGCTTTTTTATACTCTTTTTTGTAGTATATAAACCAACTCAATATGCTCTCTCATGTAAAATACCGAAATTCAAATTTTACGCAAATGGAAAAAATCTAAATAATATCTAGGCGCTCCAAGGTTAAAAGAAAATGGCTCTGAATATAGTCTGTTAGAAAAAATATACAATGCCTTATTCTACTCTGTTTTCGAGTATATAAATTAAATATGTATGCTCTCTAATGTAAAATACAGAAATTCTAATTTTACGCGAATCGAAAAAATTTAAATATTATCTAGGCACCCCAATGTTAAAAAGAAAATTTCTCTAAAAATAATCGGTCAGAAAAAATATACAATGCCCTATTGTACTCTGTTTTGTAGTATATACACTAACTCAATATGCTCTCTCATGTAAAATACCGAAATTCAAATTTTACGTGAATTGAAAAAAATCTAAATAATATCCAGGCACCCCAAAGTTAATAGAAAATGGCTCTGAATATAGTCTGTTAGAAAAAATATACAATGCCTTATTCTACTCTTTTTTGGGGTATATATAACAACTCAGTATGCTCTCTCATGAAATATACCGAAATTCTAATTTTACGTAAATCAAAAAAAATCTAAATATTATCTAGGCACCCCAATGTTAAAAACAAAATTGCTCTGAATATAATATGTCAGAAAAAAAAAACAGTGCCCTATTCAACTCTGTTTTGGATTATATACACGAACTCCATATTCTCTCTCATGTAAAATACAAAAACTCTATATTTAAGTGAATCGAAAAAAATCTAAATATTATCTAGGCACCCCAATGTTAAAACGAAATTGCTCTGAGTATTATCTGTCACAAGAAATATACAATGCCCTATTCTACTTTGTTTTGGAGTATATACACTTACTCAATATGCTCTCTAATGTAAAATACCGAAATTCTAATTATACGTGAATCAAAAAAATTTAAATAATATCTAGGCTCCCCAAAGTTAAAAGAAAATGGCTATGAATATAATCTGTCAGAAAAAATATAAAATGCTCTATTCTACTGTGTTTTGGAGTATATACACAAACTCCATATGCTCTCTCGTGTAAAATACAGAAATCCTATATTTAAGCGAATCGAAAAAAATCTAAATATTATCTAGGCAACCCAAGGCTGAAAGAAAAATTGCTCTGAATATAGTCTGTCAGAAAAAATATACAATGCCCTTTTATACTCTGTTTTGTAGTACATACACAAACTCAATATGCTCTCTCATGTAAAATTCCGAAATTCTAATTTTACACAAATGGAAAAATCTAAATAATACCTAGGCACCTAACGGTTAAAAGAAAATTGCTCTGAAAGAGTCTTTCACAAAAATATACAATGCCTTATTCTACTTTGTTTTGGAGTATATACACCAACTAAGTATTCTCTCTCATGTAAAATACAAAAATGCTAATTTTATGCGAATAGAAATAATCTAAATATTATCTAGGCACCCCAATGTTAAAAAGAAAATTGCTCTAAATAAAATATGTCAGAAAAAATATACAATGTTCTATTGTACTCTGTTTTGGAGTATATACACCAATTCAATATGCTCTCTCATGTAAAATACCGAAATTCTAATTTTACGCGAATCGAATAAAGTCTGAATAATATCTAGGCGCCTTAAAGTTAAAAATAAATGGCTCTGAATATAGTCTGTTAGAAAAAATATACAATGCCTTATTCTAGTCTATTTTGGCGTATGTACACCTACACAGTATGCTCTCTCATGAAATATACCTAAATTCTAAATTTACGTACATCAAAAAAAATCTAAATATTATCTAGGCACCCCAATGTTAAAAACAAAATTGCTCTGAATATCATCTGTAAGAAGAAATATACAATGCCCTATTCTACTGTGTTTTGGAGTATATACACCACCACCATATTCTCTCTCATATAAAATACAGAATTTCTATATTTAAGTGAATCGAAAAAAATCTATATATTATCTAAGCACACCAATGTTAAAAGTAAAACTGCTCTGAATATAATCGGTGAGAAAAAATATACAATGCCCTTTTCTACTCTGTTTTGGAGTATATACACCAACTCCATATGCTCTCTCATGTAAAATACAGAAATTATAATTTTACCCGAATCGAAAAAATCTAAATATTATCTAGGTTCCCCAATGTTAAAAACAAAATTGCTCTGAATACAATCTGTCAGAAAAAATATACAATGCCCTATTCTATTCTGTTTTGGAGTATATAAACCAACTCAATATGCTCTCTCATGTAAAATAACGAAATACTAATTTTACGTGAATCGAAAAAATCTACATAATATCTAGGCGCCCAAAGTTAAAATAAAATGGCTCTGAATATAGTCTGTTAGAAAATATATACAATGCCTTATTCTACTCTGTTTTGGAGTATATACACCAACTCAATATACTCTCTCATGTAAAATACTGAAATTCTAATTTTACGTGAATTGAGAAAAATCTAAATAATATCTAGGCGCCCCAAAGTTAAAAGAAAATGGCTCCGAATATAGTCTGTTAGAAAAAATATACAATGCCTTACTCTACTTTGTTTTGGAGTATATACACCAACTAAGTATGCTCTCTCATAAGATATACAGAAATTCTAATTTTAGGTAAATCTAAGAAAATCTAAATATAATCTAGGCACCCCAATGTAAAACAAAATTGCTATGAATATAATCTGTCAGAAGAAATATACAATGCCCTATTCTACTGTGTTTTCGTGTATATACACCACCTCCATATTCTCTCTCATGTAAAGTACAGAAATTCTATATTTAAGCGAATCGAGAAAAATCTAAATATAGTCTAGGCACCCCAATGTTATAAACAAAATTTCTCTGAATATAATCTGTCAGAAGAAATATACAATGCCCTATTCTACTGTGTTTTGGAGTATATACACCACCTTTATATTCTCTCTCATGTAAAATACAGAAATTTTATATTTAAGCGAATCAAAAAAAATCTAAATATTATCTAGGCGCCCCAGTGTTAAAAACTAAATTTCTCTGACTATAATCTGTCAGAGAAAATATAAATTGATTTATTCTACCATGTTTTGTAGTATATACACCAACTCAATATCCTCTCTCATGGAAAATACAGAAATTCTATATTTAAGCGAATCGAAAAAAATCTAAATATTATCTAGGCACCCCAATGTTAAAAGCAAAATTGCTCTGAATATAATCTATTAGACAAAATATACAATGCCCTTTTCTACTCTTTTTTGTAGTACATACACCAACACAATATGCTCTCTCATGTAAAATACCGAAATTCTAATTGTACGCAAATCGAAAAAAATCTAAACAATATCTAGGCGCCCCAAAGTTAAAAGAAAATGACTCTGAATATAGTGTGCTAGAAAAAATATACAATGCCTTATTCTACTCTGTTTTGGAGTATATACACCAACTCAGTATGCTCTCTCATGTAAAATACCGAAATTCTAATTTTACCAGAGGGAAAAAATCTAAATATTATATAGGCACCCCAAGGTTAAAAACAAAATTTCTCTGAATATAATCTGTCAGAAAAAATATACAATGCCCTATTCTACTCTGTTTTGAAGTATACACAGCAACTCCATATGCTCTCTAATGTAAAATATAAAAATTCTATATTTAAGCGAATCAAAAATAATCTAAATATTATCTAGGCACTCCAAAGTTAAAAGAAAAATTGCTCTGAATATAATCTGTCAGAAAAAATATACAATGCCGTTTTCTACTCTGTTTTGCAGTATATACACCAACTCAGTATGCTCTCTCATGTAAAATACCGAAATTCTAATTTTACGTGAATCGAAAAATTCTAAATAATATCTAGGCGCCCCAAAGTTAAAAGAAAATGGCTCTGAATATAGTGCGTTAGAAAAAATATACAATGCCTTATTCTACTCTGTTTTAAAGTATATACATTAACTCAGTATGCTCTCATGTAAAATACCGAAATTTTAATTTTACCCGAGGGAAAATATCTAAATATTATCTAGGCACCCGAATGTTAAAAACAAGATTACTTTTGGATATATACCCAGTAATGGGATTGCTGGGTCAAATGGAATTTCTATTTCTAAGGCCTTGAGGAATCGCCACACTGTCTTCCACAATGGTTGAACTAGTTTACACTCCCACCAACTGTGTAAAAGTGTTCCTTTTCCTCCACATCCTCTCCAGCATCTGTTGTCTCCAGATTTTTTAATGACCGCCATTCTAACTGGCGTGAGATGGTATCTCAATGTGGTTTTGATTTGCATCTCTCTGATGACCAGTGACGATGAGCATTTTTTCAAATGATTGTTGGCCTCATATATGTCTTCTTTCGTAAAGTACCTGTTCATATCCTTTGCCCACTTTTCAATGGGCTTGTTTGTATTTTTCCTGTAAATCTGTTTGAGTTCTTTGTAAATTTTGGATATCAGCCCTACGCAACTGTCTTGCATGCTCCGCTCATGTACCCCAAAACCTATAATCCAAAAAAAATTGAAAAAAAAAAACAAGATTACTCTGAATATAATCTGTCAGAAAAAATATAATATCCCCTATGCTACTCTGTTTTGCAATATATACACCAACTCCATATGCTCTCTTATGTAAAATGAAGAAATTTTATATTTAAGCGTATCGAAAAAATCTAAATATTATCTAGGCTCCCCAAAGTTAAAAGAAAATGGCTCTGAATATAGTCTGTTAGAAAAAATATACAATGCCTTATTCTACTCTGTTTTGGAGTATATACACCAACTCAGTATGCTCTCTCATGTAAAAACAGAAATTCTAATTTTACATGAATCGAAAAAAATCTAAATATTATCTAGGCACCCCAATGTTAAAAACAAAATGGCTCTGAATATAATCTGTCAGACACAATATACAATGCCCTATTCTACTCTGTTTTGGAATATATATACCAGGTCCATATGCTCTCTCATGTAAAATACAGAAATTCTATATTTAAGGGAATCAAAAAAATCTAAATATTATCTAGGCACCCCAATGTTAAAAGCAATATTGCTCTGAATATAATCTGTCAGAAAAAATATACAATGCCCTTTTCTACTCTGTTTTGGAGTATATACACCAACTCAATATTCTCTCACTTGTCAAATTCCGAAATTATAATTTTACATGAATAAAAAAAAATCTAAATAATATCTAGGCGAACCAAGGTTAAAAAAAATGACTCTTAATATAGTCTGTTATAAAAAATATACAATGCCTTATTCTACTCTGTTTTGGAGTATATACAGCAGTAAGTATGCTCTCTCATGTAAAATACCGAAATTCAAATTTTACGCGAATCGAAAAAAATCTAAATAGTATCTAGGAACCCCAATGCTAAAAGAGAAATTCCTCTAAATATAATCTGTCAGAGAAAATATACAATGCCCTATTCTATTTTGTTTTGGAGTATATACACGAACTCAATATGCGCTCTCATGTAAAATACCGAAATTCTAATTTTACGCAAAACGAAAAAACTCTAAATAATATCTAGGCACCCCAAAGTTAAAAGAAAATGGCTCTGAAAATAATCTGTTAGATATAATATACAATGCCTTATTTTATTTTGTATTGGAGTATATACAGAACTCAGTATGCTCTCTCCTGTAAAATACTGAAATTCTAATTTTACCAGAATCCATAATCATTTAAATAATATCTAGACTCCCTAAAGTTAAAAGAAATGGTTCTGAATAAAATCTGTCACAAAAAATATAAAATGCTCTATTCTACTCTGTTTTGGAGTATATACACCAACTCCATATGCTCCCTCATGTAAAATACGGAAATTCTATATTTAAGCGAATCGAAAAAATCTAAATATTATCTAGGCACCGCAATGTTAAAAACAAAATTGCTCTGAATATCATCTGTCAGAAAAAATATACAATGCCCTATTTTACTCTGTTTTGGAGTATATACACCAACTTAATATGCTCTCTCATGTAAAATACCGAAATTCTTATTTTACGCGAATAGAAAAAAATCTAAATATCTAGGCACCCCAAAGTTAAAAGAAAATGGCTCTGAATATAGTCTGTTAGAAAAAATATACAATGCCTTACTCTACTCTGTTTTGGAGTATATACACAAACTCAGTATGCTCTCTCATGTAAAATACTGAAATTCTAATTTAACCCGAATCGAAAAAATCTAAATATTATCTTGGCACCCCAATGTTAAAAAGAAAATTGCTCTGAATATAATCTGTCAGAAAAAATATACAATGTTTTATTCTAGTCTGTTTTGGAGTATATACACCAGTCAGTATGCTCTCTCATGTAAAATACCAAAATTTTAATTTTACGTGAATCAAAAAAAATCTAAATAGTATCTAGGCACGTTAATGTTAAAAACAAAATTGCTCTGAATATAATTTGTCAGAACAAATATACAATGCTCTTTCCTACTGTGTTTTGTAGTATATACATCAACTCAGTATGCTCTGTCATGTAAAATACTGAAATTCTAATTTAACCGGAATCAAAAAAATCTAAATATTTTCTAGGCACCCCAATGTTAAAAGAAAAATTGCTCTGAATGTAATCTGTCATAAAAAATATACAATGCCCTTTTCTACTCTGTTTTGGAGTATATACACCAACTTCATATGCTCTCTCATGTAAAATACAGAAATTCTACATTTAAGCGAATCGAAAAAAATCTATATATTATCTAGGCACCCCAATGTTAAAAGCAAAATTGCTATGAAAATAATCTGTCAGAAAGAATATACAATGCCCTTTTCTACTCTGTTTTGTAGTATATACACCAACTCAATATACTCTCTCATGTAAAATACCGAAATTCTAATTTTACGCGAATCGGTAAAAATCTAAATAATATCTAGGCGCCCCAAAGTTAAAAGAAAATGGCTCTGAATATAGTCTGTTAGAAAAAATATACAATGCCTTTTTTTACTCTGTTTTGGAGTATATAAACCAACTCAGTATGCTCTCTCATGTAAAATTCCGAAATTCTATACTTCCGTGAATCAAACAAAATCTAAATATTATTTGGGCACCCCAATGTTATAAACAAAATTGCTCTGAATATAATCTGTCAGAAAAAATATACAATGCTCTATTCTACTGTGTTTTGGAGAATATACACCAACTCGATATGCTGTCTCATGTAAAATACATAAATTCTATATTTTAGCAAATCGAAAAAAATCTAAATATTATCTAGGCACGACAATGTTAAAAGCAAAATTGCTCTGAATATAATCTGTCTGAAAAAATACACAATGCCCTTTTCTACTTTGTTTTGTGATATATACATTAACTCAATACTCTCTCTCATGTAAAATACCGAAACTCTAATTTTACGTGAGTCAAAGAAATCTAAATATTATCTAGGCGCCCCAAAGTTAAAGGAAAATGGCTCTGCATATAGTCTTTTAGATAAAATATACAATGCCTTATTCTACTCTGTTTTGGACTATATAAACCAACTCAGTATGCTCTCTCATGTAAAATACCGAAATACTAATTTTACGTGAATCAGAAGAAATCAAAATAATATCTAGGTGTCCAAAGGTTAAAAGAAAATGGCTCTGATTATAGTCTGTTAGAAAAAATATACAGTGCCTTACTCTACTCTCTTTTGGAGTATATACACCAACTCAGTATGCTCTCTCATTTAAAATACCGAAATTCTAATTTTAAGTGAATCGAAAAAAATCTAAATATTATCTAGACACTCCAATGTTACTGGCAACATTGCTCAGAATAGAATCTGTCAGAAAAAATATACAATGCCCTTTTCTACTCTGTTTTAAAGTATATACACCAACTCAATATGCTCTCTCATGTAAAATACAGAAATTCTAATTTTACGCGAATCGACAAAAATCTAAATAATATCTAGGTGCTCCTAAGTTAAAGGAAAATGACTCTGAATATACTCTGTTAGAAAAAATATACAATGCATTATTCTACTTTGTTTTGGAGTATATACACCAGTCAGTATTCTCTCTCATGTAAAATACACAAATTCTAATTTTACGTGATTCGAAAAAAATTTAAATAGTATCTAGTCACCCCAAAGTTAAAAGCAAAATTGCTGTGAATATAATCTGTGAGAAAAAACATACAATGCATTATTCTACTCTGTTTTGGAGTACATACACCAGTCAGTATGCTCTCTCATATAAAATACCGAAATTTTAATTTTACACGAATCGAAAAAAATCTTAATAATATCTAGGTGCCCCAAAGTTAAAAGAAAATGGCTCTGAATATAGTCTATTAGAAAAAATATACAATGCCTTATTTTACTCTGTTTTGGAGTATATACAGAAACTAAGTATGCTCTCTCATGTAAAATAACAAAATTCAAATTTTACCCGAATCGAAAAAATCTAAATATTATCTAGGTACCCCAATATTAGAAAAAAAATTGCTATGAATATAATTTTTCAAAAAAATATAAAATGTCCTATTCTACTCTGTTTTCGAGTATATACACCAACTCCATATGCTCTCTCATGTAAAATACAGAAATACTATATTTAAGCGAATCGAAAAAAATTTAAATGTTATCTATGCAACCCAATGGTAAAAACAAAATTGCTCTGAGTATAATCTGTCAGAAAAAATATACAATGCCCTATTCTACTCTGTTTTGGAATATATACACCAACTCCATATGCTCTCTCATGTCAAATTCAGAAATTCTATATTTAAGTGAATCCAAAAAAAACTAAATATTATCTAGGCACCCCAGTGTTAAAAGCAAAATTGCTCTGAATATAATTTGTCAGAGAAAAAACACAATGATTTTTTCTACTCTATTTTGTTGTATATAAACGAACTCAATATGCTCTCTCATGTAAAATACCGAAATTCTAATTTTACGTGAATCGAAAAAAATCTAAATACTATCTAGGCATCCCAATGATAAAAACAAAATTGCTCTGAATACTATCTGTCAGAAAAAATAAACAATGCCCTATTCTACTTTGCTTTGGGGTATATAGACCAACTCCATATGCTCTCTCATGTAAAATACAGAAATTCTATATTTAAGCGAATAGAAATAAATCTAAATGTTATCTACGCACCCCAATGTTAAAAACAAAATTCCGCTGAGTATTATCTGTCAGAAAAAATATACAATTCCCTTTTCTACTCTGTTTTGCAGTATATGCAACAACTCAATATGCTCTCTCATGTAAAATACCGAAATTCTAATTTTACGTGAATTGAAAAAAATCTAAATATTATCTAGGCATCCCAATGATAAAAACAAAATTGCTCTGAATATTATCTGTCAGAAAAAATAAACAATGCCCTATTCTACTCTGCTTTGGGGTATATAGACCAACTCCATATGCTCTCTCATGTAAAATACAGAAATTCTATATTTAAGCGAATCGAAATAAATCTAAATATTATCTACGCATCCCAATGTTAAAAACAAAATTCCTCTGAGTATTATCTGTCAGAAAAAATATACAATTTTCTTTTCTACTCTGTTTTGTAGTATATGCAACAACTCAATATGCTCTCTCATGTAAAATACCGAAATTCTAATTTTACACGAATCAAGAAATATCTAAATAATATGTAGGCGTCCCAAAGTTAAAAGAAAATTGTTCAAAATATAGTCTGCTAGAAAAAATATACGATGCCTTTTTCTACTCTGTTTTGGAGTATATAAACCGACTCAGTATGCTCTCTCATGTAAAATACCGAAAATCTAAATTCCCGTAAATCGAAAATAATCTAAATATTATCTAGGCACCCCAATGTTAAAAACAAAATTGCTCTGAATGTAATCTGTCAGAAAAAATATACAATGCCCAATTCAACTCTGTTTTGGAGTATATACACCAACTCCATATTCTCTCTCATGTAAAATACCGAAATTCTAATTTTACGTGAATCGAAAAATATCTAAATATTATCTAGGCACCCCAATGTTAAAAGCAAAATTGCTCTAAATAGAATCTGTCAGAAGAAACATAAAATGCCCTTTTCTACTCTGTTTTGGAGTATATACACCAACTCAGTATGCTCTCTCATGTAAAATTCAGGAATTCTAATTTTACATGAATAGAAAAAAATCTAAATATCATCTATGCACCCCAGTGTTAAAAACAAAATTGCTCTGAATATAATCTGTCAGAAAAAATATACAATGCCCTATTCTACTCTGTTTTGGAATATATACACCAACTCAGTATGCTCTCTCTTGTAAAATACCGAAGTTCTAAATTTACGTGAATCGAAAAAAATTTAAATATTATCTAGGCACCCCAATGTTAAAAACAAAATTACTCTAAATATAGTCTGTCAGAAAATATGTACAATGACCTATTCTACTCTGTTTTGGAGTATTTACGCCAACTCCATATGCTCTCTCATGTAAAATACAGAAATACTATATTTAAGAGAAGCGAAAAAAATCTAAATATTATCTAGGCACCACAATGTTAAAAGCAAAATTTCTCTGAATATAATCTGTCAGAGAAAATATACAATGCCCTTTTCCACTTTTTTTTGTATTATATACACTAACTCAGTATGCTCTCTCATGTAAAATGCAGAAATTCCAATTTTACCCGAATTTAAAATATCTAAATATTATCTAGGCACCCCAGTGTTAAAAACAAAATTACGCTGAATATAATCTGTCAGAAGAAATATACAATGTTTTTATCTACTCTCTTTTATAGTATATACACGAACTCAATATGCACTCTCAGGTAAAATACCGAAATTATAATATTACGCGAATTGAAAAAAATCTAAATAATATGTAGGCGCCACAAAGTTAAAAGAAAATGGCTCTGAATATAGTCTGTTAGAAAAAATATACAAAGCCTTATTCTAACCTGTTTTGGAGTATATACACCAACTCAGTATGCTCTCTCATGTAAAATACAGAAATTCTAATTTTACCCAAATTGAAAGAATCTAAATATTATCTAGGCACCCCAATGTTAAAAACAAAATTGCTCTGAATACAATCTGTCAAAAAAAATATACAATAGCCAATTCTACTCTGTTTTGGAGTATATACACAAACTCCATATGCTCTGTCATGTAAAATACCGAAATTTTAATATTATGACAATTGAAAAAAATATAAATAATATCTAGGCACACCAAGGATAAAAGAAAATGTCTCTGAATATAGTCTGTTAGAAAAAATATACAATGCCTTATTCTACTCTGTTTTGGGGTATATACACCAACTCAGTATGCTCTCTCATGTAAAACACAGAAATTCTAATTTTACCCGAATCGAAAATATCTAAATATTATCTAGGCATCCCAATATTAAAAATAAAATTGCTCTTAATATAATCTGTCAGAAAAAATATAGAATTCCCTATTCTACTCTGTTTTTGAGTATATACACCAACTCCATATGCTGTCTCATATAAAATACACAAATTCTATATTTAAGCGAATCGAAAAAAATCTAAATATTACCTAGGCAACCCAAAGTTAAAAGCAAAATTGCTCTGAATATAATCTGTCAGAAAAAATATACAATGCCCTTTTCTACTCATTTTTGGAGTATATACACCAACTCAATATGCTCTCTCATGTAAAATACAGAAATTCTATATTTAAGCAAATCGAAAAAATCAAAATATTATGTAGGCATCCCAATGTTAAAACCAGAGTTTCTCTGAATATAGTGTGTCGGAAAAAATACACAATGCACTTTTCTACTCTGCTTTGGAGTATATACACCAACTCAATATGCTCTCTCATGTAAAATACCGAAATTCTAATTTTACGCAAATTGAAAAAAATCTAAATAATATCTACGTGCCACAAAGTTAAAAGAAATTGGCTCTGAATATAGCCTCTTAGAGAAAATATACAACTCCTTATTCTACTCTGTTTTGGAGTATAGACACCAACTCAGTATGCTCTCTCATGTAAAATACAGAAATTCTAATTTTACGTAAATCGAAAAAAATCTAAATATTATATAGGCACCCCAATGTTAAAAGCAAAATTTCTCTGAATATAGTCTGTCAGAAAGAATATACAATGCCCTTTTCTACTCTGTTTTGGAGTATATACACTAACTCAATATGCTCTCTCATGTAAAATACCAAAATTCTAATTTCATGCGAATCGAAAAAAGTCTAAATAATATCTAGGCGCCCCAAATTTAAAAGAAAATGGCTGTGAATATAGTCTGTTACAAAAAATATACAATGCCTTATTCTACTATTTTTCGGAGTATATACACCAACTAAGTATGCTCTCTCATGTAAAATACCGAAATTCTAATTTTACGTGAACAAAATAAATCTAAATATTATCTAGGCACCCAATGTTAAAAGCAAAATTTCTCTGAATATAATCTGTCAGAAAAAATGTACAATGCTTTTTTCAACTTTGTTTTGGAGGATATAAACCAACTCCATATGCTCTCTCATGTAAAATACAGAAATTCTATGTTTAAGCGAATCGAAAATTAACTAAATATTATCTAGGCACCCCAATGTTAAAAACAAAATTGCTCTGAGTATAATCTGTCAGAAAATATATGCAATGCCCTATTCTACTCTATTTTGAAATACATACATCAACTCCATATGCTCTCTCATGTAAAATACAGAAATTCTATATTTAAGCGAATCGAAAAAAATCTAAATATTATCTAGGCACCCCAATGTTAAAAACAAAATTTATCTGAATATAATGTGTCAGAAAAAATATACAATGCCCTATTCTACTCTGTTTTGGAGTATATACACCAACTCAATATGTTCTCTCATGTAAAATCCCGAAATTCTAATTTTACATGAATCAAAAAAAATCTAAATAATATCTAGGTCCCCCAATGTTAAAAGAAAATGGCTGTGAATATATTCGGTCAGAAAAAATATACAATTCCTTATTCTTCTCTGTTTTGGAGTATATACACCAGTCAGTATGCTCTCTCATGTAAAATACCGAAATTCTAATTTTACCCTTATCGAAAAAATCTAAATATTATCTAGGCACCCCAATGTTAAAAACAGAATTGGTCTGAATATAAGCTGTCAGAGAAAATATAAAATTCCCTATTCTACTTTATTCTAGAGTATATACACCAACTTTATATGCTCTCTCATGTAAAATACAGATATTCTATATTTAAGCGAATCGAAAAAAATGTAAATATTATCTATTCACCCCAATGTTAAAAACAAAATTTCTCTGAGTTTATTTTGTCAGAAAAAATATACAATGTTTTATTCTACATTGTTATGGAGTATATACACCAGTCAGTATGCTCTCTCATGTAAAATAGTGAAATTCTAATTTTACGTAAATCGAAAAAAATCTAAATAGTATCTAGGCACACCAATGTTAAAAGCAAAACTACTCTGAATATAATCTGTCAAAAATAATATACAATTCCCTTTTCTACTCAGTTTTGGAGTATATACACCAACTCAATGTGCTCTCTCATGTAAAATATCGAAAATCAAATCTTACGCGAATCGAAAACACCTAAATATTATCTAGGCATTTCAATGTTAAAAAGAAAATTACTATGAAAATATTCTGTCATAAAAAATATACAATGCCTTATTGTACTCTGTTTTGGAGTATATACACCAACTCCATATGCTCTCTCATGTAAAATACAGAAATTCTACATTTAAGCGAATCAAAAAAAATCTAAATAATAACTAGGCGCCCCAAAGTTAGAAAAAAATGGCTCTGAATATAGTCTGTAGGAAAAAATATACATCGACTCATTCTACTCTGTTTTGGAGTATATACACCAACTCAGTATGCTCTCTCATGTAAAATACCGAAATTCTAATTTTACGTGAATCGAAAAATATCTAAATATTATCTACGCATCTTAATGTTAAAAGAAAAATTGCTCTAAATATAATCTGTCAGAAAAAATATACAATGCCCTTTTCTACTTTGATTTGGAGTGTATACACCAACTCAATATGCTCTCTCATGTAAAATACCGAAATTCTAATTTTACGTGAATCAAAAATAGTCTAAATAATATCTAGGCGCCCCAAAGTTAAAAGAAAATGGCTCTGAATATAGTCTTTTAGAAAAAATATACAATGCCTTATTCTACTGTGTTTTGGAGTATATACACCAACTCAGTATGCTCTCTCATGTAAAATACCGAAATTCCAATTTACGTGAATCGAAAAAAATCAAAATATTATCTAGGCACCGCAATGTTAAAAACAAACTATCTCTGAATATAATCTGTCAGAAAAAATATACAATGCCCTTTTCTTCTCTGTTTTGGAGTATATACACCAACTTAATATGCTCCCTCATGTAAAATACCGAAATTCTAATTTTACGTGAATCGAAAAAAATCTAAATATTATCTAGGCACCCCAATATTAAAAACAAAATCGCTCTGAATATAATTTGTCAGAAAAAATAAACAATGCCCTTTTCTACACTGTATTGGAGTATATACACCAACTCAATATGCTCTCTCATGTAAAATACAGAAATTCCAATTTTACGCGAATCGAAGAAAATTTAAATAATATCTAGGCGCCCCAAAGTTAACAGAAAATGTCTGTGAATATAGTCTGTTGGAGAAAATAAACAGTGCCTTATTCCACTTTGTTTTGGAGTATATACACTAACTCTGTATGCTCTCTCATGTAAAATACCGAAATTCAAATTTTACCTGAGTCGAAAAAATCTAAATATTATCTAGGCACCCCAATGTTAAAAACACAATTGGTCTGAATATAAGCTGTCAGAAGAAATATAAAATGCCCTATTCTACTCTGTTTTAGAGTATATACACCAACTTTATATGCTCTCTCATGTAAAATACAAAAATCCTATATTTAACCGAATCGAAAAAAATGTAAATATTATCTAGGCACCCCAATGTTAAAAACAAAATTTATCTGTGTATAATCTGTCAGAAAAAATATACAATGCCTTTTTCTACTCTGTTATGGAGTATATACACCAGTCAGTATGCTCTCTCATGTAAAGCACCGAAATTCTAATTTTACGTGAATCAAAAATAATCTAAATAGTATCTAGGCACCCCAATCTTAAAAGCAAAACTTCTCTGAATATAATCTGTCAGAAATCATATACAATTCCCTTTTCTACTCAGTTTTGGAGTATATACAACAACTCAATATGCTCTCTCATGTAAAATACCAAAATTCTAATTTTACGCGAATCGAAAAAAATCTAAATAATATCTAGGCGCCCCAAAGTTAAAAGAAAATGGCTCTGAATATAGTTTGTTAGAAAAAATACACAATGCCTTATTCCACTTTGTTTTGGATTAAATACAGCAACTAAGTATGCTTTCTCATGTAAAATTACGAAATTCAAATTTTACCCGAATCAAAAAAATCTAAATATTATCTAGGCACCCCAATGTTAAAAACAAAATTGCTCTGAATATAATCTGTCAGAAAAAATATACAATGCTTTTTTCTCCTCTGTTTTGGAGTATATACACAAACTCCTTATGCTCTCTCATGTAAAATACAGAAATTCTATATTTAAGAGAATCGAAAAAAATCTAAATATTATCTAGGCACCCCAATGTTAAAAACAAAATTTCTCTGAGTATAATCGGTCATAAAAAATATACAATGCCCTATTATACTCTGTTTTGGAGTATATACATCAACTCCATAAGCTCTCTCCAGTAAAATACAAAAATTCTATATTTAAGTGAATCGAAAAAAATCTAAATATTATCTAGGCACCCCAATGTTAAAAACAATATTGCTCTAAGTATAATCTGTCAGAAAATATATGCAATGCCCTATTCTACTTTTTTTTGGAATACATACACCAACTCCATATGCTCTCCCATGTAAAATACAGAAATTCTATATTTAAGCGAATAGAAAAAAATCTAAAAATTATCTAGGCACCCCAAGGTTAAAAGAAAAATTACTCTGAATATATTCTGTCAGAAAAAATATACAATGCCCTTTTCTACTTTGTTTTGTAGTACATACACCAACTCAATATGCTCTCTCCTATAAAATAGAGAAATTCTGATTTTACCCGAATCGAAAATATCTAAATATTATCTAGGAACCCCATTGTTAAAAAAAAAAATTGCTATGAATATAATCTGTCAGAAAAAATATAAAATGCCCTATTCTACACTGTTTTGAACTATATACACCAACTCAGTATGCTCTCTGATGTAAAATACCAAAATTCTAATTTTATGTGAATGGAAATCATCTAAATAATAAGTAGACGCCCCAAAGTTATAAGAAAAAGGCTCTAAATATAGTCTGTTGGAAAAAATATACAATGCCTTATTCTACTCTGTTTTGGAGTTTATACACCAACTCAGTATGCTCTCTCATGTAAAACACCGAAATTCTAATTTTACGTGAATCGAAAAAACTCTAAATATTATCTATGCACCCCAATGTTAAAAGCAAAATTGCTCTGAATATAATCTGTCAGAAAAAATATACAATGCTTTTTTCTACTTTGTTTTGGTGTATATCCACCAACGCAATATGCTCTCTCATGTAAAATACCGAAATTCTAATTTTACGCGAATCTAAAAATATCTAAATAATATCTAGGCGCCCCAAAGTTAAAAGAAAATGGCTCTGAATATAGTCTTTTATAAAAAATATACAATACCTTATTCTACTCTGTTTTGGAGTATATACACCAACTCAGTATGCTCTCTCATGTAAAATACTGAAATTATAATTTTACGTGAATCAAAAAAATCTTAATATTATCTAGGCACCCCAATGTTAAAAACAAAATTGCTCTGAATATAATCTATCGGAAAAAATATAAAATGCCCTATTCTACTCTGTTTTGGAGTATATACACCAACTCTATATGGTCTCTCTTGTAAAATACAGAAATTCTATATTTTAGTGAATCGAAAAAAAACTAAATATTATCTAGGCACCCCAATGTTAAAAACAAAATTGCTCTGAGAATAATCTGTCAGAAAAAATATAAAATGCCCTATTCTTCTCTGCTTGGGAATATATACACCCACTCCATATGCTCTCTCATGTAAAATACAGAAATTCTATATTTAAGCGAATCGAAGAAAATCTAAATGATACCTAGGCACCACAAAGTTAAAAGAAAATGGCTCTGAACATAGTCTGTTAAAAAATATACAATGCCTTATTCTACTCTGTTTTGTAGTATATACACCAACTCAATATGCTCTCTAAAGTAAAATACCGTAATTCTAATTTTACGCGAATCAAAAAAAATCTTAATAATGTCTAGGCACCCCGAAGTTAAAAAAAAATGGCTCTGAATATAATCTGTTAGAGAAAATATACAATGCCGTATTCTACTGTGTTTTGGAGTATATACACCACCTAAGTATGCTCTCTCATGTAAAATACAGAAATTCTATACTTAAGCGAATCGAAAAAAATCTAAATATTATCTAGGCACCCCAATGTTAAATGCAAAATTACTCTGAATATATTATGTCAAAAAAATATACAATGCCTTATTCTACTCTGTTTTGTAGTATATACACCAACTCAATATGCTCTCTCATGTAAAATACCGAAATTCAAATTTTACGTGAATCGAAAAAAATATAAATAATATCCAAGCCCCCTAAAGTTAAATAAAATGGCTGTGAATATAGTCTGTTAGAAAAAATATACAATGCCTTATTCTACTCTGTTTTGGAGTATATACACCAACTCATTATGCTCTCTCATTTAAAATACTGAAATTCTAATATTACATGAATTGAAAAAAATCTAAATATTATCTAGGCACCCCAACGTTAAAAGAAAAATTGCTCTTAATATAATTTGTCAGAAAAAATATACAATGACCTTTTCTACTTTGTTTTGGAGTATATACACCAACTCAATATGCTCTCTCATGTAAAATACTGGAATTCTAATTTTACGTGAATCGATAAAATCAAAATGATATCTACGCGTCCCAAAGTTAAGAGAAAATGGCTCTGAATGTAGTCTGTTAGAAAAAATATACAATGCATTTTTCTACTCGGTTTTGGAGTTTATACACTAACTCAGTTTGCTCTCTCATGTAAAATACCAAAATTCTAATTTTATGTGAATCATAAAAAATCTAAATATTATCTAGGCACTGAAATGTTAAAAACAAAATTGCTCTGAATTCAATCTGTCAGAAAAAACATACAATGCCTTTTACTACTCTGTTTTGGAGTATATACACAAATTCTGTATGCTCACTCTTGAAAAATACAGAAATACTAATTTTACCCGAATAGAAAACATCTAAATATTATCTAGGCGCCCCAAAGTTAAAAGAAAATAGCTCTGAATGTAGTCTGTTATAAAAAATATACAATGCTTTATTCTACTCTATTTTGGAGTATATACACCAACTCAGTGTGCTCTCTCATGTAAAATATCAAAATTCTAAGTTTACGTGAATCGAAATAAATCTAAATATTATCGAGGCATTCCAATGTTAAAAACAAAATTGCTCTGATTATAATCTGTCAGAAAAAATATACAATTTCCTATTCTACTCTGTTTTAAAGAATATACACCAACTCCATATGCTCTCTCATATAAAATACAGAAATTCTATATTTAAGCGAATCGAAAAAAATCTAAATATTATCTAGACACCCCAATGTTAAAAACTAAATTGCTCTGAATATAATCTGTCAGAAAAAATATACAATGCCCTATTCTACACTGTGTTGGAATATATACACAAGCTCAGTATGCCCTCTCATGTAAAATACCGAAATTCTAATTTTACGTGAATCGAAAAAATTCTAAATATTATCTAGCACCCCAATGTTAAAAGAAAAATTCCTCTGAATATAATCTGTCAAAGAAAATATACAATGCCCTTTTCTACTCTGTTTTGTAAGATATACACCAACTCAGTATGCTCTCTCATGTAAAATACAGAAATTCTATATTTACATGAATCGAAAAAAATCTAAATATTATCTAGAGACCCCAATGTTAAAAACTAAATTGCTCTGAATATAATGTCATAAAAAATATACAATGCCCTATTCTACTCTGTTCTGGGGTATATACACCAACTCAATATGCTCGCTCATGTAAAATACAGAAAATCTATATTTAAGCGAACCAAAAAAAAACTATATATTTTCTAGGCACCCCAATGTTAAAAGCAAAATTTCTCTGAATATAATCTGTCAGAAACAATATACAATGCCCTTTTGTACTCTGTTTTTTAGTATATACACCAACTCAATATGCTCTCTCATGTAAAATACCGAAATTCAAATTTTACGTGAATCGAAAAAAATCTAAATAATATCTAGGCACCCCAAAGTTAACAGAAAATGGCTCTGAATATGGTCTGTTAGAAAAAATATACAACGCCTTATTCTACTCTATGTTGGAGTATATACACCAGTCAGTATGCTCTCTCATGTAAAATACGGAAATTCTAATTTTACGTGAAACGAAAAAAATCTAAATAGTATCTAGGCACCCCAATGTTAAAAGCAAAATTGCTCTGTATATAATCTGTCAGAAACAATATACAATGCACTTTTCTACTCTGTTTTGTAATATATACACCAACTCAATATGCTCTCTCTTGTAAAATACCGCAATTCTAATTTTACGCGAATCGAAAAAATCTAAATAATATCTAGGCGCCCCAAAGTTAAAAGAAAATGGCTCTGAATATAGTCTGTTAGAGAAAATATAAAATGCCTTATTCTACTCTGTTTTGGAGTATATACACCAACTCCATATGCTCTCTCATATAAAATACAGAAATTCTATATTTAAGTGAATCGAAAAAAACTATATATTATCTAGGCAACCCAATGTTAAAAGCAAAATTACTCTGAATATAATCTTTTAGAAAAAATGTACAATGCCCTTTTCTACTCTGTTTTGGAGTATATACACCAACTCAATATGCTCTCTCATGTAAAATACCGGAATTCTAATTTTACGCGAATCGAAAAATATCTAAGTAATATCTAGCACCCAAAAGGTAAAACACAATGGCTCTGAATATATTCTTTTAGAAAAAATATACAAAGCCTTATTCTATTCTGTTTTGGAGTATATACATCAACTCAGTATGCTCTCTCATGTAAAATACGGAAATTCTAATTTTATGTGAATCAAAAAAATCTAAATGTTACCTAGGCACACCAATGTTAAAAACAAAATTGCTCTGAATATAATCTGTCAGAAAAAATATACAATGCCCTATTCTACTCTGTTTTGGATTATATACACCAACTCCATATACTCTCTCATGTAAAATACAGAAATTCTATATTTAAGCCAATCGAAAAAAACTAAATATTATCTAGGCACCCCAATGTTAAAAGCAAAATTTCTCTGAATATAATCTTTTAGAAAAAATATACAACGCCCTTTTCTACTCTGTTTTGGAGTATTTACACCAACTCAATATGCTCTGTCACGTAAAATACCGAAATTCTAATTATACGGGAATGGAAAAAAACTAAATCATACCTAGGCACCTTAAAGTTAAAAGGAAATGGCTCTCAATATAGTCTGTTAGAAAAAGTACACAATGCCTTATTCTACTCTGTTTTGGAGTATATACACCAACTCTGTATGCTCTCTCATGAAATATACCAAAATTCTTATTTTACGTGAATCGACAAAAATCTAAATATTATATAGGCACCCCAATGTTAAAAGCAAAATTGCTCTGAATATAATCTGTCAGAAAAAATATACAATGCCCTTTTCTACTCTGTATTGGAGTATATACACCAACTTTATATGCTCTCTCCTGTAAAATACCAAAATTCTAATTTTACACGAATCGATAAAAATCTAAATGATATCTAAGCGCCCCAAAGTTCAAAGAAAATGGCTCTGAATATAGTCTGTTAGAAAAAATATACAATGCTTTTTTCTACTTTTTTGGATTATATACACCAACTTAGTATGCTCTCTCATGTAAAATACCGAAATTCTAAATTTACGTGAATCGAAAAAAATTTAAATATTATCTAGGCACCCCAATGTTCAAAGCAAAATTTCTCTGAATATAATCTGTCAGAAAAAAAATACAATACTTTTTTTCTACTCTGTTTTGTAGTATATACACCAACCCAATATGGCCTCTCATGTAAGATACCGAAATTCTAATTTTACACGAATCGAAAAAAATCTAAATGATATCTAGGTGCCCCAAAGTTAGAAAAAAATGGCTCTGAATATAGTCTGTTAGAAAAAATATACAATGCCTTATTCTATTCTGTTTTGGAGTATATAAACCAACTCAGTATGCTCTCTCATGTAAAATACCGAAATTCTAATTTTACATCAATCGAAAAAATCTAAATATTATCTAGGCTCCCAAATGTAAAAAACAAAATTGCTCTTAATATAATCTGTCAGAAAAAATATGCAATGCCCTATTCTACACTGTTTTGGAGTATATACATCAACTCCATATGCTCTCTCATGTAAAATACAGAAATTCTATATTTAAGTGAATCAAAATAAACTAAATATTTTCAAGGCACCCCAATGTTAACAGCAAAATTGCTTTGAATATATTCTGTCAGAAAAAATATACAATGCACTTTTCTACTCTGTTTTGGAGTATATACACCAACTCAATATGCTCTCTCATGTAAAATACAGAAATTCTGTATTTATGCAAATCGAAAAAAATCTAAATAATATGTAAGCGCTTCAAAGTTAAAAGAAAATGGTTCTCAATATAGTCTGTTAGAAAAAATCTACAATGCCTTATTCTATTCTGTTTTGGAGTATATACACCAACACAGTATGCTCTCTCATGTAAAATACCGAAATTCTAATTTTACGTGAATCGACAAAAATCTAAATATTATCTAGGCACCCAAGTGTTAAAAACAAAATTGCTCGGAATATAATCTGTCAGATAAAATATAAAATGCCCTCTTCTACTCTGTTTTGGATTATATACGCCAACTCCATATGCTCTCTCATGTAAAATACAGAAATTCTACATTTAAGCGAATCGAAAAAAATCTAAATATTATCTAGGCACCCCAATGTTAAAAGCAAAATTGCTCTGAATATAATCTGTCATAAAAAATATACAATGCCCTTTTTTGCTCTGTTTTGTAGTATATACTGTGGGGGTCCGGCACGTCTGCCGGGGGGCTTCCGACCAGCGGAGAGCCTCAGCCCCACTCAAATGTTCTTAACCTGGAAGAGGGAGTGCGCAGAAGAAAAGATAGATAGAGAGCGGGGTCTGGAGGACTGCCAGGCAATGCCGGAGCAAGAAGTGCCAAGACAGCAAGTTTATTTGTGCAAACTACAGGTTATATACCTTTCAGTGTTTGAGGAGTGATGTACATTCCTTTGTATCTTGAAATAAAATCAAGAACAAAAATCATAAGAAAAGAGGTACAGAAAGTATGACTCTTAATCAAAGGGTGTACAGCAAAGGGATAATAAAATTTACAAAAAGGGGATCATAAATCTAAACATGTGTTTCTCTAAAATCAGTTAAGCAAGCAAGTTAGATTGTTAACAAGCTATAGGTGGACCTTTCTAAATGTCATTCTAACCTTGCCTATTCATATAGGATCATATGCAAACAATATGATTGAGTTAGAAGAGGTAAATGAAGTCATACAGTTATTGTGCAGAGAAGGAACTAGGAGGCACACAATGTCTACCCATACAATGTCTCATTAGACCACAAGGCTTGAGCTCAGCCATTCTGTTGCAAATGTCAGAGGCAAAGATTGATGTTTATAAAATCAGTGCTACTAGACTTCCTCCTTTCCCTTAGCTCAACAGCCTCCAGGAGAGGAGAAACGTGTATGGGCTCAAGCTCAAGATGGCGAGGGTCCTGTCAAGGGCCCTTCACAGGAGCGATCCCCACATTTCCTCCATTTTTAGATTTTAAATGCAACTCAAAAAGTTTAAGCTGCATCTTCTGGAGGGAGGAGAACACAAGGCAAAAGATGAAAGGTAGGCACACGATTAGTAAAAGAACACAGCTACCAACTGCAATGATGGAAGAAAATGATGGCAGGTGGAAGCTCTGGGTCCAAGAAGACAGAGTGTTAACAATGTCATGAGCAATTGTGGCATCCTCAGGAAGTTCTCTGCGGGAAAAGTCAATAGAATGAATTTCTTGCTGCAATTTAAGAATATCCAATGACATATTATTATGACTCCATATACCTTGCAAGTGAGCCTTAACTAAGGGCCATTTCCAATGAGTATCATTATAGGGAGTATTAGTAACACAAATATATTTAAAATCCACATGACAACGAAGGGTAAGACGATTTTGAATATTATACACCTTATCTCCAATTATGTCAACAGTTGCTTCTAAAGCATTAAGTTTAACCTCAATTTTTTTTTCAATGTCTATTTGAGTTCCCATAGTAACTGAAATATTTTTTGCCAAGTGATTAACATAAGAAGCAGTTTGAACACTCTGAGCAAGACTAACAGCCGCAGTGGCAGCAGTAGCCACAACAGAAACAATAGCTATAATACTAGCAATGAGAATACCAATAAATCGTTTGGGTCTTAACAGAAGTTCACGAACTTCATGAAAAATTTGTAAGGCTTTTTCATCATACCAATCACCAGAAATGTTTACAGGAAGCAAAACATAAGGAGGTTGATGGACAATCAATATTGTAGAAGTAGGAAACATAGAGGAGTCCATACAATTGGTAAGAGTACAATTAATGCAAGAAATTGAATAATGTCCATTGTTTTCAGAAAAAGAAACATTACCAAGTAAAATAGCGTAGGGGGATGCAACACAAGATTGAACGTATACATGACCTTTAGCTGGATAGGCACGGCTACGAGAGCCAGCAAAATAACTGGGGTATATAGATAAAAACAATTTCCAAAGAGAGGTGTAAATTGTGCCCTTATTAGTGGTAAAAATAGGAGTGCTCCACCCACCGGGCATTTCATAACGAGTTAGATCTTCTCTTAAAGGGTTAGGGATGAACCAGTCATACAAAGTAAAACCAGAAGGCAGAGTATAATTCAGAGCTTGTTTTTGATTAGGATAACAAAATTGCCATGGGGGAGAAGGATTAAAGGGAGTGTTGCCAGAGTGACAAGGTTGTAGTTCCATGAAAGGAAAATTAGGAGAACAAATGTTAGGAGATTCCCGAATACTAGGATAAAATAATGTCCAATCTCTTTGAGCAATAGACTCAGTAGGGAAGAGAGTGGAAGGGCCATTGTATGTTTTTAATTGCTTAACTCCCAGAGGAAAACAAAAGTCTCCAGGAATAGGTGGAGGAGGGGAAAGTTGTAAAGAGACATAATCACTGTAAGAATATTTATCATATATGAAAGAAGCATAAAAACACATAGGAGGAGCAATGGCCTGAGCTGTATATGTATAATTGGCAATTTGAGGAGTAATATGAGAGGAAGAAGGAAAACCAAGCATAGAGGTATCATTAATGTAAACAGGAAAAGCAGGATCATCCCAAGTAACAGGTCTTAAGACAGGTGGATCAGGAACATAAGCCCACAGAGTTTGATAGGTAGAGGGGGGAGAATGAGGCACAGGAAAGGGAGTAGCTTGTTCACAAGCCAAAATAGTAAGCATAGCAAGAAACAAGGTAACAGGATTTCTAGAATGTCCTTGTCGCCGAACAAGATTAGAGGCTTCAGCACTAAGACGGCGAAGTTGATTCCAGGAAGGTAGAAATACATCATGATATGATGAATTACGTCTGTTGTTCTGTCGGGACCGGCGTCTGCGACGAGCAGAAGTCGTCACTCGCAGTTGATGAAATCTCGGGATCAAGGAGTTTGGACTTCGTTTGTTGTTTATGTTCATGCTTCACAAGGCGTTCAGGAACCCAAATAGGTGAATCAGCAGACCTAGGAAAAACACAAACGTGTCCTCGTCCCCATATAAGGACTGGATCCGGGCCATGCCACTGATTAGAAAGGGCGTCTTTCCAGATAACTTCGGGGCGAGCCTTATGATCAGGATGCCAAAAGCGATCAGCAGCAGAACAGTTGTTGTCATCCAAAGTGAGAAAGTTTAGTACATAGAGTGCATGACGAAGCCAGTCATGTGGAGACTTGGAAAAAGACACAGTATTAGAATCATGTTTCAGTTTAGATAGCAAATTTTTGAGAACAGCATGAGAACGTTCAACAATGCCTTGGCCTTGAGGGTTGTAAGGAATACCTGTACGATGGGAGATTTGAAATTGTGAACAAAATGACTGAAAACTTTTACTAGTGTATGCAGGACCATTGTCAGTTTTTAAAATTTTAGGAGGTCCAATAATAGAGAAGACCAAGAGGCAATGAGAAATAACATCCTTAACTGCTTCTCCGGTGTGGGCCGAAGCTACAAGAAAGTGGGAAAAGGTATCAATGGTAACATGAATAAATTTAAGCTTGCCAAAAGGAATAAAATGTGTAACATCCATCTGGTAAACATGAGCAGGTTGCAAACCGCGCGGGTTAACTCCAAGATGAATGGTCTGTGGGAGAAAACAAACACAGGCAGGGCATTGTTTAACTATTTGTCTTGCCTGTTCCCTGGTAATGTGAAACTGTAGTCGGAGGCTCTTTGCGTTTTGGTGATGTATAGCATGGGAAGACTCTGCCTGTTGTATAGGAGAAAGAGCAGGAAAAATATTTTGAGTTAGGGCATCAGCAGCAGAATTTCCAGTAGCTAAGGGTCCAGGTAAGTTAGAGTGGGCTCTGATATGCCCTATAAAGAAAGAATGGAAACGGCGTCTAAGAACCTGTTGGAGAGGTAAGAGCAAGGAAATTATGGAAGAAGAGTCTGAGAAAGATAATGGAGCTGTTTCAAGGTTCTGAACTAAGTTAACAACATATTGGCTATCAGAATATAAATTTAAAGGGAAATCCCAATTTGAAAGCACATGTTGAACAGCAAGTAATTCTACTCTTTGCGCAGAGCGTTCCTCAGTCTGAAAAGAAAAGGATTGATCATTAACTACTCCAGCAGCAATGCCAGATGCTGATCCATCAGTAAAGGCTAAATAAGCAGAAGGCAAGGGGGTTTTTACACAAACTTGTGGAAAAATAAGAGAGCATTGAGAATAAAATTGAAGAAATTTATCAGTAGGATAATGACATAAAATTTTACCAGGATATCCAGCAAAGACAATCTGCCAAGAATCAGAAAATGTCCAAAGCCATTGTTGTTGTGAATTATTATAAGGAACAATAATTTCTGATGGTTCATAACCAAAGAGTGTTAGGGCTCTGGATCGGCCTTTGGCGACCAGAGTGGCTACAAGGTCAAAATAAGGGGTGATGACTTTGCTTCTACTAGCCGGCAGATGGAGCCACTCTAACACTCCCTGTTGCCAAAAAACTCCAGTGGGGGTGTACTGTGTGCGAAGTACACAATAACACCAAGAAGTTTTCACAGAAATTCTGGTAAGTTTTTGTTGTCTTAGAGACTCACTAACCAACTGTAGAGCCTGCTTAGCTGGTTCTGTCAGTTGTCTAGGAGACTTGGGATCAGAGGAACCCTTAAGAATATCAAACAGAGGTTTCAATTGACCAGTAGTTAATTTTAAACTAGGGCGTATCCAATTAATGTCTCCAAGAAACTTCTGAAAATCATGAAGAGTTTTTAAATGACTTGTAACCAATACAGGAGTTTTAAAGGACACCTGATGAGAATCAATAAGTCTGCCTAGATAATGATAAGGAGTAACTAGCTGAACCTTGTCAGTAGCAACAACAAGATTAGCACTTAATAAACATGCCTGCAAAGAGTTATAGATTTCAAAAAGAAGCCCTTCTGTGGGTGCTGCTAAGAGTAAGTCATCCATGTAATGTAACAGTAAGGCCTCAGGAAACTGATGACGAAGTGGAGAGAGTACTTTAGCAACATAGGACTGACACAAAGTAGGACTATTTGCCATACCTTGAGGTAACACAACCCATTCAAATCTTTCATAAGGTCTGTCATAATTGGTAGCTGGTATGCTAAAGGCAAAACGTTTACAATCCTGAGGAGCTAATGGAATGGAAAAGAAACAATCCTTTAAATCAATAACTAACATATGCCATTCCTGTGGAACCACAACAGGGGAGGGCAGTCCAGGTTGAAGTGCCCCCATAACCACCATGGTGTCATTAACTTTTCTCAGGTCCTGCAACAATCTCCATTTGCCAGACTTTTTCTTGATAACAAAAATAGGAGAATTCCAAGGACTATTAGTGGGTCTGATATGGCCCGCTTCAAGTTGCTCCCGAACCAACCTGCGAGCTGCTAAAATTTTTTCAGAAGGAAGGGGCCACTGCTCTACCCATACGGGTGCATCAGATATCCAAGTGATGGGATCAGCATGAGTATCGGGAGTTACAGTGGCCCCCTCTAAAAACACCCAAGACCGGCACGGTCAGTTTTCACCTGTACAGACAGGGGCTCAGAAGAGCCCTGTAGATTTTTACCAAGACCTTTAGCCGGATGGAATCCTTGTTTAAGCATAATGTCTAAAGCAGGGCTATGTGTAACTAGGTGAGTCCCCATAGCTTCAAAATGTCTCTGCCCCACAAATTAATGGGAATGCCTGGGAGGACATAGGGGCAAAAAGTACCAGAATGACCATCAGAATCTGTCCAAGACAATAAAGTAGCAGACTGTTGGGGATTGGAACTCATGCCAATACCTTGTAAAGAGGTTATTGCCACAGTAAGTGGCCAGGCAGAAGGACAATGTATAGAAGAGATGACTGAAACATCGGCACCAGTATCTAAAAGTCCTTTAAAAGTTTTACCATTAATGTTAAGAGTCATCTCAGGTCTGTTAGCTGAGATGGACTGAATCCAATAAGCATAAGAAGAGGAGCCAAAACCTTTAGATCCTCTGGTTTCCTTTGATAAAGGATGTCCAATTGATACATTAACAGGAACTAACAAGAGCTGAGCAAAAGGCTGAGCTGGGTCTATAGTGCAAACACCTAAAGGAGAATAGGCAATAACTTTGATTTCTCCAGTATAGTCATTATCAATAACCCCAGGTATAATCTGTAAACCTCGAAGGGAGGAAAAACTACATCCAAAAATTAAACCTGCATACCCAAAGGGGAGAGGGCCATAAATGCCAGTTGGTATTAAATGAACACCTGAGTTAGGTGTCAATACCTGTCGGGTGGAGGAACAGAGGTCAAGTCCTGCACTGTTGGGTGTGGCACGGCAGAGGTCAGAAATGGATTTGTGGTGACTTGTGAGGTTTGTACCAGAGGTGCCCCGATTTGTTGTGGGGGCCGAGGCTGCCCCCTCTGGGAGTTTCCCGAACGGGGCACCAAAGGATTACCTTGTGCATCCCGTTTGGATCTGCACTCATTGGCCCAGTGGTTTCCGCGATGACAACTGGGACACTCGCCAGGAGGGCGAGTTTTAGATTTCTCTGATGTTAGAATTTTGAGACTGTCTCTTTAAAAAGGCAGCCACCGTCATGCCATTCTGAGCAGCAGCCATAGCCAAGCCGTTTTGATATGCTGTGCCAATATCTGCACACATCCTAATATAATCAGAAATAGTGGCACGTTGCCACGGTCTTATGGCAGCCTGACATGCAGTATTAGCGTTCTCAAAAGCCAATTGTTTGGCCAGCATAGAGCTGGCTTCCTGATCGCCAACCTGACGAGTAATTGCCTCTAAGAGACGAGAAACAAATTCCTGATATGGTTCATCAGGTCCTTGGCGAATTTTAGATAGCTCTTCTGTTTTAGCTCCTTGGGATGGAAGTTGGCGCCATGCTTTTAAAGCTAATGTATTAATTTGTAACAAAGCTTCATCAGAAAGGGAAATTTGATTTTGTAAAGTTTCAAAAGCACCTCTGCCTACAAGCATATCTAAAGTAACCTGGCTACTGGCACGCCTATTGCGCTCAGACTGATTGAAAGCAGCCTTATCCTAATAGGCTTTCCATAACAGAAAATCTCCACCAGAAAGACAAGCTCTAGTTAGTCTTATCCATTCAGCCGGTGGCAAGGCAGCTGTTGAAAAATTTTCTAAAATAGACAAAGTGTAAGGTGCTATTGGGCCATAATGCGTGACGGCTTCCTTAAGATCTTTCAGGAACTTAGGAGGGATAGCTTCATAATGACGGGTAACATTGCCTGCATTATCAGTAACTTCTATAAGAGGATATAATGACGTGTTATCAGCGTCGACAAAACCTTTATGCATGGACATCATGGCTTGTGTTAAGGGGGAAATGGGAGCAGTGGGAGTGGATCTAATAACCAAAGAATTAGAAGGTACAGAAGATGGTGCTTGAGCAACAGGAAAGCAGTGTTGTTGTTGCAAGGTGAGTGCTTTAGAGCAAAGAGAAAGTAAGTCTCTGATTTGATCAGAGAGGTCCGAGGGAAGGGTAAGAGTTACTGGGTTATGATCACGTCAAGGGGTGTTAGGTGAGGAGACATACCTGTCGGGCTCTTTTAAAACAGCCTCTGTCACAAGTTGGCAGCTATCTATGAGTGAATGTCTAGAAAAAGAATGGTTAATACCACGCTCCATTTGATCGAGAGGATCAAGTTCAGAGGCAGGAGGGGAGAAAGCAGCAGCAGGGGAAAAAATAGCATTGTGAGAGCAAGGGCGAGCAGGTTTCGCTTGAGAGGAGCAGACACTGTCTTTAAGTTTAGACCAAACAGAAAGTAAAACCTCGGTTTGAGGTAAAGCTTCATTATGAGAGGCATATTGTTCAATTTTCTCACCAATTTCATCCCATTCAGTTTCCCCCAACATTCCTCCTTCTGGAACCCATGGGCAAATTTCACGAATAATGTGCACAAATTCCTCCACAGTTTTTAGCTTAATATGATGTCCATGTGACTTGATAATTTTTTGCAATAATTGTATAAACAAGTTACATTCCTTAGATTCTATATGCCCCATATTTTACTCCAGATGAAACTGAGAAATTCTGTTTACTTTGACTTCTATGTACAACAAAGAGAGAAAAAATTGATTAATATTATACAAAATCAAAAGTAGAGAGCTTACATACGAGAAAAGCCAAACTTACTGCTGCAGCCTCACCTTAATAACTTGAGTGTCACTGTGATCCCTCGTGTCCAGGGCCCCACGTTGGGTGCCAGAATATACACCAACTCAGTATGCTCTCTCATATAAAATACAGAAATTCTAATTTTTCCCGAATCAAAAAATCTAAGTATATTCTAGGCACCCAAATGTTAAAAACAAAATTGCTCAGAATATAATCTGTCAGAAAAAATATACAATGCCCTATTCTACTCTGTTTTGGAGTATATACACCAACTCAGTATACTCTCTCATGTAAAATACAGATATTCAAATTTTACAAGAATCGAAAAAACTCTAAATATTATCTAGGCACCCCAATGTTAAAGCAAAATTGCTCTGAATATAATCTGTCAGAAAAAATATACAATGCCCTTTTCTACTCTGCTTTGGAATATATACACCAACTAAAAATGCTATCTCATGTAAAATACCGAAACCCTAATTTTACGCGAATCGAAAAAAATTTAATAATATCTAGGCGTCCCAAAGACAAAAGAAAATGGCTCTGAATATAGTCTGTTATAAAAAATATACAATGCCTTATTCTACTCTGTTTTGGAGTATATACACCAAGCTCAATATGCTCTCTCATGTAAAATACAGAAATTATAATTTTACGTTAATTGAAAAAAATCTAAATATTATCTAGGCACCCCAATATTAAAAGCAAAATTGCTCTGAATATAATCTGTCAGAAAAAATATACAATCCCCTATTCTACTCTGTTTTGGAGTATATACACCAAATCCATATGCTCTCTCATGTAAGATACCGAAATTCTAATTTTACGTGAATCGAAATAAATATAAATAATATCTAGGCACCCCAAAGTTAAAAGAAAATGGCTCTGAATATAGTCTGTTAGAAAAAATATACAATGCCTTATTCTACTCTGTTTTGGAGTATATACACCAAGCTCAATATGCTCTCTCATGTAAAATACCGAAATTCTAATTTTGCGAGAATCGAAAAGAATCTAAATATTATCTAGGCACCCCAATGTAAAAAACAAACTTGCTCTGAATATAATCTGTCAGAAAAAATATACAATGCACTTTTCTACTCTGTTTTAAGGTATATACACCATCTCAATACGCTCTCTCATATAAAATATCGAAATTCTAATTTTACACGAAACGAAAAAAATCTAAATAATATGAAGGCGCCTAAAAGTTAAAAGAAAAGGGCTCTGAATACAGTCTGTTAGAAAAAATCTACAATGCCTTATTCTATTCTGTTTTGGAGTATATAAACCAACACAGTATGCTGTCTCATGAAATATACCGAAATTCTAACTTTACGTGAATCGAAAAAAATTTAAATATTATCTAGGCACCCTAATGTTAAAAACAAAATTCCTCTGAATATAATCTGTCATAAAAAATATACAATGCCCTATTCTACTATGTTTTGGAGTATATACACCAACTTCTTATGCTCTCTCATGTAAAATACAGAAATTCTATATTTAAGCAAATCGAAAAAGATCTAAATATTGTCTAGGCACCCCAATGTTAAAATCAAAATTGCTCTAAATATAATATGTCAGAAAAAATATACAATGCCCTATTCTACTCTCTTTTGGAGTATATACACCAACTCAATATGCTCTCTCATTTAAAATACAGAAATTCTATATTTATGCAAATAGAAAAAAATCTAAATATTATCTAGGCACCCCAATGTTAAAATCAAAATTGCTCTGAATATAATCTGTCAGAAAAAAAATACAATGCCCTTTTCTACTTTGTTTTGTAGTATATACACCAACTCAGTATGCTCTCTCATGTAAAATACAGAAATTCTCATTTTACCCGAATCGAAAATATCTAAATATTATCTAGGCACCCCAATGTTAAAAGCAAAATTGCTCTGAATATAATCTGTCAGAAAAAATATACAATGCCCTTTTTTACTCTGTTTTGGAGTATATACACCAACTCAATATGCTCTCCCATGTAAAATACCGAAATTTTAATCTTACGCAAATCGAAAAAACTCTAAATAATATATAGGCACCCCAAAGTTAAGAGAAAATGGCTCTGAATATAGTCTGTTATAAAAAATATACAATGCCTTGATCTACTTTGTTTTGGAGTATATACACCAACTAAGTATGCTCTCTCATGTAAAATACCAAAATTCTATATTTAAGCGAATCGAAAAAAATCTAAATATTATCTAGGTACTGCAAAGTTAAAAGAAAACGGCTCTGAATATAGTCTGTTTGAAAAAATATACAATGCTTTATTCTACTCTGTTTTGGAGTATATACACCAACTCAGTATGCTCTCTCATGTAAAATACCGAAGTTCTAATTTTACGTGAATTGAAAAAAATCTAAATAATATCTAGGCACCCAAATGTAAAAAAAAAAATTACTCTGAATATAATCTGTCAGAAAAAATATACAATGACCTATTCTACTGTGTTTTGGAGTATATACAACAACTCCATATGCTCTCTCATGTAAAATACAGAAATTTTAATTTTACCCGAATCGAAAAAATCTAAATATTATCTCAGCACCCCAATGTTAAAAACAAATTGCTCTGAATATAATCTGTCAGAAAAAATAGACAATGCACTATTCTACTCTGTTTTGGAGTATATACAGCAACTAAGTATACTCTCTCATGTAAAATACCGAAATTCCAATTTTACGTGAATCGAAAAAAATCTAAATATTATCTAGGCACCCGAATCTTAAAAGCAAAATTGCTCTGAGTATAATCTGTCAGAAGAAATATACAATGCCATTTTCTACTCTGTGTTGGATTATATATACCAACTCCATATGCTCTCTCATATAAAATACAGAAATTCAAATTTGACGCATATCAAAAAACATCTAAATAATATCTAGGCGCCCCAAAGCTAAAATAAAATGGCTCTGAATATAGTCTGTTGGAAAATATATACAATGCCTTATTCTACTCTGTTTTGGAGTATATACACCAACTCAGTATGCTCTCTCATGTAAAATACAGAAATTCTAATTTTACGTGAATCGAAAAAAATCTAAATATTATATAGGCACCCCAATGGTTAAAGCAAAATTGCTCTGAATATAATCTGTCAGAAAAAATATACAATGCCCTTTTCTACACTGTTTTGGAGTATATACACCATCTCAATACGCTCTCTCATGTAAAATACCAAAATTCTAATTTTACGCAAATTGAAAAAAATCTAAATAATATCTAGGCGCCCCAAAGTTAAAAGAAAATGGCTATGACTATAGTCTGTTATAAAAAATATACAATGCCTTATTCTACTCTTTTTTGGAGTATATACACCAACTCAGTATGCTCTCTCATGTAAAATACAGAAATTCTAATTTTACCCGAATCGAAAAATCTAAATATTAGCTAGGCACCCCAATGTTAAAAGCAAAATTGCTCTGAATATAATCTGTCAGAAAAAATATACAATGCCCTTTTCTACTCTGTTTTGGAGTATATGCACCAACTCTATATGATCTCTCATGTAAAATACCGAAATTCTAATTTTAAAAGAATTGAAAAAAATCTAAATTATATCTAGGTTCCCCAAAGTTAAAAGAAAATGGCTCTGAATATAGTCTGTCAGAAAAAATATACAATGCCCTTTTCTACTCTGTTTTGGAGTATATATACCAACTCAATATGCTATCTCATATAAAATACCGAAATTCTAATTTTACGTGAATCAAAAAAAATCTAAATATTACCTAGGCAACCCAATGTTAAAAACTAAATTGATCTGAATAGAATCTGTCAGAAAAAATATACACTTCCCTATTTTACTCTGTCTTAAAGTATATACACCAACTCCATAGGCTCTCTCATGTAAAATACAGAAATTCTATATTTATGCGAATGGAAAAAAATCTAAATATTATCTAGGCACCCCAATGTTAAAAATAAAATTGCTCTGAATATAATCTGTTCGACAAAATATACAATGCTTTTTTCTACTCTGTTTTGTAGTATATACACCAACTCAGTATGCTCTCTCATTTAAAATATAGAAATGCTAATTTTACCCAATCGAAAAAATCTAAATATTATCTAGGCACCCCAATGTTAAAAACAAAATTGCTCTGAATATAATCTGTCAGAAAAAATATACAATGCCCTATTCTACTCTGTTTTGGAGTATATACACCAACTCAGTATGCTCTCTCATGTAAAATACCGAAATTCTAATTCTCTGAGAATCGAAAAAAATCTAAATATTATCTAGGAACCCGAATGTTAAAAGAGAAATTGCTCTGAATATAATCTATCTGAAAAAATATAGAATGTCCTTTTCTACTCTATTTTGGAGTATATACATCAACTCAATATGCTCTCTCATGTAAAATACCGAAATTCAAATTTTATGCGAATCGAAAAAAATCTAATTAATATCTAGGTGCCCCAAAGTTAAAAGAAAATGGCTCTGAATATAGTCTGTTAGAAAAAATATACAATGCCTTATTCTACTCTCTTTTGGTGTACATACACCAACTCAGTATGCTCTCTCATGTAAAATACAGTAATTCTAAATTTACCAGAATCAAAAACAAATCTAAATATTATCTAGGCACCCCAATGTTAAAAACAAAATTCCTCTCAATATAATCTGTCAGAAAAAATATACAATGCCCTATTGTACTCTGATTTGGAGTATATACACCTACTCAGTATGCTCTCTCATGTAAAGTACAGAAATTATAAGTTTACCTGAATCGAAAAAATCTAAATATTATCTAGGTACCAGAATGTTAGAAGCAAAATTGCTCTGAATATAATCTGTCAGAAAAAATATACAATGCCCTATTCTACTCTGTTTTGGAGTATATACAACAATTCAGTATGCTCTCTCATGTAAAATACAGAAATTCTAATTTTACGTGAATTGAAAAAAATCTATATATTATCTAGGCACCCCATGTTAAAAGCAAAATTGCCCTGAATATAATCTGTCGAAAAAAATTTACAGTGCCATTTTCTACTCTGTTTTGGAGTATATACAACAACTCAATATGCTCTCTCAGGTAAAATACCGAAATTCTAATTATACGCGAATCGAAAAAAATCTAAATAATATCTAGGCGCCGCAAAGGTAAAAGAAAATGGCTCTGAATATAGTCTGTTAGAAGACATATACAATGCCTTGTTCTACTTTGTTTTGGAGTACATACACCAACTCAGTGTGCTCTCTCATGTAAAATTCAGATATTCCAATTTTACCCGAATCGAAAAAATCTAAATATTATATATGCACCCCAATGTTAAAACCAAAATTGCTCTGAATGTAATCTGTCAGAGAAAATATACAATGCCCTATTCTACTCTGTTTTGGAGTATATACATCAACTCAGTATGCTCTCTCATGTAAAATACCGAAATTCTAATTTTACATGAATCGAAAATAATCTAAATATTATCTAGGCAACCCAATGTTAAAAGCAAAATTGCTCTGAATATAATCTGTCAGAAAAAATATTCAATGCCTTTTGGTACTCTGTTTTTGAGTATATACACCAACTCAATATGCTCTCTCATGTAAAATACCGAAATTCAAATTTTATGCGAATCGAAAAAAATCTAAATAATATCTAGGTGCCCCCAAGTTAAAAGAAAATGGCTCTGAATATAGTCTGTTAGAGAAAATATACAATGCCTTATTCTACTCTGTTTTGTAGTATATACACCAACTCAATATGCTCTCATGTAAAATACAGAAATTCTATATTTATGCAAATTGAAAAAATCTAAATATAATCTAGGCACCCCAATGTTAAAAGCAAAATTGCTCTGAATATAATCTGTCAGAAAAAATATACAATGCCGTTTTCTACTCTGTTTTGGTGTATATACACCAACTCATTATGCTCTCTCAGGTAAAATACAGAAATTAAATTTAACCCAAATTGAAAACATCTAAATATTATCTAGGTGACCTAAAGTTAAAAAAAAATGGCTCTGAATATAGTCTGTTAGAAAAAATATACAATGCCTTATTCCACTCTATTTTGGAGTATATACACCAACTCAGTATGCTCTCTCATGTAAAATACCGAAATTCTAATTTTACGTGAATCGAAAAAAATCTAAATATTATCTAGGAACCCCAATGTTAAAAGCAAAATTGCTCTGAATATAATCTGTCAGAAAAAATATACAGTGCCCTTTTCTACTTTGTTTTGTAGTATATACACCAATTCAGTATGATCTCTCATGTAAAATACAGAAATTCTAATTTTACCTGAATCGAAAAAATCTAAATATTATCTAGGCACCCCAATGTTAAAAACAAAATTGCTCAGAATATAATCTGTCAGAAAAAATATACAATGCCCTATTCTACTCTGTTTTGGAGTATATACACCAACTCAATACGCTCTCTCATGTAAAACACAGAAATTCTTTATTTAAGGGATTCGAAAAAAAATCTAATTATCTAGGCACCCCAATGTTAACAGCAAAATTGCTCTGAATATAATCTGTCAGGAAAATAATACAATGTCATTTTCTACTTTGTTTTGTAGTATATAAACCAACTCAATATGCTCTCTCATGTAAAATAATGAAATTTTAATTTTACATGAATCGAAATAAATCTAAATAATATCTAGGTGCCCCAAAGTTAAAAGAAAATCGCTCTTAATATAGTCTGTTAGAGAAAATATACAATGCCCTATTCTACTCTGTTTTGGAGTATATACACAACTCCGTATGCTCTCTCATGTAAAATACAGTAATCATATATTTAAGCGAATTGAAAAAAATCTAAATATTATCAACGCACCCCAATGTTAAAAGCAAATTTGCTCTTAATATAATCTGTCAGAAAAAATATACAACATTCTTTTCTACTGTGTTTTGTAGTATATACACCAACTCTGTATGCTCTCTCATGAAAAATAGAGAAATTCTAATTTTACTTGAATCGAAAAAATCTAAATATTATCTAACCACCCCAAAGTTTAAAGAAAATGTCTGTGAACATAGTCTGTTATAAAAAATATACAATGATGTATTATACTCTGTTTTGGGGTATAAACACCAACTCAATATGCTCTCTAATGTAAAACACAGAAATTCTAATTTTATGTGAATCGACAAAAATCTAAATAATATCTAGGCGCCCCAAAGTTAAAAGAAAATGGCTCCGAATATAGTCTGTTAGAAAAAATATACAATGCCTTATTCTACTCTGTTTTGGAGTATATACACCAACTCAGTATGCTTTCCTATGTAAAATACCGAAATTCAAATTTTACGTGAATCAAAAAAAATCTAAATATTATCTAGGCACCTGAATGTTAATAGCAAAATTGCTCTGAATATAATCTGTCAGAAAAAATATACAATGCCCTTTTCTTCTCTGTTTTGTAGTATATACAACAACTCAATATGCACTCTCACGTAAAATACCGAAATTCTAATTTTACACGAATCAAAAAAAATCTAAATAATATGTAGGCGCTCCAAAGTTAAAAGAAAATGGCTCGGAATATAGTCTGTGAGAAAAAAATACAACGCCTTATGCTACTTTGTTTTGGAGTACATACACCAACTCAGTATGCTCTCTCCTGTAAAATACTGAAATTCTAATATTTCGTGAATCAAAAAATATCTAAATATTATCTAGGCACCCCAATGTTAAAAGCAAAATTTCGCTAAATATAATCTGTCATAAAAAATATACAATGCCGTTTTCTACTCTGTTTTGGAATATATACACCAACTCAATATGCTCTCTCCTGTTAAATATCAAAATCCTAATTGTACGCACATCCAAAAAAATCTCAATAATATCTATGCGCCCCAAAGTTAAAAGAAAATGGCTCTGAATATAGTCTGTTATAAAAAAATCTACAATGTCTTATTCTATACTGTTTTGGAGTATATACACCAACTAAGTATGCTCTCTCATGTAAAACACTGAAATTCTAAATTTACGTGAATCGAAAAAAATCTAAATATTATCTAGGCACCCCAATGTTAAAAATAAAATTGCTCTGAATATAATCTGTCAGAAAAAATATACAATGACCTATTCTACTGTGTTTAGGAGTATATACACAAACTCCATATGCTCTCTCATGTAAATAACAGAAATTCTACATTTAAGCAAATCAATACAAATCTAAATATTATCTAGGCACCCCAATGTTAAAAGCAATATTGCTCTGAATATAGTCTGTCGGAAAAAATATACAATGCCCTTTTCTACTCTGTTTTCTATTATATATTCCAATTCAATATGCTCTCTCATGTAAAATACAGAAATTCTAATTTTACGTGAATCAAAAAAAATCTAAATGATATCTAGGCGCCACGAAGTTAAAAGAAAATGGCTCTGAATATAGTCTGTGAGAGAAAAAATACAATGTCTTATGCTACTTTGTTTTGGAGTATATACATTAACTCAGTGTGCTCTCTCATGTAAAATACCAAAATTATAATTTCACGTGAATTGAAAAAAATCTAAATATTATCTAGGCGCCCCAAAGTTAAGAGAAAATGGCTCTTAATATATTTTTTCAGAAAAAATATACAATGCCTTATTCTACTCTGCTTTGGAGTATATACACCAACTCAGCATGCTCTCTCATGTAAAATACCGAAATTCTAATTTTACGTGAATTGGAAAAAATCTAAATATTATCTAGGCACACCAGTGTTAAAAACAAAATTGCTCTGAATATAATCTGTCAGAGAAAATATACAATGTCCTATTGTACTGTGTTTTGCAGTATATATACGAACTCCATATGCTCTCTCACGTAAAATACCAAAATTATATATTTAAGGGAATCGAAAAAAATCTAAATATTATCTAGGCACCCTAATGTTAACAGCAAATTGCTATGAATATAATCTGTCAGAAAAAATATACAATGCCCTTTTCTACTTTGTTTTGGAGTATATACACCAACTCAATATGCTCTCTCATGTAAAATAACGAAATTCTAATTTTACGCAAATCGAAAAAAATCTAAAAAATATCTAGGCGCCCCAAAGATAAAAGAAAATGGCTCTGAATATAGTCTTTTAGAAAAAATACACAATACGTTATTCTACTCTGATTTGGACTATATACACCAACTCAGTATGCTCTCTCATGTAAAATACCGAAATTGTAATATTACGTGAATCAAATAAAATCTAAATATTATCTAGGCATTCCAATGTTAAAAGAAAAATTTTGCTAAATATAATCTGTCAGAAAAAATATACAATGCCCTTTTCTACTCTGTTCTGGAATATATACAGCAACTCAATATGCTCTCTCCTGTAAAATATCAAAATTCTAATTGTACGCAAATCCAAAAAAATCTTAATAATATCTATGCACCCCAAAGTTAAAAGAAAATGGCTCTGAATATAGTCTGTTAGAAAAAATCTACAATGCCTTATTCTACACTGTTTTGGAATATATACACCAACTCAGTATGCTCTCTCATGTAAAACACAGAAATTCTAAATTTACGTGAATCGAAAAAAATCTAAATATTATCTAGGTACCCCAGTGTTAAAAATAAAATTTCTCTGAATATAATCTGTCAAAATAAATATGCAATGACCTATTCTACTGTGTTTAGGAATATATACACAAACTCCATATGCTCTCTCATGTAAATAACAGAAATTCTACATTTAAGCAAATCAATACAAATCTAAATATTATCTAGGCACCCCAAAGTTAAAAGAAATATTGCTCTGAATATAATCTGTCGGAAAAAATATACAATGCCCTTTTCAACTCTGTTTTGTAGTATATACTCCAATTCAATATGCTCTCTCATGTAAAATACAGAAATTCTAATTTTACGCAAATCGAAAAAAATCTAAATGATATCTAGGTGCCACAAAGTTAAAAGAAAATGGCTCTGAATATAGGCTGTTAGAAAAAATCTACAATGCCTTATTCTACACTGTTTGAGAATATATACACCAACTAAGTATGCTCTCTCATGTAAAATACCGAAATTCTAATTTTACGTGAATTGAAAAAAACCTAAATACTATCTCGGCACACCAGTGTTAACAACAAAATTGCTCTGAATATAATCTGTCAGAAAAAATATACAATACCCAATTCTACTGTGTTTTCGAGAATATACACCAACTCCATATGCTCTCTCATTTAAAATACCGAAATTCTTATTTAAGGGAATCGAAAAAAATCTAAATATTATCTAGGCACACCAATGTTTAAAGTAAAATTGCTCTGAATATAATCTGTCAGAAAAAATATACAATGCCCTTTTCTACTTTGTTTTGGAGTATAAAAACCAACTCAATATGCTCTCTCATGTAAAATAACGAAATTCTAATTTTACGCGAATCGAAAAAAATCTAAAAAATATCTAGGCGCACCAAAGCTAAAAGAAAATGGCTCTGAATATAGTCTGTTAGAAAAAATATACAATGCCTTATTCTACTCTGTTTTGGAGTATATACACCAACTCAGTATGCTCTCTCATGTAAAATACCGAAATTCTAATTTTACGTGAATCAAAAAAAATCTCAATATTATCTAGGCACCCCAATGTTAAAAGCAAAATTGCTCTGAATATAATCTGTGAGAAAAAATATACAATGCCCTTTTCTACTCTGTTTTGTAGTATATAAACAAACTCAATATGCTCTCTCATGTAAAATACCGAAATTCTAATTTTACGCAAATGGAAATAATCTAAATAATATCTAGGCGCCCAAAGGTTAAAAGGAAATGGCTCTGAATATAGTCTGTTTGAAAAAATATACAATGCCCTTCTCTACCCTGCTTTGGAGTATATACACCAACTCAATATGCTCTCTCATGTAACATACCGAAATTCTCATTTTACGCAAATCGAGAAAAATATAAATAATATCTAGGCGCCCCAGAAATAAAAGAAAATGGCTCTGAATATAGTCTGTTAGAAAAAATATACAATTCCTTATTCTACTCTGTTTTGGAGTATATACACAAACTAAGTATGCTCTCTCATGAAATATACCAAAATTCGAATTTTACGTAAATCTAAAAAAATCTAAATATTATCTAGGCACCCCAATGTTAAAAGCAAAATTGCTCTGAATATAATGTGTAAGAAAAAATATACAACGACCTTTTCTACTCTGTTTTAGAGTATATACACCAACTCAATATGCTCTCTTATGTAAAATACCGAAATTCTAATTTTACATGAATCAAAAAAATCTAAATAATATCTAGGTGCCCCAAAGTTAAAAGAAAATGGTTCTGAATATAGTCTGTTAGAGAAAATATACAATGCCTAATTCTACTCTGTTTTGGAGTATATACACCTACTTAGTATGCTCTCTTATGTAAAACACCATAATTCTAAATTTACATGAATCTAAAAAAATCTAAATATTATCTAGGCACCCCAATGCTAAAAGCAAAATTTCTCTGAATATAATCTGTAAGAAAAAATATACAAAGACCTTTTCTACTCTGTTTTGGAGTATATACACCAACTCAATATGCTCTCTCATGTAAAATACCGAAATTCTAATTTTACGTGAATCAAAAAAAATCTAAATAGTATCTAGTCACCCCAATGTTAAAAACAAAATAGCTCTGAATATAATCTGTCAGAAAAAATATACAATGCTTTTTTCTGCTCTGTTTTGGAGTATATACACCAACTCAATATGCTCTCTCATGAAAAATACCGAAATTCTAATTTTACACGAATCGAAAAAATCTAAATAATATCTAGGCGCCCCAAAGTTAAAAGAAAATGGTTCTAAATATAGTCTGTTAGAAAAATATATAATGCCCTTTTCTACTGTGTTTTGCAGTATATACACCAACTCAATTAGCTCTCTCATGTAAAATTCAGAAATTCTAATTTTACCCGAATCGAAAAATCTAAGTATTATCTAGGCGCCCCAAAGTTAAAAGAAAATGGCTCTGAATATAGTCTGTTAGAAAAAATATACAATACCTTTTTCTACTCTGTTTTGGAGTATATACACAAACAAAATATGCTCTCTCATGTAAAATACCGAAATTCTAAATATCCGTGAATCGAAAAATATCTAAATATTATCTAGGCACCCCAATGCTAAAAACAAAATTGCTCTGAATATCATCTGTCAGAAAAAATATACAATGCCCTATTCTACTCTGTTTTGAAGTATATACACCAACTCCATATTCTCTCTCATGTAAAATATAGAAATTCTGTATTTAAGAGAATTGAAAAAATTCTGTATATAATCTAGGCACCCCAATGTTAAAAGCAAAATTGCTCTGAACATAATCTGTCAGAAAAATTATACAATGCCCTTTTCTACTTTGTATTGTAGTATATACACAAACTCAATATGCTCTCTCATGTAAAACACCGAAAATCTAATTTTACGTGAATTGAAAGTAATCTTAATAATATCTAGGTGCCCCAAAGTTAAAAGAAAATGGCTCTGAATATAGTCTGTTAGAGAAAATATACAATGCCTTATTCTACTCTGTTTTGGAGTATATACACCAACTCAGTATGCTCTCTCATGTAAAATACCAAAATTCTAATTTTACCAGTGTCGGAAAAATCTAAATATTATGTAGGCACCCCAATGTTTAAAAGAAAATTGCTCTGAATATAATCTGTCATAAAAAATATAAAATGCCCAATTCTACTCTGTTTTGGAGTATATACACCAACTCCATATGCTCTCTCATGTAAAATACAGAAATTCTATATTTAAGCAAATCGAAAAATATCTAAATATTATCTAGGCACCCCAGTGTTTAAAAGAAAATTGCTCTGAATATAATCTGTCAGAAAAAATATACAATGCCCTTTTCTACTCTGTTTTGGAGTATATACACCAACTCAATATGCTCTCTCATGTAAAATACCAAAATTCTAATTTTACGTGAATCAAAAAAAATCTAAATAGTATCTAGTCACCCCAATGTTAAAAACAAAATAGCTCTGAATATAATCTGTCAGAAAAAATATACAATGCTTTTTTCTGCTCTGTTTTGGAGTATATACACCAACTCAATATGCTCTCTCATGAAAAATACCGAAATTCTAATTTTACACGAATCGAAAAAATCTAAATAATATCTAGGCGCCCCAAAGTTAAAAGAAAATGGTTCTAAATATAGTCTGTTAGAAAAATATATAATGCCCTTTTCTACTCTGTTTTGCAGTATATACACCAACTCAATTAGCTCTCTCATGTAAAATACAGAAATTCTAATTTTACCCGAATCGAAAAAATCTAAGTATTATCTAGGTGCCCCAAAGTTAAAAGAAAATGGCTCTGAATATAGTCTGTTAGAAAAAATATACAATACCTTTTTCTACTCTGTTTTGGAGTATATACACAAACAAAATATGCTCTCTCATGTAAAATACCGAAATTCTAAATATCCGTGAATCGAAAAATATCTAAATATTATCTAGGCACCCCAATGCTAAAAACAAAATTGCTCTGAATATCATCTGTCAGAAAAAATATACAATGCCCTATTCTACTCTGTTTTGAAGTATATACACCAACTCCATATTCTCTCTCATGTAAAATATAAAAATTCTGTATTTAAGAGAATTGAAAAAACTCTGTATATAATCTAGGCACCCCAATGTTAAAAGCAAAATTGCTCTGAACATAATCTGTCAGAAAAAATATACAATGCCCTTTTCTACTTTGTATTGTAGTATATACACAAACTCAATATGCTCTCTCATGTAAAACACCGAAAATCTAATTTTACGTGAATTGAAAGTAATCTTAATAATATCTAGGTGCCCCAAAGTTAAAAGAAAATGGCTCTGAATATAGTCTGTTAGAGAAAATATACAATGCCTTATTCTACTCTGTTTTGGAGTATACACACCAACTCAGTATGCTCTCTCATGTAAAATACCGAAATTCTAATTTTACCAGTGTCGGAAAAATCTAAATATTATGTAGGCACCCCAATGTTTAAAAGAAAATTGCTCTGAATATAATCTGTCATAAAAAATATAAAATGCCCAATTCTACTCTGTTTTGGAGTATATACACCAACTCCATATGCTCTCTCATGTAAAATACAGAAATTCTATATTTAAGCAAATCAAAAAATATCTAAATATTATCTAGGCACCCCAGTGTTTAAAAGAAAATTGCTCTGAATATAATCTGTCAGAAAAAATATACAATGCCCTTTTCTACTCTGTTTTGGAGTATATACACCAACTCAATATGCTCTCTCATGTAAAATACCGAAATTCTAATTTTACACAAATCAAAAAAATCTAAATAATATCTAGGCGCCCCAGTTAAAAGAAAATTGTTCTGAATATAGTCTGTTAGAGAAAATATACAATGCCTTATTCTACTCTGTTTTGGAGTATATACACCTACTTAGTATGCTCTCTTATGTAAAATACCAAAATTCTAAATTTACGTTAATCTAAAAAAATCTAAATATTATCTAGGCACCCCGATGCTAAAAGCAAAATTGCTCTGAACATAATCTGTAAGAAAAAATATACAAAGACCTTTTCTACTCTGTTTTGGAGTATATACACCAACTCAATATGCTCCCTCATGTAAAATACCGAAATTCTAATTTTACGTCAATCAAAAAAAATCTAAATAATATCTTGGCGCCCCTAAGTTGAAGGAAATTGTCTCTGAATATAGTCTTTTATAAAAAATATACAATGCATTATTCTACTCTATTTTGGAGTATATACACCAGTCAGTATGCTCTCTCATGTAAAATAACCAAATTCTAATTTTACGTGAATCGAAAAAAATCTAAATAGTATCTAGTCACCCCAATGTTAAAAACAAAATTGCTCTGAATATAATCTGTCAGAAAAAATATACAATGCTTTTTTCTGCTCTGTTTTGGAGTATATACACCAACTCAATATGCTCTCTCATGAAAAATACCGAAATTCTAATTTTACACGAATCGAAAAAATCTAAATAATATCTAGGCGCCCCAAAATTAAAAGAAAATGGTTCTAAATATAGTCTGTTAGAAAAATATATAATGCCCTTTTCTACTCTGTTTTGCAGTATATACACCAACTCAATTAGCTCTCTCATGTAAAATACAGAAATTCTAATTTTACCCGTATCGGAAATAGCTAAATATTATCTAGGCACATCAATGTTAAAAACAAAATTGCTCTGAGTATAATCTGTCAGAAAAAATATACAATGCCCTATTCTACTCTGTAATGGAGTATATACACTAACTCCTTATGCTCTCTCATGTAAAACTCAGAAATTCTATATTTAAGCAAATCGAAAAAATCTAAATATTATCTAGGCACCCCAATGTTAAAAGCAAAATTGCTCTGAATATAATCTGTCAGAAAAAATATACAATGCCCTTTTCTACTCTGTTTTGGAGTATATACGCCAGCTAAGTATGCTCTCTCATGTAAAATACCGAAATTCTAATTTTACGTGAATCGAAATAATCTAAATATTATCTAGGAACCAAAATCTTAAAATGACAATTGCTCTGAATAAAATCTGTCAGGAAAAATATACAATGACCTATTGTACTCTGTTATGGAGTATATACACAAACTCCATATTCTCTGTCATTTAAAATACAGAAATTCTATATATAAGCGAATCAAAAAAAATCTATATATTATCTAGGCACCCGAATGTTAAAAGCAAAATTGCTCTGAATATAATCTGTCAGAAAAAATATACAATGCACTTTTCTACTCTGTTTTGTAGTATATACACCAAGTCAATAGGCTCTCTCATGTAAAATACCGAAATTCTAATTTTACCCAAATCGAAAAAAATATAAATAATATCTAGGCACCCCAAAGTTAAAAGAAAATGGCTCTGAATATAGTCTGTTAGAAAAAATATACAGTGCCTTATTCTACTTTGTTTTGGAGTATATACACCAACTCAGTGTGCTCTCTCATGTAAAATACCGAAATTCTAATTTTACGTGAATCAAAAAAAATCGAAATATTATCTAGACACCCCAATGTTAATAGCAAAATTGCCCTGAATAGATTCTGTCAGAAAAAATATACAATGCCCTTTTCTACTCTGTTTTGAAGTATATACACAAACTCAATATGCTCTCTCATGTAAAATACCGAAATTCTAATTTTACACAAATCGAAAAATATCTAAATAACATCTAGGCGTCCCTAAGTTAAAGGAAAATGTTTCAGAATATAGTCTGTTAAAAAAATATACAATGCATTATTCTACTCTGTTTTGGAATATATACACCAGTCAGTATGCTCTCTCATGTAAAATACCCAATTTCTAATTTTATGTGAATCAAAAGAAATCTAAATAGCATCTAGTCACCCCAATGTTAAAAACAAAATTGCTCTGAATATAACCTGTCAGAATAAATATACAATGCTTTTTTCTACTCTGTTTTTGAGTATATATACCAACTCAATATGCTCTGTCATGTAAAAGACCGATATTCTAAATTTACGTGAATCGAAAAAAATCTTAATAATATCTAGGCGCCCCAAAGTTAAAAGAAAATGGCTCTGAATATAGTCTGTTAGAAAAAGTATACAATGCCTTATTCTACTCTGTTTTGGTGTATATACAGCAACTCGGTATGCTCTCTCATGTAAAATAACGAAATTCTAATTTTACCCGAATCGAAACAATCTAAATATTATCTAGGCATCCCAGTATTAAAAAAAAATTGCTATGAATATAATCGGTCAGAAAAAATATAAAATGTCCTATTCTACTCTGTTTTAAAGTATATACACCAACTCCATTTGCTCTCTCACGTAAAATACAGAAATACCATATTTAAGCGAATAGAAAAAAATCTAAATGTTACCTAGGCACCCCAATGTTAAAAACAAAGTTGCTCTTACTATAATCTATCAGACAAAATATACAATGCCCTATTCTACTCTTTTTTGGAGTATATACAACAACTACATATGCTCTCTCATGTAAAATAAAGAAATTCTATACTTAAGTGTATAGAAAAAAATCTAAATATTATCAGGACACCCCAATGTTAAAAGGAAAATTGCTCTGAATAAAACCTTTCAGAAAAAAAATACAATGCCCCTTTCTACTCTATTTTGTTGTATATGAACCAACTCAATATGCTCTCTCATGTAAAATACCGAAATTCTAATTTTACGTGAATCGAAAAAAATCTAAATACTATCTAGAAACCCCAATGTTAAAAACAAAATTGCTGTGAATATAATATGTCAGAAAAACTAGACAATGCCCTATTATACTTTGTTTTGGAATATATACACCAACTCAGTATCCTCTTTATGTAAAATAACGAAATTCTAATTTTACGTGAATAAAAAAGAAATCTAAATATTATCTAGGCACCCCAATGTTAAAAACAAAATTGCGCTTAATATAATCTGTCATAAAAAATATAAAATGCCCTATTCTACTTTGTTTTGGAGTATATACACCAACTCCATATTCTGTCTCATGTAAAATATAGAAATTCTATAATTAACCGAATCGAAAAAAATCTGTATATTATCTAGGCACCCCAATGTTAAAAGCAAAATTGCTCTGAATATAATCTGTCAGAAAAAATATAGAATGCCCTTTTCTACTCTGTTTTGCAGTATATACACCAACTCAATAAGCTCTCTCATGTAAAATACAGAAATTCTAATTTAACCCGAATCGAAAATATCTAAATATTATCTAGAAATCCCAAGGTTAAAAACAAAATTTCTCTAAATATAATCTGTCAGAAAAAATAAAAAATGCACTATTCTACTCTGTTTTGGAGTATATACACCAACTCAGTATGCTCTCTCATGTAAAATACTGAAATTCTAATTATACATCCATCGAAAAAAATCTAAGTATTATCTAGGCACCCCAATGTTTAAAACAAAATTGCTCTAAATATCATCTGTTAGAAAAAATATACAATGCCCTATTCTACTCTGTTTTGAGGTATATACACCAACTCCATATGCTCTCTCATGTAAAATACAGAAATTCTATATTTACGTGAATCGAAAAAATCTAAATATTATCTAGGCACCCCAATGTTAAAAACAACATTGCTCTGAATATAATCTGTCAGAATAAATACACAATGCCCTATTCTACTCTGGTTTGGAGTATGTACACCCACTCAGTATGCTGTCTCATGTAAAATACAGAAATTCTAATTTTACACGAATCGATAAAAATCTAACTAATATCTAGGTGCCCCAAGTTAAAAAAAAATGTCTCTGAATATATTCTGTTAGAAAAAATATGCAATGCCGTATTTTACTCTTTTTTGGAGTATATACACCAACTCAGTATGCTCTCTCATGTAAAATACAAAATTCTAATTTTACATGAATCGAAAAAAATCTAAATATTATCCAGGTACCCCAGTGTTAAAAACAAAATTGCTCTGAATATAATCTGTCAGAAAAAATATACAATGACATTTTCTACTCCGTTTTGGAGTATATACACCAACTCAATATGCTCTCTCATGTAAAATACAGAAATTCTAATTTTACCCCAATCGAAAAATATCTAAATATTATCTAGGCACCCCAACGTTAAAAGCAAGATTGCTCTGAATATTATCTGTCAGACAAAATATGCAAAGCCCTTTTCTACTGTGTTTTGGAGTATATACACCAACTCAATATGCACTCTCATGTAAAATACAGAAATTCTAAATTTACGCGAATTAAAAAAATTGTAAATAATATCTAGGCACCCCAAAGTTTAAAGAAAATGACTCTGAATATAGTCTGTCAGAAAAAATATACAGTACCCTTTTCTACTATGTTTTGGAGTATATATACCAATTCAATATGCTCTCTCATGTAAAATACCGAAATTCTAATTTTACGCAAATCGACAAAAATCTAAATAATATCTAGGCGCTCCAAAGGTAAAAGAAAATGGCTCTGAATATAGTCTGTTAGAAAAAATATACAATGCCTTATTCTACTCTGTTTTTGAGTATATACACCAACTCAGTATGCTCTCTCATGTAAAACACCAAAATTCTAAATTTACGTGAATCGAAAAATTCTAAATATTATCTAGCCACCTTAATGTTAAAAGCAAAATTGCTCTTAATATAATCTGTCAGAAAAAATATACAAAAGCGTATTCTACTCTGTTTTGGAGTGTATAAACCAACTCAGTATGCTTTCATATGTAAAATATCAAAATTCTAATTTGACGTTAATCGAAAAAAACCTAAATATTATCTAGGCACCCCAATGTTAAAAACAATATTGCTCTGAATAAAATCTGTCAGAAAAAATATACAATGCCCTATTCTACTCTGTTTCGGAGTATATACCCCAACTTTATATGCTCTCTCATATAAAATACAGAAATTCTATATTTAGGCGAATCGAAAAAAATCTAAATATTATCTAGGCACCCCAATGATAAAAGCAAAATTGTTCGGAATATAATCTGTCAGAAAAAATATACAATGCCCTTTTCTACTGTGTTTTGTAGTATATACACTAACTCAATATGCTCTCTCATGTAAAATACCAAAATTCTAATTTTCTGCGAATCGAAAAAAACTTAAAAAATATCTAGGTGCCCCAAAGTTTAAAGAAAATTGCTCTGAGTATAGTCTGTTAGAAAAAATATACAATGTCTTATTCTACTCTGTTTTGAAGTATATAAACCATCTCAATACGCTCTCTCATGTAAAATACCGAAATTCTAATTTTACGTGAATCGAAAAAAATATAAATAATATCTAGGTGCCCCAATGTTAAAAGAAAATGGCTCTGAATATACTCTGTTAGAAAACATATACAATGCCTTATTCTACTCTGTTTTGGAGTATATACACCAACTCAGTGTGCTCTCTCACGTAAAATACCGAAATTCTAATTTTATGTGAATCGAATAAAATCTAAATATTATCTAGGAACCTGAATGATAAAACAAAATTTCTCTGAATATAATCTGTAAGAAAACATATAAAGTGCCCTATTCTACTCTGTTTTGGAGTATATACACCACCTCCATATGCTCTCTCATGTAAAATACCGAAATTCTAATTTTACGCGAATCAAAAAAAATCTAAATAATATATAGGCGCCCCAAAGTTAAAAGAAAACGGCTCTGAATATAGTCTGTCAGAAAAAATATACAATGCTTTATTCTACTCTGTTTTGGAGTATATACACCAACTCCATATGCTCTCTCATGTAAAATACAAAAATTCTATATTTAGTGAATCGAAAAAAATCTAAATATTATTTAGGCACCCTAAGGATAAAAGAAAAATTGCTCTGAATATAATCTTTTAGAAAAAATATACAATGCCCATTTCTACTCTGTTTTGTAGTATATACACCAACTCAGTATGCTCTCTCATGTAAAATACCGAAATTCTAATTTAACGTGAATCGAAAAAAATCTAAATATTGTCTAGGCACCCCAATGTTAAAAGCAAAATTTCTCTGAATATAATCTGTTCAGAAAAAATATACACTGCCATTTTCTACTCTGTATTGGAGTATATACACCAACTCCATATGCTCTCTCATGTAAACTACAGAAATTCTATATTTAAGCGAATCGAAAGAAATCTCAATATTATCTAGGCACCACAATGTTAAAAGCAAAATTGCTCTGAATATAATATGTCAGAAAAAATATACAATTCCCTTTTTTACTCTGTTTTGGAGTATATACACCAAGTCAATATGCTCTCTCATGTAAAGTACCATAATTCTAATTTTAAGTGAATCAAAAAAAATCTAAATAATATCTAGGCGCCCCAAAGTTAAAAGAAAATTGGTCTTAATATAGTCAGTCAGAAAAAATATACAATGCCCTATTCTACTCTTTTTTGGAGTATATACACCAACTCCATATGCTCTCTCATTTAAAATACAGAAATTCTATATTTAGCGGATCGAAAAAAATCTAAACATAACCTAGGCACACCAATGTTAAAAGAAAAATTGCACTGAATATAATCTGTCAGAAAAAATATACAATGCCCATTTCTACTCTGTTTTGTAGTATATACACCAACTGAATAGGATCTCTCATGTAAAATACAGAAATTCTAATTTTACACGAATCGAATAAAATCTAAATAATTTCTAGGCACCCCAAAGTTAAAAGAAAATGGCTCTGAATATACTATGTTAGTAAAAATATAAAATGCCTTATTCTACTCTACTTTGGAGTATATACACCATCTCAGTATGCTCTCTCATGTAAAATACCGAAATTATAATTTTACGTGAATCGAAAAAAATCTAAATATTATCTAGGCACACCAATGATGAAAACCAAATTTCTCTGAATATAATCTGTCAGAAAAAATATACAATGACCTATTCTACTCTTTTTTGGAGTATACACACCAACTACATATTCTTTCTCATGTAAAATACAGAATTACTATATTTAAGCAAATCGAAAAATATATAAATATTATCTAGGCACCCCAATGTGAGAAGCAAAAATGCTCTTAATATAATCTGTCACAAAATATATACAATGCCCTATTCTACTCTGTTTTGGAGTATATATATCAATTCAGTATGCTCTCTCATGTAAAATACCGAAATTCTAATTTTACGTGAATCAAAAAAATCTAAATATAATCTAGGCAACCCAATGTTAATAGCAAAATTGTTCTGAATATAATCTGTCAGGAAAAATATACAATGCCCTTTTCTACTCTGTTTTGGAGAGTATACACCAACTCAGTATGCTCTCTCATGTAAAACACCGAAATTCTAATTGTACATGAATCGAAAAAATCTAAATATTATCTAGGCAACCCAATACTAAAAACAAAATTGCTGTGAATATAAACTGTCAGAAAAAATATACAATGCCCTTTTCTACTCTGTTTTAAAGTATATACACCAACTCAATATGGTCTCTTATGTAAAATACAGAAATTCTATATTTAAGCGAATCGAAAAAAATCTAAATATTATCTAGGCACCCCAATGTTAAAAGCAAAATTGCTCTTAATATAATCAGTCAGAAAATAATATACAATGACCTTTTCTACTCTGTTTTGTAGTATATACACCAACTCAGTATGCTCTCTGTTGTAAAATACAGAAATTCAAATTTTACCCGAATCCAAAAAATCTAAATATTATCTAGGCACCGCAATGTTAAAAACAAAATGCTGTGTATATAATCTGTCAAAAAATTTTAAAATGCGCTTTTCTACTCTGTTTTGGAGTATATACACCATCTCCATATGCTCTCTCATGTAAAATACAGAAATTCCATATTTAAGCGAATCGAAAAAAATCTAAATATTATTTGGCACCCCAATGTAAAAAGGAAAATTGCTCTGAATATAATCTGTCATAAAAATATACAATGCCATTTTCTACTCTGTTTTGCAGTATACACACCAACTCAATATGCTCACTCATGTAAAATACCAAAATTCAAGTTTTAAGCGAATCAAAATAATCTAAATTATATCTAAGCGCCCCAAAGTTAAAAGAAAATAGGTCTGAATATACTCATTTAGAAAAAATATACAATGCCTTATTCTACTCTGTTTAGGAGTATATACACCAACTCAGTATGCTCTCTCATGTAAAATACCGAAATTCTAATTTTACATGAATCGAGAAATATCTAAATATTATGTAGGTACCGCAATGTTAAAAACAAAATTGTCTGAATATAAACTTTCAGAAACAATACACAATGTCCTATTCTACTCTGTTTTGGAGTATATACACAAACTCAGTATATTCTCTCATGTAAAATACAGAAATTTTTTATTAAAGGGAATCGAAAAAAATCTAAATATTATCTAAGCACCCCAATGTTAAAAGCAAAATTGCTCTGAATATAATCTGTCAGAAAAAATATAAAATGCCCTTTTCTACTTTGTTTTGTAGTATATACACCAACTCAATATGCTCTCTTATGTAAAATACCAAAATTATAATTTTACGCGAATCGAAAAGAATCTAAATAATATCTAGGCACCCCAAAGTTAAAGAAAATGGCTCTGAATATAGTCTGTCAGAAAAAATATACAATTCCCTATTCTTCTCCGTTTTGGAATATATACACCAACTCCATATGCTCTCTCATGTAAAATATTGAAATTCTATATTCAGCGAATCGAAAAAAATCTAAATATTATATAGGGACCCCAATGTTAAAAGCAAAATTGCTCTGAATATAATCTGTAAGAAAAAATATACAATGCCCTGTTCTACTCTGTTTTGGAGTATATACACCAACTCCATATGCTCTCTCATGTAAAATAGAGAAATTTTATATTTAGCGAATCGAAAAAAATCTATATATTATCTAGGCACCCCAATGTTAAAAACAAAATTGCTCTGAATATAATCTGTAAGAAAAAATATACAATGCACATTTCTAATTTGTTTTGTAGTATATACACCAAGTAAATATGCTCTCTCATGTAAAATACAGAAATTCTAATTTTACATGAATCGAAAAAAATCTAAATAATATCTAGGCACCCCAAAGTTAAAAGAAAAGGGCTCTGAATATAGTCTGTTAGTAAAAATATACAATGCCTTATTCTACTCTGTTTTGGAGTATATAAACCAACTAAGTATGCTCTCTCATCTAAAATACCGAAATTCTAATTTTACATGAATCGAAAAAATTCTAACTATTATCTAGGGATGCCCATGATAAAAACCAAATTTCTCTGAAGATAGTTTGTCAGAAAAAAATATTCAATGACCTATTCTTCTCTGTTTTGGAGTATATACACCAACTCTATATTCTCTCTCATGTAAACTACAGAAATTCTATATTTAAGCGAATCGAAAAAAATTAAATATTATCTAGGCACCCCAATGTTAAAAGAAAAATTGCTCTTAATATAATCTGTCAGGAAAAATATACAATGCCCTTTTTAAATCTGTTTTGGAGTATATACACCAACTCAGTATCCTCTCTCATGTAAAATATAGAAATTCTAATTTTACCCAAATCAAAAATATCTAAATATTATCTAGGCACCCCAGTGTTACAAGAAAAATTTCTCTGAATATAATCTGTCAGAGAAAATATACAATGCCCTATTCTACTGTGTTTGGAGTATATACATCAACTCAGTTTGCTCTTTCATGTAAAATACCGAAATTCTAATTTTATGTGAATCAAAAAAAATCTAAATATTATCTAGGCAACCCAATGTTAAAAGCAAAATTTCTCTGAATATAATCTGTCAGAAAAAATATACAATGCCCTACTCTACTCTGTTTTGGAGTATATACACCAACTCAATATGCTCTCTCATGTCAAATACCGAAATTCTAATTTTACGCGAAACAAAGAAAATCTAAATAATATCTAGGTGCCCCAAAGATAAAAGAAAATGGCTCTGAAGATATTCTGTTAGGAAAAATATACAATGCCTTATTCTACTCTGTTTTGGAGTATATACACCAACTCAGTGTGTTCTCTCATGTAAAATACAGAAATTCTATATTTGAGTGAATCGAAAGAAATCTAAATATTATCTAGGCACCCCAATGTTAAAAGCAAAATTGTTCTGAATATAATCTGTCATAAAAAATATAAAATTCCTTTTTCTACTCTGTTTTGTAGTGTATACACCAACTCAATATGCTCTCTCATGTAAAATACCGAAATTCTAATTTTACGTGAATCGAAAAGAATCTAAATAATATCTAGGCACCCCAAAGTTAAAAGAAAATGGCTCTGAATATAGTCTGTTAGAGAAAATATACAATGCCTCATAATCTTCAGATTCATCAGGGTTGAAATAAAGGAGAGAATACTAAGGGCCGCCAGAGAGAACGGTCGGGTCACCCACAAAGGGAAGCCCATCAGACTCACAGCAGATCTCTCGGTAGAAACACTACAAGCCAGAAGAGAGTGGGGGCCAATATTCAACATTCTTAAAGAAAAGAAATTTCAACCCAGAATTTCATATTTAGCCAAACTGAGCTTCAGAAGTGAAGGAAGAATAAAATCCTTTGCGAACAACCAAGTACTCAGAGATTTTGTCACCACCAGGCCTGCTTTACAAGAGCTCCTAAAAGAGGCACTACACATAGAAAGGATCAACCAGTACCAGCCATTCCAAAATCACACTGAATGCTAAAGAGCTTCAACATAATGAAGAATCTACAACTAACAGGCAAAACAGCCACTTAGCATCAAAATGGCAGTATCAAATTCACACATAACAATATTAACCCTAAACGTAAATGGACTAAATGCACCAATCAAAAGACACAGACTGGCAAATTGGATAAAAATCCAAAACCCATCAGTGTGCTGTATCCAGGAAACCCATCTCACATGCAAGGATACACAAAGGCTCAAAATAAAGGGATGGAGGAAGATTTACCAAGCTAATGGAAAGCAAAAAAAAGCAGGAGTTGCAATTCTCATCTCTGATAAAATAGACTTTAAAGCAACAAAGATCAAAAGAGACAAAGAAGGCCATTACATAATGGTAAAAGGATCGATACAACAAGAAGAGCTAACGATCCTAAACATATATGGACCCAATGCAGGAGCACCCAGATATATAAGGCAAGTTCTTAATGACTTACAAAGAGACTTAGTCTCCCACACAATCATAGTGGGAGACTTTAACACTCCACTGTCAATACTAGACAGATCAACCAGACAGAAAATCAACAAGGATATCCAGGGCTTGAACTCAGACCTGGAGCAAGCAAACCTGATAGACATTTACAGAACTCTCCACCCCAAATCCACAGAATACACACTCTTCTCAGCACCACATCACACCTACTCTAAAATTGACCACATAATTGGAAGTAAAGCACTGCTCAACAAATACAAAACAACTGAAATCATAACAAACAGCCTCTCAGACCATAGTGCAATCAAGTTAGAACTCAGAATTCAGAAACCGACCCAGAACCGCACAGCTTCATGGAAACTGAACAACTGGCTCTTGAATGTTGACTGGGTAAACAACGAAATAAAGGCAGAAATAAAGAAGTTCTTCGAAACCAATGAGAACGAAGACACAACGTGCCAGAACTTCTGGGACACATTTAAAGCAGTCTCTAGAGGAAAGTATATAGCAATAAGTGCCCATATGAGGAGAATGGAGAGATCCAAAATTGACACCCTATCGTCAAAATTGAAAGAGCTAGAGGAGCAAGATCAACAAAACTCAAAACCCAGCAGAAGACAAGAAATAACTAAGATCAGAGCTGAGCTGAAGGAGATTGAGACACGAAAACCCTTCAAAAAATCAATAAATCCAAGAGCTGGTTTTTTGAAAAGATCAACAAAATAGACAGACCACTAGCCAGATTGATTAAAAATAAAAGAGAGAACAACCAAATAGATGCAATAAAAAATGATAAAGGGGAAATCACCACAGATTCCACAGAAATTCAAACCATCATCAGAGAATATTACAAACAACTCTATGCGCATAAACTAGTAAACCTGGAAGAAATGGACAAATTCCTGGACTCCTGTGTCCTCCCAAGCCTAAACCAGGAGGAAGCTGAAACTATAAATAGACCAATAACAAGGTCTGAAGTTGAGGCAGCAATTAAGAGCCTACCACACAAAAAAAGCCCAGGTCCAGACGGGTTCACAGCCGAATTCTACCAGACACACAAGGAGGAGCTGGTACCATTCCTTCTAAAACTATTTCAAACAATCCAAAAAGAGGGAATCCTTCCCAATTCATTTTATGAGACCAACATCATCCTGATACCAAAACCCGGCAGAGACCCAACGAGAAAAGAAAACTTCAGGCCAATATCCATGATGAACATAGATGCAAAAATCTTCAATAAAATATTGGCAAGCCGATTGCAACAGCAAATCAAAAAACTTATTCATCATGATCAAGTAGGATTCATCCCAGGGATGCAAGGCTGGTTCAACATACGCAAGTCTATCAACGTAATTCACCACATAAACAGAACCAAAAACAAAAACCACATGATTATCTCAATTGACGCAGAGAAGGCATTTGACAAAATTCAACAGCCCTTTATGCTAAAAACCCTCAATAAACTCGGTATCGATGGAACGTATCTCAAAGTAATAAAAGGTATTTATGACAAACCAACAGCCAATATCATACTGAATGGGCAAAAACTGGAAGCATTCCCTTTAAAATCTGGCACTAGACAAGGATGCCCTCTCTCACCACTCCTATTCAATATAGTACTGGAAGTTCTAGCCAGAGTAATCAGGCAAGAAAAAGAAATAAAGGGTATTCAAATAGGAAAGGTGGAAGCCAAATTGTCTCTATTTGCAGACGACATGATAGTATACCTAGAAGACCCCATTGCCTCTGCCCAAAAACTCCTGAAACTGATAAATAACTTCAGCAAAGTCTCAGGATATAAAATCAATGTGCAAAAAACACAAGCATTCGTCTACACCAATAACAGACTTAAAGAAAGCCAAATCAAGAGCGAACAGCCATTCGCATTTGCTACAAAAAGAATAAAATACCTTGGAATACAACTCACAAGGAACGTAAGAGACCTCTTCAAGGAGAACTACAAACCACTGCTCAACGAAATCAGAGAGGACACAAACAGATGGAGAAACATTCCATGTTCATGGTTAGGAAGAATTAATATTGTGAAAATGACTATACTGCACAAAGTAATTTACAGAATCCACGCTATCCCCATCAAGCTACCATTGACTTTCTTCACAGAACTGGAAAAAACCACCATGAACTTCATATGGAACCAAAAGAGAGCCCGCATAGCCAAGTCAATTCTAAGCAAAAAGAACACAGCGGGAGGCATCACACTACCGGATTTCAAACTATACTATAAGGCTACAGTAATCAAAACAGCATGGTACTGGTACCAAAACAGAGATATAGACCAATGGAACAAAACAGAGGCACCGAAGGCAACACAACATTCATACAACTATACAATCTTTGATAAACCTGACAAAAACAAGCAATGGGGAAAGGATTCCATGTTTAACATATGGTGTTGGGAAAACTGGCTAGCCATGTGCAGAAAGCAGAAACTGGACCCTTCCTGACACCTTACACTAAAATTAACTCCAGATGGATTAAAGACTTAAACATAAGACCTGGCACCATAAAAACCCTAGAAGGAAATCTAGGCAAAACCATCCAGGACATAGGAGTAGGCAAGGACTTAATGAACAAAACACCAAAAGCATGGGCAACAAAAGCCAAAATAGACAAATGGGACCTAATCAAACTCCACAGCTTCTGCACAGAAAAAGAAACAGTAACTAGAGTGGATCGGCAACCAACAGAATGGGAAAAAATTCTCGCAGTCTACCCATCTGAAAAAGGGCTGATATCCAGAATTTACAAAGAACTCAAACAGATTTATAGGAAAAAGACAAACAAGCCCATTCAAAAGTGGGCAAAGGATATGAACAGATACTTTACGAAAGAAGACATATATGAGGCCAACAATCATATGAAAAAATGCTCATCGTCGCTGGTCATCAGAGAGATGCAAATCAAAACCACATTGAGATACCATCTCACGCCAGTTAGATTGGCGATCATTAAAAAATCTGGAGACAACAGATGTTGGAGAGGATGTGGAGAAAAAGGAACACTTTTACACTGTTGGTGGGAGTGTAAATTAGTTCAACCACTGTGGAAGACAGTGTGGCGATTCCTCAAGGCCTTAGAAATAGAAATTCCATTTGACCCAGCAATCCCATTACTGGGTATATATCCAAAAGACTATAAATCGTTCTACTATAAGGACACATGTACACGAATGTTCATTGCAGCACTGTTTACAATAGCAAAGACCTGGAATCAACCCAAATGCCCATTGATAATAGACTGGATTGGAAAAATGTGGCACATATACACCATGGAATATTATGCAGCAATCAGAAATGATGAGTTTGTGTCGTTTGTAGGGACATGGATGAATCTGGAGAACATCATCCTCAGCAAACTGACACAAGAATAGAAAATGAAACACCACATATTCTCACTCATACGTGGGTGATGAAAAATGAGAACACATGGACACAGAAAGGGGAGTACTAAACACTGGGGTCTATTGGGGGGAAAAGGGGAGGGCCAGTGGGAGGGGGAGGTGGGGAGGGATAGCCTGGGGAGAAATGCCAAATGTGGGTGAAGGGGAGAAGAAAAGCAAAGCACACTGCCATGTGTGTACCTACGTAACTGTCTTGCATGCTGTGCTCATGTACCCCAAAACCTAAAATCCAATAAAAAATTAAAAAAATATATATATATACAATGCCTTATTCTACTCTATTTTAAAGTATATACACCAACTCAGTATGCTCTCTCATGTAAAATAACGAAATTCTAATTTTACGTGAATCGAAAAAAATCTAAATATTATCTAGGCACCCAAATGTTAAAAGCAAAATTGATCTGAATATAATCAGTCAGAAAAAATATACAATGCCCTTTTCTACTCTGTTGTGGATTATATACACCAACTCAATATGCTCTCTCATGTAAAATACCAAAATTCTAATTTTAGGCGAATCGAAAAAAATCTATATAATATCTAGGCACCCCAAAGATAAAAGAAAATGGCCCTGAATATATTACGTTAGAAAAATATACAATGCCCTATTCTACTCTGTTTTGGAGTATATACACCAACTCCATATGCTCTCTTATGTAAAAATACAAAAATTCTAATTTTACCCGAATCGAAAAAATCTAAATATTATCTAGGCACCCCAATGTTAAAAACAAAATTGCTCTGAATATAATCTGTCAGAAAAAATAAACAATGCCCTTTTCTACTCTGTTTTGGAGTATATACACCAACTCAATATGCTCTCTCATGTAAAATACCGAAATTCTAATTTGACGCAAATCGGTAAAAAATCTTAATAATATCTAGGCGCCCCAAAGTTAAAAGAAAATGGCTCTGAATATGGTCTGTTTAAAAAAAAATATACAATGCCTTTTTCTACTCTGTTTTGGAGAATATACACCAACTCATTACGCTCTCTCATGTAAAATACCGAAATTATAATTTTACGTGAATCGAAAACAACCTAAATATTATCTAGGCACCCCAATGTTGAAAGCAAAATTGCTCTGAATATAATCTGTCAGAAAAAATATACAATGCCCTTTTCTATTTTGTTTTGTAATATATACACAAACTCAATATGCTCTCTCATGTAAAATACCGAAATTCTAATTTTACGCGAATTGAAAAAAATCTAAATATCTAGGCGCCCCAAAGTTAAAAGAAAATGACTCTGAATATAGTCTGTTAGGAAAAATATACAATGCCTTATTCTACTCTGTTTTGGAGTATATAAACCAACTCAGTATGCTCTCTCATGTAAAATAAAGAAATTCTAATTTTACATGAATGGAAAATAATCTAAATATTATCTAGGCACCCCAATGTTAAAAGCAAAATTGCTCAGAATATAATCTGTCAGAAAAAATATACAATGTTCTATTCTACTCTGTTTTGGAGTATATACACCAACTCCATATGCTCTCTCATGTAAAATACAGAAATTGTGTATTTAAGCGAATCGAAAACAATCTAAGAATTATCTAGGCACCCCAATGTTAAAAACAAAACAGCTCTGAATATAATCTTTCAGAGAAAATATACAGTGCCCTATTTTACTCTGTTTTGGAGTACATACACCAACTCAATATGCTCTCTCATGTAATATACGGAAATTCTAATTTTACGTTAATTGAAAAAAATCTAAATAATATCTAGCCGCCCCAAAGTTAAAAGAAAATGGCGTTGAATATAGTCTGTTAGAAAAAATATAGAATGCCTTATTCTACTCTGTTTTGTAGTATATACACCAACTCAGGATGCTCTCTCATGTAAAATACCGAAATTCTGATTTTACGTGAAGCGAAAAAAATCTAAATATTATCTAGGCACCCCAATGTTAAAAGCAAAATTGCTCTGAATATAATCTGTCTGAAAAAATATACAATGCCCTTTTCTACTCTGTTTTGGAGTATATACACCAACTAAATATACTCTCTCATGTAAAATACCGAAATTCTAATTTTACGTGAATTAACAAAAATCTAAATAATATCTATGTGCTCCAAAGTTAGAAAAAAATGGCTCTGAAAATACTGTTGGAAAACATATACAATGCCTTATTCTACTCTATTTTGAAGTATATACACCAACTCAGTTTGTTCTCTCATGTAAAATACCGAAATTCTAATTTTACGTGAATTGAAAAAAATCTAAATATTATCTAGGCACCCCAATGTTAAAATCAATATTGCTCTGAATATAATCTGTCAGATAAAATATACAAGGCCTTTTTCTACTCTGTTTTGGTGTATATACACCAACTCCATATGCTCTCTCATGTAAAATACAGAAATTCTATATTTAAGCGAATTGAAAAACATCTAAATATTATCTAAGCACCCCAATGTTATAAAAAAAATTGGTCTGAATATAGTCTGTCAGAAAAAATATACAATGCACATTTTTACTCTGTTTTGTAGTATATACACCAACTCAGTGTGCTCTCTTGTGTAAAATACATAAATTCTAATTTTACCCGAATCGAAAAATCTAAATATTATCTAGGCACCACAATGTTAAAAACAAAATTGCTCTGAATATAAACTGTCATAAAAATATACAATGCCCTATTCTACTCTGTTCTGGAGTATATACACCAACTCAATATGCTCTCTCATGTAAAATACAGAAATTCTATATTTAAGCGAATCAAAAAAAATCTAAATATTATCTGGGCACCCCAATGTTAAAAACAAAATTGCTCTGAATATAATCTGTCAGAAAAAATATACAATGCCCTTTTCTCCTCTGTTTTGGAGTATATACACAAACTCAATATGCTCTCTCATGTAAAATACCAAAATTCTACTTTTACATGAATCGAATAAATCTAAATATTATATATGCACCCCAAATCTAAAAGAAAATGGCTCTGAATATAGTCTGTTAGAAAAAATATACAATGTTTTATTCTACTCTGTTTTGGAGTATATACACCAACTCAGAATGCTCTCTCATATAAAATACCGAAATTCTAATTTTACGTGAAGCGAAAAAAATCTAAATATTATCGAGGCACCACAATGTTAAAAACAAAATTGCTCTGAATGTAATCTGTCAGAAAAAATGTACAATGCCCTATTCTACTCTGTTTTGGAGTATATACACCAACTCCATATGCTCTCTCATGTAAAATACAGAAATTCTGTATTTAAGCGAATCGAAAAAAATCTAAATGTTATCTGGCACCACAATGTTAAAAGCAAAATTGCTCTGAATATAGTCTGTCAAAAAAAAATACAATGCTTTTTTCTACTCTGTTTTGTAGTATATAAACCAACTCAATATTCTCTCTCATGTAAAATACTGAAATTCTAATTTTACGTGCATCGTAAAAAATCTAAATAATATCTAGGCGCCCCAAAGTTAGAAAAAAATGGCTCTGAATATAGTCTGCTGGAAAAAATATACAATGCCTTATTCTACTCTGTTTTGGAGTATATAAACCAACTCCATATGCTCTCTCATGTAAAATACCGAAATTCTAATTTTACGTGAATCGAAAGAAGTCTAAATATTATCTAGGCCCCATAATCTTAAAAACAAAATTGCTCTGAATATAATCTGTCAGAAAAACTATATAATACCCTTTTCTACTCTGTTTTGGAGTATATACACCAACTCAATATGCTCGCTCATGTAAAATATCGAAATTCTAATTTTATGCAAATCGAAAAAAATCTAAATACTATCTAGGCATTCCAAAGTTAAAAGAAAATGGCTCTAAATATATTCTGTTATAAAAAATATACAATGCCATATTCTACTTTGTTTTGGAGTATATACACCAACTCAGTATGCTATCTCATGTAAAATACCAAAATTCTAATTTTACCCGAATCTAAATAATCTAAATATTATCTAGGAACACCAATGTTAAAAACAATATTGCTCTGAATATAATCTTTCACAAAAAATATACAATGCCCTATTCTACTCTGTTTTGGAGTATATACACCAACTCCATATGCTCTCTCATGTAAAATACAGAAATTCTATATTTAAACGAATTGAAAAAAATCTAAATATTATCTAGGAACCACAATCTTAATGGCAAAATTTCTCTGAATATAATCTGTCAGAAAAAATATGCAATGACATTTTCTACTCTGTTTCTTAGTATATACACCAACTCAATTTGCTTTCTCATGTAAAATAGAGAAATTCTAATTTTACCCGAATTGAAAAAATCTAAATATTATCTACGCACCTCAATGTTAAAAGCACAATTGCTCTGAATATAATCTGTCAGAAAAAATATACAATGCCTTATTCTACTCTTTTCTGGAGTATATACACAAACTCAGTATGCTCTCTCATGTAAAATACCTAAATTTTAATTTACGTGAATCGAAAAAATCTAAATATTATCTAGGGACTGCAATGTGAAAAGCAAAATTGCTCTGAATACAATCTGTCAGAAAAAATATACAATGCCCTATTCTACTCTGTTTTGTAGTATATACACCAACTGAATAATCTCTCTCATGTAAAATAATGAAATTTTAATTTTATGCAAATCGATAAAAATCTACATGATATCTGGGCTCCCCAAAGTTAAAAGAAAATGACTCTGAATATAATCTGTTAGAAAAAATATACAATGCCTTATTCTACTCTGTTTTGTGATATATACATCAACTCAGTATGCTCTCTCATGTAAAATAACGAAATTCTAATTTTACCCGAATCTAAAAAATCTATATATTATCTAGGCACCCTAATGTTAAGAAAAAAATTGCTCTGAATATAATCTTTCAGAAAAAATATACAATGCCCTAATCTACTCTGTTTTGGAGTATATACACTAACTCCATATGCTCTCTCATGTAAAATATAGAAATTCTATATTCAAACGAATCGAAAATAATCTAAATATTATCTAGGCACCCCAATGTTAAAAGCAAACTTGCTCTGAATATAATCTGTCAGAATAAATATACAATGCTTTATTCTACCCTGTTTTGGAGTATATACACCAACTCAATATGCTCTCTCATGTAAAATAAAGAAATTCTAAAATTGCGCAAATCGAAAAAATCTAAATAATATCTAGGTGCCCCAACGTTAAAAGAAAATTGCTCTGAATATATTCTGTTAGAAAAAATATACAATGCCTTATTCTACTCTGTTTTGGAGTATATATAATAACTCAGTATTCTCTCTATTGAAATATACCGAAATTCTAAATTTACGTAAATCGAAAAAAATCTAAATATTATCTAGGCTCCTCAATGTTAAAAACAAAATTGCTCTGAATATAATCTGTCAGAAAAAATATACAATGCCCTATTCTACTCTGTTTTGGAGTATATACACCGACTCCATATTCTCTCTCATGTGAAATACAGAAATTCAATATTTAATCGAATCGAAAAAAATCTATATATTATCTAGTCACCCCAATGTTAAGAGCATAATTTCTCTGAATATAATCTGTCAGAAAAAATATACAATGCCCTTTTCTACTCTGTCTTGGAGTATATAAACCAACTCAATATGCTCTCTGAGGTAAAATTCCGAAATTCTAATATTACGGAAATTGAAAAAATCTAAATAATATCTACGGCCCCAAAGCTAAAAGAAAATGGCTCTGAATATAGTCTGTTAGAAAAAATATACAATGCCTTATTCTACTCTGTTTTGGAGTATATACACCAACTCAATATGCTCCCTCATATAAAAATACCGAAATTCTAATTTTACGTGAATCGAAAAAAATCTAAATATTATCTAGGCACCCCAATGTTAAAAGAAAAATTGCTCTGAATATAGTCTGTCAGAGAAAATATACAATGACCATTTCTACTCTGTTTTGGAGTATATACACCAACTCAATATCCTCTCTCATGTAAAATACCGAAAATATAATTTTACGCGAATTGAAAAAAATCTAAATAATATCTAGGCGCCCCAAAGTTAAAAGAAAGTGGCTCTGAATATAGTCTGTTAGGAAAAATATACAATGCCTTAATCTACTCTGTTTTGGAGTATATACACCAACTCAATATGCTCCCTAATGTAAAATATTGAAATTCTAAAATTACGTGAATCGATAAAATTCTAAATAATATCTAGGTGCCCCAAAGTTAAAAGAAAATGGCTCTGAATATACTCTGTTAGAAAAAATATTCAATGCCCTATTCTACTTTGTTTTGGAGTATATACACCAACTCAGTATGCTGTCTATTGAAATATACCGAAATTCTAATTTTACGGGAATCGAATAAAATCTAAATATTATATAGGCACCCCAATGTCAAAAACAAAATTACTCTGAAGATAATCAGTCAGAAAAGATATACAATGCCCTATTCTACTCTGCATTGAAGTATATACACCAACTCCATATGCTCTCTCATGTAAAATACAGAAATTCTATATTTAAGCGAATCGAAAAAAATCTAAATATTATCTAGGCACGTCAATGTTAAAAACAAAATTGCTCTGAGTATAATCTGTCAGAAAAAATATACAATGCCCTATTCTACTCTGTTTTGGAGTATATACACCAAATCCATATGCTCTCTCATGTAATATACAGAAATTCTATATTTAAGCGAATCGTATAATATCTAAATATTATCTAGGCACCCCAATGTTAAAAGCAAAATTGCTCTGAATATAGTCTGTCAGAAGAAATATACAATGCCTTTTTCTACTCTGTTTTGGAGTACATACAGCAACTCAATATGCTCTCTCATGTAAAATACCGAAATTCTAATTTTACGTGAATTGAAAAAAATCTAAATATTATCTAGGCACCCCAATGTTAAAAGCAAAATTGCTCTGAATATAGTCTGTCAGAAAAAATATACAATGCCCTTTTCTACTCTGGTTTTTAGTATAAACACCAACTCAATATTCTCTCTCATGTAAAATAACGAAATTCTAATTTTAGGCGAATCGAGTAAAATCTTAATAATATCTAGGAACCTCTAAGTTAAAAGAAAATGGCTCTGAACATAGTCTGTTATAAAAAAAAATACAATACCTTATTCTACACTGTTTTGGAGTATGTAGACCAACTCAGTATGCTCTCTCATGTAAAATACCAAAAATCTAATTTTACCTGAAATGAATAAATCTAAATATTATCTAGGCACCCCAATGTTAAAAACAAAATTGCTCTGAATATAATCTGTCAGAAAAAATATAAAATTCCCTTTTCTACTTGGTTTTGGAGTATATACAGCAACTCCATATGCTCTCTCGTGTAAAATACCGAAATTCTAATTGTACGCGAATTGAAAAAATCTAAATAATATCAAGGCGCCCCAAAGTTAAAAGAAAATGGCTCTGAATATAGTCTGTTAGGAAAAATATACAATTCCTTATTCTACTCTGTTTTGGAGTATATACACCAACTCAGTATGCTCTCTCATGTAAAATCCCGAAATTCTAATTTTATGTGAATCGAAAAAAATCTAAATGTTATCTAGGCACCCCAATGTTAAAAACAAAATTACTCTGAATATAATCTGTCAGAAAAAATATACAATGCCCTTTTCTACTTTCTTTTGGAGTATATAAACCAACTCAATATGCTCTCTCATGTAAAATACCGAAATTCTAATTTTACGCGAATCGAAAAAAATCTAAATAATATCTATGTGCCCTAAAGTTAAAAGAAAATGGCTCTGAATATAGTTTTTTAGAAAACGTATACAAAGCCTTATTCTACTCTGTTTTGGAGTATATACACAAACTCAGTATGCTCTCTCATGTAAAATACAGAAATTCTAAATTTACCCGAATCGATAAAATCTAAATATTATCTAAACACCCCAATGTTAAAAACAAAATTGCTCTGAATATAATCTGTCAGAAAAAATATACAGTGCCTTTTTCTACTCTGTTTTGTAGTATATACACCAACTCAATATGCTCTCTCATGTAAAATACAGATATTCTAATTTTACCCGAATCGAAAAAATCTAAATATTATCTAGGCACCACAATGTTAAAAACAAAATTGCTCTCAATCTAATCTGTCAGAAAAATATACAATGCTATGTTCTACTCTGTTTTGGAGTATACACACCAACTTAGTATGCTCTTTCATGTAAATTACCGAAATTCTAACTTAACGTGAATTGAATAAAATCTAAGTATTACCTAGGCAACCCAATGTTAAAAACAGAATTGTTCTGAATAAAATCTGTCAGAAAAAATATACAATTCCCTTTTCTACTTTGTTTTGGAGTATATAAACCAACTCCATATGCTCTCTCATGTAAAATACAGAAATTCTATGTTTAAGCGAATCGAAAAAAATCTAAATATTATCTAGGCATTCCAATGTTAAAAAAAAATTGATCTGAGTATAATCTGTCAGAAAAAATATACAATGCCCTATTCTACTTTGTTTTCGAGTATATACACAAACTCAATATTCTCTCTAATATAAAATACTGAAATTCTAATTTTAGGAGAAAGGAAAAAAATCTAAATAATATCTAGGCGCCCCAAAGTTAAAAGAAAATGGCTCTGAATATAGTTTGTTAGAAAAAATATACAATGCCTTAGTCTACTTTGTTTTGGAGTATATACACCAGCTCAGTATGCTCTCTCATGTAAAATACCGAAATTCTAATTTTACGTGAATCAAATAAAATCTAATATTTTATAGGCACCACAATGTTAAAAACAAAATTTCTCTGAATATAATCTGTCAGAATAGATATACAATGCCCTATTCTACACTGTATTGGGGTATATACACCAACTCCATATGCTCTATCATGTAATATACAAAAATTCTATATTTTAGCGAATCGAAAAATATCTAAATATTATCTAGGCACCCCAATGTTAAAAGCAAAATATCTCTGAATATAGTCTGTGAGAGAAAATATACAATGCCTTTTTCTACTCTGTTTTGGAGTATATACACCAACTCCATATGCTCTCTCATGTAAAATACCGAAATTCTAATTGTACGTGAATTGAAAAAATCTAAATAATATCAAGGCGCCCCAAAGATAAAAGAAAATGGCTCTGAATATAGTCTGTTAGGAAAAATATACAATTCCTTATTCTACTCTGTTTTGGATTATATACACCAACTCAGTATGCTCTCTCATGTAAAATACAGAAATTGTAATTTTACCAGAATCAAAAAAATCTAAATATTATCTAGGCACCCCAATGTTAAAAATAAAATTTCTCTGAATGTAGTCTTTCAGAAAAAATATACAATGGATTATTCTACTCTGTTTTGGAGTGTATACACCTACTCCATATTCTCTCGGAAGTAAAATACAGAAATTCTATATTTAATCGAATCAAAAAAATGTATATATTATCTAGGCACCCCAATGTTAACAGCAAAATTGCTCTGAGAATAATCTCTCAGTAAAAATATACAATGCCCTATTCTACTCTGTTTTGGAGTATATACACCAACTCAATAGGCTCTCTCATGTAAAATACTGAAATTCTAATTTTACGCGAATCGAAAAAATCTAAATATCTAGGCGCCCCAAAGGTAAAAGAAAATGGCTCTGAATATAGTTTGTTAGAAAAAATATACAATGCCTTAGTCTACTTTGTTTTAAAGTATATACACCAGCTCAGTATGCTCTCTCATGTAAAATACCAAAATTCTAATTTTACGTGAATCAAATAAAATCTAAATATTTTATAGGCACCACAATGTTAAAAACAAAATTTATCTGAATATAATTTGTCAGAATAGATATACAACGCCCTATTCTACACTGTATTAAAGTATATACACCAACTCCATATGCTCTATCATGTAATATACAGAAATTCTATATTTTAGCAAATCGAAAAATATCTAAATATTATCTAGGCACACCAATGTTAAAAGCAAAATATCTCTGAATATAGTCTGTCAAAGAAAATATACAATGCCTTTTTCTACTCTGTTTTGGAGTATATAAACCAACTCAATATGCTCTCTCATGTAAAATACCGAAATTCTAATTTTACGTGGATCGAAAAAAATCTAAATATTATCTAGGCACCCCAATGTTAAAAGCAAAATTGCTCTAAATATAGTCTGTCAGAAAAAATATACAATGCCCATTTCTACTCTGTTTTGGAGTATATACACCAACTCAATATCCTCTCTCATGTAAAATACCGAAAATCTAATTTTACGCGAATCGAAAAAAATCTAAATAATATCTAGGTGCCCCAAAGTTAAAAGAAAATGGGTCTCAATATAGTCTGTTAGGAAAAACATACAATGCCTTATTCTACTCTGTTTTGGAGTATATACACCAACTCAGTATGCTCTCTATTGAAATATAACGAAATTCTAATTTTAGGTAAATCAAAACAAATCTAAATATTATCTAGGCACCACAATGTTAAAAAAAAATTCCTCTGAATATAATGTGTCAGGGAAAATATACAATGCCCTATTCTACTTTCGTTTGGAGTATACACACCAACTCAGTATGCTCTCTCATGTAAAATACCGAAATTCTAATTTTACGTGAATCGAAAAAAATCTAAATATTACCTAGGCACCCCAATGATAAAAACAAAATTGATCTGAATATAATCTGTCAGAAAAAATATACAATGCCCTATTCTTTTCTGTTTTGGAGTATATAGACCAACACCATATGCTCTCTCATGTAAAATACAGAAATTCTATATTTAAGCGAATCGAAAAAAATCTGAATACTACCTAGGCACCACAATCTTAAAAGCATAATTGCTCTGAATATAATCTGTCAGAAAAAATATACAATGCCTTATTCTACTCTGTTTTGGAGTATATAAACCAACTCAATATGCTCCCTCATGTAAGATACCGAAATTCTAATTTTACGCCAATCAAAAAAAATCTAAATAATATCTAGGCGCCCCAAAGTTAAACGAAAATGGCTCTAAATATAGTCTGTTCAGAAAAATATACAACGCCTTATTCTATTCTGTTTTGGAGTATATACACCAACTCACTATGCTCTCTCATGTAAAATACAGAAATTCTAATTTTACGCAAATCGAAAAAATCTAAATATTATCTAGGCACCCCAATGTTAAAAGCAAACTTGCTCTGAATATAGTCTGTCAGAAAAAATATACAATGCCTCATTCTACTCTGTTTTTGAGTATATACACCATCTCCATATGCTCTCTCATGTCAAATACCGAAATTCTAATTTTAGGCGAATCAAAGAAAATCTTAATAATATCTAGGCGTCACTAAGATAAAAAAAATGACTCTGAACATAGTTTGTTATAAAAAAAATACAATACCTTATTTTACTCTGTTTTGGAGTATATACACCAACTCAGTATGCTCTCTCATGTAAAATAACGAAATTCTAATTTTACCCGAATCGAATAAATCTAAATATTATCTAGGCACGGCAATGTTAAAAACAAAATTGCTCTGAATATAATCTGTCAGAAAAAATATACAATTCCCTTTAATACTTTGTTTTGGAGTATATACACCAACTCAATATCCTCTCTCATGTAAAATACGGAAATTCTAATTTGACCAGAATCGAAAAAATCTAAACATTATCTAGGCACCCCAATGTTAAAAACAAAATTACTCTGAATGTAGTCCTTCAGAGAAAATATACAATGCCCTATTCTACTCTGTTTTGGAGTATATATACCAACTTCATATGCTCTCTCCTGTAAAATACAAAAATTCTATATTTAAGCGAATCGAAAAAAATATAAATATTATCTAGGCACCCCAATGTAAAAAGCAAAATTTCTCTGAATATAATCTGTCAGAAAAAATATACAATGCCATTTTCTACTCTGTTTTGTAGTATATACACCAACTGAATATGCTCTCTCATGTAAAATACCGAAATTCTAATTTCACGCAAATCAATAAAAATCTAAATGATATCTAGGCGCTCCAAAGTTAAAAGAAAACGGGTCTGAATATAGTCTGTTAGAAAAAATATACAATGCATTATTCTACTCTGTTTTGGGGTATATAAACCAACTCAGTATGCTCTCTCATGTAAAATACAGAAATTCTAATTTTACGTGAATCGAAAAAAACCTAAATATTATCTAGGCACCCCAATGTTAAAAGCAAACTTGCTCTGAATATAATCTGTCAGAAAAAATATACAATGCCCTTTTCTACTCTGTTTTGGACTATATACACAAACTCAGTATACTCTCTCATGTAAAATACCGAAATTCTAATTTTATGTGAATCGAAAAAATCTAAAGAATATCTAGGCGTCCCAAAGTTAAAAGAAAATGGCTCTGAATACAGTCTTTTAAAAAAAATATACAACACCTTATTCTACTCTTTTTTGGAGTATATACACCAACTCACTATGCTCTCTCATGTAAAATACCGAAATTCTAATTTTACCCGAATCGAAAAAATCTGAATATTATCTAGGCACTCCAGTGTTAAAAACAAAATTGCTCTGAATATATCTGTCAGAAAAAATATACAAAGCCCTATTATACTCTGTTTTGGAGTATATACACCAAATCCATATGCTCTCTCATGTAAAATACAGAAATTCTATATTTAAGCGAATCGAAAAAAATCTAAACATTATCTAGGCACCCCAATATTAAAAGCAGAATTGCTCTGAATATAATCTGTCAGAGAAAATATACAATGCCCTTATCTACTCTGTTTTGGAGTATATACACCTACTCAATATGCTCTGTCATGCAAAATACCGAAATTTTAATTTTACACGAATCGAAAAAAATCTAAATAATATCTAGGTGCCCCAAGATTAAAATAAAATGGCTCTGAATATAGTCTGTTATACAAAATATACAATGTCTTATTCTACTTTATTTTGGAGGATATACACCAACTCAGTATGCTCTCTCATGTAAAATACAGAAATTCTAATTTTACCCGAATCGAGAAAATTTAAATATTATCTAGGCACCCAAATGTTAAAAACAAAATTGCTCTGAATATTATCTGTCAGAAAAAATATACAATGCCCTTTTCTACTTTGTTTTGGAGTATATACACCAACTCATTATTCTTTCTCATGTAAAATACCGAAATTCTAATTTTACCTGAATCGAAAAAAATCTAAGTATTATTTAGGCACCACAATGTTAAAAGCAATATTGCTCTGAATATAATCTGTCATAAAAAATATAGAATGCCTTATTCTACTCTGTTTTGGAGTATATACACCAACTTCATATGCTCTCTCATGTAAAATACAGAAATTTTATATTTAAGCGAATCGAAAAAAATCTAAAGATTATCTAGGCACCCCAATCTTAAAAACAAAATTGCTGTTAATATAATTTGTCAGAAAAAATATACAATGCCCTATTCTACTCTGTTTTTGAGTATATACACCAACTCCATATGCTCTCTCATGTAAAATACTGAAATTCTATATTTAAGCGAATCGAAAAAAATCTAAACATTATCTAGGCACCCCAATGCTAAAAGCAAAATTGCTCTGAATATAATCTGTCATAAAAAATTTAGAATGCCTTATTCTAATCTGTTTTGGAGTATATACACCAACTCAGTATGCTCTCTCCTGTAAAATACCGCAATTCTAATTATACGCGAATCGAGAAAAATCTAAATAATATCTAGGCGCCCCAAGTTAAAAGAAAATGGCTCTAAATATAGTCTGTTAAACAAAATATACAATGTCTTATTCTACTCTGTTTTGGAGTATATAGACCAACTCAGTATGCTCTCTCATGTAAAATACAGAAATTCTAATTTTACCCGAATCAAAAAAATCTAAATATTATCAAGGCACCCCAATGTTAAAACAAAATTGTTCTGAATATTGTCTGTCAGAAAAAATATACAATGCCTTATTCTACTCTGTTTTGGAGTAGATACACCAACTCCATATGCTCTCTCATGTAAAATACAGAAATTCTATATTTAAGCGAATCGAAAAAAATCTAAATATTATCTAGGCACCCCAATGTTAAAAACAAAATTGCTCTGAATATAATCTGTCAGAAAAAATACACAATGCCCTATTCTACCTTGTTTTCTCATATATACACCAACTCCATATGCTGTCTCATGTAAAATACCGAAATTCTAACTTTACGTGAATCGAAAAAAATCTAAATATTATCTAGGCACCCCAATGTTAAAAAAAAAATTGCTATGAATATAATCTCTCAGAAGAAAATATACAATGCCTTTTTCTACTCTGTTTTGGAGTATATACACCAGCTCAGTATGCTCTCTCATGAAAAATACAAAAATTCTAATTTTACTTGATTCGAAAAAATGTAAATATTATCTAGGCAACCCAATGTTAAAAACAAAACTGCTCTGAATATAATCTGTCAGAGAAAATATACAATGCCCTTTTCTACTCTGTTTTGTAGTATATACACCAACTCACTATACTCTCTCATGTAAAATACCGAAATTCTAATTTTACGCCAATCGAAAAAACTCTAAATAATATCTAGGCGCCCCTAAGTTAAAAGAAAATGGCTCTGAATATAGTCTGTTAGAAAAAATATACAATGTCTTTTTCTACTCTGTTTTGGGGTATATACACCAACTCAATATGCTCTCTCATGTAAAATACAGAAATTCTAATTTTACGCAAATCGAAACAATTCTAAATAATATCTAGGCTCCCCAAAGTTAAAAGAAAATGGCTCTGAATATAGTCCGTTAGAAAAAATATACAATGCCTTATTCTACTTTGTTTTGGAGTATATACACCAGCTCAGTATGCTCTCTCTTGTAAAATACAGAAATACTAATTTTACCCGAATCGAAAAAATGTAAATGTTATCTAGGCACCCCAATGTTAAGAACAAAATTGCTCTGAATATAATATGTCAGAAAAAATATACAATGCGTTATTCTACTCTGTTTTGGAGTATATACACCAACTCAGTATGCTCTCTCATGTAAAATACCGAAATTCTAATTTTACGTGAATCGAAAAAAATCTAAATATTATCTTGGCACTCCAATGTTAAAAACAAAATTCCTCTGAATATCATCTGTCAGAAAAAATATACAATGCCCTACCTATTTTACTCTTTTTTGGAGTATATACACCAACTCCATATGCTCTCTCATGTAAATTACAGAAATTCTATATTTAAGCGAATTGAAAATAATCTAAATATTATCTAGGCACCCCAATGTTAAAAGAAATATTGCTCTGAATATAGTCTCTCAGAAAAAATATACCATGCCCTTTTCTACTCTGTTTTGGAGTATATACACCAACTCAATATGCTCTCTCATGTAAAATACCGAAATTCTAATTTTACGCGAATCGAGAAAAATCTAAATATTATCTAGGCACCCCAAGGTTAAAAGAAAATGGCTCTGAATATAATCTGTCAGAAAAAATATACAATGCCCTATTCTACTCTGTTGTGGAGTATATACACCAACGCAGTATGCTCTCTCATGTAAAATACCAAAATTCTAATTTTACGCGAATTGAGAAAAATCTAAATATAATCTAGGTACACCAAAGTTAAAAGCAATATTGCTCTGAGTATCATCTTTCAGAAGATATATATACAATGCCCTTTTCTACTGTGTTTTTGAGTATATACACCAACTCAATATGCTCTCTCCTCTAAAATACCGAAATTGTAATTTTACGCGAATTGAAAAAATCTCAATATTATCTAGGTACCCCAATGTTAAAAGCAATATTGCTCTGAATATAATCTGTCAGAATAAATACACAATGCCCTTTTCTACTTTGTTTTGGAGTATATACACCAACTCAATATGCTCTCTCATGTGAAATACTGAAATCCTAACATTACTCTAAGTATCTCATAAAGTGCACAAGACCCCCGTGATGTTGTTTTTAATAACTAGGGGATTACAGATGACATTGCTCACGATATGACTGCGGCTATTTGCCGGTCCTGTGATAATGTTTCTAATATCCAGAGGAGAGGAGAATGTTTCTGCCCATAGGCAATCCTCTGAATACGGCAAGAGGAGTACACCGTGCTGTAATATGGTCACTAATGTAAACAAGAAAACAATTATATTGAATTAAATATTGCAAGGTGTTAACCTCCCCTATAACTTTCCTTCTAATTTCAAGGGGGTGAGGCGGATATTTTTGTCAAAATGGCGGATGTGTAACTACAGCTATTGCCTACTATATAATAAAAAAGGATAAAATTATTATTTACATATGATATGATTGCCAGTATCATATTACACCACATTTTCAAAATATCTGGGCCCCAGCAGCTGTGGGCATGGCAGCCAAGCGAGGGTGTCCCTATGCAACCAGGTTAGGCATTGGGGCTGCTACGGGCCCTTTGTGGTTTGTCTGGGGGCTGCTACGGGCCCTCTGGCGGTGGCTGTGGTAACAGCCACATAGCCAGAGGGTCTCTCAGCATCCAGGGAGGGCCTGGCGGCTGCTACTGACACTCTGGCAGGGGCTATGGGCACAGCCACCTAACCAGGGGGTCCCTACGTAGCCAGGGTGGAGCTGGAAGCTGCTATAGGCCCTTTGGCAGGAGGTGTGGGGATACCCTGCTCTTCACAGGTACACAGTTTGCACCTATTTCTACATGTGTAGATCGTTTACATAATGGGCACATATTTGTACACATGTACATATGTTATTATCACAATAAACATATATGTACATAATATGTGTACAATAAATATGTACTTTATACGTACCTAATATAAACAATATGTACTTTTTGGTGATATTATGTGATATCTACATATTATTGATTATATATCTTACTGTGATAATATGTATGTTACCACTGAAATTTTTAGAAATGTACATAGAGTACACTTTATGTACCTATGCATTGTGTACACATTATAGAAATAAATAGGTACATATTTTACAGATTATGTACATTTTTTCTACATGTGTATTTTGTTCACATATGTACAGCAGAGTAAATGTACAGACTATACCTATTTTATACATTTATTGTGATATGTCAATAAATGTACACATTATGAGTACATTCTGGGATATAATTTTTAGCATATTAGATAGGAATCACACCGGTGACCAAAGTGGGTTTGCACCCAGGTACGCACATAGTTTATACATGTACATGTTGTGCATATTATGTACTCATGTACAGGATGTACATGTCTACATTATATATACATAGGTGTACGCAGCATACATAGGTACATACTGTGCACACATGTACACGTGCATATATTGTACATCTGTACATAATGGGTACATGATGTACATGTGTACACATATCACAATAAATGTAAATATACATAATGTTTGCAACATGTACGTTTATATTATGTATTACGTTTATTGTGATTATATATGCTGTTGTGATATATCATTGTGACATTACAAATGTACATATTATACACATTATGTACCTATGCATTGTGCACAGATTATAGAAATATAAAGAAACATTTTACAGATTATGTACATTTTATTTACTTGTGTATTGGGTACACATATGTACAGCAGAGTAAATGTACAGATTGTACCTACTTTATACATTTATTGTGATATGCCAATAAATGTACACATTATGAGTACGTTCTGTGATATTACATTTAGAATATAAGATAGAAATTACTCTGGTTACCAAAGTGGGTGTAAACTTATGTGTGCACATACTTTGTACATGTACATACTGTGCATATTATGTACTTGTGTACAGAAGGTAAATATCTACATTATATGTATGTATGGGTACATAACATACATATGTACATACTATGTACATATATCTACACCTGAATTTATTGTACATCCGTACATAATGGGTCCATGCTGTACATGTAAACACATCGTCATACCACAATAAATGGAAATGTACAGAATGTGTGAAATACGTACATTTATATTATGTATTACATGTGTATTGTGATTGTATGTGCTGTTCTGATATCATTGTGATATTACAAATGTACATATTGTACACATTATGTACATACCTATTGTGTACATATTATGTACACATAAATGTACATATTGTACAGATTATGTATATTTATTGTACATCTGTATGGTGTACACTTATGTACATCACAGTCAACGTACATATGATACATATTCTGTGCATTGTTTGTAATATTTCAGTAAGAGTACACATTATAAGTATATTCTGGGATATGATTTTTAGTATGTTAGATAAAAATTACTTTCAATATCAAAGTGGGTATACACTTATGTGTGTCCATTTTGTGATATTATCCATCATATCCTGAGTAGGTATTTCTCTCATTGTGAAAGCAGATTTACACTCTCGGATTGCTCCAATATCAAGGCAAACTAAAACTCGTCTGTGATGTAGTTAATAATATCCTGAGGACAAAGGATGACCATACCCTGAATATCGCAGGAAGTGTACACCACCACTGTAGTATTGTTTCTAATGTTAAAAAACGGAAAGGATATTACTCCAAATATCTCAGAAAGCACACAAGCCCCCCGTGATATTGTTTCTAATAACTAGAGAATTACAGATGACATTACCCACGACGTGACTGGGGCTGTACTCTGGTCCTGGAATATTGTTCCTAATATCCAGAGAAGGAGAGTAAAATGTTGCTGCCCATAGGGAAATACTCTTAATATGGCAAGAGGTGTACACCATGCTTTGATATGGTCACTAATGTAAGCGAGAAAACAATTACATTGAATTAAGCATTGCAAGGAATGAAACTCCCCTATGATTTTCATTCTAATGTCAATGGGGGTGAGGATGACATTTTTGTCAATATGGCAGAGGTGTCACTGGAGCTATTGCCTAATATACAAAAAAACAGAATAAGATTATCATTTTTATATAATATGGTTGCCAGAATCATATTACACCTGATTTGCAAAGTAGCTGGGCCTCAGCAGCTGTGGGCAGAGCCCACAAGCGAGGGGACCCCTAAGCAGCCAGGGTGGGCCTGGGGGCTGCTCTGGGCTTTTTGGTGGGGTCTGTGAGCACATCGACCCAGCCAGGGGTCCCTGAGCAGCCATGGTTGGCCTGGGGGCTGCTACGGGCACTCTGGCATGGGCTGTGGGCACAGACACCTAGTCAGGGGGTCCCTAAGCAGCCAGGGTGGGCATGGGGGCTGCTAAAGGCATTCGAGCAGTGTTTGTGGGCACAGCCCAATTGCCAGGGGGTCTCTAAGCAGCCAGGCTGGGCCTGGGGGCTGCTACAAGGGGGGCTTTGGTAATAGCGTGCTGTGCATCGGTACATAGTTTGCACCTATTACTACATGTGTATATAGTTTTAAAATCGGGCATATATATGTACGTGCGTACATATGGTGTTATCACGATAAATTTATATTTACATAATATGTGCAAAATACATATGTACCTAATGCATACCTAATGTGTACAATATGTACTTTTTTGTAATATTAGACAATATATATTACTGTGATTATATATCTTATTGTGATTAAATATATTTTATCACTATTTTAAGGAATGTGCATAGTGTACACATTATATACCTATGTATTGTGTACACAATATAGAAATATATAGGTACATATTTTACAGATTATGTACACTTTTTCTACATGTGTATTGTGTACACCTATGCACAGCAGAGTAAATGTACAGACTGTACTTATTTTATACATTTCTTGTGATATGTCAATAAATGTATACATTATGAGTACATTCTAAAATATAATTTTTACCATATTAGAAATTACTCCATTGACCAAAGTGGGTGTACACCTAGGTGTGTACATAGTTTATATGTGTACATATTGTGCATATTAGGTACTCATGTACAAAATGTACATGTCAACATTATATGTATTTATGTGTACATAGTGTGCAAATGTACATACTGTTCACACATATGTACATGTGCATATTTTGTACATGTGTACATAATGGGTACATGATGTGCATGTGTACACACCATGATACTACAATAAATGTAAATGTACACGATGTGTGCAATATGTACATTTATATTATGTATTACTTGTGTATTGTGATTTTATATGCTGTTGTGATTATATGTTATCATTGTAATATTACAATAAATGTACATATTGCACACATTTAATACATACCTATTGTGTACACATTATGTACCTGTAATTGCACATATTGTACAGATTATGTACGTTTTTGGTACATCTGTATTGTGTACACATATGTACATAACACTCTATGTACATATGGTATGTATTCTGCACATTGATTGTAACATCTCAATAAGTGTACACATTATGAGTATATTGTGATATATGATTTTTAGTATATTAGATAAAAATTTCTTTCTATATCAAAGTGGGTATACACCCACGTGTGTCCATTATTTGATATTATCCATCATATTTTAAGTAGGTATTACTCTCATTTTGAAAGCAAGTGTTCACTCTGTGATTGTTCCAATATCACAGGCAAAGTACAAGGCTTCTTTAATGTACTACCTAATATCCTGGGGACAAAAGATTATTATACCCTGAATATCACAGGAAGTGTACACCACCACTGTAGTATCGTGTCTAATATCCAAAACGGAAAAGATATTACTCCAAGTATCTGATAAAGCACACAAGACCCCCGTGATATTTTTTCTAATAACTAAGGGATTACAGATGACATTACTCACGATATGACTGGGGCTGTCCGCTGGTCCTGTGATATTGTTCCTAATATCCAGAGAACGAGAGAATAATGTTGCTGCCCATAGGCAAATCCTCTGAATACGGCAAGAGGAGTACACTGTGCTCTGATATGGTCACTAATGTAAACAAGAAAACAATTCTATTGAATTTAACATTGCAAGGGGTGAAACCCCCTTATGATTTCAATTCTAATGTCCAGGGGTGTCAGGATGACATTTTTGTCAATATGGCAGAGGTGTAACTAGAACTATTGCCTAGTATATAAAAACCCAGAATAACATCATTTCCATATGATACGGTCGCCAGCATCATATTACACCACATTTTCAAAATAGCCGGGCACAGCGCCCTAGCCAGGGGGTCCCTAAGCAGCCAGCGTCAGCCTGGGAGCTGTTACGGGCCCTCTGGTAGGGAATGTGGTTACAGCTCCCTAGCCAGGGGGTCTTTAAGCAGCCAGGGTGGGCCTTGGGGCTGCTACGAGGGGGGCTGTGGTAATAGCCTGTTCTGCACAGGTACCTAGTTTTAATAATGAACACATATTTGTATAAGTGTACACATGATGTTATGATAAATATATATGTACATATGTGCACAATACATATAGACCTAATGCGTACCTACTGTGTACAATATGTACTTGTTTGTGATATTACATGATATATATATATTACTGTGATTATATGCGTTATTTTGATTATATATATCACTGATATTTTAAGGAATGTGTATAGTGTACACATTATGTACCTATACATTGTTTACACATTATAAAAATATGTAGGTACATATTTTACAGAGTATGTACATTTTTTGTACATGTGCATTGTGTACACATATGTACAGCAGGGTAAATGTAGATTGTACCTATTTTATACATTTATTGCAATATGCCAATAAATGTACACACTATTACTATATTCTGAATTATTATATTTTGTATATTAGATAGCAATTTCTCCGGTTACCAAAGTGGTTGTACACCCAGGTGTGTACATCGTTTATATGTGTACATATTGTGCATAGAATGTACTCGGGTACAGAAGGTACATATCTACATTATATGTACACATGTGTAGTGTACATATGTACATACTGTACCCACATATGTACACTTGCATATATTGTGCATCTGTACATAATGGGTACATGATGTACATGTTTACATATCATATCACAATAAATGTAAATGTACATCATGTTTGCAATATGTACATTTATATTGATATTACATATTACATGTGTATTGTGATTTTATATGCAGTTGTGATTATATAACATTGTGATATTACAATAAATGTACATATTGTACACATTATGTGCATACCTGTGTGCACATTTTGTACATATATTCGTACAAATGATACAGTTTATGTACATTTATTGTACATCTGTATTGTGTACATGTATGTACATCACAGTCAATGTACATATGTTACATATTCTGTACATTGAGTGTAATATCCCAATAAGTCTACACATTATGAGTTTTTTCTGGGTTATGACTTTTAGTATATTAGATAAAAATGACTTCCAATATCACAGTGGGTATATACCCATGTGTGTCCATTTTGTGATATTATCCATCATATCCTAAGTAGGTATTTCTCTCACAATGAAAGAAGGTGTACACTCTGTGATTGTTCCAATATTATAGGCAAAGTGCAACGCTTCTGCGATGTAGTTCCTAATATCCCAGGGACAGAGGATGAGTATACTCTTAATATCGCAGGAAGTGTACACCACCACTGTAGTATTGTTTCTAATATCCAGAAACTAAAAGGATATTACTCCAAATATCTCCAAAAGCACACGAGACCCCCGTTACATTGTTCTTAATAACTAGGGGATTACAGATGACATTGCTCACGATGTGACTGGCGCTGTAAGCCGGTCCTGTGATATTCTTCCTAATATCCAGATAAGGAGAGAAAAATGTTGCTGCCCGTAGAGAAATATTCTGAATACTGCAAGAGATGTACACCGTGCTCTGATATGGTCACTAATGTAAACAAGAAAACAATTATATTGAATTAAACATTGCAAGGGGTGAAACCCTCCTATGCTTTCAATTCTAATGTCAATGGGGTGAGGATGACATTTTTGTCAATATGCCAAATGTGTAACTAGAACTATTGCCTAATATGCAAAGAACCACAATAACATTATCATTTCTGTGTGATATGGTTGCCAGTATCATATTACACCACATTTTCAAAATAGCCGGGCCCCAGCAGCTGTGGGCACAGCGCCCTAGGCAGGGGGTCCCTAAGCAGCCAGCGTGGGCCTGGTAGCTGTTATGGGCCCTCTGGCGGGGGCTGTGGGTACAGCCCCCTAGCCAGGGGGTCTTTAAGCAGCCAGGGTGGGCATTGAGGCTGCTACGAGCAGAACTGTAGTAGTAGCCTGCTGTGCATAGGTATGTAGTTTGCACCTATTTCTGCATGTGTACATTGTTTAAATAGTAGGCACATATTTGTATACGTGTACATACGGTGTTATCATGATACATATATATTTTCATAATATGTGCACTATACATATGTACCTAATACATACCTAATGTGTACAATACGTACTTTTTGGTGATATTACACGACATATAAGTACTAGTGTGATTATATATCTTACTGTGATTATATATATTTTATCACTGATATTTTAAGGAATGGGCATAGTGTACACATTATGTACCTATGCATTGTGTACACATTATAGAAATATATAGGTACATATTTTAAAGATTATGTACACTTTTTGTACATGTGCATTGTGTACACCTATGTACAGCAGAGTACATGTACAGATTGTGCCTATTTAACACATTTATCACAATACAATAAATGTACACAGTATGACTACATTCTGGGATTTCATATTTAGTATATTAGATAGAAATCTCTCTGGTTACCAAAGTGGGTATACACCTATATGTGTACCTAGTATATACGTGTACATATTGTACATACTGTGTACTCCTGTACAGAAGGTACATATCTACATTATATGAACATATGTGTAGTGTACATATGTACATACTGTGGACACTTATGTACACGTGTATATACCGCAAATCTGCACGTGTGCATGATGTACATGTGTACATATCGTAATATCACAATAAATGTAAATGTATATAATGTGTGCAATATGTACATGTATATTGATATTATGTATTATATGTGTATTGTGATTATATATGCTGTTGTGATTATATGAAATCATTGTAATATTACAATATATTTACATATTGTACACATTATGTACATACCTACTGTGTACACATTGTGTACATATAAATGTACATATTGTACAGATTATGTACATTTTTTGTACATCTGTATTGTGTACACATATGTACATCACAGTCAATGTACATATGGTACATATTTTGTACGTTGATTGTCATATCCCAATAAGTGTACACATTATGAGTATATTCTGCGATATAATTTATAGTATATAAGAAAAAAGTTACTTCCAATATCAATGTGGGGATACTCGCATGTGTGTCCATTTTGCTGTACCTTCTATTAATCTTTGCCATTGAACATGATAGTGAGAGGTGGTTCTTTTCTCTAACAAGGTTTTCTGTTAATATAACTCAGCTCTACTACCTTGTGGCCTCTGTATCTTCCATTGTAAATTGTAATTACCTATAAAAGAGAATATTTTGACATCACGTATCTACCTCTTGGATCCATCAGCCAGAGGCCTAAAATAAAAAAGACATTCACCCCACGAATGGTTATATAGTGGTTGACAACCCCACTTTCTTCTAGGTAAATAATATCCTCTCTTTAACAGTAGCTACTTACAAGATTTGTGCATAAAAAATGTGAATTTTTTATCAGTATCTAGTTTATTCTTACATAAATTTCTAAAATACTGAGAGAATATTCTGGTCATTGGTTATGTACTATTTTAATTTAATTTTTTCCTCTCAAATTTTATCTTAACTGCATACTCTACCCTGTTTATAAGACTGCCCTATGGTTAAATTTAGTAGGTAGTAAATTATCCTGAGCACACAGAACAATTCCTTTTGTAATCAACTCTGAAATATCATTGAAAGAGCAAGGATATGGGAATGAGATTTATCTGGCTTTTATTTCTGGTACTTACTTGCTCTCTGACCTTGGGCAACTTATGTATTGCTCTGAGTCTCAACTTCTTCATCTGTAAAATTATCATAGTAATACCTAATTCATATGCAGCTTGGAAATGTGTAATTTCGTGATTGATATAAAGTTCCTGATACAATTTCTGACAAAATAATAGACACCCCACAAGAGATAACCATAACAATCAGTTTATATTCACATTAACTGGGATAAAATTGATCTGAAAATACAGCATAAAAAAGCAGCCAAAAATTCACAAGCATATATTTCGCTTGCCTTTTTATACAGAGCTGGAAAATTTCTCATCATTATCTCATCCATTGCCTGCAGCACGATCCTTCCAAAACTCCTCCTAAGACCATCTGCCAAGGTGGAACACACTGAACCGCGTGTGACTCTGCCTTTTCTGACTATTTTTGCAAGATTTTTCTCATAGAGTATTCTTAACAGAAAATGGGGCTGTTATCAAGGTGACTAGGAATGGTGCATTCTCAGTTCAGGCTCTGATGGAATGTCTACTTGATCTGGTGCACCTCCAGCTGTGCTCTTGGCTTTCCTCACTTTTGTGGTTCCGAGAATGCAAATATTCTCCCATGGCTTCCTTATTTTGTCTTTCTCCATGAGGTCTCATTCAAGTATAAACATTCCCTTCAATTTTCTCAACTCATTTTATATTGTCTGAATAACCTAGATAATTTTCCCTTTCCTAAAGCTATAGACCTTTTTTGTGTGTGTAAGAACAGATTACTCACAAATGTTTACTGTCCGCTAAACATTTATGTGTAAGCAGTCCTTAATTCTACACACAAAATATCATCTCTACCAACATTTTACAACTATAGTCTTTCTATAGAGAACTATGAAAGAAACTTGCTCTAAAGGAGCAACTTCCAGAGCTAAACCAAGGGTCTGACAATTGTTAACAATATGTTATTCAGTAAAAATATTTTTTCAGTTAACAGAGAAGAATGCCATGGACAAAATGGCAAAACAGAACTTTTCAGCACTTATTCCTTCACAGAAACATCAATTTGAACAGCCATCCGTGCATCAAAGTGTCTTCAAAAGAGACAAGGAATCCAGGTGAGAGGTTATAGCACGTTTGTGGAGTAGAAAAGTAAGAAAAACGGCATAAAATAGAGTATAAAAGAGAGTTTTCTATTATCTGCATTACCCCGCCCCTAAACCTGGGTAGTGCAGCATGGAAAGAGATACGATGTATGTGCAGAGAGGAGAGTAAATGTAACACCTGACTTCAACATCAACTCCAATGCCAGGCACAATTCAGTGAACTCAATACCAGGCAGGTTTCTGTAGCCACAGGCTATGAAACAGACCCTGTCAACCCAAGCTCCAGGCCTTCCCCTATGGCTCTAAGATCTAATGCCTCCAACCTCCATGGCTCCTATCGACATAGGCTCCAGGCCTTCGCCACAACCAGGCCATTTATGGCTTCCCCAGGCTCCACACTGGTTACTATAGACTCGTAAGTGCCTGGATAAACAAACCTCTACATCGACACAGTGGAATATTATTCAGCAATGAAAGCAATCATCTTTGAATGTGGCTTTTGTTGCAGAAAAAAAGCACGTGAGCTGTGAAGCCATTAAAAGACATAGAGGAAACTCAAATACATACTACTAAGTGAAAGAAACCAATCTCAAATGACCACTTACTATATGAATCCAACTATATGACATTCTGGAAAAGGCAAAACTATAAAGACATCAAAACGTTCAGTGATTGCTGGGGGTTGCAAAGTGGGGAAGGATAAATGGGCAGAGCATAGAGGATGTTTAGGGCAATGAAACTACTCTGTGTGTTACTATAATGGTAGACACATGCCATTACACCCTTGTCAAAACTTACTGAATATACGACAGCAAGAATGGTCCCTGATGTCAATTATAAACGATGGGTGACAGTGATAAGTCAATGTTGGTTCATCCATTGTAACAAATGTACCTCTCTAGTGAGGAAGGCTGATAGTGGAGGAGGCTGTGCATTTGGGGAGGTGGGAATGTAGGAACTCTCTGTACTTTCCACTATGCCTCACTATTAACTTTACACTGCCCTAAAAATAAAGCGTATTTGAAAAAAGATTGAGCTGTTGATATAAGCCCAATGTCTACTTTGACGTCCAGAAATGTTTCTTTTAAAACGCTAATACACCACTTCCTGGAAGAAAATATTTGTTAACAAATTCTTTTCTAGAACAATTATTTTTGTGGGTGTTCCTGTCACAACTATACATAAAAATCAGAATATGCAGCAACATCTTGATACTCTAAAAACACAATACCAAAAACGTTAACAAAATCATTTCTAAATTTGATCTAAGCCAAAATGTGGAGAAGCAAAAGGGAAGAAAATTATTTCTGTATAATGAGATTATAGGTTGTTTCTTCGAACTCCTCTACAGTTTACAGTATTTTCCAACTTCTATCATGGAGATATATAAATATATAAGTAGATATGTAGATATATAGTCATTAGATATATATTTATATATAATAAATAAACAGATACCATTTTTATTTTTTATTATTTATTTATTTATTTTTTGAGACGGAGTTTCGCTCTTGTTTCCCAGGCTGGAGTGCAATGGCGTGATCTCGGCTCACCGCAACCTCTGCCTCCTGGGTTCAGGCAATTCTCCTGCCTCAGCCTCCTGAGTAGCTGGGATTACAGGCACGCACCACCAAGCCCAGCTAATTTTTTGTATTTTTAGTAGAGACGGGGTTTCACCATGTTGACCAGGATGGTCTCGATCTCTTGACCTCGTGATCCACCCACCTCGGCCTCCCAAAGTGCTGGGATTACAGGCTTGAGCCACCGCGCCTGGCCTACAGATAACATTTTTAAAAGATATATTTATGTATTTTATATATTTATATAATATATACATGTTCATATATACATCATGTTATCACCATTATGGATATAAAGAAGAACACTAAAATAGTGAAAAGATTAAAATAAAATGTACCAAAATGGAAACAGTAATTTAACTCTGCCTAGCTTTGTGTGATTAAACAAGGTATTTTTCAAATCTATTTTTCTTTGCTTTCTAGAGGCTTTATAATAAATCTATATTTTTATATTTAAAAGCCTAATTTTTATTAAACAAATAAAAATTCAGCAACACTGTCTTTAGAACATTTTTTAAATCAACTTGAGCATGAAGAAAATGTTATGACTATGGTGGTGAGCATTTTGAAAGATTAGCAGAAGCAGGGATAATGTGACATTTGGCTGATCTTTCAAGGGAAGCTAGACAAATGACACTTTTCGAAAAGAAAATAGTAACTAGTGTTGAAACATGGTATTGCCAGTATGATTAAGAAGGAAAGTGTCAACTTCTTCTGTGGAAAATTCTAACATTACCAAACGTAAGAAGGCAAATACTTCAACAACAGAAATGAAAAATATCTTGATTCATTTATTTAACACTTTTTTAGAGTTTAAATAATAGTCTTGTTGTTTTAAAACCAACGCACAGTCAGAGGGTGACTTGGATGTTTATTTTTTATTCTCTTTGCCTTCTTGTTTTGAGAATGGATTTTTCCTAAATTCTAATTATTATTGTAACTTACATAAGTGCAGCCGATTTTGCTTTTAAGGATAAAACTACATTTAAGTAGCTTTGTCTGGATTATCAAAACCAGGCCCTGAAGAAGTGAGTTCCTAAAGGGTAGGAACTTTGCTTATGTCTCTATCTCAGTTGTGTTAAACAGAATAACTGGCACAAATTAGCAAATGATGCACTGAGGAATCATAGAACAAAAGACTTTATGAAGAACTAAGTTTCAGATTCAGGGTGACGCTAAGGAGCTAGTGTACCAGAGGATGGTATGCCTTCTGCAGTCACAAAAGCAGCATTCAGTATGATCTGGGCTCTAAGAAGTGCTCCTTGAGACCTGAAATTTTATCCTAACACTGCCACTAACAGGTTAAGTCAGAAAGAGTTCACTTCCCAGAGCTTTCGATTTCTGGTTTCCAAATCAGCACAATGAGAAACTCAAAAGAAGGAAAGAGGAAAAAAAGAGAGGGTCAGAGATCCCTCCTGCTTGTACAATGCCATGATTTGGACACAGGGTTTGGGCAACCATGGCCCATCCACCAATTCCTGCCTGTCATCTCTTGTCAGACAGCTCATGAGCCACGAATGTGAAAGAATTCAAAAAAGTAACAATATTTGGGGACATGTCAACAATTATATAAAATGTAATTTTCAGTTCTCATAAAAGTACTTTGGAACTCAGCCCCACTCCTTTATTACCCATTTCTATGGCTGCTTTCACATCACAACCACAGAGATAAGTAGCTGTGACAGAGACCATATGGGCTGCCAAGCCTAAAATATTTACTGCCTAGACCTTTCCAGAAAAAAAAGAAAGGATTGCTGATCTTTTACACAGACAATCAAGCAAGCGATCACCTGAGAACATTAAAATCTGTGTCTAGGACAAATGGGGCCTATATAAACTAGGGAATAATCTTCCCCACTACTTATGCAAGAACATTCACCCTTGAGAGAGCAGGCTACATGGCTTGGCAGTACTACTGCCACCAGTCCAGACTTCCCCTCACCTGTGCCCTATAAGTAACCAGCATTTCTAGGCATCCGTGGAGCAGCGGGGTGCATTCTCATGGCTGGCCCCACACCTTCCCTTCCTCCTGCTTCCTCACATTCTATTTTCTGAGTGGTTGTCAAAGGAACACTGAATTTTGCTGTCACTTTTTCAGACCCCAATTCCACTTATGACAGTCTTGGTACCAGGAAGCATTCCCAGCTCCTATCTCATCACCACAACCGCCTGCTTCTCACTTAGTCCAGACGAGCTTGCCACAGTGCACTTGCTTTTTAATCGCTCTCTCTCTTCTTGCCTTCACCTCCTCTCCCTCCCTCCCTCCCTGGCTCTTTCTGTCACACGGCTGTGTGCACATACACAAGTTCCGATTAGATAAAAGAAGAAACACTTTTTAAGTTTCTTTCTAGGCCTAATGGAAAATTCTTTCTTTCTTTTTTTTTTTTTTTTTACAAAAACAGAGCTGTTTTTTTCCATTGCAAAAGTGTGGGTGTCCTTCCTTTTGGAGAGTAACAATCATTTTCTACATGGCCTTCTGACACACTGCATGTTGTACATATGTGTGTGTGCACATGTGCATATGAGTCTTAGAGTATGTGTGTGTAGCAGGGAGGAAAGAGATGAAGGAGAGTGTGTATGTGCATGTTGGTTCATATGAGTGTGAGTGTGTGCATGCACGTGCCTGTGTGTGTGCACATGTGTATGAGCATGCTTGTGTTTGCGTATGAGAATGTGCATGTGAGAGAGAAAGAAAGAATGCGTGTATGTGTGAATGTGTATGTGTGTGTATAGCAGGGAAGAAGGGGATGAAGGAGAGTATGCTAAAAAGAGAACACCTCAGAACAGTCAAATAAAAGATTCCATATCAACATCATATCTTGTTAAAATACAGGATTCCCAAGTCAGTCACCTTCAAGCTGGAAGCCTGGAGTGTAAAAAGAGTGGGTGTTCTTCTCTGACAACTTATTGTCTAAGACAATTTTATGATCAAAAATATATTCGAATAAAAGTACCTGAGAAAAGTACATAAAGAGAATATAGCAAAATGTTAACAATGGTTTTCTTTGGGTGAGAGGAAGAAGAGGCAGGTTGTGGTTGATCTGTTTCTTTTAGTTCAACTATTCTGCATTCCTCACTTTTAAATTTTGGATATTAAGCTGGAGAGAAAGAACATGAATATAAAGATGAATTCGCTGAATGGAGCAACGAATGCTGAGTTAGCCAAAAATGTATGGCTACCTTCTATATCTAATTATCTGAGGGCAAATCAGAAAACACCACTTTCAGAAAATTTTTTTTTTTTTTAGAAATGAAGTTTCGCTCTTGTTGCCCAAGCTGGAGTGCAATGGCACAATCTCGGCTCACCACAGCCTCCGCCTTTTGGGTTCAGGCAATTCTCCTTCCTCAGCCTCCCGAGTAGCTGGGATTACAGGCACGCACCACCATGCCCAGCTAATTTTTTGTATTTTTAGCAGAGACAGGGTTTCACAATGTTGACCAGGATGGTCTCGATCTCTTGATCTTGTGATCCACCCACCTCGGCCTCCCAAAGTGCTGGGATTACAGGCTTGAGCCACAGCGCCCAGCCAGAAATTTTTTAAAATGTGTTTTACGTTATTTTCCCTTTCAGCCTAAGGACTAAAAATTGAACACAACTGGATCTGCGCCATTGCCTCAAAGATTCTTAGCCTAGTTCAAGATCCATTGTCTGGACACTCCTGCTTTTTAGACAGAAAACAGGGCTAAATTCCTATTGACTTCCAAATACACAGACCCACAGATTTGTCACAGTAGCCTCTCTCTCTCACCCTGTCTCTGTCTGTCTGAGTCTCTCTTTCTTTCTCTCTCTCTTCCCTCACATCATCCCCAAATCAGAATGCATATATAAAAATTTGATTAACTGAAACATAGAATGATCAAGATTTTACTACAAGAGAAATACACAGACTTCAGCTAAGATGTTTGGTTGAATACCTGCATATGCCTTCACTCCATCATTAAACCACATTAACACGGGATGATTAAAAATAAATAAACCAACAAAGATAAAAAGAAAATAAAGACAATCCCTTCAGCATATAGAAAACTGGCAAGCAGAAGCTGTCAGTGACACCTGACAGTAGACACAGAGATGCTAAATCCCAAGCCAGTGGCAGGAAGGCAACCAGGATCCATAAGGGTTCAAGAGTTGGCAGCTAAATTTACCTAGGGAATTTATGTTTCAGTAGTAGGTAGATCCCAGATCCTCTCCCTAGAATGGGTGACGGCATCCCACGGTGGTGGCAGGGTGGAGGTTTCCTCTCTATAGGGTAAAATTTGGTGTCTCTAGGCAGGAGCTCTCTAGACACAAGTGCTTAAATGTACACACTGAACACTGAGATCCTCCAGGTTTTCCTACCACTGAGTTCCAATGAGGGTGGCAGATACACTTGGTCAGAAGTTAAGATGATTTTTCTCTAGAGAGAATCTCTCTTGCTCAAGAAGAAAAGGTCTGACCCAGCAAGACCACCGCCCACAAAATGTTACAATCACAGAACTTCCATCAGCTTTTAGCTTTTCAGTGCTCCATTTTTTTCTAACAGACACAGACAGCCAAGGGTCACCAGGCATCTGAGCAAAGCTTCTAACATGAATGGCCGAGACCAGAGCAAGAAGACACATAAATGCAGCCTGAATGAGGACTGTGCTAGGAGATAAGACCTTCTGAAACCCATATGAATGTTCTCGAAGAGATAAAAGTGTTACCATTTTCATGAAACAAGAACCAAATTTAAAGAAAAAGTAAACGCTTAGAAATTAAAAATATGACAGCAAAACTTGTGAAAAATGCTTGTTAGAATAGTAAGACAGCAAAGTTGAGTAGATGAACCTTATGTCTTCCAGAAATAGCGATAAGAAACAAGTTGAAATCCGGAAGAAAATTTGAACAGGTTCAACACTAAAATGATCAGAATTCCAAAGATAGAAATAGAGACAGACAGAGAGAGAGAAAAAAGAACAGACACACGCAGCAAATAAGAAAGAGAGAGATAAACCCTAACACAGTAATTGCTGGAGACTACAACACCCAACTTTCAGCACTGGACAGATCTTCCAGACAGAAAACCAACCAATCAACATGAAATTTAATCTTTACTAAAGACCAAATGGAACTGATATGCAAGGAACATTTCATCCAATGACTGCAGAATACACATTTTTTCAACTCAACACATAGATCATTCATAAGTATAGAAGATACCTTAGGTCACAAAGCAAATGCAATCACATCTGAAATCAGGACTAAGAAATTCATTCCAAACCATACACTTACATGGAAACTGAGTAACTTGCTCCTGAATGACTCCTGGGTAAATAATGACATTAAGGCAGAAATCAAGAAGTTTAAGAAGTTCTTTGAAAGTAATGAGAACAAAGGTACAACTTACCAGAGTTTCTGGGATGCAGCTAGTCAAGTAGTGTGGAGAGAAATTTATAGTACTAAATGCTCACATCAAGAAGTGAGAACTCGGGACAGCTGCGGTGACTCACTCTTGTTATCTCAGCACTTTTGGAGGCCAAGGCGGGCAGATTACAAGGTCAGGAGTTTGAGACCAGCCTGACCAACATGGTGAAACCCCATTCTACTAAAAATACAAAAATTAGCTGGTGTTGTGGCACATACCTGTAATCCCAGGTATTCAGGAGGCTGAGGCAGGAGAACTGCTTGAACCCAGGAGATAAATGTTGCAGTGAGCCCATATCACACCACTGCACTCCAGCCTGGTTGAGAGAACAACACTCCATCTCAAAAACAAAATTGAGATCTCAAGTTAACTACCCAACATCACAATTAAAAGAATTAGAAACCCAAGAGCAAAGAACACCCTCAAAGCTATGCTGAATGGGAGTGGGGAGAGAGGGCATCTTTATCTTGTGCCAATTTTTAAGGGGAATGCTTTCAGCTTTTGTCCATTCAGTATGATGCTGGCTGTGGTTTTGTCACATGTGGCTCTTATTATTTTGAGGTATGTTTCTTCAATACCTGGTTTATTGAGAGTTTTTAACACACATGAAAGTTGAATTTTATCAAAAGCTGTTTTTGCATCCATTGAGATAATCATGTGGGTAATTTTTTTCTTTAGTTCTGTTTATGTGACGATGACATTGATCAATTTGCATATGTTAAACCAAACTTGCATCTCAGGGAGCGTGGTTGTGACCAGGAATTTATCAGTTTCTTCTAGATTTCTCAATTTTTTCAGGTTCAGTGGCTCACATCTGCAATCCCAGAACTTTGGGAGGTCAAGGTGGGTTGATCACCTGAGATTGGGAGTTCAAGACCAGCTGGATCAACATGGAGAAACCCCATGTCTACTAAAAATACACAATTAACCAGACATGGTGGCACATGCATGTCATCCCAGCTACTCAGGAAGCTGAGGCAGGAGAATAGCTTGAACTCAGGAGGCAGAGGTTGCACTAAGCCGAGATCTCACCATTGCCCTCCAGCCTGAGCAACAAGCACAAAACTTCATCTCAAAATTAAAGAAAAAATAGTGCCTACAGTTGTACATAATATTCTCTGAGGGTGGTTTGTATTTCTGTGGGGTCAGTGGTAATATTGCCCTTATTGTTTTTGATGGTGGTTATTTGAATCTCTTCCCTTTCTCCTTCATTGGTCTAGCTTCAAGTTTATTATTTTTTAACCAGTATGATTTTAATAGACCAGTTACTGGGTAGTCAATTGAAACATACAGAGTGCCATCTCCAAGAGCAGTCATGATTTCATTTGGGTTCTTGAAAAATGTTAAGAAGTAGGTTGAGTTTTATTATTTTTTTCAGAAAACCAGCTTTTGAAAAATTTATGTGGAACCAAAAACAGCCAAGGCAACCCTAAGCAAGAAGAGCAAAGCTGGAAGCGACATGCTACCAGACTTCAAACTGCATTACAGGGCTACAGGAAACAACAGCATAGTACTGGTACAAAAACAAACACATAGACTAATGGAACAGAATAGAGAATCCAGAAACAAAACCAAGCTTCTACAACTATCTGATCTTTGGCAAACTTAACAAAAACAAGCAAGGGGGAAAAGATTCTCCCTATTCAATAAACGATGCCAGGATAACTGGATAGCCATATGCAAAAGACTGAAACTAGACCCCTTCTTTACATTACATACAAAAATTTGCTCAAGATAGATTAAACACTGATATGTAAAACCAAAAACTATAAAAGCTCTGCAAGACACGAGACAATGCCATTCAAAACATAAGCACAGGCAAAGATTTCATCATGAACATGCCAAAAGAAAAGGTAACAAAAGCAAAATTGAAAACTGGGGTCAAATTAAAATGAGAAACTTTCACACAGCAAAATAAACTATCAACAGAGAAAACTGACAACCTACAGAATGTGAGAAAATGTTTGTAAACTATGCATTCCACAAAAATCTAATATCAAACATCGGTAGGGAAATTCAATTTACAAGAGGAAAACAACCAACCCATAAAAAGGTGGGCAAAGAACATAAACAGACACTTTTCAAAACAAGACATATATGCAACAAGCAATCATATTAAAAAAGCTCAACGTCACTGATTATTAGAGAAATGCAAATGAAAATTATAATGAGATACCATCTCACACCAGTCATAATGGCAATTATTAAAGTAAAAAAAAAAACCACATACTGGCAAGGTTAGAGAGAAAAACAACACTTACACACTGTATTCGGGAATGCAAATTAGTTCTGCCATTGTGAAAAAGTGTCATGATTCCTCAAAGACCTAAAGAGTGAAATACCATTTGATTCAGCAAACCTAGTAATGGGTTACTAGGTATGTACCCAAAGGAATATAAATCCTTCTGTTATAGAGACATGTGCAGGCATATGTCCATGGCAGCACTGTTCACAATAGCAAAAATATGGAATCAAGCTAAATGCCCATCAATGGTAGACTGGATAAAGAAAATGTGGTACATATACAACAAAAAACACTAGGCAGCCACAAAAGAATGCGATCATGTTCTCTTCAGGGACATAGATGAAGCTGGAGACTATTATTCTTAGCAAACTAATGCAGGAACACAAAATCCAAATACCAGATATTTTCACTTGCAAGTGGGAGCTAAATGAGGAGAACAGAGGAACATACAACAGGCGGAAGAACAACACACACTAGAGCCTTTCAGAGAGTGGAGAATGAGAGAAGGAAGAAGATCAGGAAAAACAACTAAATGGGACTAGGCTTAATACCGGAGTAATGAAATGATCTGTACAACAAACCTCATGACAGACTTTACCTAAATAACAAACCTGTGCTTGAACCTTTGAACTTAAATAGAAGTTAAAAGAAAAAAAAAAAAAAAAAAGGCAACTTCTCAAGTTGAATAACATAACCTCCTAGGTTTAAACACATGAACACAAACTCACACCTAGGAAACGTGTCTTGAAAATCTGCAATATATGACAAAGGATAAAAGCTCTCCTAAGTTTTCAGAAAAGTTTTTTAAAAAACAGTATTTACAAAGAATCAAAAATCAGAATGATTTCAGGCTTCTCAACAGCACTACCAGAAGCTGGGAAATAATGGAGTAGTATCGTTAAAACTTGAATGGGAAATTATTTTCAATCAAAAATTCTATGCCCCACCAGTCATGTAAGTGTAAGAAGAAATAAAGTCACATTTCAGAACAATTTGCTTCAGTGTATCCTTGCTTGAATAAGTTACTGGAGGATACAGTCCACAAACAAGAGATTCAGGGCACGGGGCAGTGCAAAACAACAGAGTGGGTTTGTATTTGTATTTAAAAGACAGCAGCATTCGAGAGTTAGGGAATACTGGAGGAGGAGTTTTCTCCAGCATCCCTGGAGCCCACACCTCTCATTTCCACATTCCTATGTCCCATTGCTGCCCATGAATTCTGATCACCTATTCCTATGATAGAGGTATTTCTCTCACTGATTAGCTGTAGTCAAGTGGCTCTTTCTTGGGCTACAGGAGGAAATCTATTGCTTTTTAAACATTAATTTGATTAACCTAGGCTTAAGGTCAGCATTATGCCATCAGCTGTACGTTCTTGGGAAGACATCTACTCACAAACTGGTTAAAGAACGTGGCCCTCCTACCTCTGACTTGTGTGATTCTAAGCAAGCTATTTAGCACCCTCTCATCTGTGAAACAAACATAAAGTTCTTATCTTGGGCTCCACAAACAGAAAGTGTTGAACAAGAACAGTTTCTTCTCCTCCAAGGCCAGACCATATGGAGGACCCTAAGACAGCCACAGCCTTGGTCAGTAGGACAAACACAAGGTTCAAATTGCACCATTAAAGCTGTGGCCAAACGTTTGCTCTGCCTCTGAGTCACTCACTGTCATAAGGCTCTACCAGTTCCCATTCCAGATAGGAAGTGGGCTTTTGTTGGTTTTTGTTGTGTTTTTTAAGAGATGGAGTCACCCAGGCTGGAGTACAGTGGCATGACCATAGCTCACTGCAGCCCCAAACTCCTGAGCTCAAGTGACCTTTCTGCCATGGCCTCCTGACAGAAGCTGGGCCAACAGGGCAGCAGGTATGCATCCCCACACCCAGTAATTTTTTTTTGAGAGATGGGGTACCGCTATGTTGCCCAGACTGCTCTCAAATTCCTGGCCTGAAGCAATTTTCCCATATTAGCCTCCTAAATTTCTAGGATTACAGGTGTGAGCCACTGTGCCCAACAGGTGTTCTAAATGCAATTTCCACACTGCTATTCTGAAGAAGGGCAAGAAGCAAAGAGACCCTCCTTGAAACATAGAAAATAAAAGCATTCACTATTAAGTGGAGGCAGAGTTGATGATCAGGCAAAACTACTTCAACTGTAATCCAGAAGTCCCATTGATACAGGAGTTCTAAAGAAATTATTTAGTCAGAGATTGAGGGGAAGGAAGTCTTTGGTAAGGTTTCCCTTTGAATAAAAAGCAGCCCCAAAACCATTTCTAACAAAGAGCGGCCTGTAAAATCGAGCTGCAGATATAGACAAGCAAGCTGGAAGCTTGCACAGGTGAATGCCAGCAGCTGTAACAATAGATGGCTACCTGGGTGCCAGGCATGCTCAACCTGACGGCTCCATCTTCCTTTTTCTTTATCAACAACAAGTGCAGTAAGGGACAGACAACATGCACTGGCCAAGTAGAAAACCCATAGGCATAAGAAGATTCGGGTGGATAGCCAGCTTCTTCACGAGCTATGTGAAGCTCTCACCTGGTCCAACCCATATTTGGACCCTATGTAAATCAAACACCACCTCCTCAACAAGTCTATAAAACCTTGTGCAGTTCACCAGAAAACCAGAAAACACACTCAGAAGCCCCTCTCTCTCTGCAGAAGAGAGAGATGTTCTCTTTTCTTCTTTTACCTGTAAAACCTCCATTCTTAACCTCACTCCACGTGTATTCACGTCCTTGACTTTCTTGACATGAGGCAATGTACCTTGGGTATTACCTCAGATGGACAATGCTGCTTCATCATAGTTCTGTTTTGTTCAGGTTGTGGGACAAACGGCCCCTTTCCTCTGCAACCTCAGCTCAACCTTACTCAGGCCTCCTTCCAGCAGAATCACAGAGCCAAATGAAACCCCTTAAGTCTTCTTTTAAATTGGCAGCCGCTCCAAAGAAAGCAGCATGATGAGTTTCAGGTGGCCCGGGGTGGGGGCAGTGCTACTCTGGCTTCTCCGTGCTCAGTCCCTCTCAGTTCAAAAGCGCACCACGTGGAGCAATAGAACACCTGCTCATCTGAGTTTTAAAAATAGTGGGAGGAAAAGCGCTGTCTTCATGCTTATTTCCCTTGCAGAGGGGAGGTCATAAAACACAAATTTCTAAGCAGTGGACCAGAGTTTTACTGATCTCTTCTGTTACTTACTCATGTTTACCCAGAGAAACCACATCACAAATCTGAGTTTCCTCTGGCAAGAGAAGGAATCGGATTCATGATTCTCTCAGCCCCCTTTCCACAGTAGAGTTCTGACTCCACTTCTAAAATACTTTTCTGCAAGCCTCTGTACCTCATAAATGTTTTACTATACTCGAGACAGCAAAGGGAAGCACAGATTAGCTACTGTTTTCAGAACAGTGGAAACATGCTGTCTTCTCCAAGTTTGGCATTGGAGTCAAAGATCAAGTGCCAAACAGTAGTTGTCAAGAATCCTTTCATTTACAATCAGGTTCTAGACTTTTCAAATGGTGTGGGCAAGAACCAGTTTTGCCAGAATAGGTTATTATCTACCTCTTACCTTTATAGGACAGGACTAAAAATTCTCTTTTTTAAGACAGAGTCTGGCTCTGTTCCCGAGGCTGGAGTGCAGTGGCATGATCTCGGCTCACTACAACTTCTGCCTCTCAGGTTGAAGTGATTTTCCTGCCTAAGCCTCCTGAGCAGCTGGAATTACAGGGGCCCACTACTACACTCAGCTAATTTTTTAATTTTTAGTAGAGACAGGGTCTCCCCATGTTTGCCAGGGTAGTCTCCAAAGCCTGACCTTATGATCTGCCTACCTGAGCTGCCCAAAGTACTGGGATTACAGATGTGAGCCACCACGCTGGGCATTTTTTTTAATTACACTGAAGACTTTTGAAAGGGTTGTGTGTTGTATGAACTCCCTCCTCACCCAATTCTCATGGATGGGAAAATGCTGCTGCTTCATTTTAAAGCTAATGAGCTGCCTGAACAGGAACTTCTAATTAACCATTCAAACTGATTAGCTCACGTCCCTGAAGGCTGGAGAACACGGGAACTGCTATCCCATCTGAATACAATCCAAAGGCAAAAGGCTGTGGCCAAGTTGAAATAATGGGGCAGATAGAAGCGATAAAGACTGGAGCTGGGAGTGGCCCGTACTTCAAGTTAAGCCAAACAAAGGTGTTTGCATGTTTTATATGGGCCAAATAGGAATTCCATAATCGAGAAAACCATTGATTTTAAGGAGGACGCTGCCCTGAAAAGCTTCCTGCCAGGGGTAAGGAAGAGGCTGCCCAGGACCCCCAGAGGCAGGTGGTAGGAGGGCTCTTAGTGGCTTCCTAGAAACTGTATTACCTGAGGTAGTGAACTGCTGTCAGAGATCCCTACCAGGAGAATTTCTCAGGAACGCATGAGAAGGGGCCCAAAACTGCATGCCTGCTCCTAAAATGTGACACCATAATACAGCTGAACTATTCAATAAGGCCCTATCTGTTCCTCAGTCTCTCCTTTCACTCTGCCCCTAGCCAACCCTAGAAAAGCCAGAAAGCACTGCTAAGTAGTGAGGGTGGATGGTCATAACCAAACACACTGCCCTCCTTTCCCTTCCCACTGTGGGTTTCTCAGGCTGAGGCTGTCACAGAAGAGGAGGGATGAAAATTGTTTTCGTTGATATTTTATTATGAACATTTATGAACGTACAGCAAAGTTGAAAAAACTTGACAGTGAACACTTTAACTGTATCTTTACCAACTTGGAGTCTTGTTTTATCTCATGTCTATCCATAGATCCATCTTTCTATCCATCCAGTAATCCATTATAGTTTTTAGGCATTTTAAAGTAAATTGCAGACATCAGTAACTCAACGTGCATTAACTAGAATTTGGTACCTTTTTTTCCTTTTGGTGTAAAGTTTACAAATGATGAAATGCAAAAATTTTAAGTATGTATTTACCGAATTTTGACAAAAGTATACATATGTGTAACCCAAAACTCTATCAAATAAAGAACATTACTATAATCCCTGATATGGTCTGGCTGTGTCCTCACCCAAATCTCTCCTTGAATTGTAGCTCCCAGAATTCCCACGTGTTGTGGGAGGGACCAGGTGGGAGAGAATTTAATCATGGTGACAGTTTCCCCCATACTGTTCTTGTGATAGTGAATAAGTCTCACAAGAGCTGATGGTTCTATAAGAGGAAAGCCCTTTTGCTTGTTTCTCATTTCTCTTGTCTGCCACCATGTAAGATGTCCCTTTGACTTTCTGCCGTGATTATGAGGCCTCCCCAGCCAGGTGCAACTGTGAGTCCCTTAAACCTTTTTTGAATAAAGTACCCAGTATCAGGTATGTCTTTATCAGCAGTGAAAAAACGGACTAATACAATCCCAGAAAGTTTCCTCATGACTTGTCTCAGTCTCCAGCTCTGTACCCTTGGATTTTTTTCATTGTAGACTAAGTTTGCCAACTTTAGAAATTCCACATAACTTGAATCATGTTGTGATAACCCTATATATAAGGCTCCCTTCAGTCCACAAAATAATTTTTATATTTATCAGTCAGGTTACACATATCAGTATCTCTTTCATTTTTATTGCTGAGTAGTATTTCATGCTATGAAATAACGTAGTTCGCTACCTGATCCTCTATTTGTGTTCACCAGAAATATTTCCAACTTTTGATTATTATGAGAAAGCTATTGTGGTCTTCTATAAGTATTTTTATTAACATGTATCTTCACTAATTGGGGTAAATTTCTAACTCGGAGATTTATTATAGATGAGATGTATATTCCTTCTATAAGGAAATTCCAGAAATTTGACAAAGTAGTTGTACTGTTTTATAGTCCCATTAGCAATAGTTATAGTTGTGCTGTATTCTTGCCAACATTTGGTGTTCAGTCTTTCCCAACCTAGTTATTTTGTGGGGTGTGTAGTAGTATCTCACTGTGGTTTTAATCTGCATTTCCTTGATGTTAACCATTTTGTCCCACTTGTATATTATCTTTGCAAAGTGGCTCCTCAAATTTTTTCCCCTTCTAAACAGTAATTGTTATCTTTTTTTCTTTTAGTTGTTCTGTCATCCAGGCTGGAAGGCAATGGTGCAATCTTGGCTCAATACAGCCTCTGCTTCCTGGGCTCAAGCGATCCTCCCACCTCAGTCTCCCAATTAGCTGATACCAGGCTAACTTTTTGTATTGATATTAGCCACCATACAAGGCTAATTTTTTGTATTTATACTAGGTGTCAGGGTCTCACCATGTTGCCCAGACTAGTCTCAAACTCCTGGCCTTAAGCCATTCATCCTCCTCGGCCTCCCAAAGTACTGGCACTACAGGTGTGAGCCACTGTGCCCAGCCTTATTTTCAGGTTATAAAACTGCTTTCTATATTCTGGAAATCAGGCTCTTTTCTGAAAATAGATTTATGACCATTTTCTGTCAGGCTGTGGCTTGCATATTCTTTTGTTTAATGTATCTTTTAATTTTTCCAGACACATTTTATGCAAAATTTGTGTCAGTTTTTCTTGTATTTTTCAGATAATTTGTTCATTTCATCTAAATTGCAGAATTTGTCACCATGACGTTGTTTATGATAGTCTCTTATTATCCTTTTCACGTCTGCAGGATCTGTAACGATAGTTTCACTTTGCTTTCACTTCTGATATTGATACTTACCATTTGTGTTTCCTCTTTTTTTCATGATCAGAGTAGCTTAAGGTTTATTAGTGTTGATATTTTAAAACAACCAGCTTTTTTGCTTTGTTAGTTTTCTCTATTATTTTGTCTGTCTTCAATTTGGTTTATCTCTGCACTTTTACTTTTATTGTTTTTTTCTTACTACTTCGTTGGAGTTTTCTTTGCTCTGTGTGTGTGTGTGTGTTTTCAATCTTTTTTAGGTGAACATTTACGTCATTGATTTTAGACCTTTCTCTTTTTCTTCTATTGCAGTATAAGCATGTACAGCTATACTTCACTCTGGGAACTCCCATAGCTGTAATACATAAGTGTTGACATGTATTTTGATTATCCCTTAAAATAAAATATTTTATATTCTACCTTTTGATTTCTTCTTGGGCTTGTGTATTATATTTAATCTCCAAGTACTTGGAGCTTTCCTAGTTCTCTTATTGTTAATTTTTGTTTTAATCCTATTGTGGTCAGGTAACATACACTGCATGAATTCAATTTGATTTAATCTATTCAGTCTTGTTTTACGACCTAGCATGTGACCTATCCTAGTGAACACTACATGTACTTGAAACATACAGTATTCTGTGGTTATTGGGTGTTGTCTTCCATAGGTTTGTTTAAGATGGTGGAGAGTGTTGTTCAGGTCATCTGCATCTTGACTAAGATTTTGTCTAGTTTATCTATCAATTGCTTGGGAGATGGGTATTAAAATCACCAATAAAAATTGTGGATTGTTTATTCCTTTAGTTCAATTTTTTGTGCAAATTGATGCACAAATTATTTTTAATCTATTTTTTTGATGAAATGACTCTTCTGTAATCATGAACTATCCCTCTTTATCTTTGGAAATACTGTTTTGACTTAAGCATATTTTATTTGGTAATATAGCTTCTTCACACTTCCATTACTGACTGTTTGCATAGTATATCATTTTAAATGTACTCATTTAGGGTCAGGTACAGTGGCTCACACCTGCAATCCCAGCACTTTGGGAGGCTGAGGCAGGTAGATCACTTGAGGTCAAAAGTTTAGGACAAGCCTATCCAATGCAGTGAAACCCCAGCTTTATTAAAAATACCCCCACATTTAGCTAGGTGTGGTGGCAAGTTTCTGTATTCCTGGCTACTTGAAAGACTGAGGCAGGAGGATTGCTTGAACCCAGGAGGCGGAATTTACAGTGAGCAGAGATTGCACCACTGTACTCCAGCCTGGGAAATAGAGGACACTGTCTAAAAAAAAAATCAAATGTACTTATTTAGACATACGTATATTTGTCTTTTTTTTTCTATTCAAAGTGTGTATTTCATATACAGCACTGGGTCTTGTGGGTTTTTTAAATCAATTCTGGCAATCTCTGCGCTTTAATTGGAGTATGTAGTATGATTCATTAACATTTAACGTTATTAAATATAGATGTATTAGTGGTTTAATGATGTAATTGGATTCAAGCTTACAATTGAATGATTTGTTTCATTATTTTGTTTGTTTTTGTTTGCATCCCCTTCCCCACTTTTTGTCCTGTCCCTTTTCTCCTGATGTCTTTTGGACTCTTTAAATACTTTTAAAATTTCATTTTAAAGTATCCATGACTTATTAGATGTAGTGGTTGAATATTCCTTATCTGAATTCCTTGGGACTAGAAGTGTTTTGGATTTTAAAGTTTTTTCATATTTTGGAATATTTACATATACATAAAGAGATCTCTTAAAGATATAACTGAAGTCTAAACACAAAATTCACCTATGTTTATGTACACCTCATACACATAACGCAAATGAAATTTTACATATTTTTAGCAATTTTGTGCACGAATCAAAGTTTGTATACATTGAACCATCAGAAAGCACACATGTCGCTATCTCAGCCATCGATGTGGATGAATTTCAGATCTTGGAATATTGTGGATTTTGGGGTTTATGGCTCAGAGATGTTCAACCTCTACCTGTTTTCATTGTTGATTATTTTATGTGTTAAAATATGTAATGAAGGGTGAAGTTTTAAGCTGAATAATATTTTTTAGTTTGGATATTAAACTAAACAGGATTTTTTTTTTAAGTTCCAGGATACAGGTGCAAAATGTGTAGGTTTATTACATAGGTATATGTGTACCATGGTGCTTTGCTGCACCTATCAACCCTTCATCTATGTTTTAAGCCCCACATGCACTAGCTATTTGTCCTAATGGTCTCCCCTCTCACCCTCCTCCGACCCCCAACTGGCCCCAATGTGTGTTGTTCCCTCCCTGTGTCCATGTGTTCTCACTGTTTGACTCCCAATTATGAGTGAGAAAGTGTGGTGCTTGGTTTTCTGCTCCTGTTTTGAACTAGACAGAATTTCTTAATATCTTAAATTGCTCAGTGAAATAGAAAATATCAAAGATTCTACCCAACAGGTGGGTAAGAATGAGTCCACGTAGCAACTTTGATAAAGTGAAGGGAAATAACAAACCATTTCTGATTGCTCCCTGCCACAGCCAGTGCATTCAACCTTTTTACTGTCCTTTTATTATTTTTTCATTGTTCTTACAGTCATTATTATTTTTCCCCAAATGAAAAAATAAAAGTGGTGGGATTGATAGTGAGGAAACAAAGACTGAGAGCTGCCCCTACACCTGTGTTTAACTTTTGAGAAATATAGTCAACATGATGATTTTCACACAGGGCTAGGAGGCCTTCTGCCTCTGTTATAATTCCTGTTATGTTGTGGACAGAAAATAAATTTTTCTCTCCATGGGAACCTGATAGAGATACTTGAGAACAATGTCAACTGTAGACCAAAACCTAATACAAGTGGAAATATTGTTTCATTTTTTTTGCAGTATTCATTTTCTAAGAGCTGAGATAGGAGGAGAAAAAAGGAAAGAACTATTGACATGTGCAACAACATGGGTGAATATCAAAAACATTTTTTTGACTAAAATAAACCTTACATATGGAGTGATCACAATATAATTCTATTTCTATCAAAATCTAAAATCTGTGCTGAAAAAATATCCAAAAGTTTATTGGGGTTCGGGACCGACTAAGAGGAGGCAAAACTGAACTTTCTAGTCTCTGCTGTGATCCAAAACCCATGCTATAAACTTTGTACACAGTATCTCATTTAATCCTCAAAATCACCCTAACAGGTAGTTACTGTCACTTCCCCTGCTTCAAACAGAACATAAAGCTCAGAGAATCTAGGTACTGTGTTCTTTTTTTTTTTTTTTTTTGAGATGGAGTTTCGCTCATGCCACCCAGGCTGGAGTGCAATGGTGTGATCTCGGCTCACTGCAGGCTCCGCCTTCTGGGTTCAGGCAATTCTCCTGCCTCAGCCTCCCAAGTAGCTGGGACTACAGGAACGCACCACCATGCCCAGCTAATTTTTTGTATCATTAGTAGAGATGGGGTTTCACCATGTGGACCAGGATGGTCTCGATCTCTTGACTTCGTGATCCACCTGCCTCGGCCTCCCAAAGTGCTGGGATTACAGGCGTAAGCCACCGTGCCTGGCCCGGTACTGTGTTTTACACCTACTTAGAAGTCACCAATTCCTAAAGTACTTTAAAATGTTCTAAATAAAAATTAATAAAGTAGGCAAAAAATAGCATGTAAATAGCATTTCTACAAATATCTCCTAAGACAATTTTTACATTAATGTCCAAAGACATTTACAAGAATGTTTTCCACCACATTGTTTAAAATAATAGAAAACTACAAGCAACCTAAATGTTCATGGAAGAGTTAGATTATTTCCGTATAATGCAATACTGTGCTGATGTAGATATATAATATTCATTTTTAAAAATTACATTCACCTTCTTCTCATGGATCTGAGGAGATATGTTAGAGAATATTCATTGCATTTGGGCATAAACATAAATACAAAGGAAATAGTAGGGGCTCTCTACAAGTGGTTATATATTGGAAGAGGAAAAAGAAAAATAAAAGGGATTATGAACTTTGTATATGCTTTGGTAGTGTCTGGTTTTGTATATAACTTGAATTTTTCCATAAATATATTTTACAGTCTGCATAATTAATAGGTAAGAAGACAAGTAAGTCACTTTACTAAAAGTCCTTCCAATTACTGCAACTGATTTCTACAGCCAGAATGTTCCCAGAACCTGAAAAGAGGAAGCACTATAAATGGAAGGCAGAAATACTGACACTAGAGGGCCAGAGCTGGAGAGGGTGGATCTAATGCAGCAAATCCATCAGCGATTCTGATCGCCATCTTTGTGAAACCTGGCAATTTTCCATGCTTAATAAATGAGTTAAATTGAAAACAAATCCATGACAGTGGTGCATGAGAAAGGTTACATGTGTCCCGAATAATAAAGTCTGTGCACAATATAAATTAAAACATACCCTTTTACATTCATAAGATTGGCAAACAAAAAGTAAAAGCCTAGGAATATCAAGTGAACCAAACACAAAACAAGTTTCCCCACATTTCCTGTGGGAATACAAATTGTTACAACTACTTTAAACAATTGGAAATTCATAGTAAAAATGAAGAAAAGCCTCCGCTACAATTTCACAATCCCTCTTCTGGGAACACAGTAAGAGAGATTCTTCCCAAGAAACCTGTAAACAAATGTATATGGCACTATGCATGTAATTGTACATCGTGGTATTTCCATATGGTAAAGTATTATTCGGCAGGGAAAGTAAGTAGACCAGAGGTAGACATTTCAATATCAGTAAGTTTTAGAAAAATAAAATGGAGTATAGGAAGCTGCAACTATATCTGTAATGCTTTGTTTTGCCAGGAAAATAAAGGGACACGTGGGGAGGGGAAGGGACAACAAAAACTAAACAATCTGAAACACATGCAGAAAAATACCCATATTTTAAAATTTTCCATTGCTTCTTATATTATTTTCTGTCTTTTCTATACGCTTGAAGTATTGGATAATAAAGAAAAATATAAAAGGCACAGGAAAAAGTATTCTGAGAAAATACATCGAAAGGCTTATGGTTATTAGATTTGGTAAGATTTTAAATGACTTTAATTTTCTTTGTTATATCTCTCTATATGTCCTAATCATACCATATTAAATGTGTATTTCATTTATGACAATAAAAATGTATTATTTAAAAACTCATATATATGCAGTTTTTTTCTGACATATGGTGAAACTGTATGAAACATAGATTCAGCAAAAATACTGAGAACAAGAACAAAAATAATGATATGAAGAGTTGTTGACTTTTGGATGGAGCTATGAGTGACTTTACATTTATCTCTAAACTCGATTTTTCTATAGTGGGAAAATGAAATATTTGTGAAAGCTAGATTAAATAAAAAGCTATAGGTTTTAAATGAAAAGGAATTCAAATAATTTTCCAGCATGATAAAATGTTCATATTCCTAAATATGAACTACTTTACAACAGCACCAGTGATTTTAAAGAAACATTAGATGATTTTTGAAGGAAGTCAGTTATGATACTGCAGTTTATAATGATACTGAGTGTTTGCTAGCTCCACTAATCAGGATATTAAGTTAAATAGTATATAATATGCCATAAAGAAATTATATGAGCAGAGGTTACTGCAAAAGGAGAACACAATGATTTTAAGTGGGCTGGTGACCTGAATTTCTTCCAGTGAGGGGAAACATCAGAGTCATTTGATCAATGAAGTGCCTTTTATAAATCTTCAGGAAATCTCCTATGAAGGCTTTAAGAAGATGGATTTCTTATTACTTCTGATGTATGTTCCCATGAAATTTTTACCATTGCCACCATGGGCCTGCCCAGCCTAAGAGATGGAAACTGTGAGTCCAGCCCACTGACGCCCACCATCAGTAAGAAGATTGCACACTGAGGAGGCCATGACCAGCCTGCTGACTGAAATCTATACTGTAAAAGGATGCTGCTGCTCCAGCAATCCTGAAACCCTGCCCTAGGATCAATGCAAAGTGGTGTCAACCTTAGAATTTCAATATGCCTAGGCAGATAGTTATCTTTAAATATAAGAACAGTATCATTTTCTGGAGAAACCAAAAGAATCCAGAAAAATTCTACAGTAGTCTACTCTGCCTTTCCTCCCCATTTCGTCTTGTTACTAACAGCCAGATCCAGGCACACAGATGTCCTAACTTCTACACCTGAGGTTGCCCACAATGTGTGCTAGGTGATGCATCTTATAGAGCACATATGCAAACAATTATGGAATCTGAACATCAACTCAGGCAGAAAAATCAGGAATTAGTGCCCCTAAGTGAACCAGTGGGAAAAAAGGAGGCTTAGAGAGTTTAAACAACTTTTCCCAGTAGCTGATAAGCTACGGTGGCCTTAGACAAGCTGACAAGAGTGGTAGCAAAAAGGCTTCAAGGATTATAAATTGTTCTACTATAAGGTTTTAAAAAGGGTTCAAAGGCAAAAAAGAGCAAATGAAGCCATGAATTTTACAATCTACATATTTTTAGCCCTTTCTCTTTTTTGCTTTTCTTGGGTAAACTAATTAGACCCTGCAAACACATTCCCACCCACAATGTTGTCTCCATTGCTTTAGGGCCTCACCTCTGAGTAGCCAGAGGAAATGCAGCTGACCCCTTATGTAGTTATTTAACGACCTTTTATACTCTGCCCTTTCGCTTTGCTTTCTCCATGCCAACATAAGACATACAAAGATTCTTCTGCCTCCAAGATTCTGTAGCTTTTTTCTCAGCTGATTACCCCCAGCTAAAAATAACTGTTCTGCATACTCAGAGATATATGGCAATCAAGTAACCAAGTGCCCCTTTTGCCAATGACATGTTTGAAAATTATTCACTTTCTTCTGAGTTGCAAAGGAAAACGAAAGGCAAATTATGGCTCTATAAGCAACTGTTTGCACAGATCCCATTAATTTGCCATCCACAGGGCTATTGACAACTAGCTCTTTTTTCTTGTCATTTCACTTACCAGGCAGAAATGATTACAAACTTAATTTCTTTGGGGGGTTATTTAGGTTAGAGAGGGCCCCTTGATAATGCAGAAGTCATAACGGCCACCAGAGACAGGAGAACAATAGCTCCCAGTGCTTCCACAATGGAGAGAGAGATAACTGAATGTCATATTCAGAAGAAATTCAAACCATCATTGATTTTTTCAGATGAAAAAACTGAGGCTCAAAGAGGTTAGGGGGTTAACCAAAGTCAGTCAGTGTTTTAGTTTGCAGCAAAGCTGAAAGCAGGCGCTAAGCATTGCAACACCTGGTGTCTTCCTTCCTCCCCTCCATCCTGCTGCTAGTAGTGTCAGTGGCAAATACAAGCCAGTTCAAGGAAATGTGGCCTCAGCGAGGAGTACTAAGGACCAAGCACCAATGCATCTTGCCATTTACAACAAATTCCTTAATTACAAGGCTTCATTTATTCACAGAAGCTGCCTCTTTTGTACATAGCCAAACACACACACATACACACAGACACACACACACACACACACAGTGTGACAGAGATAATTTATCATTATCTGAACGCACTCAGGGTGGTCAATTTCAGCCAGAGTGAAGAACAGAGAAAGGCAGGGTCAAGGGCACTATAGAAATAGCTGTTCCTGCTTCACTTTTCAGGCCTCCGCCCCCTCCCATCCTCCCACTTTCATCACTTTTCTCTTTGATGCAAAATCTGGAAATCTTGGTCAGGCAGCTCTGCTTATCAGTGGGTTCCTAATAACCCACTTTTATCAAACTTCATCTGATGGACCCAAAATATATTTGATCTTAGCAAAAAGTACCCTTATCAGTCCTAAAATGACACTGTCCCAAAGTGAATAGTGTTAGCAGCCAACTCTCTAGAACCAGAAAGAAGTATGTTTAAATCCTCAATCCATCACTGTGTAGCCATGCTGTCATGTCCAACTCATTCTTATTAAACAATATCTCACTAAGCACACTAGACTGTAGAAATGCACACAGATAGGGCCTTACCTTTTCTGGCTTTATTCCTGTGAGACAGCAGTGGACACTAACATATCTGTCACTCAAGTTAATGTAAAGGTTTAACTGGTACAAGTGCTGTGCAGGCAGGTCTCTGAAACAATGAGAGCACCCAGGAGAAGGCTTTGCTTTAGTTACAAAGGTCAGGAAAGGTTTCCCCTAGGGAGGGACTGAGATCAGAAGCATGAGTGGGCAGTAAGTGGGCAAAGTAAGGATGATCTGGCATTCCTGGCAAATATGTGGTGCAGGGGAACCTGGACCTTGGCCAGTACAAGATGCTGAGTCTTTTCAGTGCAGAGCAGAGAGGAGAGGCACACCATGAGGTCAGAGAAATGGAAAGAAGCCTGTGGCCTTGGTGAGGAGGTTTGTCCTCATTCTAAGGAGGACTGGGAGGTATGGGGCATGGTCTGACTTATGTGGAGGACAGACTGGAGACAACATGGACACAGACACACAGGTGGAAAGCCAGGAGGTAATCCACAGAAGGGCTGCAATGAGAATTTCAATGGAAAGAAAAAACAGAAGCTAAGGGATATTTAAGAACTAAAATCAGCAGGCCTGAATGGTAAGTTGGATATGAGAAGTGAGAGAGAAAGGGATAAACCAGAGGTCACTCATAGGACTTTGGCTTGTGTGACTGGATAGGTGATGGCACCATTTTCTAAAAACCAGAATGGAAGAAGGAGCAGACTAGTGACTTCAACCTCATAGCCTCAGTTTTCTCATCTGTAAAATGGGAATAGTCCTACATATATCACAATGTTTTTGAAAGCATTAGAAAATATTCTGAGAAAATGAAGCCTCCATACAAAGTGGTGTATGTTTCTCCCCCAAATAAATGGGACCTATTCTTATAGGCTTCTTTTTCTTGATCTGATTGGAAACTCAGGATCTCAGATATTCATTTCTTTTCATCTTCTTCTCTGATGGCTCTACCAAATTGCTGGTTTACTGATCTCATCACCCTAAACAACATATAGTACTCCATACTAGTCAAATAGGCAAGTTGGCAATTGCTCTTCTGAACAAATTATTGTAAATGTCACTGCTACAGTGCAGCTCATAGTGGATCACTTGGCTGTTCAAGGAAAAAAATCTTGCAAATGCAGCTCTTATTACTTGCCAAATGTTCATGCACAAATGCATTTATTTTACCAAGAGCATAGTGTTGGGTCATTTAAGGAGAATGGGAAAACACCACTCACAATTGAAGAGGCAAAATAACATACATACAGCACTCCAGAGCTTGCAAACCCCTTCATATACACTATACCAATGGTACCTCACACTGACTGTGGAAAGGCTGAGAAGACCAGAAAGGGCAGGTATATTCATGATTATTTTTACAAGTAAGGTTAACTTAGACAAAGTAACTCTCTCCAGGTCACAACTCAAGGAAGTAATACATTTCTGTGATGAAAATACAAGTCTTGGGGCTTCTGATTTTATCATATGTCTATCAAAATCCCCCACCTGCCAACGTTAAATCATACAATGTAGAACATAAAAACCAAACAGCCTCTGAAACAGAAAAGAGGGGCCAGATCAAAACTCATTTGAACTTACATAATCATATTTTATCAATTCATTATTAGCCCACTATTATCATTGTGGTCGTCATTAATTGACAAGTCATGTTGAGCAACTACTACCTGCCAGAACAAATATGAAGCACTTCATCTGTGCTGTTTCACTGAACCTTTACTTTCAACAAAGGTGCTCTTAAAAATCAGAATGATGAAAGTACAGATGAGAAAATGGAAGCCGAGAAGGCTTGAGTTGCCTAAACCTGCTCCTAAATCCTAGCCTTTTTCCAAGGCCACTCTACTAGACTTGCTTCTGTGGGATCTATTGTATTCATAGTCAAATACCAATAAGGCCAAGACGATGAGTACTTTTGAGTTCTTCTGGGTTTTGGGGAAAATTTAAACAATGTCTCCCATTCTCCTGAAAGCATTTAATGTATTCTGCCCATTCGATAAGCAAACAGGCATGAATGCTTATCTGGGATGATACCACTCTAGTTTCACTGTAACAGTACATTTTGTGTAGAATATTTCTATCTCAAATGCTGATCCTCATTCTGTTACCTACTGGCTGTATATCGTTGGACAAGTGGCTTAGCAGCTCAGACACTCAATTTAGTAGTCTGTGAAGTGGGGTTGATGATAGTTCCAATAGTATAATAAAAGTGGAACCATCTGCAGAAAGCACTTGACATGGTTTCTAGAACATGGTTAGTAAGCCACACATATTAACTATGATTACTTTTTATTTTGATGATCCTTGTGACCATGGAATAGAGGTTAGCTACATTCTACAGAGAGGAAACTGGTTCTAAGATATAAAGTGTTTTGTGTAAATTCACCCAGCTTGATAGAATAAAGATAAGAAAGCACGTCTCCTAAATGTGATAGGAAAAATTTTTGTTACTAAAATCTCCAGCAACTCTCTGAGGAGGAGGGTCTCGGTAGCTGGAGAATTCTGAAAGTAGAAGTGGAAAGAAGCTAAACTGCTCATCAGAAATAGATAAGACATCAAGAAACCTGAAAATGATTCAGTAGTGAGAAAAAAGTAGAGCAAGGGAAAGGGAGAATATGTTCAAAGGGATTTGAGAAATTTGCTCCCCACACACAATGAAAATTACTCTGAAGATACTCTGTTAGAAAAAATAAACAATGCCCTTTTCTACTCTATTTTAAAGTATATACATCGTCTCAATAGTCGCTCTCTTGTAAAATACCAAAATTCTAGTTTTACGCAGTTACAGAAAATATAAATACTCTAATTTAACCCAAATGTTAGAAAAAATTACTCTGAAGATACTCTGATAGAAAAAATATACAATGAAATTTTCTACTTCGTTTTAAAGGATATACACTGTCTCAATATTCTCTATCTTGTAAAATATGAAAATTCTATTTTTATGCAGTTACAGAATATATACATACTCTATTTTAACCTAAATGTTAAACACAAAATTACTTTGAAGATACTCTGAGAGAAAAAAATATACAATGCCCTTTTCTCCTCTGTTTTAAAGTATATACACCGTCTGAATATTCTCTCTCTTGTATAATACCGAAATTCTATTTATACGCAGTTAGAGAAAATATAAATAAATTTCCTAATGCAAATGTTTAAAACAAAATTACTCTGCAGGTACTGTGTTAGAAAAAATATACAATGCCCTTTTCTACTTTGTTTAAAAGTACATACACCTTTTCAATATTCTCTGTCTTGTAAAATAGTGAAATTCTATTTTTATGAGGTTAGAGAAAATATAAACATTCTCTTTGTACCCTAATGTTAAAAACAAAACTACTCTAAAGATACACTGTTAGAAAAAATATACAATGCCATTTTCTACTGTGTTTAAAAGTATATACACCGTCTCAATATTCTCTCTCTTGTAAAATACCGAAATTCTTTTTTACACGGTTAGCGAAAATATAGAAACTCTATTCTAACTCAAATTTTTAAAACAAAATGACTCTTAATGTACTCTGTTAGAAAAATATACAATTGTATTTTGTACTCTGTTTTAAAGTATATACATGTCTCAATATTCTCTTTCTTGGAAAATACCGAAATTCTACTTTTACACGGTTAGAGAAAATATAAGTATTCTCTTTGTACCCCAATGTTAAAAAAAAATTACTCTAAAGATACACTGTTAGGAAAAATATACAATGCCCTTTTCTACATTGTTTTAGAGTATATACACTGTCTCAATATGCTCTCTCATGTAAAATACCGAAATTAAATTTTTACGCTGTTAGAGAAAATATAAATAAATTTACTAACGCAAATGTTTACAACAAAATTACTCTGAAGATACTGTTAGAAAAAATATACAATGCCCTTTTCTACTCTGTTTTAAAGTATATACACCGTCTCAATATTCTCTCTCTTGTAAAACACTGAAATTCTATTTTTATGCGGATAGAGAAAATATAAATACTCTATTGTAACCCAAATGCCTAAAATAAAATTACTCTGAAGGTATTCTGTTAGAAAAAATATACATTGCCCATTTCTACTCTGTTTTAAAGTATATACACCGTCTGAATATTCTCTCTCTTGTATAATACGGAAATTCTATTATTATGCAGTTAAAGAAAATGTAAGTATTCCCTTTTTACCCCAATGTTAAAAACAAAATTACTCTGAAGATACTCTGTTAGAAAAAATATACAATGCACTTTTCTACTCTGTTTTTAAGTACATACACCGTCTCAATATTCTCTCACTTGTAAAATACTGAAATTCTATTTTTACGAGGTTAGAGAAAATATAAATACTCTCTTTGTACCCAAATGTAAAAAACAAAATTACTCAAAATACTCTGTTAGAAAAAATATACAATGCCCTTTTCTACTCTGTTTTGAAGTATATGAATCATCTCAATATTGTCTCTCTTGTAAAATACCGAAATTCTATTTTTACGCGGTTAGAGAAAATATAAATAAATTTCCTAATGCAAATGTTTAAAACAAAATTACTCTGCAGGTACTGTGTTAGAAAAAATATACAATGCCCTTTTCTACTTTGTTTAAAAGAACATGCACCTTCTCAGTATTCTCTGTCTTGTATAATACCGAAATTCTATTTTTACGAAGTTAGAGAAAATATAAACATTGTCTTTGTAACCTAATGTTAAAAACAAAATTACTCTGAAAATACACTGTTAGAAAAAATATACAATGCCATTTTCTACTCTGTTTGAAAGTATATACACCGTCTCAATATTCTCTTTCTTGTAAAATACCGAAATTCTTTTATACAGGGTTAGCGAAAATATAGAAACTCTATTCTAACTCAAATTTTTAAAACAAAAGGACTCTTAATGTACTCTGTTAGAAAAAATATACAATTGTATTTTGTACTCTGTTTTAAAGTATATACATGTCTCAATATTCTCTTTCTTGGAAAATACCGAAATTCTATTTTTACGCGGTTAGAGAAAATACAAGTATTCTCTTTGTACCCCAATGTTTAAAAAAAAATTACTCTGACGATACACTGTTAGGAAAAATATACAATGCCCTTTTCTACTCTGTTTTAAAGTATATACATCGTCTCAATATTTTCTGTTTTTAAAATACCGACATTCTATTTTTACGTGGTTAGAGTAAATATAAATACTCTATTCTAGCCCAAATGCTTAAAGCAAAATTACTCTGAAGGTACTTTGTTAGAAATAATATACATTAGTTTTTTCTACTCTGTTTTAAAATATATACACCGTCTCAATATTCTCTATCTTGTAAAATACAGAAATTCTATTTTTACATGGTTAGAGAAAATATAAATACTCTATTCTAACCCAAATGCTTAAAACATAATTTCTCTGAAGGTACTCTGTTAAAAAAATATATACATTACCCTTTTCTAGTCTGTTTTAAAGTATATACGTTGTCTCAATATTCTCTCTCTTGTAAAATATTGAAATTCTATTTTTATGCGGTTAAATAAAATATAAATATTCTGTTCTAACCAAAAATCTTAAAACAAAATTACTCTGAAGGTACTCTGTTAGAAAAAATATACATTGCTCTTTTCTACTCTGTTTTAAAGTATATACCCCGTCTCAATATTCACTCTCTTGTTAAATACAGAAATTGTATTTTTACATGGTTAGAGAAAATATAAATATTCTCTTTGTACGCCAATGTTAAAAACAAAATTACACTGAAGATACTCTTTAAGAGAAAATTTACAATGCCCTTCTCTACTCTGTTTTAAAGTGTATACACCGTCTCAATATTCTCTCTCTTGTAAAATACCGAAATTCTATTTTTATGCTGTTAGAGAATATAGAAATACTCTATTCTAACTTAAATGTTTGAAACAAAATTACTCTGAAGGTACTCTGTTAGAAAAAATAAACAATGCCATTTTCTACTCGGTTTTGAAGTATATACATTGTCTCAATATTCTCTCTTTTGTAAAATACAGAAATTCTATTTTTACGCAGTTAGAGAAAATATAAATATTCTCTGTGTACCCCAATGTTAAAAACAAAATTACTCTGAAGATAATCTGTTAGAAAAAATACACAATGCCCTTTTCTACTTTGTTTTAAAGTATATACTTCGACTCAATATTCTCTCTCTTGTAAAATACCGAAATTCTATTATTACATGGTTAGAGAAAATATAAATACTCTATTCTAACGCAAATCCTTAAAACAAAAACTCTGAAGGTACTCTGTTAGAAAAAATATGCATTGCCCTTTTCTACTCTGTTTTAAAGTATATACACCGTCTCAATATTCTCTCTCTTTAAAATACCGAAATTCTATTTTTACGTGGTTAGAGAAAATATAAATATTCTAACCCAAATGAACAAATCAAAATTACTCTGAAGGTACTCTGTTAGAAAAAATATACATTGCTCTCTTCTATTCTGTTTTAAAGTATATACACCGTCTCAATATTCTCTCTGTTGTAAAATACAGAAATTTTGTTTTTACGTGGTTACAGAAAATATAAATACTTTATTCTAACCCAAATGCTTAAAATAAAATTACTCTGAAGGTACTCGGTTAGAAAAAATATACATTAGCATTTTCTACTGTGTTTTAAAGTATATACACCATCTCAATATTCTCTTTTGTAAAATACCGAAATTCTATTCTTACGCGATTAGAGAAAATATAAATATTCTATTCTAACCCAAATGCTTAAAACAAAATTGCTCTGAAGATACACTGTTAGAAAAAATATAAAATGCCATTTTCTACTCTCTTTTGGAGTATATACACCATCTCAATATTCTCTCTCATGTAAAATACCGAAATTCTAACTTTACGCGGTTAGAAAAAATATATAAATATTCTCTTTGTACCCCAATGTTAAAAACAAAATTGCTCTGAAGATACTCTGTTAGAAAAAATGTACAATGCCCCTTTCTACTCCGTTTTAAAGTATATACACCGTCTCAATATTCTCTCTGTTGTAAAATACAAAAATTCTATTTTTACGTAGGTAGAGAAAATACAAATATTCTCTTTGTACCCCAATGTTTAAAACAAAATTACTCTGAAGATACTCTGTAACAAGAAATATACAATGCCTTTTACTACTCTGTTTTAAAGTATATACACCATCTCAATATTCTCTCTCGTAAACGAACGAAATTCTATTTTTTCGTGGTTAGAGAAAATATAAATACTCTATTTTAACAGAAATGCTTTAAAAAATTACTCTGAAGGTACTCCGTTAAAAAAAATAAACAATGCCATTTTCTAACCGTCTCAATATTCTGTCTCTTGTAAAATAATGGAATTCTATTTTTATGCGGTTAGAGAAAATATAAATATTGTATTTTTACCCCAATAAAAACAAAATTACTCTGAAGATACTATGTTAGAAAAAATATACAATGCCTTTTTCTACTTTGTTTTAAAGTATATACACCTTCTAAATATTCTCCCTCTTCTAAAATACCGAAATTCTATTTTTTTTTTTATTTTTTATTTTTTTGAGACGGAGTGTAGCGCTTGTTACCCAGGCTGGAGTGCAATGGCGCGATCTCGGCTCACTGCAACCTCCGCCTTCTGGGTTCAGGCAATTCTCCTGCCTCAGCCTCCCGAGTAGCTGGGATTACAGGCACGCGCCACCATGCCCAGCTAATTTTTTTTTGTATTTTTAGTAGAGACGGGGTTTCACCATGTTGACCAGGATGGTCTCGATCTCCTGACCTTGTGATCCACCCTCCTCGGCCTCCCAAAGTGCTGGAATTACAGGCTTGAGCCACCGCGCCCGGCCCCGAAATTCTATTTTTAAGCGGTTAGAGTAAATATAAATATTCTGTTTGTACCCCAATCTTAATAACAAAATAACTCTGAAGATACTCTGTTAGAAAAAATACACAATGCCCTTGTCTTCTCTGTTTTAAAGTATATACACCGTCTCAATATTCTCTCTCTTGTAAAATACTGAAATTCTATTTTTATGCAGTTATAGAAAATATAAATACACTATTCTAACCCAAATGCGTAAAACAAAATTACTCTGAAATTACTTTGTTAGAAAAATATACATTGCCTTTTTCTACTCTGTTTTCCAGTATATACACCATCTCAATATTCTCTTGAGTATAATACCAAAATTCTATTTTTACACAGTTAGAGAGAATATAAATACCCGATTCTAACCCAAATGTTTTAAACAAAATTACTCTGATAGTACTCTATTAGAAAAAATATAAAATGCCCTTTTCTACTCTGTTTTAATGTATATATACCATCTCAATATTCTCTCTTGTAAAATAACGAAATTCAATTTTTACGCAGTTAGAGAAAATATAAATACTTTATTCTAAACACTGGGGTCTATTGGGGGGAAAAGGGGAGGGCCAGTGGGAGGGGGAGGTGGGGAGGGATAGCCTGGGGAGAAATGCCAAATGTCGGTGAAGGGGAGAAGAAAAGCAAAGCACACTGCCATGTGTGTACCTACGCAACTGTCTTGCATGCTCTGCTCATGTACCCCAAAACCTAAAATCCAATAAAAAATTTAAAAAAAATACTTTATTCTAACCCAAATGCTTAAAACAAAATTACTCTGAAAGTACAGTTAAAAAGAATATACACTGCCTTTTTCTATTCTGTTTTAAAGTATATAAACTGTCTCAATATTCTCTCTCTTGTAAAATACTAAAATTCTATTTTGACGCGGTTAGAGAAAATATAAATACTCTATTCTAATGTAAGTGATTAAAACAAAATTAATGTGAAAATACTCTGTTAGAAAAAATATACATTGCTCTCTTCTACTCTGTTTTAAAGTATATACACCGTCTCAATATTCTCTCTCATGTAAAATACAGAAATTCTATTTCTTCGCGGTTTGAGAAAATATAAATATTCTATTGTAACTCAAATGTTTAAAACAAAATTACTCTGAAGATACTTTGTTAGAAAAAATATACAATGCCATTTTGTACTTAGTTTTAAAGTATATACAACATCTCAACAATCTCTTTCTTGTAAAGTACCGAAATTCTATTTTTATGCGGATAGAGAAAATATAAATACTCTATTCTAACCCAAATGCTTAAAATAAAATTACTCTGAAGGTACTCTGTTAGAAAAAATATACATTGCCCCTTTCTACTCTGTTTTAAAGTATATACACCGTCTCAATATGCTCTCTCTTGTAAAATCAGAAATTCTATCTTTACGCAGTTAGAGAAAATATAAATATACTCTTTGTACCCCAATGTTAAAAACAAAATTACTCTGAAGATACTCTGTTATAAAAAATATACAATGCCCTTTTCTACTCTCTTTTAAAGTATATACACCGTCTCAATATTCTCTCTCTTTAAAATACTGAAATTCAATTTTTACGCGGTTAGAAAAAATATAAATACTCTATTCTAACCCAAATGCTTAAAAAAAATTACTCGGAAGGTACTCTATTAGAAAAAAATATACATTGCCCCTTTCTACTCTGTTTTAAAGTATATACATTGTCTCAATATTCTCTCTCTTGTAAATTACAGAAATTCTATTTTTACGTGGTTACAGAGAATATAAATACTTTATTCTACCCAAATACTTAAAATAAAATTACTCTGAAGGTACTCTGTTAGAAAAAATATATAATGCCCTTTTCTGCTGTGTTTTAAAGTATATACACCATCTCAATATTTTCTCTCTTTGAAAATACCGAAATTCTATTTTTACGTGGTTAGAGAAAATATAAATACTCTCTTCTAACCCAAATGATTAAAACAAAATTACTCTGAAGATACTCTGTTAGCAAATATATACAAAGCGTTTTTCTACTTTGTTTAGAAGTATATACACCGTCTCAATATTCTCTCTCTTGTAAAATACAGAAATTCTATTTTTATGTGGTTAGAGAAAATATAAATACTCTATTCTAACCCAAATGAACAAATCAAAATTATTCTGAAGGTACTCTGTTATAAAAAATATACATTGCTTTCTTCTACTCTGTTTTAAAGTATATACACGGTCTTAATATTCTCTCTTTTATAAAATACCGAAATTCTATTTTTACGCGGTTAGAGAAAATATAAATACTCTATTCTAACGCAAAATCTTAAAACAAATTTACTCTGAAGGTACTCTGTTGATAAAAATATACATTGCCCTTTTCTACTCTCTTTTGAAGTTTATGCACCGTCTCAATATTCTCCCCCGTGTAAAATACAGAAATTCTATTTTTACGCAGTTAGAGAAAATATAATTACTCTATTCTAACCAAAAAGCTTAAAATAAAATTTCTCTGAAGGTACCCTGTTAGAAATAATATACATTGCTATTTTCTAATCTGTTTTGAAGTATATACACCGTCTCAGTATTCTCTCTCTTGTAAAATATGGAAATTCTATTTATATGCAGTTAGAGAAAATATAAATATTCTTCTTGTACCCCAATGTTAAAAACAAAATTACTCTGAAGATACTATGTTAGAAAAAATATAAAATGCCTTTTTCTACTTTGTTTTAAAATATATATACCTTCTCAATATTCTCCCTCTTCTAAAATACCAAAATTCTATTTTTACATGGTTAGAGAAATTATAAATATTCTCTTTGTACCCCAATGTTGATAGCAAAATTACTCTGAAGATACTCTGTTAAAAAAAAATATACAATGTTCTTGTCTACTCTGTTTTAATGTATATACACCGTCTCAACATTCTCTCTCTTGTAAAATACCAAAATTCTATTTTTACACAAATAGAGAAAATATAAATATACTATTCTAACCCAAATGCTAAAAACAAAATTTATCTAAAATTACTGTTAGAAAAAATATACATTGCCTTTTTCTACTCTGTTTTTCAGTATATACACCGTCTCAATATTTTCTCTCCACTATAATACTGAAATTCTATTTTTACGTGATTAGAGACAGTATAAATATTCTATTCTAACACAGACGTTTAAAACAAAATTACTCTGAAGATACTCTCTTAGAAAAAATATACAACGCCATTTTCTACTCTGTTTTAAAGTATATACACCTTCTTAATATTCTCTCTCTTGTAAAATACCGAAATTCTATTTTTACGCAGTTAGAGAAAATATAAATACTCTATCCTAACCCAAATGGTTAAAACAAAATTATTATGAAGGTACTCTGTTTGAAAAAATATACATTGCTCTTTTCTACTCTGTTTTAAAGTATATACACCGTCTCAATATTCTCTCTCTTGTAAAAAACCGAAATTCAATTTTTACACGGTTAGAGAAAATAAATATTCTCTTTGTACCCCAATGTTAAAAACAAAATTACTCTGAAGATACTATGTTAGAAAAAATATACAATACCCTTTTCTACTTTGTTTTAAAGTATATAATTCGTCTCAATATTCTCTCTTGTAAAATACCGAAATTCTATTTCTACGCAATTAGAGAAAATATAAATATTCTCTTTGTACCCCAATGTTAAAAACAATATTACTCTGAAGATACTCTGTTAGAAAAAATATACAATGCCCTTTTCTACTCTGTTTTAAAGTACATACACCGTCTCAATATTCTCTCTCGTAAAATACGGAAATTCTTTTTTTACTCGGTTAGAGAAAATATAAATACTCTATTCTAACCCAAATGCTTAAAACAAAATTACATTGAAGGTACTCTGTTAGAAAAAATATACATTGCCCTTTTCTACTCTGTTTAAAAGTATATACATCGTCTCGTTATTCTCTCTCTTGTAAAATACCGAAATTCTATTTTTAGGCAGTTAGAGAAAATATAAATATTCGAACCGAAATGCTAAAAACAAAATTACTCTGAAGGTACTCTGTTGGAAAAAAATATACATTGCCATTTCTACTGTGTTTTAAAGTATATACACCCTCTCAATGTTCTCTCTCTTGTAAAATACAGAAATTCTATTTTTATGCGGCTAGAGAAAATATAATTACTCTATTCTAACCCAAATGCTTAAAATAAAATTACTCTGAAGGTACTCTGTTAGAAATAATATACATTGCCATTTTCTAATCTGTTTTCCAGTATATAAATTGTCTCAATATTCTCCCTCTTCTAAAATACCGAAATTCTATTTTTACGCGATTAGAGAAAACATAAATATACTATTCTAACCTAAATGCCTAAAACAAAATTACTCTGAAATTACTGTGTTAGAAAAAGTATACATTGCCTTTTTCTACTCTGTTTTCCAGTATATACACCGTCTCAATATTCTCTCTCGAGTATAATACCGAAATTCTATTTTTACGCAGTTAGAGAAAATATAAATACTCTATTCTTTTTTTTTTTTTTTGAGACGGAGTTTTGCTCTTGTTACCCAGGCTGGAGTACAATGGCGCAATCTCGGCTCACCGCAACCTCCACCTCCTGGGTTCAGGCAATTCTCCTGCCTCAGCCTCCCGAGTAGCTGGGATTACAGGCATACGCCACCATGCCCAGCTAATTTTTTGATAAATACTCTATTCTAACACAAATGTTTAAAACAAAATTACTCTGAAGATAATCTCTTAGAAAAAGTATACAATGCCATTTTCTACTCTGTTTTAAAGTATATACACCGTCTCAATATTCTCTCTCTCATAAAATCACTGCAACCTCCCCCTCCCATATTCCAGCGATCCTCGTGCCTCGGCCTTCCTAGTAGCTGGGATTACAGGCATGCACCACCATGCCCAGGTAATTTTTGTATCTCTAGTAGAGATTGGGTTTTGCCGCATTGGCCAGGCTGGTCTCAAACTCCTGACCTCAGGTGATCCATCCACCTCGGCCTCCCAAAGTGCTTGGGCTACAGGTGTGAGCCACTGCACCTGGTTTTTTATATCCATGTAACTATGTGCTTTTGAAGTCTATGGTTAAATGAATATTCTTTATATTTATTTATTTTTGAGACTGAGTCTTGCTTTCTTGCTCAGGCTGGAGAGCAATGGCACAATCTTGGCTCACCTAAACCTCCACCTTCTGGTTTTAAGCGATTCTCCTGTCTCAGCCTCCTGAGTAGCTGGGACTACAGGCACTTGTCATCATGCCCGGCTAATTTTTTGTATTTTTACAATAAATTGTATAAACGGGGTTTCACCATGTTAGCCAAAATGGTCTCAATCTCCTGACCTCGTGATCTGCCTAACGTGTTCTCCTAAAGTGCTGGATTACAGGTGTCAGCCACCATGCCAGGTCTGAATATTCTTTTTAAAGTGACCTGTGATTCTCTTCCGATCAAGTGTTTTCAAACTTGATATCTTTGATGAGTTTCTCCAGCATCAAAATCCTAAATCAAGTATTTTTGGTTTAAAATTAACTTTGAGATGTTTCAGCTGAGTCCCCTGGGAAGTCTAAAGAATGTATCTCTGATCTTGTAGAGATATTAAAAGACTAGATTTACTTGGCAGGTTGTATGGGCGGGCATTGTCAAATGTGGTGATACTGCATGGGAGGGCATTGTCAGATGAGGTGAGGGTAGATCTCATCTCAGTTATATTTACGGGTATATTGTTGATATACATGTTCCAAAAATTATATACATTTATACAATTTTAATATGTTATGATTTGTAATTTTGATTGTTATGCTAAATATTTGCTAAAGCCATATGTGTATACACATGTTATTAATGGCTGGGCATGGTTGCTTTTCCTCTATAATCCCAGCACTTCGGGAGACTGAGGCAGGTGGATGAACTGAGGTCAAGGAGTTCAAGACCCACTTGACCAATATGATGAAACCACGTCTCTACTAAAAATACAAAAATTAGCCAGCCGTGCTGACACATGCCTGTGGTCCCAGCTACTTAGAAGGCCGAGGCAGGATAATTGCTTGAATCAAGGAGGCAGAGGTTGCAGTGAGCGGAGATGGCGCCCCTGCACTCCAGCCTGGGTGACAGAGTGAGACTCCTTCTCAAAAAAAAAAAGTTATTAATGCCTTCTGCAGATTTTAAGAAATTTATAAAAGTTTGGTGTTCCAGACAGGTGAGGGGGTTCATGCCTGTAATCCCAGCACTTTGGGAAGCCAAGGCGGGTGGATCATGAGGCGGGAGGGAGCAGAGCGCCAAAAGCCTCAGCCCCCAGTCTCCCCAGGCAGTCCGTCATACAATCCCCCCAAGGCATGACCCTGCTTAGCTTCTACACAGGGGCCCCTTCAGTCTGCTATGGCTCCCAGCGGCTGCTAAAACGGACCCCTTTAGGGACTTCCCAGATCACTGAGGAGGGCGCAGGTGTGCAGAAGAGGGAAAGGGAAAGCCAGAGTGTCAGGGGGCAGTTAGGAAGCTTTGCAACAAGCAGAAGAAATTGGGACGGGAAAGGAAGCCAAAAACCTTCAGCATCCAAACCCAAGCCAGGCCTAACCCTGCTTAGCTTCTGGGCTGACCGGCCCTCAGGCTGCTATGGCTCCAGGGGCTGCCGGGTCGGACACCCACGGAAAAGTCCCTGTCCTTGGCAGGGGCTCAGGCCAATGGGAACGTGAAATAGAAATCCAGAGTGTCAGAAGGCACCTGGGAAGCGTAGCGACACGAGGGGGAGAGTGGGAAGGAATCGGGAAGCCAAAGCCTGCAAGCTCTGTCCCCCATCCAAGCCCCAGCCAGGCCAGACCCTGCTTAGCTTCTGGGCTAGGTTGTCCGGAGGCTGCTGTGGCACCTGCATGCTGCTGAGAAAAACACACATGGAATAGTCTCCGGCCCTGGCAGGGGCGCAGGCAAGTGAGACAGAGAGGACAGAGCCAGAGAACGGCTGGGAAGTGTTGGGAAGAAGGTGAAAAGGCGAAAGCCTCCAGCCCCTGGGCTTTGGAGGCGGCCCCCACTCAAGACCCTGCAAGGCCCCACCCGGGTGAGCACCGAGCTCCTGCCCACAGGCATCTGCACAGCCCAGGACCTCTTTGCAGGGGTTTGTCCTGGCAGCCCCTGTGGGCCACAGCACCTGAGGGCGCCTGGGTCCAGAAGCTAAGCAGGGTCGGGCCTGGCCGAGGCTTGCATGGGGAAACCCCCAGGGAGACCGGGACTGCAGACTTTTGGCTCCCCGTTCTTTTCCCTCTTTCCCTCACTTCTCGCAACACTCCTCAACCGCCCCTGGACTCTCTGGACACAGTTTCCCGCCCACTTGCACCCCCAGCACAGACTGGGGCCTTCCTGTGGGGGTCCGGGCCAGCTGACCCAGGTTGGCATAGGAGCCTGGAAGCCGAGCAGGGTAGGACATCGCTGGGGCTGAGATAAGGGACCGCCTGGGGAAGCCAGAGGCATTTGGCCTCCCGCTCACTTCCCGCTTTCCCCCTCTGGCAACTCTTCCCAACCGCCCTCTGACTCTCTGACCTCTTGTTTCCTGCCCACCTGCACACCCACCTCAAGCTGGGACTTCCTGGGGGGTTCGTTTTGGCAGCCCCCAGTCGCCATAGCAGCCTGAGGGTGCCCCAGCCCGGAAGCTAAGCAGGATTGAGCCTGGTTGGTGCTTGGATGGGGGACTGGGTGGAATGACCGGGCCTGGAGGATTTTGGCTTTCTGCTCTTTACCGGCTTTCCCGCCTTGTCACAACGGTTCACAACTGTCCCCTCTCAGACAGTTATGGTGTTGGGGCTGCCTAGACAGAGCACCACGAGGAGGTCCAGAATTGCTGCGGGGGTAGGAAGTACAAGTGTATTTGGGAAGCATTGTGGCAAATGGGGAAAGTGGAAAGGGAGCTAAAAGCCAAAAGCCTCCAGCCCTCAGTCTCCCCGGACCGTCCTTCATACAAGTAGCAGCAAGGCCTGACCCTACTCAGTTCTGGGCTGGGGAGCCCTCGAGCTGCTATGGCATGCGGTAGCTGCTGAAATGGACCTCACGTGGAGATCTGGACTGCAGTGGGGGGTGCACGTGGAGGAAAAAGAAGGGGCCAGAGAGTCAGGGGTCATTTGGGAAGCACTGTGACAAGCAGAAGAATGTGGGAAGGGAGCGGGAGGGCTCCCGCTGAGCTCTGTTCCGGGTGACCTCTAGCTGCTATTGTGCTTGGGAGATTCCATGATGAATCCCCACTGGGAGGTCCCTGGCCACTGAGGGAGTAGGTGGGCTGGAAAGGTAGGGTCAGAGAGTTGGCCAGTGTTTTAGAAGCGTTTTGACAAGCAAAAAAATCCGGGAGGGAGAGAGAAGCCGAAAGCCCCTAGCCCCTAGCTTCCCCAGGCAGCCCGCCATTCAAACCCCACTGAGGTCCGATCCTGCTTTACCTCTCGGTTGGGGCGCCTTCAGGCTGCTGTGGCACTCAAGGGCTGCTGGGACAGAACCCTCGGGGAAGACTCAAAACACAGCAGGGCTGCAGGCATGCACAGGTGGGAAAGAGCCAGAATGTCGGGGGGTAAAACACAGCAGGGCTGCAGGCATGCACAGGTGGGAAAGAGGTAGCCAGAATGTCGGGGGGTAAAACACAGCAGGGCTGCAGGCATGCACAGGTGGGAAAGAGCCAGAATGTCGGGGGGTAAAACACAGCAGGGCTGCAGGCATGCACAGGTGGGAAAGAGATAGCCAGAATGTCGGGGTGGTTGAGAAGCTTTGCCAGAAGCAGGAGAAATTGAAAAGGGAACCGGATGCCAAAATCCTCCAGCCCCCATGTTTCCAGGCTGGCCCCCATCCAAGCCCAAGCCAGACCCCACCCTGCTTACCTTCGTGGCTGAGGTGCTTTCAGGCTGTGAATGAGTTCCATGACTTCAGAGACAAACCCCTGCACGGAGGTCCCTGGCCAAGGCAGGGGCCCAGGCAGGTGGAAAATAGCTGACCAGAGAGTTGGGGTTCATTGAGAAGTGTTGCAACAACCAGGGGAAAGTGAAAAGTGGGAGAATACTGCAGCCCCTGTCTTTCAAGGCAACCTCCCCATCCAAACCCCCACCAGGCTCAACCCTACTTAGCATCCATGTGGGGCCCTCTCAGGGTGTCAGGCAGACCTCCACAAGCATGTCCCCGGCTGCGGTGGTGGCGCTTTCGGGTGGAAAAGTAACATCCAGTGAGTCTCAGATTGGTTGGGAAGTATTGGGACAAGGGACAAGCTTTGGGAGTCTTTGATTGGAAAAGACTCATAATTGTCTTGTACTGTTTGTTAATCCTAAAAGGCAAAGCAGGAATAAAAGCAAGGACCCCCTCACCGGACTGACCCATGGCTGAAGGAATCAGTGGCTGGAAGACAGCAAAACCTGATACTGTTGAAAAGAAAAATAGGGAGATAATGATATTCACTTGGGGTGGCTGGCAAAACATTAAACATTAGGAAAAGTTATAGATTGTGATCTCAAAACTTTTGGAAGGCCAAAAATTTTATAGAGGCTTGCTGAAGGCAGCCACCCCGTCAACATCAGTATAGCAAAGAGAGAGAGACCATCAAAGGCCTCCCCAGTTTAAGTCTGTTTACCCCACATCCCTTTGTCTCCACTGTTTACTCATGTAAACTTTGTGCTGGGTGGCCCCTCAGGGGAAGATTGAAGGCAAATTACTGTTTACAGCGTTTACTCTGAGCCCCAGTACCTAAAGGTTTCCTCAGTAGTAAAACCATTCTCTTAACCATGTTAATTATCTACAAGTGTGTTAACTTAGAGCCTCTGTTGTAAAATCTAGGGGAATCAAAGTGTGGAAGAACGGGGGTCTCGGTCGATAGGTGCATTTTGCCCTCTGAAAGCAGCCAACGGCCATCCCATGCCCACTTAAACCCCTGCAATGGTGCGAGTGCATACATTCATTGTTAAGTCAGGGTCGGCAGGCCAGACTTCCACCAGTGGTGGCTGATATCTCACAAGGGGACTCTTGAGACAGACACCCATGGAAAGGTACTTGTCCTTGGCGGGGTTGGGGGGTAGGCAGGTGGGAACGTGAAATAGAGTGTTGGGAGGTGCTTGAAAAGCATTGCGACAACTAGAGAGTGGAAGGAATCGGGAAGCCAAAGCCACCAGCTCCTGCCTCCCCAGGCGGTCCTTCATCCAAGACCCAGCCAGACCCGATCCTGCTGAACTTCCAGGCTGCATCACCCTAGGACTGGTACGGTACCTGGGGGCTGCCGAGACAAACCCTCCCAGGGATGACACGGGTCTCGGCGGGGAGTACACAACCAGGAAAGGTGGGACAGAGTCGGGTGGTAGTTGGGAAGTGTTGTGAAGAGCAGGGGAAAGCTTGAAGAAGGCAAAAAGATAAAGCCTGCAGCCCCCGGTCTTTCCAGGTGGTCAGGTGGTCCCCCATTCAAGCCCGAGCAAGGCCTGACGCTGCTTAGCTTGCTGGCCGAGGCGCCCTCAGGCTGCGATGGCGTTCGGAGACTTCAGAGACAGACCCCTCAGGGAGGTCCTGGGCCATGGCAGGGTCTCAGGCAGGGAAAAGGCCTGGTCAGAGAGTTGGGGGTGGTTGGAAAGCCTTACAATCGGGAGAAATCGGGAAGGGAGCAATAAGCCAAAAGGCTTCAGCTCCCTGTACCCCGAGTCAGTCCCACATCCAATCCCCAGCCAGGTGTGACCCTGCTCAGCTCCCGGGCTCGAACGCCCTCAGGTTGCTATGACACCCAGGGTCTACAGGGACAAATTTTTACCAGGAGGTCCTAGGCTGCATTGGGCTTGCAGGCTGATGGAAAACAGGGGGCCAGAGTCAGGGAGCAGTTGGGAAGCGTTGCAAGAAGCAAAGAAAAGCGAAAAGGCAGCGGGAAGTTAAAAGCCTCCAGTCCCCAGTCTCTCTAGGCAGCCCCCATCCAAGCCCCAGCCAGGCTTGACCCTTCTTGGCTTCCATGCTTTGGTCCCCTCAGGGTGCTATAATGCCTGAGGGCTGCTGGGCAGACCCCCAAAAGAATGTGTGGGGCTTCCATGGGGGCACAGGCAGGCGGAAAAAAGTAGGGGGAGGCAGTGAGTCAGGGGCGGTTGGGAAGCATTGGGACAAGCAGGGAAAACCAGAAGGGGAAAGTCAAAAGCCTCCAGCCCTTGCTGTCCCCAGGTGGTCCCCCATCCAAGCTCCAAGGTCAAACAAGTCTGGCCCTGCTGAGCTTCTGGGCTGGGGTGCCCTCAAACTGCTATGGTGCCAGAGTGTTGATATTTATTTGGGGTGGCTGACAAAATATTAAATATTAGGGAAAATTATAGATTGTAATCTCAAACATTTTGGAAGGCCAAAAGGTTTTATTGAGGCAAGCTGAATGCAGCCGCCCCTTTTACATCAGCACAGGAAAGAGAGACGATCAAAGACCTTCCGAATCTAATTCCATTTACCACACATTTCTTTGTCTCCACTTTGTTAAGTCATGTAAATTTTGTGCTGAGTGGCCCTGTCAGGAGATCAAAGGGAAATTGCCTGTCAATAGTGTTTACGCCCTGGAACCGAAAGATTTAGTAGTAAAACCATTCTTTTAACCATGTTAACTATCCACAAGTATGTTAACTTAGAACCTGTTATGAAATCTACAGGAATCAAAGTGTGGGTGAACAGAGGGATTGGTCAATTGGATGCGTTTCACCTTCTGAAAGTGGCCAGTGGCCATCCCTGGCTTACAGAAATCACTGTAATGGTGTGAGAGTGCATTCATCCGTCGTTCATTCAGGGTCTGCAGGCCAGACGTCCCAAGGCGGTGCTTGACAGCTCACCGGGGGCTTCTGAGACGGACAACCACGAAAAGTCCCTGTTCTTGGTGGGGGCGCAGGCCGGCAGAACGGGAAATACAAAGCCAGAGCGTCAGGAGGCGCTTGGGAAACGCTGCGACAAGCGGGAGAGAGCAGAAGGAATCGGAAAGCCAAAGCCTCCCTCCCGTCCTCCCAAGCGGTCTCCCATCCGAGCCCAGCCGGGAGACACCCTGCTTAGCTTCCGGGCTGTGGCGCTGCAGGGCTGCTATGGCGATGTCCGGGCCTCTGCCCACCGGCAAGCAGGCCTGGGGGACAATCGGGGCGGCTGGAAAGCTTGGACCTAGCGGGGGACGCTTGAAGAAAGCAAAGAGGGCAAAGCCTCCCGCCCCCGGTTCTCCAGGCGGCTCCCAGTCCAAACCCAGCCACGCCAGGTACTGCTTAGCTCCCCGCACCGCCCGCGGGTTCTCGCCACAGCCCGGGACCTCTTTTTTTTTTTTTGAGACGGAGTTTCGCTCTTGTTACCCAGGCTGGAGTGCAATGGCGCGATCTCGGCTCACCACAACCTCCGCCTCCTGGGTTCAGGCAATTCTCCTGCCTCAGCCTCCTGAGTAGCTGGGATTACAGGCACGCACCACCATGCCCAGCTAATTTTTGTATTTTTAGTAGAGACGGGGTTTCACCATGTTGACCAGGATGGTCTCGATCTCTTGACCTCGTGATCCACCCGCCTCGGCCTCCCAAAGTGCTGGGATTACAGGCGTGAGCCACCGCGCCCGGCCAGCCCGGGACCTCTTTGAGGGGTTTGCCCTGAGGGGCCCGTGAGCCAGAGCAGCCTGAGGGTGCGTCAGCCCGGAAGCTAAGCAGGGCCGGGCGGGACTGAAGCCTGGATGGGGGACCAGCCGCGGAGCCCGGGGCCGGACGCTTTCCTCCCTTTGTCACAACACGTCTTAACCGCCCCCAGACTCTCTGGACGCCATTTCCCGCCCACCTGCGCCTCCAGCACGGACTGGCAGCTCCCCAAGCGGGTCTGTCCCGGCCAGGGCGCCGTAGCGCGGAAGCCGAACAGGGCAGGGCGTGGCCGGGCCTTGGATACCGGACCGCGTGGGGAGGCCGCTGGCTGGAGGCTCTGGCATCCCGCTCGCTTCCCGCGTTCTCCCTCTTTTGACAGCTCTTCCCACCCGCCCTCTGACTCTCTGACCTCCCCCTTCCCTTTCCTGCCCACCTGCGCCCCTGCCTCGGCCTGGGGCTTCCCCGTGGGGGGTCTGTTCAGGCTGCCCCCAGTCACCCCAGCAGCCAGAGGGCGCCCCAGCGCAGAAGCTGAGCAGGGCCGGGCCTGACAGGCTCAGGTGGGGACCGAAGGGAATGTCCGGCCCGGGCCTGGAGGCTTCTGGCTTCCTACCCTCTTCCGCTTTCCCCATTGTCGGAACATTTCTCCACTGCCCCTGCCCCTCGGACTGCTATGGTTTTCGGAGGCTGCCCAAAGCCCCTCGGGTCAGTCTGTGGCTGCGCGGGGCAGCAGGTTGGCTTGAAAGAAAGGGCCAGAGTTACTGGGTGGTGGGAAAGTGTTGAGAGATGAAAAAAAAAAAGAGGTAGCAGGAGGCCAAAAGCCTCTAGCCCCCAGTCTCCCCAAGCCGTCCCCCATCCAAGGCCGCTGAGGCCCGACCCTGCTTAGCTTCCAGGCTGGGGAGCCCTCAGGCCGCTATGGAGCCCAAGGGTTGCTCGGATGGCCCCTCGGATACACCCCACGACGCGGTGGGGGCACAGGCATGGGGAAGTCACAAAGGAAGAGCCAGAGTCAGGTGGCTGCTGGGAAGCTTTGCAACAAGCAGAGGAGCTCGAGAGCGGAGAATGCTTGGGCCAGGAAAGAAGGGCGGGCAGAATGTCTGGGCCAGGAAAATCAGTCAGCGGGCAAATGGTCTCAGACACCAGCTCGTGTTTAGAAGGAAGATTCAATCTCTTGAAAGCGGTGTTCCTCAATCCGTGGTTCCTATCACTGCCTCAGAATGACCTGGAGCACTTGTTAAAATGCAAGTTTTGAGCCCAATCCTAGACTTGCTAAGCCTGCATCTCTACCGATGGGTCTCAGCAGTCGATACTGGAAATGTGCAGGTCCCTTAGGAAGTGCTTATGCACAAATTTGAACTGTTGTATTTAAGGGTTAGCGAGCTGGCAAAGCAAGGAATAGACCAAGCCCTTGGGTGGGAAGGCTCCACAGCCTTGGCACTGGCAGCATTCTGGGCGGAATAGGATTTTGCTACATGCTTTGCAGTATCACTGGCCTCTACCCTCTAACACCATATCCCAGTTGTGAAAACCAAAAATGTCCCCTGGGAGGCAAAATAGTAACCAGTTAGGAACCAGAACCACTGCTTTGTGGGATCAGAGCAGTAACCTTGTTCGCAATCCAAGGATCAGAACGCAGATGAGAATGTCCAGCTATTGGAACTGGAGTTGGAGCTAGACCTACAACAAAAGCTACTTCAGAGGGCTGATCCCGTGGCTCAGCCACCTAGCTTGTACAGATGCCATGTAACTCTAGATGTGGGGACAAATGGAATTTAAAGGGTAGAACTAGACAGGGTCTTTCCAATTAGGCCAGCTCACAATGTGGACTTTTGACAACATCCAGATGCCTGAACCAACCTCGGTCCTGAAGTAGAACTTCCCGTGGCACTTGATACACAACCGGGGTTTGGACCACTCATTGGGATCAGATCCCACCGGAATACTGTGTTTAGGATACTCACAAACAGGCTTCAACAAAGCAGTTCTGAGCAATACTTAAGTGTCTGAACTTCTTCTTCAGCCTCCATTCCAGCCCACTAGTGAGGACAGAAGCATCACACACATATCCAGGATCTGCAGCTGACCTGTCCTCATTAGGGAGTCTCCCCAGTACTACTCTTTTCCCCACTGTTCTGAGCCTATTTGCTCTTCTGTAATGTTTCCACTTTCCGTCCCACTCCCTAACAGATGATTTGTTCTCTTGCCCAGCCCCCTAGTTCTGATATTTGCCTGGATTGTCTGTGATCTGGGTAGTCCTTAGGAGGTGGAATCAAGGCCTTGTTGATGGGATTGGGAATTTCTTTTCCTTAAAGGCGCTGATGAAGTATCTACTGTATCAAGTGAAGTAAGATTACCATGAAATACGACAGGCTCCACAAGGAGCACAAGAAGAACTGATTTCTTAGACTAATCCACTTCATGCTTCGGGACAGGAAATCCAGAAAAAAATTCTGTGGTATGTTAAGTGTGTACTGTAAATTTCATTTCCATGTGAAAACCTGTAGTCAGCTAAAAAGTACATCCACAAAGAATCTTGATTAAACTTGTTTAATCCTGGTTCAACTAGCTACTAGTTAAACAATAATTTCACAACAACTCAAGAACTCTGTAAAAGCATTTCCTCTGAATATTTTATTCAGGAAAAAAAAAAACACAAAAAGATAAGGCAGAAACAAAAATCTCAAGTCATTTGCAGTATCTGTCAGCTTTCAATTTGGCTCTCCTATTTAAACAAAGAAAAATAATAAAATTAGTCTATGTAAAACATGGCATATATATTCAACTGCTACTAAATGTAAAAAGCTTTTAAAACTGTATGCTCAATTTTGGTTTATTACCACAACACTTACATTAAAATATGCATACTTTTAAATTTGGTTTCTATACAAAATGAATTCTAATCTTATAAAAGTTATTTCCTAATATTCAATAAATGTTGCCTAAGGGCTTTTTCAATCCACAATAGCAATTTTAATTATTTCTGAATTTAAGTGTCCTCTAAATTTCCATTTAACAGGGTGACAATATTGCATTATTGCAAGTGACAAAAGTTATAAGGACATAGAGCTTATTCTGTTTTAGAGTCTACTTCCTGATTATATTTCATAACTTCTTCTTGATTTCTTAGAACTAGATACATATTCATTTGCTCAGCTGGAAAAAATTCTTAACATTATTTACTGATTTTAGGTATGCACTCTACCAACTAGTTAATAGGAAATATATAATTAAACATTCCCTTTATCAAGTAATATAAAAAAGGGTGAAAGTAACTTTGCAACATAGGACTTGAATGAGTGGCTGGTGATTATCAAAATCTGGCACTTAATTGATTTATACTTGTACACTCACAGCTAATCATTTCTACCACTGTGTTGTAAACCTAGGACATCACTTACCTACACAGGAAGGGTAATAAGTATTAATAACGTGCTGGGATGAACATCCTGCACACTTCCAGGGTAGTATTAGTAACGTGCTGGGATGAACATCCTGCACACTTCCAGGGTAATAAGTATTAATAACGTGCTGGGATGAACATCCCGCACGCCTCCAGGGTAGTAAGTGTTCGTAACGCGCTGGGATGAACATCCCGTATGCCTCCAGGGTAGTAAGTGTTCGTAACGTGCTGGGATGAACATCCCGCATGCCTCCAGGGTAGTAAGTGTTCGTAACGTGCTGGGATGAACATCCTGCACCTTTCCAGGGTAATAAGTATTAATAACGTGCTGGGATGAACGTCCCGCACGCCTCCAGGGTAGTAAGTATTAGTAACGTGCTGGGATGAACATCCTGCACACTTCCAGGGTAATAAGTATTAATAACGTGCTGGGATGAACATCCTGCACTCTTCCAAATCTCACAATAAAACTGCTTCCATCCCACTTGTTTAGCTTTTATGACTTAGTTTTTCAGCTGATCTATTCTGACTTTAAGGAAACTGAATTATTCTAACAGAATCTACAGAATTTTTATATCAGTCAAAATGTTTCTTTCTAACTCTGGTTCTAATAGTTATAAAAAGACAATAACAAATTTATGAAGCAGATACAATCAAACCTGAATTTCTTAACGTATATACTTAGAATCGGTTATAATTTTTACACGTTCTTTCTTGACGGTCTTTCCCCAGACTTACGATGTCCTCTCTAGGTAATATTGCCACATTCATAAATTAGAAATAAAGACAAATGTGAAAACTACAGTAATTTAAGAGAACACAGGTTTTCTATATGCCATTTCTATTGGCTACTGAAAATAGTTAGATATAAGTAAATAAATATCTACCTGTCTAGAAGCGTCTCATGCAAAAATCCATCTTTCCGAGCCTTTTTAAGAATTTTACTGTCTTCTTTACTTATTTTAAGTTTGTGGTCTTGGAAGCTCTGAAATTTCTTTCTGTAAAGAAGATGCCTTTATTGGAAAATACTTCAAACTCTGATTATACATATTTCTATTAAATTTATAAACAGTCAATTTCTTTTTCACTTATTAAAAAAGTCTAATTGTAGGTTTTTAATAAGCTGTAGCTTTTCAATGACAAAGATGACCTTCATAACCCTTCAAGAGGAGGACCACTCATTGACTGGGTAGCACCACAAGGCCCCACTGCTGTCAGGGTGTGCTCGCTGGAGTCCCATGTCCTGGCCATAGCACAGTCTTTGGCATTACAGCCATTCTGTGATTGACTAACCCAAGTGACTTTAGCTTTGAGAGCTGGTAGGATGATGAGGAAAACTGAAGTCTTGAGAAAAACATTTAGCTCAGTGCTCTGTCCTAGAGGCTACACTGTGCTGCCTCTTGTTGTCCCACAGTTGTAATTTTTTCACATAGGTCTTGCTTTGTCACCCAGCCTGGAATGCAGTGGTGATCAGAGCTCACTTCAGCTTTGAACTCTGGGGCTTAAACAATCCTCCTGTCTCAGCCTCCCGAGTAGCTGGGCCTACAGGCATGCACCACCATCCCCACCTAATTCTGTTATTTTGAAAGCACATTGAAAAGCACTTTACAGTCAAATCCGTGGTTCTAAAAGAAAAAGAAGACATACACATAATTGATTTCACACTGTTTTACATTTCCTTTGTCTTCTTCTGGAATATCATCTTTTTTCTTGGTTTCTCTTTCAGCGCAGGATCTAATCTAGATATTGGAAAAGAGAATCCAATGGGTTATGTTTATCTACCACCTTCCCCACTTTACATATTACATGAGAACATTCAAGGTGATTTCTTATGCACGAGAAAAAATTAACGGAGCAATTATATTCAGACAAGGATAGGTTCTAGCTATGTTTTTACTTCATACATATAAAATCTTTTTTTTTTTTTTGTAAGTCATATTTATCGTTACGCAATGTTCCTCTTCTTTGTTTCCATATTTTAGCCTTAAATACTGCTTTATTCCTTTTTTTTTAAAGGGGAAAAAAAGAAAAAGAGGGAAAAAGGAATATTACTTCAATCCTAAAATGGGTTTCAATAATGGCCGATCAATATTTTGAGTGTTTAAAGTGGTTAATGCATATTTTATGTGTTTAAAATGGAGACCTCTATTGTGTTTATTTGTTCTGGCTCTGAGTTCAAGTCCTGGATATCGTTATCAATTTGTTGTCTTGTTGAATCTAAATCTCATTATGTGTCTTATGTAACTGGGTGTTAAGATCTCTTATTGTTACATTAATCCTTTTACCTTTGTATCCTTGTAGCTTTGAAATCTATTTTATTAAGTGTGAGAATTGCAACTCCTGCTTTTTATTTATTTATTTTGCTCTCCATTTGGTTGGTGAGTTTTTTTCCATCCCCTGTTTTGAGTCTTTGTATATCTTTAGATATATCGTTAGATTTTGTGGATAATGTATATTTTGTGTGTTTAAAATGGAGAGCCCTATTGAGTTTATTTGTTCTGGATCTTAGTTCCAGTCCCGGATATCGTTATCAATTTTCTGTCTCGTTGAATCTAAATCTCATTATGGGTCTTATGTATCTGAGTGTTAAGATCTCTTATTATTACATTAATCCTTTTATCCTTGTATCCTTGTAGTTTTGAAATCTATTTTGTCAAATGTGAAAATTGCAACTCCTGCTTTTTATTTATTTATTTTTGCTCTCCATTTGGTTGGTACGTTTTTTTTTCCAACCCTTTATTTTGAGTCTATGTATATCTTTGGATATACCATTAGATTTTGTCTGTCTCTTTTGATTGGGAGATTTGGTTGATTTAAATTTAGGGTTGCTGCCGTTTGATATTAACTGGCTATTTTGTCCTTTCGTTGATAAAAATTCTTCTTTATGTTAATGCTCTTTACTTTTTGGTGTATTTTTAGAAAGGGTCATACTGGTTGTTCCTTTCTGTGTATAATGCTTCTTTTAGAAGTTCTTGTAAAGCAGGCCTGGTGGTAATAAAATCTCTGAGTGCTTGCTTGTTCCTAAAAAATTTTATTTTTCCTTCAAATGTAAAGCTTAAATTGGCAGGATATGAAATTCTGGGCTGAAAGTTCTGTTGATTAAGTATATTGAATATTGGCCCCCACTCTCTTCTAGCTTGTAGGGTTTCCGTTGAGAGATCTGCTGTAAGCCTAATAGGCTTACCTTTATGGGTAACTTGATCTTTCTCTCTGGCTGCCCTTAATATTTTCTCCTTCGTTTCGATCTTGGTGAATCTAACGATTATGTGCCTTGGGGTTGGTCTTCTTGAGGAATATCTTTGTGGTGTTCTCTGTATTGCCTGGGGTTGAATAGTGTCCTGCTTTGCTAAATTAGGAAAATTTTCCTGGATAATGTCCTGGAGAGTATTTTCCAGCTTGAATTGATTCTCTCTGTCACATTCAGGTACACCAATCAAGCGTATATTAGGTCTTTTCACATAGTCCCATATTGCTTGGAGATTTTGCTCATTCGTTTTTATCCTTTTTTCTCTATTCTTGTCTTGTCGTTTTGTTTCATTAAGTTGATCTTCGACCTCTGATACCCTTTCTTCTGCTTGATCCATTCGGCTGTTTAAGCTTGTACATATTTCACTAAGGTCTCATGTTGTATTTTTCAACTCCATAAGTTCATTTATATTCCTCTCTATATTGTCTATTCTTTTCAACATTTCATCAAACCTTTTTTCCAAGTTCTTAGTTTCTTTACATTGGGTTAGAACAAGTTCCTTTAACTCCCAGAAGTTTCTTATCATCCACCTTTTAAAGCCTACTTCAGATAATGGAACACAGTCCTTTTCCATCAGGGCTTGTTCCGTTACTGATGAGTCCTTTTCCATCAGGGCTTGTTCGGTTGCTAATGAGTCCTTTTCCATCAGGGCTTGTTCCGTTGCTGATGGGTTCTGATTTTGAGTATACTTGGCCTTCTTAGGCTGTTTTTTTCCCTTCATTGTAGATGACCCGCCTTTCTAATTAGTTTTCTGAGTCGACGTCTGACTTATTGATTCCCAGTGCTGGGATCCGAGCAACCCACTGTGGCAGCCTAAATAGCAGCGGTAAGACTGATGGTGCTCTTCTGCCCGGGAATCTCTGGTCTGGCTTCCCTCTTGAGTCCGCAACAAGCGGCTCTGAGTTCCCTGAGCTCCAAACTCTGGTCAGTAGGGGAAGCAGTCCCGTTGGCTCTGCATGAAGAGCTGCTGCGCCGAGACGCCGGCAAAACCGCTGCGGCGGCCACAAGAGTCGCGCTGGCGACCCGTGGGGCTCCTCCACTGGGAATCGGCTGATCGGTCAGTGACGAAAATTCGTCTAAAAGTGTGGCGTCGTCTCGTTCTCTGGGCTTTCACTGGGAGCTACAATCCTGAGCTGTTAGTGGTCGGCCATCTTCATACATATAAAATCTTAAGTAACTGCTATCATATGCTTCCTCTACAGCCCTTGTGTCAGAAACACTAAAGATAAAATTATTAAAAAAACATTTTGCAGATCAGATCCTGCTGAGCAATAAAACACGCGTTTAACTAATTTTGTCCTTATGAAATTATCCCTAGCAGACAAGCGTTCATTTGATCAGATTGAAAATTTAAGATAGCTATTTTACTTTGCACAGACTATTACCAAATATATTCAAACTTTTAACATTACACAACTTAGTTTTACTTAATTAGAACTCACCTCTTTTACAAACCTCTTATATTCTCCTAAGTTTGGATATTTACTATCTATCCAATTATATGTCATAAATTAGTTGATCTGCATTCAACAATTAGGATCACCCACAGAACAGGCAATTGGCAATGGTAAGGACTCATGTCTCCTAAGGGATCTCTGTGGCCAGAGTCTACTACCAGGACTGCTTAGAAAGTGATGACAAATAACGTGTTTGTGCCAATGACATCTTTGTGACAGTTTTGATTAGAGGGGTCCTAGAAGACCTGAAAACATTCCCTGCTAGGGCCTGTAACACAATGCTACTTTTAGTAATAGGAATCTGTGTTCTTGTAGATAAGGCAAGGTCATAAAGGTGAATGGCTGACAGAGATTAAGACAGCCTGCAAGTAAGGAAGAGAGTTCTAAATAATCACTGTTCAGAGCTTCCAGGTACTTGACTAACCAAAGAGATGGAGCAAACTTTGTATTTCATCTAAAAACTGCTTAAATAGTAAAAATGCAATAGAGTATCTTTGTATAAGTGCAAAGCACTGCACATATATTTCCAACTGTTGCCTTCAATAACACTTTTGTGAGAATATTCAGATGAAAAATAATTTAAACATGATACAATAAAATATAAATAAATTACATTAAATTAAATGTTAAGTCACAAACCCATCTGCATTTTCCCAATGACCTGTTTCCTGAGAAGCAACGTGCTATGAAATGTTGAGAGTTGCTTCTGGAGTCAGCTGGGCCTGGGTACACATTCTGTCTTTACCACACCTAGCTATGTGATTTCCAGGAACTAACTGACAAAAACCATGAGGATGTAAGGAGGGTCAGAGGCTGTCTTCTTGTCTGTAATGCTGAGCTCATATCTACCTCACAGGAGCATTATGCATGCAATGAAAAAATTAACATTTCACTTCTCTAGCTGTAAGAAAGTATCTAAATATAGAGTAAAATTATTTGACCTTGAGATTTGAAATTATTTGAAATCAAGAATATTTTAAAAAGAAAATCAAGCACAGGAAGCACGTACACACATTTGATAGACGCTTTTAAATTACACTGAGAAACAGAGAGTAATAGAGAAATACGTAATATAAATGTTTATGCTCTAATTTTGGAATGAAGGGCTTTTTAGAAAAGGCATTTCTCCCATCTCTTAAAGGCTTCAACCATGGCCTCCACAATGCCTTACAGAGCAAATCCGGGTCAGATTGGATACAACCTGTTTCCCAATGGAGCTAAACAAAGCACGGTTCAGGACGCTCATTATTGGGATGAAACGCTAAGAAAAGCCATGTGTCAAGAAGGTGGGAGTTATTCTTTACATGCACCTCGGTACATGTTTATCATTAATGATCAGTGGCTTTTGCGAGTCTAAAATATTAACCTTAAATGTCTTCATCAAATTCCAGTTAACTACCTGATTTACCTAGTTATATTAACACTATTATTTAAAATTTCATCCAATTATGCAGATGTCTGATTAACTTTTACAATGATGTAAAACAAGTGTAAGTTTAGGGAATTTAGTCTTGAATAAGGAGCTTTTGTTTCCAGTTTGGTGACACAAAAAAATTTTAAAAATAAAATTGAATAGGTGTCGTGAGAGAGCCAAATCAAAAACGAACTGCCATTCACAATTGCTACAAAGAGAATAAAATATCTAGGAATACAACTAACAAAGAACACAAAGGACCTCTTCAAGGAGAACTACAAACCACTGCTCAAGGAAATAAGAGAGGACACAAACAGATGGAGAAACATTCCATGCTCATGGTTAGGAAGAATCAACATCATGAAAATGGCCATACTGTCCAAAGTAATGTAGAGATTCAAGGCTATCCCCATTAAGCTACCAATGACCTTCTTCACAGAACTGGAAAAAACCACCTTAAACTTCATATGGAACCAAAAGAGAGCCCACATAGCCAAGTCAATTCTAAGCAAAGAGAACAAAGCTGGCGGCATCACACTACCTGACTTCAAACTACACTACAAGGCTACAGTAATCAAAACAGCATGGTACTGGTACCAAAACAGAGATATAGACCAATGGAACAGAACAGAGGCCTCGGAGGCAACACCACACATCTTCAACCATCTCATCTTTGACAAACCTGACAAAAACAAGCAATGGGGAAAGGATTCCCCGTTTAATAAATGGTGCTGGGAAAACTGGCTAGCCATGTGCCGAAAGAGGAAACTGAACCCCTTCCTTACACCTTACACTAAAATTAACTCCAGATAGATTAAAGACTTAAACATAAGACCTAACACCTTAAAAACCCTAGAAGAAAATCTAGGCAAAAATCATTCAGGACATAGGAAAAGACAAGGACTTCATGACCAAAACACTGAAAGCAATGACGACAAAAGCCAAAATAGACAAATGGGACCTCATCCAACTCCACAGCTTCTACACGGCAAAAGGAACAGTCATTAGAGTGAATTGGCAACCAACAGAATGGGAAAAAATTTTTGCAATCTACCCATCTGACAAAGGGCTGATATCCAGAATCTACAAAGAACTAAAACAGATTTAAAAGAAAAAAACAAACCCATTCAAAAGTGGGCAAAGAATATGAACAGACACTTTACAAAAGACGACATACACGAGGCCAAAAAATGTGTGAAAAAATGCTCATCATCACTGGCATTAGAGAAATGCAAATCAAAACTACACTGAGATAGCATCTCACGCCAGTTAGAATGGCAATCATTAAAAAATCTGGAGAAAACAGATGCTGGAGAGGATGTGGAGAAATAGGAACACTTTTACACTGTTGGTGAGAGTATAAATTACTTCAACCATTATGGAAGACAGTGTCGTGATTCCTCAAGGACCTAGAAATAGAAATTCCATTTGACCCAGCAATCCCATCACTGGGTATATACCCAAAGGATCATAAATCGTTCTTTTATAAGGACACATGCACACGAATGTTCACTGCAGCACTGTTTACAAGAGCAAAGACTTGGAACCAACCCAAATGGCCACTGATGATAGACTGGACAGGGAAAATGTGACACATATACGCCATGGAATACTATGCAGCCATAAAAAACAATGAGTTCGTGTCCTTTGTAGGGACATGGATGAACCTGGAAACCATCGTTCTCAGCAAACTGACAAAAGAACAGAAAATCAAACACTGCATATTCTCACTCATAGGTGGGTGTTTAATAATGAGAACACATGGACACAGGGAGGGCAGCATCACACACTGGGGTCTGTCGGGGGGAAATAGGGGAGGGACAGCAGGGAGTGGGGAGTTGGGGAGAGATAGCATGGGGAGAAATGCCAGATATAGGTGATGGGGAGGAAGGCAGCAAATCACATTGCCATGTGTGTACCTATGCAACAATCTCACATGTTCTTCACATGTACCCCAAAACCGAAAATGCAATTAAAAAAAAAAAAGGAAGACAATAAAAATAAAATGACCAGAAATAAATAAATAAGAATTGTATTTTATGTGATCCGTGTTCCTCCTAATGCAAAGAAAACTCGTACTATTAATAAAAATATAAAAACATTTGAGGACTAAAGTCCCAAAAGTTCTCCTACGATTTTTTTTATCTTTCAGAGAGTGACTGTCATCATGGAAGCTCAAGCATAACATAAACACAAATGCATATACCCTTGACCTGGTAATTCTGCTTCTGGAAATTTATCTTCAGGCCCACCCGCACTCTACAAATTAATGCATATTCAATGTTATGTATGCACCGTAGCACTGTTTATAAGAGCAAAACACTGGAAACAGCCTAAATTTCTATCTATAAGCGACTAATTAAATAAATTAAGGTATATTCCTAAAATAGAATATTATGTGGCTGTTAATAAAAGAGACAAGGAAAGGGAGAAAAAAAGAAAACTTCCTACATTCAAAGTAATAGAAAACTCTCCAAGATCCAATTTTAAGGAAAAAAAAAGTCTAGTAGACTATAAAGGAGGCTACCTTTGGTATAAAACAGTTGAAAATTATAAACATCTTCATGTTTATAAAAAATTTTAGGAGGCTGTAAAAAAACAAAGGGAAAGAGATAAGAACAGGAGCTGGGACACAGTTTGAGTAAGATACATGGCCGCCATCTTTATATGCTTTAATTTTAAAATATTGAACCCTATGTACATAGTATCTATTTTAAAAATTAAATTTTAGAATACATGCAAGAAAACAAGAAAATGCAAGCCTAAAAACAGCATGTACTCAGAAAAAGATACTAATTCATGAAAATAATGGCAAGGTAGCTCATAGATGCAGTGATTTCTCTATCACATTATACAAACAAGCCATCAATTGCTGGATTTATAATTTAAAATGAGTCTATTTGAAACACCATATTATAAAAAACTATTAATTAAATCTTTAAAGTGACAGTAATTAACAATTTAACATTTTAGAGATACAGTCACATCACGTGTGAAATGCAGTCATATGTATAAAAATATCACGATTACCTTTATCATTTCTTCTTCTCCAGCTGTTTTACTTTTTGCTTCTATGTCCCCTGCTTCATTACATCTAATAAAGCAGCTATTTGAGGCCAATAAAGCCATTTTCCCCTAAGTGAAACGAAATAACAAGATAGAGCCATGAGAATACTTGTGGAAGACCAACATTGTTTACACGGAATTAATTTTTCCTTTCTGATTTAAAAATCAAGAAAAATAAGTTAGAGAAAACCTGAACAAAATATAAGAACATATAGAAAATGAAACCAAAACCATCTATCATTTTAAAATTCAAAGATTACCACAGTAAACATTTTTAGTGTATCTTTTTAGTAGGACTGAATTCTAATTAGGTGAAGTAGGATCACTTCCTTTCTAAAAAATCTACTGAAACTATAACTGATTTAGTTCAGTCTGAAAAATTAACTTTAAAGACAAGAAAATAATTACTACTGCATAATACTTAAAAATATTAGCATTTTAAGAAAAATTTATGTTTCTTATAATTAGAAAACATGAAAAGATATATAGGATGCCTTCGGTGTCTTTAAGAATCAATGTCTGAGGGACTTTTGAGTGTGAAAATAAATATCTGTATACTTTTTTAGTTGTTTAATGTTTGATGTATTACACTGCTTTCTATTAAAGCTTTAAAAACTATTTTCTTGTTTATCTAAAGCTGGGTTATAAATTTGGTTAACTTCATTCCCTTCACAAATATAATGTTTAATTATAACCTTTATTTGGTTGATTCTTTTGGAAAATTTAAAATACCATTAACATTCAGAGAAAATATTTACAAATAAAATTACAGAATACATTAACCTATCACATCCAGTTAAAAAAGTGCTGATAACGTGAATTTAATTTCTTAGTCAAGGTGGCAAGGGGTGGTCGTCTCTCATCTGTATGGCTCCTGGTGAGCCCTAGAACATGGCTGTATGGCCCAAGGCGATTTAAACCTGTGCTGCAGATTATTCGGCTGAGCCCCTTTTTAAAATAGAGTTTTAAGTGCCTCTTTCATTTAAATTTAAATTTTGGAAACTTAGCGTCCTTCCTAAAAATGAAGTGAGCTTTCCTAAAGTGTTGTATTATTAGTACTATCTAACTCATCATCCTGGTCTTATGATATATTGGCCTTTTCTACTGGCATATTATTATTATAAGTATCTCATCATAATAGCAGGATCATCTCAAAGGGGTTACAGCACATTAGTGGGTCATGAAATCAATTCAGTGGTTCCTGAAAGGTATTGAGGGGGAAAAAAAAGAAATACGCAAGGAGGAAGAGATAAAAGAGAGTAAGAATTATCAAGGTACATAACTCATGGATAAGAATTGTTAATTGTGTGCTCAGCAGCAATGTAAAAATGCATTTCTCAATGGGTTGGGGTCAAAATAGTTTCAAAGTCACTGACTTAAGATTTTACACTAGGGGATGAGGAAATGAGTCTAAGCCTCTTTTAGGGGGGATGTTTGTTCAATTTGTCATCTTGGAAAACACTCGTGAGTTCCTATTTTCAACTCATTATTGTAGACTACCAAAGCCGCTACTCAAGGCTGAGCTCATCTTCTATTTGACTGTTTCGTGGTGCCCACTGGTCCTTACTGTTTTTGATATAGTTATCTACTTTTTAAAAACTATTTAGCACTCACATATTTTTGTTCAATCTTTACTTCTTACACAAATGGAAAAAGCAAATTATACATTCTGTATCAACAAAGATTTTTTTTTTTTTGAGATAGAGTTTCGCTCATTTCCCAGGCTGCAGTGCAATGGCACGATTTAGGCTCACTGCAATCTCCTGGCTCGCAAATTCAAATGATTCGCCTGCCTCAGCCTCCCAAGTAGCTGGGATTACAGGCATGTGCCACCACACCCAGCTACTTTTGTATTTTTAGTAGAGACGTGGTTTCTCCATGTTGGTCAGGCTAGTCTCAAACTCCCGACCTCATGTGATCCACCCACCTTGGCCTCCCAAAGTGTGGGGATTACAGGTGTGAGCCACTGCACCTGGCCATAATCAAAGATTTGACAAAACATCCATATCCTACAGTTGCCTACTTACTACAATTAAGAATTAATATATGATCTTTTTTCTTTTATAGTAAAACTATTTTTTCGTACACTATTTTAAGCTTATGAAATAGAAGTCTTTTAGAGATAATTTACTTCAATGAGCTATTATTATTTATTTTACACACAAATTGTCACAACCTGGTCTTAGCTTGCTCACATTGCTTGCATACAGTCTCTAATGTTTCTGAAAGCATCCACAATTTCTGCTACGAAGAAGATACTAAGGAATATTCTGGTTTCCTACCCTGAGACCTAAAATTTACTGGTTCTTTAATGGAAATGAGAGCCACATCTAGGAACTAAAGGTATACAGAAATAATCGTGGGCAAAAGTACTAATGCTATTTTTGTTGCACTATTTTTTGAGATCTCTTTGAGACTATATGTTCTTACTGATTTTTTTCCAATTTAATGCATTACACTATTGCATCCTACTTTTTCTTTTTAAATATATTACCATTGACAGTCACAGACTTTCTGTTAATCTGACAGGAATTTTTTATAAACAGTAACATCACTTACATTTTGAAAGACTGGTTCCCATTGTTCTCTTGGTCCAATTGCATCCGAACGCCCAACTACAAGCCCATCTGAATTTATACCAAGATACTTCCCATAGCCAGATTTCAGGGCAATTCTGTACATTAATAAGATAGATAAAAGTTAAAAACTGAGAGAAAGAAAATTAATTAGAGAACATCAAAACAGGACATGTGTCTGTGCGGGGGTGTGTACATATCTAAAATTTCAGACTGGGCATGTTCTAAGTATTCAAAAGCTACATGTGGCTGAGTGTCTCACTCCTATAAGCTCAGTGCTTTGTGAGGCCAGTGAGAAAACTGCTTGAGGCAAGAGGTTCGAGATCAGCCTGGACAACATAGTGAGACCCCATCTCTACAGAAAATTAAAAAAATTAGCTGGGCATGGTGATGTGCACATTAATATCAGCTACTTTGGAGGCTGACGCAGAAGGATCACTTGAGCCCAGAGGTTTGAGGTTATGGTGAGCTACTATCACACCACTACACTCCCATGTGGGTGACAGAGTGAGATTATCTCTTAAAAAAAAATAAAAATAAAAAAGCTACATGTGACTAGTTGCTACCATATTGAACAGTGCAGTTATATATTTAAAGTTTTACGTTTTGCTTATTTAATATAAACATTATACCTTACATATTGCATAGCAAACACTTACCCAATTCATCATTCTTCAATTACACCTCTTTTTAGAAATGTTCAATAATAAATTATTAAAATTTACTTTTTCTGTTTTTTAAACAGTTCTATTTACATCTATTGTGTACATAAAACTGCTGATTTATCCTTAGAAAAAATTCCTAGAAAGGAAATAACTGGATCGAAGGGTATGAAGTTATATCATCAAACTGTTTTCCAGAAAATGCTGTTTCAATTTACACTCTTACCTCAAATTAAGAGAGTATGTTTTGTATCATGGATTTGTTTAAACAATATGACTTTTTAAAAAAACTTAAAAACCCGATACGGAAAAACCAGTATCCTATTAATTTGCATTTAGTAATAAAGTAGACTGACAATTGCTTTCACTTTTCTTTCCTTTTTAGTTTTTAGATTATCTGGTATGTCCCTCGTGCATTTTTCTGTTTAGGTCTTATTGTTTGCACGTTTTCTACTGGGGTCTGATGGGCTGCTATGAATTCTGTACATACTTACGAAGAGTAAGAACTCACTGCCTATTAAGGTTGTTGCAAAAATTCCGCCATTTGTCAGTTCTATTGAATTTTTTCTTCCTCTGCTTTTATTCCTTGTCTTTTACCATACATCAGACTTTCAAAGGAAGTATAGAAATACTCATCTTAATGTGATTTTTAAAATTATACTTTCTAATCTTTACCTTACCAAGAATCTCCTGGGATGCCAGAACTGACTTCTACTCCTTTATATGTTAATGATAATGTAACAGAAATCATTATCATATTGATGCAACTGATTACTAAAATACCATAAACTCACTTTCAGTATCTTCTACGCAAAGAATCATTCTATACTTTTGCACAATGTGAGAATAAAAAAGGTTACCTTATAAAATGACTGTAGAAACAGCGTGTGAAAATATTCTTTTGGTCGTTATGATTCTGGAACACTTTCTGCTGTTTTCAACAATATCCCTGTTTGTCTCTGGACTTCCGAACAGTGAGTTTAAATATCACAGCAACAGTGAACCAGGTTTTGTGCTGTTTGATTTCTTTTTTAATGTATTTGGTCTGTGAAATTATTAATCTTCATTTTTTAACTTACATACTTTTTCCCCAGCCTACCATTACATATTGATAGGAAATCTACGAAAAGTAGATCACAAAATCTACTTTTCAAAAAAGTTATTTTGTTTTTTATATCAAAATTACTCTGTGGGCTTAAGTAAGACAGATATAACATTTTTAATAAATAAAATTAAATTTTTAAAATAACTGGTTACTAATTATTGTACAACATCAGCTCACCTGGAATCAGACAACTTGACAGCCGTAAACTGCTCTGGAGGACTAGGGCCCTCATCGACTATTGGAGAAAAAAACATTTGAGAATAAATTTGACATTTGCTATAAATATAGACATAAAGATATTATTTTGTTTTTAAAAAATGTAGTTTTATTCTGTAATTAAATGTAAGAATATTCAGATATTCTGATGTCACTGTAATACTGTATCCTTGGAATCAAATCTATTTAACTTACTTCAACTATAGTGCTAACTTTTATATACTGAATATATAAGCAGACAGGATGACCTAATGCTTATTTAGTAACTTCCAAGATATCTTCTCTATGTTTTAAAATACTCATAAATAAGCACTTAAAATGCTAAATGTTTTCATTTATTCAAGGGGTAGTCATGCTGACCAATTGATACCACTCTTTATCTTCTAATTACTTCATATCTCATTAGTGCTTTCCTAATGGGCTAAAAAAAATGAGACAATTTCAAATTGTTAAATACACACAGGTTAGTTGTGGCAACAGGTCTGAATAAAAAGGAAATTCAAACGTTTTGACTCAAGCAGATTTTCTTTTTCCCTCCACTTACTATTTTAATTATTCATGTTGTTTTGACTTCCAAAGAGACTCTTCTGGAACTATACAGAATGTTTTCAAATGCTTATATTAGAAAAGACGGACTTGCCAGTGGCTGTAAATATCAAGGAAGGACCAAAAAATGGATGAGTCAAATGCAATGGCTCCATTCCTTCGGAAAATGTTTGAGACTAGTTAGAGTTTGGCCTTAGTGAATGTCATAAAATCTACACTTGTGGCAGCCTCTACCCTTCCAGACACAAACCTTCTTTGTGTGGAGCTCCCAGTGTAAAAAGGCCATTGTCGAGTGCATGTATATAGGTTCCCTTATCCATTTCAATGGCTATGGTTCCTGAAATTTCACCAAAGTTTGTTACTGTCCACCAGATTCCTAAAAAATAAAATCAATATTTAAACTTCACATTTTAGTTTTAAAAGAGTTCTTTTTTTTTGTTATTATAACTTAGTTTTAAAAACTTTTTATTTTGCAGTTATAAGAAATAATACAAAAATCTCACATATCCTTTACTCACTTTGTTTCAATGATGACATCTTGCATAACTATCATACACTGTTAGAATTAGGAAATTGACATTGATAAAATCCATAAACCTTACTCAGATGTCACCAGTTTTACATGCACTTGCTTGCATGTATGTGCACAGACTCATGTGACTACCAGCACAGTCAGGATTCGGTTCTTTTTAAAATACAAAATAGCAACACACAGCTGGGCATATGGTACATGCTCTAACCCCAGTTACTCTACTCGGGGAGCTGGGGTAAGAGGGTCACTTGAGTTCAGGAGGTCGTTACAGTGGGCTATGATCATGACACTGCACTCTAGCCTGAGTGACAGAGCAAGGTCCTGTCTCAAAACAAAAACAAAAACAAAACAAAACCAAACAAAAAGGCAATGTGTGAAGGTACAAAATGATACATGGAGAATGGTCTCTCTCATTATAGACCCCAGCCATCTATTCATGCCTACTTCCAGAGGCAATGCCTATTATAATGTTTCTTAGAAATTCCCTACAGGAAGACTTTCCAGCATAGTAATCTTAACTGTGATTTTAGATTGAAAGCAAAATGAGCAGAATCTATATCTATGTAAACTTAATTTCTAATTCACCAATAAAAAAGTTGGACTCTAGGAACAATTATTTAAGCAGTTGTTATAAAAGTGTATATCTTAATGTTAAAAAAGATCCTCAAATCTTCTCCTGAATTTTACTTAGGTAGAGTAAAAATGAGTCAACTGTTAACTGGATATTACAGAATTCTTAACTTTGCAAGGTCTGATAATGGCATGGTATAACATATAAAAATAAAGAACAAAACAGATGATGAGAGAATGTTAATGTAAATGTACATGTTACCAACTTTACATTTATGTACTTAAGGGTAAAATGAGATAACACCTATGATTTAACTTAAAACTTTCTAGGAAAAAAATGTGTGTGTGTGGGTATATGTAAATGAAATGAGATTGGCAAAATATTGATAATTAATGCTGGGGGCATGGGTACAAGGGAGACTCATTATATTCTTCTAAGTATGTATTAGTTTGGATATTTCCATAATAAAAAGGTTTGAAAAACTGACTTAATTCTACTGCACAAAATTTTCCATTCAACTAAATAATTAGTGCTTTTCATAATCAATTTTAAAATACATAAAGTTTTAGCTAAAATGAAGTTGGACCCTTACCTAACACCAAATACAAAAAGTAACTTGAAATATACCAAAGACCTAAATGTAAGAGCTAAAGTTAGAAAACTCAGAAGAAAACAGCTTCATGACAATGAATTTGGCAATGATTTCTTGCATAGAATATCAAAGGCACAGGAAACAAAAGAAAACAGAAACAAACTGGACTTCATCAGAATTAAAAACTTTTGTGCATCAAGAACCACTGTCAGCAGAGTAAAAGGCAACCCAGAGAATGGAGAAAACATTTGTAAACTACATCCATTATAAGCAATTAATATCCAGAATATATAGAGAACTTCAAAAAGACAAATACAACAATTCAAAACTGGGCAAAGGAAGTATGCAGATATTGCTCCAAAGATGATACACAACTGGCCAATAAGCACTTGAAAAGATGCTCAACATCACTAGACACTAGGGAAATGTAAATCACAATCATAATACAATACCATTTCACACCCATCAGAATAGCTGCAAAAAAAATGTTGGGCAGGACGTGGAGAAACTGAAACCCTACGCAATGCTGATGGGAAGGTAAAATGGTGCATGTATTTAAATGCCACTGAGGTGTACACTTTTTAAAAATAGAAAAACTGGCAAATTTTATATTCTGTATATTTTACCCCCCCCCACACAAAACCAATGGAAAAAAAAATTAATCAAAATTAAAATTTCAGCTAAAGACTATTAGCAATAAAACTAAAAAGCAAGTTAGATGATTATCTGAGTTGTCTTACAGCTACAATTGTTTTCAGTTAAAAAAATAATCCTTTATTCAGAATCATTCTGAGCAGTTATGATTAGCAAGTCTTTCTTACAAATGCAATAGTTAATGATTTTAAATTATTTGTACTTTGTATCTTCCATGCCAGGTTGACCAAGTACACTTAATATTAAATTAAAACATTTAAATGTAATAACTCATTAATGTTTTGCAAATGAAGAAGAAATTTCTGGCAGACAAGCTCCTCAAAATTTTCACGTTCTGTCAAAGTAGGGAAATGATATAATATCATTACTTACAAAATTGTGAACTGAAAAAGAAACTACTTTGAGCAGATACCAGTATTTCTTCTCAATGACATTTCAAAAAATAAGGAATCTAAACATAGTATCATCAAGAATTAAATGTGAGCTATTCTGCCTATCTTCCGCAAGTGGCCTACATTCAACCCTCAGAAGTATACTTGTATGTTTAATGACTAAAGTAGCATAACATTTACCAGTGCCACTGTACGGGTTCTAGCTGTGAAAAAGCAGTGGATACTAAGAACAGTGGGGCTGAAGTTGTCTGTCTCTAAGTCAGGTTATTGCTCAAGCTGCCCGTATGCTGCAGATGCCTGAGCTGAATCTGAGAATGGGTTCTAAAACATCACTTGCTATTTAGACACATGCTTAAAGTTATTTCCTTTTAAATCTTAGGCAAATGGTCAAATATTCCTGCTGTGTTGTCTCACAGTGCATAACAAAGCTTTTCACATATTATACTTTTTTACTTAATCGTTTAGAATATAATCTCTGGGGGAGGGTAGGAACCAGATTTATGTTTCCATGTCTGACACGCTTATAATCCCAGCACTTTGAGAGGCTGAGGCAGGAGGACCACTTAAGCCAGGCAATTCAAGACCAGCCTAGGCAACAAAGAGAGATCCCCATCTCTACAAAAAATAAAGAAATTAGCTGGGTATGGTGGTACAAGCCTGTGGTCCCAGCTACTTGGGAGTCTGAGGTGAGAGGACTGCTTGAGCCTGGGAGGTCAAGGCTGCACTAAGCCATGATCACACCACTGCACTCCAACCGGAGCAACAAAGCGAGACCCTCTCTCTCCCCTCTTCCCCGACAAAAAAGCCAAATGGCTGGATGTACCAGTGTCACAGCTGATAAGATAGTACCATGGCACCCTACTTCTAGCATGAAGGCTCTGTGACAGCTCACCTCACCTTCTGACTGACCTAGTACTTCTGAGCTAAGCGCCCCCTTTAATCTTCTATGTTTGTTATGTGCTAGGCACAAAGGGATGATATATCTTAGATTTGGAAATGGAATTTTCCTCCCCAGTCTTACTGTAATCTAAGTACCCTTCACAGACCTTCTATTAACACAGAGCTTACTTAGCTGTAGTCCCTGGGTAAATAAAATATGTGTTTTGCAAACTTTGATATTGTAAGTTCAACTGCTTCTGAATCTAGTAGAGCTCAGGGAAACTCTTTCCTTATAGAGATGCTCTTTTTTTATTAATGTCACATTTGGTATTTTCCATGTGAAAGAGAGAATTTCTTTCATCCTACTTACCAATCCCTTCGGATCCTTGTGAGGAACCAACAGAACAGCTTTAAAAAATTAAAAGGTTTTTTTCTTGGGATGGAGTCTCGCTCTGTCGCCCAGGCTGGAGTGCAATGGCGCAATCTTGGCTCATTGCAACCTCCTCCTCCCGAGTTCAACTGATTCTCCTGCCTCAGCCTCCCGAGGTTGAAATTACAGGTGCATACCAGTGCATCTGGCTAATTTATGTATTTTTAGTAGAGATGGGGTTTTGCCATGTTGGTTAGGCTGTTCTCGAACTCCTGACCTCAGGTGATCCGCCCTCCTCGGCCTTCCAAAGTACTGGGATTACAGGCGCACTACACCGGCCCAAAAGGTTTTTTTCTTTCCTTTTAAAAATAGGCACATGCTTACTTATATGGCAAGTTTGGAAAATCCACAATGCAAAAGAAGGTGGAAGGACAAAGAGAAAAAGACACAAAAGGACTTCCTCTTCTACCCAAGATGAAATGGGAGGTCCTAGACTTGCCCTCCTACCATGATCAATGAGAAAACTGGATAGAACATCTGAAAAAACTGTTTTCGGGGATTGGAACACAGGCAGAACAGGACTGAGATCTCTGAGACCAGGAAAACACAGGAAACAAATCTCAGCTGCACTTTGGTTTTCTGCCCAATGGGAGTTTCTTGACCACTTGGAGAGATGTAGAGACCTCCACAAACGAGGCAATCTCACTGAGCTGAGAGTCTTGCAGTGCTAAAATGTTAGGAGTTTATAGAGGGAACTACATAGAGGTAGGGACTCAAAAGAGTATGCAAAGTTCTCTGCAGATCTGTGGCCAAGGGCTGTGAGAGAGCACTCAGGAGGGAGACACCACAACGGCCTTTGCAGAGTGGCTGGAGCTGCTGAGGGCTGACTGGAGATGCCCAGAGATCACACAATTTTGGAACACAGCAGAGTGGAGAAAACTCACCAAGTATACCTAGCACCTGTGGTTGAGGCCCATGAGGATGAACCTTTCCTAGAGTAGGAGTCACAGTCTAAGTCTACAGGCAAAACCCTAATAAATAAGCACAAAGAAACAAAGCCCCATGCTTGACAGGAGCAAACAGATGGTCAAATAATTTAACTAGACATTTGCCAGAAATAAAGATAAAAGCTGCTCAAGTGGACATATCTAGAATTACAGCTGCAGATTTTAACATAACTCTCAATACATTGTAGGGTTAGTCAGAGATCAGTAAGGACACAGAGGATTTGCATAGTCGGGAGCTCCACCAGTTAGTCTAACTAACATCCAAAGACCGAATGGGCTGGGAGAGGTGGCTCATGACTGTAATCCTAGCACTTTGGGAGGCCGAGGTGGATGAGTCACCTGAGGCCAGGAGCTTGAGACCAGCCTGGTCAACATGATGAATCCCTGTCTCTAATAAAAATGAAAAAAAAAAAAAAAAAAAAAAAAAAATTAGCTGGGCGTGGTGATGGGTGCTTGTAATCCCTGCTACTTGGGAGGCTGAGGCAGGAGAATCACTTGAACCTGGGAGGCGGAGGTTGCAGTGAGCTGAGATTGTGCCACTGCACTCCAGCCTGCTGGGCAACAGAGCGAGAATCCATCTCCAGAAAAAAAAGAACACTAAACCAACATCTTCAGAAGACACATTCTCTTCAAGAGAGCACATGGAAATTCACCAAGAAAGTATGTTCTCCAACTATACTATAAATGAACTAGAAATCAGCAACAATAACATATCTACGATATACATTCCTATGCAGTAGAAATTAAACAGTATACTTTTAAATAACTCATGGGTCCAAGAAAAGAAAAACCACAAGAGAAACTAGATAATATTTCGAATGGAATGAAAACGAAAACACAGTGTGTTGACTATCGCTAAAACTAAAGTGGAATGAAAAGTTCTAACTCCCTTCTTAAGAAGCTATAAAACAAGAGCAAAGTAAACTGAAAGTTAAAGGAAGGAAAAAAGAAAGACTGAAAATAAATGGAATAGAAAATGAAAAAAAACAGACAATAAAAAATACTGAAACAGGCTTACCCAACATGAGGGCTGCATTTGGCCCAGGACAGCTTTGAAAGTGACCCAACACAAATCCAAAAATTTTCTTTAAATATTATGAGTTTTTTTTGGCGGGGGGGTTTGTTTTTTTGGCTCATTAGCTTATCATTAGTGTATTTTATGTGTGGCCCAAGACGATTCTTCCTCTGTTGTGGCCCAGGGAAGCCAAAAGATTGAATATCCCTGTATTAAAAAATCATTAGTAACCTAAAATAAATTCTCTTTTAAAGATAAACAAACTGGTAAACCTCCAGCTAGACTGACTGATCCAGGAAAAAATAGAAAAAAACCCCCACAAATTACCAATACAAAGAGACTGCAACACAGGTTCTACAGACTTTAAAAGGATATGAAATGAATATTCTGAACAATTTTATGCCAATAAATTCAACAACTCAGATGAAATAAAATTTTCTTGAAAGACACAAATTACCAAAACTGACACAACAGAAAAATCTGAAAATATCTATTAAAAAAGTTTTAATTTTCCCAGTTGGGCACGGTGGCTCATTCCTGTAATCCCAGCACTTTGGGAGGCCAAGGCAAGCGGATCACGAGGTCAAGAGATCGAAACCAGCCTGGTCAATGTGGTGAAACCCTGTCTCTAGTAAAAATACAAAAATTAGCCAGGTGTAGTGGCTTGTACCTGTAATCCCAGCTACTCAGGAGGCTGAGGTTGCAGTGAGCCAAGATTGCGCCATTGCACTCCAGCGTGGGCAACAGAGTGAGACTCAGTCTCAAAAAATAACTTGAAGATAACTTACAGACATTAAAGTAAAAAGAAAAATAAATAAATAAAATAATTAATTTTACCACGAAAGCTAAAACTAAACCAAAGAAACCCTCTAGGTCCAGATGACTTCACTGGTGAATTCTATCACACATGTAAAGAAGAAATCATACCCATCTTACACAATAGCTATTTGCAAAAACAGGGAAGGAGAGAGTACTTCCCATCTCATTTTATGACACCCAATATCATCTTGACAACAAAATCAAATAAAAACATTACAAGAAAAGGAAACAAAAAATCAAGTATCTCCCATCAACACCAATATAGATATTTTTAAAAACAAACAAAAAAAAAAAACAAGAAAAACACCTAGAAATCAAGTCTAGCGTTATCCCAAAGTACAATGCACCACAACAAAAGTGGGGTTTATCTTAGGGATGTAAAGTTCATTTAAAGTTGAAAATGAAACCAATGTAATTCACTGGCAGAATAACGAAAGCTGTATAATCATCTCAACAGATAGAGAAAGAGGCATTTGATAGCATTAAACTCCACGATGATAGAAACTCCCAAGAAACAAAGTTTAAAAGGAATATCCTCATTTTGATAAAGGGTATCTCTGCAGATCCTGTATATGGTGGACTATTGAAAGCTTTCTGCCTCAGCTTGTAAAAAAGGCAATTATGCCCATTCTCACGACTTCTTTTCAACACTATGGAGGTCCTGGACAGTTTACTAAAGCAATAAAAAGACAAGACATAAGGATTAGAAAGAAAGAAGTGCAACAATAGTCACAGAAAACATCATTGCAAATTTCTTAGTTTTCTATATAAACAAACAACTAGAAGTAATCAGCAAATTTAACGTCTCAGACTACAAGGTCATGATACAAAAATCAATTTTATGTCTACAACATACTGACAGCAAACAATTGGAAAATCAAATTCAAAAGTTCTACCGATAGTAGTATAAAATTATAAAGTACTTAAGAATAAATTTTTAAACAAACATGTAAGACCACTACATTAAAAACTATGAAATATTGAGGCCCAGTATTTTTAAGACGTTGCTTCTCCCCCGAATGATCTGGACTGAACACAATTCTCTGAGAAAATCCAACAGGCTTCACTGTAGAAATTAATAAGTTAATAGTTAATAAGTACAAACTTAGAGGACTTACACTACCTGATCTCAAGACTTCACGAAGTTATAGCAATCAAAGGAAATACAACAACGGAAAAACAGGCAAATATATCAATAGAACAGAGTCCAGAAATAGACCAATACATAGATAGTTAATTGATTTTTTATGAAGATTCCAAAGTGGATTAATGGAAAAAGGAAACAACAGTGGTGCTGGAACAACTGGCTATCAATAGGTTAAAAAAAAAAAAGTAAACCTTGAAACCTAACCCACACCATACCAAAATAATTTGAGATGAATGACAGATTTAACGTAAAAACTAAAACTATGATGCCTCTAAAAGAAAATGTTGAATATTTTTCTGACTTTGGGGTAAGCAAAGATCTCTTAGACCAGAAAGATAAAGCAGTGACACGCCTGTAATCCCAGCACTTTGGGAGTCTGAGGTGGCCAGATCACCAGGTCAGGGGATTGAGACCATCCTGGCCAACATGGTGAAACCTCATCTCTATTCAAAATACGAAAATTAGCTGGGTGTGGTGGTGTGTGGCTGTAGTCCCAGCTACTTGGGAGGCTGAGGCAGGAGAACTGCTTGAACCCAGGAGGCAGAAGTTACAGTGAGCCCAGATCACACTACTGCACTCCAGCCTGGCAACAGAGCGAGACCCCGTCTCAAAAAACAAACAAACAAAGCTTTATAAAAATAAACACTTCTGCACATCCAAAAACCACCATTAAGAAACTGAAAAGGTAAAACTCAGACTGAGAGAAAAGACTAATAACACCAGCAACTCTTGGCAAGGATGTAACTGGAGCAGTAATTCATTTTTGGTGAAAGGGTAAAATGATACAACCAGTTTACAAAATTCCTGGCAGTTTCATATAGAGTTAAACATTCACCTATCCTTTGACACAGCAATTCCACATCTAAGTATCTACCCTATTTACCCTAATTTTAGAATTGTTGATTTGCCATTTGAAAAACAATGATTCTTCCAGAACATTAGCTTTATGGCATTCCATATTTTATGTATTTTTAAAGTTGCCATAATTTGTGAAAATTCAAAATGCAACTTGCCACGTTTTAAAAGAGAAAAAAAAAGTGCTGTAAATTATGGAAAGTACTAAACAGAGAATAAGCTAGTTAAGTGTGTTTCGGTTTATTTATTATACAGTTTATTTCTATTATCAATTAGAGGCTACCCTGATGTTGTATTTAAATTTTTCATTTCAGAGTTCATGAAGTAATGATTTTTCCTGTGAAGATACTTCCTTTAAGAGACAACTGACTTCTACAATTAAAATACATACATGTTCAAAGAAAATAATTTTTAAAATATACTTAGTTGAATAACATTTACATTGGGCCTTTAAAATTATGTATCAGAATCTCTGGCTATTAAGCAGTACCTACTAAGTCAGAGAGTTATAATCCTTCTCTCCTGTGCTTTGTTCTGATAATGAAGTAAAGGCATTAGTAGCATCTACTGTGCTAAAGAATAAACTGAATTTATGATTGTAGGTAACATTTAAGCACTTTAGGACAAATATGAATATGTCATAAATTTCTAAGAAAATATTTTCAATGAGATCCCAAAAAACATGAACTTTTTTCAGAACAGAGCACTGAAAACTGACTCACCAACAATATCAAGCTGGGTTTCTTCATCTTCTTCTCTTTTTCTCTTCTCTTTGCTCTTCTTCTTCTTACTATGGACATAACTTATATAGGTAAGTTTAGGTATATTGATTTGTATGATAAATAAATATCACACGATTGAAGCTTAGAAGTCTTTTAAACTGTTTCATTTACAAATTATTGATTTAGGATGACTTACATTGCTATGCCCTCTTAAATACAGTACTGAGAAGTTGCTTCAGACTCTATACATACTATGTTAGAGTTCAAAGCAGACTGTGGAGCCAGACTGTCAGACTTTAAATCCTGTTTTTGTCACTTCTTAGCTCTGTGATTTTTAGAAAAGGTACTAAATCTCTCCGTGAGTCAGTTTCCCCACCTAGAAAATTAGGATCATAACTTAACCTAACTCTTAAGGTTATTGTGAGGAGTAAGAGCTAATATGTGCCTTCACACATTGCTCATAGAAATATAAAATGGTGCAGCATCTACAGAAAACGGTTTGGGGTTCCTCAAAAAGTTAAAGCGTTACCATATGACCCAGGAATTATCCTCCTAAGTGTCTATACCCAAGGGAAATGAAAACCTATGCCCCCAAAATACTTACATAATAATATTCATACTAGCATTATTCACAATAGCCAAAAAAGTCCAAACACCTCAAATGTTCATCAACTGACGAATGGATAAACAAAACGTGTCACATCTGTACAACGGAATATTACACAACCATATAAAGGAACAAGTGCTACCACATGGATGAATCTCAAGAACGTTTTAAGTCAAAGAAACCAGATACAAGAAGCCACATATTCTATGTCTTTCTTATGAAATATTCAGAATAGGCAATTTTATATAGACAGCAGATTAGTGGTTGCCAAGGACAGGGAGAAGGGGAGGATGAGATGTGACTGCTTTAATGGGTAGGAGGAGGTTTCCTTCTGGGATGACGAAAATGCTGAGCAATTGCATAACAAAACCTCTTGAATATATACTAAAAACCACTGACTGTACAAAAGGGTAAATTTTATAATTATGAGTTACATCTCAAAAAAAAAAAGAAAAAAAAGGGCAATTTGAAAAAAGTCAATGTGCAAAGTGCCTGTAACAATTTCTTGGCACATTGAAAGTGCTATATAAGCATTAACTATGATTACTACGATATGATCATTACGAAAAATGCACCCTTGTCTGCATTTTCATCACAGTTTTCAGAAGATAACTCTCCTCTCCTCCCACGAAATTCGTAGAGTAAAAATCTGATATTCATTCAGGATAAATCTGCTATTTATTCTAGCATCTTCATGAGGCCAGACTCCTAGGCCGAGTTCTCAAGGGCAGTGTCTCCAGCTCACTCCTTGATACTCTTTTCCATGACGCCAAAAACTATCAAAACCTCTGTTTATCATGGAGACCAGGAGGAAATGCTCAACATTTGTATGTCGTCAACATCTGGCAAATTTGCCAGTTAAAAAAGAAGCAGGGATAAGAATGCACAGGCATTTTTCCCTAAAAAGCTAATAAATTACCACAACAACCTCCTCCTCGAATTTGGCTCAATTTATTTACTGCACATATGTTCTCTCATGTAATCCTCGCTGTCTTCTAAAAGTACAAACCATGTTCTAAAAGCATAAATGTGTAATCGGAGGCTCAAAGATATTTGATAACTTAACAAATGAGTAAATGGAAGTTCAGACGTATTAACCAACGTGCCATAAATTACAAAATTAGTAAATGACAGAGTGCAGGTTCGAGCCCATTTCCCTATCAAAGCCCATATACACCTCAACCACTGTGTGATTCATCCTGGTTTCACTCTACATATTAGGTTAGAAAATATTAAGGAAGAATTCTAGGGAGAAAAGAGACGGCGGTGAAAGTAGAATCCCTAATAAAGGAAGTTATTATCCTGAACTACGAGATGGACTAACGCAGACCCACCAGGCAGAGGCCTGGAGCGATGCCTCAGTGGACCCACACTCGAGGCTATGGGTCACCCGCCCGTCTACCCTGTTTCCAGGGTCGTCCAGGCGGGAGGCTGCCCCCCTCTGCACAGACGCCAGGAACCGCGGCCCAGCCTCCGTTCAACCCGGATAGGGTCCAGGGCGAAGCCTGTGAGGCCACAAGGCCGGCCCTCCACGCCACGGCTTCCACCTACTCCCTGGGGTGCAGTGCGTTGGAAAAGAACCGAGGAGGCTCCCGCCGGAGCTGCAGGGCTCACCTCTTCGCCTTGGTTCCCTTGAGCACGAGCTTGGTAGACTTTACGTAAGAGTATTCGGCCATGACTCCGGGAGACTTCTGCACTGAGAGGCTGAAGCCGGCTGAGGACGAGTATCTGACACGGAGCAGCCGGCCGGGGAGGAGGAGAAGTGGTGGCGAAGTCAACGCTCCCTGACTACGTACGAAAGAGTACGAGCAGAGGCATCTCTGCAGGATCCGCCATGGCCTTCACCCGAACGCAGAACGGCTGAGAGGTCCGCTTCCGGGTTTTTGTGGGGAAGGGGGGGGAGGAGCTACGGCGGCCGCAGAGGGCCGAAAGGCACCGCGCGCAGCTGCTCCCTGAGGATTCGCGCCTCCTGGAGGGGAGGAAAGTCCGCCCGAGGCACCGGCGCCTGCGGTGACTGGGCTGCTGGGCGCGCTCTGCAGCCGCCTCACGCTAGGGCTGCGGGCTGGCGACGGTTCTCATTCCCTGAAATAGAATTAAGCGCCACGTCGGGGGCAGCCGACGTCGCGAGTGCTGTGGGAATTTGGGCGGAGGTGAAGAGTTACAGACCCGGCGTCAGGAGAAGCCTAATCGTGGAGGCGGCGTCTGAGGAGGGTCTTGAACGCACTGCAAGTTTCTGCCCGACTGAGATGGAGGAAACAGTGAGGCAGAGGCGTGGAGGGGCCGTGCGGCGCTGCTGTGAGGAGCCGCGAGCAGGCCAGGCCTGTAAAGCAGAGCGATGGGAACCAGGATAGAGAAGGCCAGTCGGTGGCCGGTGGTAGCTGAAGAATTTGAACGACATCAGTAAATAGCTGAGAGGACCAGTCGCCGGGGAATGGGACGAAGCGAGTGGTAGTCCACGGTGATCCCTCTGCCGCGGTGGGTGCTATTCATGGCGTGTGTGACACCAACCCCCTACCCCCCTTACTAAAGCAAAGTAAAACCATTTATTTTGACAGGTAATACTGTATTTTCCCAGCTTTACGGTGGCAAAGATTAGGCCTAACATCCTCAATCATCAGAGAAACGCAAATCCAAACCAAAGCAGGATATCTCTCGCACCGGGTGAGAATAGCTACTATTAAAAAGTCAAAAAACAGCAGATGCTGGGAGGCTGTGGGGAAAAAAGGCAACATTTACACATACTTTGTGTGAATGTGAATTAGTTCAGCTACTGTCGAAAGCACTTTGGAAATTTCTCAAAGAATTTAAAATAGGACTACCGTTCAAGCCAACAATTCCATTACTGGTATATAACCAGAAGAAAAATCATTCTACCAAAAAGACACCTGCAGGTAAATGTGCATCACATTACAATTTCCGATGGCAAAGACATGGAATCACCCTAGGTGCCCGTAAACAGTGGACTGGATATGTAAAATGTGGTACATATACACTGTATTATTAGGCCCTTCTTGCATTGCTATAAAGAAATACCTGAGGCTAGGTAATTTATAGAGAAGAGATTTAATTGGCTCACAGCTCTGCAGGCTGTATGGGACCTGTGGAGATGGCATCTGCTTGACTTCTGGGGAGGCCTCAGGGAGCTTTTACTCATGATGGGAGGCTAAGAAGGAGCAGGCATATCACATGGCCAGAGCAGGAGCAAAGAGACTGGGGGAGGAGGTAGGTGACACACATCCTTATACAACCAAATCTTGAAAGAATTCACTCTCACAACGATGATATCAGGCCATGAGCGATCCATCCCCATGACCCAGATACCTCCTACCAGGCCCCACCTGCAACACTGAGGATTACATTTCACCATGAGGTTTAGAGAGGCCACATTCCATACCATTTCATACACCATGCTACACTATACAGCCATAAAAATAACAAAATCATCTCCTTGGAAGCAACATGGTTGCAGCTGGAGGCCATTAACTTGAAGTGAATTAATGGAGGAACATAAAACTAAATACCACCTGATCTCACTTATAAGTGGGAGCACAACACTAGGTACTCATGAGTATAAAAATGGAAAGAATACACACCAGGGTCTACTAGAGGGGAGAAGGATGAAGACAAAGTTGGACAAACTCACTATTGGGTATTATGCTCATATGTTAGTATGTTCTCATACCGCTGTATAGAACTACCTGAGACTGGGTAATTTGTAAAGAAAAGAGATTTAATTGACTCACAGGCTGTACAGGAAGCACGGCTGGGAGGCCTCGGGAAACTTACAATCATGGCAGAAGGTGAAGGGAGAAGCAAGGCATGTATACCATGGTGGTAGAAGAGCAAGCGAGCCAGCGGGGGATGTGCCACATGTTTAAACCATCAGATCTCATGAGAACTCAGTCATCATCATGAGAACTCACTCATCATCATGAGAACAGCAAGGAGGAAATATGCCCTCATGAGCTAATCACCTCTCACCAGGTCCTTCTCCCTACATTGGGAATTACAATTTAACATGAGATTTGGGTGAGGACATAGACTCAAACCATATCAACTCAGTATCTGGGTGATGGGATCATTCATACCCCAAAACTCAGCATCATGAGATATACCCATATAACAAACCGGCACGTGCCTCTGAATGTAAAATAAAAGTTGAAATTATTTTCAAAATAAAAATAAATAATAAATAAATATGATTAGATGAAATTAAAATTTTGAATGAAAAAAATAAATTTGTTCAGCTTGACAGCACAAGGCATGTAAACAGAAACAGTGAGGTCTATAGGGTTCAGATCAATTGCACTATCTGTACCAAGTTGATGTCCTGTTGTTTGGATGTAAAGAAAAGAGGCGAAACATAGATCTAACATGAAAAAGTAGGCAAGTTTTTATGATAGCAAAAAGAAGAATGGAAGAAATAGGACTGAGGTTATAGTGTTTGATAGATATTAATAGACAATGGAGTCAGAAGCCTCTGGTTGCATAAAATATTGATTAATTTTGTTTTATTCTAGTAAAACAACAAAATCCTATGCCCTGCCCACAGAAAAAAACCTTTTAGCCCTGTTATTATCTTTATTCCCAGCACCATTCCATTCATTAAATAGTGTATAGGGTGATTAATAACTGAATTATTCACAGAATTAAGGAAGAAATTTCTGTATTTTAGGATGATGTTAATAATATAGTCATTGCACTAAGATAAAATTTGACTAGAAGTGTGATCACCATGAATGCCATGTTGATATCTTGTTAGATTTGGCAACCCAATGTTAACAAGTTTATTAATAAAATAAAATTTCATTCATGATTAATTTACAATTAGTAAACATGCTGCTACCTCTTCCTTCCCTTTCTTTTTCATTCATTCATTCATTCCTACAGAGCAGTGGCTTTCAGTCTGAGATCCCCAGAATCCTAAGGAATCCTTGAATGTCATCATGGGGAGCCAGGTGTGGGGATTCCCAAAAGTTGTATTTAATACTTGAAAAATCTCGAAAAGTTATATATGTACACTAGAAAAAGCTACATAGATTTTAAGTTTTATATATAGTTGAATAATTTTTATTTCTATCTGGAACTAAGTCATTAAAGTTAGTAATGTTGATATTTCATACTGACCTAATTGGTAGCCTTATATATCATTTATTAATTATCAATAAAATAAGAACCCCACAAAATTACAAAATATATATATTTTTTGTGGGGCAGAAGTGAACCTGGTCCTGGAACATTCGCTTTGCAAGTTAAGATACAGTGGATGCTGCCTTAACTGACCTCCACTTAACTGATTTGCAACCAGCACTTTCTGGTACCCCTGTACAACTTACTGACAGAGGTCCACTGCAAAGTGAAAGCCCTTGAGCTACTTTCAATGCCTATACATTTCTTCTTCCATCACGCAAGTTGTATCTTTTCTAAGAGGAAGCTGTGTTCATTCCTAAATATGTTTACACCATTTGTTTTTGTTCTTGTAGTTATGCAATTTAATTAAATTACGTAAACTGAGAAAATGAGTATAACAAGAGTAGTATTGTTGTTTTTCTGAGAAGTAAACTAAATCTGTTAGAAAAATGAGACACGAATAGTTGCTGACAGCTTAACGGTTGGCAAGAAAGCTAGAAACAAATGGGAAAAATTATATAATCTAGGATTTCAGACTCCAATTCTCTTCGCAGAAAGTGAACAAGAAATCAATGACAACGTATCATTGACATAGTTTCCACAAGAAACTCCACTCAGTGAATCCATGCAAGGCTTTGAACTTATCATCCAAATACTGCAGATTTATTTACGCATGTCTTTTAAATTAAAATTAAGTTTTAAGGACATGCATTAATAATTCTTACGATTCCTCCAACTTAAATTTGTGTTTAATCTATTTATTAATGGTCCCAATCTTATTGAATAAGGCGGTTTCTAATATTTTGCTAACCAAAAGTTTACTTTGATGAAGATGGAATTATAAATACAAGAATTTATTCAAGTTTCAGGAATTAGTAATGGAATTTAGTAGTTAGTACACTTTAGTATGCCTAAAAATCACTTGAAAAGCTTACTACCAATGCAAATTCTTGTGTCTTAAGCCTGAGATTTTGATTCAGTAGGTCTAACAAGGGACATAGGAATCTGTATTTTTAGGAATGTTAAAGGAAAATTCCTAAAATAGGGTAAATTATGGCTTAAAAATATAAAATGAACACTTGTCTAAGATTTCTGTTTAACTCATTTATTTAATGAGGGAGCCAGTGTGATGTTATAATGAGTTTTATGGAAAATTCAAAAAGCCACACCTATCTAGGCACTAAGAAACACTGAAATGAACTTGCTTGATAGATGCAAAACTGACTTCCTGATGGAAGGTGGAGGAAGGAAAATTAATTATACTTGCACCAAAATCAATCATTTGCATGTCTATAGACAAGAATATTTGCATCACTAACAGTAATCCGCAACTAACAGAATTGCAAATAACAAAGAAAATGATAGAAACAGATAACCCAGATTATTCTAGACAAGGGTGAGTTTTCCATTGAAGACACTCAGTGGTAACTTCTTTGGTCCATCTTAAAATATTTCATTTTCTCCTGAAACAAGCTGCTCAAGCAATTCAAATACAATGAATGTGATCAGTGGGTCACACCTGGAGAAATCCTTTTCTGACCTATAATCAAGACTGTTGAATTACTCCCTTCACTAGAGAGAATAAAATATTACCACATAAATTTGTGTTATGATAATGGCCCACTATGAGTGCTTTGGTGTTCTTAATTTTCTTAAGATTAATATTTCTGAAGTAACTCCTAAGTGCCAAGCAATATGTTTTCCAATTTAATCTTTGACTGATTTTCACTTTCACTTCAATTGAGCTACTCACTTTCATGGTTATAAACTTAATTTTCAATAACTTAAAAATTGATTTCTAATGTTATAAACTCTAATGTCACTCTGTGACCTGCTCTATCAGATTCTCTCTTCCTTACTGCCAACTCAACGTCTCTTCTATCTCTTTGAGTGCCCCAGTATCTTGACTCTTCCATTTTCTATTTTCTTTTTTGTTTTTTAAATGGACACAATATAATTTCACATGATGATAGGGTACAATGTGGTATTTGGTACATGACAAATTGTTAAATAATCAAGTCATGGTAATTAGCATATCCATTACTGTAAACATTTATGATTTTTTGTTGTGAGAAGATTCAAAATTCTTCCAGCTATTTAAAACACACTCCCTTATTATTGTTATCTATGGTCACCCCTAATGTGCAATACAATGCCAGAACTTATTCCTCTTATTTAATTGTAATATTGTACCCATTGGCCAACTCTTCCCATCAACCTCTCCTCCCTGTCCTTCTCAGTCTGGTAACTACTCTTCTACTCTCCATTTCTATTAGATCAGATTTTTTGTTTTGTTTTGTTTCTAATAGTTCCTATATGAATGAGATCATGTGATATTTCTCTTTCTGTTATTAGCTTATTTTACTTACCACAATGTCCTCTATGCTCATTTTGTCACAAGTGACACAATTTCATCCTTTTTATGGCTGAATAGTATTCTATTGTGCATATGAATATAGTTTGGATATTTGTCCTCACCCAAATCTCATGTTATATTGTAATCCCCAGTGTTAGAGATGGGGCCTGGTGGGAGGTGTTTGGGTCATAGAGGCAATCCCTCATAGCTTGGTGCTGTCCTCATGGTAGTGAATGAGTTCTGAAGCTTCCTGAGGCCTCCTCAGAAGCTCCCTGTACAGCCCACAGAACCAGAAGTCAATTAAGTGTCTTTTCTTATAGATTACCCAGTCTCAGGTATTTCTTTATAGCAACGCAAGAATGGCCAAATACAGCATATATGCTAAATTTTCTTTATCCATTCATTCATTGATGGACACTTAGGTTGATTCTAGGCTATTGTGAATAGTGCTGTAACAAACATGAGAGTACAGAAATCTCTTTGACATACTGATTTAATTTTCTTTGAATATATATCCAGTAGTGGGATTGCTGGATTATATGTTAAGTTCATTTTTAATGTTTTTAGAAATTATCATACTGTTTTCCATAATGATTGCTCTAATTTATATTTCCACCAACAGTGTATGAACATTCCCCTTTCTTCACATCCTTGCCAGCTTTTGTTACTTTTTGACTTTTGGATAAAATGCATTTTAAGCAGGGTAAGATGATATCTCCCCGTAGTTTTGACTTGCGTTTCTCTGTTATTAGTGATGTTGAGCATTTTTTCATATATCGGTTGATAATTTTTATGTCTTTTTTGGAGAAATGTCTATTTAGGTCTCTTGCCTATTTTCTGATACAATTATTTGTATTTTTGCTGTTGAGTTGTTTGAGTTTTCTATACATTTGGGATATTAACCTCTTGTGAAGTGAATAGTTTACAGATATTTTTTCTCATTTTGTAGGTTGTCTCTTCACTCTGGTGATTATTTCCTTTGCAGTGCATAACTTTTTATTTGGTGTAATTCCATTTGTTTATTTTTGCTTTTGTTGTGCATGTCTTTTGATGTCTTTTCTAACAAGTCCTTGCCCAGACAAATGACATACAGCATTTTGCCTATATTTTCTTCCACTAGTTTCATAGTTTGGGGTCTTACATTTAAATATTTAATTTTATTTTGAGTTGATTTTTGTACATGATGAGAGATAAGGGTCTACTTTCATTCTTTTATGTGGCTATCCACTTTTTCCAGCACTATTTGTTGAAAAGACTGTGTTTTCCCCATTGTATGCTTGCTCCTTTGTCAAAAACAAGTTGCCTGTAAATGTGTGGATTTATGCTCTCTATTTTTGTTCCACTGATTTATGTGCCTGTGTTTATGGCAATACCATGCTGTTTTAATTAGGATGGCTTTATAATATATTTTGAAATTAGATAGTTCTATACCTCTAACATTGTTCTTTTGCTTAAGATTTATTTGACTATTTGGCGTTTTTTGTGGTTTCACATGAAATTTAAGATCTTTTTCAATATTTGTGAAGAATGAAATTGGAAATTTGATAGTGATTATATCGGATCTATAGATTGATTTGAGTAGTATGGTCATTTCAACAATTTTAATTCTACTAGTCCATGAGTATAGGATATCTATTTATTTTAATTTTTTTCAATTGCTTTTATCAATGTTTAATAGTTTTTATATTTTCTTGGCTTAACTTATTCCTACGTATTTTATTTTTTTAAATAGCTATTTTGAATGGGATTACTTTCTTTTTTCCTTTTTCAGATAGTTTTCTATTGGTGTATAGGAATGCTACTGATTTTTTTATGTTGATTTTGTATCCTGAAACTTTATTATATTTATTATTTCTGATTTTTGGTATGGTATTTAGAGTTTTTTAAAATATATATGATTATGTCATCTGCAAACAGGGACAGTTTGACTTTTTTCCCCAATTTGGATGCCTCTTATTTCTTTCTCTTGCCTATTGCTCTGACTAGGACTTCCAGTACTATGTTGAATAGAAATGATTAAAGTGAACATCTTGTCTTATCCTAGATCCTGGAAGCCAAGCTTTCAACTTTTCAACATTCAGTATAATGTTGCCGTTGGGTTATCACATATGGCCTTTATTATGTTGTGTTCTTTTTATAACTAATTTGTCAAAAGATTTTATCATAAAAGGATGTCAGATTTCGTCAAATGCTTTTTCTGCATCTATTGAAATAATTATTTTTTTATACTTCATTGTTTAATGTGATGTATTAAATTTATTGATTTACATATTATACATTACATATAACATGTAATATATATATATTTTTAAGTTATGTTATATATATATATACATATATAGATATGTGTATATATACATATATATATAATTTACCTCCCCAGCTAAATACCATTTGATTATGGTGGTGAATAATCTTCTTAATGTGCTTTTGAATTACCAGTTTTAGCACTGCTGGTTTTGAATTTTTGCATCTATATTCATCAATGATATTGGCCTGTAGGGTTTTTTTTTCCTGTACTTGTCTCATTTTGAAATCAGGTAATGCTGTCTTCATAGAATGAGATTGGAAGAGTTCCCTCCTTTTCATTTGTTGAAATAGTTGTAAATAATTTGTATAAGTTCTTTAAATGTTTTGTAGAATTTGTCAGTGAAAACCATCAGGTCCTGTACTTTTGTTTCTTCTATTTTTTTAGAGACAGGGTCTCTTGTCACTGAGCCTGACATACAGTGATGTAGTCATAGCTGACTGAAGCCTCAAATTCGTCATCTTAAGTTATCCTCCTGCCTCAGCCATCTCAGTAGCCAGGACTACAAGTAAAAACCACTACACATGACTAATTTTTATTTTTATATTTAGATATGGGGTCTTGCTGTTTGCCCAGGCTAATCTTGAACTCCTGGCCTATATTGATTCTCCTGCCTTGGGTTCCTAAAATGTGAGATTACAGTAATGAGCCACAGTGAAGTCCTTTGGATTTTTCTTTATTGAGAGACTGAATTGCTGCTTCAGTCTCATCATTTGCTGTTGGTGTATTCACATTTTCTATTTCTTCTTTCTTCAATTTTGATAGGTTGTATGTGTACAGAGTGTATGTATTTCTTCAAAGTTTTTCAATTTATTGGTGTATAATTGTTTATAGTACTTATGATTATTTGTATTTCTGTAGTGTCCCATCACAGTGTCTCCTTTTTCACCTCTGATTGTGTTTATGTGAATTTTCTCTTTTTTTCTTTGTTTGGCAAAACATTTGTCAATTTTATCTTTTCAAAAAAGATCCCTTCATTTAATTAATCTTTTGTATTTTTTGTCTTCATTCTATTTATTTGTGCTCAGAGCTTTATAGTCTTCTGCTAATTTGGGGCTTAGTTTGTTCTTGATCTTATAGGTCCTTGAAAGACTTTGTTAGGCTATTTGTGATCTTTCTTTTTTTTTGATGTAGAAATATATTGCTATAAACTTCCCTCTAAGGACTGTTTTGCTGTATTTCATAAGTTTTCATATGTTCTGACTTCATTTTTGTCTTAAGACATTTTCAAAATTAACATATTTTTCATTGACCCATTGGTTGTTTAGGAATCTGTTGTTTAATTTGTATGCATTTGCACAATTTCTGAAGTTCCTCTTGTTGTTTATTTCTAGCTTTATTCCATATGGTCAGAAAAAAACGTGATATAATTTTTATTTTTTTGATTAGCTAAGACTTGTCTTGTGGTCTAACTTACCTATCATGAACAATGTTCCATGTGCAACTGAAAAGACCATGAATTATGCAATTGTTGGATGCCATGTTATGTAAATAACTGTTAAGTTCTTTTGGTCTAGAGTGCAGTTTAAATACGATGTTTCTTTATTGAGATTCAGTCTGAATGATCTGTTCATTGCTGAAAGTGGGATTCTGTCTCAAAGGTCTGTTTATTGCTGAAAGTGGGATGTTCATTGCTGAGGCCAGTTCAACATTGTATTCCTTTCTATCTCTCCTTTTAGATCTGTTAATGTTTGCTTTATATGTTTAGGTTCTCCAATATTGAGTGTATATATATTTACAATTATTTTATTCTCTTGTTGTACTGACCCCTTTATTATTACATAATAGCCTTGTTTATAGTTTTTTTTTACTTGAAGTCTATTTTATCTGATATAACTATATCTACTCCTGTATTCTTTTGGTTTCCATTGTCATAAAATCTATTTTTCCATCTGATCACTTTCAATTTGTAAGTGTATTTACAGGTGATGTGAATTTTTTGTGGAAAGAATATAATTAGGTCTTGCTTTAATTCATTTACACATTCTGTGTCTTCTGACTGGATAATTTAATCTATTTACACTCAAGGTAATTATTGATAGATAAGGACTTGTACTGCCATGTAGTTCTTTTCTTATTTTAGAATTTGTGTACTTTTTTGTTCCTTTATTGTCTACCTTTGTTGTTAAGTCATTTTCTCTCTCTGTGTGTTTTTGTTTCTCATTCTTTTATTTTTAGTGTATCTATTAAAATTTTTTGCCTTTTGGCTACTACAAGGCATACAAAGAACACTTCATGGTTTTAATAGGTAATTTTAAATGGATAACAACTTAATTTTGATAATAAGAAATGGGGATAAGGAATCTTCTGCTTTTTAACTCAATCACTCCCCCACATTCTGCATTTTTATCTCTTAATTTACATCTTTTATGTCATGTATCCCTTAACAAATTACTGTAGTTGTTATTTATATATTTTTTTGTATTTTAACCTTCCTACTAAAAATACATAAGTGGTTTACATTCAATTATTACCATATTAGAGCATTCTGAATCTGTCTAAATATTTATTTTTGCCTGTGGATTTATACCTTCCAATTTTTTATGTTAATATTAGTGCTCTTTTCCTTCAGTTTGAAAACTGTTCTTCAAACTGTAAGGAAGGTATGGTTACAATGGTTACAATGAATTTCTTCATCTTTTGTTTGTCTGAGAATGTCTTAATCTCTCTGTGATTTCTAAATGAGAGCTGTGCTGGATACTATATTCATGGTTGACAGTTTTTTCTTCAGCACTTGATTCTATTATCTTACTCTCTCCTGCCTCTATTGTTTCTGCTGAGAAGTCTGCTGCTAGGCATATTGGAATTCTCTTACGTGTTATATGCTTCCTTTTTCTTAGTGCTTTCAGGACCTATACTTTGTCTTTGACCTTTGAAAATTTAGTTATACTATATCTTGGGGTTTACTTATTCAGATTAAATCAGATTAGAGCACTTAGCCATCCTAAACATTTTAATCTTTCTCCAAGTTTAAAAAGTTTTCTGTTACTTCTTTGAATAAGCTTCTAACTCTTTTCTATTCTTAGTTCCACTTTAAAGCCACTGATACGTAGATTTGTTCTTTCAATGGTATCCCATGGATCTCATAAGTTTTCTTTGTTTCTTCTCATTTCTTTTCTTTTTTCTACTCTTGCAGTATATTTTCAAAGAACCTGTCTTTGATCTCACTGTTTCTTCTGCTTGATCAGTTCTGCTGTTGATGCTCTCTATTACATTTTTCAATTTGTTTATTAAACTTTCTAACTCCATGATTTCCATTTGATTTTTTCCCATTATTTTAAATTTTTTGTTGAATTTTTCTGATAAATATCTGAATTGTTTCTCTATACTTTCTTAAAGTTCACAGATTAAAAAAAAGTCATTTTAAATTCTTTCTCTGCCACATCATTCATTTGCATGTCTTTAAGTTCAGTTGCTGACACCTTGTTTTCTCCATTTGGTGAGGCAATTTTTCCTAGGCTATTCTTATTTTTTGTAGGCATACATCTCTATCTATACATTGATCGATTAAATATTTATTTCAGTCTTTTTGGTTTATGTTTGTTTTTGACTGTTTCTCGGTGGGTTTGTTTAGAAATTCTGTGTGGATTTCCATTATATTCCATTTTAGCATTAGGAGGTGCCCAAGGCCAAGGTTAGACATAAGTCTTACAATGGCTTCACCACTGATACAGTGTAACTGGATGGGCCCATGGGTGATCCATAGAGAGCTGTATGGCTGTGGGGAAGAATAAGTCAGGCCATCAAGTCTGGACAGTCTGTGTGTCATGTTTCCCCCAGTGCAGTGCCCATAAACAGCCTTTCTAGTATAATGTTTCCTCTTAGGAATGGCTAGCCACTGCTAAGTTTCACAGAATGGTTATTGCTAACCCAAACCCCTCTCTATGTCTGTAGCATGCCTCAGGTGATTCAGCTCTGTTGACACTCATGGTGCTGCTTTTGGGGTGATGCAGGAGTGAGTCTACTGTGAAGGAACCCAGTATGGAGGAAACAAATAAATATTCATCTTCTGTTTACTTTATTCAGTGTAAAAACTGTGAGTTCCGGAGGACTTTCTGCATATGGTACCATAATGGCCTGGGGGAGAAGTATGTCAGTCACAGAGTACTAGTTCCCTTACTGTCAAACCATGGTTTTACTCCTCTTTGCAGTCCGAAAGGGCTTCATAGACTCATGCATGTATTCAGGGTTCATTAGCTCTTATAAAAGTAATTTCATATCTGAATAGTTGTTCATATAGAGGTGTCCATAGGGGTATGATACCTGGAGAGATCTACTCCATTATCTTCCTCTGCCCCAGTCCTTCCCCTTTCCAACAAGAGTTTGCCTCCTCCTAGTTTTCTTTTTTTTTCTTAATCAAAGTAGGCTTAGCCTTTTAATCCTTTACCCTCCTCCACTTCCAATGCCATTGCTTCTTTGTATGCCTATCATATCTTCCATGCTATACGACCTTTAGCTGGTTATTTACAGTATATAAGTTTTAATATCCTATAAATTGGGGATAATAGCATCCATTTGATAGGGAAGTTAAAAATATTAAGTGACATTGTTTATGTTAAATGGAGATAACTTTTTGAGATATGTTGAGATGTTTCTGTACTTCTTTATTCTGGTCTTCTTGTTGAACCAGAAGAATCCATTGCCATGAAAAGCTATAAAACTGTGATAGAAATTAAAAGTGAGTGGGAACTTATTTAAAAATCAGCAATCTCCTTTTCAACGTCAAAATAAGAACCAGAAACTTTTAATAAGGCAATAGTCTAAAGAAATAACTTATAGAAGAGAACATGGGTTTTGAAATCCTAAAGGGTTATTTTACATATTCAAGAGTTGAAATTGGCTGCCTTTAATCCTAGTATAATTTCAATGTAAGTTTTAGAGTGTGGAAACAGTCAAAGAAAAAATTGCACTGGAAAAAGTTAAATAAGTAAGGAAGATACTATTCATGGCTATTGCAGTAAGGGATAGAGGCCAGAACCCAGTCTGAACTCAGCTTCACTGAAACAAAGGGCAGTGGAGTTTTTGAAAGCGGGGGGTTGGGGGAGATCATAGGCCCTGTCTTTGCTAACTGTCTTTTCTCAAAGAAAAAGTAAACTTTTATTTTTGTGATAGAAAGTAATTTACAACTTGGAGCAAGATTAGGCTCTTACTCTTTCATGGGGACTGAGAGAAAAGGGTGATATCTTTCTTAAGGATTTCATTTGAAAGGGATGGCTCCCAGGTCTTTGAAAAAGATATTCCTTGTTTTAAATCAGGCAAGTGGCTCCTAAAAGGATTTATATCTCAGAGAGGCAGAGAAAGAATGGTGTTACAATGATAACTTTTCTAAAATATTCTAAGAAAAAGGAGGCCAGGAGGCTATAATTGGAAATAATCCTATAGAACATTTTATCTAGCTGAGGGGACAGTTTTAGTCACAGGTATGATGTAAGGGGACTTTCTACTGGATAAGAGAAAGAGAAGAACCATTAATTATGGAGGAAGAAGAAAATTATAAGATGTGACTATGAGAGGGTTCTGCCTATGTTTCTTATCAAGTAGCCGGCCCGATCAGCTTGCTGGGACTCAATCTGCTAGATTGATAAGTAAAGGTTAGACATATGAAGATCAGAGAATATCCAGTTTGGTGCTTTACTTCTCTAGTGTACATAGGATGGCCCAGGAATTATAGGGCAGCAAGGGCAGAGGGAGGTGCCTGTGAGATAAATTCCCTTACTCTCAGCTTGTGAATACTGACTGAAAAGTCTATCACAGTGTAGTGGGAGGAGGACTCATAACTAACTTGACAGGACGAGGAAACCAGTAGAGACCTGTGTGGGACATGGAGGCCTCAGAATGTGAGGTCTTGGTGAGGTGGTAGAGTAAAATAGTAATGGGCGCCCAGAAACTTCATCAGTGGGTGCCAATACATGCCCAAACAAAGACAGGATTGATTAGCTATATGTCAGCAGATATCAGTGAAGGATACCCAAAGAAAAGACTCCACTGACCATACATAGCAGAGACCAGCTTGCTCCAGGTCAGTGCACCGCCACCTCGACCCCATGAGGGCACCTGACTGAGCCTTCCCATGTGTGCAGATGCCTTCCGGGATGGATATTGCAGCAGAAAAATCCTTTAAGGATACAGCCTGCCTTAGGGAGTTTGAAATTTGAATTAAGTAATGAAGAGAGTTAATTAATGTAAAAAAGGACCCGTTGCATTTAATTACTAGATTTGAGTTCTCCAAACTGTGATGCAAAATAATCAAATGAGATCAATTACAGAAATAAAGAAAGGCACTTTTAAATTCCTTGCACATATGTGTAGCTATATGAAGCTTCAACAAAGTTTACCTGTCAGATTTGTAGAATGACTTGTAAGTAAGCACTAATAAATATTACTCCTTGTTGTTGTATTTCTATTTAGTTAGCTTTCTTCTCAGTTCCTTGTGGCAACTATTCGATATATTGACTTCTTATGTAACTTCTGTCACTTTCACATTAAGGTCACATATTTCCCCATTTTCTGCTTTTTCTCTACATTCATTCACATGCTCCCCTTCATTTGCACTTTCCTTCTATTTAAAGTTTTTTACCTCTGCTCTGGATTCCATTCTCTTAAGCCTGCTTAGAACCTTTGTTCCACCAATGATCTTACTTCTCTTCCAAATTCTCAGAACATACAAATAGTCAAATCCTCTTCCATTAAAGAAAATCCTCCACATCTATGATGATGTTTACATCAATATCATTTAGGTGCTACACTCTCTTTTTTTTGGTAACCAAAAAGCTTTGGAAAATTACCTATATTTATCTCCACTGATTCAGATACCCCCGACACTACTGAAATCAATCCGTCTCCTGACACCCATGACTTCCTAATTGCCAGACTCTTATCTTGCATAATCTATACACTGAATAAAAATGCCTTGCAAAATAATCAAATTGCAATTGCTCATTTGTTTCTTTTAAATGTTATTCAGCTGGAGAACATTTTCTTCTGCCTCTGAATGACAATCTGTCCAACTTCATAACACGTTTGCTCACTCTTGAGAGTCTTACCTTCATGTTTTACTGAAAGTATAGTCTCAGAATTTTCAGTCTTATTGTCCAACTTTCTATCTTCCACTTAATATAGAATATTCTCTTCTTATTTTGATAATTCTAGGGATGGTAGTTGTCTGTGGGAATGGTGTCTACTCACCTCTCCACTGCCCCCACACCCTCATCATGTTAACTGCTTTGGGAGGCGGGTACTTGGTATTAAAGAATAATCTTTCCAGAAAGATAAAATATTTACTCTATTGTAAATATAAGATAAAATGTGAAAACATTTTTATAACTTGTTCACTAATGAGGGGGTAGTAAGACATTACAACCAGTTTGAAGGGGAATTCATATAAGAAAATCGGCAAGTTAAAGTAAATTTACAAATAGATGCAAAACTGGTTGATATCCTGAGTCAATAATCAACTGATTCTACCTGAAAAAATTTATTTGTGTTCCTTTGGCTAAGAATCATTTGCACTGCTATAAAGTTTTTTTGTTTTTGTTTTTTTTTTTTTTTTTTGCAATGTACAGAAATGAAATAGCTCAAAAATTGTTAAGGGCTCCTACGTGCCAGATAGACCAGAATAATGCACTAGACAAGATATATATTTATATATAATTTTATTTGGTCCATTTCAGAGTCTCTCAGAATTTTTCCTGACAGTGAAAAAGTAAAGAGGAACATTTTTTCCTTCCTTCCTTCCTTCCTTCCTTCCTTCCTTCCTTCCTTCCTTCCTTCCTTCCTTCCTTCCCTCTCTCCCTCCCTCAATGACTTCATGCTCTCTTGGTGTGACTGATGAGTAAAGCTTTTTTTTCATGGCAGTTTGGCGATACACATTCCTGAGCACTTCTCTCCTGTGGTTTGTTTGAATTAAGCAACTGAATCTTTATTTTAGTTTATTGCTTATGGCAGTTTTTGCGGTCTTAAGCCTTGTTTCTTGATCATGTTATGTGTCCCTTATGGGTCAATTGTAGACCAGTCTGACTGAGCAGCCTCGATCTAGAACACTGGCAGTCATCATGCTGATGGGAGAGGGAATCTTAAAGCTTCGGCTTGGAAGTGACACATGCAACTTCAACCTACATTTCATTGGCTAAACAGGTCACATGTCTAAATCTGACCCTTCCTTCAATAGGACATAAACGTATGATCTTCTAGTATATAGGGCCACTGCAGTAGGGGTACCAGATAACTGGTGAATGGTAATATAATCTACCATGTTGACCACAATGAAAACATTAGCAATTCCCAGGGTTCTATCTAGTCTTCTTAGATTCTTTTTTTTTTTTTTAATTGCATTTTATGTTTAAGGATACATGTGAAGAACATGTAAGATTGTTGCATAGGTACACAGATGGCAGTGTGGTTTGCTGCCTTCTTCCCCATCACCTATATCTGGCATTTCTCCCCATGTTATCCCTCCCCAACTCCCCACCCCCCACTGTCCCTCCCCTATATCCCCCTAAAGACCCCAGTGCGTCATGCTCTCCTCCCTGTGTCCATGTGTTCTCATTATTCAACATCCGCCTATAAGTGAGAACATGCAGTGGTTGATTTTCTGTTCTGTGTCAGTTTGCCGAGAATGATGGTTTCTAGGTTCATCCATGTCCCTAAAAAGGACATGAACTCATTGTTTTTTATGGCTGCAAAGTATTCCATGGTGTATATGTGCCACATTTTCCCTGTCCAGTCTATCATCAATGGGCATTTGGGTTGGTTCTAATCTTTGCTATTGTAAACAGTGCTACAGTAAACATTCGAGTGCATTTGTCCTTATAATAGAACGATTTATAATCCTTTGGATAGATACCCAGTAATGGGATTGCTGGGTCAAATGGAATTTCTATTTCTAGGTCCTTGAGGAATCACCACACTGTCTTCCATAATTGTTGAAGTAATTTACACTCCCACCAACTGTGTAAAAGTGTTCCTATTTCTCCACATCCTCTCCAGCATCTGTTGTCTCCAGATTTTTTAATGATCGCCATTCTAACTGGCGTGAGACGGTATCTCAATGTAGTTTTGATTTGCATTTCTCTAATGAACAGTGATGATGAGCATTTTTTTATGTATTTGTTGGTCTCATATATGTCTTCTTTTGTAAAGTGCCTGTTCATATCCTTCTCCCACTTTTGAATGGGCTTATTTGTTCTTTTCTTGTAAATCTGTTTTAGTTCTTTGTAGATTCTGGATATTAGCCCTTTGTCAGATGGGTAGATTGCAAAAATTTTTTCCCATTCTGTTAGTTGCCAATTCACTCTAATGACTGTTTCTTTTGCTGTGCAGAAGCTGTGGAGTTGGATGAGGTTTCATTTGTCTATTTTGGCTTTTGTTGCCAATGCTTTCGGTGTTTTGGTCATGAAGTCTTTGCCTATACCTATGTCCTGAATGGTTTTGCCTAGATTTTCTTCTAGGGTTTTTAAGGTGTTAGGTCTTATGTTTAAGTCTTTAATCTATCTGGAGTTAATTTTAGTGTAAGGTGTAAGGAAGGGGTTCAGTTTCCTCTTTCGGCACATGGCTAGCCAGTTTTCCCAACACCATTTATTAAACAGGGAATCCTTTCCCCATTGCTTGTTTTTGTCAGGTTTGTCAAAGATGAGATGGTTGAAGATGTGTGGTGTTGCCTCCGAGGCCTCTGTTCTGTTCCATTGGTCTATATCTCTGTTTTGGTACCAGTACCATGCTGTTTTGATTACTGTAGCCTTGTAGTGTAGTTTGAAGTCAGGTAGTGTGATGCCGCCAGCTTTGTTCTCTTTGCTTAGAATTGACTTGGCTATGTGGGCTCTCTTTTGGTTCCATATGAAGTTTAAGGTGGTTTTTTCCAGTTCTGTGAAGAAGGTCATTGGTAGCTTCATGGGGATAGCCTTGAGTGTCTTAAATTACTTTGGACAGTAAGGCCATTTTCATGATATTGATTCTTCCTACCCATGAGCATGGAATGTTTCTCCATCTGTTTGTGTCCTCTCTTATTTCCTTGAGCAGTGGTTCATAGTTCTCCTTGAAGAGGTCCTTTATGTTCCTTGTTAGTTGTATTCCTAGGTATTTTATTCTCTTTGTAGCAATTGTGAATGGCAGTTCATTCTTGACTTGGCTCTCTTTAAGTCTGTTATTGGTGTATAGGAATGCTTGTGATTTTTGCACATTTATTTTGTATCCCCACTTTGCTGAAGTTGCTTATCAGGTTCAGGAGATTTTGGGCTGAGAGAATGGGGTCTTCTAAATATACAATCATGTTGTCTGCAAATAGAGACAATTTGACTTCCTCCTTTCCTGTTTGAATACCCTTTATTTCTTTTTCTTGCCTGATTGCTCTGGCTAGAACTTCCAGTACTACATTGAATAGGAGCGGTGAGATGACAGTGTGATGGATGCAGCAAACCACCATGATATGTATATATCTATGTAACAAGCCTGCACTTTCTGCCCTTGTACCTTGGAATTTAAAGTATAATAATAATAAAAAAGAAAAGACATCAAAATGGAAAGAAAGATGTAGTATCTCTGTTAACAGATGACATATTATGCATTGAAATTGCTAAACACTCCACAGAAAATGATTAGAAATAGGCTGGGTGTGGTGGCTCACGCCTATAATCCCAGCACTTTGGGGGGCCAAGGCAGGTGGATGATGAGGTCAAGAGATTGAGAACATCCTGGTCAACAAGGTGAAACCCCATCTCTACTAAAAATACAAAAATTAGCTGGTCATGGTGGCACGTGCCTGTAGTCCCAGCTACTTGGGAGGCTGAGGCAGGAGAATTGCTTGAACCCAAGAGGCAGAGGTTGCGGTGAACTGAGATCGCACCATTGTACTCCAGCCTGGGTAACTCCATCTCAAAAAAAAAAAAAAAAAAAAAAGAAAGAATGAAATAATACACTCAGTCTTTTATATCTTCTGGTGATTTGTTTCAGGACCCCCTCAGATAACAAACACTGTGATGATCAACTCCCTTACATGAAATTGTGCATAGTTGGCCCTCTGTTTCCATATATCCACATCTGTAGATTCAAACCACCACAGATGGAAAATATGTACAATTGGTAGATTTGGTTCATGGTTGGTTGATTTCATGGTTGCAGAATCCGTGGATATGATGGGCTGACTATATAATAAATTTACTAAAACTGTAGGATGCACAATGGACATACAAAAATCATTGCTATTTCTAAAAACTAACAGTGAATTGTCTGAAAGGGAAATTTAAAAAACAATATCAAATAAACTACTTTGGAATTAGCCAAAGAAGTGAAAGACTTGTATACTACAAATTACAAAATACTGATGAAGGAAATTTAGACCTAAGTAAATGGAAAGACAACCCATGGATTGAAAGAATTAATACTGTATTATTAAAATGTCTATATTACTTAAGGCAATCTACAGATTTAATGTAATCCATATCAAAATCCCAATGGTGTCTCTCACAGAAATAGAAAAAATAATCCTAAAATTCATATAGAATCACAAAAAATCCTGAATAGTCAAAGCAATTTTGAGCAAGAACAAAGTTACAGGTATCACATTTCTGACTGCAAATTATATTGCAAAGCTGTAGAAACAGAAACACTGTGGTACTGGCATATAAACAGACACATCAACCAGTGGAACAAAATAAAGAACCTAGGCATAACCCACACATTTACAGCAATGATCACCCAGGATGGGGACAAGAAGACATAATGGGGAGAGGATATGCTCTAGAACAAGTGGTGTTCAGAAAGCTGGATATCCACACGCAAAAGAATAAAATCGGATTCCTGGCTCACACAATACATAAAAATTAACTCAAAATGGATCAAACATTTAAATGTAATACCTGAAACCATAAAACTCCTAGAGGAAAACAGGAAAAAGCATTCTTGACATTGGTCTTGGTAATAATTTGTTTAGATATGTTGCCAAAAGCACAGGCAACAAAGGCACAATAGATAAATAAATTACATCAAACTAAAAAGCTTCTCCGCAGCAAAGAAAACAACTATCGAAATAAGGCAACCTATGAAATGGGGAAAATATTTGTAAACCATATCTCTTATAAGGAGTTAATATTAAAAAAATAAGAAGAACACATACTTATTAATACCAAAAATACAAATAACTGATTTTTTTAAGACAAAGAGCCTAAATGGATACATCTCAAAAGAAGGAATTCAAATGGCTAACAGGTTTATGAAAATGTGCTCAACTTCTCTAAGCTTAAGAGAAATTCAAATCAAAACCACAATGAGATATTATGTCACACTTTTAAAAATGACTATTATCAAAAAGAGAAAAGATAAGTGTTGGAGAGAATGTGAAAAAAGGAAACCCTTGTACACTATTGATGGGAATGCAAATTAGTAAAACATTATGGAAAACAGTATTGAGGTTCCTCCAAAGAAAATGGAAAATAGTACTGGCCTGGTGTGGTGGCTCACACCTGTAATCTCATCATTTTGGGAAGCCAAGGCAAGAGGCCAAGAGTTGCTGACCAGCCTGGGCAATGATAGCAAGATCCGATCTCTGAAAAAAAATTTAACATTAGCCAGACGTGGTGTTGTACACCTGTAGTCCTAGCTACTCGTGAGGCTGAGTTAAGAGTATTGCTTGAGCCCAGGAGTTCAAGGCTACAGTGAACTATGATCCTGCCACTGCACTTTTCCCTGGATGACAGAGTGAGACTCTGTTTCAAAAATAAAAATCTACCACATAATCCAACAATTTCACTTCTGGGTATATGTCCAATGAAATTGACATAAGAATCTTTGCTCTCAAATCTGTACTCCCCTGTTGATTGCAGCATTACATGCAATGGCCAAGATATGAAAATAACCTAAATATCCTCTGGCAGAGGAGTAGATGAGTGGGTAAAGAAAATATGGTGTGTGTGTGTATATATATATATATGGTATATATATATATATGGTATATATATATATATAATGAAATATTATTCATCCATAAAAACAGAAGAAAATCTTGCTATTTGTGACAACATGCATGGAGCTGGAGGATATTGTGCCAAGCAAAAAAGCAACACACAGAGACAAATACTTCATGGTCTCACTTACATGTGGAATCTACAACAGTCAAATTAATAAAAACAGAGAGCAGGACAGTGATTGCCAGGAGCTTGGGGAAGCAGAATAGGGTGACATTGATTAACTGGTACAAAGACAATAATTTCTGGAGATATAATGTACAACATGGAACAACACTGTGTCATATTCCTGTGTTTTGCTAAAGGACTATATCATAAATTAATTACTGTCAATACACACACAATGATAAATATGTAGAGATAACAAATATGCTAATTTGCTTAATTGTGGTGATCATTTCAAAAAGTATACAAATATCAAAACATCAAGTTACCTTAAATTTATACAATGTTTATATGTCATGATATCATTATAAAGCCATTAAGAAGATTTTGTTAAATAATGTCTATAACCTGAGAACTTTCTCATAACAGGGAGGGCTGGTGTAGGAAAATGAAATTTTGTAACAAGGATAGGGTGAGGGAAATGGGAGATAATTGATAAAGTATTTAAGAAATGAACTGGGTGGAAGCTACATGAAAGAGTATGTATTTTAGAGCATCAGTTCTCCAACTTTTTGGTGTCAGGACCACTTTACATTTTTAAAAGTTATTGAGGACCCCAAAAAGCTTTAATTTATTTGGATTATATCTGTCTCTCTTTGTCATACTAAAAATGAAAACTGAGAAATTGTGTTAACATAAATCATATTTTTATTTAAAGTTATAATTTTTAACAATAAAGATTATAATTTTATGTGTGTCTTTAATGTCTGGTTTAATATAAGAAAACTTGGTTTTCCTTTCTTCTTCTCCGTCTGATTTCTTGTGGTATCCCATGTCAGGTAGCCTCTGGGAAACTCCAGTTATACTTGTGAGAGAATGAAAGTGGAAAAAGTAAACAAAACCTGTGTATTTTTATGAAAATAGTTTTGACCTTGCAGAGCTCCTGGAAGGGACCCAGGGACTTCCCAGAGTTCTCTGGCTCATATGTTCACAGAGTAGAGGGTAACTCCGCAAGAGAAAGCAGTGATTGGCTTTGGGAGGTCTTGTTAAGTGGTGGTAGAAAAGAGGTTGGGAGTGTAGAAAGTATGGTCACTGTTGTCATTTATTTTCTCTTTCCTTTGGGTTCTTGCTGCTGGGATTTCCTTTTTAGAATATTGTATCATAAATTAGAAATAGCATTAATGAACATTCTTGATATTGCCTAATGAAAGTTTTTGTTTTGTCTTTCTGAGCCTTGGTACATTTCAAGAAGTTCTCGATCTCATTTATTTTTCCCACCCAAATTTGGAATTTAGAAAGAGTCCATATAGCTATATTTAGATGATTTACCTCCCTGAAGACATTTTGGCATCATTTATAAATCTCTGTAAGCAATGCTGTGATGTTCCTTTATTTTGTTAGAGACTGGGTCTTGCCAAGCTGTCTATGCTAGAGTGAAGTGGCTCTATCACAGCTCACAATAACATCAAACTCCTGGACTTAAGCAATCCTCTGCCTCAGCCTCCAGAATAGCTAGGCCTACAGGTGTGTGTCAGCAAGCCTAGCTTTTTATTATTATTGTTGTTATGATTTTTATAGAGATGGGGGTTTCATTATGCTGCCCTGGCCGGTCTTCCAACTCCTGGCCTCAAGTGATTCTCCTGCCTTCCACCTTCTGAAGAGTTAGATTACAGGTCTGAGCCACTGTGCCGGTTCTGATGCCATTTAAATACAAACATGACACTGATACTATATTCCTTGTAGAAACTGTTACATAAACATAATGTTTTTTGAGATAGGGTCTTGCTGTGTCATCCAGGCTGGAATGCAGTGGTATGCTCACATTCACTGCAGCCTCGACCTCCTGGGCTTAAGTGATCCTTTCAACTTAGCCTTCTAAGTAGCTGGGACCTGAGGTCTGAGCCACTGTGCCCAGCAGATTTTTCAAATGTTTGGTAAAGATGTGTGTGTCACTGTGTTGCCCCGGCTGGTCCTGACCTCTTGGGCTCAAGTTGTTCTCTGGCCCAGGTCTCCCAAAGTGCTAGGATTGCAGGCGTGAGCCACTATACCGCACCCTAAAAGAAAAAAAAAAAAATCATTCGCTTTCTTTCTTTGTCCACAAGGTGTTGCTGTTCCCCTTCTGATAACATGAGACAGCTAACCCAAGATCACGACATACTCTAAAAAATACGCAACAATCTTAAGTGTTCTTCACATGTACCCAAAACCTAAAACATAATAAAAAACAAAAGAGAATGGAGGTGGAGGGTGAGAATAAAAAATCACAGTAGTTCATTTTCCATAACTACTACGTTTTCAAGGTGTTATCAGCTTTATGTCATAGAAAGAATATGTAAAATTTTTCATGTAGAAACATAATTTTTTTAGCAATGTTTGCTAAAAAACATTTGGCATTGTCAGAATGAAGATATTCATTTTCCCTATAATTTTATTTATAATAATTATAATTTTAGTGATGTAAATTGCTTATAAAAACTCATTGCATTATATACCCAATGACTGAAATTATCTACTTTGAACCACAGGGAAATCATCAATCAGCAAACTGGGTCTAACACAGTTCCTTCCATTTTGAGAAAGCTATTTACACTCCAATTTGCAAGTTGTGCTTTTAAAAAATTAAAACATTTATAAAATATGTTAACTATGATTGTTTAAAAAAGTAATGATTTTTTTAATGGTAAGGAAATAAATTGAAGCTCTGTGCTGGAAAGTGCAGAAAACAAATCAGCATTCTTCATAAATAGATTTTGCTGCTGGTTTAGAAATTACCTTATGTGCTTTTTAGATGATGGAAAAATGAAATCAGCGCAGTTAGCACTGTGCATGCATCCTATTTGCTGTGTCACTTTCAGAAAGATTATGGAGTATTGGTAGGTCAGGATTCTCAAAATGAAGCATTCTAAGGAGAGTCTAAATGAAAAAGAATTTAAAAAGCAAGCCTAATTGTTTAATATATACATGGATGAGTTAAGGGGAAATCCTGGACTGGGAGCTGTGTTCTAAGTTTTACTAAGTCATTGGCAGCTACAGCAGGCCAAGCAGACATAGCTGCCGAGGCTGCATGGGAGTTGAGTTGACTGGCAATTGGCATAGAAAGAGAGGACCCTCGCTAGAGTATTGGCCAAATATGCAGAGTTTCGTGTTCAGTGAATCAGGGTGTGAATGTGTATCCCAAGGGTAAAACTGACGCTAGGATCTAGGCCTCGTGAGTGAATCTGGGTCCACAGTGATGGGTAGGATGAAGTAGTCTCAGAAATCCAAGCCGGCCAGAACCCATGTTCTGCAGATACTGGCTGATTGGCTACGGTTAAGATACTTCGTTACATTGAGCAAACATTCCTTGATTGTTTAGGTTAGCATCCCACAGGAGCAGAGACAAATTCTGAAGAATTTGTCCATGAAGCTGTAGTCCCAGAGCTTATGCTTCAACAGAGGAGGGAGGAAAGGGCATCTCAGGATGGGAGGTGACAACATCTAAACTGAATTCTGAAAATAAAAGGAACCCTATGTCTTTTTCTGCTCAGGCTGCTGTTACACCTGTAGACTGTGTAGTTTAAACAGCATATAATTGTTTCTCAGAGTTCTGGGAAGTCAAAGATTACAATCTGTGCCAGTAGAGCCAGCGTCTGGTGAAGGCGCTCTTACTGGTTTGCAGGTGGCTGTGTTCTTGTATCTTCACATGGCTGAGAGAAGAGGGCTGTAGTCTCTTTCTCTTCTTATTAGGATGCTAATCCCATCGTGGGAGCTCCATCCTCAGCTAAACCAAATTACTCCTCAAAAGTCCTCCTTCTAATGCCATTCTGTTGTTAGAGTTTCAACAAGTGAATTTGTTGATGCAAACATGCAGTCCATGGCATCTTATGTAATCAAAATCAGTTGCCCCTTTAGTAAAATTCTAGCTACTATAACAAGACTTAAAATTATGACTTGGTTCTTGCCAAAACTGTCTATCTGGATTTGTTAGAAACCAAGCATACTTGAACATGACCTCTAAAGTTTTTCTCATTCCTACCCTATTAGGTATATTTACAGAATTCTTAAATAATTCCATATACAAGGCTTCTATTGGCATTAACTAAAGCTTCTATTAGCTTTGACTATTGCAAGCAGCTCTATAGCACTGTAGGTAAAAGCATGTGCTTTGAAATTATACAATAAAATTTATTAAATGCTAATGCTAAGCGCTTTATATTTATTATTTAATTGTATCATTGTAATCACTTTCATTATTACCTCCATTAAACCCTATTTGTTGGCTACTCATGTTATTCTGATTGTGTAAAACTAAATTTGAGAGGCTTTCCCTTCTTTCTGTATAGCGGCTTTATTATAGGTAATTAGAGCACCATATTTCAGGCAACAAGTTCTTTGAAATCTTTCATTTCCATAGTGAGATAAGGATCAGTTCTGTAGCATTGTCAGTTGGAAAACATCATTTGGACGCTATCTTGTGTAAGAAGTAGAAGACACAGCTGGGGGCCTGCAGAGGACAGAAAGCTCACAGCTTCCTTCTTTATCTCCCTTTCACTTTCTCTTCAAGGAGATGGATCTCTGTGGTTGGTCAAGCTTAAGGATCCATTACAGGCCATAGCTAATGGTAAAATGTTCCTACCGCTAGGTGAAGATTTATGGGCAAGTTGGAGAGTTAGGGTAGCTCTTGGCTGCACCTTTTAGAAGAAAGTCTGTTCATTGCTCTCTTACTTGTGGAACTCCTCTGTTCCCCCAAATGCTTGGTAAGACATGCGTGAAGACCAGTCCTGTGTCAGGAGACTTCATAACCACTCTCTTCTACCAGTCACACAACCATTAACAAAAAAGAAAAATAAAACAAAGCTCAGACACGCTCCCCCTGGCATGGAGGCCGCTTTCTGCCTGGCTGCTTTCCTCTACCCTAGACGCTTCTGGACGTTTGGCTCTTTCTTAGATCAAACCAAGACATGGGTTTGGGATTGGAGAGAAGTAGTTGAAAGGGGTCTCTGGCCTGTTTTGGTATTTAGACCAAGTAAGTAACAGAGTTTTCTGGCTTTAAGCTCAGCTTAGTAGAGCTTTCTCTGTGTTTGGGGAAAATCTCTAGATAATAATAAAGTGGTATTTTACTCCGCTTTATTTTCTGTACATATATCTCTTTTTTAGGTATGTTGTGGGGAGATTCGTTCCCTGGCCAAATATCATCTTAATTACCTTCATTATTACCAACTTTATTTTCTTTGCAGAATTAAAATTTAAATGGACATTCAAGGAACAAGTCTGGTGAGAGAATTATGTTATATGAATGTTTCAGCATCTGCCTTAGGGACATTGATTATTTTCCCCCTTGTTTTTCCATCAAGCTCCAGGCTTGCAAAGGAGTCATTATGTATTCTCAGACAGACTTACTGATTGGCTAGTGGTAAGTTAAACCACGGCCTTTAGGACTGCTGGGACCCATCTCCTGTCACCAGCCAGAAACCCCTGTTTGGAGGTATGCACTGGGAAGGCTATTCATACTTACTGATACATGCTTTCTTCTTAGCACTATGTTAAGTACTGGACACCTTCAACAATTTGGAATATTTTTACATTCAACCCTCACAATACCCTGATATATATGTTATTAGTTCCATATTACAGATGAATAAACAAGATTAGAGAGGAAGAGATCCACACAACTGGGAAGAGGCGGCACTGGGATTGGAAGGAGTTCTGTTTCACCCTGGACCACCATTTCTATGCTGTGTAACATTGATGACTAATGACTTAGAAGACTAAGAGTCCTTTCTTTGATTCTTCTAAGTCATTAGTCATCAATAATTTATCTCCAAAGTGTAGGTTTCACAGGAGGAGATGCCACTTGATGCTTCATGGCTTAAAATGGAGATGTGGAACTTGGTGGGAAGCACAAGGGAAGGTTTTATTGATAAACTCCAAGAACTTTGTAGGGCTCTGAAAGGCTGTCTTCAAATATTTGTCCTACTGCCTCTTTCATATTAGTTCAAATGTCATATGAGTATGTCTTCTGGGTTAAATTAAGGAAAATCTCCATGATAAGTAAAAAACAAAGAAAAAACCCCAAAAGAATAGAAAGAGATACTATGAAAAATCAACTCAAATTTCTCAGTTTTGTTAACCCAAAGAAGCCTTGGTCCAATTGGAAGAAGACAGAATTAATTTTGACAATCTCTATCAAAACCTTTAGCGTTCAATGCCCTCTAGACCATAAGTAGAAAGAAGTTCACTTAATAGTTTCACCAAATTAGTTAGTTTGTATAGTTCAAAGGGAAACAGACACACAGGACTGTGAGGTTTTGATGGGGGTAAAAGACAAGTCTGGGTCCAGTGAGCACAGGCAGGCCATGAAGCGGCAGGGCAGGAGCAGGACGGTGCTGGGAGGCTTCGGAACTGGCCACCTCTGTGCTGGCTGAAGATCACAGAAATCAACGTAGCTTTCTCCAAATGCTGCCCATGCCTGATGGAATTAAACAGAGCTCTGAGAAAGACAGCATGGGGGCTGAGGATGGGTCCTGAGCTGCCTACACTCATCAATATTTTGGCCAGTGGCTATGCACTCAGGGGCAATTTGCCTAGCTTTCTTGATCCACACCAGAAAGCTCGCTTTTGAAGTGGGTTGGAACGCTCCAAAAGGGACATGCTTCATGTTATTGGTATTGCTGCCAAAAAGAAAAGATTCTGCTTTTCATCAGCTGTTTTTTTTCGCTCTGTGTATTTCTCTAGCACCTATTGCTGGTGGCCCTGGTTATGCTAACAAATAGTGTAGATGCAGCAGTAGAACAGAACAGACTCTCCTGGCATTTTCAGGTCCATGCTGGCCTGGGAACAGGCTCAGGGATGTTTGGATGCTTGAACGCAGGCGAGCTGGAGATTTGCGGCAATTCTTTTGACATGAGGCTGGACATTCTTTATAGTTTCCCCAGACATGGGAATTGGCAAGGCTTGAAAAAGAATCACTGGCAGGAAGTTCATTTTCTTTATTGCTATCTCCCCAGCCATAAAACTAAAAGCTTTTTACCTAAATCATGTTAACCATCTCATGGGAGTAGGAGATCATTTCCTTCAGAGTCTTTCCCAATTGGAGTCCAGTCCTAGGATGGTTTCAACGGTCTGTTTGAATTTGAAGAGATTTCTAATGCTTCTCATCTGCTCTCCAACCAGGCTTCTGACTCGGTGTCATCTGCCTTTCTCCCTTCCTCCCTACCAAGCCTCAGAGTCTTGAAATGAAATTTCTTGTACTGTAAACTTCATCATGCTAATTTCATTGCTTCAAATGAATCTTCCTTTGTTTGGGTTACCGCCAATTGTGTGACTTAGGGTTGTTTAACTCTTTCAAAGAAACAGAAAAATGGAAACCTCTTTTGGTGTCTAGTGATCATGTAATAAAACATCTTGAGACACTAATCCTGTGCTTTGTGTTTTGTTAATGAATGAAAATCTAAGAATATTCTTATTTGAAAAATTTAAAAATATAATAACTGTCATTACAACTAATTCTGTCTACATTTCTGGTGTGAAATAAGAAGTCAGGAGTCTTACCATTTACACAGTGCACAGTTCTACCAGCCATTTCTGTGTGACTTCAAGCAAATCACTTCTTTTCTGCGTTTTCTTTCCTTTTATGTAAAATGTGGATAACTTTGTATGTCTCAATTCACAGCGTGACTGTATCATGTACAACAAAATTTAGTGTAAAGTATAAAGCTCTATAATTAGGTAGAGTGTTACCTGTCATTTATAAGCTTTTTAAATCCTGGGGCAGTGCAGGAAGTATTCCTCTTATGGTAAAAGGACATTTCTCTAATAATGTCCCTTCTTTTGCTGACTTTTCAGGGATTCTGTTTATTGCTTTTCCATTTGTCATCTGCATCTTCAGTCTCTATCCTTCTTGATTCTTTCTGTCAGCATTTAAATATAAATTTTTAATTTAAAAAATTTTCTTTTTTTCTTTTTTTTTAGGCGGAGTTTCGCTCTTGTTACCCAGGCCGGAGTGCAATGGCGCAATCTCGGCTCACCACAACGTCCGCCTCCTGGGTTCAGGCAATTCTCCTGCCTCATCGTCCTGAGTAGCTGGGATTACAGGCACGCGCCACCATGCCCAGCTAATTTTTTGTATCTTTAGTAGAGACGAGGTTTCAACATGGTGACCAGGATGGTCTTGATCTCTTGACCTCGTGATCCACCCGCCTCGGCCTCCCAAAGTGCTGGGATTACAGGCTTGAGCCACCGCGCCCAGCCCAAAAAATTTCCTATCTCGGAGAAACCTTATCTTTGACTCTGTATATCTTTCCAGCTACCAAACAGTTTCCTCCCTTCTTGGACAAATTTTCCTCAAGGATTTTCTTCACTTACTGGATCCTCTTGCTCATTTTCCTTTCGGTCGTCATTCAGGTCAGTTTGGCTTTCACTTTCATGAAGCCTGTTAAACTGCCTGTGCTAAGGTCACCATGTGAGAGTGCTAGGGCTTCCATCACTAGCTGCCACATGTCGAGTGGGTTATCTTCTTACAGCTCCGAAGGCTCGAAGTCCAAGGTGGAATGTCAGCAGGTTAGCTTTCTTCTGAGAACTGCTGGCTTGCAGATGGCTTCCTTCCTGCTGCGTCCTCAGGCTGTGTTGCCCATGTCTCAATCTCTTTTTATATGGACATCTGTCATATTGGATCAGGTGCTACCTGTATGACTTCATTTTACTTTACCTCTTCGAAGGCCTTGTCTCTAAATATAGTCCCCTTCTGAGGTCATGGGGGTCTGCACATCAACATATGAATCTGGAGGGGACACAGTTCAGCACTCCAGAACTGGTGATTCATAAAAATCACCAATACTCTTCCTTTCCCTCCCTCCCTCCCTTTTTTCCTGTCTTTCTTTCTCTTTCTCTCTCTTTCTTTCTTTTGCCCTCCCTCCCTTCCTTCTTTGTCTTTCTCTCTTCCTTCCATTTATTTACCTTTGTTTATGTAAAATTTATGGGAAACAAGTGCAGTTTGTTCCATGCCTAGTGGTCAGTTCAAAGCTTTTAGGGTATCCATCACCCAAGTATCATATATTGTACATATTAAGTGATATATAAGTCCAGTGGGGTCTCAGGAATATTCAGTAGAGTTGACTTCAGACCTCTTCCTCTGGCTTGAACTAGGTTATTATCAGCTCCTCTCTCTTTACCCAAACTTTAAATTTTGAAATTCCTCAATCCTAGGTCCTCTACTGTTCTTATTCTGTACTAAGCTTGTCCAACCCATGGCCCATGGACCATGTGTGGCCCAGGAGAGCTTTGAATGCAATCCAACACAAATCAGTAAACTTTCTTCAAGCATTATAAGATTTTTTTTGCAATTTTTTTTTTTTAGCTCATCAGCTATTGTAACTGTTAGTATATTTTATGTGCGGTCTAAGACAATTCTTCTTCCAATGAAGCCCAGGGAAGCCAAAAGATGGGACACCCCGCCTACACAGACTCTAGACAAGGTTTTATTAATTCCTACAGCTTTAGATTCTACTTATATGGCTCCTATAGACCTCTCCTCCCAAGCTCCAAAATATTATGTGCACCTGCCATCTTGAAATTTCCACTGGGATTTTCACAGGCATTCCTAAAATCAGAACTCAGAACTCTTAAGTTCTGCCCCCAAATCTATACCTCTTCCTCAATTGTTTCCTTTTTATTTCTTTTCCAGCTTTACCATTCTTCATAAAACTTATCTCTATTTACTCACCTGCTTCTGCCAGAAAGCATCATCATCCTTGATGCTTTCTTCTTCCTGCCACCCCCCTAGCATCACAACTTGCAACCAAGTCCTGTTATTTCACCTTCAAAATATGTGCTAAAATAATCCACTCCTCTGCAAACATATACTCCTCTTTCCAACTTTGTGCTTCTCCAATACCTTCTCTGTGGTTCAAACAGCGATATTATCCAAAAATTTCAATTAGATCATGTCTCTCCTTTATTTAAAAATCTTTAATGATTTTCTGCCTATGAGCTAATTCTGCTAGACTGCAAGCTCTAAAGATGCAAGGCCTAGGTTTGCCTTATTTATTTCTGTTTATGCAAAGCCTAGCCTTGCATTTAGTAGGAACTTAACACATTGACCTAGGTCTTGTCCACCTCCTCAGCCTGACCTCTGATGGCAGCACTCATAGGCCTCAGTCCAGTTACTCTTCCATCAGATCCCTGAGCTGGCCTGTGATCAGCCCTCATCTCAGGGCTGCCTGGGCCATGACGCGTTCACTCCTGCCTTGTTGGCTGGCATCTGCTTATATCCTTGCTACTGTAAGTAGTGTCCAAGGCAGTCACATAAGCATCCCTGGGGGCTTGCTAGAACTGAGGCACGACCCCAGATCCAATGAATCAGAATCTGCATGTTGTCAGGGTCCCCAGGTGATTCATATGCACATCCAAGTTTAGAGTGCTTTCTCTAGATCCCAGCCAGAGTGTGCGTTCTTTAAAGAGACCTTTCCAAGCAGCCAAATCGTATTAGGTCATGTGATGGATTCACTCACAGCATCTGTGATACAGAAGGGAAAGGCAGGGGAACCCAAGCAGTGGGTGTCTATTGATCAGAAGCTGCTCACTTTAGTTTTACCTAAGCCTGATCCTATCAAAAATTCTGGATTTTGTAAAGAAGCATTTAAAGTATGTGAATAGTTTGATTTGAGCAAACTGAAAATTGCCAGTTTTGTTTGCTTTAACCAAAACGTTTGCATTCTCTCTGAAAAATCCCTTGTTATAGGTGCTTAGTTTTAATTTGCCACATTATGACACCATGGAAATAATGCACAGCAGTGATCCTCAGTTGGTTTGGGTTTGATGCATAGTTACGGGATGCATTGTAGAATGTCCAACTAGAACACCTATTCTTTCAATTACTTTCAGTGGTGAAACCACATTTACTTTTGCACTAACCTAATAGCTTTGCTACGAGTCAATTTCTCCCTTTCTCTCTCTCTCTCTCTCTCTGTGTGTGTGTGTGTGGTTTGTTTTTTTTTTTTTTTTTTTTTTTTTTTTGCAAACACTTTAGATACTGCATAGTGGATGGATTGGTTTGTGGTTACTGGGATCTTCTGTCTTCTGTGTATTCTGTTGAAGCTAAATAATCACATTACTATGGAACTCCAGCACTTTAAAAAGGACTGCATAGTGAGTATTCAGCTGACAAACTAAACCACAGCACAGTTTATTACTGTGAGATGAAAGAAAGCAGATTAATTAAAAGTAAACACTGCTTAAACTTATCTCAATGCATTTTCTAAAGTGTTACACATTTATTGTATTCTTCACTTGTAAGATACTTTGTTGTGTATACTGCCAAGTATTTCAGGATTTTGTGGGTATAAAATATTCTATTAATTTAACTGGAAGACTTGTATTTATTCAACAAGCAAACTGAAAGTGTTGGCAAAGATGTAATTTTAAAGTACAATCCCACTCATTCCTTGAGTAGTACAGCTGCTCCTTGTTTAATAATAGAACTGATGAGTAGTTAATTTAAGAGGAAAGCTGGGTGCAGGTGTCATGCTATTTAAATGTCATGGAGGATCCATGTGACATCTGCTGCAAGCTATATGGTAAAAGCAAAACAGAAGGTAAAATCAACCCTCGTGTCAAATCTGCATAGTTTCAGATTTCAGAGGGTTTCTCTGTATGTTGAGGACGGAAATTTAGTAGAATTCCAAGGGAATAAGAGCGGGACCAACATTTGTGAATTGCCTTCTATGGGGCACTCATTCAGTCATCAGGACACCTCTTCAGCAGGTTTTATTTGCTCTGGTTTACCTAGATGAAAAATTGAGACCCAGAATCCATGCTTTTCTTTGCTCGTTACACATTAGAATCACCAATATGACGTTAGGAAAACACACACACTGCACACCCATTAGGATGGCTACTATCAAAAAAGAAAAAACAGAAACAGGGGCCGGGTGCCGTGGCTCACCCCTGTAATCGCAGCACTTTGGGAGGCCGAGGCAGGTGGATCATCTCAGGTTGGGAGTTTGAGACCAGCCTAGCCAACATGTTGAAACCTTGTCTCTACTAAAAATACAAAAAGAATTAGTCAGGCGTGGTGGCACATGTGTGTAGTCCCAGCTAATTGGGAGGCGGAGACCAGAGATCATGGCTGCACTCCAGCCTGGGAGACAGAGGGAGACACGGTCTCAAAACAAAACAAAAAACAAAAACACCCAGAAAATAAGTGCTGGCAAGGATGTGGAAAAATTGTAATTCTTGTGCATTGAGGGTGGGAATGAAAAATAGTACATCAGCTCTGGAAAATAAATGGTTTCTCAAAAATTTAGACATAGAATTACCATATGATTCAGTAATCCCACTCATGTCTATAAATCTCTATCTCTGTATATGTATCTGTCTCTACCCTTTCCTGTCGTCAAAAGAATGGAAAGCAGTTACTCACGTAGACACTTGTACACCTGTGTTCTCTCCCCTCTTTTTTTTTATGAGATGGGTGTGGGGGGTCTCACTGTTTCCCAGGCCAAGTGCAGGCTTGTTCACAGAGATGATCCCCCTGCTGGTCAAACTGGGTGTTGCGCCCTGCTTTGTTTCCAAGCCAGGCCCCTCCTTAGGCAATCTGCTGGTCTATTTGGGAGGTCACCGTACTAATGTTGAATTTTATGCAGACATCTGATCAGCATAGTACACTGCAGCTCAGAACTCCTGGGATCAAGCAATCTTCCTGCTTCAGACACCTGGGTAGCAGGAACAACAGGCATACGCCACCATGCCTGGCTACTACACCTGTGTTCATGGCAGTATCACAGCAGCATCATTTACAGCAACCACAAGGTGTAAACAACCTAATGTAAGGTTGATTGAAAGCTTCGATAAGGCAGACCCAGGGTCAGGTTTAGCAAGTTTATTTCAACCTTCCAGGCTGGCTGCCTGACCATAGGCAGTGAAGGCAGCAGCCTGGCTTACAGACTGTAGGGATTATATAGGGTATTCACAGGTGGGTGGGCGCTATTCTAGGAAAAACCATGTCTTGGTTCTTAAGTGCTAACATCCTGCTTAATTGGGTCACCATCCTGGGTTCGAGAGCCAGGTGTGACCACATCCTAGAACCTAGGTGCCCTGTTTGCAAGGAGTGAGGGTGTTTTTGCTGTGAGCTCAGCTTATCAGGGGAGAATGGGGAGGTGGTCTATGGGCTTCCCTTGCTGTGACCCTAACACCTAAAAGTCTGTTGATGAATAGATTGATAAACAAAATGTGCTACAGACATACAATGGATATTAGTGAGCTTTGAAAAGGGAGAGAATTGTCATAATTGATACCACATAGATAAAACTTAAAAACATTAAGTGAAATGTCAAGACACAGACTACATGATTCCATCTATATGAAGAACCTGGAACAGGCAAATTAATAGAGAAGTAGAATAGAGGTTTTCAGGGCTGGCAGAGGCAGAAATGGAGGGTTAGTGTTTAATGGACACAGAGTTCCTGTCTGGAGTGATAGGAAGCTCTGGAAATGGATAGAGGTGATGATTGCACAGCAGTGTGGCTGTAGTTAATGATACTGAATGCTTTACCAAAAACAACAAAACAAATAAACAAAAACGCATAGCTTAGGCTTCCCAGTCGGACAGGTGATGTGATTGGTTCTTGCCAGAGCAGCTTCAAGACCCCTCTTGCTTGTACTTAGTTAGGCCTGATTGCTCTGGAAAGCCCCACGCATGAAAGCCAGCTCTGGTTCGGTCTCTTCTCACTCCATTCCTCTGCTCCCACCATCCCTCAGCTGGGCATTAATAGAAAAGCAAGATGTAAAACTGTTCTGATTATTTATATAACCAAATAATCTCTAGGACTATTGTTAACTAACATGGGACTCCCACCACCCACCCGAAATCCTGATAAGGGTCCCTAGAATCCTGCCACATAGTCAGGAACTCAGATGTCAATAATTTCTTTATTTATGCTACAAGCAGGGGTTGGGAAAGAGAAATGAATGGACTTAGAAGCTTCTCTGAGGCCCTAGAGAAGACCTCTGGGCTCCAAACAACAGAGGACAGGAGCAGGGAGGGGAGTTGATGACTCCCAACTCTTTGTCCAGCACCTGCCCCCCTGTTTCTCCCCTTCACCACTGCAGCTTCCCCAGGTCCTGGGTCCCAGGCTATCATCTCTTTGAGACACTTCCCTTCTATCCCCTTTAATAAAGGAGCATGAGTTAAGTGAACATGCTGATTTGTATTTACTTACATTGGTTCAGAAATTGTGTTTAGTTCCACACAAGAAAAGGAATGTGGATCTTTTTCACTTGACGGGGGGAAAAAAGTCACTGTGTATCATCTTAATCATGTTTTCCTGGGATATAATCTATACATGATGTCTATTTAAGACAATTGCATCTGTGTATGTGGTTTGCCTTCCCCTCATGTAAAATAGAGTGTTGGACCACACGGGTTTGGGCCACAGTCCAGAAAGACACAATCCTGAACATCATAATCCCAAATGTTGAAGTCCCAAAATATCAAAATCACTGCAGTCTAAAATCCTGAAAATTACAATTCTCAAAAAAAAAGTTCTGAAAATACAATTCTGGAAAAAATATTAAAACATCCTTTAAAAAGCATTTATTTATATTTTTAAGATGGGATATATTTGAGAAACCTATAAAACACAACAGAACAGTTCCTAGGCTACTTTACACCATCAATAGGCAATAATAACGTACATATATTTGCAAGCATAAACACTCAAGTATACTAATGAGAGTCTTATGGGTATAACAGTAACAAGCAGATGAGTTTAGTACTCGTAAAGAAGTGGGTCAAAAACTGTATGAATTTATGGTTGGTAACTGGGTGCACTCACCTTTATAACTTAGGTCAGCTGTAATACTGTGACAGACAAACTAAGTCTTTTGACCAGATTCATCAAAAGCTGGGATGGGCCAGCAAAGAGCTGAGACCTTGAGAAATTGTTTTTTTTCCCAAATGCAAATGTGCAAAAGGATATTTCCTCATTTATTGAGGAAGCTTTAATGTTTTTATGTACACATGCAATGCTTACACACAAACTCAGTGTTGTGCTAATGCACTCTCATGGAGTCAGAGTTGCAAAAAAAATGCATAAAACAAATTAGAACTCTCTAAAAGTCTTTACACAATTTATACCTCCAGTATTGGAAATGATACTGAGATGAAACGTATAGCATAGTGAGTTGTAAAAAATAATGCTGACAATTTAACATAGTGGGAAAAAATGGAAAAAACAACTAAAAACAAAATTGACATATAAAAAGTATATTACAGGGATAGATTCTAGGCATTTGAATTGTTCATAATAGCTGGCTGACTTTCATGATCATTAACTGTATTTTGAAGCCTTGCATCACAATGAATAGTTGCCTTTTTTTTGTTTCTAGGACTTGAATCTCATAAAAATACATTCACATTCATTTCCTATGTAGCACTGCTGTTTTCAGAATTCTTCTATAATTTCATATACACTGACATGAGCATTTTCTCTGTTTTTCAATCCTCTATGCCATGCTTCTCTATTGTTTTGAGTATGAGGAAATCCATTTTGCAGACCCTCATATACAGGCCAGACATTTGGCAGAAACAATACTGTTGACTGAACAGCAACACCATTGCCTAAATGACTTCTTATCCTATCTTGCACTTTATTCTTTTCAAACCAGACCATAATTTTGCTGGCGTCTTCAGGCAGTTGTGTTTTTAATTTATTAAAACTCCTGGAATTTTATCAGGTGGAATGAATGCTTATACAGACAAATGTCCATATTGCAACCTTCTTGATTTCTTTGAAGAATTTGTTGCCTTTCTACTGTGACAGCAAAGCAGCATTTTGTTACTAACTGCCTAAAACTACTTAATCTCAGGTGAACTTGCCGAACGGTTGGAACCCTGTTTGTGTTTTGTTTCGCTGTTTTTCGTTTGTTTATTTGGTTAGCTTTTTGGGAAGAAAAATTTGGAAAGGGGACCTACCCAAAAGTGATAAACCATCCACATTCCCTTTTTATCGTTATACACAAGAAGAGACTGGCAGAGCTAAGAATGGGGTGAAGAAAGGCAGTGTGAGAGGCAGCAGCAAAGAGTTAAGGGCTGTTGCTCTCTGAAATTATTATTTTATTATTATTGTAAAAGTATGGAAGTTTTCTAGTCACTGAAGAAAGGAGGGGAATGTGTAATTATTTTCATATACAGTCACTTAATCCCCTCCTAAACACATATGTGAAAATTGTTTTTGCTGATGCAGAGTATTTTAATTAGCAAGAATTCATATATTGAGATCACGATTAGAGAGCTCAATTTATACATCTGCTCTCTTGCTCAAGCCTGAAATGGCATAAATCCCAAGTTTATTCCAAAATATATAGCTTCAAAATAACAAATACTAGAAAGTTTACTGTGATAACTATTTTGTACTTTTGTACACAAAACCTAAAGAGCAAATTACCGAGAGAACAATTTGCTAAACCTGAGAAATCACTCACTTTGAGTATATACAGGTAAGACAGGAAGAATGATCATACCAGTAAATTATAGTTCATATTGAAGATAATATTCAGTTGGGTCATAACAAATATGCCAGCATTCATGATAACATTTCAGCATTTCCAAGGTGCCAAGTGTACTGCCTTTTAAAAATATATTTTAGAAGGAATTTAGATCTGGTGTTTTCAATAAGAACCAGTATCTTTGATGTTGCAATATATATGTGAAATGGATGTTACATCTGTCCTTCCCTCTAACTCCACCATTAACAAAGTGGCTGAAACTAGCAGTTAAAAAAAATCAGTCTAAGGGAAAAAAAGGACATTGTGTATGTCTCCCTCTCTCTCTCTCTCTGTCTCACTGTGTGTGTGTGTGTGTGTGTGTGTGTGTGTGTGTGTGTGTGAAGGGGGATGGTGGGAGGAGGCCTTAACTCTTGAAAGAAACCTTCTTTTATAGGAAGCATACTTTGGTTTAGGTACAATGATAGGAAAGGTTAATTTTATAATCCATAAGGCCAGATACCTTCAGGAATGGTTTTTCCATGTGGGATTTCTAGGACTGGTATTCTGACTAGTGTGAAATGATAGGTTTAGATATCTATATCTACACCCATCAAAGCCTCAAAGCTTCATGCAAGGCTATAAACTTTTCTGTTAACTCTGGGTAAAAGCAGGAGGCTGCTACAAGGAATAACTTTAACTCCAGATTTTGCAGTTTGTTTATGTTAAGGGCAGAAAGATCTACTTTTCAATGATCTCTATTTTAAGATATTGACTTTTCTTATCCTATTTTATGATTATGGAGAAAATAGAATTCTTATTAGAAATCTTAACTCTGAACTGAGAATAGATGTTTTGATACTTGTACTACTGTGGCCTGAGACTTGGAATCATGAATTAAAAGAGACCTTGCTATTCATCTACAGATTAGAACACACAAATAAACATCAACTTCACATCCTCATTGGCATTCTGGTAGTTATATTTACTTACTCCAGAGCAAAATTAACATGTGATAAGAAGTAGAATATTTTCTGTTGATGTCTAGGGTATTAAGAACCTTCCTTAGACAAGTAATAGTGCGTTATGAGGACGCTGGCTGCTACAACATTCTTTGCCTTCAAGGCATTGAAAACAACTTGAATCAATCTCGTAACCTTATCAGGCACAAGCCAACAGTAAAATGAAAGTCATTTATCTGAAACAGCAGGCGAGAGTTTCACTGGTATACTTGGAAGGTGGCTCACTATCCCTGCCAAAGCTTTGCTCTATCCGATCAGGGCATAAATGTTTCATTGGCCCGATAATCAAGGCCTTTAGAGTTTCACAATGTTTTCTCTCTAATAGCTAATATGGAGGGCGTTGCTGACATTCTGCCTAAAGTTGCCAAGGATGAAATCAAATTTGCCTTGAATAATATTATAAAAACATCGATATGGATCTTTGCTGTAGGAACCAATGTTCAATTGTGGGTTCTATGCAAAGCCACTTAAAGTGGGAGGGAGCAAACTTCTGAAGTTGATTTTAGGTAACAGAAACCGACATCTTTATTGGATTTGTCTGGAAGAAAGTAAGAAAAATCCCAATGTTATCTGTTCTGGTCAACAAGTATAAGGCTTAGTCCCGTTTTATTTCTCCCCTTCCCCTTTAGATCCTTTTTTCTTATTCTTGACTCTATATATGGAGAAAAGTTCAAGTGGATCTAAAGCAGGAATGCTAGGAACTTGTCAACTTATTCCCATGAGGCTATTATTGCTTATAAAATATTTTGATAATTCTTCTATTCAGAGCTAGTGATAAGCTGCAAGAGGAAGTCAGTCTTGCTGGTTTACAGCTGCGTTTTGGGCTCATGTATAGAACTAACATGGATGTCAGTCTCACAGGCTTTGGAATCCAGACTCTACACTCAGTACCTGTGAGATCTTAGACAAGTTACTCAATCTCCTTGAGTCTCAGTTTTCTGAGTACAATGGTACATTCCTTACAGGATTGTTATGTGGATGAATTATAATGTGTATGAATCCAGGTCAGGGTCTTCTTTCCTTCCTTCTTTCCTCCCTGCCTCTGAATTTCCACCAAGGTGTACTTCTGAGGTCTGACTCCTGAGAGGTTAGACACACAGTGAAGCTGGATTCTTGCTAGAATATGAGGGGGTAGACTTGAGTGTTATGGAACCAGGGAATGGCATCTGTCATCCCTCTGATAAGGCCTAGGAGGAAAGCGAGTGGGAGGTGCTGCTCTTGAAGGCCACTTTTAGGCAGTCACTGGAGCCTCTGCTCAAGGCACTGTTAGTGCTGAGTTATTTGGGGCCCAAGGTAGGGGCCGATATAAGAAGAGGGTGGCAGTTATTGCCTAGTCATGAGTTTAACAATTCCTATTTCCTTCCAAACCTTGTTTAATCCCTTCCATCCCAGTCAAATTAACAGGCAATTAAACTTCCTCCTGAATCTCTGACCAGACCTCTTCATCATCATTTCCCCTCTGCAAGGCTCTCTTCTTTGGGCATGTGGGATGGTCTTAGTACACCTGTGGTATTTAGGGATTCGATCCTCTTTCATCTTCATTGTCAAAGTTGTGGGTTGCCGAGATCAGGACGGAGTCTGGTTATGACATGTTAGCAACTGTCACTTCTTATTTTTTTTTTTTAATTTTTTATTGGATTATAGGTTTTGGGGTACATGAGCAGAGCATGCAAGACAGTTGCGCAGGTACACACATGGCAGTGTGCTTTGCTTTTCTTCTCCCCTTCACCCACATTTGGCATTTCTCCCCAGGCTATCCATCCCCACCTCCCCCTCCCACTGGCCCTCCCCTTTTCACCCCAATAGACCCCAGTGTTTAGTACTCCCCTTTCTGTGTCCATGTGTTCTCATTTTTCATCACCCACCTATGAGTGAGAATATGCGGTGTTTCATTTTCTGTTCTTGTGTCAGTTTGCTGAGGATGATAGACTGGATTGGAAAAATGTGGCACTTCTTATTTTTTAAATATACTTTTAAGCAGTTTGATCTCCCATTCATGTCATTTACTAATTTGCTCATTCATTAACACATTCATTTGTGGAACATTTGGCCTAGGAAAGAGAAGAAACCCTTCCTTAGCATTAACAGGGGAGGGAAAACAAAATGCACAGATACATGCTTGGTTTTGTATAGCTTTTGACAGTTTCTAAGATAAAACAAGTTCTAACGTAGAAGACCAAAGACCTATCACTGAGATAATTTAATACTCTAAAAAGTCAGTTTCAAAAAAGCTTCCAAAATGTTTTTTAAAATGACTATCCTTTAGAATAATTATGAGCATTCCAAGGTTTTAGTATTAAACCAGTATTTATTACCACTTGCTGGGTGCCTGATGCAGGACAATTGAATGAGAGCCACAGACATGCATTGAAAACCCTCTGCCCACAGGTCCTCAGTTAGTATCAAAGCATAGAGCCCCCTGTAGAAAGTGCCGTGTATTCTGGGTGAGAGGATACCGTCAGTCAGCAAGCATATGTGGTGCGCAGAACAGGAGGGGTGTCACTGAGGGGGTGCTTTTTGAGTTAGTTGTGAAAAATGAGGACGGGTTTATGAGGCAGATATGAGAGGCACTTTGTTAAAGTTACGACTCCTACTCAGGCACTGGTTTGAAATTTCTATTTCATTTGCTCCTTGGAGGTCACTTGTTGGTACGCTTACATCTTCTATGCCAGAGTAAAAAGAGAGGAGTGATTGTGTGTGTGTGTGTGTGTGTGTGTGTGTGTGTAGTATTTTTCACAGAATTTCTTTGTGTTTCCAAGCTTACTTTAGAGCTGAAGCTTGCCAGAGTTCTCATGACAAATGTGTGGCTGAACTAAATTACAACCCGTTGCTTCTGGCTCTGGAGCTTTACGGCACCTCAAGGCTCTCATGGGGTATGGTCTACCGTCATGATTTATTTAAAGAACAAATCATAATGAATAACAGTGCTTAGCCTTGAACCTATAGCAGGGATAGGAAGTAGTTTAAACTTTCTGACTTACATGAACAAATGCAATATTCAAAAACTGTTTTCTAATATGCATGAATGTACTAAACTAGTTGCAGCTTTCATTTAAATGTGTTGTGTCAAAAGTGCTTTGTAAACTGTTAAATTTCGATGTTTTCATTGTTATAGTAAACTGTTAAATTCCAATGTTGTAAGCTGTTATAAACTGTTAAATTCCAATGTCATCATTGTTATAATGATTTTATAAATTACAGTGTTTTAAAATGTGAAACTATTCTAAAACATGTAGAAAAAATTTGGAATAATCTTTCCCTTTTGAAAACAGTGATTGTTTTTTAAATTCCCTTGATTTATATGTTTGTATACTGTGGATTCTCACTTGAGTGTATCAGCGTCTTTGCAATATAGTAAGATTTTGATATAGTTTTTAATCTATCAAGGAAAAGGCTAGATAAATAAGTAGGATCTCATTTTTCTCATAGCCCATTCTTTGAAGGATGATTTAAGACCATAAGAAATACAGACTCACCTTTTCTTATACTGATTTTCTTATACTTTTAAGTTCAAATTCATCTTGTCTCCTTCTGATTAAACAACAGGTTATCAAAAAACTTAACAGAAAATATCCTTATTATTTATGTAATCAGAAAAGAAACAGGACATACTGTGGTTTCTCGGGCCTGTTTCCTGTAAGTTGACCTCATAAAACCTTGTTGTCACTTCCATAATGTTCAGCTGCCAATTCTTTTGCTTGATCAATCAAAATGAATTACCTGAATTTACTCCTTCTCCTGTCTAAAATGGAACCCCATTCATCCTCCCACCCCCAGCCCTAGGACTGTTTCTTTTATTCCGATAGTTTCTGATATCCTTGATTTCACTGTAGAAAGCTGTGAGTCTCCCAAACCCCTTCACTCAGATCCTGTGGAGCCTGCGTTCTAAAGTGTCTTCAGTCTTCGTTCTTTGCATGTTCATGGGCACCTTGTCGTTTAGATTCTTATCTCTTACTGTGAGAGATCCCTCTTGATCTTCCTGCCCTTCCTAACATGTGATATGATCGTGTCGCTGCCTTGCTTAGAAGCCCTGCCCTGGATTCCAGCTCGTGCAGGCAGAATCAAGTGCTTGCTGTTTCACATGGTCTACACGGTCCTCCAGATTCTGTATTCCAGTTATTTTCTCAGCCTCAGAAAAGCACCTCACTCTCCAAACTTATCAAAGAGCACCCTCCTGCCTCCTGCTCATGCATCTACTCCTTTCCCTCTGCCTGGATGCTCCTCCTTTCAGCCGCCCTTCCTGCTTAAATTTCCACGGATTGACTGGTGCTTGAGTGTTTCATTGCACTTTGGACTTCTTGCCTCTCACTCCTGGCATTTGTCTGTCTACCTGTCTCGACCTGTCACTTGTGCTGCCTCTGGCTTATCTGCCTAACTCTGGTTGACAGTGTTATTTGTTAGCTTCATATGTACTTGTTATCTCAACTATTTTTCAGCCTACCCACATCAGGCCTTGCCCCATATTTATAAGTTACTTTGGCTTGAGAGTGACTGTGCCTTTCTAATAAAACTATTTTATAGATTGATATTTACGATGGTATAGTAGAAAAGAAATGAATCTATCTTTGAGTGTATTGCAACATATTTAGTGATTCATACATATTTTCTTCTTACTCTTATCATTATTGTTTTTTTAAATAGACAATCAAGGAAGGCAGAGTCTAGGCCACCAATCTGAATTTAGACTTTCATCTTTATTAAGATATTTGGCATCTCTCCAAGTATTCTGAATTTTAAATGCCATTCAGTGATTCGATGAAACAGAAATTTTGTTTTAATATTTTACTATGAACTGAGTAAAGTTCAGCAGTTGTCTACTGTCCCATCATTGCCATAAATTCAAAATGTAAAAGGAACATTTATCTTTTAACATGGTTAAAAGTCCTCAGCCCTTTTCTTAGGTGCACTCATGACTATGTGATCTCATGAAACCGGATTGCATTAAATTCCACGTATATGTGCATGGTTCATGAATGTGTATTTCTAGCTCCCACCTCTCCTCTAAAATTTAGACTCATATTTAATTATCTGTTAATTATAACTACTTGGAAGATTAATAGACAACTCAACTATCATATAAGGGAATTCTTGATCCTCCACCTTCAAGCCCTGGGCCCTACCCTACTCAGTCCTCTCCATCTCAGTAAATAGCACCTCCAGCATACCAGCTGTTAGGCCAGAAAACTTTCCCTGACCCCTCTTTGCTTCTTACACCTCCTATCAGCATACACTGTTGAACCATATTCAGCACCCGAGCTCCCCTTTCCACACCCACTGTGTGCACCCAGCTTCACTTTTTGTCATTGTTTTAATAGATTATGGAAACAGCCTCCTGTCTCCTCTCCCACTTACTCTCTCATGCTCCCTGCTCTTTGCTCTTCACTGAGCAACCAGAATGTCTTTTTTTTTTGAGACAGAGTCTCACTCTGTCACCAGGCTGGAGTGCAGTGGCGCAATCTGGGCTCACTGCAACCTCTGCCTCCTGGGTTCAAGTGATTTCCTACCTGAGCCTCCTCAGTAGCTGATACTACAGGCATGCACCACCAACCCTGGCTAATTTTTGTATTTTTAGTAGAGTCAGGGTTTCACCATGTTGACCAGGCTGGTCTTGAACTCCTGACCTGAGAGGATCCAGAGTAAGTCTTTTAAAGCATAAGGCAAATAATGTTTTTCATCTGCTTAAAACCTTCCATGGCTAGCAAGGTCTTAAACCATCTTGTCCCCGACCCTTCTCAGATCTCTAGTCCAATCAGTCTCCCCTCTATTCTTGCAGTCTTCAAAGACACCAACCAGATGTGCTTCTGCCTCAAGGCCTTTGCATGTGTACTCCCCTTTGCCTGGAATGCTTTTTCATCAGGTATCAGCATGGCTTACTTCCTCTCTTATCCAGGCCTTTGCTTAATTATTACCCTGTCATAAGAAGAATCTTTTCTGACCATTTCACTTAAAATGGCACCTTCTCTTTCTAAGGCCTTGAGGAATCGCCACACTGTCTTCCACAATGGTTGAACTAATTTACACTCCCACCAACAGTGTAAAAGTGTTCCTTTTTCTCCACATCCTCTCCAGCATCTGTTGTCTCCTGATTTTTTAATGATCGCCATTGACCCAGCAATCCCATTACTGGGTATATATCCAAAGTACTATAAATCGTTCTACTATAAGGACACATGCACATGAATGTTCATTGCAGCACTGTTTACAATAGCAAAGACCTGGAATCAACCCAAATGCCCATCGATGATAGACTGGATTGGGAAAATGTAGCACATATACACCATGGAATATTATGCAGCAATCAGAAATGATGAGTTTGTGTCGTTTGTAGGGACATGGATGAATCTGGAGAACATCATTCTCAGCAAACTGACACAGGAACAGAAAATGAAATACCGCATATTCTCACTCATAGGCGGGTGATGAAAAATGAGAACACATGGACACAGGGAGGGGAGTACTAAACACTGGGGTCTATTGGGGGGAAAAGAGGAGGGCCAGCGGGCGGGGGGAGCTGGGGAGGGATAGCCTGGGGAGAAATGCCAAATGTGGGTGAAGGGGAGAAAGGAAGCAAAACACACTGCCATGTGTGTACCTATGCAGCTGTCTTGCATGTTCTGCACATGTACCCCAAAACCTAAAATGCAATAAAAAATTTAAAAAAAAATGGCACCTTCTCACTCTCTATTCTCTTATTCTACTTCATTCCTCTTTAAAGCACTTCTTACCATCTGACCTATCTTGTATACACACTTTCGGATTTCTTCACTGGCTGCTCCCGCTCTCCCCTATGCAAGCTCCATGAGAGCAGAGACTGTTTTATTCATTGCTGCATCTCTCTCTTAAAATAGTTCTTGGCCTAAGTGGCATGCAGGTGAGTATTGCATGCGTGAATGAGACAATAATGGGCCCAAATTCTTCTTGAAAGTTCCTCAATCTTAAGGCTAGTTTACTATCACCATATTTCTTGGTTTCTTCACCATTATTGACTCACTGTATCTCTGTCTCGTTTGTGGGCATACCTTGGAAATATTGCAAGTTCAGTTCCAGACTACTCAAATAAAGCAAACATTGCAATAAAGAGAGTCACACAATTTTTTGGTTTTGCAAAAAACATGATGAAAGTCATGTTTACACTAAATTGTAGTCTATTAAGAGTACAATTGCATTATGTCTAAAAATACCAATGTGCATCCCTTAGTTTAAAATAATTTATCAATAAAAATGCTACTGATCATCTGAGCCTTCAGTGAGTTGTAATGTTTTTGTTGATTGGGTGGGTGGGGTCCTGCCTCTATGTTGATTGCTACTGACAGATCAGGGTGGTGGGTACTGAAGGTTGGAGTGTCTGTGACAATTTTTTTTTCTTGAGATGGAGTCTCACTCTGTTGCCCAGGCTGGAGTGCAGTGACAGGATATCAGCCCACTGCAACCTCTGCCTCGTGGGTTCAAGTGATTATTTTGCCTCAGCCTCCCAAGTAGCTGGGATTATAGGCACCCAACAACACACCTGGCTAATTTTGTATTTTCAATAGAGTCAGGGTTTCACCATGTTGGCCTCAAATTCCTGACCTCAGGTGATCCACCCACCTCAGCCTCCCAAAGTGCTGGGATTACAGCATAAGCCACTGCGCCCTACCAGCAATTTCTTAAAATAAGACAATGGTGAAGTCTGCCACATCTACTGACTCTTGCTTTCATGAAAAATTTCTCTGTGGCATGTAACACTGACAGAAATTTACCCACAGTAGAACTTCTTTCAAAATTAGAGTCAATTCTCTCAAACCCTGCTGCTTCTATAGCAACTAAGTTTATTGAATATTCTAAATCTTTTGTTGTCATTTCAATAATGTTCATAGTATCTTCACCAGGAGGAGATTTCATCTCAAAAAAAATTGCACATTTTTTGCGCATCCAGAAAAATCAAGTCCTCATTTCTTCACGTTGTCATTAGATTGCAGCAATTCAGTCACATCTTTAGGCTCCACTTCAAATTCTAGTTTCCTTGCTCTTTCTACCATATCTGCAGTTATTTCTCCCACTGAAGCCTTGAACTCCTTAAAGCTATCCATGATCATTTTAATCAACTTCTTCCAAACTCCTGTTAATGGGTTGATATTTTTGACCTCCTCCCATGAATCATGAATGTTCTCAATGGCATCTAGAATGGGGAGTCCCTTCTATTAGGTTTTCAGTTTACTTTGCTCAGATACATCAGAGGAATCATAACTATGACAGTGAAAACTGTATGCAATGTATTTCTTAAATAAGAAGACATGAAAGCGGAAATTACGCCTTCATCCCTGAGCTTCAGAGTGATCTCGTATTAGCAGGTATGAAAACAAAGTTATTTCATTGTATATCTCCATCAGAGCTCTTAGGTGACCAGGTACATTGTCAAGGATTAGTAATATTTTGAAAAAAATTTTGTTCTCTGAGCAGTAGGTATCAACAGTGAGCTTAAAATATTGAGTAAACCAGACGGATGCAGTGGCTCTCACCTGTAATCCCAGCACTTTGGGAGGCTGAGGTGGGTGGTTCACCTGAGGTCCGGAGTTCAAGACAAGCCTGACCAACATGGTGAAACCCTATCTCTACTAAAAAAAAAAATACAAAAATCAGCTGGGCATGGTAGTGTGTGCCAGTAATCCCAGCTACTCAGGAGGCTGAGGCAGGAGAATCACTTGAACCTGGGAGGCAGAGGTTGCAGTGAGTCGAGAATGTACCACTGCACTCCAGCCTAGGTGACAGAGTGGGACTCCATCTCAAAAAAAAAAAAAAAAAAAAAAAAAACTGAGTAAACCATAGTATAAATAGTTGTGCTGTCATTCAGGGTTTGTTGTTCCATTTATAGAGCACAGGCAGAGTAGATTCAGCAGATGTTTTAAGGGCCCTAGAATTTTCAGAATGGTAGGTGCACATCAGCTTTAATTTAAAGTCACCAGATGCATTAACCCTAACAAGACTCTGCCTGTCCTTTGAAGCCTTGAAGCCAGGCATTGCCTTTTTCTCTCTAACCGTGAAAGTCATAGATAACATACATTTCCAGCAGAAGGCTGTTTCATCAACACTGAAAATCTAGCTACCTTCGTCAATGATCTGAGCTAGATCTTCTGGATAATTTGCTGCTATCATACTTCCTGCTTCATCTTGCACTATTATGTTATGAAGAGATCTTCCTTCCTTAAACCTCATGAACCAACCTCTGCTAGCCTCAGACTTTTCCTCTGCAGCTTCCACACTTCTCTCAGCCCTTATAGAACTGAAGAGAGTTCAGGGACTTCCCCTGAATTAGAATTTGGCTTAATGGAATGTTACGCTGCTTGAGCCTGTTATCCAGACCATTAAACTCTCCACACCAGCAATAATGCAATTTCATTTTCTTATGAAAATGGACGTGTGTCCACTGGATTAATGTCCTTCAAGAACTTTGCCTTTGCATTCACAATTTGGCTATCTGTTTTGTCCTAGCCTCTGGCCCACCTCATCTTTTGACATGACTTCCTTACGAAGTTTAATCATTTCTAGCGTTCGATTTTAAGGGAGAAATGCATGAGATTCTTCCTTTTACATGAACAGGCCATTGTAGGATTATTAATTGGCCTAATTTTCATATTGTTGGGTCTCAGAAAGTAGGGAGGCCCAAGGAGAGGAAGACAGCTGGGGAAACAGCCAGTTGGCGAAGCAGTCAGACTCCAGACAATGTGTATCAATTAAGTATGCTGTCTTACATGGATGCAGCTCAGGGTGCCCCAAAATAGTTACAGCAGTAATGTCAAGGGTCACTGATCACAGAGCACTATAACAAATATCATAATAGATTTTGAAATAATACTAGAATAACCAAAATGTAACACAGACACAAAGTGAGCCCATGCCATTTGGAAAATGGCACCAAAGCTTCCGGATGGCTGAACACGTGGTGGTTCCTAGAGGAGGTGGCATCTAGGGAGGCAAAGAATCACCACACCACTTCCTCCATCCCTTGGCTTGTGTGTCTCTTCATCTGTATCTTTTGTAGCATCTTTTATAATAAGCTGGTAAATGTGCTTCTCTGAGTTCTGTGAGCTGCACCAGCAAATTAATCAGATTCAGTGAGGGCATCTTGGGAACTCCAACTCGAAGCTGGTCAGAAGTTCTGGAGGCCCCAACTTGCAACTAGCGTCTGGAGACTGAGCCCCTAACCTGTGGGACCTGACACCCTCTTTAACTTTCATTTTAGCAATTACAGATAACAATAACCAAGGGACTGAATATTTTGCTTTTTTCTTGTTAGTTTGCATTTCTTTATGCCTCCAGTGGAAAATACCCCCATACATTTGGTTGTAGAAGTCTTCCGTCCCTATGATTTTTGTGGTGTGAGAGCAGAGGGAAAACAAATAAAGAAACAAGGTTTCAGAAAGTTTTTCCCTAAATAATTGTTGTCAGTGAAGCGGGATTTGCTTGAACAGCCCTGACGCATGGAAGCCAATGGTTTGAAACGAGAAAGGATTAAAGGGTGGGGGGATAAAGAATCTTCAGTTCCCAGGTGGCCACGTGGTCGCCCATAGTATGAAGCTGCAGCTATGTTGAGATCAGTTACTAAAGGTACAAGTTTTTAGCAGAGTTTACAGATGGATCCAACGCCCCAGGAATTGTTCCACTGGAGGCATAAAGAAATGCAAACTAACAAGAAAAAAGCAAAATATTCAGTCCCTTGGTTATTGTTATCTGTAATTGCTAAAATGAAAGTTGAAGAGGGTGCTGGCTCAGGCCTTGCGGCTGGACTAAACTCAGATGTGGGGCTGTCTCAACTCAGGCCACTAGCCTCAAAGCCACCCAGAAAGGGGAACATTACGCCCGGGCCAGAAAGTACCTTTTGGATCTTTGGACACCAAGAAGGTAGCGAATGTGGGAGAAGGGCAAGGCAATTACTCTTGAAACCAGAGGTGTCATGTGAAGGATTATTCCATTTTGTATATTGATATCATCAACTTTAGGCTGCTGCTTTAGGCAGCTCCAATCCAAACAATGGAGTTGATTTTAGAACCCTAAAATTCTCAAAGCTGGCTTTGTCTCCCGGGAAGGGCATCAGCTGAGATAACCCAAGTGGCATTTGAGAAAAAGCAGGAGCAGGAAGGTCGCTCTCTGCCCACCCCCGAATCCCGGGAGCAGGTCATAAGCCCTTGTTTGAGGGGTTTAAGAAAGAAGCATCCTTATCTCTGAAGACACAGCCTTGCTGAGTTCCCCCAGTTTATCTCCGTGAGAGCACACACACTCTGTCCGATTCTACCATTCCATGGCGGCCACTGTTCATCAAACCTAACTAAGCCTACGATACACAAGTTTCCTGTTCTTTGGGCCATTTTCTTATGAAGACTCCTGTGCCACAGAAAACTTTTTAAATAAATGTGTATGCTTTTCTCTTGTTAATCTGTACTTTGTTACAGGGGCATCGCCCATAATCCTGGTGATGGGTGGGGGAAAAACATCGTTTTTACCGTACAAAGGAATAAAAAAAGAAGTATTGGGTGTATACATTCTCAACCCAATGAGAGAATTCCATTCTGTGTGACTTATTTCCTCCCTATGTTGTATTATTCATGGACAGACCCTCTACTCTTGATTCATTTGATTAAAAAAATTGTGAACACTGCATCCTGAACTGTGGCCCTAGAATGAAGTGTCTTGCAGCTATTAATGACACCCAGCGGAAAGCATCCAATGGATGCTTAGGATGAGCCGATAAAGAATTTGGGAGAGCTCTTGCCCTGGACTTTCTGAGACAATTTCCTTCTTCACAGCAGTGTTCAGGTTTTCTTGAGCCCTTAGCCATGGGAAAGCTGTGCTCTCTTATTTCTCCTCTGAGGCTGTCTTCTTCATAGCTCGATTGCAGTTCTGCAGCGCAGTCAAAAACCTGGGCATTGGCCGGGCGCGGTGGCTCAAGCCTGTAATCTCAGCACTTTGGGAGGCCGAGGCGGGTGGATCACGAGGTCAGGAGATCAAGACCATCCTGGTCAACATGGTGAAACCCCGTCTCTACTAAAGATACAAAAAATTAGCTGGGCATGGTGGCGCGTGCCTGTAATCCCAGCTACTCGGGAGGCTGAGGCTGGAGAATTGCCTGAACCCAGGAAGCGGAGGTTGCGGTGAGCCGAGATCGCGCCATTGCACTCCAGCCTGGGTAACAAGAGTGAAACTCCATCTCAAAAAAAAAAAAAAAAAAAAAAAAAAAAAAAAAAAAAAAGACCTGGGCATTTCCCAGCATTTTATATGTTGTGCCTGAGAAGGAATCTGTACACTCTGGGTAAGAAGGAATTCAATCTTAGACAAACGGTGCTGTGTGAATTACTAAAAGGCTTCCCTCTGGGCAACACTCATTATGGTTTGTGATCAAGTTACAGAATGTTCGTGTTGCTTCTTCATCAGCTTTGTTTGTGATTTGATATAGTTGATCAAGATTGCAAAGTGATTTTAATTTTTGTGCTTATATATTAAGGAGTGGTCTCTCTGCTATTTCAAGTGAGCCATCTATAAAATTAACTTAATCACCCATTAGATCTACAGACTATAAAAATGAATATTATATACATATAGAACTGCATATGTGTAAAAAAATTTCTAACAAATATCTGGGCTACAGGTGTCACAAAAAGAAGGCTCACTTTTAGTGCACTCACTTTTAGAGCAAGCAAAATAATATATATTACAGGTTAAGAAAGAGAAAATAGCAAAAAAAAAAAAAAAAAAGAGAATTGAAATAAACTGAAATTCTTATTTTCTTGTTTCCTTATCACTAGGTTTTGCAGAATCCAGCTCCATGAGAAAGTTTTCCCCATTATCAGTCTCCTAGTAGGCTTTGTAATTAGGAAAAAAACGCAAAACTCCCCCCTTCCTTTGCTATGTTTTGGTTGCATAATCTTATTCTTGGATATAGTCAACATAAATTTAGGGCTTATATTCAAATCAAGTTTGTAAAATAAAATATTTCTCTTTCAAATTTGTGTCTGTAGCCCCCATCCCTCATCAGATGTCAGGAATAATTGGTGGATACAGGATTTGTTCTTTAAATAAGAAAGCAAGCATTATTTTCTTACAAATGAGTAGAAACTGCTGAAAGATAGGGCCCCTGCATCAGACTTCTATCTTGTGTTTCTGGGAGAGTTGTGGTGCCAAGATATTATCCATCTTTCTCCCCATTTGTTCTAAAGATCCCCAGGCCTCCCAGGTGCTGGAGAGTGAGAGAGGATTTAAAGTCTTTCTGAGAGTGACTCCTCACATTACTGTGGTTTTCTGTTACTAATACAAGTGCTTTCCCAGCATCTGTGACGCAGTTTTCTCTTTCTGTCTTTCTGTTCTCTAAGGTACTGAGCACAAGGTATCTCATTTTAAGAAACGGAACAGTGAAGCATAAGCTTACACTTATCAGATGGCTTACACTTCACTCCAAGGGTTCAGATCATTCATTCTCTGATTTCCCCTTTGCTTTTCTGAGAAAAATACAGTTGTATGTTGACTAAGACTAAAGAAATTCAGCTTTGTAGAAGGAACAGAGCATCTCAGTTGCTGTAAGTTTTTGTTGTTAGTTATTATTTGTAACCAAGAGCTCTAATTTTCCTAGATCTGTCTGTTGTAGAGTGCAGCAGTATCTTCTTTGGTGCTGCAGGAGAAGGGATGCAGCCCTTCTTTCTGGGTTCTTTTGGCCGAAGAAGCCTTTCAAAACATAAAATGTAGGCTCCATGAGCAAAGGTGTTTTTTGCCTCTTTTGTTGCTGTTCTGCCTGATGTGTGGCACACAGTAGACTCTCTGTAAATACTTATGGAATGAATGAATGAATTCTCCATGAAATAGGTTTAGTGGATGGGGTTTATTAGAGCTTTATATCCAATGACCTTCGTGTGGGGAGGCAATATTGCCAGTGAGTGTCATGGTTGCCTTTCTATTCCAGCTCTTTGTCCTGGGAAGAGCTTGCTGCATCTTCTTGTTTCAGCAATCGAAGAAGCAGAGTTCCCCTGCAATTCTTCAAGGAGCCTTGAGAATTCAGAAGGTCTTCGGGTGGCTGCATCAATCCTGCAGACAAATGCCAGGTGGCAGAGAGGCCATTCCCAGGGTCACATGGCTGGCTGGGTTCAGTCTTGGCCAGGTATGGAAGCCTTTTTCAGGCACACAGCATGCATGCTTACATGATTTAATTTTGAATGCCATAGACCTGGTAAGTCATAAAATGGCAACCAATGATTATATTTTAGAGTGCTTATTTCCTCACAAAAATCTCAAAGCATGTGATGATAGGTTGGAATGTGTAAAGAAAAGCTAAGAAAGCAGACTTCTGATAAGAACAGCTTGTCACTTGTACAGCAGCTCTGAAGTACAGCCTGAAGGATGGAATGCTGACGTTCCTTCTTTCTTACTTGTGATTGCTAGAATTTTATTTAGCAGATCATTTCGAGCCAATCTCAAAATGAGAAAATTCTTTGAGGAATTATGCATAATGTTAAGTATATTCTCTTTCTTGTTGCCAGTGGAGATTCCACTGGTAACAGGGCAGATTTCTCACTGCAGGTTCAATGGAGATGATGCTGTTATGTCTTTGGACATAATAGTTTATGATAAGGAGATCAAAATAATTCCTTTTAGCCATGCAGTTGTCTGTAAATCTGCTTAGTTGGTCATCCTAAGCAATGACATTTAAGATGTAGTTGATAGACTGTTTATCTTAAAGAAACATTTTAAATTTAATTTTTCAGACCTATGCAATATTTCATCTTTTCTGTTTAATAATATCCAAATGTGCTTTTGTGAAGCATAAAACACATGTGCTTCACAAAATCAGTCAGAGAGCTTTGAAAATAGAACGTATTTCAAGTATGTAGCAAAGACCTTCAAAACACAATTATTGAAGGAGCATAAAAAGGGGAATTTGCTTCAGTTTTAGATTTTTAATAGACTTCACTGTTATGTAGTGAAGACAGAAATATGCCGTAAAGTCTCTGGTTAAGAGCCAAGACTGCTTCTCTTGTATCATTTCAGATCCTGTCATTTCTATCTGATCTTTAGAATACACTATGCATATTCATAATGCCAAGTATCATCAGAAAAGACAATATCCATAACATTATTCTTTATGCTCTTTAAATAAATATGCTGGCACCTGAATTCACAATTTAAAACTCTGACTTTGTAAAAAATTTGCATGTATCTCCAATGAAGACATTGTTACACTTGCGTTCTTTGTCCATGATTTATGACAATTTTGTGCATGATTTACTTATAATTTATGAGACCTTTACGTTTGTGAAAATAAAACACGTAAGTTGAAAGTTATTTCAAAATACACATCAAGTCCATCACTTTGTTCTGTCAATCTGATCTCTAAATATTTCTCAGGTTTGTCATTTACTTTCATTTCTCTTCCCACAGCCAGAGCCCAGATCACCATCATTCCTTCCTCTCTGGACTCCTGGAATGTAGTCCCATTCTTTATGCCTCAGAATAATTAATGACACAGGAAAAATACATTATGTAAAAAAAGTAGGAGTCCAAACTGAACACTCAAGTTGATTGAAAACACACTACAATGTTGACAGTGATAGAATTAGCAGTGATACCTATTTTGCTCTTTTATACTTTTTAATATTTTCTAAATGTTCTACAATAAGCATGAAGTATTTTTAAAAAAACTTAGTAAGGTGCACTCTCCTTTAAACAAATTCAAGCAACACAGAAAAGTGAAAGTAAAAACAAATACTATTTAAAACTACTGCTTAGAAATTCTCATTATGAAATTAGGTGAACAATGTGTCAAACATCTTATTTTTCTCTCTGAGTGTTTACTCAGACACGTGTGTGCACATGCACCTACAGAGAGGGTGAGGAGCAGATAGTTAGCTAGCTAGAGACAGGCAAAGACTAAAATTCTATATATACGAGATTAAACTATGCATAAGCCTAAACAGATTAAAATGTATTACATTAACAATTTGTACCTAAAATTTTAAGCCTTATTTAAAATGCAAGGTGTCAGCTAATTTTTTTTTTTTCAATAGCTGACACCTTGCATTTTTAATAAGCTTTTCATGTTGTGGACTTAGACACGCACTGGCTCTAGCTCTGTTCCAGTTCTTTCCTCTTGCCTTTGGTTTCTACCTCTCCATCCTAGGCTTGACTTTATTTATTTTTTAACCTTATTTAAAAAAAAATACTTTAAGTTCTGGCTTGACTTTGAGAAGAAGCACAGCTAACCTGCAAGGACTTTAGGCCTAATCTGCATTTCTTAGGGAGAGAGAGAGAGAGAGAGAGAGATGGAAAGAATGAGATGGGTTCTTCTTTGCAGAAACATGTCTGCTGCTTTCTTCTCAATTCCCTGGACAATATTTCTATTCACTCTCCCACTGTGAGCAGGTAGATGCCTGCATGGCTAGCCCATTCTTACTCAAACATTTTGAATAAAAACAATTGAAAGACAGAAAGAATAACATGTGCTGCCTTTCAAATTGTACAGACTGGGTGAATTTAGTAGAGAATGAACGAAGTAGTTTACAATATACACATTTCTGAATTCAGCGGTCTGTATGTTCACTGCCCCAAAGAAATAAAAACATTCATCAAGAACCACTCAATGAGACAAACAACAGAGATTAGTGCTCTTCTCTTTTTATCTGTTACTTGATTTTCATAAGACTCTCAGTACCACCTTCCAGGTCTGAAAGCTGCTTTGTGTCCCACGGCAGTGTGTTGATGTTAGCAAGAGCCAAGTCTGCCGATCTCTGCTCTGCAAATTACTACAAAGTGTGACTGTGTGTATAGCCTTAAGCACTGCACCCCAATTCCCCTGTCTGTAATATGGAAATCATAAAATCTAACTCTGAGACATAATTTAAATAATGAGAGTGTACATTATAGTAGGGTTATAAACAAAGGTTCATTCTCTTTCATGCCTTTTATCATCTAATCTAGTTTCTTTGGAGGAAACAGAGAGCTTTAATTCAGTAGGAAATTATTTATTTATGTTTCAAACATGTCACTTATAAATAATTTCCTACTGAATTAAATACTAGGTCTAAAATTCTGTTTTAAAACTGATGACTTTGAACCACATACTTTGTATGAATTCTTTTGTAGTTGGATTTATTGTCACCATCTGCTTCCTCCTTTTACTATGTTGTCCTTTCCTTTCTCTCTCTTTCCCTCTTTCTTTCTCTCCTCCTTCTCTCCCCCTTTCCTTCTTTCTCTTTCTTCCCTTCCTTCCTTCTTTCTTTCTCTTTTTTGACTGAATTTTGATTTTAAAATTATTTTTACTCTCTCTGCTGGTTTGGAAGCCATAAACCCTTTTCCTAATCATTCTATGGTTGCTCTTAATCTTGACAAAATCCAAAATAAATCTGTTCTCCTCCCTAGCAATGATGTATCCTAATTCTCATCAATTGCCTCCTGTCTTACATTGTGTTTTTGTACATTATTTAGATGCTGTTTTGTTTTTTTCTCACTTATTTAGTGTTTTATTATTTTGTTGATACCAGTTTCTTTGTTTACTTTTCCTTTTTTCATCCCAGGCCTTTTTATGAAATCATTTTACTCCTATCTGAAGTATTTCCTATAGCAATTCCTTTAGCAAGAGCCTGACTAAACATAGATTCTGTTTGCCTAAAATGCATTTATTTTGCTCTAATTATGACATAATAGTTTGCTGAGCAAACAACTTGAGATGGACACTATCTTCTGTCAGAATTTTAGGGTAGTGCTTTGTTCTGTGTCCATTGTTATTGTTACAAAAAATTGTTTTTCGTATGTTATTTCATTGAAGTTAAACTTTTTACTCTGTGTATTTTTAAGGTCTTTTTCTTAAAATTTTGGTGGCTTGGAATTGAAGTTTCGGTCTAGATATGGGTTTATTCTCATCGTATCTGCAGAGAAATGCTTGGCTTCTCTTGTTTCTCTATCTTCACTTTCTGTTTTCTTAAATTTTTAATTTTATAGAGATGGGGTTTTGCTATGTTGCCCAGGCTGGTCTCGAACTCCTGGCTCAAGGAGTCCACTCACTTTGGCCTCCCAAAGTGCTGGAATTATAGTTGGGAATCATTATGCCCTGTCAGTCCTCACCATGTGGGCCACTCTTCAGGACCCGTTGTGTCTTCAAGGGCTGCTCTTTATGTATCTTAGCCTTCTTTCATATTTTGCATTTCATTATCTCCATTATGTCTCTGAGCTTCATGTTAGTAATTTATCTATAAATCATTATTATCTTAGCTGTATTAATCTTTGGTTTATCTGATCTACTAAATTTTTAATTTGAGTGATTACATTTTCCATTTGAGATGTTCTTTTTGGTTCTTTTTTCAAATTAGCCTGATTTTTTTTTTTTTTTTGGTATAGCATTTTGTTTCTAGGTCATAATTTCAATTTCTTTTTTTGAATAATTTAAAAATACTTATTTTATAGTTTGCATCCAAGAGTTTTATACTTGAAAGTTTTTGGTGGTTTATTTCTGCTGTTGGTTGTTTCTACTAAGTCTTGTATTTTGCTTTTTAAAAAATACATTTTGGATTAAGCTCACATTTAAATGTCTGGGCTTTATGTGCAAGAATCTGTCAAGGTTTTTGTTGAAGATACACCCTTCTGCAGAGAATTTGTGTGTTTTTTTGGGGGGGCATTCCAAACAATAACCGACTCAAGGCTATGTAACATAGTTTCTTGGTTTGAACTTTTTTGGAATTCCTAGGTAGTGTGATTTAAAACCCAACTCCTGAGTGTGTCAACTATATCGATATTGTCATGAAAAACATCTATTTTTGTTACTGTGAGTCCAAACTAAAAATAACGTTTTTGTGGTCAACTTTTGTCATTTTTAAACCAATGGATGGGTATACATATATAGAGAGATATTTTTATGTCTCTCTATATAATGTATAAAGTATATAAATATTTACATCAATTTTGTGCGACCTGGCTTTATTTATAGATCTTATTTTAACTTCCTCTTTGGGCTGAGATCATGCCTTGCCTCCTGTCCTCTGCAGCATATGAAATGCAAGCCTTCAGGTCCAGAGGCTGGTGTCTAATCATAGCCACAGTGATAGCTCACCATTCTGAATTTAAGTCTTCTTTTTATTTTTTGGCCTGTGAACATTTTTATGCCCTTTAAAGTTAATTACATCATTATTTCTAGCCTAGTTAAATATTTTCAAGATTTAGAAATATTTAATATTTCTATGTATTGTATATGAGGAACATTTTTCAGAACACATATGCCGAAATGGAATCCAAAATAGCATCTCAAACCATTTCACGCGTCTTCTTCAGCCTCTTTCCAATACACTTTCCACCAAGTAGCCAAAGTGATGTTAAGTGAAAACAGGATCATCCTGTTACTAGAAGGAGGGCCTTGAGCATAAGTTGTCCAGATTCTTTGGTGTGTGGAACGAAGAATTGGACAGAATCCACAAAGCAACAAAGGAATTAAACACAAGAACGAAACAGCGAAGCAGGAATTTACTAAAGCAAGAAAGCACTCTGCAGGGTGGGAGTGGGAGCAAGCGGCTCGAGAGCACCGGATCACAAAGTTTTCTGGGGTTTAAGAGCTCCTTTTGAGGCTCCTATCATTACCTGGATGAAGGGCTTGGTTCCTGGCTAATAAAGGCTGAGGTGAATTGGTGTCCTATGCAGATGAAGGGATGGTCCATGGCCCGAGGCCAGTGAATGCACCTTCCCTTCCCTTAGAGATGTGACTAGGGAGAGTAGCCTTCAGTCCTTTGCTGCTGGGTGTGGGGAGATGGGGTTTTCCTTTTGGCTTAGCTTTAGGAAGTTTGTGGTAATTGGCCTTCGGTATCCTGCCCCTGACCCCGGCGTTTTCCTTGTGATCCAGCTTTGAGAAATCAGCACAAATGGGCCTCAGATCCATTGCCCCGAGACCCCGGTGTTTTCCCTTGATTCAGCACTAACTGGACTGAAGAACGTTCCTTCCTTCCAGGCCCTACTTTCCTGCCTCAGCATCACTCTCCTGACAAAAATCATTCAACTGCTTTCTGTTATGGATTAAATTGAATCCCTCAAAAAGATGTGTTTAAATCCTGACCTGGAGCCTTGAATATGACGTTGTTTGGAAACAGGACCTTTGCAGATATAATCAAGCTAACATGAGCTCATACTGGCTTAGGGTGAGGCCTAGCCCACGGTGGTGTTCCGTAAGAGGGAAATGTGTACACAGAGACAGAGACACACCAGGAGAAGCCATGCGACCATGAAGGCAGAAGTCGGGTTGTCAATGCCACACGTCACGGGATGCCAGGGATTGATGGCACCAACCAGAAGCTGGGAGGAAGGCATGAAATGGCGCCTCTCTCTGAGTCTTCAAGTAGAAATCGACCACGCTATCATCTTGCTTCCAGACTTCTGACCTTCAGAACTGAGACAGAATAAATTCCTGTTGTTTTAAGCCACCCGGTTTGTGACAGCTATGTTATGGTTGCTCACTGGTAAATGAATGAACTAGTGAACAAAACTAGTACAGAAGACCAGAGAAAACTAAAACACAAGTGATTTGCTAAGGAGGCCTGGAAGCAAACTGATTGACCTTGCAGAACAAACACACTTCCTCTTATAATTAGTATAAAGTAAAAGATCATTAGCATGCCTGCGATGTCTTTTTAATCTTTCCACTCTTTACTTTTAGCTTCATGTGGCTGCCATTGCTTTCACTGGCTTTTTTCAATTTCTTGAACAAGCCAAGCTCTTCTCTGATCCAAGGATATTGTATATGCTGATCCCTCTGCCTAAGAAACTCACCTGAGTTTTCCTTGAATAACTACTATTTATCCTTTCCACACATTAAGATATCTCTTCCTTGAAGATTTCTTTCATAATAGTTTCCCCCATCAGCCTCTAAAGTATGCCCTTACTTATTTTTGTTTCTGCACTTTCTTTGCCTTCACTGCATTTACCACAGAGTATGACTAAAATGTGCATGTGGTTTGTGAGATGATTTTTAAATGTCTGTCTTCTCTGCCAGACTATAGTGCTATTAGGTAATGATGTGCCGGTTTTGCTCTTCTCTGTTTCCCAGCTGCCAGCACAGAGGTGGGTATGTAACAAATATTTTTTAAGACAGGAAAACACATTTTTAGACTTGTAATTAGAAGGATGGATGCAAAAAGAGAAATGCTCATTTTCAAGTTGTTTTTGTATTAAGGCCAGAGTGTTAGACATGTGCTTTAATCATTCTTACCTAAGCAGCTGTTCTGACAGGTTAATAATAAATGCCACAGTATTAAAAGAGCAGTCACACTTCATTCACGCAGAGTCACATCTTGAAATACATTTGAAATGTCATATGTTAGCACAATCAGTATTATTTCACCAGTTACTTATAGCGGGTACGACTTAGATACTTAATGACTGGGTGGTTCAATGTTTAAACTCAGTACTCTGTTTATACCAAGAGAGCAGAAACACTCACTAAACGTATTCTAAAACGTGTGCTTTATTTAAAAAATTAGCATAAACTTGTCATTTTGTGTTAATTACAGGCAGTATTTAGGGTCATTTGGGATCTTATATGTAGCAATGTACAAAATTTCTTCTAGTATGTGGTTCTTCAGGCCTCATCACGAAACTCTGTACCTGCCTTGGATTGGCAGAGGGCCGGCTTACCGACCCTCAGAACAGACTGCAAATTCATCTTTTAGACTATGTCTATTTCCTGACTGCTTTCTCTGTACTTGTGCCCTGAGACAGTTGAATTACGAAGAGTACAGTTCTATAAATCCAAACATGTCACAAATAAGTGTGGCCCTAGGGCCCAAAGAGTTGTGAGAGAATGCAAGGTAAGAAACAGCTACTACATTTGCCACTCCATTGGGAACGAACCCACTGTAGGTAACCTCATGTGGTAGGTAAACTTCGCAGCAGTGTTGAAGAAAGTAAGAAAACGCATAGACAACCACACATGGAAAGGCCACTTTGATGAAATGACGTTTTGATCTGTTTCTTATGGAATACTGTAGATGGTCCTTAAATCTGTTAGAGACGTATGGTCCAATAATGTTACATGCTTTCAAAATTCTAGAAATGTTTTCCCAGTTGTAACTTGCATTCAGCAAGATTGATAATTGTGATTTGGAGTGACATCAGCAAGATGGCAGTCAACATGAAGTGGCCCAGGCTTCACTACCATTCCCTGTCCCCTGCCACACACGGAAAGTTCAGCTAGCAACCATCCACAGACAAGAATTCCTTGGTGAAAACCCCAACATGTTGGAATGAGCCAGAGTCAGCTGTGTGTTCCAGAATGGAATAAACACCACATTAAAGGGTAAGAAAAACAATCCCATGATGACAGTGTCCCTCCTCCTCCTCTAAGTCAGCACAGCACCTCACAGGTAGAATTCCCCAGAAACCACAGTTTCTGCAGAGGAAAAAGAGAACCAGAGGCAGACATGAAGCTTCCCTAGCATTCTGAGAATTAAAGATTTAAATATACAACCTGGAAATGTAAATTGTTAAAGAAAACACAAGAGAAATAGCTTTATGACATTGGCCTAGGCAATGGTTTATTTGCTATGATACTAAAATCATATGCAACGAAAGAAAAACAAACAAATGGAGCTACATCAAATGAAAAAGCTTCTACACAGGAAATTAAAACATCAAATCGACAAAGTGAAGAGACAACCTACAGAACGGGGGAGAAAATTTGCAATCTATATGATAGTTTGGTGTTAATATCTAAAATATGTAGCAGACTCCTACAACTCAATAGAAAAAAATAACCTGATTAAAACATCTACAAAGGGCCAGGGACAGTGGCTCATGTCTATAATCCCAGCATTTTGGGAAGCTGAAGTGGAAGGATTGCTTGAACCTAGGAGTTGGAGACCAGCCTGAGAAACATAGTGAGACCTGCTCTCTACAGGCAAAGAAAAAGCGAGAGAGAGGGAAGCAAAGTAGCCAGGTCCTGCATGTCTGTGGTTCCATCTACTTGGGAGGCTAAGGCAGGAGGATTGCTTGAGCCTAGGATGTCCAGGCTGCAGTGGGCTGTGATCATGCCACTGCACTCCACCCTGGGTGACAGAGCAAGGACTCTGTCTCAAAAAAATAAATAAAAATAAACTCTGCATATTCAGGATTGTTATGAGCTGAGCCATTCAGAACCACGGGCTACACTAAACTGTGAAGATTATTCCTGCCCAGGAAGACCTGCAAAAGATGGAAAAGGTGGCTATCACCTCAGATATGCAGACAAAAGATGGAAAAGGTGGCTATCACCTGAAATATGCAGACAAAAGATGGAAAAGGTGGCTATCACCTGAAATATGCAGACAAAAGATGGAAAAGGTGGCTATCACCTGAAATATGCAGACAAAAGATGGAAAAGGTGGCTATCACCTGAAATATGCAGACAAAAGATGGAAAAGGTGGCTATCACCTGAAATATGCAGACAAAAGATGGAAAAGGTGGTTATCACCTCAAATATGCAGACAAAAGATGGAAAAGGTGGCTATCACCTCAAATATGCAGACAAAAGATGGAAAAGGTGGTTATCACCTCAAATATGCAGACAAAAGATGGAAAAGGTGGCTATCACCTCAAATATGCAGACAAAAGATGGAAAAGGTGGTTATCACCTCAAATATGCAGACAAAAGATGGAAAAGGTGGCTATCACCTGAAATATGCAGACAAAAGATGGAAAAGGTGGCTATCACCTCAAATATGCAGACAAAAGATGGAAAAGGTGGCTGTCACCTCAAATATGCAGACACTAATGTAAGGATAGAAGGATAACAAAGACTCGGGACGTCATGACACCTTTAAAACTAAACTAAAATAGATTTAACCAGGAACAAAATGGGAACTTCAATGAAACAGAAATAATTCTTAAAAACCAAACACCGCATGTTCTCACTCATAAGTGGGTGTTGAACAATGAAAACACATGCACACAGGGAGGGGAACATCACACACTGGGGCCTGCTGGGGGCTGGGGGGCTAGGGGAGAGATAGCATTAGGAGAAATACCTAATGTAAATGACGGGGTGGTGGATGCAGCAAACCACCATGGCATGTGTATTCCTGCATGTTCTGCACATGTACCCCAGTAGTTAAAGTATAATTTAAAAAAAAATAGAAATTCAAGAGTTGAAGAATACAATGACAGAACTGAAAAGATGCAATTGAGAGCTCCCGCAACAGGCTCGATCAAACTAAAAGAAGAATTAATGAGCTTGAAGACAGACATGTGATATTATCCAATCAGAGTAGCAAAAAATTAAAAAAAAATTTAAAAATGAATAAAGCTTGCAGAAACATGGGCCACCATCAAGAGACTGAATATACACATAGAAATTCCAGAAAAAAAAGTAAGAAAATAAGGGCCAGATAGCATATTTAAAGATACAATGGCTGCGAATTTTCCTCATATAGGGAGGTATGCCAGTATCCACGTATAGGAAGCACAGAGGTCTCCAGTCAGATTCAACCCATAGAGGAGTTTACCAAGACACAGAATAATTAAACTATCATAAACAAAAACAAAGAAAAAATTCTGAGAGCGGCAAGAGATAATAAGCAACACAGCACCCAGAATGGTCTTAATAGACTCTCCCCAGATTTCTCAATGGAAACCTTGAAGGCCAGGAGAAAAGGGATGTTAGATTCAAATGTTGCAGGAGAAATAAAATAGCCAACCAAGAATATTTTAACCAGAAAAATCTGTCTTTCTGAAATGAGAGAAAAATAAAAACTTTCCCAGACAAACCAGAGCCAAAGGAGATCATCATCACTGGGCCTGCCTTACAGGAATTGCTAAAGGGAGTTTCTTAAGTTGAAATAAAAGGCCAACAATTATTAACATGAAACTTACAAATGCACAAAACTCAATGGCATAATAAAGAGTCATATTTGGAATTCTCTAGGACGATAATGATCATTTGTAAAGCAATTTTATTCCTAGTATGGGGGCTAAAAGACAAAACTATTAATAATAACTAAACTAAAATAAATTTTCAAGAGAGAGCTATTACAGAATAATGTAAATTCTTACATCAAAAACATAAAATATCTGTGGTATAAAAGTGCAGGGTTATATGACTTTGACTTTGTTATAACAGCTGTATGAACTATTATAAGTTCATACAATAATAGAATAAGTGTAAGTTGTAAGGTGTTCTATGTAAGCTTCATACTAATCACAAAGCAGAAATCTACAGTAGACACACAAAACAAAAATAGAAAGAATTCAAAGTATACTGCTAAAGAAAATTATCAAAACAAAAAGGAAGACAGTAAGAAAGGAAGATGGAAAAAAAGTACCTATAAAACAATCAGAAACCAATTCCAAAATGGAAATAGTAAGTCCTTAACTGTTTAATACATAGTTAGCATTCATAATTACCTTGAATATAAATGTATTAAATGCTCCAATGAATAGACAAAGTGGCTGAATGGATTAAAAACAAGACCCAATTATATGTTACCTACAAGATACTCATCTGACTTTTAAAAACACATATAGACTAAAAGTGAAGCGATATAAAGAGATGTTCCATGTTTATGAATTGGAAGAATTAATATTGCTGAAATGTACATACTACCCAAAGCAATATGCAGATTCAATACAATCCCTGTCAAAATTTCAATGTCATTTTCACAGAAGTTAAAAAAAAAATTCACGTGGAATTGCAAAAAACCTTGAATAGCCATGGCAATCATGAGCAAAAAGAACAAAGCTGTAGGTATCATACTACCTCATTTCAAACTGTACTACAAACTATACTACTACAGCAACTTAGTACTGCCGTAAAAATAGACACATTAAAAAAAGTGAAGTAGACACATCAGTGAATGGATCAGTATAGAACCAAGAAATGAACCAACACATGTATGATGAATTGATTTTCACTAAGGAAGCCATAGACAATTATTAAATAAATGAATCTGGCTGCATTCATAGACCAAATAGAACAGAGGGTTGTCAAAATTTGGCCAGTGGCTGGAGTTTGCTGACCCCCGATCTAGGCATTGAGCATCATAGACTCCCAACATAAAAGAGAGAGAGAGAGAGTCAGCCATAGTATGTGATTCCTGATTGGAGAATACACTACCAGGCATAGTCTTGTCAAATAAACCTCTGGATTCAGTTAACAATTCGCAGCAGAAATAGAGTTCAGAAGAACATACTGGATTGTACTCTAAATAGGCAATCAGCCAAGTCTAAACCACAAGCACCTCTCCGGGTTCTGCAAAGGATCAATGATAAAACTAAGTAAATACAAAGGATTGTAACCTATAAATGTGCCAGGAATACACAATATAAAATAGCTAATATTTTTAATAACTGTTTTTGGGAAAGTTGGATATATAGAGAAGAATTAAACTGGACCCTTTTCTCATATCACGTGAAAAAAAGTAACTCAAAATGGGTCAAAGACTTAAGCGTAAGATGTGAAACTGTAAAACTACTAGAATAAAACATAGGGGGAAAAGCTACTGATATTGGTTTGGGCAATTATGTTTTCAATTTTACTCCACAACCACAGGCAACAAAAGCAAAAGAGACAAAGGGGATTCCATGAAGTACAAAAGCTTCTGTACAACAAAGGAAACAACAGAAACAACCTACAAATTAGAAAATATTTGCAAGTCATGCATCTGATAAGATGCTAATATGCAAAATATGTAAGGAACTCAAACAACTCTGTAGAAAGAAAACAAATAAGACAAATTTTAAAAATGAGCGTAGGACCTGAATAAACATTTTTCAGGAGAAGATATACAAATATATGAAAAATGAAAAAAAAATCACCAGTCATTAGGGAAATGCAAATTAAAACCTCTATAAGACAGCACCTCACACATCTCAACATAGTTATTAAAAAAAGGAGATAATTTTTATGGAAAACTGTATGGAGGTTCCTCAAAAACCTAAAAATAGAATTACCATATGACTTAACAATCCCACTTCTGTGTGTTTACACAAAACACATGTCTATGTCAAAGAGATGTCTGCACTCCTGTGTTTATTGCAGCATTCTTCACAATAGCCGAGTTATGAGATCAACTTAAATGACCATCAGCGGATGACTGGATAAAGAAAACATGGTCTATAGACACACAGTGAAATACTATTCAGCCTTAGAAAAAGAAAGAAGCTTGGTCATTTTCAGGAACCTGGGTCAATTCAGCATCCAGGCCTATGAGGTCCATTGTTAGGAGTTATTTGTGTCCTAAAGAGTCCTGAATCCCTTCATAGGGAAGTCTGAACTTTAAAGTTCCAGGTGATGTCTAAGATTCTCTGGTGGTTCTGACATACAGAATTATAAACTGTTATAGCTAAAGGAATCTTTTCTTATATTTAATTTATCCTTTTTCTTCTAGTATGGATTAGGTCTGAAGAGACTCCTTGACTTGCCTGAAGCAACAGCTCTAGTTAATGATGAACCAGTATTGAAACCCAAGTCTCCAAATTATCAGTCAGCTCAGTGCTTTTGCACTGAACTCGGCTATATCTGAAAGATGACTTGTGCCTCATGTTCAGTAAAGAATGGTCTATAGATTAGACAAAACTGACACATTTATAAGCAGAAAGAGAAACACCAACAAACAAAAACATTTTGCTACCTAGAGACAGGCAGGCCCTGTTGGTGCTATTTGGTTTAGGATACTTTGGGCTTGTCCTAGACATGAAGTAACTCACCCCCCAACAGGAGCAAGACCTTTTGAAACACCAGTTTGTGAAGGGTGAGATGTACCTAGCTTAGCTGCCAGAGTTATCACCTCCCTTGTCAGTTCAGTTCATCTTGTCTAGACAGTCATCATATAAATTCCCTAACCAGATTTTAAAAGGCAATGAAAGGACCCGTAGATAGAATGAATGAACCTAGATGTAGAACAAGAACTATATATGCATACTTTTTTATACAAGAAACTTAAACATTAATACTCAACAAACTAAATATATTGTACATTATAGTTATGGTAAAACAGTAATCAAGAAACTAAATGTATTTTGCATTATTGCTATGTTATTAACTCTGAGCCTTCCTTACTTTGTAATTCGTGAAAATCAAAGCCAGAACTGGAAAAGAGAGGACTCTGAGGTATTTTATTTGAGTTCTCTGTCTTTGTCTTCTAGATCGCATGTTGCAGGGGGGCCTGTCTGTTTGTCCTGCACTGAGCTGTGTGGGATTGGTTGCCCATGTATATCCTAGTGTTCAGTACTAATTGTAGAGAATTTTTAGGACGTTCTGAAGGGTTTCAACATCTAAATTTAAGACAGCTTCTTTTTAATCAGCTGAAGGGGTATATAATTTATATACAATAAAATGCCTTCATTTTAAAGATCAAGTTCAGCGTGTTTTGACAATGTATGTGTTGGTGTACCCAACATGTAGAACATTTGTGCAACTCTAGAAGTTTCTTGACGCTTGTCTGTCAGTCTTCCTCAGCAATTTTTTTAGCCCCAGGAAATCACCAGTTGCTTTCTGTCACTATACATAAGTTTTGCTGTTTTCAAACTTCATATAAATGGAATCATATGACACACATTCATTTGTGTCTGACTTCTTTTGCTCAGCATAAAAGATGGCATATTTTATCAAATATTTCTCGGGAGGGTGATTTCATTCAACGCATCCTAAAAATACAAGTTTGCCATTTCGTCTTGTCAACAGCTTAACCAAAGCCTTCTTGCTGGGTCTCTTCTCGCAGCAGCCTCTGACATAGTGTCTGCTGAAGCTTCATGGATTATTGATAGGAATTAGATGTTTGGAGGTCAAGGTCAATTATGAACTAAAAAATAGATTCCCCACCATAAACTATTCTAGCACTTTTCGTATGTGATGATTAAACACCCCCATGGCAGAACTGTCTCAACTTTTAATGCGCCACCATTTTGTTGCTAAAGGTAAGCAATCAGAGCTGTTTCTAACTTACATGCTTAGGGCCTGCCAAGGATGGTCTTCCTCAAGGGAAGGCCCTGTGAAAACTGCAGAGCAGGAGAAAGCTGCCCTTGGTGCCTTTCTCATTACTCTGCCTGTTTACTCCTTTTTTCTGGTCACTCCCATCAATCCCTCAGATATCAGCAGTCTCCTGTTATTATTCCCATTAAGGCCTGTCTTCCATATCCTTCTCTGCTGACAAAACCTTCCTCTTCAGGGTCTTATTTCACGAGGCACTGCTCCCAGCTGTCTCCCACTCTGGACATGATCATTCATCAAATCAAATCACCGTAAGTTACAGGCTGCAGCCATGCGTCCAGCACGGCATCAGGCATAAAGAACAAGGAGAACAGGGCCCAGTTCTTACAGAGTCCACAGGGTGCTGGGGGACATACATGCAATAACTCTCATCAGAAAATTGTCTCTTTCTTCCCTATTAAGGGTGCCTCTCACAGGTTTGTAGCGAGGTTTGCAGCCACCATCCCTGAGTTACTCATTTGCCACTACTTCTCCAAGTCCTGTGCTTTTCTCTGCATGGCTGTGGACCCCCATTCACTTTGCTGTTAGTTGTTTTCTGGAATTAAGGATATAAACACTCTCATGCCGTTGTGATAGCACTGCATGAAACTGGGGTAGGGAAGGGTATGTATGAATATAAGGCAGGTGTCAGTTATCCTAATGAACCCTAGGGTCCTGTCTCAGGGTCACCATCATTCATAGCTATGTACAGAAACCAAAGGATTGCAGTGCACTTGGGTAGACTTAAAAACCATCTCCTGGTTATTATTTATCTTATTGTATGAGACAGCAGTGCCTAAAAATTAAATGGGAGGTGGGGTGGATGTCACCTCATAGCCCAAGAATCATTTGTTAAGAGAGCCTATTCGTAAAAATAGCTTGCTAAGAGGATTTTTAAAGACCACAGAACACTAAATTTCTCTGCAAGTTTTACTAAAAGTGTAAAAATTAGGCCTTTAAATAATTTGATTCCAGAGGCAGTTTTTAAAAATGTAGTTTTTGAGAATTATAAGAGGTATATTAAAACAATTTGAAGTTTATCTCTTTTATTTTTGAAACCTGAAAATCAATATAATGCTATTCTTGTCAAGTAAAATAGGAGAGAGCTGAGGGACAGAGCACAGAGCCATAGTTCAAGTTATCCGAAATTACCTGATATGGTTTTAAGCTCATGGAACAGGAAGAGATTTGGAACTTAGAATGTATAAAGATATATTCACCTTTTCTCAGGGGTTATGTAGCAGATGAGAACAGCCCTGAAAAAATCACTGGTTTTAGAGCAGTGTATTCAAATATCAACTCCAAAAAAGGACCCAAATGAAGAGACTGGCCAGGAAATTATGATTGAAATGAATGCTGCTGGAAATTATGTGTTTAGACGAGTGTGTTTTTACTAAGATGTAAAGTGAAGAAAAAAGAAAAAATTAATATGACTTATGAAGATTTTGTGATCTGGTACCAAACAATGTGAACTGGTTGCAGTGGTCCATCCTCTAGTTAGACCCATCGTGATTTATAAGCAAGGATCTGGGACTGAATACAGGATGCTATTTGTATTGATCACACAGTCTTATTTCATCAGAATTTAGATCTTTAAAATAAATGGAAGGCATTTGATCACATTTGTAGAGTAAATTGCAGAGAATTGATTGTACGTGATAAAATAAAAATAGGTTAAAAATGAACTGGTAAAAAGGATTAAAAAACTATAATTGCGTGTGTAAGTAAAACTGTTTTATTTAGCTCTATTTTCTTATGGTTCGACAGGCAATTTACACCACAAAATTAAACAGTAAAGGATATGCCTTTAAAACTAAATGTAAAGAGCCTTCTTTTTTTTTAGAATCTCAGAAGGAATCCAATCCAAACTTACTGCAAATATACTTTGTTGTTCCAACATTCCTTTTATGTAGCAAAAGCTTTTGTTTGCATGAGTTTATGTGAATGACCAACATGGATTTATTGTAAGATTTAGTCACTGAGGAATAGCTTTAGTGAAATATGTACAGTGATTTTTGTTCCTGATCTTCCATCAAAAAACCGTGCAAGTGATTCTCACTTGCAAAACCTACTTTGGGATTTTTTTGGGGGACGGGAGTTATTATATTTTATTTTATTTACTTATTTATTTAGAGACAGAGTCTTGCTCTGTCGCCCAGGCTAGAGTGAAGTGGTGCGACCCCGGCTCACGGCAAGCTCCACCCCTGGTGTTCAAGCGATTCTCCTGCCTCAGCCTCCTGAATATCTGGGATTACAGGTGCCTGCCACCACGCCTGGCTGATTTTTGTATTTTTAGTAGAAACAGGGTTTTGCCATGTTTGCCAGACTGGTCTTGAACTCCTGACCTCAAGTGATCCACCCACCTTGGCCTCCCAAAGTACTGGGATTCCAGGCATGAGCCACCACACCCAGCCAATTTTGTTGGTATTTTTAGAAAGTACTACCTATTTTCTCCTGCCAGTCCCCACTCTCCCAGAGGCAAACAAAAGATGGGTTTCCAGCACTTTTTCTCAATGATCACACAGAAGAGTCTTTGGATCTTAGGGCGATAATGTGTTTTTGTACTAAACCTGAGAGACAGGATTGGTGTTGAGTGTGTGACAGTGCATTCTCAAGTGCTCTGTGCCTAGCAAGGTCTGCACCTGATTTAATGGTTTGTAGTTGTTGTCTTGAAACTCTTAATGGTTTTTGAACAAGGGGCCTTGCATTTTCATTTTATACTGGGCCTCACAAATTATGTAGTCAGTCTTGCTGATAGTAACATAACAAGTGACATTTATTGTGTTCTTAGGAACTATTTTAAGCTTCTTACCTGTATCAGTTCATTTAATATTTGTAACAATTCTCTGAGTTGGGTGTTACGGCTCTCAATTACAGCTGAGAGACAGCACAGAAAGATGAAATTGCAAAACTAATAAGCAGTGGGGCAGATTCCAACCCAAATCACCTGCTTCTGGAGCTGATGCTCCTAATGGCTGACCATGCGTCCTCTGTCCCATTTGTTTTCTGAACTTCTCATGGCTTGTGTGTGCTTAGAACAGGTACCACCTAAACCAAACTGCATAAGCTTTCCTTACTGAGAATGTATTTAACAAATGCAAATACATAACCTGAAGAACTCAAATGTAATTCCTTAATCTCATCTAATATTAACTAGCTGTTACCTTGGACAGGTTTCAGATGCAACGGAGGGGAGAAGGGAAATGAGCGAGGGAAAGAGGTTTAAAAAATTTAAAGGCCAGCATGAGCGACACAGTGAGATCCTGTCTCAATATATATATATATATACACATATATATATTAAAAGGTGGGGGCATAGCTGCATCTGGCAGGGTCCCTGGTGGTCAACTTGGGAGGATTGAGGTGGGGTAGGAGGTGCTCAGGCTGAAGGACAAGGGAAAACATGACAAAGGACAACCCACCTGCCGATTTAGCAGTTGGATTATGGCTAATGCTGGAGACAAGCCATACAGCTTTAAGTTGGTTTCAGGGACTGAGTGAGAACACCATTTTTCTGATTTGCAGGTGACTACACATATGAGTGCTGGTGGGTGTGTGGCTGGAGGGGGCTGATGCAGCCCAAATGTTGAAAAACACAGTGAGACACCTTCCTGCAGCTGGGGCTGGGCATAGGCTTTACAAGCCAGCTGTTTCCAGGCTGCCCAGGGAGACTTTCTTCCCACCTTTAGAACACACCAACGATGAGTTCGTGTCCTTTGTAGAGACATGGATGAACCTGGAGACCATCATTCTCAGCAAACTGACACAAGAACAGAAAAGGAAATACCACATGTTCTCACTCATAGGTGGGTGTTGAACAATGAGAACACATGGACACAGGGAGGGGAGCACTACACACTGGGTCTGTTAGGGGGAATAAGGGAGGGACAGCGGGGGGTGGGGAGTTGCGGAGAGATAGCATGGGGAGAAATGCCAGATATAGGTGAAGGGGAGGAAGGCAGCAAATCACACTGCCACGTGTGTACCTATGCAACTATCTTGCATGTTCTTCACATGTACCCCAAAACCTAAAATGCAATTAAAAAAAAAGAACACAGCCCCTAGTGGGTGACATAGAGTATGTGAGCAATGAATATGAATAAATGAGAATCTCACAGCTGCCCACCCTGCTAGGGTTTAACAATTCTTTTTCTGACTGATTGAATCTATCAAGAAGTTAAAATTTGGGCCAGGTGTGGTGGTTCACGCCTGCAATCCCAGCACTTTGGGAGGCCAAGGTGGGCAGATCACTTGAGGCCGGGAGTTGGAGACCAGCCTGGCCAACATGATGAAACCCCATCTCTACCAAAAATACAAAAATTATCTGGGCGTGGTGGCAGGTACTTATAATCCTAGCTACTGGGAGGCTGAGGTGGGAGAATCACTTGAACCCAGGAGGCAGAGATTGCAGTGAGCGGAGATCACACCACTGCACTCCAGCCTGGGTGACAAGAGTGAGACTCTGTCTCAAAAGAAAAGAAAAAATACAGAGTTACAATTTGTTGTACTTCTCCTTACCACAATTGTGGATCCACAGAGAATAGAGCAGGGTCCTCGAGCATTCGAGTTTTGATTGGTGGTGTGCCATCCATGGTGCCCAGCATACTGATCTGTGATTGGATGTTGCTAAGATGCGATAAATACAAAGCCAGTCTTTTAGGTCCCAGGTTTCTTGTTTCCCACCGTAGGCTGCCTATGGTGCGCCTCTCACTGAATTTCAGTAACATCATGTGGTGTGTTCATTACCGCCAGACTCAGATGAAGACTTCTGGCTTTCAGTTAGCCGTAGTGCTAAAGTGGTGTGATATTGCAACATCTTAAGAAATATATATTTGACCTTTGCCCCAGGTTCTTTGCACAGAGTTCTCACAACCCTTGTAATTTCTTGAGAGATGGGGTGAGAGGACCATCTTTTGCTATTCATAATAAGCCACTTATAACTGTTCCTGAGTTTAAGCTAATGACCCTTGGTGGATTCCTAAATAGCTTCAGAATGGGGGCTAGTTGCTGGGAGAGCCAACTATGTGATTAGAGGGTTACGTGGACAGATTTACCCTGAAGGAAAATTGATTTTTGAGGAGGGCATCAAGTATCTACTTCGCAGACAATGACCTCCTTGGAAGAGTATTTTTTTTCTCTTTAAAATCACCCAGTGTAGAACTCACAGAACCAGTACCTATGTGATTACAGTTAGATGCATTAGATGTCTGTGCCATCCATAAAATAAAGTACATCACAGCATTCCCAAGGCTACATTTTAACAAGGAAACCTTAGATGTTCTAGGTGTTTGCCTTCTTCCTGGAGATTTTACCCTTTATTTTCCTTTTTCTTTTTCCACACAAGACCTGTATTTCTGATCAGAAAGGTTAAGGACTGTTGCTCGTCACTGTTTTTAAAATGTGACCTTGCTTCAGCCACCTCTGCCTATTTTCAGGAATAGCTAAATTCAGGGATATTCTATCCTACTTAAGATGGGTCACTGCCCATCTGTGGTCAAAAGTGTTCTTTTAAATTTTGGCATTGATCTAAAAGGCATGATACACTAAATATAAAGAAGTAATAAACAAATAATAGGTATTTTTTAATCTCAGTTGCACCAAACCAAAAAATACCTGTGTGTGGTTCAACATGTTTCCATACCTTGAAAATCTAAAATTCAGATGCTGTATGCATGGAGTCCCTGCTCCTCATGAGCAAGGATCTTGATCATGTTTTTTAAAGCCCTGCACCATTGCCTAGAGGTGGGCCTGGCCGATCCTTCTGATCCGAGCATTCTTGACCTTACATTTTGGAGATAATCAAAATTATTGATAATTTTTAAGGGATACATGTATGATTATCCACCTCCTAATGTGTGCACTTGAAGGGGTGAGAGATGAGTCCCCTAGACATTATGAGTAGTGCTGCTGGATATGTTGACAGAAGGCAAGAGGACAGATTTCACAGGACTGGAATTGCTGTCATCCTTACTTCTCCCTGTTTCCCCATTGAATATTGGCTCAGAGAGGACTAGGAAGGGAGCACTTTGGAGGAAAATGTGGAGGATGGAAGGACAGGTAACACTTAGGTGCAGGTGTAATATGTCTACCATCCAGTCATCTTCTCTGTATAAACACCAGGGGATAGGATGGTTTCTGAAAGAACATCTTAGAAATACCATGAACACAAAGGGCGTGCATCTGTCCATGTGTGCGTGTTCTCTGCTAATGAGTTTGGAAATGAGAGTGCCTTTGAAATAAACAGAATGCTGTGATCACCCAAGGGGTTCTTTTTGCCTGCTGCCAAGATAGAGCCGATTTATCAAGATGGGGGGATTGCAACTGAGAAAGAGTTTAATACATGTAGAGCCAGCTAAAAGGGAGGCTGGAGCTTTATTATGACTCAAATCAACTTCCCTGAAAATTCAGAGGCCAGGATTTTTTAAAGCTGGTTTGGTGGGGTGGGGGCCAGGGAATGGGGAATGCTGGTTGGTTGGGTGGGAGCCACAATACCAGATGAGCCAGTTTACCATTCTACATGGTGCCAGCTGGTCCATCAAATTTCAGGATCTGAAAAATACCTTGAATGCCAACCTCAGGTTTACAATAGTAATGTTATCCATAGGAACAATTGGAGAGGTTAGTGATTTTGTGCCTGTGGCTGCATGATTCCTGAGCCATAATTTCTAATCTTGTGGCTAATTTGTTAGTTTTCCAAAGGTTGTCTGGCCCCCAGGCAATAAGGGGGTTGTTTCAGGGAAGGGCTGTTGTCATGTTTGTTTCAAAGTTAAACTATTAACTAAATTCCTCCCATAGTTAGCTTGGCTTAGACTCAAGGATGAACAAGGGCAGCTTGAAAGTTAGAGGCAAGATGGAGTCAGTCAGGTCAGATTTCTTTTGCTGTCAGTATGTTCCTATGTCAGAGTTTTCTCATTGTCAAAATTTTTGCAAAAGCATTTTCACTACTAAGTCCTAGAAAAACATTTTCTCTGTAAGAAACCTCAAGAGGCTGTGAACTTACCTTCTTGTGATTTACTGATATAATTCTAGGTGTCTCTTAAAAGTTTAAAAGTGAGCAGGTGGAAAATATTCATGTGGTGTTAGGGCACAGGGGGGCAAAGCGCCCACCACCTACAGTAATTTTAGCAGTGCTGGCATCTGCTGGCTCTGTAGATAGCAAAAAACATTACGAGTAATTTTTCACTTCCTCAAGCATGTTAGAAAGGTAAAAATCTTTAAGAGAAACTCCAGATTTTGGGAGGGTTTGAAATTGCATTAATAAGTTGGTCCTGCAAAATCCATGTTGCCTGTAAGCTACAGCCTTTGAAATGAAGCACATTTTACAAATTGGGCTTTCCCGGAATTTCTTTCAGGGAAACAGCTGTCCTGTTTCCTCTAATAAGGTAATACACCTGAAAATGCAATGTGAGCCTGCAGGGTAAATGATTAGGCTTGCCCACACAGACTGAACGGACCCTGAACGGAGCAATCGATGACCCTGTCATCAGTTGCAGCAGTCCTTCACCTCAGTGGAGAGGGGGGTTTGGCTGATTCTGATGTTCTATTATGTGGAGGGAAAAAAAAACAAAACAGGTAGATTGGGTGTGAGGAATGTTGACTTCTAAAAGCAGAACCAGGCTGCAAGAAACCATTTTCGAACATGTAGGTGTGTCACGCTGAAGCACGTGTTCTGATCGCGCTGAGCACACCCCAGAGTGGAATCATTGAAGGAGTGTTCAACTTATAAACTGGATGGACTCACTGCTTCTGTCCATTGGGGTTGGGAAGGAATTCCATCCAGAGAGATTCCAAAGAGAGTCAACGCAGGGTAGATGAGGAGAGAAATGGCTGTGAATGGAGCTTGACTTTCCCTGGAGTCCTGACTTTTTTCAGAATAGACGGATATTCTGCAAGTTTCAGTGGCTGCTTACCCTTCTCACTTGAACCCCAGCTGACTCAGTTCCTAGATAAAGTAGGGTAGAAAGTTTTCTGTGACAGTTATTCCCTGGGAACTTTATCTGTTGTTAACAGGTGGGTATGGTGAAAACCATTTGCACAATATAACAAGAATAACAACATTCACTTAGAGTGGGCTTGCTTTAGGCCAGGTCGTGTTCCAGTGCTTTAGAAGGAGGACTACCTCCTGGTTCAGTCTTGGGAGGCTGCAAGTGTCCAGGAATTTATGCGTTTCTTCCAGATTTACTGGTTTGTGTGCAGAGTTGTGTGTAGTAATCTCTGATGGTAGTTTGTATTTCTGTGGAATTGGTAGCGATCTCCCCTTCATCATTTTTTATTGCATCTATTTGATTCTTCTCTCTTTTCTTTTTTATTAGTCTGGCTAGCAGTCTATTTTGTTGATCTTTTCAAAAAACCAGCTGCTGGATTTATTGATTCTTTGAAGGGGTTTTTGTGTCTCCATCTCCTTCAGTTCTCCTCTGATCTTAGTTATGTCTTGTCTTCTGCTAGCTTTTGAGTTTTTTTTTTTTTTTTATCTTGCTCCTCTAGCTCCTTCAATTTTGATGATAGGGTATCAATTTTAGATCTTTCCTTGTTTCTCATATGGGCATTTATTGCTATAAATTTTCCTCTAGACACTGCTTTAAATGTGTCCCAGAGATTCTGGTATGTTGTGTCTTCGTTCTCATTGGTTTTGAAGAACATCTTTATCTCTGCCTTCATTTCATTGTTTATCCAGTTGACATTCAGAAGCAAGTTGTTCAGTTTCCAAGTAGTTGTGTGGATTTGAGTGAGTTTCTTAATTCTGAGTTCTAATTTGATTGCACCGTGGTCTGATAGACTGTTTGTTATGATTTTTATATTTGCTGAGGACTGATTCGCTTCCAATTATGTGGTCAATTTTAGAGTAAGTGTGATGTGGTGCCAAGAAAAATGTATATTCTGTGGATTTGGGGTGGAGCATTCTGTAGATGTCTATTAGGTCCTCTTGGTTCAACTTTGCATTCAAGTCCTGGATATCCTTGTTAATTTTCTGTCTCATTGATCTGTCTAATATGGACAGTGGAGTGTTAAAGTCTCCCACTATTATTGTGTGGGGGTCTAAAGAAACCCTGAATAGACCAACAACAAGGGCTGAAGTTGAAGCAGTAGTCAATAGCCTACCAACCAAAAAAAGTCCAGGTCCAGACAGGTCCACAGCCGAATTCTACCAGACATACAAAAGAGGAGTTGGTTCCATTCCTTCTGAAACTATTCCAAACAACACAAAAAGAGGGAATCCTCCCTAACTCATTTTATGAGACCAACATCATCCTGATACCAAAACCTGGCAGAACTCAACTAAAAATGAATACTTCAGGCCAGTATCCATGATGAACATCAATGTAAAAATCTTCAATAAAATACTGGCAAGCCAACTACAACAGCACATCAAAATCTTATTCATCATGGTCAAGTAGGCTTGGTATGCAAGGCTGGTTTAACATATGCAAGTCCATAAACATAATCCATCACATAAACAGAACCAAAGACAAAAACCACATGGTTATCTCAATAGATGCAGAGAAGGCCTTCAACAAAATTCAACAGCCCTTCATGCTAAAAACTCTCAATAAACTAGGTATCCATGGAACATATCTCAAAATAATAAAAGCTATTTATGACAAACCCACAGCCAATATCATACTGAATGGGCAAAAGCTGGAAGCACTCCATTTGAAATAAGACAGTAGACAAGGATGCCCTCTCTCACCACTCCTATTCAATATAGTATTGGAAGTTCTAGCTAGAGCAATCAGGCAAGCAAAATAAATAAAGGGTATTCAATTAGGAAAGGAGGAAGTCAAATTGTCTCTATTTGCAGACAACATGATTGTATATTTAGAAGACCCCATCATCTCAGCCCAAAATCTCCTAAAACTGATAAGCAACTTCAGTGAAGTCTCAGGATACAAAATCAATGTGCAAGAATCACAAGCATTCCTATACACCAATAATAGGCTTAAAGAGAGCCAAATCTAGAATGAACTGCCATTCATAACTACTACAAAAAGAAAATACCTAGGAATACAACTAAGAAAGGATGAAAAGGACCTCTTCAAGGAGAACTACAAACCACTGCTCAAGGAAATAAGAGAGGACACAAACAGATGGAGAAACATTTCATGTTCATGGTTAGGAAGAATCAATATCATGAAAATGGCCATACTGTCCAAAGTAATTTATAGATTCAATGCTATCCCCATCAAGCTACCAATGACCTTCTTCACAGAACCAGAAAAAAACACTTTAAACTTCATAAATAATCAAAAGAGAACCCACATAGCCAAGACAATTCTAAGCAAAAAGAACGAAGCTGGAAGCATCATGCTGCCCTACTTCAAACTGTACTACAAGGATACAGTAATCAAAACAGCATGGTACTGGTACCAAAACAGAGACATAGACCAATGGAAAAGAACAGAGGCCTCGGAGGCAACACCACACCTCTACAACCATCCAATCTTTGACAAACCTGACAAAAACAAGCAATGGGGAAAGGATTCACTGTTTAATAAATGGTGTTGGGAAAACTGGCTAGCCATGTGCAGAAAGCAGAAACTGGACCCCTTCCTTACACCTTACACTTAAATTAACTCCAGATAGATTAAAGACTTAAACATAAGACCTAACACCATAAAAAACCCTAGAAGAAAACCTAGGCAAAACCATCCAGGACATAGGGAGAGGCAAGGACTTCATGACTAAAACACCAAAAGCAATGGCAACAAAAGCCAAAATTGACAAATGTGACCTAATTAAACTCCAGAGCTTCTGTACAGCAAAAGAAATAATCATTAGAGTGAACTGGCAATCAACAGAATGGGAAAAAATTTTTCCAATTTACCCATCTGAGAAAGGGCTGATATCCAGAATCTACAAAGAACTAAAACAGATTTACAAGAAACAAACAAACAATCCCATTCAAAAGTGGGCATAGGATATGGACAGACACTTCTCAAAAGAAGATATATGTGAGGCCAACAAACAGAAAAAGTGCTCATCATCCCTGGTCATTAGAGAAATGCAAATCAAAACTACATTGAGATACCATCTCATGCCAGTTAGAATGGTGATCATTAAAAAAATCTGGAGACAACAGATGCTGGAGAGGATGTAGAGAAATAGGAACACTTTTACATTGTTGGTGGGAGTGTAAATTAGTTCAACCTTTGTGGAAGAATTCCTCAAGGATCTAGAAATAGAAATTCCATTTGACCCAGCAATCCCATTACTGGGTATATACCCAAAGGATTAAAAATCATTCTGTTATAAAGACACATGCACACATCTGTTCATTGCAACACTGTTTACAATAGCAAAGACCTGGAACCAACCCAAATACCCATCGATGATAGACTGGACAAGGAAAATGTGGCACATCTACACCGTGGAATACTATGCAACCATAAAAAACGATGAGTTCATATCCTTCGTAGGGACATGGATGAATCTGGAAACCATCATTCTCAGCAAACTAACAACTAACCCAAGAACAGTAAACCAAACACCTCATGTTCTCACTCATAGGTGGGTGTTGAACAATGAGAACATGTGGACTCAGGGAGAGGAGCTCACACACTGGGGTCATTTGGGGAGAACTAGGAGAGGGACAGCAGGGGGTTGGCGGGAGGGATAACGTGGGGAGAAATGCTGGATAGGTGAAGGGGGAATGGAGGCAACAAACCACCTGGTCATGTATGCACCTATGCAACAACCCTGCATGATCTGCACGAGTACCCCAGAGCCTAAAATACAATTAAAAAGAAAGAGGACTACATCTATTAATGCTTTCTCTTACCGCATGAGGTGGGTGTCATTGCTTTCCTTTTAAATATGAAAAAGAGGAGGCTTAGGGAGTTTAAATGCCTGGTCTAGGATCAAACAGCTAGGAAGTGGCAGAACCATGGTTCAGCAGGTCAGTCTTACTCCAAAGCTTGTGCTTATAACCACTGCCCTCAAGATGAAAATAAAAAATGGGAAAGTACTGCATAATATTTGTACAGTTTTCAATCTCAGGTAAACATTCCTCACTGATTCTAATTCCCTCCTCACTCCCTTTCTTGCCATGGCCCATTGGGAATTACTGGTCTGACACATTTAAAGCTATAAAGGGCCTTCATGAACGCTTTCTCATTCGCAAATTATGATTTTTCCAACTTTTCTATCCCTTACAGCTGTTTTGTTTCATTTAATGATGGAGCAAGTTCTAAAATACAATGTAAATCATCAGTGAGTATAATTAGAGTAAGGTTACCAGGTAAAACGCAAGACATCAGTTAAATTGAATTTCAGGTAAACAACACATAATTTTAAAATTAAAAGTGTTTACCAAATAGTGCATGGGACATACTTACACTGAAATATTTTTCATTATTTTTGAAATTAAAATTTAACGACGTAGTCTAAATTTTTTTGCTTTGTCTGGTAACCCTAAATTAAATTAGATAAGTGTATGTCCAAAGAATGAAACTTGGATTTGGTGTTTCATGACATTTCCACAGAGTTCAAGGGAAAACTCCCATGATATAGGTAAAAGAGAAACGTTAGGAAAAATAAATACTTGGATGTACTTGCCTTTTATAATTAGTTTTTCCATAAAATCTTGCTCATGTCAAACAGTGTTTTCAGTCATTGATATTTTGTGTAGCATGGTAATGATTAGAAGCATCAGAAGGATTATTTTGTCTTATAAGTTCAGTTAAAGCTCTCCCAAGGTAAGAGTCAATACAAACCTTGTTTCAATATTTCCATGTGTTGACTTTTTATCTGAATGTACTGCAGGACCTTTGAGGTCTTCTGGAAGAAAGTATTTTCATCAGTGGACCATGAAATTTTCAGTTGCAATTAGCATTTCTGCTCTGGAAAGCTGATACATGGACTCCTAAGGCTGTCCCTTTAACTGCTGGTTCTGAGTGGTTGACTGGACACAGTAAGCTCTAATAGCTCTGACTCTGTTTCAGAAAAGCTGCCTCTTTCTTTGTGTAATAAAACCATTAAGTCTTCAAGAATGCCTGATTTCCTGGGCAAAGGAGCTTCTTGAGTAATAATATTTAGTGGGAATCAAGGTGGTGGCAGTACTAGTGGCAGTGGTGATGTGTCGATGGTGGTGGTGTGTGTATATGTGTGCGTGTAGGGTGGGAGGAATAAGGAGTGTGTTTTCTTTGCAGAGTGATTTTGGGCAAAAAACTATTTTGCTCTGGAAATTTACTACAAGAATATTTTAGAAATAGATCTGTTCACTGAGCACTGCACATTTTAAGCAACAAATCAACCTGTATACTGCATTGCAGCAACATTTATTTTAAAAGAGGTGCACATGGTATAGTAGAAAAACATTAGTGGGATATTATGAAATGAAAGAAATAAAAAAAATCTTCATTTTTCTGACAGTATTTATAGGTTTTTAAGGCCCGATTGCCATTGCTTTCTGAGTTGCCTTCTCTCTGATTGATGATGTGTCCTGGATTTGGTTACTTTTCCCCACATGCAATTTCAGATGTTTTTCACTGGGTGAATATGGATTGATAATATACAGGAGAGTAAGAACACACAGGAGAATTTTAATACGCAATGAAAAGAATTCAGTTGTAAGCGATCTGAGAGTCCAATCCTCTCACCCACTCTTATTTAACAACTCCCAGTCTATTAAGACTTTGCTTTACTCAACGATTTCTTGTTAATCATCTTTTGTTTCATAGCTCTTTATTTTCCTGGTGGAATCAATATCCCATCAACTTCACCAGCCGTCTTCTCTGTGATCTATGAGATGGTGCTGGTACAGGACTGAATTTACACCAGAGCAATTTGCTTTAAATGTTACCAGCTCTTTATCCAAAACATTTCTTCCAGCTTATTCTCATAATTTTACAACTTCTCACAAAGCTGCTTCTCGGCTTTTAGAGAATGGGGAGTGACAAGTAAAATGTACAATGCCTATACAGAGGATATAGAGGTTGGGCTTGAAAGCACGAAAGTTAAATCTGTGAAATGTTGGTCAGCAGAAGTGTTGGCTCTGTTTTCACACTGTGCGGCTGCTGTGACACAGCTTGATGAATTCATTTCCACCTGGCTAGCAAAACCAAATTGTTTCAGTGAGACCGTATTTTAGAGCAGTGCGGAGCCTGCTGGGGTATTCAGATTGCCTGAAAATCAAGCAACATTAATCAGTGTTGGTGCCCTGTATCATACGATGATCTTGCACCCCTTTCCTTCCCATGGGTTACCCTCATTTGGCTGAGTGAACGCTGTCCTTCAGATCGCCTGTATGAATTTAACTTGCACATCAGAGGGGGCTCTGAGTTCTTTGCAAATATTAATTTAGAACTTAAAAGGACATTATCCCCCTTTAAAAATACATTATCCAAATTGTAATTCCAGCATTTTAAATGAATGATTAATCTTGTCACTGAATATAATTGCAGTCACTGAGAGGTAGACAATGAATTATTTCTTGATGCCTGTTAAGACATTTTATCTCATAAAACGATGTTACTGGTAACTATGACACCTTGTACTTTTCAATAGTTACATTTACTTTAAAAGACACTGTTTTCTTCTTAAATGGAATCATTTCCTTTCAACATGGGAGAAGGTCTAATTCCCAGTGTCCACATCAGGCAAATATACAAGCAGCCCTCTGTATCGCAGGCTCCGCATCTGCAGGTAGTTGGAGCCAGATGGAAAATAGCACAGTGGACCCTCCCTATCTGTCAGTTTCTATCCGAGGATGAGGAACTCACGCATAGGGAGGCCTGACTGTATGTCAATTTGTTTCAAGATGTCTCTTTCCATTCTGTGTTGAGTATATAATAAAACAGTAAAAAAGCAAATTTACTATCTGTGCAAACTCATTTTCTGGCTAAAATTGCTTAGACTTGGTCCTTTAAGGGAATGTTCAGAGAGCTAATTTTAGAAGTCAGAATCTAAGAAGACTTTTGGTTTTAGCTTTCTTCATTGTAAAATGGGAATTGTAATTCCTGTCCTAATCATAATTTCCCATGACTGCATGAAAAAAACTGAAAGTGCTTTAAAAATGAATTTAATACCAAAATTCAGACATTTAAAAGAGAGTGATGCATATGAAGATTGCAGAAGACAAGGAACATGGCAACATGTGAAGTCCAGTTATGATGTTAAAAATTATTATAGGACTGTGTTAATTATATGTTTATTGATATCTTCTAACTTCAGCCATGCCTTTTTTCCCCATGTAACTCTTTTTAGCATTCGGTCTCTCTAGAAGACTATTCTTTTTGTAGTTGTTTTTCTCCCAATCACCCTCTTAACTATAGAATTTTTTTTATTTGTTTGTTTTAGTGTTTTTAACTTTAATTGGTCACATTAATGCTAAAACCAATGTTAACAGTGTATTGTATTATTTTCATCTAGTTAAATAAAGTGTTACACACATTTGAGTAAATTACACAGCACTAAACATTTAAATAACTTGAAATGAAGCCATTACTGTCATTCAAACAAGTCTCCACAGCTAAAGCCTGAATGTTAAGTATGAACTGGTTTGGCATTACAAGAATATAAATCATTTGCCTTTATTGCGTTTTAGGTTTTGGGGTATATGTGAAGAACCTGCAGGATTGTACCTTTCCAACCCTAGAATTTTTACGTATTACAGCTTGTCATATCTGGCGGTCATAGGCAGATGGTGCTTAAAAAGATAGTTGACATGCAAATTATTCTCTGAGCACTCTGGGTGTCTGGCTTGGCTGCACTGCGGGATAGACCCCCTTTCTGGAAGAGAAGGTTGCTTTGTAAGAGGGTTTCATCTTTCCCTGGAGTACTGTGTGGACTAGATTAGGGCCACCTGCGGACTGCAAAAGCTAATTCAGTTCTGATCTTGCACCCAGCAAAGTCCTCAGAGACATCCTGAGGGTGACTACCAACTGGAAATCAGTCTATTTGGTGAAGGTTTTGTCTCTCACTAATAAAGCATGCAGGAAGTTAGAGCTGTTTATTAGGTAGCAATTACTCAAAGGCAGTGTCATGCATTTATAGGAAAACTCTGTAGATCTAAGGAAAAGTGATTTACTCGCCATGGGAATACATTAAACAAAGATTAGAAACATCTTTTCTTCCTCTTCTACCTAACCCTTTGTATTTTATAAGAGGTTAAAACAGCTCTAAAGTATTACTAATGAGTGTTTTATTTTTACTGGCAAAAAGAACTTTTAACCACATGTGAAATGCCACCTCTTCCTAATGATGGCTGTCTTTGAAGCATAACTTTTTTGTTGAAGGCACGAATGATATTACAGGTGTGACGCTGTAATCCGCTAAATGTGGATTTTTGACATGCTAATTTATAACGACTGGCAAATGAAAGACCATAGGGGAAGGATGAGACTGGCGTGCAGACAGCTAAAATGCAGAAGGATGATTGATCTAAAGATGGGCTTTAAGGAAAGAAGTATTTGTCAGATGTGTATTTAAAAGTGAGTAAGTAGACCATGATTCCTTTTTGCATCACCAGAACAATGAGGTTGCGGATCGGATATTTGGGAGAGTTTGGACTTAACCTGATTTGATTGTGAACATAGCAGAAATGACAAAACCAAAACCAAAAGCAGAACATCCGAGGAAGTGGGTATCAGCAAGGCTGCTGGGCCTGGGCAGGACTGGCCGAAGTCAGCTGTGCGGCGTGGCAGCTGGTCTGAGATGGTCCACGACATTCCTCCTCTCTCTGCATGTGCTTCCTGCCCTTCATGTCAAAAGACAGAACAGATTTCCTGTCACTAGAATCCAGGTGTTAGGATAGAATGTGGCAGAAATGGCATTTTGAAACTCCTAAGCCCAGACCTTAAGTAACAGCCACTTCATTTCCTTGGAATGCTCACTCTTGAGATTCTCAGAGAACCTGTCTCCATATTGTAAGAAGTCCAGGACACATGGAGAGGCCACGTAGAAGAGAACAGAAGTGCTCCTTTAGATGCCCTGGATGAGCTCACAGCTGAAGGCCAGCACCAATGCCAACCACAGGAGTGAACCATTTCGCTTATTTCAGCCCAGTTGAACCCCAGATGACGGCAGCCCCAGATGCTATCACATGGAGCAGAAGAAGCACTCAGTAACCCACAGAACTGAAGGACGTGCTGCAGGATCGAGTCTGTACAAAGAGAACCATTTCTCATTCCCTGAAGGCTCTTGTAGACTGGGCATGGCTCTCAGTGTTCAAGTGAATCATGTTAGAAGTTGTGCCACCAGATAGGGACTCTATGTATCTAAGGTTTACCAACTCACAGTGAGCTTGTGCCTTCCTATTTTTTTTAAAAAATATAGACTTTTGCATTTCCAGTGGATGATTGGGAGTACGCTGTGCTGTTGATCGCCTAGGGAGATATGGTGCCAGGAAGATTCAAGCGGGTGATGTCAGAAGGTAGAAGTTGTTGCTAAGACAGAGGCATCTCCTCAGTTCCTCAGAAAATAATGTCGGTTGTGGAAGTGATGGTGGGTGAAGCTGGCTGTTATCTGAAAATACCTTGTGAGATTTTTGTCACAGAGATCTAAAGAAACCTCAGTCTTTGTTTAAACAGGAATTATCACGCTTTCGTGTTCTATTTCATGTGGCAAAGAAATGCAAGCTTTGTCCGAAAGCTGCTTACAAATGTGTGCTTTGTGTTAGTTTCACATTTTATGTTTATGATATATTTTAGCTTTTTGACATGATATATTATTTTAGCTTTCTTGCTTTAAGCCAGTTTATTTGTTAGCTGTCTTATAGGCAATAACTACAGGATAGCCCTTAAGAAATTGGGAGTAGGCTTTACCTAGTATAATTTCAGTTTGCAAGAAACCTCTCCCCCAAATAATCACCACCTACCTTTTGGACCCTGGAAATCTGTTGTAAGAGTTTCATTGCATTTCTTTAAAGTGTTTATCTCTGCTAGAACACAAGATGTAGAATAGTAAGTTATTTTCTTTATTTAAACATTAAATTCAATACATCTTCCGCTTCTTTTTTGAAAATACATACTCATAAGTAAATCCATAACTATATCAGGCATCTGAAGAGAGAAAATGAAAGGTTTGCCAAAAATCTGAAAAAAGTTGTAAGATCCTAAAACAAAACTCTAAAACGTCATAGAATTGAAAAGAGGTCATTATAACTTGCGGACTAATTCAGAGAAAAAATAACATTCTCACTGCCTAAAAAAATTGTGTATTGTGTTTATACTGACAACCTTATTCCCTATAGAAATAAATTTTGTCCTATTTTGACATCAAAGAAGTATCTGTGAATTAAAACACATGACTTTGAAAAAATATAATATAAAAATGTTTTATAATCTAACTCTGCATAATTTTAGCTAAAGAAAATATCCCTTTATATTTTTAAACTGACAAATTTGGCAATTTTCATAGTTTTAATTAGTTTTTTATTCTGATCAAATCAGTGCTCATGCTTTCATATGTAAATCTGTAGTTTATTTTTCAAGTGTTTAATTTCCTCCTTATTTTTTTCTCATTGAAGATTATTTGAAACTATCATAGAATTTATTTTATTTTTTCATAAACCAGTCTAATATTTTCAGAAATTACAGGTTGTGATAAAATCACCAAATTATACAATACACGTAAAGGAGAGGGAGAAATTAAAAAAAAAAAAAAAACGAAAGAAAGAAAAAAAAAACACCACTTTGATTGGAAATAGTTTCACGTTTACAGAAAAGTCACTAAAATAAAAATAGGACACAGTACACCTGTGTAACCTTTACCCAGATTAATCTGCTTTTAGCGTTATGTTCCTTTTTCTGTCTTACTTGCTTTCTTCTCTTTCTCTTTTCTTTTGCCCTATTTGTATGTATGTTTTATGCATGTTTTAATTTTTTTCTTGGTATTTTTATCCTGTACCATTTTAGAGTAAATTGCATTCATCATGGCCCTAAAACTTCAGTGTGTATTTTTGAAGAATATGGATGTCCTCTTTAGGACATTAAATGTTGCTACAGTGATTCTATCCAACTACCATTAGCATTGACCCTATAATGTCCTTCCTAGACTTTCTTTTTCCTCGAGTACATGATTCAGTCTAGGAAGAGATTGTCATGCATTTTTCTAACCTCCTGGAACATTTCAGAAGCCTATTTTTGCCTTCTATGACAAGGACCTTTTGAAGAAAGCAGTCCCTTTTAAAAAGAGAGACAGGGTCTCATTTCGTGTTTGTGTGATGGCTCTGCATGTCTAGATTCGGATTCTTCATTCCAGGCCAGAAGTGAAGTTTGTGTTTCTCCAGGGGCACGCGATGTCCATGTGTCCCTCAGCGTTAACTCCAAACACCTGTCTCTGGGAGACCATGCAAATTACATGAGAATTTCCCCCTAGATTGGCATCCGTTGGTGCCTGAACTGAAGTTTACCATGGTGGCTGCAAAATGATGGCTGTTTCTCCACATTTCCCACTCGACACTTAGCATTCCACTATAAGCAAGATTCCTTTTTCCCCACCCTGATTTGTTTATTTAGTGATTATTGGCTTGGACTTGTTAACAGTATTTCATAAATGGTCTATAATTTGTTACTGTCTTTAATTATTTTGGTGTTCAACTTATCCCATATTAGGCCTATAGGAGCCCCTTTCAGCTGCCCACTGAGTCTATGTGACATGCCCCTGTTTTGGGGTCTATCTTAAGTCAAAAAGCCGGGGGCTAGAGAGATAGAAATGAGTTTTCTAAATTTCTTTTACTTTATTAGCATATCTTTGGTCGACCTGGATCACAGAGTTGTATTGTAAGCCATGGGATGGAGGAAACCGGAGTCTGACCTTAGGGAAGGCCCTTCCCTGCTGCAGAGAGGACAAAGAGCTGGACCTCGCAGCCAGGCATCACAGCAGGTTAAGGGAGAGAGACGCAGGTAGACAGGCAAATGAGCATCGTGGCTCCCATTCCAGGCTGACATCTCACAAAGGAGTCGAGGCTGAGGGGGAAGCCCCAGGCAGGAGAACTGTTCTCCTGTTCACTGTTTTGAACTTTGGTGGGATGGCTCTGCGATCACAGAGCACACATGCCATAGCACGGCAGAGTGAGACTGGTTAGCATGCTGAGGCCCTGAAGGCCACAGGAAGGGTCCATGATCACCAGCTCTGCTGGGAGCTGATGTTCTTCTTGCAGGGGGCATCATGGTACATGGGTATGACCCTGCTGCAAAGGTCACAGCACAAACAGCCCTTCAAGAGACAGACATGGCCATGGAAAAGACTTGGGGTGGGGTGGTGGGGAAAGGGCCCTCAGCCTCACCAGGCACTGACCCAGAAAATAAAGTAAGTACAATCTCACCAGGCACACCTTAGCAGAATCTGCCAGGCACCAGGAAACATGGCCAGCTCGTGGCTCTATAGCAGAAATTAGTGAAGACTCAAAGGACCATGCAGACCCAAAGCCTTACATTGCATGTGTCTGTTGCCTGGGCCACTGCTGTGGATACCTGAAAGTCTGAACATTTACCTCAAGAGACAGAGCCGGGTGCTAAAGACTTTTGATCTATGAGAATGAGACAATATTAAATGGAAACTAGACAGGGTTTCACTCCAACTCTCCCCGGTAGCCTGCCCAGTGGAGGCTGGATGAGAGAGTGAATTAGTCAAAGAAAATGAGATGCCGCTTTTCCTCTGTCTGAGTAGAAGTGTATGTGACTTTTGATTCCATCACATACTCTTTGGCCAAGAGATGGCAGCGATCATTTCAGAACCCTGGTAGGCAGTCTCTCTCACTGGACAATCTCCTGCTCTGGAACTCTCACGGCTGTTCCTGCTAGTTTTACAAACCTGAAAGTCAGACAGTTATGCCCATTGCCCACGTTGTGTTACAAGGCTCCATGGAGCCTCCCATGTATGTATTTTTAAGTTTTCCTAGGTAAGTTGTCTGGAGTATTCCGTTTTGTGTTAAAAAGACGTGGTCCCAAACTATTTGAACTCGGGAGGGTTAACTGTAATTGGTTCAGGGAGATAAAACATATTCCCCCAGGAGTTGATGATTTTGAAAGGGTATTTTTTATTTTGGGCCAGATAGACATGAATCATCAAATAGGTATACAGCGTGGTGTTCTTATTTCTGACCATCGAATCCAGATGTAGGCTCTGACTAGTGGTTCCAGATTTCTGGTCAGTCTCACTGGGTTAATAATAATTACTAACATTTGGATGGAGCTCTAAGGTTTCACAGCACCTTCTTGTGCATTTATCACATTAGATGGTGGTGCTGGCATGAGTGATTTTTGCCTTCACCTGCTGACCCAAACACCCAGCCAATAGGCTTTTGTCTCTTTCTAAGAATTTTTCATGAGGCTGATTCAGCTACTCAAAGCTATTTTAGAATAAGACAGAAAATGAATAAATCAAGAAACATTTGGCCTTTCTTGTCCAGAAGAGTCAAGTGCCCTGTGTATGGTCATAGAAGATAAACTGTAGCTGGTATTGGGAGGTGTTCTTCCTCTAATTGATTGTCTAAGCATATCCTTTTCTTTGATATGAAAATGAAGGGAAATATTATTATCCCAATTAAAGACATGAGTATACAGAAGAGGCTAAATGACATATCTGAGGCCTCACTTTCAAGAATGAGTGATTAAAATTCTGGTCCAGTTCACTTTTTCAAAGTAAAGCCTTTTTTAAAGCCTCATCATTCACAGACATCTGAAAAAGCTGAATCTTTCATGCTGGCCTATATTAAAATAGGTGGCTAAAATTGGTCAGAATTGGAAGGAGTCACATTAAACAAGTCTATTTTTAGAAGTACATTAGCATGCGATTTTGCAAACTCACATTCATTCTTATGAAAAGCAGTGAGTGCTGTCATAAAAAATACTATCAAGATTTACTACCTCTTCATGAGACCCAGGGCTCAGCCAAAGGGATACCATGCACCCTAAACCTTCTTGTAGCTGCTGCCTCTGAAACTCTACTCTGTAATTTGGTAAGTGTTTTAAAAAATACAACTAAATGGCTACCACATGGTGGAAAATTAGCAATCTGGGACTGGAACTTCTATGAGGTATTAAATCCACATATGGAAAAAGTTAAACATCATCCTCGGTGCCCTCCATGTGTTCAGTTGTATTAAATGAAATGCTTATAAAGCATGACATCAGTTAACTTTTATAAGGTTTGTCACATCTAGTAAAACTTATTACTGTTCTTTTGAAAAACTTCATGCAGGTGCCTTCTGAGCTCACATCAGTCTGGATGTCCTATAATATACATGTGATTTGTTACTGATTATAGCACTAGACAACCAACAGTAGAATTCCAACCAGGATAACTTAATGTATCACAAAATGCAGTCACTGGTGGTAGGCAATGCTGTGGTACGTTGGTCCACAAAAGTCTCCGTTTCCATATAAAGGATTTTATAAAACATGCAGAGTGAGGGATGTACCATAAATTGTTTTGACAAAAGTGACTCTAATGTAAATGGCTCCAAATATCTTGTGTTTCCCAAATTTAAATGACACAGCCACGTGGCCTTTGCAATCTGCATTTGGGAAAGCAGCAGGGCTTTCTATTGAATAAATACCCTATTCTATTGATGCTGTTGACAAAACAAGAACTTTGGAGGGAAATTTCCCACCCTAACTTGGATTACTCAGACACAGGGAAATATTTCCTGAGCCCAAAGTCTAGTTTCTCAGTTTGCTAGGGGCAGACCCTTATGCTAGAGGCTTTAGAACTGAGATGTTCCTTCAAACTTCCAATGTCATTCACCTCTCTCTGGTTCAACAGTGTGGTTTACACCCCCATTTGTGTCCAAACTGCCTGGAAGGTTTGTTAAACATAGGAGATCTGGTCTCCATCCTAGATCTACTGCATCTGTATGTATAAGAAGCTCTGCAGGTGATTTGTATTCAGTGTAAAGTTGAGACTCTATGACAGTCTAAAGTCCGTTAGCCAGAGAGAAGAAAACCAAGGCTGAGAAGGTGATCAAGTGTCCTGACTACACACAGCTGGGCTGTGCTGAGTAGAAGGATGCAGTGTTATCCCATGATCACTGGAGTTTCTAGTTGTACAAATTTGACCTATGTAGAATTCAGTCTCTTGGTTCCCGGGATAAAATGAGTTGCTATGGTGTATTGAATAACCTGCCATGATGGTAGAACGTGTCACCTCAACATATTCATTCTTTTTAGTTTTTTCGAGGTGGAGTTTCACTCCTGCTGCCCAGGCTGGAGTATAACAGCATGGTCTCAGTTCACGGCAACCTCTACCTTTCGGTTCAAGCGATTCTCCTGCCTCCCGGGTTCAAATGCTTTTGGTGCCTCAGCCTCCCAAGTAGCTGGGATCATGGGCGCCTGCCACCACACTCAGCTAAATTTTTGTGTTTTTAGTAGAGATTGGGTTTCACCATGTTGACCGTGCTGGTCTTGAGCTCCTGGACTCAGGTGATCCACCTGCCTCAGCCTCCCAAAGTGCTGGGATTACAGGTGTGAGCCACCACGCCCAGCCAATATATTCATTCTTGAATCCCAGCCTGGGAGAGAGTGAGAAGGAGACCTGACTTTGCTGAGACTTGATACCCAGAGGTCTGAAACCACCATAGAATTTAGTGTCCTTTTAAATTCCAGTCTTGGAGAGTTTTGTTTGTTTATCCATGCGTCAAAAGAGTTTGACGTGCCATATTTGTAATAGATCAAACTCTTAAGCAGTTTAAAAGGTATACTTGGTTTCATACAGAACATAGCAGATTTGCCAAGCCCAGTTCTTCCACGTAAATAACATGATTGAAATCCATTTTATTGTCACATACTGTGAGGCAATGTGTGATGGAAAAATGTTTCAGGTTCTGGTAAAACAATCTTGCTTCACAAGAAATACCTGGGACAAAGTCTCACCTTGAGACAAGCTAGAAAGAGTCAGTGACTATGTCTAAAGAAAAACAAGCAAGGCATTTCCAAGGAGGTTTGAGTTTCTCAGGCACGAGACTCCTATCACCGTACGCTGCTGCCATTCTCAGTAATAATGTCATTGTGGCTTATGTTACAATATCTTTGGTTCTCTGGGTCCAGATTTTCCCATATAGCAGCAAACTGCTTTGAGCAGCTCATAGATGATCAAAGGCTCAGCAAGCTGCTAAATATAACGTAGCTACCTGTAAATGTCAATGTTATTTCAAATATGTGTTTTTCCCCTTAGTTCCAAATTTCGTGCTGTCCACGAATGTCACTTGGGAGCTGGCATTACAGCGTCTGATGAGAGAATCCCTGGAGTTACTTCCAAATTTTCGCAACGATTCTCCACAAAGCTGTGGCAAAAGCCCATGCACAGGACAGTTTCACCCTACAAAAGCATCTCGTTTTGCTGTTGTTCATAGAATTTCTTCCTTTTGGGTCCTTTTATGATGAGTGACTATTACCTCTTCGTATCTCACTGCCTTAGACGTTCCTATAGGATGACTAGCACCGGGAGACAAGCTTTTTTATTTTTCCCTAATCTCAGGCTGAGTTTTTTCCTACAAAACTATTGTCATTTTTTTGCCACTACTGACAAAATGTGAGTACTTACCCACCAGTAGCCAAGAGTCATTTTCCAAAAGATTAATAAAATGCATGAATCCTTTGTTTATTTATATTTCTGGTTGAGAGTACAGATGGGTAGCTCTTCGATTTTGGAATCAACTGTATTTTCAATTAAAATATGTTGCTCCAGTTGTCAGGAATAGGAGAGTCGACCACCCAGTTTTGAATGTTACAGTTGGCCCTTGATTTGCTTTGAGTGGATGAAGAAGAGATTATAGGTGTTTGGTGCAGTTGGATTAGGCTGTGGCTTCTTTCTCTGCATCAAGTATGTTGGCAGGATTGGGCTTTGGCACGACTTCCTGGGGCAGTATGAGTTTGGGCACAGGGGAGCTGTCATATTAAACAAAGCTGTGCCCCATGGTTGGGCTGCCTTCTGCCTGGCTCAGAGCCCCACCGACAATCTCTCTGCCATCTGGCTGCAGTGAGGGCTGAAAACCTCAGTCCACAGCCCAAGCGAAATATGCACGGGCCAATGACAGTTGGAGACACTTGAATGAAAGGAGAGTCAGAAACCACTGACTTGCTTCCCCACCAGTAACTGGAGAATAATAATTAGGAAAATAATAAAATAGTGCAGAAGATATCGTAGTTGATGAGATTAGGATTATTTGTTGATTAATCAACAGTCACTTGTTAGGTAAAATGTATTTGCTAGTTTGTGTGTGTGTATGTAGAAATATAGGCATTCATATTTATGCATCTAAATACCTGTTATACACATCTATTATTCGAACTTTAGAAGTGTACATGTATATTGGTTTGCCAATCTTTTTAATTAATATATAATATTTGTACATATGTATGGGGTACATGGGACATTTTGCTACATGCATAGAACGTGCAATGGTCAAGTCAGGGTATTTAGGGCATCCATCACCTTGAATATTTATCATTTCTATGTATTGGGAACATTTCAAGTCCTCTCTTCTAGATGTTTAGAAATATACAGTACATTGTTGCTACCTTTTCACATAGATCCAAGGCCGTTTCTTCCATGGTTGGTTGGCTGACTGTAATCCTAATTGTCTTCCTTCCAGAAAGAACAACTCTAATGCGACATCCATTTCTTTCCAATGGAGCAAGAATGTAGACACTTGCAGAGCGTCCTGAAGGCGGAAACCTTATGGAGTTTTGCATTTTATAACTATTTTTAAAAGGAACTCACCCCCACTAAGCTATTTCAAAATAATCACCTCAGTTCTTTCAATGAATAGAAAACAATGAATTTCTTTGTGCATTCTCCAGTTTCAGGGATAGTTCGTTACTTAAGATAATTACGATTGCAACAGGCATACATGGGCTTTGTAAACTGATGCATGGTACCTGGTACAGTAAACTGACTCATGGCACCCAAACAGTGCCTTGAATGCAGAGGGGAACAGATATCCTGGGGTGCTTGGGATCCAGAAGCAGCATTATTCAGCATGCTTTGCAGAGGAAGTGGGGAGATTGGTTAACTGGGGGAGGTGGCTTCAGAGAAAGTCAGCTGAAAGAGTTTCTACTGTAAGAGGAGGAAGCTGAGGTCTGCCAACTATTTCTATGGTAGGGAACCACAACTTAGAAAAGTAGTGACCTAAGGAGGGTCAGTATGAATCTATATGCTGGGATTTGTGGCTCTTCTGTGACTTAGACCCATTAAGGGCCTTTCTTAGGGACACATAAAAACAATTCTAGTTATCATTAACTTACTCCAAACAGTAGGCTCCGAATGTGCACAAGCTGCGGCAGCTTCTGTGACAGACATGACCCTGGCCAGGTGGGAGCGGCTAGGATGTGGAACGGTCCGGGGCCAGCATTCTCGGAACTTGCTCATCCCTCTCAGTGTTACTGGGAGAGTGGACTCCAGTTTACCATTGCCTTTCTATATCTGTATACTGCTATATATAGATATGTACACACACACACACACACACACACACACACACACGTTTAGACCTGACAGCCACGTTTAAAATAAAAGATATTAGCTGAAGAACAGAGCTAGACTACAACATCTGGTTTCAGCAAAGTCTGGCCTCTTTGCCCAGTTTTACAGCTAAGCTGACTGAAGTACCACGAAGTCACGACTTGTGTAGGGTCAGCGCGTCAGGCAATAGCTTGGTTGCAAATGATCCCCAAACCCTTATAACTTTCAGCCCTATATTTTAACTGTTAAGCCACATGGCCTGCTACAGAATATGCCACAAAACATCCCAGATGTGCATCGAGAGAGATCCTTTCGTAACCCAGCTAACATCATGTCCCCTTAGGACTTTCTGATTATTGGATGTTCTTGGTGACCTCTCCTGCCATGTAAGCGCATTAACCCAAATGTTATGGGGATTTCCCCACATGACAGTCTTATAAGATTTTCTTATGAGGTCACTTCCTAGGAAGGCAGGGATTTAAAATCTGCCACAACAGGCAGTGAAGCAACATGTGGCTTCGCTTTCGGTCTGTCATTTTAAGCCACGAAGAATTTATATGGGTGAGATTTCTGATACAGCTGAGGTAGCATTTTTTCTTTTTTTTTTTTTGAGACGGAGTTTCGCTCTTGTTACCCAGGCTGGAGTGCAATGGCCCCGATCTCGGCTCACCGCAACGTCCGCCTCCTGGGTTCAGGCAATTCTCCTGCCTCGGCCTCCTGAGTAGCTGGGATTACAGGCACGCACCACCGTGCCCGGCTAAGTTTTTGTATTTTCAGTAGAGATGGGGTTTCACCATGTTGACCAAGATGGTCTCGATCTCTTGACCTAATCCACCTGCCTCGGCCTCCCAAAGTGCTGGGATTACAGGCTTGAGCCACCGCGCCTGGCCGCATTTTTTCTTTATTTATAGGGTTTGGATTCACCTTGAAAGCATCCTCTCAGAACATCGGAAGTACACTTGGTCCCTGAACGCTATATTAACTTCTAACATTTCTGACTTCCAGTCATGGAGATTTCAAAACCAATTGCATACAGCAGAGGATTTTCACTTTTAATGGAACATTTAGGAGAAGGGCAGCTTTCCCTATTTCTCCTGTTATCTTCAGCCCATTAACTGTTATCAGCCTTGATAGAAACCATCCCGTCTCCCTAAAAGCATGAACTACATACTAAGTTGCTTCTTGCCTCTTAAAGATTCAGGTCACTCAGGTACATCACATGGAAGACAGAACATGTTGACTGTTGGTGTGTATTTCTCCCAAGCCACCACTCAAGCCAGCGTTCGATTTTCATTGAGGTTGGCTGATGGCTTTTAGCTTGAGCCCCAACAGTGTGACTCAAATATGAGGCACTTCTTCAGAACTATTTTGGAACTTTAGGTACATTATATTATTAAATTTAAAAAACTAATTTGTTAATTGTTTTCTTTTTTCTTTTATTATTTTTATTATTTTTTTTAATTAAATTCGAGACCATCCTGGTCAACATGGCGAAACCCCATCTTGGTTAATTTTTTTCAATAAAGTTTATGAGTTTGCTGAGTCTTCCTTTTCCAAAAAAGTTTCTGAGCTTTTGAGTCATGCTTTTTAATGAAAGGATTGACTTTCCCATGGCATCCAACCCCGTAGATGATCATCTGAAACAGATTTGTCTGTGTTGGTTTACCAAAAGGCTGCCTAAACCAAACTCTGCCCTCAGTGTTTTGTTTTCCACGTTTATGTGCTAAATCTGTGTAATTTAGTAGTTTGTCTCTCCAGGACCATGGTTGATCTTGTGCAACTAATCAGCAGAGGCAGCGGCCCAGCGGGTCCGCAGAGACAAGGCAGGCTGTGAGAGGAACGCAGCCGCCAGGCGGACAAGGGACCTCGGGGCCAGCAGCTAAGCCACATTCTTCCCTGTCCCCAAGGTCACACTGAGCCAGTCAGGATGGCAAAGAAAGGCTCCATCTCCAAACCGAACACAGGATTTGCTGTGGCGGCTTCCTGGAGCCAAGGTGTGTTTGGGATGGTATCTACAGACTTCTGTCACTGCTTCACTTAGAAGGCTTTGGAAAATCAACAGATTTTGTTTCTGTCTTGTTCTATGTGTTATTCTCTGGAAAAATATGACAGATGCTAAAATAATAGATGTCAAATTTAAGGTTTTCATATAAATAGCATAGCAGGGAGCTATTCTCAATTTTATAAGGAATGTATTTAATTGTTACTCTTTCCCTTTCTTTATTCTTTCCTTGAGAAATATTGAACGTTTGATTATGTACAAAGAACAGAATATGATGGGAAACAATATGAGTATCTTGTTACATGTCATATAGTATAAATCTTTACATTGTGAATATAAATTAAACAGAGCCCCTCAGTGTTGTGGCTCTTGCCTGTAATCCCAACACTTTGGGAGGCCAAGGTGGGCAAAGCACCTGAGGTAAGGAGTTTGAGACCAGCCTGACCAACATGGTGCAATCACTTCTCTACTAAAAATACAAAATTAACTGGGTGTCATGGCGTGTGCCTGTAATCTCACCTACTTGGGAGGCTGAGGCAGGAGAATCGCTTAAACCCTGGAGGCGGAGGTTGTAGTGAGCCGAGATGGCACCACTGCACTACAGCCTGGGAAACAAGAGCAAAACTTTGTCTCAAAAAACAAAATTAGCTAGTATAAATAATTCCCAATTGAGTATCTTTGTATATAAACCTTTGTGCATGTTTTTGATCATTTCTAGTTCCTGGAAGAATTACCAGAGGTACCGAGCCAAAAAGGGTTGACCATTTTTCAACACTCTTAATTTCTCTCCACTATATTTCAATTAAGAATGCATGAGAATAATTTTATGCTATATCTTTTTAAATGTTCAATATCAAACATTAAAATTACTGTTTTTGGGGAAGATTTTAGGCAGATACTGCATTCAGATTATAGAAATGTCAATGGGAGTGGTCTCAGAGAATTTATACAGTATAAAACTTGACATCTGAATCTCGAAAATGTTTTCAGTTAAATTTACATGAGTTATTTACTTCGTTAGTTTCAGTGTCTAGTTACAGAAACTGGTCAAATAAGCAAAGTCACCGAGTCACGGAGACTGACTTTGAAATCCTCAAAGGTTGCCCAATCTCCCACCAAAAGAAACCCCTCCTTTCTGTAACGTATCTTACGGAGTGTTAGTTTCTGTTTAAACACTCCCGAGGTCTAGGCATTCCTTCCTTCACCAGGTACTCTTTAAAGTTAGTTTTCATTTATGTAGAATAGGCTTGTGTATGCTTACACACCTTTGAGACCTTCAAAATGATCCAGACCGACATCACAGCAAATATACCATATGGTTGGTTTACATTTCCCGTAAGTTGTGTATGGTACATATTATCTTCATTCCATATTCTCAAATTTGCAATCCACTAGGGACAATCTTAAAAGAACCTAGGAAATATTGGCATAAGACGTAAGTCAGTTTCAAGCAATCTAATTATGGTGTTACAAATGACTGTTAGCTTCTAACTGTGCCTTTACCTCTGACCATGAAGAATTTGCTATTAAAGAGAATGTCTTCTTGGATTATATACATTCCCTTAAGTATGGCTCTGCAGCATGGATACTGGAATCGTGTCAAGTTTCCAGGTCCCTGGAATTATTGGAAGGTACAATAATTTCGTAGGGTCAACAAATGTAATGGCTTCTTGTTTATTATTTAGTGCTGCCATAATAATAGTACTTCATGACCATAAATTATTGCACAAACATTATCTTCCTTAAATAAGCCTGTGAAGTGAATATAGTAATTATGTTGTTCTTGATATTATTAGTTATAAATACATATTCTGAGTTTTAAGTTGAAGAGGTCAAATTTCTTGAAAAAGTCATCATCTAATTAGTTTTAACTGATGTACAGTGCTTGAAATTCAAGAACAGAACTTTGAATTGTACTTTCTGTGCTCTTTTTACCACTTTATTTAATATAATACCTTACCTAGCCCATAGTTTCTGACTTAACACTTACTGATTTTACTATGATGTAAACATCTAAGAGCCCTATATGAGTTTTAGGGTTTCTCTAATCCAAGGACTGGGTTAAAACAATCCTGTGGACTTTGAACAGATACAAAATCCACACTCAGAGACCCATGAGTCAAACAAGGGAGGTGTGAAACACGGCGGGTGGATCACGAGGTCAAGAGATCGAGACCATCCTAGTCAACATGGTGAAACTCAGTCTCTACTAAAAATACAAAAAATTAGCTGGGCATGGTGGCGCGTGCCTGTAATCCCAACTACTCAGGAGGCTGAGGCAGGAGAATTGCCTGAACCCAGGAGACGGAGGTTGCGGTGAGCCAAGATCGGGGCCATTGCACTCCAGCCTGGGTAACAAGAGTGAAACTCCGTCTCAAAAAAAAAAAAAAAGGAAGGCTGTATTTGTGTACTGCCTCCACACATCCAAAATATTTCTTTTAATATCTGAGCAAATTTCATCAGGAAGAGAAAATAAGGGCCAAAACCTTTCGTGTTGGATTTGATTTTTTATCCCCCTATCAAGGGGGACATCTAAAACCAGAGAAACCAGTGACTGATGAATGGGAAGTGTGTGCTGAAATGGGGCACCTTTGCTGTTGATGAAGAAGGAATGCGTCAAGTTGGAGAGACCAAAGATGACCCCATTTGTATCTAATTTGTATTTATTTATATCCATCTGCTGCACAATTACAAATGTTGGCATATGGACTGTGGAAGAAAGAGGCAACGTAGAATGCCTATGCACAACATGACCTTTTAGCTCTTTGACTGAGAGCTCCAGAGTGAAGATAAATGTCATGTTGGAAGAGAAGTATCAAGATTTTCATTAGTCCATGAATCAGAACTTTATTTCAGCCTCACTCTTCGTGCTGACACCCCAGAGTGTAGTAAAACAGAGTTCTAATCAAAACAGCATAATGAAATATAATCTACAAAGGAAAAGGTTTATAGGCTAGCTTTCAAAACAGACAGGTGTTTTTGGTATTTTAAGAATAAAATTCTCTGACAATTTTCTTTTGTAGTTGAATATGATCTGTAAGATGTATTTTTTTTTTTTTTCACAGAACTTCAGCATTCTCACAGTAAGACACTTACAGGTCACATAAACAGAATGAAAATGGGACTCAGAAAATCTTCCACATTAGAAGCTGTGTAGGGCAGAGGGGATAGTAACATTCTTTTCTGTGTGATTGAACTAATTCAACTCAATTAATTGGTTTATATAGTCAGCGTGAATAAACAAATATTTATTTAGCAGCTGTATAGTTGGCCCTCAGCAAATATTTATTGAGGGCCGACTCTGTGTTAAGGACGTTATCAAATCTTATCACCCTGCCTGGTCTTTTACTGGAACACATGGGAGAGAATAATCAGGAAGTGAAAGAGTAGTTGTAAACTGAAGAATAAATCCATCTGAAGATTACATCAAGCTGTTTGCACAGTACCATGTTATACCAGGCTCACTGCCTTCAGAAAATGCTTCAGCTACCTCCTTCTTAGATGACTTAAGTCTCTGATTCAGGACATTAAGAAATTAGAGATTCAAATCCCATATTTTACAATCCTTGTTCATGTTATCGTTAGCTTTTGAAAAGGAAGAACAATTTGCCGTTTTAGCAGTCATTGTGTCAGTGAAAACTCCATAGAATCGGTGTAGTTTTTTTATTCTATGACACCATCATCTTTAAGATCTACATCTTTTATGGATTAAAAATGCACTACATGTGGACAAATTTTAATGCTGACCATAGCATATTCTTAGTTATGCCAACTGACGTTCTGAATTTTGAGTCTAAACCTTTGTCACGTCCTAAGTCTAAGGTTTTTTCCTGAATCATTTTCCAGTATCTGCCATGATGGCAATGTTGCAATGACATCTGTATCTTACAACCTATGTTCCTGCTCAAGCCTCCTCAGCACTAGGACAGTGAATGGCTGCTGTACCTTTGACACACATTGAAAAAGCCTGTGTCTACACTTGCTGTTTCACACCTCCCTTGTTTGATTCATGGATCTCTGAGAGGTAAACTGCTTGACGCTGTTGATACGTAGTTGCTTTGAGCCTGTGTAATGGTTCTTCAAGGATTCACTTCCTCTAGCTCTGAAAATTTTGTTATTTATTCCAACACACTTAGCTATGCTCATACATGTATAGGCACACTTCTTCACACATATATTTAAAAATTATTCTTTATTTGAGAAATGTTAAAATATGAAGACAGATAATCTCAGAATCAAGGAAAATAGGGCAATGAAAATGCAAGTAGTCATGTTACTTTCCAGGAAGATGATGAGCTGGACGAAGGAGCTGGGAAGTCAGGTTTGTACCTGCATGGTGTATGGTCATCGTTTAGCTCCGTGTGACCCCTCTGAGGGGTTGACTGCTTTGATATATTCCATTTTGGTTTCGAAACACCAGGAGACAACAGTGACCACATTACTTTTATCCATTCACAAACATATAGAAACTAAATGTGGATCTAGGAAAAGAGGTTGTTAAGGGTATTAATTTTTGCTACTACTGCTAGTATTTAAAAAAATTGCACTGAAGCCAAACTCAAACACAATTATTTTTCCTAGCATAAAAATTCAATACTCATACTCAGAAGTTTAAAAAAAATTTATGAAGTAAAAGTGTATTTAATTTTTTACAATTAAAAACATGCATCAAATATACCAAAAGAAAAAGAAAGAAAATCAAAGGGTCTTATTTCTAACACTTAGTAAAAATAGTTTACACAGAGAGTCAGTGTAGTTGGTTCTTCAGAAACGACTGACTATCAGTGACTAGGAATCATTTATGTATTAACACAAGTTTTGTAGTTTTCATTCTAAAAGTTATAAGCACAGTGCAAAGAATCATTTTTCCTCATCCTTTCGAGAACAAATTACTGATCCAATACCCTATCGCCCCTGAATATTCTGTGTGTATTTCCTATAAACAAGAATCTTCCTACATGTGCTCAATATAATTATCAAAGTCAGATAATTAATATTGATATATTACTGCTATTTAATTTGCAGAGACAATTCAATTTGCTAATTGTCCGAACAATATTATTCTTTGTGGCAAAGTATGAAGCTCAGAATCCCCCATTGTGCTGAGATGCTGGTATGGTCGGGCCCTGAGTCCCCACCCGAATCTCATCTCAAACTGTAATCCCACGTGTCAAGGAGTGCCGTGGCTTTCTTGTTTCCTCTTCTCTGGAAAAGTTCCTCATTCTGTCCTCGACCTTCATTATCTTGACACCTTTGAAGATGACAGGCCAGTGCCTATGGAATGCCCATTAATTTGGATTTGTTTGATGTTTCCTCATAATTATATTCAAGATACACATCTCTGGTAGAAATACCACTTAAAAATGGTGGAAATACCACAAAAAGGCAATACTTGGCTTCTTTTTCCTCTTGCATCATAAAGGAGGTGCCCAACTATGATTTGTCCCATTACTGACGATGTGTAGTTGGATCAATTGATGAAAATAATATCTACCAGCCTACTAAACTAGTTACTCATTTTCCTTTGTAATTAGCACATACTTGGTGGGAAGTATGTTGAGACTATAACAATATGTTCCTCAGCAAACTCCAGTTGATTCATTATTTATTTACATCATGAGGATTTGTGGTTTTCTGTTTTATTCAGTAAATTATATCCTGTTATCATCATTTATTTGATGATGATTTTGTTTTCTAGCTTTTCCCAATGGGAACCTCTTTCAGGTGGCTTAGTCTCTTTTGACATGGTTCTGTAGGGGGCCCTTCTTACCTGCTGGGCTCTGACACCAGCATCAGCTTTCCTTCCTGGCCCCCTTGGTTGCCCTCCTTTCCCACCCAGGCTCTGGCACTGTGCTGGGGGCCATCTCATTCTGTCCCTGCTCACTCACTGATGGCATAGTTGTCTTTCCTGCCCAAACCCATTCAATGGCCTCTGGAATGAATGAATTATTCAGGAAGGGAAGAGGAAGAAGAATTTTTGTTCTTAATGTTTTCTTTCAATGGCTTTTCCAGACGTTCATTAATTTATTCACAAATTTGTTTGAGCAGTGATATTTTGCTGAAGTCTATCTTGGTCTAATAGATAAAAAGGCAAATAAGACACAGATGCCCATTTGGGAGCATAAAACCTAGAAGGGAAAGGAATCATGAGTACAGCCATCTAAAATCAGGGGTTGCTAATGTTCTACTGGAGGGATGAAGAGGGGACGTAAGAGGGCTCTTCTCCAAGGCAGGAAGGTGGCCTCAGAGGAGAGGTCACTTTCAAACAGGGAACATCCTAGACAAGAAAACAGTACCAGTGAAGCTTGTCTAACCCATGGCCCATGGGCTGCATGAGGCCCAGGATGGCTTTGAATGTGGCCCAACACAAATTCGTAAACTTTCTTAGACCATTATGAGATTTTTTGTGATTTTTTTTTCTTTCTTTTAGATATCAGCTATCACTAGTGTTAGTATATTTTATGTGTGGCCCAACAAGAAGGCCAAAAGGTTGGGAAACCGGTGGATAGATAAAGGCACGGAGGCCTGAAAGTGTGTGTAGTCTTTGGGAGACAGCAAGTGGATCCAGAGGAGAATATACAAATATGTTTTAAGATAAAAGCAGGCAAAAGAAAGGTTAGGGCCAGACTAGAAGGACTGTGAATGTCATGTTAAATTTTAAACTTTTCATATTAGAGTCTGTGTTTTATAAGGAAAACTTTGGCAAAAGTGTAGAGAAGAAATTGGAATTATATAAGAGACCACTTTAGGAGAATATTATCCATGTTTCTTCCCAACTAAGCAAAAGGCCCAGGATTCTGGTCTACCCCAAGGCTTCCAGAGACAGTGAGGACGGGGAAATTCTTCTATGCTTCTAGGTCTAAGACAGGGCAACTGGGTAAAAAAGTTCTAATGCACATTTGCTGAATTTCTGAGGTATAAATACTCCCTCCCTGGTCAGTTTTAAGCTATCACCATGTCATTACTGAGCAGAGTTTGGAGGATATTAGCTTAGTCAACTTCCCTAGCCGGGGCAAGCCAGCTCTAGCTTCCTCCTGCCCGGTGAGGATATGTCCTCTTAGGGGAAGGGAAATGAGGGTAAGATCACATAGAATGACTTTATGCAAAGCTGTGGACTTAATGGAACAGGTCATAGACCTGCTCTGCACCAGAACTAGCTGAGGCTGCCTAGGGCTGAGTCAAGCACCTGGTGGCCTAGGGGGCCGGATCTGAGGAAGAGCAGGACATGGTTCTGGTTCTGGTTGCCTGGGGAGGCACGAATGACAAGCTGTGCCATTGAGGGAAGACCCCTGCGAGCAGGTTGAGTAAACCCAGGGCCTATGAGGTATTGAGCAAGAGTTGCTGTCCGGTCAAGGACAGGGCTGTGGCAGGAAGTGGCTTCTGGGAGGATTCAGATCCACTGGCAAGCTACGTTCTCAGAGCCTTCCACTGGTGTGTGTGATTCCCGTACCTCAGAGTGACTTTTCTAAACATGTCCACTTTCTTCTCTGTCATACACTTCCCATGAGACAAGGAAGCTATCAGTTAGAATCAGGGGTAAAAAGAGAATAATAATGGCAAATCATAATGAGTAGCACTGAGCCTCTGTGATCTTACAGACACTTTTCTAAATGCTTTGTATGTCTTAAGTCTTTAAACCTCACTGACATGATTCTCATTTTATAGATGAGAAAATTCAAGCAGGAAGAGATGAAGTAACGTTCAGGTGAAATAGCTGGAGAGGGTATCGTGGTGTAACACAGCACAGCAACCTGACTCCATACACCATGCCCCACTCCGCTATGCTGGGGAGAAGAAAAAATTCAGGGAGGACAAAGTGTTGGTAGCTCAGATATTATGCATTGCATGAATAAGGTGGGTGAGTGCATGACCTGGCATCTAACAGATGTGCAAGGAATGTTTTTTGAATAAATCAATGGACAACCTCTCTCTTGCATAAGTTAATCCATATAAGGTGAGAGTTTTATGACTCTCACTGTCTTGCTTTTTGATTTTGCATATTTCAGAGTTTAAGTAATCTTTGCACAGTGCGTTATAGTTTCCCAAACAAGAATTTGAGAAACACTGCAAGAGTGTGCCCAGCTTCAGTTTTGAAATATTGCATCAATTCTTCTGCTCCTAGATCATGGAGCTCTTCTTCATCAATAGATTTAATTCATTTAAATATTTATTTACAATCGCCTTTTTTTCTCTTGACCTTTTCTGCCTGAGGGAGGCCTGGATATGGTGCTGAGGGTTTCACTCAGGGATAGCCAGTGCTCCACCCTGGCCTGTGCACAACGGCCACATCCCCGTCTCAAACAAGTGCTCTGGCATCTGTCTTTACCCTCCTCCGGGTTTACCGTATAAAAAGTCTGCTTTTGAGAGAAGTCTGGAATGCACTGTTTCATCTTTGTGATGAGAGGACAGATCTCCCATTAAAAGAAAAATTCTGCATTCTGAAAAACTGAGTAGGTTGGCACTTAAAAGGGAATTCCAGCTGGTTAATTTAGGGTGCTGAAAAAGAGATCCAGCACAAGAATGCTTTCTGGCAGCGGGCCCACTGCATTTTCAACTGATTGCGAATTGGAGACATTTTCATCACATGAGGGACTTTGCTGTTCAATATCACATTGTTCTGAGATAGGAACACAAGTGAGCATAACGCTCTGGCATCTTAGCTCTATTCATGAACATGAGCAATGCCAGTTGCATCAGAACCAAAGATAGCCTTATGCTTGCTGACGTGTTAAGAGTAAAAAAAAAAAACCTGAATGAAAATTAAAAAAATATCTTCCCTCTTGAAGTTTTTTTTGTTTATTTTTTTTATTCTTGCCTACTAATTTTCTTTTCTGTTATGTCCAAGAAAATATTCTGAAGATGTGAAGAGAGCTTTAGGTAAAAGAACACTTTTGAAAATTGTTTAGTTCCTGTGATTGTTTTTTTCAGTGGCTTAATGTGAAAAAATGCATAGGAATCCTCTGTGGGTCCAGGCAGCTCTCCAGGGCAGTTGTCCTCCATGCAGTGATCTGGCAATTCCTACAGCTTCAGCCTGCTGCTCTACCGACTCCATACCAGACCTCGGTCCTTGGACACAGAGCACGAGAAGCTCAGCTGCTGTGGAGAGGCTTTTCATGGCTTTGGCCTGAAAGTGGCACATATCGCTTCCACTCCCATTTCCTTGGCCAGAGTTGTTATGTGGCTCTGCCTAACTGGAAGCGTCTGGGAAGCAGAGTCTCTCCTTGGCCCAGAAAGAAGAGGAGAGCTGGATGTTGCTGAACACCGGTAACGGCATGTGGTCCAATCGTGCTTCCCACGTCGGTATAGTCCAAATGGTCCATGGTCCAAGTGAACAGACAAAACCCCTAGATTTGCTGCCACCTATACAAACTAACAGAACAAAACACCTCCCACTGTGATTTCTTATGGAGTGTTGAAGGTTCCCCAAATAAATTGTCCCTTCCATAGAATTGTCTTTCCCATTTTTCTCTTACTCCATTCATTTCAGCCAGAGGAATGTGACCAAATCTCTAGGTTGAGTCTGGATACCTTTTGAAATAGCTCCAAGAGTTGATGCACTCAGAAACATGTCCAGGTTTGAATTACTTCATCTCTGAATATTCTTTGTTCTGTTTATTGTCGAGGCATTTAAAACCGTATGATGCAGTTGGTCTCAATACTATTAGTGCACGCTCTTGGTTCCTCAACTTGGTTCCTCAGTTCCACTCAGGGGAGCTGGCTATCTAGTGTCCAAAAGGAAAGGACAAATGTAGGGAAGGTTGGGACAGCTATTGACATCCTAGGGATCCAATATTTATTCTAACACTGTTCATTGCTTTGCATAAATCCAAGTTGCTGTCTGGTATCATTTTTCTTCTTCCCAGATAATTCCCTTTAACATTTCTTATATGTAGGTCTGTTGCTGATAATTTTTCTCTGTTTTTATTTGTCTGGGAAAGTCTTTATTTCTCCTTCTTATTTCACAGGGAATAAAACACTGAGTTGATGTTGTGGGGTTTTTTTTTTGCATTTTTTAAAATTATACTTTAAGTTCTGGGGTACATGTGCATATTGTGCAGGATTGTTACATAGGTACACACATGCCATGGTGGTTTGCTGCCTCCATCCTCCCACCAACTGCTATCACTCCCCTAGTTCCACCACCCTCTAACAGGCCCCAATGTGTGATGTTCCCCTCCCTGTGTCCATGTGTCCTCATTGTTCAACACCCACTTATGAGTGAGAACATGCGGTGTTTGGTTTTCTGTTCTTGTGTCAGTTTGCTGAGAATGATGGTTTCCAACTTCATCCACGTCCCTGCAAAGGACACGAACTCATTGTTTTTATGGTTGCATAGTATTCCATGGTGTATATGTGCCACATTTTCTTTATCCAGTCTATCGTTGATGGGCATTTGGGTTGGTTCCAAGTCTTTGCTATTGTAAACAGTGTCACATTGAACATACATGTGCATGTGTCTTTAAAATAGAACGATTTATAATCCTTTGGGTATATGCCCAATAATGGGATTGCTGGGTCAAATGGAATTTCTATTTCTAGATCCTTGAGAAATCGCCACACTGTCTTCCACAAAAGTTGAACTAATTTACACTCCTACCAACAGTGTAAAAGTGTTCCTATTTCTCCACATCCTTTCCAGCATCTGTTGTCTCCAAATTTTTTAATGATCGCCATTCTAGCTGGCATGAGATGGTATCTCAATGTGGTTTTGATTTGCATTTCTCTAATGACCAGTCATGATGAGCATTTTTTTCATATTTTTGTTGGCTGCATAAATGTCTTTTGAAAAGTGTCTATTCATATCCTTCACCTGCTTTTTGATGAGGTTGTTTTTTCAAAGAACTAAATTCTTTGTAGATTCTGGATATTAGCCCTTTGTCAGATAGGTAGCTTGCAAAATTTTTTTTTCCCATTCTTTTAGTCTCCAGTTCACTCTAATGATTGTTTCTTTTGCTCTTCAGAAACTCTTAAGTTTAATTAGGTCCCATTTGTCTATTTTGGCTTTCGTTGCCAATGCTTTGGTGTTTTAGCCATGAAGTCCTTGCCTATATCTATGTCCTGAATGGTATTGCCTATGTTTTCTTCTAGCGTTTTTAGTGTTAGGTCTTATGTTTAAATCTTTAATCCATCTGGAGTTAATTTTAGTGTAAGGTGTAAGGAAGGGGTCCAGTTTCTGCTTTCTGCATATGGCTAGCCAGTTTTCCCATCACCATTTATTAAACAGGGAATCCTGTCCCCATTGCTTGTTTTTGTCAGGTTTGTCAAATATCAGATGGTTGTAGATGTGTGGTGTTGCCTCCAAGGCCTCTGTTCTTTTCCATTGGTCTATATCTCTGTTTTGGTACCAGTACTATGCTGTTTTGATTACTGTAGCCTTGTAGTATAGTTTGAAGTCAGGTAGCATGATGCCTCCAGCTTTGTTCTTTTTGCTTAGGATTGTCTTGGTTATGCAGGCTCTTTTTTTGTTCCATATGAAGTGTAAGGTGTTTTTTTTTTCCAGTTCTGTGAAGAAGGTCATTGGTAGCTTGATGAGGATAGCATTGAATCTATAAATCACTTTGGACCGTATGGCCATTTTCACAATATCGATTCTTCCTAACCATGAGCATGAAATGCTTTTCTGTTTGTTTGTGTCCTCTCTTATTTCCTTGAGCAGTGGTTTGTAGTTCTCCTTGAAGAGGTCCTTCACGTCCCTTGTTAGTGGTATTTCTAGTTATTTTATTCTCTTTGTAGCAATCATGAATGGGAGTTCACTCATGATTTGGCTCTCTGTTTGTCTGTTATTGGTGTATAGAAATGCTTGTGATTTTTGTGCATTGATTTTGTATCCTGAGACTTTGCTGAAGTTGCTTATCATCTTAAGGAAATTTTGGGCTAAGATGATGGAGTCTTCGAAATACACAATCCTGTTGTCTGCAAATAGAGATAATTTGACTTTCTCTTTTCCTAGTTGAGTACCATTTATTTCTTTTTCTTGCTCTGGCTAGAACTTCCAATACTATATTGAATAGGAGTGGTGAGAGAGGGCATCCTTGTCTAGTGGCAGATTTCAAAGGGAATGCTTCTAGTGTTTGCCCATTCGGTACGATATTGGCTGTGGGTTTGTCATAAATAGCTTTTATTATTTCAAGATATGTTCCATCAATACCTAGTTCATTGAGTGTTTTTGGCATAAAGGAATGTCTAATTTTGTCAAATGCCTTATCTGCGTCTATTGAAATAATTATGTGGTTTTTGTTTTTGATTCTGTTTTTGTACTGGATTAAGTTTACAGATTTGCATGTATTTTGGATAGTTAGCTCTTTTTGTTGCACCTTTAAGTTCACTAATTCTTTCCTGGGTTATGTTAAGTCTTCCAATGGGGCTGTAGAAGGTGCTCTTCATTCCTATTGCTGTCTTTTATTTCTGGGGTTGGAACTACATTATTTGTCACAGTTTCCATCTCTTTGGAAACTGTCTTATCTTAAACATTGTCCACCTCTTTATTGAAGGCTTTAACTTATTAATCATAATTATTTTAAACTCTTCATCAGATACTTCCAACATCTGTGTCACACTTAAGTCTGGTCATGCAGTCTCTCTCTCTCTCTCTCTTTCTTTCTCTCTTTATTTCTTTCTTCCCTCCTTCCTTCCTTTTCTTTCTCTTTTTTTCTTCCTTTCTTTCCTCTCTCCTTCCTTCCCTCCCTCCTCCCTCCTTCCTACCTTCTTTCCTTCCCTCCTTCCCTCCCTCCCTCCCTCCCTCCTTCCTTCCTTCCTTCTTTCTTTTGTGATGGAGTTTTGCTCTGTCTCCCAGACCGAAGTGCATTGGCGCCATCTTGGCCCATTGCAACCTCTGTCTCCTGGGTTCAAGTGATTCTCCTGCCTCAGCCTCCCGAGTAGCTGGGATTACAAGTATTCACCACTGCGCCCAGCTAATTTTGTTGTATTTTTAGTAGAAAATGCAACAACATGTTGACCAGGCTGGTCTTGGACTCCTGACCTCAGGTGATCTGCCCGCCTCGGCCTCCCAAAGTGCTGGGATTACAGGCGTCAGCCACCGTGCCTGGCCGCAGATTTCCTTGTCTCTTGACAGTGCATTGATTTTGCCATCTTTTCACATACTTGTAATTTTTTGTTGGAAAGTTGACATCTTGTTCAGGACAGTAGAGATTGACCTAGATAGCTTTTATGTGTGGAAGTGGGTGCTCTACTGCTAGGCCGGTAATGTGGGCATTTGCATTCATGTAGTGAGGAGCTGGGAGGGGTTTGAGATTTGTAGTTGCTGTAGGTGTCCTCCATGCTCCACAGTCTTCAAATTCCTCTGTATTTGATGTGGGGACAGATTTCCCAGAAGTGTTTCTCAAAGTCTGCTGCGCTCTCAGCCTTGGCCTTCCCTTCATGCCATGCCCTAGCGAGCACCCGTCTCTGACAGCTCTTCCCACAGCGTTCCACTGTAGCTTGCTACTTGCACTCCAAGCTTGTTAGTGTGGTGGGGAACGGTGCGTGGAGACATCCTCTGGTGTTCTGATTGCAGCCTATGTCTTTGGCTCACAGATGCGTGGCCTTCATCAATGCTTCTGCTCCTCCTCAGCTATAGTTTTGATCCTGGAGCAGTACTCTTTCTAGATTTCAACATCCCAGATCAGAAATCAGAACTGTTAGTTTGTTTTTATCTCTTAATACATGGTCTTCAGTTTGCCAATTTAATATAAGGAAAATTGTGTGATGATTGTAACTGAGCTGTCCCAGTTGTAAAAGCCAATCATTTAGACATTCAGGAAGAACCAGTAACATACTTTGCAGGAAACAGAAGTAATGTTGGACATTGCTCCAACTTCCCAAGAGCTTGTGGTCTTAATGCAAATAGTTTCTAGTAAATCTACAATTAAAATCTGAAATGTGTGACCTGCTAAGAGTAATTGAGTGATTTCCAAGGAGGAAGTGAGTGACTGCTGAGGTCAGCTGCAGGGAGCAGGTGGGGCTTGGAGTCTGTGTTGCCGAATGCAAAGGGCAGGGGTTTTGCTGTCAGACCTGGCAGACTCCAGCTCCCAGCTTTGCCTCTTGCCCGGTGCAGAATCTCAGCTGAATGGCTTCGCCTCACTGTGTCCTAGTGGGTAAAGCTGTGCTTGATACGCGACCTTCAGACTTACCAAAGGAACTGAAGGAAGTAACATGTGAGGACCCTTGTGTAGCTCTCAGGGTATGGAAGGGCTGTGAGCCATCAGAATTTAATTTGCGTTTGTTTTTTCTTCTCAAACCTCACTTTTAAAAAATGGTAGCTTTTGGATAGGGGAGAAGACAGGAAAGAACTCTAGAGGAGGAAAATAATATAAGTGAAGTGCCTGGATTTAGCAATGATTATGATAGGTTTGTGGCACATTGAGACCCGTCTAAGCTAGAGCGGCTCCTAAAGGTGACAAGAATTAGTATAACTTGAGCGGGAAAATACAGGCAACAAATGACACTTCTGATGAGTCTGGTGCCTAAACCCTCACCCATGTCTTATAGGCCAATATCAGACCTACCCTAGCAGGGTCCATACATAGACTTGCTGGGGCTGATGCCCTTCCTTACGGAGGTGCACTGGTGCCTTTATTTCAGACTAAGGCAGAAGGAACAATTTCGTGGGATGGGACAGGGTATACTTGGTTCACCATTGCAAGATGTGCTCAGACTTTTGGGAGCTGCATTAACCAGGCCTTTCTGATGCTTTGACATTTGGGGTCCCAGAGTCAGCCAATTCCTAGAGATGATAAAGGGCTCACCTTCCAGTGTGTCTTTCAAATGCAAAGCAACCAATCCGGAACCATAACCCCAACCTCCTCCTTTAGGAGATGTCACACTCAGGGCCACTGTTCTGCCTTCTCACGTAGGGCCAGGTCCTGGCAACTAGGGACAGCCCCAGCGCCCATCAGAATCATTCAAACCAGCCAATCCTAAACCTGCATATCCTGCCTCGGGTATCTTCCCGTGGAAACTGTAATGAAGACTTGCCTGTGTCTTCCCCTCACTCCCTCTGCCTCCTGAGTGACCTCAGTGCTTTTTCACGTGGTCCTCTGGCATGGGGAGCCAACTTCCCCTGGGACCTGTGAGTAACAAATAATCTCAGTAGTATTGTCTTCTGATCTGCTGGCCTCATCACATCTGAATAAAAACAAAGCCAACATTTTAAAACAGACAAATCCCCTTACAAGGACGGGACAGATACGGGTTATATGATCACATGAAGGGTCTGGGCTGACAGGAAAGGCCCAGTGTCTGGAAGACAAGGACACGGACAGCCAGTTAGGTGAGAGTGGCTGAGTGAAAGGTGTTTGGCCTGAGTAGTGAGGGTGACTTGGAGGAGGGCACCGTCGAGACACATATCCAGGCAGGGGCTTGCAGCACTTCTCAGGGTTTTGGCACCCAGGGTGGTCAGGAGTTGGTACCCAAGCTCTGAGAGGCAGGACCTCAGGCTAGAGGAGAGAGACAGTTTCCAAATTAGACTTGGAATCTGAGTAGCACAACTGCTGTGAAAGCTCAGTAACAAATCTTGGGAATGAAGCATAAGCCCAGCTGTGAAATCCAAGCTGGACTAATAGGAGGCAATGTTGCGTAACCTAGGATATTGCCTAAGTCTTCTTCGATACTTTCTATCTAAGGTCAGCATTGAGTCTAGGCAAGAGGAGACTGGGACTAAGCAGGCTGGGGAGGTCAGGCGGCCAGACCAGCTCCGGCAGGTGTCCTCAGGAGAATTTCATTCGTTGTCCGAGGTCAGGCAGCCAGACCAGCTCCAGCAGGTGTCCTCAGGAGAATTTCATTTGTTGTCCGAGGTCAGGCGGCCAGATCAGCTCTGGCAGGTGTCCTCAGGAGAATTTCATTCGTCGTCCACTTCGGGTTCTAGTCGAAGTTCCTTTCTCACAAGTCTTGTTCCTGTTAGTCACCCCAGTCTCCAGTCCACACAGTGTCCTGGCCCATTTTGCTCTCATGCCCTATGGAAGGTGCCTCTTGAAATTTAGGGCCCCTAAAATCCTGCAAATGCACTGATAACAGATCTCTACTTGGCTACATCGGAGAGGGCTTCTCTGTCATGACCACCAGCCTAGAGAGTGCTGTTCTGGCTGCTGCTGACTGACAGAGTTCCTGTAGGGATCTCTTCATTCCTTCCCTTTTTCCTTCCTGAGGGAAGAACTTAGCTTTATGATTAAGTACTCTGGGACTGACTCTGCTCGGTGAGTCTGACAGTCTTCCAAATCTAACTTCCACAGCATCTTCTGAAGTGGTCTCAGCATTACAGACTTTCACTCTCCACTGCGAGGGAGCACGGCAAACCCCTCTGAAATGGCTACGTAAAAGGGGCTAGCTTGGCATCCCTCACCCTCGAATCCAGGTTCCTTGGCTCTGACTCCCCGTTACCAAATCTGTGGAGAGGGGCCAACAGGAACTCATCTGCCCTAGATCCAGGGTGACTCTTTTGTGTCACCTCTCTTAGGAGAAGAACAGGCATAAAATCTTTAAGGTATACATGCACGTACACGTATACACATATGTCGTAAATACATATACATATCTGTGTACACTCAAAAGATGGAATTGGCCTCACAATCATGCAGTCATTTTAGGCAATTTCTTTCACGGAACCAGAGGCACCACAGCACCATATACAAGTTGCTTTAAGGACTGTTAGAGTTAAATTGTGCTCTCCAGTAATTCACATCTCGAAATCCTAATGAGGACTATGTTAACTTCTCTTCCCAGGTCCACAAGGGCTGTGGTGTCAAAGGCAAGAACTTCCCAGCGCCATCCACATCCATGCCTCCCCATCCACCTCCCCATCCAGGAACCTAGAGTTCTCTGTCTAACTTTCCTGTGTGTGGGCTAGGTAGAAAGCCCAGGTGAGCTTCCTTTGTTTAAAAAGACCACCAAAAGCCCTGGAAGGAGGGCTCTGTCATGAGCCAGACAGCCAGTCCAGCATCAGAGTCAAAGATCAATCACTCCAGAGGAAGTCTGGAAAAGCTTCTCTCACTGGACAAAAACGCGAATGGGACGGGAGCGACTTTGGGGTTAAAGTCCGCCTACTCCCTTACCTATAGGGACTCCATCTCTGGACCCCCTCCCACGACAGCATGGGAGCTCACTCTTCTCTCTCCCTGCCTAATAAAGGGCTTTTCTGCAAAGCTCTTTGGGTCTGATATTTACCTGAACGAGCTCACCGTGCCACTAGGGTCCCCTCCCCATTCTTGGGTGAGTGAGGCCCAAAGACCTGGGAAAACACATCCAATCGGGAAATGGTGAGTGTCTTTGGGACCCCCCGCACCTGCCCCAAGCAGACATGCTCCTGTTACTTGGCTACACTAACCCCCAGTAGTTCAGAATGTGACTGTATTTGGAGACAGGGAAGTAAGGGGAAAATATAGATGCAGGCAGATACAGAGAAAGATGATGTACACACACAAGGAGAAGACGGCCACCTGTGAGCACCTGAGGAGGGAGGCCTGAAATGGGTCTTTTCTTCACAGCACTTGGAAGGAACTAACGCTGTTGACTCCTCGAGTTTTGACTTCTGGCCTCAGGCCTGTGAGACAATACTCCTGTTGTGTAAGCCACCAGCTGTGGCGCTTTGTCACGGTAGCCCCAGCAAATCGATACAAGGCCTACAGGCATGGATTTCTGTTTCAGTTACTTTGCTTTGTAATAAATGTCCCTAAAACTTCAAGGTGTAGAACAATCATTGTATTATCTTCACTGATTCTGTAAGTCTAGCATTAATAAGGGACACAGAGATGACAGGCTGTCTCTACTCCGTGATATCTGCGTCATTAGCTGGAAAGACCCGGTAGTTGGATAGAATCTTCTCACATGTTCCCAGGCCTGGGCTGGAACCATGCAAAGACTGGGTCTGCTGCCAGGAGGGCCTATATGTGACCTTTCTGTGTGATTTGGTTTCCTTGTAGCTTGGTGCCTTTGGAGCAATTGTCTTTCTTCTATGGTGGTTTATTACCCCAAGCATCAATGTTCCAGGGTACAAGCAAAACTCAAATCCTCTTTTATGACCCAACTTGCTAGTCACTCAGGTCACATCTGCCATACTCCATGGTCCTAAGCAGTCACAATCCTTTCCCGAACCAGGGTTGCGGGCAGTGGACAGACCCTACCTCTTGATGGGTAAAATGACAATAAATATTAGGGCAGTGTGGGCAGTGTTACAAAACCTTCACAACTTCTCAAAGTTGTTTTCCTGAGAGGACAAGCATGTTTAATCAAAACCATGTTACCACTTCATACAGGTCTCTGCAAGCTTTGGCCTGCATGGGGATAGAGAAATAGGGAAAGGACAAATTAAATGTCTCAAGGCCAAATGAAGAAAGTGGGGTGTGATCAGAAAGAAAATAAGGTTTGCTTTACGTTTTTAGAGATAATATGTGCAGTACAATGAAACGTTTTATCTCCTTTTTAAGAGGCAGAAGGTTAAATACTCCAGTCAAAGTTATCCTCTGAGAGCATTAATGGGAGAGAGCTTTCAGACCAACATGCTAATCAAAGCCTCGTGCCCTAATCTAGGCGAGAGTTTGGTTGATCCAGAAGCCACTTGACAGAATCAGAAATACCAAAGCTCAAATGTCGAAAACTATGATTACAACCTGCAGTTTTATGAGTCAGTGCTAGACAGATGCTGCCTGTTCTCCCAACGAGAACGAATAGGTGGTATACCCAGCAGCTATATCAATGTCTCTTCGTAATGCAGCTGCGAATCAGCTCAACTCATGAAGGAGGCCATGGCGGGTGTTTCAGGATGTATTTTTGGTGAGTTAGGCTGAGGATTCTGCTTTCGAGGAGATTATAATTTAGTCAGAAAATTTTTCATAACAAGCTGATTTTTTCACAGATACCTAAAAATCCAGAAAGGTTTAGTATCATGGCCAATAAAGGTTAGAGCTAGGGTCAGATCATTTTGCTTATTCTAAAGCAAGAGCTCTTTCTATTCTCATCAATGTCTCTTTAATGAGAAATCAGATATTACTTTCTGTTTTTCCTCAGAAGCAAGAGAATGTGATGCATGGCTTTCAATTCTGAAGCCAGGAGGTAGTCAGGAGGAGGAAGTTCTCAGGGCACATCTTCTCCCTAAAACTGGAGCACACCGGAACAAACTGAGTGCAGTGTGAGGACTTCTGACCTTCAGAAAAAGGCTTCTGGGTTTTTCAGAGACATTTAATTCTTTCTGAATATCTCTGTGCTCACTCACATGTTGCAGCTTGTGTTCTAGTCAGATAGGAGCCATGCCATTTGTACTGGCTGAGGCAGAATGTATGAGATTTATGCCAGTGCTGGGTAAAGCCCAGAACAGCAGCTGGAAGTTCTCCACGTCTGCTGTTCCCCCTGCCGTGGCAATGGGGCCACTTGCCGAGAGGTCAGTGTCCATCATGTGGGTTCCTGAATGACTAGGTGGAGCCAAGCCCCCACTGACCTACCTTGAATTGCATGAGAAATACACCTTTATTGTCTTAAGCCATGAACGCCATGAAAAGCCATGTTTTCTTGTGATATTTTCCCCAAATATCATGGGGAGTTAATTTGCTCTTACAAGAAAACATGGCTTTTCATGAGTAATAGATCAAGAAATTTTATGAGGAGCCTGAGAAGTAAAACTGGGGTTGGGAATAAGTAGTGACTGATAATTACAGATGTCCATCTCTAGCTTAAAAAAAACCCTCTCTAATTATAATTTATTATAAGATCATGTAAAATTGAACTAGTTATCAGTAAATCAACATGGCATACACTGCTGTTTCAGATAAACAACCTTGTGTTTGCAGGGAGATACTGGTTTTCCTGCGTTAGCTCATCCTCTGGTTTTTTCTCCCCCCAGGAGGTAGAGAGCAGAGCCCTTGGTATGTGACCCAAGGCATCACTCCCCATCCTTGCTGCCCCTGAGTTGCAGGCACTGCAGAGGACTCATCCATTCTGTTTTTTTTTTTCTTCAAACAGAGTCTTGCTCTGTCTCCCAGGCCAGAGTGCAATGGCGCAATCTCAGCTCACTACAACCTCTGCCTCCTGGGTTCAAGCAATTCTCCTGCCTCAGCCTCAAGCAATTCTCCTGACTCAGCCTCCCTCATAGCTGGGGCTATAGGCATGAGCCACCATGCTCAGGTAATTTTTATATTTTTAGTAGACATGGGGTTTTGCCATGTTGGCCAGGCTGGTCTCAAACTCCCAACCTCAGGTGATCTGCCCACCTTGACCTCCCAAAGTGCTGGGATTACTGGTGTGAGCCACCATGCCTGGCTCATCCAATCTAGTTTTAAGGTAAAAAAAATTCATACTCTTCAGGTAAGCATGTTAAAATGATTCATCATTTCTGCTTCTTGAAATTTATTTCCCAGACTATTTCCGTATTTCGACTACATATTGAAGTTTAGTAGGTTTAAAAATAAGCGAAGAAAAAAGCTATCCTTCTACCTACTGGAGGCTAATCAAAAGTCAATTTCTCAGCCTTTCTTTTTTACCAAGTGAAGATACAGATGTAAATGTATTCCGATTTAGCAAGTTTGCTATGCTGTGAAATGTGATGCTTGAAAGATCTTCCCTGGGAGCCCATCCAAAGGGCTGACTGTTTTATCCAAGGGGCCTCTTCTCTTACGTGGTCTTTTGAATAGATTTTGAGAGTAACAGGGCATTGCGATTCTCTTTGTATGAAAGTCCTGGATTGGCACATCTATATTTTTCTGCTTCTAGGGATCGATGGAGACCTGAAAACAAATCTTTGTTCTAATGCAGATAAACATACAAATGCATATGGCATTAAGCTGTAAGTCATGCACGCAGGTTGCCTGAGTGTTTATGAACTTCAGTAGAAGTGACTTCTGGTTTTACAATTTAAGAGAAGATACGCCTAATATATATGTTCAATCAGGTAGATAGAAGGAAAGCTGAGATTCATATTTATATATAATCCTCTATGGTCGAACATTTCTTCTAAAATTTGTTTGGTTAGTATTTACAATCCTGGATTTGTACAGTGCTATATTGACAAGTTAATACTCCAAAAAAAGTCATGCATTATATTAATGTTTGTTCAGAAAGCACATGAACACAAATGCTGCAAAAAATATTGTCAGACTTTTTGAAAGCCTATTTGTCTTCATTCATAATTATGTGTATGTGCATGAATGACACCTAAGACGAAATGGTAATAACTTCTGGTTTTGAATGCAAATGCCGGGTGCTGCTGTGGAGGCACTGGCAAGTGAATAAATCAGTGCTGACAAATCTAAAATCATTCTTCAGGCAGGGATTCTGCTAAACTAATCACCCAAGAGAACAAACAAACACACCACAAAGAAGCAATTAGGAAACCTGTGAACTAGACCTGCTGGGAAGCCGCTGCAGAAATGACACAGGACGGGTCACCTGTTGTTAAACCTGGGAGACAGATCCAAGCTCCAGCCCAGTCTAACTACATCAGAAAAGGCGCTATTTGTATTCATTTCTGAAAGACAACCTAAGTTGATAATGAAATATCTTTGTAGTATATTCCAGGAGACGGGATGCTGGGGATTCTGGGTGTCGGCAAGGACTAAATTGTGGTCACATCACTTCCAAGGTCTCAGACAGGGCTGTTCACCACTATAATGAATTCAGGAAGGAATGAAATGAGGCAGAAGGCCTATTTCTGTGACCGGGTGAGCAATGCTTCGAATGTCCCCCACAGGTGGGGACCCAGAGCGCCAAAGCCAAGGGGTGCGGCATGTCTGTGGTTAAACATCTTCTCGGTCCCCGTTCTGCCAAGGTACTTCCCTTTCCTTCAGACCTTATGGTTTTATTTAGTTAGTTTTACATTAACGTGCTCAGCTGCAGCTTTTGCTAATCTATTCACATTCTGAACACAAGATAAATCCTGCCTATTTTAAAAAATGTGTTTAAGACTATAGGCTTATTTCCACCCAGATTAAAAAAGAAAATCCCTCTCACAATGCTGGTTTACAGGAGTTCTCTAACCAGGCATGCTCCCTGCTTTCTATCCTGCCTTTTGGGATTTGAGGTGAAGCCCACCCTACCAACCCCACATAGCTCGGCGGGTGCAGCTGTGTGCTCTAGAAGATTCTGGCTTGGGGTGAGTTCAAGCAGCGTTCTCATGTCTTTCGGAGCCCACTGGGCTATGTTCTAGTCTTGATTCTTTCTTGGGTGAGTCCACTGGGTCAAAATTTATTTCTAAAGTAGGAGAACAGAGCTACATAACTTTGAAACTACTCCTGGCTTCTGTAATCATGCCAGGATCATGGAAGTCGTCTTTTATTACTTTCCACTGTTTCCTACGCACTTAGAAAAAGTTTCATAGTAATAGTTTTAAAAGTACAGGACTGGAAAAACCCTGAGAATTATCTAATTTCTTTCCCCAGATGGATTTACATTCACCAGTTACATAAAGAACTCATCACATTTGGATGTTGCTGGGGAGACAGGAATGAATGAGCGTTCGTGGAGCATTGGCCGTGGACAGGCTACTTTGCTTCACAGAGCAACACTGGGGAGGCCTGTGTCTTCCGGTTGATTTCAGGGAACTGGGTCTTGAAGTTTCATAGGTTGTGGAGCTGGCGAGTGGCAGTGCCTAAATTTGCACCCAGCCATGTAGACCCCTAGACACCCTGGTCTACACAATCACCTTTTTTTTTAATGTTGTTTTTTTTTGACGACAGAGTTTTGCTCTGTCACCCAGGTTGGAGTGCAGTGGCATAATCTTGGCTCATTGCAGCCTCCACCTACCGGGTTCAAGCAATTTTCCTGCCTCAGCCTCCCGAGTAGCTGGGACTCCAGGGGTCAGCCACCACTCCTGGCTAACTTTTGTAGTTTTACTAGAATTGGGGTTTCACCATGTTGGCCAGGCTGGTCTTGAACTCCTGACCTCAGGTGATTCACGCACCTCAGTCTCCCAAAGTGCTGTGATTGTGCTGTGAGCCACTGTGCCTGGCTCACACAACTGCTTTAGAAAAGACTAATTTAAATATTTCTCAGTACCAGGAACCTACTGGTAAAAACGAGTCATTTGAAAGATGACGAAATGAGGCGAGTGTGAAACTAATAGTGTTCATGTTGTACAGACGTAGCTGCTGAGGCATGGAAACATTATGATTTGTCCCAGATGGTGGATATGTCAGTGCAGCATCAGGGATAAGGCCCTGGGTGTTCTTGCCTTGACCTACCTTTTTCCACCTAGCTTAGAAGAGTCTTGTTGAGACAGACAAGACTGATGATTACAGAAGCCAGAAGTAGTTTCAAAGTTACGTAGTTCTGTTCTCCTACTTTAGAAATAAATTTTGACCCAGTGGACTCACCCAAGAAAGAATCAAGACTAGAACATAGCCCAGTGGGCCCCGAAAGATATGAGAACACTGCTTTAACTCACCCCTAGCCAGAATCTTCTAGAGCACCTGATGCTCAGGTGAGATTGTCTCCAAGCCCGGGACAGGGTGGGCTGTGTGTAACTGCTAGTTGCTGCGTCTGCATGTGCGCTCTGAGAGCGTTCTCACCTGTAAACTGTAGGTAATCCTGTGCACCCCATGGTGTAGTTGTGAGGCTGCATGGGCCACTCACGGGGCAGAGAGCTTCTCAGTAAGTGTTGTTTCCCCTCTTCCAAATGAGCTGGATTTGGATGGAAGCAGACTGCCCGAGAATCAGCAGCTTGTGTTTATGATGAAGCTACTGTGACTGGAAACTAGAGACATGAATTGTTTTTGTTTTTTAACTTAGATGCCTTCCCATGGCCGAGTTCTGTGTGTCTAGGCTGCTGTCATTGTATATGCGTGAGGCCGAATACAAAGGGGTTTTCAAACGAGGCCAACTCCACTGCAATGTGGACCTCAAGGCAACATTTAAACAAACTATTGGTTTCAAAAACAAAACCAAAGAAATCTTCCAACAACAGACATGCGTAAGAGCCCTCCACGGGCCGTGTAATGTTGCTGACCTGGAGGCCTGTTGACGGTGGCGTCACAGTGTCCAAGTGTCTCTTTTGACATGTGGCAGTGGTAACTGTTTACTCTTATGAATAAATGTCAACAGGCATTTTTCACATTGACAAAAGTTTTTTCTTAAATATGTAACAACTACTTAGAAGAAACATTAAAACATTTTGATAAGACTCCTTGCTTTAATTGATCCTTCGGTTAGTTGTAATTTATCTAAGCAGATATTATCACAAGAGTCGCGCACAGATACGTGGCCCAGATCAGGTCTTGCGCACTCGAGATCTCTGGTATTGAGCAAAGTCGTCGACCGCAGGCAGCTGTGCCCAGAACTCTTCACAGGTCCTGTAAAGACAGTGCAGGACTCGTCCTTTGCCTGTGTGCCCAGCAGAGGACAGTAACGCCCCAGTTTTCTTTTCTGACCTGTTGGTTCTCGCAGGCTGTGGTTGCAGTGTTATGAAGCTCTTGGGTGGCTGACGCATAATTGCAGACATTAAGCATCTCTGAGGAGAGGCACGAAATGTGTTGTGGGGGCAGTGAGATCCTTTGTCAGGACTTTTCTGAAGATCTGATCCCTTGCCGTGACAGTGCAAGCCTAGAATGTACGCCTGTCACTCACTGGCTTGTAGTCACTTGCATCTTGTGAACCTCACGGGCCAAATGTTTTTGTGTTGCTTTATTTTGTTCAAGTAGCAACAGAACTCTCTGTAATTGTTAGGATACAATTTTACCTGGCTGTCAATAAATGAATTATGTCATTTTCATATCAAGTACCTCTGAGATTCTATATTCTCTTGAGCAGCAGAGTATTAGGATTTGATAAGAAGGAAGGAGGTTTATGTCCCCTCCTCACCCCTGCAATCTCCCTCCTCTCTCTAGATTTCTCCTGGTTGCTGTCTGGACGTTTGGTTTAAGTGGAAACCACGAATAATTTTCTTTCTTTGAAGAGAAATGAGTTCTCAAAGCCAGCAAGGAAAATGGAGAACCCTGGTGGGAGCCTTTGGTGAATTCTCTTTGTGTTCTAGGTCACTCTGGATCTGGGTGGATGAAACTGCTCTATGTTACTTATGAAAGAAGTTGCTGCCTCACACGGGCCACAGAACTCTTTATATGTGCAAACGGTGATAAAATGCCATGGGCATAAGTACTTTGGGACCAATGCTAGTATCTCTTTGGGAAAAGTCATGAAGATATTGGGTGATCAAAGCAGGGTGTGGTGAACCCCATTTTTGTTTGTGGGTTCTCCAAGCACCTAATGTTTGTGGTCCAGCCAGGAGCTGCCAGTGGGCAGTCACATTACAGAGCACAACAAACATTTTTCTTTTAAGTAAAAGGGGAAAAATACCAAGGACAAAATATATATTTGTAGCTTGGAAATGCTTAGAGTAACCTGTGCACTGTGCTGTGCACTGTGGCGCCAACTTAGCGATGCAGTGGCTCTGGGACATCAGGAAGCCCTTGGAGGTCAAGGTTCAGAATTGTGTTCCTCATGGAGAGTTTCCAGAACAGAAGCTCTTCAAAATTGGCCATTGTGTTCACCTTACAGAGAAAATACCAGCACTGAGATCATAGTAAGTCTCCAGTATACAATTGTTGAGTTCATGAATAAATGAATGAAGCAAATAGTAATTTTTTAATCGGGACCAAATCAATTGAAGATTATTTTTATTAGACACATATGATCCATATTTTAAAACTGAAATTTTTACTAAAAATTTATTTTATTCTATTTATTATTTGTACTACTCTTTAAGAAATTATCTGGGCATGGTGGCTTATACCTGTAATCCCAACACTTTGGGAGGCTGAGGTGGAAGAATCACTTGAAGCAAGGTATTCGAGACCAGCCAGGGAAACACAGTGAGAAAGCATCTCTCTGAAAAACTTTAAATATTTGCCAGGCATGGTGGCACATACCTAAAGTCTCTCCGACAAGGGAGGCTGAGGCAGGAGGATGGCTTGAGCACAGGAAGATGAGGCTGAAGTGAGCCATGATTGCATGACTGCTCTGTATTCTGGTCAACAGAGTGAGACCCTGTCTCCAAAAAAGAAGAGAGTGAGAAAATGGAACTCAAATCTTTATAAAATGCGTGTGTTATACTACAAGTTTAGATAAAATACATGTGCCTAATAATTTCCCAGCATGCTAGGTATAGTGAGATGAACGAAGAAACTGGGAGACAGGGTCTTTGCTCTTCAAGTGTGCGGTGTAACCGGGGAGATGATGCCGGCCCACATGAGAATCCTAAGATGATGTGTCACTCAGGTGACAGCTCTCACCTTGGACACTGAGATGGAGGGTCCTGTACCTGTTAGAGCACGTGTCGTACTCTGAAAATTATTTACCTGGACACCCTGTCTTGCCTATTAGAGGTATAAGCTATTGAGAAGCAGGGAGCCTGTCTTGTGTATGTGAACATGCTTCACCCAGCCTGGCAAACAGCAGCAAGTTATATAATACTGGCTGAGTAAAGGAGCAGAGGCCAAGAGCTGGAAATGAGCCTGGCACTTTCCTACAGGTGCAGAGTGAAGAGAAGATAGGGCTTGGTAAGAAATCCTGCTGCCTGGAGCAGGGAATTTTGTGGAGAGTAGAAGTGAGTTTGAGGCAGCTGGTGGGTGTTACCGTCAAGGTAATTGAGGAGGAGTGTGCATGAGATGTGGCGGCAACAGGGACCTGCTTGAGGAGGAGGAGTGCGGCACGAAGGCAGTGTTTCAGGGAATGACCTTGGCTGTGATGCACAGTGTGAGTTGCAGGGGGTGGGGGGAACCGTGAACAAAACTGTAAGGCAATAGAATTTGGCAAACGCTTCTAAATCAGCTACGTTTTAACTTAAAATGATGGATATACATAATTTGTTGGTTAACAGTTTCACAGAGATGGTTCTTTTTCAACAAGGGGGTAATAAGTGACAATCATTATCAAGTAAAGCATAGACCTGTGTGGAATACGGGGGAACGTCAGTTTGTAGCAAGAGATGGTTATCCCAACAGGACGATGTTGAATGTTTGGGAGAAATGTCTTCAGACGTAAACATGGGCTGACTAGGTTTGGGTAAGAGCACCCTCACGCAGGGAAGACTGTGCACAGGAAGCCTCGGGCAGTGTGACTTCCCCGCATTAGCCGACTTGGGACCACACACGTGGTATTGCCCAAAAGGAGCAAAGCAGCAGTGACCATGGGTTTAGTCCCGAAATAAGCTTCCAGTGGGGCCACCCTTGAAGCCAGTAGTCAGGGACTTTAAGGAAAGACATGTGTTGGTCAGCAAGGATGTTTGGTTTAGTCTTTTCACCTCATTTGTAAATATGAGAAAATAATTATTACCCAAGTGACACGTGAGGCCTATTCATTCTTAAAGTTCGATTCAAATCGTCCCTCCTGGCTGAGCTTTCCATCCTCGTCAGTTTTCTCTCTGCTTCTTGACTCCACTCCTCTGCAGTGTTGAAGATTTTGTGTCTTATTTGGAGTGACTGGATTTTCTTTTTAGCACATCACAATTTAGTGGCTGCTTATATGTCTCTATCCTTCCACTACACCCCGATTTTCTTGAAGGAGAGGTACAGGCTTCATCATCATTGTCTTCACCTCCTCAGGACAGTTACTCTGGGGAGAGATGAGTTAACGCTTTACCGAGAGCAGCGTGGTGTGGTGTCTGGATCCTACGCTTTAGGCGGACAGAGCTGCCTTTGAGCCGGGGTCTGGGCAAGCTTTGAGAATTTGAGCACATCACTTAAGCTTTCTGAGGTCTTTTCTCCTCTTAAAAATGAGGATAATGATACGTACCGCCCAAGGTTGGAAAAGAATCGGAAGAGACAGTGTGGGCCACTGTGACGACTGCAGCCACCATTATGATCAGTGAGCTGCGTGGACACCGTTTCCTTCACAGAATCTCTTTTCCACTCACAACAGCAGCCTTATATATTCATTTACCCATTAGTTATTTACAATTAGTTGACATATACGTATTTAAAACTCATGTCTAAAGTTGAACTAATCCTAAGCCTCTACTATTTCTTGTGTGCCCTAAAACTTAATCAATGAAATCAACATCCACCAAGCAGGCCAGTCCACAGACATAGGGTTTGTTCTTGCCTTCCCCCTCCACTGTGCCCCCACACCTCTTTAACCGTGAAACTCCATCCATGCGGCGACATCTCCTCCCCTTTTCTCCCCTACCCCACGCCACCAGCACTTCTTGCCTTGTTTCTTGTGATGACATGTTCATGGCACTCTTGCCTCCACAACCTCATTACCCTCTGATCCGTTCGTAGTTGCAGCATGCAGATGTGAAGAGGTCCCTGACCACCCTGCCTGGCCGGGGATATCTGTGTAACCTGTGCTTACATCAGGACGTGGTGGAATCTTGCCCACCTTGTAAACTCCCTGCGGGAGGGGGAGTCATGCTGGCCTTGATCCCACCGTAAAGAAGTTGAGTGGAGGGCAGGCGCCACAAACATTTGTGAAAGAAGAAACACGGCAGCCAGCAGTGCCAGTGGAGCGTGCTGTCTTCTTTCCCTGCTCCTCCTTCTTCCTTCTTCTTCTCTTCTCCCTTCTCTTTTCCATCCCCTTATCTCTCCTAGTTATTACAGTTTTGGGTTGTAATCGCCATCACTGTATCACCCTCATCAGAAGCAGCATCACCGATTATCACCTATGATGACCTCTATTCTGAAAGTAAAATAAAACCTCAGAACCCCAAACTCGCTATGCCGAAGGGAAAAGTTGAACTTGGAACCTGAGTCACACAGAAGCATCTGTCTTTCCTACGGATACCTACAGAAAGAAGGCCACATGTCTCCCCAGGCGGCCTCCCTCACCTTGACAAAGTAAATTAACAGTTTATATTCACGGTATGGGAAAAGAGAAGACTAAAAATAGTCCTTCACCCTGACATGAATGCATATTCGGCTTCTTCCTCTACTCCGTGTTTATTTTATCTTAGGCAAAGTGCACATTTCCTCAGCAGGAGGTGAATACATAATTGATTGTTCCTCCACCTCCTCCTTTTCCCGTGCTATGTGTGGGCTCAGTGACTGCTAAGCAAAGCCTCTAAAAATGTGACTATAACTTCCCTCTCTTTTTTTTTTTTCCTCATTTGCCCCCTGCCTACATTTTCTCTTTAAATACTGAAGCCCTCAAAATCCTCTTGGAAAAAGTGCTGGCCACAGATCCAATTGTGACTTGTGTCTCTTCTTCCCGGTCATGTCCTCGACCTTGGCAAATTAAGCCTCTAAATCGACTGACAACTGTCTCAGGCACTTTTTATTTTTCTGATTTCACTATCATAGCAGGGGATTGCCAGCAACCGTCAGAAGGCCAGAAGAAGAGGCTGCTGGGCATTGGTGAAAGCAATTCAGAAGACTTGGGGGAAAGGAAGATACCCAGGACCTCCTCAGCCTCCCGCATCCCCCATTTTTGGGAGGCTTCTTTCGGAGGAGAGCAGTGGGTGCTCTCCTCAGAGTGATCTGCCTGGGCACCAGCCCGCTGTTCCTAATGGAAACAAATGTCAGCTGCTACTCTGGTGGCGGAGTCCATAGACTCCATCTGGAGTGCTCCCCAAGGCCAGGAATTTGAATGAGTGAGATGAACTTTCATCTTCACTTCTTATACTTTGGTTCTCGTGTTCTGCCTCGGTGTTTTCTTTGTTCACGAAATCCCAGCACCCTCATGCCTGGAAACCTACCCTCCGGATTACATAGAAATTAGGTGAAGAAATTGTAAGCCACTTGCTGAAAGTCATATGCCACTGTCATTCACAGAACAGCTGCTAGGCTGTGGCTTCTCTAGATTACAGAATACAGTCTTTTCCACCATATCAACTTGACCAGTGAGTACTCACTGGCTGGAAAACATAAGCTTGGAAAGAGGCAAAGTGGGATTGCATGCGAGTGTGTGTGTGCACACGAGTGTGCGTGTGTGTCTGCGCTTGTGTGTACGTGCGACTGTGCGTGAGTGTGCGTACATGTGTTCGTGTGTGCGTGTGTGTGCGAGTGTGGGAGTCTGCATGTGTGAGTGTGTGTGTGTGCGAGTCTGTGTGTGCACGAGTGTGTGTGTGTTGGGGACTGGTGGTGAGCGAGTGTCTTTTGTTCGTTCCTTTCCCACCGTCTCCTGACACCACACTCGCTCTCTTCCATTCCCCTCTTAGTTCTTTCCTAGCTTTACTCTGAAGGTTCAATGGACCCTCAAAAATATGAAATACTGTATTTTAAGGGACATTAAAGGTATGTAATTTTGATTAATTTATACTGTAGCCAGTTATATAAGGACTATTTGATGTCCAATGAGCCTTTGAAAAGTCTTAAAGTTTTTTTCCTGAAATTTTAACTTACATTTTTTGAGTAAAACTAACTCAAACACTTTAAGACCAAATTCTTCTTGGAAACTTCATTTCTTTGCTCACTAAAGGGTCTGCATGCCCATCTTTGCAGTTATGGAAGCTGTGAGAATTGAACACTGAAAATTGAGAGGTGAGAGAAATTCTGTAGGATGTACCCACATCCTGTTCTTGAGGGGCAGGGTGGCAGGTTTGGGAGGGCAACACTTCAAGCACAGATTGAAGTAAACACATGGGTGTCCGGTGGGGTTGGCACAGGCAGGTCTAGTCAGGATGAGTCTGGATAGGCACGATTTCTGGATGGAGGTCTAAGGGACACAGTCGTTGCTGAACAATGGGTAGGGATTGAGGCTGGTGCAGCTCGGAGTCAGGCTCAGGGGGCTCCTTTCTCTGTGGGAACAGGGGCTCCTGCTGCCCTGTTACTATGGGCAGTTCACATCTTCCTCCACCCCTCTATTTCTGAGATGGGACCTTGGCAAGGGCCAGGCATAGAAAAAGGCACAACTCAAGTCCTTGGGGGAGTGTCCAAGTCTTTATTTACGGTGGATTACTCATGGTCATGGGGATGACCGTGCGTCTTGTGAAACAGGCTCCTCAGGAGCTGATCTTTTAGTTTCACTCTTTTAGCAATCCATCTTCTGCAGTCTAATGCTTTGTGCAACAATGGGAGAGGACAGTGGCAGCGAACCCTTACTCGTCTTTCCATCAAGGTTCCCCCAGGCGGGACATCAAGATGCTGGGCTTAGTGAGCTATCAGACCATTGAAATCAGATGACACATGGTCACTGGTAAAAATCCTAGGCCTGCCTCCTACATCTCTCAGGCTAGACAGTCTGGACTGCAAATTTTTATATGGTTTCCATTTATGTAAAGAGTAGGATCAGAAATTACGGATCCAGGTTTCTGTAACCACCTGCGAACTGTAGTTGAGAGAGTAGAATCAGAAATTACAGAGCCAGGTTTCGAACTGTAACCCTGGGCCTGCTATTTCACCTCTCTTACCTCAGCTTCTTAAACTTTAAAGTGGACACATGACAGTCTAAAAGTAAACGCAGATTCATTTTGGCTATTGTATTTATTGCACCTACAGCTGTGGGTGTAGTCCCTCATCTCAGTTGACAGGTGAGGAAGTCTTCCTGAAATTTGACTACAGGTAGAGGCTGTTGGAAAAGCCAAGCTTTTAGACCCGTGTGGTAAATCAGGTGCATTGGGTTAATTACCTAATCTGGGGTAGACGAAGGGTGAGCACCTGTTTCCTTCTTCGGTTGCATCTTCCTGGACTAGAGAGGCTGCAAAGCCCAAAACTACGTTTCCAAGATGCTCTTCTGCCTGAGGTTCTAGATGTGAACTGGACTCACCAATTATTCTCTTACGTAAGGACTGGAAGTCAGAAATGAGAAGGAGGCATTCCCCCTGTGTGCAGGCTCAGAGGTGGGGATGGAGGGGCTTTCTGTAGCCCTGTTCCAGCATCCGGCCACCAGCTTGGGTGGGGGACAGAGGCTTCCTGCCTTTCTGCCTGGGCCACCTCTCTGGGTGATTCTGAGGGTTGCTCGGGGTCCTTCTTTCAGTGTCGTTGGCCCCAAGTCTTCTGTATCACACTCCTTTCTGCTGGGTAGGTGGTAATTTCTGCTTTTTACAGCATAACCTTGGCATTACAGTTTCGCAGATGACTATTTCAAGTCTACAGAAAGCTAAAGGAAGAGGTGATTTTCTTCCGATTTTCCAAGGCAGGGACAGCACAATTCTCAGTTGTGTAGTCTCACTGGATTCCGCAATTGCTACTGCTTTCCTAGGCTTCCTCATTTGTCAGGTCTTAGTCCATGTAAGGTGTGTTTAGGGATTTTCCTGCATCTCCACTTAATGTGTTTTTCTCAGGTTGACTACAGGAGGGAGATCTATCAGTAATGGTATTGGGAAGCCCTGTTCCTATGTGATGGGACCTGGATATAATGTAATCAGTCGGTTTAACTGTGAAGATACGCTCCAGCCATTCAGCAGATACCACCGCTAGCATCCTGTCTGATGCAGGCTCTCTGTGTTAGGTGCATGGATGAACTCAGAGGGTGGTAAATCAGGAATGATTTCCTTTGGGCCTATGTTTTTGTCTTCATATTTTAATAAGACGTTTGATTCAAAGTCAACTTAGATCTTGAGAGGTAGAAAAGAGATTCTGCCAGAAGTGCTAAACTAACTGATACCGATGATTGCAAATCAGCTGAGGGTGAAAACACTGGATAAAACGTGAAAGGTAACTCCAGCTCTGGGGATCTCATGTGACAGAACGAGGTGGGCACAGCTGTGTGGGTTTTTGCTGCCTTGGATAAGCTTATCCTCAACGCTGAGAGGACGATTCCTTCTCCAGTGTGTGTCAGTGGTAAGTTCAGAAATTCAACTGTAAAAGCTAAGCAATTAGCATATATTGTTTTAGAATTTATTTTTTAAATTTATTTTCGCTTTTAAACATTTATATCTGAATATGCAAAATCTAAGCTCAGTGGAAGTAACTTGCATAAAATACGCACACTCATAAGGGTTGAAAACCAACCACGGGTCATGTAGAAGGGAAGGTTGAAGGTGGAGAACTGTGCTGTGAAATTCAGAGAGAATTTCCACAAATTTCCAGGTGATGTGTGCTCCTTGCTGGAGAATAGATGAGTGTCTTTGAGTGACAGGGAGGACTGAGTGCCCAAGGACTGGAGTCAGACACAGTGGGGTGCGGCGGGGTGGCTGAGGGCAGGACAGACTGCTGGAAACCGTGCCTATGGGTACACTCAGCTGATCAGCAGGTTTTGGTGCATGTGGCCAGCCCACAGGAGAGAGGGCCCTGGAGCAGCTGGGCAGGCTGTGGAATCTGGGTTGGGGCAGCTCTACATTTTTGCTCTCTGTGCCTTCCATTTTTATTTGAACCAATTTGATTTTTTTTTCAACTAAGTCTCCCTCTCTATCGTCTTCCTCCTTCCCTCCCTTCCTTCTCTTCCTTACCCCTTTTCTGCTGATCCCCCTTTAGTTTAATTCTTCTATTAAAAAAAACCCAAAGTTGCATGTGTATAATGTGAAGAATTAAATAATTCTGTAGGGTCTGTGGTCTTGTGTAAAACAATAATCTCCTAACCCCCTCCTGCTATTTCCTCTTTTCCAGAGGAAATATAATAGATTTAAACTTCATGGCCTTTTTTCAGTATTTGCCTCTATATTTTAAAATGGAGTGCTTTTATTGCTACTTTTCAAATTTTCAGTTTTGGGCATTATTTATGGAAGCTAGGGCTTCCTTTTCTTTCCTTCCCTCCGCCACAAGCATCTTCCCCATTGGTGACACGTTTGGTTAGATCAATATTTATTGTTTTCATTTACTGTGATTTCTATAACTGCCACTCAGTGCTGAGCCTGTGGCAGATTATGATGGTTTTTCTTTTCCTATATGACTTTTTGTCTTTTCTGGATTACTAGCTGTTTTTTCATTTGTTTGTGTCTGTATGTTTTGATCACTAATTTAACCCCAAACTGTCTGGTAGCTGTCCAAATCTTTCTGAAATTTCCCATACACGAGGTGCTCTGAGACTTCTGTCTTCTTGAGTAAACCTTTTCCAGAACCTTTGAGCCTGATGCGATGCAGGGTCCTTGCTCTCTTACCCCATGCTCAGCTGCTCATTCCCAGGCTCTCCCTCTATCATCATGCAGGGATTCCTTTCGGGCTTGGTTTGTTCCTGTGTTTCCTTGCTTGAGTCTTCCTCTGATTTGAATACCTCCTCGTTTGGGGGATGCACCTCCTCCAGGAGCTTGCTGGTACAGATGCATGGAGGTTCTATCAGTCAGGATTCAGAGGGCAAGCTCTAGTTAGAAACTTCAAGCAGCATTTAGTAAAGGGACAGTTTACAAAGATGTGGGAGGCTGAAGAAACTTGCAGCCAGTAACAGCAAAAGTCTTTTTCCACACTTAGGTTTGGGGTCATGTGAAGGAAGCAGTTACTGGAATCCAGAGACAGAAAATATGTTTGAAGGTAGCAATCAGCCCACACTGGTCTTGCAGGGATTTTCTCTTTTTGCTGTTTTTGGAACTACTACTAGACAATGATCATCCTGCACTGATGACCTTTTCTTCTTTATTTCATATCTTTTAGACACTTTGTCCTTTGTCCTGTGAGGTTTATTCTGTTTTATTATGTAACCTTCCATAGTTTCTTGTGGGGGGCAACATTTTGCTGTCACAGCAAATGTCACAGTTTAAATTTCCAAGAGCTTGTTTAGTCTTCTGAATGTTCATTTTTAATAACATCTTGCCCTTGTTTTATGATTGACTCTTTTCTCTTTCTTTTCTGAGCATAGTAATAATTTTTTTGAGGGTAACATTGTCTTTTCTCTGAATACTTTTTCTGTAGTGTCCTCTAAAATGTGTTTAGCATGCTTTTGTGTTTATTTTTTCTTTTTTTCAGGTCAGTGATTGTTTTGTTCAGATGGTTAGATTTCCTTGTACCTCTCTGGTCATATTCAAAAGTAGAAGATGAAGAAGCTGATTGGAAGCCCTGTGCACATTTGTGGGCTGTGGCATTGGCTCTAGTTAGGTTGATCTTGTAGAGCCATTGTACTGGGGACTTTGTGATGTTAGTAACTTTTGTCTCCTCTCTTGGGTGGAGCAGAGTCCTCAGAGAAAAGCCTGACAATCTTCAGAGGGTGAAGCTGTAGTAACGATGTAGGAACTAAGGGGAAGAAGATTGCTGGGGTCGGATGAGGGCCCTCAGCATCCAGGATGCAGTTTCATTTCATCTTCCTTTGCATCATGGCCGTCTCTGCTCACATTTTAAAAATTTACATCTCATCTTCTCAAAAGACTGAACTTCCATTTGCTTACTAGAGTGTGGATGTGGAAGTCTGTCTGTTTTTACAGTGGCTACCAAGCAGTCCTTTACCTTCACCCTACTTCCAGAGCCTGTGGTTCCCTGCTGAACCTCTGGGGATCTTGTGGCTCAGATCCAGTGGGTCATTGGCTTTTCTTACTGCTGGTTGAGTGAGGAGTCATCTTTCTTTGGTTCAGCAAGTCAGTTACCATCTGCCTTTCTATATATGGTTTCTTTTATCTTTCTCCCTATCGCTACAGGTCTAGGACATTAAAAAAATCACTTTTATAATATGTTAGTGGAGTTTTGTGAGGGTGTGTGAAGTTAAATGTTGAAATTTTAGTTTCTTTCCCAAGGCAATTCCCCAGTTCTAAAAGAAGACAGCTGCGTCCTCCCTCACTCAGAAAGCTGCTTTCTCCTGGATGAAGTGGGCTTCAGCTGGAGATCTGTTGGTCTGTGGGCTGGTGAAAACTCAGGCGTTTACTCTTGATTCTGTTGTTCCCTGAAGCTCATTCTGCCTTCTGGAGACCCAACAGCAGGTCCATGTTCTGAACAATGGCGCTGTCTTTTCCTTTCTGCAGCACAGCAGCCTCCATTTCTGTGGCCACATGCAACTCCAGCCAGTCCCTATTCAGATAACTGGAATGGAGGCCACGCCTCCCTGAGCTCGCTGGGACTCATTCCCAGATCATCTCCTATGCCCCATCCTGTGCTCCAGTCTTTTACTGCCCCTTCAAATGATATATTTAACACATTTAATCTCGCCTTACTGAATCATACCATAAACCCCTTTTTGCTTCCATGCAGTAGCTTTTTGATGGCTGTAGCTCAAAGAGCAATAAAGGTGGAATATCCAGGCAGTCTTTCTGTGTGTGAGGTTTCCCTCAAGTATCTTTGCTTAGCTGACCCAGGGACAACATCCTGTGGCTTTGCTCTCCTTTGGGAGCTGAACTGGCTCACTTTGTTGAGGGCAAAGCAGCACAAAACTTAGGAATAAATAGTTTTGTGTCAAAAGTTGCTGCCTTGAAAATTTGTTTCCACAGGGTGTCCACGTGCTGATATTCCAATCTCGCAGAAATCGACTAGATTTCATAGAATTGAAGTCAATTGAAAGACAGTTTGTGGGAATAATTTCATGATTCAAAGCATTCAGAGAAAAAGTGTTTGCTCAGCTGCAGTGACTGAAAAATGTAAGGTAATGAGACAGATATGCTGTGCTTGGTTATGTCCTGCTCTGATGCCAGTTTGGAGTAAAAGCTGACTTTTGTTGTTGAAAGCTGCTGTGGAAAGTGGAAACATTGACTGTGCACTGCTGAAGGGAGAAATGCTATCTACTTACCTAGAAATAGAAGCATCCCTGCCTCAGTGGGCTGCGAGATAGCATCAATCCTTTCTGTTGACCGTGCACTGCTGAGGGGAGAAATGCTATCTACTTACCTAGAAATAGAAGCATCCCTGCCTCAGTGGGCTGCGAGATAGCATCAATCCTTTCTGTTGCGACAGAGCTCAGTGTCTTCTTTTTTCAAAAGAGTAAATATTTAAATAGGTAATACAGAAAAGTTATTGCCATTTTTCCTTCGTCAGCCATGGCTGGGAGTCAAAAGAGAGAGTAAGGCAGAATTCACACATGGGGAAAGAATATTGCAGATATTACATGTAATCCTTTTAAAGTAATGGCATTACACTTCGTGATTTGCAATTGGCCAGATTGAGAAAACTTTTTTCAAAAAGCCATTTTAAGATAAAAAATTATGAATTTTCTTAAGCCCTGTGATTAGAGTGTAATGCGTATTTATGGTCCCCCCAGGCACCACCCAATAAAAATGGTTAAAACCTTTAGTACTTTTAGTAGTTCACAGTTTTATGGCCAAAGTTATTTTATAGATTTTATGCTTAAAGCAAGGTCAATGTATTGCACTGTATAAATTATTCTAAGTAATTGCTCAGTTATTTTATAGCTTAGTCACGGGATTTTTTCATTATTAAACGTAGCCTTTCCTTTAAAGTTAGGATGAGAAGGGCACGATAAATCACAGGACGGCTCGCCATTGGGGTTTCAGCTTTACCTGTGATAAGGGTTTAATAACAATGTGGCCCAGACGCCAGTTCCCTCTCAATTACCTTTCCACATGGGCATTAGTTCACACTCTTTATTAAAAACTCCTCTTGTAGTTTTTAAATGGAGTGTTTCAGATTAATGGCCCCCATGGAGTTTAACTTCATTGCACTTCATTAAAGCTGGATTGTACAAAAGGTTACTTCAATTAAATCCAGAATGCGACCTTAAATCTGTATAGGTTTTTTTCAGAAAATGTGATAAAATTGCTCTGCCAATCCTTCAAGATTAACAAGGCAAAATCCCTTTCAGTAACCAAAGTGCAAAAATCTGTGTGCCTGTTCTGAGTTTTCCTCTGGCTGTACGATTGGATTTTATGGAATTAGAGGACAACCCGTGGAAAGAGCCTGGAGTTATAAATGGATCAAGTTACCGTAGCGCACACCCCAGTGTGAGGCTGAAGAGCTTGGGAGAACTTTTGTTACCCTTGAGTGGATGCTATACATTTGGTGCTTTAGAAAAAAAATTTTGCTTCCCATATAAGAAAAATATTTTCTAAGTAGGCTGGTTTGTATCTTTCAAAACAAAAAGTGATGTAAAATCTTCTGAGATTTTCTTTCTTAGCTACTCCAATCTGTGAGGTGCAATTCGTGGCAGTTCTGACCATTGTTTTCTCTGGAAACGCAAGACAGCTGGAGGCGTTAATTACCCATCCTACACCGTGAGAATCTGGCCTCCTTGTCTAGAGGCACTGCATGAAGTGATGCTCATTAACACCATGACTCAGTAGCTCCTGTTGTCTTTTTGTGAGTTTCAAGCGACTCAGTGAAGTCAACCCAGATCCATTTTCTGCTCTGCTCTTTTTGGATGTACAAGATGCTAAAACTATATGTTCTTACAACCAATACCCAGACTCTGCTTACAGTTTTAAGAGCTCTTATAGTGTAAATAGTTTTTAAATGCCATTACTTTTGTTTTTTGAGATGGGGTCTCACTACATTGTCCAGGCTGGTCTTGAACTCCTGAACTCAAGCAATCTGCTTGCCTTGGCCTCCCAAAGTGCTGGGATTACAGGAGTGAGCCACTGTGCCTGGCCAAAAAATACTATAAATTTTTGATTATTAAAAAAAGTTGGCCGGGCACAGTGGTTCGTGTCTGTCATCCTAGCACTTTGGGAAGCCAAGACAGGCTGATTGACTGAGCTCAGGAGTTTGAGACCAGCCTAGGGAAGATGGTGAAACCCCGTCTCTACTAAAACACAAAAAATCAGCTGGGTGTCGGGGTGAGTGCCTGTAATCACAGCTTCTCAGGAGGCTGAAGCACAAGAATTGCTTGAACAAGGGAGGTGGAGGTTGCAGTGAGCCAAGATTAGGTGACTGCACCCCAGCCTGGACAGCAAAGCGAAACTTTGTCTCAAAAAAAGAAAATTAAGCCTATGTTAAGGTTTTAAGGAACTGATGCGATATTGTTGTTGCCCTTTGAATGTCAGTGCCGTGACGTGTCTTCCTGCATCTGAGTTTGTAGTATTGTTGTTTTGTTTTTCTGCTGGCATCTTGTGTTTTTTTGTCTAGGTTTTGTCTACTTTTCATGATCAAAAGTGGATTTACTAAGAAATCTAGAATAATCTTAGCATTTATTCAAATGTCTTACGTATGTATTATACATGATGATATTCATGGCACACTTGTGCATAGGGTCAGTACTAGGCAAAGAGAGAAGAGATGATGCCATCTGAAGAAGTGACATGAAAGCCTTCTCACTGGATACAGTTACATATCAGTCATTTGCCTGGTGAAGACATTGAAGATTTGTTTAAATACAATATTGTATAAAGAATGGATGAGCCATTAAATGACTATCACCAATTAATAGCAAAGTTTATTAAACTGGTATATCACCTATTTGGATCCTCAGGGGACCATCAGAAAGTGGATAAATTTTGACATAAAGAAATTAGCACCCTGAGAACAAGTGACACCACACAGTTCAGTCCCACAATGGTGTCACCGTGGGGAAAGAGTTTCACTCAAGCAGAAGGGAGAATGAAGACCTTGGGTGCCAGACATTTGAAGAGCCAAAGAAATGAACAGAAATAAATGAGAAAATCATATCCACTTTAGAATTTGGGATTGTGTTGTCTACACATATTGTAGGTTAACTATTCTCAAAATGTGATCTGGAGAATTTCCAAGGGCTATTCAGTGGATTAAAGAAGTCAAAACTATTTTCACAATAGTATTTAAACTTCATTTGCTGTTTTTACTCTTTTCTGATTATACGGTGCCTGACACCTCTGCAGACTGAGCAGAGAAGCGGACAGGGGGATGCAGGGGTCTTATATCGAGCAAGATCTAAAGACATTTGAAAAATGTGAAAATACGCTTCTCTTTCTGCATTTTCTGTTTTAGAAAACAGATTTTAAATAAAAATGTTATGTAATTTATGTGTAATAGGTTTATTATTACTATTTTAAAATAAATTACTAAATGTTTTAAAATTGTTAGTTTGTATTTCTTCTATGATAAATATTAGTACGTGTGTATATAAACCAAATTAACAAAACTTTTTGAGCCTAATGGGGTCCTGAGATCCCAGTATTTGGGAGCCACAGATCTAAGTGGTGAATAGACCTTTTCCTCACTGTAGTTCGTCATGCACTCAAGAATTACCTGTGAAAAAATGCTAGCATTGAGAGTATTGAAGTCCTGGGAATACCTCTATGCACATACTTCTCCAAATGTGGCTGGAGAGAAAAGCTTTGCTAAGACACCTTCCTCACTTCTACCTACCTACCTACCTACCTACCTACCTACCTACCTACCTACCTATTTATTTATTTATAATTCTTTTAGAGACAGGGTCTTGCTCTGTCACCCAGGCAGGAGTGCAGTGGTGCAATGATAGCTCACTGCAGCCTCAAACTCCTGGGGCCAAGTGATCTTCTGGCCTCTGCCTCCACAGTAGCCTAAATTACATAAAGCAAATATTAAGGAAGATGGCTGTGACTGCAGGTGCAGCAGGGAATAAATAAGAAATGAAAATTAAAAGAAAGGAATTGAGGGCATTAATAAGAAGGTTACTCTAATTCAACACTTTCCTTTGGAATAGTAATTAGACTGCTTTGCCACTGATGAGATTTTAGAATAAAATATTAATTTGTGTCAGACTTAATTAAAATGGAAAAACAGGCTGGGCACAGTAGCTCATGCTTGTAATCTCAGCACTTTGAGAGGCAGAGGCGGGCAGATCATGAGGTCAGGAATTTGAGGCCAACCTGGACAACACGATGAAACTGGTTTCTATTAAAAATACAAAAATTAGCTGGGCATGGTGGCAGGCACCTGTAGTCCCAGCTGCTTGGGAGGCTGAGGCAGGAGAATCGCTTGAACCTGTGGGTGCAGGTTATAGTGAGCCCAGATGGCTACAAAGTGAGACTCTGTCTAGGAAGGAAGGAAGGAAGGAAGGGAGAAAAGAAAGATGGGAGGGAGGAAGGCAGGGAGGGAAAGAAGGAAGGAGAGAGAAAGGAAAAAAGAGAAAAACAATGTTTTGAACACAAATGTCTCAAATGAGCGTGGATAAAGAGTTGCAAGTTGCGACCTTCCAGTTGAGAACTGGAAATAATTGGAATTCCTTGGATTGGGCTGAGGGTTGGAGAAGGAAATTGCAGGATGATGTGCAGAACGCAACAGCCAGTGAAGCAACAGCCCCTGAAGTGGGTGACTTTATTGCATTTTGCAGTAGTATTGGAATAAGTTTTCCATACGATTAAGCTTCACCATTCAAGTGTGACTAGAATGTGACTGGCTTCCCTTTTAGGCAGGAATTGATTGAAAAATCTCACTGAAGGACTTTGATGCCGTTGGAGAAGATCATGAGTCTAATCGTTGACCTATGAGCAGAAGCCAGGGATGCAGGTGCAGTGGGAGTCTGAGAAGTCACGTCCACATAAAGGAATGCATTCTTCCCATAGGAAGAATGGGGCACTGGTCAGAAGTCACAAACACACACGGTCAAATCCTAAGTGAGTTTGCAGCTGGATTTTTTCCAGTATCGCCTTCACTAGCCTTTTGTCCTTGAGTTATTCTCAGCTCCTGCACATCAGTGGCAGATTAGTAACTCAGATCCATTACATTATGACATTCTTTGCTTAAATCTTTCAGTGACTCTTGTTACCTACTGAATTTACCTCAGGCACCTTCTCTTGCTATTTAAGGTCCTCCAGAACCTGGTCTCACCCTGCCTTTCTAGTTCTTTCATTTTGACTCCTTTACAAAAGCCAAACCTGTCTATTCTTTGAATCTTGTACATATTGAGCTTATTCTAATCTCCTTTTGCTTACCAGTGACATAACTTTGCCCTTATCATGTTCTCCTTTTATCCAAATATTAATTACTCTTAAATGTCAAGCTCAGATATTGTCCCAGCTACTTAGGAGGCTGAGATGGGAGGATCACTTGAACCTGGGAAGTCAAGGCTGCAGTGAGCTGGGATGGCCCCACCCCACTTCTCTCCAGCCTGGGTGACAGAGTGAGACCCTGTCTCACAAATATATATATATATATATAGAAAGAGAGAGCTTAGATTCAGTTTCAAAAGAAAACAATTGTCCCATAATGAATTAGTTGACCCTGAAATTTCAGACTCAGAGTGTTGGCTCCCTTTCCTACATCTTCCTCTCAGTCTGGTAGGCTCAGAAATCTGATTTTGTTAACAAATCATTCTCAGTATTGTGCTCAAAGAAGCTGAGCTGATTTTAAATTACAGATTTTCCAATGTGAACCACAATGCTCACATTGGCAAAAATTCTCAGTTGATCATCACACTGTTGACAGAACTGCTTTAAAAGTCTAAAAATTCCTAGTTTATTGCTTTGCAAAGTTAGAACTAAAAAGGTTACTAAGTTTTTATCTCTGTAACGCAGATGGCATTACTAAGACAACCATTCTATTGAAGCCCTTCAGCTAAAGTTCTCTGCAATGTTTGCATTTCTGACTTTCTTATTTTTACTTTTTGACAAACCATTTTACTATTGGCACATTCAATTATTTGGTATTTAATGTGATTAATAAGATTATTGTTCATTTATGCTGATCTGAATTCGATTCATTGTTTTCTTAAGGAGACATTACCTAGTTTGGTTCTGACTGTTTGTCTTGATTTCACAATCTAATTATTCAAGAGTAATCTTAAGTTTCTGGCTTCTGAGTGCCTAAAAGAGCATTTTATAATTTTACTGGCAACAATCATTATTTGATCTTTACAACAACCCTTTGCCAGACAGGGAAGATGAGTATCACCCCCAATTTACAGATGAAGAAGTTGAGCCTTAAAGCATTAAGAGATTTGTCTGAATTCACACATATTGACTGGATACATTAGACCTCAAATTGAGACCTTCATTCTACTACAGGACCACCTGATGCAAGGACAGCTTCCTTAGGCCAATTAGAGTACCTAGCACGTGCTGAAGTCATTGTAGGTGCTTAATGTGTATTTATCTTAAAGAAGAATGAGGACACTACTATGACAAAAAGTGAAAAACATTACTAGTTTCACAAACTTAATTTTGAGCTCCTAGGATGCATTCTTCATTGTCAGCTGTCGATCTGCTATGCTAACTGTAGCTATATGATTTGGAATATGAGCATGATAATTCTTCCTGGTGTGAATTACTCGGGGTATGCTGGAGCATGAAGGTTTAAGACATGTTATTGCAGTGGTCATGAGTCTCGTTCGTGTGGATGAGGATTTAAGAAGATACGTGACAAGAGGTGGAGGTGCACAAGGCTTTCGGGATCATGAGTTATAAGAAAGGTCAGGACCCTGGATAGGTCCCTGGTGCAAAACAAGTGTAACTGTGAGAAAACTTCCTTCAAGATTATCATCTTTTATTTAGATTTAAGCTTACTTGGGTGATGTCTCCCCCAGTATAAGTCTTTGGCTTGGTTATGGAAGATTTCTGAGTTGGGGGAAAGATTGTATCAGAGAGGTGCTCAGTTGCAAACAGCAGAAATAAACTCTGGCTAATTTAAGTAGGAAATTCAGAAGAAGCAATATTTATTAGAAGTGTATTTAGAAGAACAAATCTCATGCCTGGAGGGCCATACTCAAAAAACGTGTGGAAAGTAAGTGAAACTAGGCAGCTGAGATGGCACGTTCAGCATGGCTGCTACTGGCAGTCACCGCCCTGACCCTGCTGAGCGTAAACACCACTGCTGCACGGACATTACAGTCACTAGTGGCATCACCAACCAAGAGCCTAGAGCTGCCCAGAGCTCTGACTGGCCAAGCCTCTGCCCTAGCTTCCTGGGAGCTGAGCTCAGATATCTCATTTCATTTGGCTTCTAGAAGGTTCTAAATAGCAAATGTGGGTACTTTTTTTTCTTTTCTGGATGGCTGGGCCTGATGGCTCATGCCTATAATGCTAGCTATTCAGTGGGCTGAGGCCGAAGAATTGCTTGAGGCCAGGAGTTTGAGGCCCCCTTATCTAAAATAATAAAAATAGGCAGGCGTGGTGTGTGCCTGTAGTCCCAGCTACTCAGGAGCTGAGGCAGGAGGATTGTTTGAACCCAGGAGTTTGAGGCTTCAGTGAGATGTGATTGCACCACTGCACTTCAGCCTGGGCAACAGGGTGACCCTGCCTCTAAATTTTTTTAAAAGAAAACAATGATTGATCTTTACTCTGATGTCAGGCTTCCCACTCTTTGAAGACCTGGGTGGGCTAATGGGCTGGCCTGAGCTTTTGTCTTTGTCTCTCCCCGCCCACCCATCAGACCACAAAAGTTGTTGCTGAAATTCCTATTGTTACCACATGCCCAATGATGAGAAATAGGTTTAGTGCTCTGCTAACCTGTCCGGGCTTCTGGCTTGATTTCGATTCATAATTCTTAATATTTCTTACTTTCTTGCCAGATCACCAGTGCATGGTATTCAATATTTTCCCTTATTTTCGGTCTGCCTATCCAGGTCATCATATGTGCAGAAATAGGAGTTAGACTAGTTATCTGTAATTGTCTTACGAAAAGAATAAGGTGTGCACATTGAGACGGTGAACAACATGATGCCTGGGAAAACGGGAGAAAGCGCATTCAAACGACATGGCTGGAGAGCCAGAGAAGAGCCAGAGAGCTGTGCTCAGCAGACAGAGCCAAATATGCACATTATGGCAAAATTTATTTGGATTATTTATTGTGAGCCTGGTATTCCTTCAATTTAATAGTAGAATAATATCTTAAGCACACACAGACTGGTGAAATAAAAGAACCAGATGGTCAAAATCTGAATTTAACAACTGTATCAAATGACTAGAGTTTGGTGCCATTTATAATATCAGCTTCTGGCTGAATTCTGAGCATAAATTCTGAGCATGTCTTATGCTCTGCAGCTCAAGGCATCTCACACAGGTGCATCTGCGTGGCGAGAGCCATGCTGAAGGCAAGACAGAAGCCCAGAGTTTCACTTTCCTTCTTGACAAGTAAAAGATCAAAGGGTAGAAATGATTTCTCTTCCTCTAGGTGGTAGGAGTAAGTATTGTCGCTTCTCATGAAGTTGACAAAAAATCAAGTCAGCAGAGCTTGTTGATGAGGAAATAACGGAGTTCAGCGTGCAGTCAGACTGCCGAGCCTGCCCTGTGGTTTCGGCACTATGGTTTTTCCACTGGGTGCGTCAGTGTGGACATACTCCTTATGCAGGCCTGAGCCAGCCGTGCAAACTCCCCAGCCTCTCTTTCTCTTATGCCTTATTTTGAAACCCTGTTGTAAGACTATTAAAATATTTATAAAACTTTTAGGTATTGCATAGAACGCATTGGTGCTAATTGACACAGTGAATGGGTGCTAATGCACGATAGAGTTTTTCTAAATTCTGTGATTTTTTACTATATGATCAGCTCGAATGGTATGTGAAATACAGTATTAAATTGCAGCGTTGAAACTGCCAAAGGTCAAATAAATACTTTTTCCTCTGTAATATGTGCAATAATGTTTTATTTAACCAGCAATATTGGGGACCTAGGTATTTCATAAAAATGACTTTTACAAGTAATTGAAGGTTACCTTTAGAGAACTTTGACATTTTAAAATTTTAACTTGCTAGGATGGAAAGCATTAAAAAGTTCATTGCCCACCTCCTGAATTTAAAAATAAGAACACAAAAAAATAGAGACTAATCAAACCCATGTTTCCACCACACAGATTTTCCTTCTTTATAAATTGAGGATATTGAATTCAATGTAATATTTTTAAAATAAGTGTATGTTATTATTGTAAACATCATTATCACACCATGCTGTGTAATAAAATATACTCAGAGAGGTTTGTGGCATACGGGGATGGTTCAAAATTATATTTACCTGGTTGTAGAAAATATGGAAAGCAGAGAGAAGAAAATAACAGTGACTCTAAGCACAGAAGCCAGAGGGTGATCACGGTTAACATTTTGGTGTTATTCCTGGTTCTGAATACAGTTAATATGTTACTCTACATAAACATTGTAATTTGCCCCTATCCTATGAATAAACTGTGAATGTTTTCTCATAGCCTTAAATATTCTTAATGACTTACTTTCTAATGGTTATGTGACTTTGCATCACACGGCGGTAGCATCCTTTTGTTAACCAGTTTCCCATTGGGGAACGTTTAGATTTATCCAGTTCAGCCATTGTAAGCAATGCCACAGTGAGCACTCTGGTACATAAATCCTGGTGGGCATCTTTTACTTATTTAAGAAAGGGTTAGGAAGCACTTACAGTGTGGCATGCTCTCTTCTGGGTGCTTCGGACGCCATCTTTGTTCCTGCAGTATTTATGTTCTAGTAGGCGAAGACTTACAGTAAATGTAAAGAAGCCAGTTAGATAGTATGTTAGAAAGTGATAAATGAAACGAACAGTATTCCCTTAAGGAAACATTCTTCTACAGTACTTTTCAGAAAGTTGGAATGATTCAACCTTCCAATGATAGTTGGAACTGTCATTCCAAAGGTTGGAATGATACTTTTCTATCATATATATTTTCACGGCTCTTTTCCTGTCCTTGGAAATATATGTTGCTAAAGAAAAAAATATGCCATTTGGTTAAAGATAATTAATTTTATTGCTTACATTTTCATTATTTATTTATTTAACATATTTTATTACACTTTAGGTTCTGGGGTACATGTGAAGAACATGCAGGATCATTGCATAGGTACATACCTGGCAATGTGGTTTGCAGCCTCCATTCCCCCCATGGAGGGGCATTTCTCCCATGTTATCCCTCTCCAACCTCCCTACCCACTGCTGTCCCTCCCAACAGACCCCAGTGTGTGATGCCTCTCTCCCTGTGTCCATGTGTTCTCATTGTTCAATACCCGCCTGTGAGTGAGAACATGTGGTGTTTGATTTTCTGTTCTTGTGTCAGTTTGCTGAGAATGATAGTTTCCAGATTCATCCATTTCCCACAAAGGACAGGAACTTATCCCTTTTCTATGGTTGCATAGTATTCCATCATGTATATGTGCCACATTTTCCCTGTCCAGTCTATCATCAATGGGCATTTGGGTTGGTTCCAGGTCTTTGCTATTGTAAACAGTGCCACAATGAACATACGTGTGTATGTGTCTTTATAACAGAACAATTTATAATCCTTTGGATATATACCCAGTAATGGGATTGCTGGGTCAATTAGAATTTCTATTTCTAGGTCTTTGAGGAATCACCACACTGTATTCCACAATGGTTGAACTAATTTACACTCCCACCAACAGTGTAAAAGTGTTCCTATTTCTCCACATCCTCTCCAGCATCTGTTGTCTCCCGATTTTTTAATGATCGCCATTCTAACTGGCATAAGATGGTATCAATGTAGTTTTGATTTGCATTTCTCTAATGACCAGTGATGATGAGCATTTTTTCATAGTTTGTTGGCCTCATGTATGTCTTCTTTTGTAAAGTATCTGTTCATAACCTTCACCCACTTTTGAATGGGCTTTTTTGTTTCTTGTAAATCTGTTTGAGTTCTTTGTAAATTCTGGATATCAGCCCTTTGTCAGATGGGTAAATTGCAAAACTTTTTCCCATTCTGTTGGTTGCCGATTCACTCTAATGACTGTTTCTTTTGCCGTGTAGAAGCTGTGGAGTTTGATTAGGTCCCATTTGTCTATTTTGGCTCTTGTTGCCAATGCTTTTGATGTTTTAGTCATGAAATCCTTGCCTATGCCTATGTCCTGAATGGTTTTGCCTAGGTTTTATTCTAAGGTTTTTATGGTGTTAGGTCTTATGTTTAAGTCTTTAATCCATCTGGAGCTAATTTTAGTGTAAGGTGTCAGGAAGGGGTCCAATTTCTGCTTTCTGCACATGGCTAGCCAGTTTTCCCAACACCATTTATTAACCATGGAGTTCTTTCCCCATTGCTTGTTTTTGTCAGGTTTGTCAAAGATCAGTTGGTTTTAGATGTGTGGCATTGCCTCCAAGGCCTCTGTTCTATTCTGTTCCATTGGTCTATATCTCTGTTTTGGTACCAGTACCATGCTGTTTTGATTACTCTAGCCTTGTAGTGTAGTTTGAAGTCAGGTAGTGTGATGCCACCCACTGTGTTCTTTTTGCGTAGAATTGTCTTGGCTATGTGGGCTCTCTTTTGATTCCATATGAAGTTTAAGGTGTTTTTTTTCCAGTTCTGTGAAGACGGTCATAGGTAGATTGATGGGGATACTGTTGAATCTATAAATTACTTTGGACAGTATGGCCATTTTCACAATATTGATTCTTCCTAACCATGAGCATGGAATGTTTTTCCATCTGTTTGTGTCCTCTCTAGTTTCATTGAGCAGTGGTTTGTAGTTCTCCTTGATGAGGTCCTTTACATCGTTTGTTAGTTGTATTCCTAGATATTTTATTCTCTTTGTAGCGATTGTGAATGGCAGTTCATTCTTGACTTGGCTCTCTTTAAGCCTGTTATTGGTGTATAGGAATGCTTGTGATTTTTGCACATTGATTTTACATCCTGGGACTTTGCTGAATTTTCTTATCAGGTTTAGGAGATTTTGGTCTGAGATGATAGGGTCTTCTAAATACACAATCATGTCATCAGCAAATAGAGACAATTTGACTTCCTCCTTTCCTAATTGAATACCCATTATTTCTTTTTCTTGCCTAATTGCTGGCTAGAACTCCAATACTATGTTGAATAGCAGTGGTGGGAGAGAGCATCTTTGTCTACTGCCAGATTTCAAAGGGAATGCTTCTAGTTTTTGTCCATTCGGTATGATATTCGCTGTGGGTTTGTCGTAAACAGCTTTTATTATTTTGAGATATGTTCCGTCAATACCTAGTTTATTAAGAATTTTTAGCATGAAAGGCTGTTGAATTTTGTCAAAGGCCTTCTCTGCATCTATTGAGATAATCATGTGGTTTTTGTGTTTGGTTCTGTTTATGTTGTGAATTACGTTTATAGACTTGCATATGTTGAACCAGCCATGCATCCCCAGGATGAATCCTACTTGATCATGATGGGTAAGCTTTTTGATGTGCTGTTGCAATCAGTTTGCCAGTATTTTATTGAAGATTTTAGCATCTGTGTTCATCATGGATATTGGCCTGAAGTTTTCTTTTCTTGACGAGTCTCTTCTGGGTTTTGGTATCAGGATAATGTTAGTCTCATAAAATGATTTGGGAAGGATTCCCTCTTTTTGGATTGTTTGGAATAGTTTCAGAAGGAGTGGTACCAGTGCCTCTTTGTATGTCGGATAGAATTTGGCTCTGAACCCATCTGGATCTGGGCTTTTTTTGGGTGGTAGGCTATTAATTGCTGCCTCAACTTCAGCCCTTGTTATTGGTCTATTCAGGGTTTTGACTTCTTCCTGGTTTAGGGTTGGGAGGATGTAAGTGCCCAGGAATTTATCCATTTCTTCCAGGTTTCTGGTTTATGTGCATAGAGTTGCTTGTGGTAATCTCTGATGGTAGTTTGTATTTCTGTGGAATCAGTTGTGATATCTCCTTTATTGTTTTTTATTGCCTCTATTTGATTCTTCTCTCTTTTCCTTTTTATTAGCCTGGCTAGTGGTCTATTTTGTTGATCTTTTCAAAAAACTGGCTCCTAGATTTATTAATTTTTGAAGGGTTTTTATGTGTCTCTATCTCCTTCAGTTCTGCTCTGATCTTAGTTATTTCTTGTCTTCTGCTAGCTTTTGTGTTTTTTGATCTTGCTCCTGTAGCTCTTTCAATTTTGATGATAGGGTGTCAATTTTAGAACTTTCCTTGCTTCTCATGGGGGCATTTATTGCTATAAATTTTCCTCTAGACACTGCTTTAAATGTGTCCCAGAGATTCTGGTAAGTTGTGTCTTCTTTCTCGTTGGTTTGAAAGAACATCTTTATTTCTGCCTTCATTTCATTGTTTATCCAGTCAACACTCAAGAGCCAGTTGTTCAGTTTCCGTGATGTTGTGTGATTCTGAATTAATTTCTGAATCCTGAGTTCTAATTTGATTGCACTGTGGTCTGAGAGATGATTTCCGTTTTTTCACATTTGCCGAGGAGTGATTTACTTCCAATTATGTGGTCAATTTTAGAGTAGATGTGATGTGGTGCTGAGAACATTGTATATTCTATGGATTTGGGGTGGAGAGTTCTGTAAATGTCTATTAGGCTTGCTTGGTCCAGATCTGAGTTCAAGTCCTGGATATCCTTGTTAATTTTCTGTCTGGTTGATCTGTCTAATACTGACAGTGGAGTGTTAAAGTCTCCCACTATTATTCTGTGGGAGTCTGTGTCTCTTTGCAGGTTGTTAAGAACTAGCTTATGTATCTGGGTGCTCCTGTATTGGGTGTGTATATATTTAGGATGGTTAGCTCTTCTTGTTGCATTGATCCTTTTACTGTTATGTAATGCCCTTCTTTGTCTTTTGTGATCTTCGTTGGTTTAAGGTCTATTTTATCAGAGACTAGGATTGAAACTCCTAATTTTTTTTTTTTTTTTTTTTTGCTCTCCATTTGCTTGGTAAATCTTTCTCCATCCCTTTATTTTGAGCCTATGCGTGTCCTTGCACATGAGATGGGTTTCCTGGATACAGCACACCAGTGGGTTTTGACTTTTTATCCAATTTGCCAGTCTGTGTCTTTTGATTGGGGCATTTTACCCATTTACATTTAAGGTTAATGTTGTTTTGTGTGAATTTGATTCTGCCATTTTGATGCCAGCTGGCTGTTTTGCCCTTTAGTTGACACAGTTTCTTCATTGTGTCAATGCTCTTTACCATTTGGTACGTTTTTGGAGTGGCTGGTACTGGATGTTCCTTTCTATGCTTACTGCTTCTTTCATATTCTGATTCTAGTGATTTCTGAACACATTTTAGTATATTCATTGATGATTTATGTATCATCCTTTGAACAATACCTCTTGATGTCTTTTGGCCAATGTCAGCAATTTGGGGAAAACAGCCTTTGAAGAATGGAAATGCATTCGTTTCGTGTGCCTATTTATTCACCCAGTAGTGCAGACCTATCTCATTTATCGCTCCCAAAAGGTATTCTTTCTTCTCCTTCTTTTCCTGCTTTAATTTAGGAGGCCTTAATCTCTTCTCATCTGGATTTCAGCTAAAAGCTCCAACTGATCTCCTTGGCTGTAGCCTTGCTGACTTCCTTCCATCGTAGACACAGCCTCACAGTCACCTTTCTGAGGATAAATGGAACCCCATCATTCTCTTTTTTAAAATACTTCAGTTATTTTCATTCCATATAGGTAAAGCTGAAACCATAGGGATTTTGTCTGTGAAATTTTAAGCTTTTTTTTTTTTTGAGACGGAGTTTCGCTCTTGTTACCCAGGCTGGAGTGCAATGGCGCGATCTCGGCTCACAGCAACCTCCGCCTCCTGGGTTCAGGCAATTCTCCTGCCTCAGCCTCCCCAGTAGCTGGGATTACAGGCACGCACCACCATGCCCAGCTAATTTTTTTATTTTTAGTAGAGACGGGGTTTCACCATGTTGACCAGGATGGTCTCGATCTCTTGACCTTGTGATCCACCCGCCTTGGCCTCCCAAAGTGCTGAAATTTTAAGCTTTTAAGATGTATTAATGTAACAAGTGGTTTGAAAATATGAGCAATCGTTTTCTGTAAACAGAATTTGTCTTTGTGACTGCAGTTGGATGGTACATATGTTTAGGGGTGAATCAAGGCAGTAGGTGTTTTCCTAGAAGATGGTTTTGGTTGTTGTGTAGAAAGTTTTAAGTGTTCTTCCACCAATCATCTAACAAATGTTAATTGACTCTCTTGCCTATTATGTAAACTAGTAAAGTTTGCAAAGCTTTCTATGACCCGGCTCCTGCGTACACAGGAAACCTCACCTTTCTGGCACATAGCAAACTCTTAATGCGTTTCATTGATCACCGTAAAGGAGGTCTGAACGGCCAAGGGTTTCCTCACGCCCTTGAGATGTAGGCTGTACCCACTCCAGTTGCTTTCAGATGACAGGGACGTGTATTGGAGCAGTGATTCACAAACCTTTCATTCTTAGGTCCTCTTTACGAAGTTAAAATTATTGAGGATCCTTAAGAGCTTTTATTTGTATGGGTCATATCTATCCATATTTAATTTATTAAATATCAAAATGTGAAATTTAAAAAATATTTATCAACTCATTTAAAAATAATATTAATACCAACATATTTTAACATAAATAATATATTTTATGAAAAATAATTATGTTTTCCAAACCCCCAAAAATTAGTGAGAAAAGGGAAATTATTTTCCTGTTTTGCAGATCTTTTAAATGTCTGACTAAAAAATGACAGTTGCAGACGCACGAATGAGATCAATCCAGATTAGTTAAGTCTGGCCCAGAAGATGAGACCTATCCCGATAAAGACAGCTCAGATTGCCAGCCCAGACACTGTGAGTGAATTAAAGGCTGTCATATAAGCTGTTACGATCATGGAGTTCTCCAGAGAAAGAAGCAGGAAATGTCTATGAGAGGGAGAGACGTACTGGCTCGCACTCTTGTGGGACTGGGAGGCCGGCAGGCTGGAGAGCCACAGGAGAGATGATTCTGGGTCTGCAGCCCAGAGACTGTCTGGAGGCAGGATTCCCTTTTCCATAGGGACCTTGGTCTTTCTTTCTCTTAAGGCCTTCAACCATCTAGGTGAAGTCCACTCAAATTGTATGTAGAAAAGGGTAAGCCTCTGTTCTACATATCTACGGCTTTCAATGTTAATCTCATCTAACAAATACCTTGGCAGAAATATTTACACTGGGTGTTTGGCCTGATATCCGGGTTCATGGCCTAGCCAAGTCAGCCCAAAATTACCCATGACAACCGCCAAGTTTAGGTTGGCATGTATGGGTCAAGAGCGTTCTGGTATAGTTTGTAAGCATCATCTCCGCTGGCTTTTCAACCCTGCAGACTCAGCTGTCTTAAGAATTTTTTGGCAAAATTTTGCAAAATATAGCAGTATCTAAAGGCAAAATTGTTTTTCTCTGTGAAACTTTAAGCTTTTAAGATATATTAACGTAGCAAGTGGTGTGAAAATATTGGCTATAGTTTTCTATAAACAGACTTTCTCTTTGTGACTGCAGTTGGATGGTACGTATATATGCTCAGGAGTGAATCAAGGCAAATAGGTGTTTTCCTGGAGGATGGTTTTGATTGTTGGGTAGAAAGTTTTTAGGTGTTCCTCTGTCAATCATCTGGCAAATGTTAATTGACTTTCTTACCTGTTATGTCCTGGGCTGTGTGCTACATGTCCAGTCTCAACATCAATCTCTGTTCTACGGGTGTAAAACAAAGCTAAAGTGTCCTTTTCCCTTAGGAGTAGATTATTTTCCCTAAAGCAATGTGCTCTTTTTCATGTTCTGTCTCTATTCTGTGTATTTAAGTACTTTCACCAGAATAATGTGCACTGGCTGTTCCCATGGAGGAAATTACCTGCTCCTTTCCACTCGCAGCTCCAAATGCAGTGTAGAAACGAACGGAGCCAACACATCACTCTGTGCCAGCTCTGTTCCTTCATTTCGTCCACAGATCTCTTGAGGCCAGGATTACAAGTAGTGCATTGTTTGTGTGTCTGCATTTTAGCAGCATAAAAGAGTTTAAAAGCATTCCAATATGGGTAATTCCCATGATCTTGACTAAAAGAGAAATTGGATGAAAGTGCTTCTCACTTGAGATCTGCAAAACTTTCTAAACACAGCTAAATCTTGGCTTCTGACTCTGTCCACTCTGAATAAGGCAGTCTGCCTTCCTCCTTGTAAATTTCCTGTTTGACTGCAGACATTCTAAATGCATCCTAGTATTGTGGTGAATAAAACTGATGTTAAAAGTTGATATAGTTCTAGTAAGTACCAGTTACAGGAGCCTTATTACACTGGCTAACCAACTCATTTACATTCTCTAATTTAAAACTTATGACAATCATGTAAGTTAGGGACAAGATTGAGAAAACCGAGGCAAAGAGATTTACCTAATAAAGACTTTGCCTATGTATACTCAGCTAGTAAGTGGCAGACTGAGCATGAGAATTGAGTGTGTGAAGCCAAGCCATGGTCTGGAGCACTACTCTTGATAGCCCTGAACACACCACCATTTGCAGGTGAGAATGCAGTCCCAGCTCAGTGGGTAAGAGGATCCAGACTGAGATTATCTCTGACCAACCCTTTGCTTCTTTACTTACAAGCTCTTATTCACTGGCTCAGTATCGCAGTTTATCCCTCTTTAAAATTAGAATAATAATGTAGTCTTCTTCTTAGGGTTGTTACAGGAATTAAGTTAATACAGGTATGGTGCTTAGAATACCACCCAGCATATCCTACATGCTCCTTAAATGGAGCTCTTCTTATAAAATTGCATGCAGCTTTTCCAGCAGGATGTCAAGTTTTTGGTTTTCTGTGCAGCTAAATCAATAATCTTATGTTTTCATTTCTAACGACTTTTAGATGAAGGTTATAGCTGTATGATGCCAAAGGACAAATGAAGTCAATTCGGGAATAAGTCAAGCCAATCATCAATTCAATGAAAATATTAGTTAAACTCATGTTTGATGTCCAGAGGGGGGGGAAAATCACAATTCTTTTTGTAACAAAGCTTTTTAAAAGTCCTTCAGTTGCTTGTATGATTATGTTGAAATCAGTCTTCAATTTTTTTAGAAGCAAAAAGAAGTAAAACTGGGTGGAGACATTAAAGCTTTTCCAGTGTGGTTTCACACTTCCATGCTCTCCAAGGTCTGCAGAAGGTCTTGGAGCAACATGTGGAGAGATCAGAATGATGCAAGTCAGGCCCGGCTTTCCCCAGGAATGTTCTAGGTCATGACACGAACATCTCAGGAAGATCATCACTTGTTCTGTAATTCAGCTTTTCCTACTGTAATTAGTGAATGAAACTTATTTACCTGGCTGCTGCCCGAGGGGCGTCAGAGCATTTGCAAGGTGCTGAGTGCCTTGTGGGTGCTTCAAATAGACAGCATAGAGACACGGTGCCGGTTGGCACTACCATGTTTTTTGTACAGGGTTCCATGGAATTGTAAATGTCCCATTTACAATTTTGTTTTTGAATGCATGTTCTTTCAGAAGGTTGTTGCTTAACAACGTGTTTTCTTAGAAAACTGGGAAAATACAGAAAGCACAAAGAATAAGGTAGAAATCATGCAGAATCTCATCATCATATAGTGGCACCTTTATCTCCAGTAAATGGTTTAAGTGTTTGCATGGACTAGGGATGTATGAAGTTGAAAGACAAAAATAAAAACCTGATTATTCTTGTCAGCCCTAAGAACGGTGTCAGCACTTAAAACAACTGATTTTATTTTAGCTTTAAAAAGGCATGTTCTGAACTGCAATAAAGCCAGAATTATATTAACCTGAAAGGATAACTCTGGGAGTTGTAAGACAAAACAAGGCTTTATTATAAAAAGTTAAATAGTAATAACAATGTGGAGATAACTTGCAGCTATGTATAAAGAATTATGGGGCCAGGCGCGGTGGCTCACGCCTGTAATTCCAGCACTTTGGGAGGCCGAGGTGGGTGGATCATGAGGTCAAGAGATCGAAACCATCCTGGTCAATGAGGTGAAACCCCGTCTCTACTAAGAATACAAAAAATTAGCTGGGCATGGTGGCACGTGCCTATAATCCCAGCTACTCAGGAGGCTGAGGCAGGAGAATTGCCTGAACCCAGGAGGCAGAGGTTGTGGTGAGCTGAGATCGCGCCATTGCACTCCAGCCTGGGTAACAAGAGTGAAACTCTGTCTCAAAAAAAAAAATTAATTATGATTGTGCGACTTTGGAGCAGAGAGTTTCCTGTTTGGGTTGTGATTTGCAGAGCTGGTGATTTTTCAGGATTGACAACTCTGAAAAATCAAGGACGTGAGGCTCCCAGGCAGGTCACAGAGGCTCAGTGTCCCTAGACCACCCTCTCGCGGCCCTTGGGGAAACGCCTGGCTGACTGTGGGCTGTCACCCAACCTTTTATCTAAACGATGAACTGTTCTTCCTGCTAATGGATGAACAGGTAAGAACTGGCTGCCTGAAACAGCAGCGAGGGAACAATTACTATCTGAGGCCGCATCAGCCCTGGTTCCTGACTTGTTTTCAATGCGCTCCTTTCTTGGGCTACACAACTAAGCGTAATTGTTTCTAAGGTCAAATTCCTGAAACAGAATTCACATCTTGTCCTTTTCGCACAGGCTGCAACTCTGGTACTATGGGAGTTAGCTTACCAACTAAGATTTAGAGCAAAGCAAGGCGCAGTCAGCACAGGCTTTGGGGGCTGGTGGTGCCATAGGTTGTGCTGGGGCAGGTGCAGCCCCCTGCCCCCCGTGTCTTCACCACAGCCACGGCAGGCCAGGCCAGCCTGTCCATCAGGGGTTCGAGGCCACTGCGTGCCATTTACAGCATACTCTACTCCCTGGTCTGTGATATGGGAGCTGTGCTCATTGGCCAATAAATCACCATGTCAAGTTAACAACCCGTGCCCAAGGCGAGCGACCTGGAGGTCAGCATAGCAGCATAACATTGGATGCCCGGGTTCTGCTCCTGTACACAGTGCCTCGACATCAGAACATAAATTTTCAAATACCAGACATGATAAAAGACATCGAGCTGTTTGTTTCTTGAAGTAAAGGAGACGTAGACCCCAAATGTGCCTCCAGTTCCTCACTGATCCTGACACGTGGAAGGATGGAGGGGAGGACAGTGAAGAGCATCAGCAAGGGAGAGAAGGCCCTGCCCTGGCTCTCTGCCCCACGTTGTGGGTCTTCAGGCTGCTTTTCTACTCCTTGGCTGAAAAGAAACACAGTCCCGTGAACTATGTGGCAGCAAGTTCAAAGCAAAGGATACTAACTCTGTGAGGCCTCTTAGACAATGCCTGGCCCCATTTGACAAATAATGACACATGCCCTGACTCACCCACCATCTCAGGAGCAGCTGACCAGGCTGAGGAACTGTGTCCACTCACTGCCTGCAGCCCACTTAGCTTTCCACTGTGACGTCCTGTCTTTCCAGGACTGAGCAGAGATGCGTTTATAACAAGCACAAATTGTTATTTTGTATCTATCTGCACATCAATTTATATACCTTGAAATTTATTATTTTTTTTTATTTTATTTTTTATTTTTTATTTTTATTTTTTTTGAGATGGAGTTTCACTCTTGTTACCCAGGCTGGAGTGCAATGGTGCAATCTCGGCTCACCGCAACCTCCGCCTCCTGGGCTCAGGCAATTCTCCTGCCTCAGCCTCCCGAGTAGCTGGGATTACAGGCGCGCACCACCATGCCCAGCTAATTTTTTGTATTTTTAGTAGAGACGGGGTCTCACCATGTTGACCAGGATGGTCTCGATCTGTTGACCTTGTGATCCACCCACCTTGGCCTCCCAATATACCTTGAAATTTAAAAGAAATCCACTGATAAAAATTTTTCTTGCAAGTTAATTAAGGACACTAGATAAATGGAAAATTCTTACATTGTGAAAGTATTTATGTGAATGTGTTATGTGGGAATCATTTCAAAATGAGTTAAAGGAATCTAGGATAGTTTGCTCTCCATCCCTAACCTTTGGAGCTTGATTTTGTGGGAGATGTTTATACCTTATCACTTTTGGAGCCATTTCCAGAGGAAGAAACTTGGGAGTGGGGGGTGAAGTTTGTGGTTGCTCTGCTCACCTTGAATGTGTGGCTGCTGCAGTGTGCAGGCTTGTTTTCATGAGAGTCCACACACACATCGATATGGAGAACATATTTTTGTATTTACTTCCATATTTATTTTGTAGTGAAAATAAAAACAATACCAGTTTTCTGAAGGGTTTCTTCAGTCAACTCTTTTGTGTCCTGTAGAGCAATACTTTGCTCCTGGAGAAGTCTGAACCACGGTGCCTTTGATTTCTCTCATTACAACGCACACCCACATACCATGGACTATCCCTCACATATGCTGGAAGATAATAGTCTGCAAAGTCGCCTTTATGGTGAAGCCAGTTTCCTGTGCTCTGGGTCTCTGCAAAAATCACATCTGGATAGAGAAGAAACTGGTGACTAGATATCTCTCAAGCCGTGCAATGAACTGATTCATATTGGTGGGGGTGATGGGGTTGGTGCCAGCGATGGTGAGATATATATTTTTTAAATGTCAGCAAGAAAAGAAGAGAGAGAAAAAGAGGAAAGGAAAACAGCTGCTAACCTCTTGAGTTTGCTTTCTGGGACAAGTTAACATCCACATACGTTTTATGGTCTCCATCTGCAGACTGAGGGCGGCTGCCATTCTTGCCATCCACCTAGATTTGCACGTCTGTGGTTCTGTTCAGCTAAAGTTTTGCAATTCACAACAAACATGGAAAAGACCCCCACCATCCTGGTGAAATGGTTCTGGTATTTAGATTCATGGGCTACATGGACAATAATTTCTGAAAAGGATGTGTATTTAATGTGTTGACTGAGGAATTGAAAAGAAGGGTTGTTTACAAAAGACTCAAGTGCAGAATTACAGGTGCTGAGTGTTGGCTTAGCAGTCTCCTGGTAGGTACTTTTCATTCATTTCTCTGTAGCACATGGTGTATTCATTTGTAATTTGTTGAAGAATTGAGTGCAAAATTTGGAGCACAACTATTAGGGCCAATGACAACCTACATATGTGAAATTTTGAGGACTTCTACAGATTTTATAGATTTGGTGCTGTTCCACAGCAAACTATAAAATTATTATTACAGACCAGAAGGTTGTAAAAGTTAAAACACAAAATATTGGAATTATAGGGCCTAGCAAAACGTGCCAGAAACAGTTAAGTCATCGGGCTCATCCCTATCATTTGGTATTCTAACGCTTCATTTGGGTAAATATTTTTATCAGATTCTTGTCTTAATAATTTCTGAAAATGGGCTGATAATTTTGTTTTCATAGTTGGTGATTGTATATGCACAAAAGGTTTGAAAGAGAATGGGATTTCTACTTTTGAGATAAAAAGTTTGGCGTATTCTATTAGTTCTACCTCATTAATTTTATTACTTTTTTCAGTTCTTATTTTGTTTTATTTTTGAATATGGTATCTGCTGTTTGTTGATAATGGTGAGTTAAAAATTTATCAGCTTCAGCCATATGTCTATCTGGTTTTTTGTCATGTACGTTTCGGGGCTTTTTAATTTGCTGTATTAAAGTTTATTCATGCCATATCTTTATCATTAGCTAACCAATTTAACATAATACAGTGTTCTTTTAACTTAATAAAAGACTTTGAATACTACATTGCCTGAAATGATACTACCAAATCTGCTTTTCTTTTGTATATATTTAATTAGTTACACTGTATCCAGCCCTTAATTTATGACCTTTTCTTTTGTATATATTTAATTAGTTACACTGTATCCAGCCCTTAATTTATGACCTTCTAATTCAGCTCTGGTTATGTTTCTCAGCAGCTACACCTTGGACACCTTGTAACATTGTGTTGTCAGATTTCGTTTTAATTCAACTTAAAAGGCTGTAAACATGGAATTTAAGCCTTTAACACCCAATGCCGCTTTATTCTGAATGGTTTAAGCTCGTGATCCTCTGTTTGTTTTCTTTGCTTATGGCTTTATAGAGCCCTGTGGGCAGCGCTGAGAGGTTGAAGGATGCAGTCAGGAAGTCTCTGCACTCCATTTAGGGCCTTTGCCTTTGAGAAAGAGGCCGGGTCCTCCTTGCGTGTTTTCTTGGTGGGAACCTCTCGCACACTGACACTTTCTCAAATGCTCACACGCTTGTACTTTCACACTCACTTCCCGCCTTCACACCTCACACAATCACGTATATAACATGTGTGTTTGAAAGTCAGCCTTTAGGGGTGACTGATGCTTTGCTGCGTAATCCGCCGAGTGCCGTGAAGGGACTGCTTGAAATCAAAAGATCCCACACACCGGGAGAAGTTGTGGCTGATTTGGGAGCTGGTGGCTGGTGAGCACTGCATGACCGGGATTTATCCTCTGGGCAGCTGAGACACTGGGGCAGGAATGATCCTGGATGGAGATGAGCACTTAACTTGGTCATTTTCTTCCTGACGTTCATCACCAGAAAGCAGTGCTATTGTTATCTTCTACTCCATGGATTTAAACATTTTGTTCTGTATAATAAGCCAAACTGTGCACTTTTTACATTACATGTGATTTAAAATATATTCCTAAGTTTCTAGGGGGCGTCTGTTCATTCTCTTGCTGTTCATAATAAGTTGTAGCTACCACTGATTGCATTTCTTTAATGTTCTTACGGCACATTACCCCAGCCCCTGCCTATGGCACAGGTATTTCTAGTTGACAGATGAGGAACCCAAGGCTCCTGTAGGGAATGAGCCTCCGAGCACATATTTAACCCAGCTCTTGGCTCTAGAAGTCCTCATTCTATGTTGTTCAAGGAGGGTCCCATCTGGGACACTGTCTGTCATGCACCAGGTTGGAGAATGGCATGGGTTAGGGAATCAGGCTTTTGGTGAAGGCAGAAGCTTACAAAGCCAGGGAGGAAAAAAGAAACTCATCCTCTCATCTTTGCCATAGAGGAAACATGAGGACCAAGATGCTTTTCTGACCAGTAGCATGGACTTCCTTTCCAGGGGGCCACTCTAACTTTTAAAAAGGGTGAGCCTAAAGACAAAGTAGTAGATGTTGGAATGAGATGACCTCGGCACCAAACAGTCTGCATGTGAGTGTAGCTATTTACGAGAACTGCCCAGAACCTGGGCATCCTGGGGCCCCCGAGATGCTGCTGTGGGGAAAGGGGCTGGGAGGATATCAGTCTGTGGGTAGCTGAGCTTCACATTGTCCCTGTTTCCAGGGGCACAGGGTTGAGAATTCTCAGTGCTCTTGCTACCAGGCAAGTCAGAGCAAGCATCTGGAGCCACTTTGGGACAATTTGCTCGTCGCTCCTTGCTCTTTCTACAGTCCTGCATGGTTTTCATGTTGTTTGGCAAATTCTGTTTTTAATATCTCGGCAGGAGAATGTGTTTTGTGGAAGAAATGACCAACTAGTAGAATGCCTTCCATTTGTAATAAAATCCTTGCTGGGTTTGAGTTAATAGGCCTCCAAGGAAGAACGAGTTAAAATAGACCTGGACAGAGTGCTAAATAAAATACTGTCCAGCATAATCCACTGCCCTCAAGGGAGCGAACCGAATGACTCAATATAGGTTTTCCGTCTTCAATTTCAATAGCCTGGTGTCAGGACCGAACAGCAGAAAATGCTGACTACCTCAGTATGCTCCCTGCATTCAGTTTCTTTTCCCATGGTCTCCTCTGCTCCTCTGATGCCACCCCCCACGAAGCATAAAGTGCACAGACGAAAGTCCTTTTAATAGCATTGCAAATCCAGGAATAGGTAGTGATGTTCTAAAGGAATGAAACTGAACGTAGACCGCAGAGAGACCGGCAATTAACACTGTGGTTTCAGTCATTTGTTTTAATGAGGATATTCAGATACAGTTATCTTATGTCATTTTTATTAATGTAGCTCTCTGTGGGGGTGGGAAAAAGAAACAATAGAATGAGTTATTTTTTTATTTATTACTTGAGACATGCTTGGCTCTGTTGCCTAGGTTGGAGTGCAGTGGTGCAATCTCAGCTCACTGAAACCTCCACCTCCCAGGCTCAAGCCATCCTCCCACCTCTGCTTCTCAAGTAGGCTGGGGCTATAGGGGCATCCCACCACACCCAGCTGGTTTTTGCATCTTGTATAGAGATGCGATCTCACCATGTTGCGCAGGCTGATCTCGAACTCCTGAGCTTAAAACATCCACTGACCTTGGCCTTCTAAAGTACTAGGATTACAGGCATGAGCCACCGTGTCCAGCCTTGAAGATTTTTAGTTCAGTGATCTTGGGATTTTGCAGATTTGCTATGTAATAACTGCTCCATGTCTCTTTCCTATTTTATGAGAGGAGTTTGGTTTCAAGTGCACTGAGAGTTCAAAATAAGTCAGGCTGGGAACAGCATGTCTGGTGATTTCTTAGTTGGGAAAAGCTTCCGTTTAGCTGAGAGGGAAATTGCTATGGTTCAAGAAGATACATTCTGTGGTGAAACCTGGGAGAGAAATATATTATCTTTACAGGGATCCTGGATACAAAACCAAACTGCTCTCAGCTCTAAATAACTAATTTTATTGTGTGTCTGTGTATGTGTGTGTGCACACGTGTGTGTTTTGCAGGGAAGGGGAAGGGTGGTAGGAAAACATACCACATTTTCCAGCAAGTGGCCCGAGCCAGCCTCACCCCCAAGAAGTCTAATCGTTTTGTACTTTTTTGAGTCTTCACACCTGCTGTTTTACAGAAGCACAAGCACGTCACTAGGGCTGCAGCACCCTGGAGAGGATGAATAGTCTCCATCCACAGTTGACAATCCTGGTGATCCATACTCAGTGACAGGGACAGAGGCCCTTTCCCGTTTTCCCTTTATTAGAAAGGTAGAAAATAGAAATCAGGCCCACTCTGCAGAAGGAAACCTTTTCCAGCATATTCCATGTGCACTCTATGAAGCTCCCTGTGCTCTGACGTGTGGTCAAACACTTCTCTTACCTTTCCTAACTGGCTAATGACGTGGGTGGTACCAGCTGCCCCAGGGTAAACTACTGAGCAAATCTAAAGATTTATCTTCCAGTCTCATATTCTGTTGGAAAAGCCAAATGCTCACAAGGGGCGATGACAGTTTAAACCAAGACTGCTCTCTCACAATGTTTTACGTTAGTCATTATAATTATGTTGTTTTTAAAATAAACTTTATGTTTTAGAAGATTTCCATATCTACAGAAACATCGTGAGCTTACAGTAGAAAGAATTCACATTCATCCCTGGCTGCATTTTTTATCATTAACATCTTACAATATTATATTGTATTATATCTGTATATTGATTATTATTTATGTACCAATATTGATATTTTTATTACTTAAAATCTACATTTTACTTAGATTTACTAGGTTTTCATCAAGTGACTTTTTCTGTTCTGGGATCTCATTCAGGACAACAAGAAACATTTAACTGTCAAGTCTCCTGAGGCTCCTCTGGCTGAAGCAGCTGCTGGGACGTTTTCTGCTTTGTATGACCTTGCAGGTTTTGAAGAGTACTGATCACGCATACAGTAGGATCCCCATACTGAAATTTTTATGTTGTTATTCTCATGATTAGAGCAGGGTTATGGGTGTGGGGGAGGAGAACCACAGGTAAAGTGCCGTTGTCATCACATCATCTGAAGGGTACATACTGTCAACATGAGGAATCACTATTAATAGTGACCTTGTTCACTTGGCTAAGGTGATATTTGTCGGGATTTCCCCTCCCACCGTGTGCTGTTTAAGAGGAGGCTGGTTTGTGCAGATGACACTTAATTAGTGAGAAGTTATGCTCCACCTCCTTGAGGATGGAGTATCCAGATAAATTATTTAGAATTCTTACGTATAACTTGTCTAATTTAATTATCTATTAAATTAAATTATTTGATAGTTTAATTATCTATTCAATCATCAATTAATATCAGCATGAACTAATATTAATACGATATTTATTTGGTACTTTGAGGTAAAATTCGATATTATTCTATTTACTTTATTGCTCTAATTGTTTCAGTTCAAAACTTACCTACTCTGATTGCTACATAGTGGTATTTGTTGTTTTAAGTTGCAATTCTCAATTGACAAACAGTACTGAGCATTTTTATATCCTTCTTTGCCATCTGTTTACCTTCTTTGGTGAGGGTCTGTTCAGGTTTTTCACTGTTGTTTTTACATGATTTAACTGGGTTGATTATCTTCTTAACGTTGAATTTTACGAGTTCTTTGTATATGTTGGAAGTTAGTTAATTATAGGAACCCAGTCGTGTCTCTACATGGGGGTGTGCAACCTCCTTTTAGGAATCTGCTTTTCCTTGGTCTTCTATATACTTTGTTATGTCTAAAACTGTATATAAGGAGTATAAGAAAGATATAAGAATATATCAATACCCAAATAAAGAGAAATTGTACTTTACAAAAGAATTCTCACAATGACCAGCGAGGTAGATAGAACAGACATACATTAGCATTGACATTTATCAAATGCAGAAACTGGAGCCCAGGTAAGCCATATGCCCTAGGAACCATGACTACAGTCCTAGATTCTGTCTCCTCGCCCCAAATTCTTTTACCTACATCAAACTAGAGCCATATTATGTTAGCCAACAGACCATCAATGTGTTTGTTTAAAGTGATAACTTACTGATAATTCATGCATTTAACAATGTATTTTTCAGATGTATTTGACCCTTGCTGTGTCACATAAGTAACTTACTCAAAATGGAATAAGTTAAGATGTAGCATGAGTCTTTAACTCTAGCTTTGCTTTCTTGGCGCTGTGTGGCTACAGAGGATCCTCTGTATTCAGTCATCTGATTCTTCCAAACAATTCTTTATTGTACTCAACATTTTAGTGGCAGTAATGCCTGGAATTTGCTAATCATTTTTCTTAAGAGTTTTGGAGGCAAATGTATATTACTTAGCCATCTAGTCAATTTAAAAATTAAAGGTCCCTTTAGACCATAATTTATCAGCCTTGTCATTATTGGCTTTTGGGAGGATACTGCTTTGGCGTGGAGGGCTCTGATGCGTTGTAATGTGCTTAGCAGCATTTCAGGAGTGTCCCCACTAGATTCCAGCAGTAACCCTCCAGGATGCCACAACCATAAATGCCTCTAGAGATTGACAAGTGTCCCTTGGAGACTGTATTACTTCATCCTCACACTGTTGATAAGATATACCTAAGACTGGGAAGAAAAATAGGTTTAATGGATTCACAGTTCCACATGGCTTGGGAGGCCTCACAATCATGGCAGAAGGGAAATTACATGACAGTAGCAAGAGAAAATGAGAACTGACTGAAAGGGGTTTCCCCTTATAAAACTGTCATATCTCGTGAGACTTATTCACTATCACAAGAACAGCACAGGAAATACATGTGCCCATGATTCAGTTACCCCCCACTGGATCCCTCCCACAACACATGGGAATTCTGGGAGCTACAATTCAAGAGATTTGTATGGGGACACAGCCAAATCATATTATTCTGTCCCTGGCCCCTCCCAAATATGTCCTCACATTTCAAAACCAATCATGTCTTCCCAACAGTCCCCCAAAGTGTTAACTCAAAAGTTTACCATTTCAGCATTAACTCAAAAGTTGTTACTTTCTAGATACAATGCAGGTAAAGGCATTGGGTAAATACAGCTGTTTCAAATGAAAGAAATCAGCCAAAACAAAGGCGCTACAGTGCCATGCAAGTCCAAAATCTAGCAAGGCAGTCAAATTTTAAAAGTCCAACATGAGATCTTTTGAGTCCCTGTCTCATATCTGGGTCATGCTGATGCAAGAGGTAGGTTACCATGGTCTTGGGCAGCTCTGCCCCTGTGGCTTTGGAGGATACTGCCTCCCTCCCAGCTGCTTTTATGGGCTGGCATTGTTTGTGTCTTTTCCAGGTACATGGTGCAAGCTGTCATTAGATCTACTATTCTGGGGTCTGAAGGACAACGGCCCTCTTCCCACAGTTTCACTAGGCAGCACTTGCCCCATATTTCTCTTCTGCACTGCCCTGGCAGAGGTTCTCCATGAGGGCCTCGCTGCTACAGCAAACTTCTGCCTGGACATCCAGACGTTTCCATACATGTTCTGAAATCTAGGCAGAGGCCCCCAAACCTCAATTCTTGACTCCTGTGCACCCATAGGCTCAACACCACATGGAAGCTGCCAAGGCTTAGGACTTGCACCTTCTGAAGCCATGACCTCAGCTATACCTTGGTCCGTTTTAGTCTTGAACGCAGTCCTTAGACTGCACAGAGCAGAGACCTGGGCCCAGCCCATGAAACCATTTTTTCCTCCTAGGTCTCTGGGCTTGTGATGGGAGGAGCTACCACAAAGGTCTCTGACATGCTCTGGAGCCATTTTCCCCACTGTCTTGGTGATTAACACTGAGTTCCTCATTACTTATGCAAATTTCTGCAGCCAGCTTGAATTTCTTCTCAGAAAATAGGACTTTATTTTCTATCACATTGTCAGGCTGCATATTTTTCAAATTTTTATGCTCTGTTATCTTTTTAAAACTGAATATCTTTAACAGAACCCAAGTCACCTCTTGAATGCTTTGCTGCTTAGAAATTTGTTCCACCCTAAATCATCTCTCTCAAGTTGAAAGTTCCACAAATCTCTAGGACAAGGGCAAAATACTGCCAGCCTTTTTGCTAAAATATAATGAGTCACTTTTGCTCCAGTTTGCAACAAGTTTCTCATCTCCATCTGAGACCACCTCAGCCTAGATTTCATTGTTCATGTCATCATTGGAATTTTGCTCAGTCATTCAACAAGTCTCTGCTATGGAGTTCCAAACCTTCCCACATTTCCTTAAGAATATACATAACCAAAAGGTGAAAAATCTCTGCAAGGAAAACTACAAAACACTGCAAAGAAATCACAGACAACACAAACAAATGGAAACACATACTGTGCTCATAGATGGGTAGAATCAATTTTGTGAAAATGATCACTCTGTCAAAAGGAATTTATAAATTCAATGTAATTCCCATCAAAATACCATCATCATTTTTGCAGAACTAGAAAAAAAATCCTGAAATCCATATAGAACCAAAAAAGAGCCCATATAGCCGAAGCAAGATTAAGTAAGCAAAAAGAACAAATCTGGAGGCATCACATTACCAAAATGCTCAACATCAATAATTATCATGGAAATGCAAATCAAAACCACAGGTCAATACCACCTTTCTCCTGCAAAATGGCCATAATTAAAAAATCAAACAATTATAGATGTTGGCATGGATGTGGTGAAAAGGGAACACTTTTACACTGCTGGTAGGAATGTAAACTAGTATAACCACTATGAAAAACAGTACGGAGATTTCTTTAAAAACTGAAAGTAGAACTTCTATCTGATCCAGCAATCCCACTGCTGAGTATCTATTCAGAGGAAAAGAAGTCATTATATGAAAAAGATCCTTGCACACACATTTATAGCAGCACAATTCACACTTGCAAAAATATGGAACCAGCCCAAATGCCCATCAATCAGTAGTGGATAAAGAAAATGTGGTGTATATATAGACCATGGAATACTACTCAGCCATAAAAAGGAATGGAATAATGGTATTTGTAGCAACCTTGAGGGAGTTGGAGATCATTATTCTAAGTGAAGTAACTCAGGAATGGAAAACCAAGCATCATATGTTCTGACTTATACATGGGAGCTAAGCTATGAGGGCGCAAAGGCATAAGAATGACAAAATGGACTCTGGGACTTGAGGGGAAGTGGGGGATGAGGGATAAAAAACTATACATTGAGTACAGTGTACACTACTTGGGTGCAATTTAAGAAAAAGAAAACCCTCTGTACCTTTAAAACAATAACTCTCCATTCTGCTCTCCCCCAGCCCCTGGCAACCATCATTCTGTTTTCTGTCTCCATGAATTTGAATACTAAGTACCTTGTATTAGTGGGATGACAGAATAGTTTTAATTTTGTGACTGACTTATTTCAATTAGTTTGACGTCTTCACGGTTCATCCATGTTGTAGCATGTGTCCGAATTTCACTGCCTCTTAACGCTGATTGATATTCCCTTGTATGTATGTAGCACATTTTGTGTATCTATTCATCCACAAGTGGATACGTGGGTTGTTTTCATGTTTTAGCTGTTTCAAGTAATGCTGCTATGGACATAAGTCTACATGCATCTATTTAGCTCCCTACTTTCAATTTCTCTGGATATATACACAGAAGTAAAAGTGCTGAATGACATGGCAGTTCTATATTTAATTTCTTGAAGAACCTCCAAATATTTTCCATTGTGACTGTGCCATTTTACATTCCCACCAGCAGTGTCAAGGGTTCAAGTTTCTGTTTTTGTTTTTGTTTTCATGTATTAGATCTATGAGCTTTTGGGATGAGTTAAGGGTTTTCTAAGTATATGATCATGTCACTGGCATTAGTGACAATTTGAGTTCCTCATTACTGATCTGGATGGTTTTTATTTATTTCTCTTGTCTGATTGCTATGGCTAAGTCTTCCAGTACTATGTTGAATGCAAGTGGTGAAAGTGGGCATCCTTGTTTTGTTCCAGTGATAGGGAAAAATTCTTTGAACATTTCCTGCTCAGTATGATGTTTGCTGTGGGTTTGTCATAAATGGCTTTTATTACCTTAAGATATGTCTCTCTATGCTGTTTTGCTGAGGGTTTTAATCATAAATGGATGTTGGATTTTCGTAAATGCTTTTTCTGCATATGTTGAGATGATCACGATTTTTGCTTGTACTTCTGCTTAGTGCTGTATCACATTTATTGACTTGCATATGTTAGACCATCCCTGCAGTGCTGTTATAAAAACATACTTGATCATGGTGGATTATCTATTTGATGTGCTGTTGAATTTGGTTAGCTAATATTTTGTTGAGGATTTTCTCATCTATGTTGATCAGGGATATTGATTTGTAATTTCCTTTTTTGTTATGTCTTTTCCTGGTTTTGGTATGAGGGTAATGCTGACTTCATAGAAGGATTTCGGGAGGATTCCCTCTTTCTCTTTCTTTTGGAATCATTCCAGTAGGAGTAGTACCAATTCTTCTTTGAATGTCTGACAGAATTCAGCTGTAAATTTATCTGGTCCTAGACTATTTTTATTGGCATTTTTAAAAATTACTGTTTTAATCTTTCTACTTGTTATTGGTCTGTTCAGTTTCTATTTTATTTTTAATTTAATCTAGGAGGATTGTATATTTCTAGAAATTTATCTGTCTTCTTTAGTCTTTCTAGTTTGTGGACATAAAGGTGTTTCTAGGAGCCTTTAATGATCTTTAGTATAACTGTGGTATTAGTTGTAACGTCTCCGATTTCATTTCTAATTTAGCTTATTTGGATCTCCTGTCTTGTTTTCTTGGTTAATCTTGCTAATAGTCTATCCATTTTGTTTATCTTTTCAAAGATCCAGCTTTTTGCCTTATTTATCTTTTGTATCATTTTGGTTGCTTGTTTCAATTTTATTTAGTTCTGCTCTGATCTTGGTTATTTCTTTTTTTTCCTGCTGTGTTTAGGTTTGGCTTATTCTTGCTTCTCTAGTTTGTTGAGGTGTGACCTTACACTGTTGATGCGTGCTCTTTCAGACTTTTTGATGTAGGCATTTGATGCTATGAACTTCTCTCAGCACCAGCTGTGTCTCAGAGACTTTGATTGGCTGTGTCACTGTTATTGTTCAGTTTAAATATATTTTTTAATTTCCATCTTTGTTTCATTGTTAACCCAAGGGTCATTCAGGAGCAGATTATTTACTTTTCATGTATTTGTATAATTTTGATAGTTCCTTTTAGAGTTAATTTCTAATTTTATTTCAGAATATTTATTTCTAATTTTATTTCTAATATTTATTTCTAATTTCTAATTTTGTTTCTGAAATAATTATTTCAAATATTTCTGACATAATTTCAATTTTCTGAAATGTATTGAGACATGTTGTGTAGCCTATCATGTAGTCTATTCTGATGAGAAGAGTGCATATTCTGCAGTTGTTGGACAGAATGTTCTGTAAGTATCTGTTAGGTCCATTTGTTCTAGGGTACAGTTTAAGTCTATTGTTTCTTTGTTGACGTTCTGTCTTTATGACCTATTTAGTGGTCAGTGGAGTACTGGAGTGCCCCACTATTATTGTGCTGCTGTCTATCTAATTTCTTGGTCTCATGATTATTGATTTATGGATTTTGGAGCTCCAGTGTTAGGTGCACATATATTAAGGATTGTGATATTTTTCCTGATGGACTAGTTTTTTGGTCATTATATAATGTCCCACTTTGTCTTTTTTAACTGTTGTTGCTTTAAAGTTGGTTTTGTCTGATATAAGAATGAATACATCTACTCAGTTTTGGTATTACTTCGTGTGGAATATCCTTTTTTACCTGGTTACCTTAGGGTTAGACAAGTCCTTATACGTTAGGTGAGTCTCTTAAAGACAGAAGATACTTGGTTGGTGGATTTTTATTCATTCTGCATCTTTTAAGTGAAGCATTTAAGCCATTTACATTCGCCATTAGTATTGAGATGTGAGGTATTTTTCTACTCATCATGCTAATTGTAGTCTCCCTCATGTGCTAGATACACAGTCATGATGCATATTTGGTGCTCATAAATGACCTCATGCAGCCACAGAAACTGTGAACAGCCAATAGGAAAGGAAGATCGATTGCCACACATGAGGTCAGCAAATGTTTTCTGTAAAGGGATAGATCATAAATATTTCTGTTTCTGTGGCCATATGGTCTGTGTCCCAAGTACTCCACTCTGCCAGTGAGCAAGCAGCATGGACAAGAGGCAGGTGAACAGGCATGGCTGTTTCAATCGTCCTCATTTATTACAGAATGTGGGCCAGCCTGGCCTTCAGCCTACTGCTTTCCAGCCCAGTATAACCTTTCTCTCAGCTAGTCTCTTTTGTTTAATCTTAGAGTTAAGGACTGTGTCGAAAAAGGCTTTGCAACCAGGAATAAAAATTTTTAAAAAAATATGTTAACCACCTTATTTCAGAATTATAGGTCAAATAAGTAGAAATAATAGCAGATTACAACAGGTCTAGTTTAGTGAAAGACTAGAGGGACATATAACAGAGGAACCTACAAAATGTATATGTTCCTTTATAAGAAATAGGGAGACATATAAAAAATATAGATAATAGTGTCAACTTTCATAACTTAAAGGGAAATTTTTTTGTATGTTTATTTTGTAGATGGAAAAATAACATTAGTAAGGGATAAGTGCTATTTATTTTTGGTTATTGTTCTCTTCTTCATGTTAACTTTTCCTAAATTTCAAAACCGTTAAGCTCAATATCTCATAATCTGTGTGAGCAGAATATTTTTGTATCATCTGCTATGAAAACTAACTTGATTCTATTCTCTACTAAACACCCGCTCATATCCTGCAGATGCCTCTAAACAGTGGCAGACACGGTTGCTCTAAGACAGGCAGCAAAGCCCTAGCTTTCTGCACACATATAGATTTGCTTGGTCTCCACATGGTGAGAACCTTTCTACTGATGGTAAAGCATCGTTATCTTCTTGGTTTATGTTCGCCGATTCAATATTTACTGAGTACCTGCTGGGAGCCAAGGACTGCTCATAAGTTTTCTGTGCTTGGGGTAAATCAGTGAATTAAAGAGACAACGATCTCTGTCCTCAAGGCGCCCATTTTTAACAGGGAGGAACAGGTAGTAGAAACACAATAAAGTGGGAAATATAGAATGGGGGAAGGTGAAAAGCATTATGGAGAACAGTAGGCCAGAGTGATGAGGAGTGGGGAGCACTGTGCTGTGTGTCTGGGTGCGGGAGGTTTCAGGGTTCAGTAGGGTGATCAGAGCAGTCGGTTAGACCCCCTGAAAAGCTGAAGCCTGAGCCCAAACTTGAAAAAGGTGAAGCAATAGATCATGGCGATCTAAGAGAAGAGCCTTCCAAATGGAGAACAGGATTAGAGCAAAGATCACAAGGCAAGTGCTTGCCATTTCCCTCCATGGATGAGCATGGAGTCCAGGCTGGCTGCGGCAGTGAGGGAGGGTGGAGCTTTCAGAGAGGAGGTGGGACTGCTATTGGGTCCAGACCATGGATGGCCTCAGAAGTGGAAAGTGACTGCAGGGTGCCGGGCAGAAGTGTGTCTAAAAGGAGCTCTCAAAAGGATGCTTCTGACTGCTGTGCTCAGAGCAGCCTGCAGGAGGCAGTGGTAGAAACAGTGATGCCGGTGAGAGGCTCATGCAGCATCCCAGTGAAAGATGACAGTTACTCCAACCAGGTGGGAGGTGGAAAGAAAAGACAGATTTGGGTAGATCGTGAAAGTATGACACCACATTTTCTGAGGGGTTGGATATAGGGGTGTATGAGAAAGAATGAGGGTCAGCATGATGCTCGGGTGTCTGGCCTGTGTTGTATGTTAATAGAAATCCTCTATATACAGAGATTTAAAAAGAAAATGCCGGCCGGGCGCGGTGGCTCAAGCCTGTAACCCCAGCACTTTGGGAGGCCTAGGCGGGTGGATCACGAGGTCGGCAGATCGAGACCAACCTGGTCAACATGGTGAAACCCCGTCTCTACTTAAAATTACAAAAAAAAATTAGCTGGGCACAGTGGCGTGTGCCTGTAATCCCAGCTACTCAGGAGGCTGAGGCAGGAGAATTGCCTGAACCCAGGGGGCAGAGGTTGCGGTGAGCCGAGATCGCGCCATTGCACTCCAACCTGGGTAACAAGAGCGAAACTCCGTCTCAAAAAAAAAGAAAAAAAAAAAAGAAAATGCCCTGAAAATGTTATCCCATAACAACTTCTATATTTGTATCATAATTTTAGACTGTCAATTGAAAATGCCAAAAGATGAATGAGATTTATGGCTGAGATGTTGTGATCTTCTAAATATACAATCATGTCATCTGCAAATAGAGACAATTTGACCTCCTCCTTTCCTAATTGAATACCCTTTATTTCTTTTTCTTGTCTGATTTCTCTGGCTAGAACTTCCAATACTATAATGAATAGGAGTGGTGAGAGAGGGCATCCTTGTCCAGTGCCAGATTTCAAAGGGAATGCTTCCAGTGTTTGCCCATTCAGTATGATATTGGCTGCGGGTTTATCATAAATATCTTCTATTATTTTGAGATACATTCCATTGATACCTAGTTTACTGAGAGTTTTTAGCATAAAGTGCTGTTGAATTTTGTCAAAGGCCTTCTCTGCAGCTATTGAGATAATCACGTGGTCTTAGTCTTTGGTTCGGTTTATGTAATGGATTACATTGAGGATTTTCACATCAATGTTCATCATGGATGTTGGCCTGAAATTTTCTTTTTTAGTTGTGTTTCTGCTAGGTTTTGGTATCAAGATGATTTTGGTCTCATAAGATGAGTTAGGGAGAATTCCCTCTTTTTGTATTCTATGGAATATTTTCAGAAGGAGTGCTACCAGCTCCTCTTTGTACCTCTGGTAGAATTCAGCTGTAAACCCATCTGGACCTGGACTTATTTTTGGTGGGTAGGCTATTTATTAATTGAGGCTGCCTCAACTTCAGACCTTGTTATTGGTCTATTCAGGGTTCATCTTCTTCTTGGTTTAGGCTTGGGAGGGTGCAAGTGTCCAGGAATTTATCAGCTTCTCGTAGATTTACTGGTTTATGTGCATGGAGGTGTTTGTAGTAATTTCTGATGGTGGTTTGTATTTCCAAGGAATCGGTGGTGATATCCCCTTTATTGTTTTTTATTGCATCTATTTGATTCTTCTCTCTTTTCTTCTTTATTAGTCTGGCTATTGGGCTATCTATTTTGTTGATCTTTTCAAAAAATCATCTCCTGGATTTATTGATTCTTTGAAGGATTTTTTGTGTCCCTATCTCCTTCAGTTCTGCTCTGATCTTAGTTACTTCTTGTATTCTGCTACCTTTTGAGTTTGTTTGATCTTGTTCCTCTAGTTGTTTTAATCACCTCTAGTTGTTAGGTTGTTGATTTTAGATCTTTCCTTGCTTCTAATGTGGGTATTTATTGCTATAAATTTCCCTCTAGACATTGCTTTAAATGTGTCCCAGAGATTCTGGTACATTGTGTCTTCGTTCTCATTGGTTTTGAAGAACATCTCTATTTTTGCCCTCATTTAATTATTTATTCAGTTGACATTAAGGAGCCAGTTGTTCAGTTTCCATGAAGCTGTGTAGTTCTGAGTTAGTTTCTGAATTCTGAGTTCTAACTTGATTGCACCGTGGTCTGAGAGACTGTTTGTTATGATTTCTGTTCTTTCACATTTGCTGAGAAGTGATTTACTTCCAATTACGTGGTCAATTTTAGAGTAGGTGTGATGTGGTGCTGAGAACATTGTATATTCTGTGGATTTGGGGTGGAGAGTTCTGTAAATGTCTATTAGGTTTGCTTGGTCCAGATCTGAGTTCAAGTCCTGGATATCCTTGTTAATTTTCTGTCTAGTTGATCTGTCTAATACTGACAGTGGAGTGTTAAAGTCTCCCGCTATTATTGTGTGGGAGTCTAAGTCTCTTTGTAGGTCTCTAAGAACTTGCTTTATGTATCTGAGTGCTGCTATATTGGGTGCATATATATTTAGGATCATTAGCTCTTCTTGTTGCATTAATCCCTTTACCATGATGTAATGTCCTTCTTTGTCTCTTTTGATCTTTGTTGGTTTAAAGTCTGCTTTGTCAGAGACTATGATTGCAACTCCTGCTTTTTTTTGCCCTCCTGCTTGATAAATCTTCCTCCATCACTTAATTTTGAGCCTATGTGTGTCTTTGTGCTTGAGAGGGGTCTCCTGAATATAGCACACTGGTGAGTCTTGACTCCCTATCCAGTTTGCCAGTCTGTGTCTTTTGACTGGGGCATTTACCCATTTACATTTAAGGTTAATATTGTTATGTGTGAATTTCATCCTGCCATTTTGATGCTAGCTGGTTGTTTTGCCCGTTAGTAGGTGCAGTTTCTTCATAGTGTTGATGGTATGTTTGGTTTGTAATTTGGTATGTTTTTTCAATGGCTGGTACTGGTTGTTCCTTTCCATGTTTACTTCTTCCTTCAGGAGTTCTGGTAAGGCAGGCCTAGTGGTGACAAAATCTCTCAGCAGTTGCTTGTCCATAAAGGATTTTATTTCTTCTTTGCTTATGAAACTTAGTTTGGCTGGAAATGAAATTCTGAGGTAAAAATTTCTTTTTTTAAGGATGTTGAATATTGGCCCCCACTCTCTTCTGGCTTGAAGAGTTTCTGCCGAGAGATCTGCTGTGAGTCTGATGGGCTTCCCTTTGTGGGTAGCCTGACCTTTCTCTCTGGCTGCCCTTAGCATTTTTTTCTTCATTTCAACCCTGGTGAATCTGATGATTATGTGTCTTGGGGTTGCTCTTCTCAAGGGATATCTTTGTGGTGTTCTCTGTATTTCTTGGACTTGAATGCTGGCCTGCCTTGCTAGGTTGGGGAAGTTCTCCTGGATAATATCCTGAAGAGTGTTTTCCAACTTGGTTTCATTCTCCCTGTTACTTTCAGGTACACCTATCAAATATAGATTTGGTCTTTTAACATAATTTCATATTTCTTGGACACTTTGCTCATTTCTTTTCACTCTTTTTTCCCTAATCTTGCTTTCTTGCCTTATTTCGTTGAGTTGATCTTCAATCTCTGATATCCCTTCTTCCACTTGATCAATTCAGCTATTGCCACTTGTGCATGCTTCGTGAAGTTCTCCTGCTGTGTTTTTCAACTCCTTCAAGTCGCTTATGTTCTTCTCTACACTGGTTATTCTAGATAGAATTTCATCTAACCATTTTTTTAATGTTCTTAGCTTCCTTTCATTGTGTTAGAACATGCTCCTTTAGCTTCGAGAAGTTTGTTATCACCCACCCTCTGAAGCCTGCTTCTGTCAGTTTGTCAAACTAATTCTCCATCCAGCTTTTTCCCCTTGCTGGTGAGTGTAGGGAATCCATGAACCCCACACTTTGGTGCCAGAATGCAGTGATCCATGAGCCCCACATTGGGCACCAGAATGTAGGGAGCCAGCCTTACATCACCTGTGGGTACCCTGAGTTCGGGGTGACAAAGAAGTGAGAAAAAGACAGATTAAGAGAGAGAATGGGACCAGGGGGCCAGCACTCATTACTCTGGAGGAGGCAGTGGAGCCCCTGAGCTCTGATTGTCCACACTATTTATTGGTTACAATCACTTTGATCTGTGGGGTAGGGGTGGAGTGATGGTGGAGTGATGGTGGAGTGAATCAGTGAGCTGGAAGTGAATCAGTGGCTGGAACTGGTGTGTCATCCTAAGGATCGATAACAGTGGCAGTTTGAGAGTTCCACAAAACAAGAACATGTGGTTCTCTTTAGCCTGTTATCTCTGTGCAGCTGGTGGAATGGGGCCTTACAAGGAGCCTACAAGTCTGGCTACGTCATAGTGCCATGAAGGGGTCTTACGCCCTTGAGCACAAGGTTTACTGTAACAGAGCCCTGGTCACCCTGCACCAGAACGTGAGGCACGGAGAGGCCTTCCTCCTCAGAGGCCTCCTGCGGCCTTCTGCAGTTTATTGTTCCTTGTTTACGTGTAACTCATAACCAGTTTATGCAGGCGCTCTGTAAGTCCTTTCTCCCCTGCTATCTTTCCCAACAGTGAGGAGTTGTGATCCCTTGGAGAAGAGGTGATTCTGGTTTTTGGAGATTTCAGTCTTTTTGTGCTGGTTTCTTCCCATCTTTGTGGATTTATCTACCTTTGGTCTTTGAAGTTGATGACCTTTGGATGGGGTCTCTGAGTAGACATTTTTTTCTGTTGATGTTGAAACTATTTCTTTCTGTTAGTTTTCCTTCTAACAGTCAGGCTTCTCTGCTGCAGGTTGCTGGAGTTTGCTGGAGGTCCACTCCAGACACTGCTTGCCTGGGAGTCACACATGGGGGCTGTAGAACAGCAAAGATTGCTGCCTGTTCATTCCTCTGGTAGCTGCATTCCAGAAGGGTACCCACCAGATGCCAGCCAGAGATCTCCTGTATGAGATGTCTGTCTCTGATGGGAGGTGTCTCCCAGTCAGAATACATGGGGGTCAGGGAGACACTTGAGGAGGCAGTCTGTCCCTTATTGGAGCTCAAGCGCTGTGCTGGGAGATCTGTTGCCCAGAGCTGCTGGGCAGGGACATTTAAGTCTGCTGAAGCTGAACCCATGACTGCCCCTTTTCCCAGGTGCTCGGTCCAAGGAAGGTGGGGCTTTATTTATAAGTTTCTGAGGGGCTGCTTCCTTTTTTCAGAGATGCCCTGTCCAGCAAGAAGGAACTCTAGTGACAATCTGCCTGCAGAGGCCTTGCTGAGCTGCTGTGGGCTCCGCCCAGTTGCTGTGTAAACTTCCTGGTGACTTTATTTACACAGGTGAGGTTAAAACCACCTACCTGAGCCCCAGCAATGGCAGACTCCCCTCCCTCCACCCAGCTCGACCATCCCAGGTCCAGCTACTACTGCTGTGCTGGCTGTGAGAATTTCAAGCCAGTGGATTTTAGCTTGCTGGTCTTTGTGGGGGTGGGACCCGCCGAGCCAGATCACTCGGTCCCCTGGCTTGAGCCCCCTTTTTCAGAGGAATGAGCAGTTCTGTCTCACTGGCCTTCCAGGCACCACTGTGACATGAGAAAAACGAACAGCTTCCCAGTTTTGTGCTGGAAACCTGCGGCACTGGTGGTGTAGGCAATGGAGGGAATCTCATAGTCTGTGGGTTGTGAAGACCGTGGGAAAAGCATAGTATCTGAGCCAGAGTGCAAGAATGTCAGGAAAAGTCCCTAATGGCTTCCCTTGGGTAGGAGAGGGAGTTCTCTGGCCCCTTGTGCTTGCCGGGTGAGGCGACACCCCACTGCTTTAGCTCCCCATCCTTGGGCTGCACCCACTGTCTAACTAGTCCCAATGAGATGAACCTGGTGCCGCAGCTGGAAATGCTGAGATCACTCACTTTCTGCTTCGCTCTCACTGGGAACTGCTCCTGGGAGCTCTTCCTAGTCAGCCATGTTGGCATCTCAGCAACTGACACAAGAACAGAAAACCAAACCCTGCATATTCTCACTTATGAGTGGATGTTGGACAATGAGAACACATGGACACCGGAGGGGAACATCACACACTGGGGCTTGTCGTGGGGCAGAGAGCTAGGGGAGAGATAGCAGCGGGTGGGGGGATGGAGAGGGACAGCATGAGGAGAAATACCTAATGTCAATGACAGGGTGATGGATGCAGCAAACCACCGCCATGGCACGTGTGTACCTATGTAACCAACCTGCATGTTCTGCACATGTACCGCAGAACTTAAAGTATAATTTAAAAAAAGAAAATGCCAACAGAATGTCTCTTCTGGTCTGAGAACAGCCACATACAAAACCTGTTGCAGCTTTTTGTTCCCTGGCAGGGGTTGTGCTTTTATGCAGAGCTCATGGGCTTGCTCCTAGTGGAGGCTCCTGGCTGGTGGACGGCTCTAACTCTCGTAGCATGTGCTGCTCAGTCTTCAGACTAAGTGTTTGGAGGATGATAAGTAGTTTTTGGTTCTGCTTGTAAAAAAAAAACCTCAGAAAGCCTGTTGGTGCCCATAATGATGAAATAGTCCTCACTAACAGTATTTGTGGGCACCTGAGGCATAAACATGTGCAAGGCACTGAATCATAACGGCATTTTAACATTGACTTTTATTGTTCTAGAGCTTACCCTGGGCCACAGACTTTGCTGGTAGCTCCACACATTGACTTTCAAACCCTTGAGGCACCTTGAAAGTTACAATCCTTTTGTAACAGATGAAGTGTCTGAGGTGTGGAAAGGTTTCTTGACTTGTTTAAGTTCAAACAGATCCTGCAGAGTGGGGCTGGGGGTCCGTGGACTCCAGACTTGCTGGTCTCCAGTGCCAGTGTCCTTCTGATTTTCCTGTCTCCAGATCTCCAGGATTTAGATGAATGATGTATTCATAACATGCTAACTCCACTAACACATTGATCTAGTGTTTTCTGTGTGTTGGAAACTGACTTAGCTTGACACTGGAGGATAAAAAGATTGAGGGATTCGTTGGTTAAATGGTTTTGAATGCTTACGATATGCCAGAGGTGTGCAGTACTATAGTAGGGCAAAGATGAATGATCCCTGGTCTTAAGAAGAAACCACTGTTTCCTGGATATTCTGGACAGTGGCATTAAAATATTATAGGACAAGAAGCAGCAGAAACCTAAATGGAGAGCCTTCTGTTTGAAAACCCTACCTTATTTGGGAATTTCAGAAATGCATTCATCAAAGGAACTTAATACTTTTTGAGTTGGAAAGTGTACAATCATATTTCAAGAATGGTTTGAGGTAGACTTAGCTCAGGCACAAATTATTGTAATTTGTTCATTAGTTTGTTCTCATACTGCAGATAAAGGCATACGTGGGACTGGATAATTTGTAAAGAAGGAAGTTTAATTGACTCACAGTTCCACGTGGCTGGGAAGGCCTCACAGTCACAGTAGAAAGTGGACGGGAAGCAAGACACGTTTTCCGTGGCCGCAGCTTGTGCCGTGGGACTCCCCTTCATAAAACCATCAGATCCTGTGAGACTGATTCACTACCGCGCAAACAGTGTGGGGGGAACCTTCCCCACGATTCAATTAATTCCACCTGGCCCTGCTCGACATGTGGGTATTACTACAGTTCAAGGTGACAGTTGGGTGGGGACACAGCCAAACTGTCACACTAAGCCTACTTTAAACCATTCTGAAAATATTCTTGAAGTATATTATTGCTTTCTAATGTATTCTCATTCAAGTTCTCGTTTGCTGATTTTACTTAAATTAGACCCCTTCATAGACCTGCCACGTCACTTTACAGTGTTCGATTTTTACACGGCTTTGTCCCTGACAGAAATTATCACCTGTCTGTCCATTCATCTATGGCTTTGTTTTGACAAAGGGCTCGATTTTTGCAATATGACCTTTAAGTGGAAAGAGAGCCAATGTTTTCACGAAGAGCGTTTAAAAATTTCAATCTTTGTGACATTATCAATAGCTCTTTTCTATATTAAAATACATTCTGTGTTAAACATACTTGTATTCATGGATGATCCAAATTGTTGGAACTAAAATTTACATTCATACTGATGTAAACACAATATGGATATGTATTTAGATGTACTTTAGCATCATCAACATGAATGTGATTCTCAAATAAAAATCCACAAAACTGTTAAACATAGAGGAGAAAGATGTAAAGACCTGAGGGAACAGCATTGCGGATAGAGGGACAAAGGAGAGAGGCTTGGAGTGCGGTGAGGAATTAAGTGCATTTGAAATACTCACGGGAGGTCAGTGTGACCCAGATGCCGTAAGCCACGTAGAATGTGGCAAGAGATAAAAATGGGAAGAGGAACCAGAGCCAGGTAATACAGGCTTTGTTGATCATTGTTTCTCTCTGTGGAAAAGCACAATAACAGAAACGGTTAAGAAGGCATGACAGCAGTTTAGAAAATGGTTCGTGGCTTGTGTTGGGTGATACAATGGAATGGTCTGAGAGAGAAAAGGGTGGATTCAGCTGGTTAGATGGTCGTGGGAAATGAGGGGAAAGAATGGGACCTCTAGACTTTTAGCTTGAGCAACTGGGCAGGTAGTTCGGTTTTCTTGGACTGAATGCTTTGAATTGTTAAGTTTCAGAGGCCTGTTAGAAATCTATGTCTAGTCAGGACTAGAAAATATAAATTTGGAAGTCACGTGCTTAGGGATGATAGTATTTGAAAGCATGATCCAACTCAGATATGGAGGTTTGATGGAGAAGGGAGAAGACCCAAGATGAGCATCAGGGGTTAGAAGTCTGGCAGAGAAGCAGAAGCCCTTGGAGAAGACTGAGGAGTAGCCAGAGAACCAAGAGAATCAACAGGACAAGGCGGCAGGGAAGCTTTCCAGAGGAGGTGGGCTCCCAGTGACTAACGGAGACATCCAGATGTGACAACAGATTCAAGTGGCCACGGCGGGCTGAGAGGGGAACCGTCTCTTGACAAATATCCTGCTTCATGCCCTTGATCCAGAACACTGTCTGTAACCAGAGCCAAAAAAAGCCCTGGCTAGATTCAACACCTCCACCTCACCGGCCATTTTAAAAGAAAACATCTGACAAAGACACGTCTAATTTGGGAGTTGGGAAGCCACCCAATCAGGGATTGACTATCTCAACCAATAAAAACTGAACACACTCGAATCCTACGTTTGCATAAACAGACTTGACTGAGAACCTGGGAGAAAACTTTTCCTACTTAAGCCATAAACGCTTCCTTCGTTTTTGGCTTGCTCACTTTCCTCTGTGCTAAAGGCTGTGCTTCCCCAGTCTGCAGGTGTGTTTTTGTTTGAATGTTTTATAGAAAATAAAGCTCTTTCTTTTTCCTCTGCAGATTTCACGATCTTTTGTGAACAGGGCTCAGAAGGTGCATTGTTGGTTTGAACACGTTATTGCTTTGCTGTGTGAATTCAGTGGAAACAAAGTTTGTGGTTAAGGTTAAGTAATTGAATAACATGATTATAATGATGGGCCCTGGACCCCAAAGTGGAAGGTCAGAGACAGACCAGGAGGGATGACAGATCATGACAACATTGTAAGGTAAATGGATTTGTGGTTTATGTTGAAAAATGACTGGAGTAGGCACCATGGAGTAAGTGAGCTGGAACGAAAGGGCTTAGTAGGAAAATGAGTTGTTAACATCAGTCGTTTTAATATTTTTATTGTTACTACTTTTTGAGAGAGTCTCACTCTCTGTTGCCCAGGTTGGTGTGCAGTGGCATGATCTCACTCACTGCAACCTCTGCTTACCAGATTCAAATGATTCTCCTACCTCAGTCTCATGAGTAGCTGGGACCACAGGCACATGGCACCATGCCTAGCTAAGTTTTGTAATTTTGGTAGAGACAGGGTTATGCCATGTTGCCCAGGATGGTCTCTGACTTCTGTGCTCAGACAGTCCACCCAGCTCGGCCTCCCAAAGTGCTACAGTGTGAGTCACCACACCCAGCCAGTATCAGTCTTTTGGGGCAGTGCATTCATGGTCACATGGCAAGAGCTAAGGCATGGTTTGTGGGGCTGGACCTCATGGGATGGTGGAGGAAAGAGTGTTGCAGGAGAGAAAGCTAAGAATTTGAGAGCTCACTGCTCAGTGGATTATCTACGTGCAAGCTGAAGTCACTGAAAACAGTAACAAAAGTAGGTAGAGAAAAAGAAGCAGATGCTGAAGTCCTTGGTGGATGAAGGAAGAAAGCAGAGATCTGACGATGACAGGGAGATGCAGGTGGTGTAGTCAGATGGGACACGCTTCAAAGGAGCTGGGGCTTGTGGAGGAGAAAGAAGGAGGTTACAGTTTGAACACAGCAGTGGGAGCAGGGGAGTTCTTACCCCATGTGCAGGCCGTAGCTTATACAGAACATGTGAGGAAAAAACATTCCTGTGGAGCAGGAGGCTGGGAATGTAGAGCTTGCTGATGGCTGGGGGTGAAGAGGATTTTTAAGGAGAATGCAGGGGATGAAGAGGATTTAGGGAGCTGACATATATGATCAGGATGCAGAGGAAGAGTTTGGGAAAATGGGATAAGGTGGGAAATTATAGAATGCACAGGAAGTAATGGAGGGGAGTTAAAAAATGGCCAAATGATTTTGAAAATCCAGTCATTTCAAAACGCACAGCTGCACAGCCTCCTGTGCTGAGGAGAAACACACAACTGCTTTGCAAAGTGACAGGGCAATGCCAGCTGTCCGCTGGTGCCCCTTCCCTATCTGCCTTAAGCTCAGAAGCCCCATCCTCCTGAGCTTGGGTTGGGAATATGGCTGCTGCTGGAAGACTGCATAGTCCCAGCCTCCCTGCAAAAAAAGCTGGACCGTGTACTGAAGTCCCCCAGCAGTGACAGGCCCTTAAAAGGAGTTTGGGCTCAGTTTCTCTTGCCACAGGATTAAGCATGGGTGTGGTGGGGAGTCAGTACTAACAGCAGGGATGCCTGTAGCATCCTGAGTGAGGTCAGCACAACATCAAAGCATCAGAGCCACTTACCTGCCATGAGCCACCGTGTTCTCCTCCAAAGCGTGAAAGATCCACTGGGTCTACTTTGTTAGGCCCTAAACAGGGCATCACATGTCCAAGTTCTGACTTTGAACATATGCTAATAGCCAGTCTCATTATGCCACTTTATAGGATCACACAAATCACCATTTAGGATCCTAAAGTATTTCTGGTCCAGGTTAGGATACTTTTGGAAACATGAGAAAGGCTGTATAGTAGCCTTCAGTTTTTCATGAATGTTTTACCGCCTGACAGATTAGTCAAATCCGTAGATACCTGAATAAACAAAAAGAACTGAAAAGTGTCATGTGATTTTCCTCATGTGTTTGAGAGTTACCTGGCAGGTGCTGTTTGTATCATACGGAGCACCAGCTCTGCCGTGAGACCCCCACCCAGGCGGTGCTGAAGGAAGTGAGAGGCAGACACACCCAGATCCAACCACAGACTGGGTCTGTCTGGGGGGCCAGCAGCCTGTTGAGCTGAGAGCCTCGGGGTCTGACAGCAATCCAGGATGAAGGCCCAGAGCAGATTCTGATCCACGTAGTTATTCTCTCTTAACAGGTGATTAAAATTAACAAACAGGTGTTCTGTATTTACTGATAACTCAAAAATATTACAAGAAGGCAGCTGTTACCCACGTACCACTAATTAAAAACTAAAAGGTATTCTCCACAAGGGAGCCCCAGGGGCGGGGTGAACTTAATGTTTCTCAAAAGTATCATGTCCTCTTCAGCTCCTTTTTAGGGGAATAGCTTGCTAACGTTTCCCCGTTTTGCGGTGAGGCCTGCTGTCCTCATCCTGTTGCAAGCACGTGGAGTGAACCGGACATGTAACAGCGAGCTTTCCCTTCTGTGCCAGCAGCTTGGATTCCCTTCCCTCACCCGAGGGCTAGGCAGGTCAGCCTCTCCGTCATTCTGCCTGTTAAGTGACTCAGAAGGCCAGAGTTCCCTTTCACCGTAGCTGTTTAGCTGTCTCTTTTTATCCGGTTGAGCAAGTCAACAGCCTTAGCGAGGGCTGTGGAAAGCAATCGTGCAAAATGCCTATAATGAGGGAATGGTACTAGTCATATTTCTGGCTTTCTTGAGATGCCGTTGGTGGAGAAACACTTTCTGATGCTTCAAAGGCAAGATGTTTTATACAGTTCAGTAAGAAGAAACCTTCCTCAATCCTCATTTTTATTAACATGTCCATTTGGTTTGTCAGTTTGCAAGGCTTCGTTATCTTTGTGTAGCAGTTTCTGTGGCTCCTAATAATAACAAGGTTAATTATATCGCTAGCAAGTTAATGTATTGACCAGGAGCACTTTCTGTTACCTGTTTCCCCGTTATGCATTTTCCCCTATTTCTTCCAGGAGAAGTTTCAGTGAGGCTGCATGCTTGCACAGTAGAGGGTGGTGCTGGTAGCGTTGTGGGCAGGGCAGGGCTGGAGACCCCCCTCCCTGACCGTGCCGTGGCCTGCATCTTAGGGACAACGGACAGAAAGCGCCGTCCAAGGGGAGAGAACACATCTGCCCCTTCCCTGCGGGTCCTATCTGCAAGTGCCACTCTCTGCCTGAAGTTCTCTTCTCCCTCCTTTCCCTCAATTTCTTGAGAGTTTTTCTTTATTTAAAACAAGATAACCTTATTGAGATATCATTCACATTCCATACAACTCACCCACATAAACCGTATGATCAATGGTTTTAGTATATTCACAGGTCGGCACAGACACCATCATGGTCAATTTTAGAACATTTTTGTCACCTCAAAAAGAAACCTAGAATCTTTTCCAGATCACCCCATCTTCTCACCCCCGTGGCTAAGAAACCGTTTATCTCCTTTCTGTCCCCGTGGACTTTTCCACTCTGGATTTTCATATGAATGGAATCATAGGATACGTGGTCTTCTGTGACTGACTTCTTTCACGCCCTGTGATGTCATTAGCACCGATCAGTGCTTCGTTATCTCTTACGGCTGAATGAGCCTCCTTTATGCAGGTGAACCTCATTTTTCTCATCCATTCAGATGTTGAAAACTTGGCTTTTGTGAACAATGTTGCGTGAACATGGGTATGAAAATATCTCCTCAAGAGCCTGCTTTCAATTACTTTAAATGTATGGGTAAGTTGTCTTTAGTGGCCTCATTACAAAAGGAAAAAATAAACAGGCAGAATTAATTTCAGTAATATATTTTACTTAGTTCAATATATCCAAAAATCTCATGTCAACAAACCGTCAATTAAGAATGTTCTTTTTCACACTAAGTCTGTGAAATCCAGGGTACAGTTTGCACTCACAGCTCACCTCAGCTGGAACCAGCCCTTTTCATGTGCTTGGTACCCACATGTGCCTGTGGCTACTGTGTTGGGCAGGACCCTCTGATCCTGGAGGTGCTGGGATTCAGGGGCGGACTGTGGTGATGGGTGCTTCAGGCTGAACTTCAGGCTGCCTCCTCTCTCTTTCTTTCTCTCACTCCTTGAGAAACACACAGCAAAAGCTCTTGGCAAAGCCTCCAACCTCATTGTCAGACCCATTGGATTTTCTTCAGTGAGAAGGATCATGTGATCTCGCTCTTGATATGATGAGCTCGGTTCAAGTTGTCTTTTTTTTAAGAGAATTTTGAGTCTGAAATACAAAAATGTCCCAGCAAAACACCTATCCTCCCTTGCATTCGGTCACTTGGGACAATTTAACCTCAAATCATGAGAGGGAATGCTTGATACTTTGCTGTTCAACATTTTGTCTGCTCTAATGACTGTTCAAGTTCTAATTGGTGATAATGCATCTTTTGCTGTGCCAGCCCATATGGGTGGAGGTGGATGTGAGAGGGTCACCATTATAATTAAACCACACGCTTTAATAGTGGCTTGTCATACATTTTTCATAAATGCCTGAAGTCATGTGACATTAGGAATATATGAAGTAAACAAAAACTTCTTCCAAGACAAATAACGTAATGTGCGTTATTAACATAATATTGCCCCTTTTCACTTGAATTGTTTATTTAAAACCTAGTTAAGGAGGGTGTGACAAAATAATGGATGCTCTCATGATGCCCATCTCTTGAAGTCCGGCCTCAGCTGGATGTCAGTCAGAGTCTTCTAGACCAACAGAGGGTGCTGCCAGGCCTAGCTTTGCCATTGGCTTGGGCACATTCATTCAGCATCTCTGGCACAATGAGCTGAGTGTGGTTCAGGGCCTAAGAAAGCACCTAGCGCAGTGTGGGAGAGGGAGCAGACTCCTGCTTTCTTTTCCTTCCAGAAGCCCGTGAGCTAGTGCATCGCCGTGTTCATCTCTACTCCCAGGTGTGGATTTGGGATCACTGTGCATTATTAGAGACAGAAAGAGTGCCACTGAGATAAAAGCAGCAGGCTACCAAGGCCATTTTTTATATTCTTTTGCAGACCACTGGGGTCACTCGAATTTAAAATCCACCAGGTGCAATTTTGCAAACTATCTTAATTATCTTGACATTATAAAAGCATGCAATCTTGTACTTCTGACATCTGAGTAATTAGGACTTTGAACACCGGTGGCTTCTAGGTCACCGGCTTGCATTTTTTCCACTGCAGATTGGCTGTTAGTCATTAGCACCTTTCTGCTCCAACTGAAACCTTTCTAAATGAGAGCAGGATTGGACAGGATGGCTTTGATTTGAATCACTGTAAAAAACAACGTTTTTGTATCGAGCTGCATTGAATTTTTATTTGTGCATTGAACTTTGTTTTATATTTTAAAAGACAAATAACAAGGCAGTTATATTTGGCAGATAAAAAGAGACATATAAGCATGATAAATTTGGCTGTGGGTCTCTGTGATGTCATTTAATAATCATTTTGGTTTCAAAAGCCTAATGATCTCCCAAAGCAGCTTTTTTCTTGCTTTTACAACTCAGTTAAGAAGAATTCAAATAGTCCCCTGGGCACACCCAAGACACAGCAACACTGTAAGCCATTGCTTATTAATTGCTTTTTAGGTTAAGAAATATGGTAAAGAAAGTTTTTGATTTTTGAGAGTCATTGAAGTAGAATGAAATTTACCCTTCACATGCTAATTTACCCTTAATTATGGGACTTTTTCCCATTCTGTCATGGATAAAATGTGTGAAGTTTTTGAAACCTCTTTAGATAGAAGTTGTATCTTTTCAGTTTATTTTTCTAAGAAGCTTTGCTGGCCAATAAGAAAGCTCATTTACCTGGGGATGCGTATACGTACTGAAGGTTAAATATCTGTTGTGGAAAGATGAAAATGACATTAATGCATCAATTAACAGTGCAATATTTTTAACACATTGTTAGGTCCTACTTCTGGTTTTCAAAATTATAATGACATTATGTCATAGGAATAAAACTCTCCTTATAAAATATTTATTTACAAATAGTACATATTATAAAGTATGATATATATAGGATATATTATGTAGTATTTGATGCATAAATACACACAGCATTTTAAAGGACTTACTTTTTCCAGCAACTTTGTTAGAATGTTATATAAGCTCTTTTTTGACTAAAATTTACTTTAAAGAAATGATACGATATTTTGGGCAAACTACTGAACAAACAAAAATTCCCTTTTCATTTTCCATTGAGTTGGTTTAGTTGAAAATATTTAGTTTTAGAAAAATCAGTGAACATATTTTAGAACACATTTTGTCAGACGAAGCTGAAGGTTTGGGATCTGTTCATTACAGTGAGGGAGGGACTTAAACCTCAGAAATGACCTTGTGCAATTGGAAAAGTGGTCAGAAGCGCCTGTGTCAGTGAGAGTAGGAAGCAGGTAACTGCGCTTGGTGAGGATGCTCACTAAGCAGCCATTGTGCTCCAGGGAACATCTGACCAGCGCTCCTGCGGTGCTGAGCCTGGGTCAGAGCCATTAGTACTGACTGTGAGTCAAGGACTCCCTTTAGAAAAATGGAAGCAGTACATCAGAGTCAAGCATAATGTCTGCTACACCCACATGACAGTCACTGCTGGGCCGTGCTCACACCGCAGCGAGTTCCCTTGGAGGTGGGTGTGATGACGAGGGCCTCGTCCCTGCCTCCTACTGCTGCTTTAATGCTGCTGGCCTGGCCACTTACCATCACCCAGGATTGCCTAAAAACCCACCCTAGGAGTTAAGCTGTTTCTCTGTCTTTTACAGATTTCCCTCCCACTTATCTTCATGGTCCAGTGTGTTTTATTTCACTGCCTGGGTTAGTATCAGTGCAGTGTTAGAAGCAGACTTTAGGTCCCAGCTCCTACTTGGGTAAGTTAATTAGCCTCTCTGTCTCAGCTCTTTCATCTTCAAAGCAGGTAAATTTATTACAGTGACTCATTAAAACCCCAATCCTTGAGAGGAAGGTTGATTGTACATGGGTCTTTTCATGTGTAATACATGACCTACTTTCAATGCCTTTGGATACACACCCAGAAGTGAGATTACTGGGCCATTTGGTGGTTCTGTATTTAGCTTTTTGAGGAACCACCATGTTACTGCCCATAATGGCTGTAGTAGTAATTTACATTTCCACTATGTATAAGAATTCCCTTTCCTCTGCATCCTGTCCAACATTGATTTTCATCTTTTTGATAATAACGGCCATCCTAACAGGGGAGAGGGGACACCTCACTGTGGTTCTGATTTGCATTTCTCTAATAATTAGAGAATCTGAGTATTTTTTCATGTACCAACGTGCATTCCTTCTTCTGAGGAAGTCAGGTCGTTTGCCCACTTTAACATCTATTCATTTGTTTTCCTGCTATTGAGCTGAGTTCCTTTGTATTTTGGGTATTAGTTTCTTATCTGATGTATGATTTGCAGATGTTTTATTCCGTTTTGAGGGCTGTTTCTTCTCTCTGGGGATCATTTCCGTTTCTGTGCAGAAGTTTTTAGTTCGATGCCATCTCATTTGAGTGTTTTTGCTTTTATTGCCTGTGCTTTCAGTCTTCTCATCATGATTTGCAAAATTTTTCTTTGTATTTTGGCTTGTATTTGAAATAAGAAAGTTAAGGGGTTTAAATGTGTTATTGAGAAGACATAAGATAAAACTGATATTCTCCTAGCTCATATTTATATTACTTTCCTATATAGAGTAGGCTACCAATTTCATTTGGAGGCTAATCATAAGTAATTGTGATAGCAGTTATTTTGGTTAAGCCAACTAGATTTACCTCTAATCATTCATTTTAAGTCCTAGATTTAAAAATAACTTTTTGTCCTCTGTAAACAACCTAAAAGTTGCTTTAGATTTATATTTCATAATATGTAAAAAATGCTAAAAAGAGGCTTGTTGGGCTGGAGAGACATTGTCATTTTCCCCTTTAATTTTACACAGCAATTGTGTGTGTGTAGGAGCTGCATTTCCTACTGGATATTCACTTGGTGTGGAAACTGAATAACATGCTGCTCTGAGAGTTAATAAAAGCGTTGAATAACTTGCATCTGTGAAATATCCATTTAACAGATAATTGCTTATTCATGTTTCTGCTTGGTAGTGGCCGGACATGTACACTTTCTAAACCACAAAATGAAAACAGATGAGCAAACAGGAGGCCCTGGGTTACACAACCGATGCGTGCTCAAAGCAGCGTCGCTGAGACCTGGAGGTGACCGTGTCGAGAGATGATGTCTTGCCATTGATCTCGAGTTGGTACCCGGGGGTGGAGGGCCTCTGTAATGAAAACCTCAGTTAGCAAATAGCAAGGAGAGAGAGAAAATTGTTTTAAGTAATAGAAATTCAACCAGTCAAATAATCGAAGAGTACATAAAGCGTCTATCGGGAGATCTCTGCAGAAAACCATAGAAAAGTTCTGCGTCTCACTCTTGTTTTGTTGGTTTCGGATAAAATTTCATTTAAGTAGAAAGATCAACGTGCTTTTCTCAATCCTCCTTACCTCTTTTATGCACTATACTTGCCAAAGTGGTATAGACAGAAAAAAAGCAGGAATCCTGTAGATTTCCACCCTTGGTCCTTCATCTAATTTTAAAATCCCTTTTAATTCTTTTATTTAGGTCTACGTTCTAAGTCACTCTCCCCTCCCAGTTTCTTTGCCTGCTATTTTACTTCATTAATATTTACCAGCTTTTCTGAATTTAGGCACCTAATTTTGTATTTTCATGTATTTCTCTGCATATCCTTCAGATCCTAATTTTCATGTAAAATATATAACCTATAATTTCCATCTTCTTTTAAGAGATAGCATGTACCTAAACAGACAAAGGGGTGTTTCTCCAGTGGTTTTTTTTTTTTTAACTTAGCATTTTTTGCCATAGCGGTCACATGGGATTTATTCCCATGCCCGTGATCATCCCTTTTTCCTCCTTTATCCTTCGTGTTCTTTCCCTCCCTCCTGCCACCCTACGTTTCTCCCTCCTTTAGTGCTCCCTCCGTCCCCGTCTTCCTTCCTCCCTCCTGCCCTCCTTTCCTCCTTTCCTTTGCCCTTTCTTCTCTTCCCTCCTCCTCTCCACCCTTTTCTTCTCACCACTGTTTACTGCACAGGAGCCTCTGAGTGTCCAGTGCTGGCTCAGGGAGCTCTGACCCTCCTCCTCCGGGCTCAATGTATTCTTTCTCATTGGGAACATTGGGAGCAGCAGGGCCCAGCTGAGTTTGGATAGTGTCACTTAATGCTCTTTCGTTGCAACCATTTGAAAATAACATGAAAGAAAAGGGGAGCTTCCCGAAAAGTATTGGTGGTAGCAATGAGAGCAAGGCCCAGAGAATAAACTGGAAGCTGAGAAACTTGCAGATAGAATCGGAGGGACTCGGGGAGCAAGGAGCCCTGCACTGATCTCGGCAGGAAGGGTTCACTCTGCGCACTGCTACTGTGATAAACGTCATATGCCTCTGCTGTCCTCTCATCACTGATCAAGAGTCCCAGCCTGGAGGGAGAATGACTGACAGCCGCGGGCTGCTCTCGTGCCTGCCCTATGGCTGCGCCAGAGCTGATGAGGAAAAGCCGTTTTGATTCCAGCGGAAGGCAGGTTTCTGGATTTATCTTCAAGATAGCCAAGATGAATGAGGGAACTTAAATCATGGCACTGTTAGAAAGAAAAGAAGCAACACAGGAACTACCCCTTCCCTCCAAACAAAAAGAAAAACAAAATTCAGACATTCACTATGAGTACTATGAATTTGCAAGAGAAATAACTCAGTATATGATCTCAGTCTCAACTTATATCTTTTTTTAACTGTACTTCAGAGAGAATTCAAAGGGTTTCTGATAAAAGACAAATAAAATATTATAAATGGTAGATAAATGAAGATCAAATATTACTCTTGCAGAGGTATAAGAATTTTGCCTCAAGCCTGTAATCCCAGCACTTTGGGAGGCCGAGGCGGGTGGATCACGAGGTCAACAGATCGAGACCATCTTGGTCAACATGGTGAAACCCCGTCTCTACTAAAATTACAAAAAAATTAGCTGGGCACGATGGTGCGTGCCTGTAATCCCAGCTGCTCGGGAGGCTGAGGCAGGAGAATTGCCTGAACCCAGGAGGCGGAGATTGCAGTGAGCCGAGATCGCGCCATTGCACTCCAGCCTGGGTAACAAGAGCGAAACTCCGTCTCAAAAAAAAAAGAAAAAAAAAAAAAAAAAAAGAATTTTGCATCTTGTTCAAGACCTACATTGGTTGCACCTGGCATAGCGGATGCTCAGTAAGTACTTACTGACTGAATGTGAGCCAGAAAATGCAGAATACTGACGCTGTTATGTCATTTCCTTCCATTTTGCTTGGAAGTCTGAGGAAATAAAAACGGATGAAGTGGATGAAGAGACAGGCCCCAGGTTAGCGATGGACACGGGCAATGGGTGAGATTTAATGTGCCAGGGCAGGCAGCCCTGATCGTGTTGATTGAAAGAAACAGAGGCGGGGTCTCTGCTGCCCAGCCATCAGTGCATTTGTGCAATCGTAGCTCATTGCAGCCTCAAACTCCGGGCTTAAGCAATCTTCCTTCCTAAGCCCCCCTGAGTAGCTGTAACCACACGTAGGAACCACCACCTCCAGCTAATTTTGTTGTTTGTAGAGATGGGGTCTTGCTATGTTATCCAGGCTGGACTCAAACTCCTGGCCTCAAGAGATCCTACCATGTTGGCCCCCCAAGGCACTGAGATTGCAGGCTATATTGATTTTCAATGTGCAATGTTGAGCTTCTTTGGATTCTAGGGGACATTTCAGACTGAGCTTCTGAACAGAGAAGATCTGATTGGTTGCCCCTCACTTGCAAATTAAACAAACTTCAGCAAGTCACTAATAACCTCTTTCTGTCCCCGTTTTTACATCTATGAAACTGGGATATTAATACTGGGTCTCAATGTGATTACAGGAGTCAAATGAGACGAAAAATCTGAAAGCACTTTGAAGACTTCAAGTTAAAATATTCTGATTAATAAAAATCACCCAACTAGACAGTTTTTCTACTTTTATTTTGCTTTATAAGAAAAATTTTATGTGTGGACCCCAACCATAAAACTAAGGGCCCTCCTTTTTGTAGAAAAAAAAAGTTTTATATTTTGTTTGAAGCAGAGGCTGCTATGGATTATCTTTTTTAAGCAGCTCTGCAGGAAGAAAATTAGACAAAAAGTCTTATGTAAACAGATTGGAGAAAATTAATTAGCACAAAGGTGGTGAGTTTGTTTGCAGAATGTGGGACTGGTCAAAACAAAGCTGTCAAGGTGATTTACGGGTTAAGTGAGACCATTCAATTCCTTAGACAACAGCCCAGCGAGGCTACACCCTTTCCTGTGCCCAGCATCTTTGCCAAGCTTTGTGGGTACCTGGAGCTATGCTGCATGGGGCCCAGCCTCCTGGTTACAGGTTACTTGGCTGCTGGCCTGGGAGTTTCAAACAAAGACAGAAACACATAAAAGGAAAAGAAAATTTAAAAAATCAAAATGACAATAATAACAATGAAAAAAGCAACACGTTTCTTCTTGAAAGTAAACAGAAAGAACCATCATTATGACCAGAAACATAAAGCTTGTGTGGTTTAAACTTAAACGAGTTCTCCTCGGGTTGATCTTCAATAGTCTGTTTTCTTGGATCACCAGAAAATAAGTAGTTTTCAACCTTCTCTTTTCATCTTGATGAGAAGAGCCTGCACAACACGTGGATTCTTAAAGTAATTATGTTAACGTAATTATTTTCTTTTAAGTCTTTTCTTCAGACATCATTGCAACACGTAGCCTTCATTTAACCCAAGATATACTCAAAATAGACATAATTTTAACGCCACATTTTTTTTACATCTTTTTTACAGTGAAAACTGACAGTACACTAAATACCTTTTAGATGCCCAGTATTTAATATCGTTTAATGTATTTGTTGAAAGGAATATGGACTCGAATGGGGAAATAATTTGCCATATGTTTCGGAAAAGTTGCTTTTAATCCTATTCCATTTATTGGTTAATATTAAGCCCTTCCAGTGGTGACAGGACTTTCTATGCATTAAAGAGGACAGTCGGGGTGTTCAGAACATGGCTGTGTACTCAGATGCTTGTCAGAATAATTGTGAAAAATGCAGATGAAATCATGACTAGACTTGGTACGGACCATAAAGTCTATGCAAAGTCAGTGGGGAGGAAATTAAAAATCCCTGACGATGATATGTGCGTATTTGCCAAACTCATTGACACCCTATCAGCATTTTGAGAAAATTCTATCAACTAAGGAGATATGTAAGAGTAACAATAAATATTCCTTTAGTAGACTGACACTTAAAAGAAATGTAAAGTAAAATATCCTCAAATAGCATTTTCAGGTGGAGTTTGAGATGATATAGTTCAATACTGTAATTTGAAGATAATAAACTAGGGCACAGAGAAAACTTATAGCTACCCAAAAGTCACATAGCATTAAAGGTATTAAAGCAAATTTCTTTAATCTCAACTTTGTAACCAAAAGAAGAATCTTCATGTTTACTTTACAAATAACTAGGGGGTGGATGTGGGGGTTCCACCTCCTCCTTAAGATGATGGGAAAATCTCTTGGCCTTTGTGGACTCAAATTCTGGTGATACCATTGCATTAGTCTGTTTTCCCACTGCTGATAAAGCCATACGGGCACTTTACAAAAGAAAAAGGTTTAATTGAACATACAGTTACACGTGCCTCGGGAAGCCTCACAATCATGTTAGAAGGTGAAGAGGAGCCAGGCAAAAAGAGCTTGTGCCAGAAAACTCCCCTCAAAATAACCATCAGCTCTCGGGAGACTCTATCATGAGAGCGGCACAGGAAAGGCTGCCCCACTGTTCAGTTACCCCCCACCAGCGGCCTCCCACCAACACATGGGAATTCGAGATGAGATTTGGGTGGGGACACAGCCAAACCATGTCACCCATATTAAAGTCTTTCCATTAAATATCATTGCAACACATAGCTTCTTTTAATTTAACCCAAGACATAATGAAAATATTGGTTTTTTTTTAATTATGAGGTATGTATTTTGAGAGCCGGCATATAAGTGATCCAAATGTATTGCTGTTGGCTGGGTGGGTAGAATACAGGGACCCCTCCAATCATCATTCCTCTCTTTAGCTCACAGCATGGTGTCCCTGACAATGCTGTAGCTCTGTTTAACAGACATTTGTGAAGAGTCCACTGTGTGCCAAGCATGTGACTAACAGAAGCCTAGGGCGAACAAGGACAAGCAAGGACTTTTTTCTGGGCTTTTTGCAGCAATTCAAGTATCTTATCTTCTTTCTCAATCCAGCTGTTGTTACAGTTGGAATTAGAGGTGGGTAGGCTGCCACAAATGGGAGCAACGTGTGAAACATCTGCTGGTGCTCTGCGTCTTTCACAGGTGGGGTCTGGCCTCACTTCGGCTGGGCCACGACACTGTCTCCCTGCGTGGCCTGGGATTCTTGATGCTCTGGTGAGGAACGCATGTGGGAACCCCTCCTGCCACTCACACATAAGCACATCTGGATGTGCCAGGATATTACCTTCCAGGGCACTGGTTCTCGAGAATGACTAAACATTGGCATCACCTGGAGATAACTAAAACCCAGCTCCTGGGTACCATCTGTAGATATTTTGACTTAACTGCTTTTCTTTCCAGCCTGAATCAGTATTTTTCAAAAAGCTCTTCAGGTGATTGTGATGAGAAGTCAATTAGTATGTGGCTGTGGTTACCCTTGACCAGTGGTGAACAGAATTGGCGAGTTAATCCCTCACATTGGTAGAAAATTCTCAGGTGCATTTTACACAACTCCTCAGTATCCCAATGGGATTAACTTTAGTATCAACAGTGGGATCTGTTGGGTAACACACCTTTACATTGATTTTTTCTCTTTCCCTCTTTCACTTTTCCAAGACTTTCACTCCTATTTCCAGGGATTGATTATACAAAATAAACTGCCTGCATCCATGGCCTTCCTTGGGTCTGCTTTTGATAATTCACCCAGACGAACAGGCAGAAAAGCCTAAAGCTTGTGTCTGTCCGGTGACTGACTTCCTGGCCCTGATGAGAGGCTGTGGAGGAATTAGGTGCTTGTTCCATAGGTTAAGAAGATGCGAAAGAGCTCTCCTTGCCTGACTTTCTGATGGATTTTCCAGTTTGTGTTTAAATACCCAAAGGCAGTTATTCTGAAACAGTTCACTAACAGTGTTATAATCCCTATTGTGTATTAAATTTTTGTATCTATGAATGCTAGCTTTATTTTTTTTAGGTAAACTGTAACCCTCTTAAATATTGTCTCAATTGATGGAGACTTTACATGCTTGTAGATTGTCGTGGGGGTTGAAGAATATATTGATGTAAAGGTACCACGTAACACCTCTTCTTTTACTGCTTCAACCTCAGTAGAAAACCTCTGCTCCTGCAGTTTTCTTCATAGTGCCCTTTTCCCCCTGTAAATTATTGGGGTCAGTGCCAGGTCTCCTGCAGGGGAGGCAGAGCAGGAGACGCTGTGCAGACTGACTTGAATACCATGGAAGAAGCCCTTTCTGCCCACCAGGGAATGCCGTGGTCCTTTCTCTTCATTCAGCCTAGGATATATGTATTTTAATAATTATTCATATTTCAATACATTTGTCATCTTAATTTTAAAAAATAAATTTACAATTTCTACAGTAGGTGATGTTAAAGTACACTATTTGTTTGAACTGAATATACCCAGTAAGAGTTTATGGAAAGTGTCTATTTTTCTGAGCACACATGTGATTAAATAGTTGTAAGCCTTTTAAAATAAAGCCACTTTATTGGGGCTAGTTTACATGCATTAAAATACACCTATTTTAGCAGTACAGCTCAATTATTTTGACACGTTTATCCCTGTGTAACTACCACCAAAATAAAGGTATAGAACGTTTTTTATGCCCAAAACATTTCCTTCATGTTTCTTTAGAGTTGACACCTTATCGCCAGTTCCAGACAACCACTGGCTTGTGTCACGTCGGCATGAATTTGTTTTGCCTGTTCTGGAGTTCACTGTGTCTGGACTCGCGCACTGTGACCCTTCTGTGTTTGCCTCTTGTGCTCAATGTCTTAGTCTATTCAGGCTGCCGTAATAAGTTACCATAGACTGGGCAGCTTACAAACAACAGAAATTTATTTCGCCTCAGCAGGATGGTGTCTGGTGAGGGACAATTCTTGGTCCATAGATGGCCATCTTTTTGCTGTATCTTCATCTGATGGAAGGGACACGGAAGTCTTCTCTGGTAATTTAAGGGCATTCACAAGGTCTCCACCCTCATGATCCAACAGTTCTCAAGGGCCCTGCATAAACTTTCTGTGTGTAGCACTGAGCATAAGGTCCTGAGATTCATCCAGCTTGTGGCGTGCATCAGCAGTTCTTTCCTTTTTGTCTTATTTTACTTTATTGTTTTTTTTACTGCGGAGTAGCAGATGTACCACAGTGCACCTGTTGATGGGCTTTTCGACCGTTCCAGTTATTAGCTGTTATAATGTGATGGTTATGGGCATTCTTACATAGGCCTTTGTGTAGATGCCTTTTCATTTTCCTGAGTAAATATCTAAGGAGTAGAGTTGCTGGGACATGTGATATGTTTAACCATATCAAAAACTACCAGACCAACTGTTTTCTAAAGTAGTTCTACCATTTAGACCACCGCCAGCAATGTGTTAGGGTCCCAGTGGCTCCTCATCCTCACCAGCACTTGGTATTTTGTCTCTTTTTAATTATAATAATTCTAGTGGATGTGAAACAGAATCTTACTGTAGTTTAAGTATGACTAATGACATGCAGCATTTTTTTTTTAATGAAGTTTTGCTCTTGTCCAGGCTGGAGTGCAGTGGCACCATCTCAGCTCACTGTAACCTTCCGGGTTCAAGCGATTCTCCTGCCTCAGCCTCTCGAGTAGCTGGGATTACAGGCACCCGCCACCATGCCCAGCTAATTTTGTATATTTAGTAGAGATGGGGTTTTCTCCATGTTGGTCAGGCTGGTCTCAAACTCCTGACATCAGGAGGTCCAACCACCTCGGCCTCCCAAAGTGCAGGGATCATAGGCATGAGCCACCACACCCAGCCTAGGGCATCATTTATGTGGTTATTGGCCTTTCATATATACCTTTGCATGTAGTGTCTGTTCAAGTCTTTTACCCTTGTTTTATTTATGTCTTTTAAGAAATTTGTTGACATAACTAATCTATTGAATGTACTGGCATAAAGTTGTTCATAATATTTCCCCGTTAACTCCTTAAAATCCATAGCATTTGTGATGTTATCCTATTCTTTATTCCTGATTTGACAATTTCTTTCTTCTCTCGTTTTTTCTTAATCAGTCTGACTAAGCATTTGCCAGTTTTATTAATCTTTTAAAAGAACCATTCTTTGGTTTCACTGATTTTTCTCTGTTGTTTTAGTTTTCTATGTCATCACATTTTTCTTCCATTTATATTATTTCATTTCTTCTTACTTGGGTTTAATTTGTTCCTTTTTTCTAGTTTTCTAGTTTTTTAAAGGTGGTAGCTTAGATAATTGACACTTGTCTTCTTTTATTATATAAGCATTAAAAATATACATATCACTTTAAGTACTGCTCTGCTGTATTCCACAAATTCTTGTGTGTTGTGAGTTTGTCGTCAAGTATAAACTATTTGCAAGCTTTACTTATATGTTTTTCTCTGACTCATGGGTTATTTAGAAATGTGTTGCTTAATTTCCAAATATTTAGCAAATTTAAAATAAGTTGTTATTAATTTTTTATTCCAATCAGAAAATTAACTTCACGACACCAATAGTTCTAAAATTATTGAGATTTAAATAGCAGTAAATAGAGTTACATGGCCCATCTTGGTGAATTCACCACATACAAATGAAAACAAATGTGTAATGTGCTGTCAACTAGGTCAAGATTTCATAGCATTATGAAGATGCATTACCCTTACTGACTTAAAGGCTACTTCTATCAATTTTCAAAAGAGCAGTGTTGACATCTGTCTGTTTCTTTTCTAAGTTTTGGTAGTTTTTGCTGCATACATCTTGAAATTGTATTATTAGGTTTGTACATATTTATGGTTGTTATATGTTCTGGTAAATTTACTTTTTGTCATTATGAAATATCTTTTTTTATTGCTAATAACGTATTTTATCCCAAGTCTACTTCATCTGATATTAATAATAGCATTTCATATTTTTGTATTAGTTTTTATATTGTAAGTCTATTTTAATTTTATTTTTATTCTATATCTGCCTCATATCTAAAGTGAATTTCTTGTAGATTGCATTTTATAAGTTCTTGAATTTTTATCCAATATGAAAATTTCTTTTTAAAAAATACAGTGTTTAGTTCATTTGCATTTAATGAACAATATGGTTAGCATTAAGTCTACTATTTTACTGTTTGTTTTCCAGTTTCTGATGGGTTCTTTGCTACTCTTTCCATATGTTCTTTTTTCCTTTGGGTTAATTTTATTTTCAGTATTCGTGTCAGTCCATTCTCATGTTGCTATGAAGAAATACCCGAGACTGGATAATTTATAAAGAAGAGAGTTTTAATTTACTCTGCAGTTCTGCATGGCTGGGGGAGACTCAGGACACTTACAATTATAGTGGAAGGGGAAGCAAACGTCCTTCTCAGATGGCAGCAGGAGAAAGAAATGCCAAGCAGAGGGGGAAAAGCCCCTTTTAAAACCATCAGATCAGGCAGCAAAGAAAGTGAGCAGTATGTGTGTGCAGAACAGCAGAAACTTTTACCGCTCTGTGAAAATAACGTGGGATACAAACAGAATGAAATGGAGTCATTGGCTCATTTTCTTCCTGCTTGTGCAGAGCCTTTCATGTCAGGCCATCTCCTGGGCTGCTGGTGAGTTTATGAATTGGCCTAGCTGTAGTCTGTCGATTGTACCTGAAGTGAGGTGTAGGTCAGCCAGCATCCTGTGAAAATGTTAGAGAATGAGAGTCAAGTAGGGCTTCTGATGCTCCTAAATCATGGTATTGTTCTGATCAGCTGTCCACACAAGCGCCTTTCATGTGTTGTATCCGGTGACAGTGATGGATTTACGTTGCTGTTTGAGTCTTGTAACCCATAGCCTGAGAATGCAAAATTCCGATTAGGAATGCAGTCAGTGGCATGTGACTAGGTGTTTCTCTGTAAGAAACTAAGAAAAATAGAGCCAAGGAAATGGTTGGTGCTTTCATTTTGTTTCATTGCAGATCTGCCTGGATGGTCAAAAGAGATGGGAAGGAGCCATGTGGGGCATGATCCTGCTCCCTTGCCTGGTGGAGATACAGAGGCAGCTGTCATCTCTGCCCTCCTCCCTGCTTACTCTATTGGTGAGGTCACATAGAGTTCAGCAGAGATGTTCATGTGACCGTCATCTGTATTTGTGAATAGGCTCATATTTCAGTTGCAAGCAATGTGATAACTTTACATTTCAGTTGCTGGTTAAGGACTATCGTGTTTTATTAAGTTGATACTAAACTTGATGTCTTTTTGCACAACTAACAGAGATTACTGGTGCTACCTTTCAGCTTTTGATTATTTATGAAATCCTAGATCTTTAGCTTCATGTTGCAAAAGGGGTACTTTTTCAAAATTGCTTTTGGTGGGAATATTGAAGTCGACATTGTTATGATGACAAGTATAAACAGGTGTATAAAGAAGTGGCAATAAATTGTAAGTCTGCTGTTACTCGTGATGCTTAGCTAAATGAAGATGTAATTAATACTCCCATAAACAACTGGCATAATGTCAGCTCAGAAACTGCAAGTTTAGATGGTTTCACATAGTGAATTTTCGTGAATGGAATAGTTAATCATTTTAGTGGCTCTTGGGGGTAAATTCGGGCTGTTTTGCTTGATCCACTTCTTATCATTATTCTTACAAGGTCTTCTGAGATAACACAGCACTTATAGTTGTTAATGGACTTTATAACTATCATGTTTAGAATTTTATCTTGGTACACTGATAGAATAAGCTTCAGGAACACCTAAAAGATTTCCATGGCTTCCAGCTGCCAAATGCTAGACTTAATTATTTCCTAGGACCAACATGAGTGTTTAGGCATACCACTTGCCATACAGCACACAGGTATTATCCAGATTGAAATTAGGAATTCAACTGAAGTCCATGTAGAGTCAAAGAATGTGAATATTTGGGGGACCTTGAAGATGATCCAGTTCACTTTATTTTGTAGAAAAGAAAACAGATTCAGGGAAAGGGCAGGTATTATCTAAGGTGATAAACACAGTACAATCTCTGTTCTCTTGCTTCTCATATCCAGAATCTTTTCATGATATTCATGATACTGAACTACTTATGTTTCTGATTCCTTTATTTTTTCTGTTTTATATTTTGCCATTATTATCTTGCCAAGGTCCTATCCTTTACTCCAAATATTTAAATTTGTTACCACTATTGTCTCTTCATAAGTGAAAACACTACTTGTTATATAAGTGGCTATTCAATTATTTTGAACTTTTTGGGTTCAGTACAAAGTTAGTAACAAATCAACATTATAGGCCTTGGCAATCCCAGGGCACTCAAGTCGCCCAGGGCACATCAGAAAAAGGCTAAATGACAGCTGTGCCGTGAGTGGACAGAATACAGCTCTCATACGGATTACTGAGTATTTGATGTTCTTCAACAATGTCACTAATCTTCAGTTGTTTCTTCTTTAAAGTGATGGATTTAGGTCTTGCTATACTTGACTTTCAAGCTTCTTTTGAAATAATTTCATGTTCACAGGAAGTTGCAAAAGGTACAGGGATGCCTTAGGTGCTCTTTGCCAATTCGCCCAGTGGTGACATCTGGCGAAGCTATAGTTTATTATCAAAACCCGGAAACTGACGTACGTACAATTTGAAGAGCTTACTCAGATCTCAACAGTTTTGTATGCATTTGTGTGTGTGTGTGTGTCATTTGTGTGCATGTGCATTCTATGCACATGTAGATCTACATGTAGATCACATGTGGATCTCTGTAGCTGCCACCTCTACAATCAAGACACAGAAAGATAGCCTCACCACCAGGCTCCATTTTGCTATCTTGTGGCCACTCCGACACCTTTGCCTTCACTCCTCCTCTGAGCACCCCGTAGTCTGTTCTCCATCTTTACAATTTTATTTCAATAATTTATGTACATGCAATTGTACAAAATCTTATTTTTAATGGGAAGAAACAAGTCACAGATATTTTTGTTCGCACTGCAAAATCATCTTTAACAATAATTTGTTTTATGTTCTATTTGTCTCAAAAAATGTGCTTTGTTCTTTTCAATATTTTCTGCTTTTAGGATAGGAAATTAATTCCAAACATAATCACGTTCATTTTTTTCCCTCGGCTTGTTTTCCAGTGTTGCTTCCTAGCACTTTTTTTCCATTTCCTCTTTCTCTCTGCTTCTCATAATATAAAAGTAACCTCGTTTTCTTTATCTCTGCTAAGAAAACGGCAATGAGTCTTTAATGTGAAGCCTGGACCACTTTTGTTTTGCTTTTGTGTGGTGGGTGTTCTTTTGTATGATCGCTCACACGGATAGTCCTTGTGAAACGGGGCTTTTCCAGTGGTTGTCAAAATGGAAATAGATATTTAACAAACCAAACACAAAATAAGCTTGCTCCAGGAATGCATCATTTCTGGGAAAATTCTACCTTTTCCAAATGTTATTTGTGAGTATTACTCATATTATCCTTTACCCCATTTAATTAAAACTCTGTATTTTTCTTACACATTTGTATGACTCAGGTAATAAAATGTGAAACTAAGTGATTGCCTGCCAGTTACAATAGATATTAATGATGTTACTGGGGGCCACCTCAACAGAGGCTGCACCACCTCTAGAGACTTGATGGCTTTGCTAAGTGACATGGGATGGCCTTTGTACTAAATGTAAACTTATTCATGCACATAGGATGCCATTTGTATTAATAGAATTAAGAAGTCTTACCTAACCCTGGTGAAAAACTCCTTGAAAATAACAGAAGACAGAGTCCTTATTTTAAAGTAAATTAACTATTGGGAGTAATTACTATTAGTCTGACCATAACTGGATTTAATGAGACTGAATAGAAACAAATTAGACATAATTGGAAGCTAAGCAAAAGCCAATTAAATTCTTGTAATTTTAACTTTATAAAAGTTATTAAATTAAATGACCAGGATCAATTAGCAGAGGAAATAAAGCCATGAAGAATACTTCCAGGAAACTGGTAACTTTTTGAACGAAAAATATTGTTACACTTAATGATTAGAATTCAGTAAAAGGCAGCTTAATCAATTTTGCAGGCTTAGCAGTTTAACAACTTCACATGAAATGATTATGCAAATTGATAGTTTTACCCACAAAGTAGTGCAGGAGTGTTTTAAGGAATCAGAGTAGAATTTTTTTGATAGGATAAAATAACCTATCTATAAAAATAAGTGAATTTAGATGGTTCAGAATAAAGATATGTCTGCTTTTACCCAGTACTCACTTTACGTCTGGGTTAACTGTGTGAGGATTGCAGTTGGCCTGTTACAGAAATTGTGTGATTGAAAATATGTCACTACAGTCTACGGCCATCCCAGCCTGCACGTGCCTGATCTCATCTGATCTCGGAAGCTAAGCAGGGTCAGGCCTGGTTAATACTTGGATGGGAGACCACAGGAATACTGGGTGCTGTAGGCTTTAAAAAATAAAAATAAAATATATCACTACATTGCTTGATATAGACTTTCTTTCTGTGACCCAAGTATTATTCCTACAGCACTGCTGTTGTCAACCCTCCACCATCGCCCTGTAGACCCCAAGTCAGTGTTTATTCAGTAATGTAGGTGATGTTCTGTGCAACTGGTCACCTAATAACTTGGTGCCAATCAACTGATTACCAAAACAGTCACCTCGAAACGCAGCCAGGGTCAGTCACAGCATTGTAATTTCTGCCTTCCGCATGTTCAAGGAAATGGAGATCTTGACTCCTTCTCTGATGCCTAATTGTCTTCAAAAGGAGCTATACCCATACATGGACTTCAAAATGTGATGGAATAAGATTGCAGTTTCAATTAGGTGCTAAACTTAGTAATCAAAATAGTAATTCTGTAAAGACAGTCACAAAGGAAAGAACAGTAGCAAATAGGTCTCAGGAATCTATCAAATGAGATGTTCAGATGCAATGAAGCTTTGTTTATACCATGCTAAATACATTATGCCTCTAACTAAACCAGCTCCATACACACTGCAGGTGTGGGAAATACTTTGCTGAAGCATGTACAACAGTTTTCTAATTTTTTTAAATGGCAAGTGCATGTTTAATCAGGTTAGAGTTGATAGATTATGATACTATCAATGCACTGGGCAAATCCATTAATGACACTGTAAGATTTTGTGCAAAAATGGAATTAAGAAATGTGAGTCCAAACTTTGAAGCATAAAGGATATATACTTTTAATTAAGAAATATCTCTCACTTTCATCCCTTATGTGCCATAGCACAGTCCAGCCCCACCCAGCTATCATTCTTACGTAGCACATCATCACTGCTGACCCGGCAGGCCTGGCAATTCAGACCTGGAGCCCAGAGAAAGGAGGGGAATCCCTCGATTTCTGCTGCTTCTTTTGTAGTGGTATGAGGTGAATGCTTCTGCCTGCACACAGGTGCCATGTTGAGGGGGATGATTCTTTCAAGATTTGTTTTAAGTCAAATAATGTGAAGTTTCATGGCTGACCTCCAGGCCTCTCAGAGCTTCAGTTAACTCCTTTGTGTTAGGGGACAAATGTTAGAACAATGTTTACAAGTCAGAGCAGGTGATGCTTAGGTGCAAGCGTGACTGAAGAGGAACTAAATAGGTCCAGCACATAAAATCTGCATCTGAGGATCAAGTCTACCCCTGAGAAAAAGTGGTTAAAAGGTTTGCATAGACCCCATTCTCCAGCTGACACAAACCCCGTGATTTCTACCTCTTTCTTTCCTATCCTGTCACCATGAGTCTGAATTGGAAGAGAGAAAAGCAGTAACCAGATCAGCAAAATAAGGGGGAATGAAGAGCAGGAGGGTGGAGGTGGTGGTGGAAGATGGAAATCTCCAGGCGTGGAATAAAACAATTTGGATGTCAGCTGTGACTGCTATATACCTCTTAAAAGCCACTCCATTTTTATTAAAAATGTACATTGTATTTTTCCTGTGTACATGATATCATGTTAAGAGCTGATAAAGTTTTGAGGATGTGAGCCATCAGAAAGGAGGTTTAAAGAACTGATTATTGGCCAGGTGAGGTGGCTCATGCCTGTAATCCCAGCACTTTGGGAGGCCAAGGTGGGTGGATCACTTGAGGTCAGGAGTTCAAGACCAGCCTGGCCAACATGGTGAAACCCCATCTTTAAAAAAAAAAAAAAAGAACTGATTATTTTGATGGTCTGGCCCCTTTACCCCAGTAGACAAAGATGCTAGTCTGCTTATGCCTGATGCTGGATTTAAGAATACCTGTAAACCCAATACACTTCAGCATGAGCTTTAATTCAAAAGATCAGAAAGTACCAGGATCAATTTCCAATTCTAGCTGTATGATATTTTGCAATTTTGCAAACTACAAAGCCTCTAAATGAGCTTTTTTAACGACTTCATAGAGGAGAAATCTAAGAGTGGGTTAGTCAATTCTCTTAGGTTTCTTATCCATAAAGTGGATAGAATATCTAATTTAGAGGTCTGTTGAAAGATAGATAGAAATGACATTTATAAAGTATCTACTGAAACTACTGGCAGAGATTATATACTTAATAAATAATGAGTATTATAATCACAAATAATCAAATAATTTGATCTTTGCCAGTGTAAAATGTATATTTTTTATTTGCTTGGTTTTTTTATTTTTGGAGACATAGTCTCCTTCTGTCACTTAGGCTGGAGTGCAGTGGTGTGCTCACTGCAACCTCTGCCTGCAGGTTCAAGTGATTCTTCTGCCTCAGCTGGATTACAGGCACACAGCACCACAGCCTGACTAAATTTTGTGTTTTAGCAAAGACGGGGTTTCACCATGTTTCCCAGGCTGGTCTTGAACTGTTGGCCTCAAGTGATGCAGCTCTGTTGGTCTCCCAAAGGGATTACAGGTGTGAGCCACTGTGTCTGGCCACATTTATTTTAATTTGGAGAATAATTTTTCAGTAAGGTTGTACAAATGGTAAGTCCTATGGTCCTGCATGTTTGGGACTCTTCTTCTCTTTTTGTCTGCATATATGACTGACAGTTTGGCTGGGTATAGAATGTTTGGTTTGCACTACTCTTTATTGCTCTATAACTCTATAATCTTATCTTTGATTCTATCCTCTATACCAGCTTGAGTAGGATTAGAGTTTGGGAGTCACCTGTAAAACTTTATACCCATCGAACAACTCCTCCTTTCCCCTCCGTTAGTTCCTGGCACCCACTGTTTTCTGTTCCTGTTTCTAAGAGTTTGACTACTTTAAAAACCTCATATAAGAAGACTCATGCCATACTGTGTTTGTATTTTTGTGACTGGTTTATTTCACTTGGTATAATGTCCCCAAGGTTGATCTATGTTACAACACATGACAGGATTTCCTTCTTTTTTAAGGCTGAATAATAATTTATTGTTTATACACAACTCTTTAAAATCCATTCACCTGTTGACAGACATTTAGGCTGCTTTTACCTCTTGACTGTTGTGAATAATGCTGCAATAAACATGAGATGAACAAGTTTCTTTTTTTAAATCTCTTTACTTCTGTTAGAAGCTTTTAATTCTTGATTTATGAATTCTGAATTTATACAGAAGTATCTACTTGCAGTGACCTAAAGCCTTGACTTCTGCTGTGCTGCACAGCCTTCAAATTCAAGCCTCTAGATTCTTGAGATTTACAAATGTTTCCAGAGCAGTCATGGTCTTTTTTTGTTTTTGTTTTTGTTTTTTTGAGATGGTGTTTTGCTCTTGTTACCCAGGCTGGAGTGCAATGGCGCCATCTCGGCTCACCGCAACCTCCGCCTCCTGGGTTCAGGCAATTCTCCTGCCTCAGCCTCCCGAGTAGCTGGAATTACAGGCACGTGCCACCATGCCCAGCTAATTTTTTGTATTTTTAGTAGAGACGGGGTTTCACCATGTTGACCAGGATGGTCTTGATCTCTTGATCTTGTGATCCACCCGCCTCGGCCTCCCAAAGTGCTGGGATTACAGGCTTGAGCCACCGTGCCCGGCCCAGTCATGGTTTTTGTATTCATTGACCATTCAGGTTTTCTGCTTTGTCATTTTCCCCTGGGTATTTCTCTTATTCTCTTGGAAGCACAATTATGCATTTCGATCCATGTTTACTGTATTTTATCTTCTATTTCTATGTGTTTTGCAATAATGGCTTTTCAAAACACCCATAACTTGTGCTAAAAAGGAGATTTGTTTCAATGCCCTTAGAAATATCCAGTTTCATACTTTCCTGGCAGGGCAGATACCATGATCTTAAAGGCAATTTTCCCAGGGCGAGGCTCATCCATTACTCCCTGGATCCATTACAGGGATATGCTGATCCCTGCAGTTGCCCCAAATGTGGAAAACTCAACTGCAAAATTTGTGGTAGTGGGTGACTGCATTATGCATTCATGCATGAATTCAACTGGGTATGCAGTTTCACACAAAGAATAATAACATCTTCTATAAAAATCGTTTGTGTGTATTAACACGTGGGGATCTCTAGTACTCCTGCTGAGATATGTGGGAATCTACCCTAGTTTTGCTGTTTTTCCCCTAACATTACTCTACTTCTTTTTTTTTTTTTTTTTTTGAGACGAAGTTTCGCTCTTCTAACCCAGGCTGGAGTGCAATGGCGTGATCTCGGCTCACCGCAACCTCCGCCTCCTGGGTTCAGTCAATTCTCCTGCCTTAGCCTCCTGAGTAGCTGGGACTACAGGCACGCACCACCATGCCCAGCTAATTTTTGTATTTTTAGTAGAGACGGGGTTTCACCATGTTGACTGGGATGGTCTCGATCTCTTGACCTCGTGATCCACCTGCCTCGGCCTCCCAAAGTGCTGGGATTACAGGCGTGAGCCACCGCGCCCGGCCCTCTACTTCTTTTAATATTCATTGCTTCTCCCCATTTCTGGACTTCAGTGCATTTTCCTTTCCTTTGCAGGAACCACTTCTCTTTCCTCACCCAACTCATCCATCTCTGCCTCCCACGTTAAGGGTAGGAGAAAAGAAGGAAATCCATGACCCAATGTGGGTAATCAGAATGCCACACCCCGGTACAGGATTGGTTCGAGAGTAGGCAGATGATTCTGTTGGACCGTACATAGAACTAAGTAGAAGAAGAGAGTTGTACGTTTCAGCTTAGCACGATGCTAGCAGAGAACTACTGGAGTCGTATTTCCTGCTCTAGGGAAGAAAAGGATTTCAGTTTGGAGATGAAGCCAAGACACCAAGAAAGTGGGAATGAAAGACCTAGAGACAGGGAGTCCTCGCCCCTTTTAGGATGCTGGCGTTAGCTTGAGGTCTGGCTTTGCTTCTGCTCTTCCCAACATTTAGTAAGAGGCGCTCCTAATTTCTTTTCTAAGATACCTGGTTCACCCTGGATATCCATCTTTTCCAATCAAGGGCCCTGAGTCCTTGTCATCTTCACTAAAAAAGTATTTGGGAGTATTTCCCTTCTCATTGACATGCTTTCGGTGTTGAACGAAGTGATTCACACAGAGTCTCTGCATCTTAGTAGCTTATATTCTAAGAGATGTACACCTGGCACTCTTTCTCTGGAACTGTAACTGCTCAGTTCAATGACTCTTTATTATTAATACTCAATCTTTGGATATATAGTTAAAAATTAATTTTAATAGTTGAAAGGCATTCATTCTTCAAAGAAGTTCAGACAGTGCAATTGCGTGCTGAGTTACTTTTATTTGTGTTTTTGTATTTTTAATTTTTTTTTCACTGGTTATTGGGGAAGAAGTGGTGCTCAAGATGCATCAAGGTCTTAAATCTAAGACTATAAAAATTAAATCTAAGACTATAAATCTAAACTATAAAAATTCTAGAAGATGACATTGGAAAAACCATTCCAGACATTGGCTTAGGCAAGGATTTCATAAACAAGAACCCAAAAGCAATAAAAGCAAAGGTAAAGAGCTGGCACTTAATTAAACTAAAGAGCTTTGCATGGTAAAAGAACAGTCAGCAGAGGAATCACAACTCACAGAGTGGGAGAAAGTCTTCACAGTCCATACATCTGACAAAGGACTAATATCCAGACTCTACAACGAAATCAAACTAGTGAGCAAGAAACAAACAATCCCCTGAAAAAGTGGGCTAAGGGCATGAATAGACTTTAGGTTACCTTTAGGTATGTGTGTGTGTGCAGATCTGTTGGTGTCAAGGCCAAGCTGTTCTTTCTCTGGACACATAGGAAAACTGATGCACAGTAACTTGCCGTGGAATAGCTGTCGTTCCGGGCTGCTCAGCCTTGGAGACTTGGTTATCTTGTCACTCAACTGACAATGGATATACTGTTTGCACTGAATAATCCAGCTTTGTTGAAGCACACCAGTTTGTGTTTTTAATTCCACATCTTACCTCATTATGAGCTATTTTCTACCCTTTGCTCTACAGAAATGCTAATGCTGCTCGTTTATATAGAAAGTCAAGTTCAGGAACTGGTGTTGACATTTTGGCTTGCGGTCACAGGCAAGAAGGAATAATGCTGTTTCTGTGTGGAATTTTCTTTCACTTTCCCTGCTCTCTGCATTGGAGCATGCCTTTAGCAATAAGTAGTCCTTATGCAGGTCACTCCGTCATTAACCACCAACCACTGACAGAAATGTCTTTACTAGGTATTCTGTTTCTTTTGATTAATTTGTCTCTATTTCCTTTGTTCTAAAGCCTAGAGTGAGTAATGGTATTTGGAATAATAGTAGGGCTCCCCACTGTGTACCCTTTTGCTTACATCAAGACTTAGCTGATGTATCGAGGAATCAAGACTGGGCTGTGTGGCTAGGAGGGCCTGGGGCCTGTCAGACACTCTTCGGTGACTTGAGGTGCTGAGAGACTCACACTTTACTGAGGTGACCACCCATGTTCACCAGACACTGTCACAGATAGTGCCACTGGGCCACCAGGCACAGACACAGACCATTGGTGGTGGTGCTTTGGAATACGTCATTTTGTGTTTCTGGTGAGCTGCAATCTTTTCTTTTCCTGTAGAATTATGTTTCACTGAATTATGCTATTAAAACTCATCTTTGAGTTTCTTGTAAAGTCATTGCTGAGGACATTGTTTTTACATTTCACAGTGATTTCTTGAGGAGGAACTAAGAAGTAATTGTTTTCTGGACTCACTATCTGGAAAACGTGTGCTTTATTGAAGCAACTGTTTTATTTACACTAAGTAGACGATATGAATTTTGTTAGCTTTTTGGATTGACTACAAACCGTAAAACCGACTCTGTTCCTCATCTGGCAAAGGCAGAGGGCTGTTGGCTTGCACTGTGTGCTGAGTCTTATGTCTGACTCTGTCTGCTCTTCCCTCTTGCCTTACATTTCAAAGACCTCACTCTTTTCTTTTCTTTTTGAAAAAATATTTTATTATGGGATTTTATCTCAATTTTAATAAAATTTATTTTTTGTAAAAAAAAATGCAAAGCATAAATAAAATAGGGTAGCCATTTATTCTAGTTATGATGAATCTAAGCTAAACTCATATCAGAGAAAACTCCTCTAGATGTAGCATAAAGCAGAAGCCATAAACCTGCGCACGGCCTCAAGGTCCTGGATTCAAATCTCACACCTGTGGCTTGGCAGTGATCTCCTTCACCCTCATTTCAAGGCCTAATCTTAGGTTACATATGACTTAAAGAAGCTTCAGTACGTAATTTCAAAGCCTGTAGTAGACGTAAAATGAGGAAATTAGAATTAGGGAGAAAAGCTCCTACGTGAGGGAACTGACAGGAAGGGAGTAAGTGGAAAATGGACCAATGCAAATGACCTCACACACTTTAACAGGTCTCATCATATCTACTGTGTATGTCTATGAGGACGTAGATTAATCTATTATATGTAGCCCAGTGTTCACAGTGTTGACTTAGAAATTAGCAACCAAATTCAAAGCTTTTAGGCTTTGAAAATTGTTTTAAAAAATTTCACCCAAAATATTTAAATGATTTAAAGAAATGTATTGTTGATTAAAGTCGTAATCCTCAATTAATTAGGAGTTTTGGCTATCCAGAGATCTTATATTCCAAAGACTTTAAACAGTTGCTTGTTAGATGATGTAAATTATTATCATTATCCTACATTTAAACTTCTAATTTATGTAAATTGTAAGCAAAATTGGGAGCCACACAGGAAATATTCAATCCCTAAAGCTCTTACGGCAGCATGGATCAAGTAGGTTAGAAAACACATGGTACAGCTTTATTGCCTTCCAGTTTTGTTGCAAAAGTGTTATTTAGTAGTATGCAAATGATTGAATATATGCACAGATTTCCAGGGCCTTCATAGCAAACGGTTTCGTGTCTACCCTAGTGTGCCAAATGCTTCATCTAAAAGGTATTCTGTAACTGTGTTTTATATTATCTATAAGTACATTTCTCCTTGGTTTAATATTAGGTATTTTCAGCTGTGAGAAATGTATACACATTATAGATTCAGTGTGTGTAGGTTATATGTGTAAATATTTATTGATAAGAGCATTAAATCCCAGCCTTCTGTGCTGGATAAACTCCTGAACTTAGTCTCAGAAACACCCCAGTAGCCTCCCTGGTAAGCACAAGGCTCTTCCTCTAATCCCCTTGGGTCTCCCACGCTCCCACTTCTCTGAGTATAGATCAACAGCTGAGTGTAGATCAAGAGCAATAAAGGTCATTTCCCCAAAATAAGGCATAGTGGTCGGGTTTTGTGATACCTGATTGGTTTACATTGTTCACATATGTGGCCTCAAAGGGGTAAAAATCAGAAGTTCTTATTGTGAGCACAAGGGCAAGATCACCAAAGCACATTTATCAATAAATGCTGCTTTGCCTCTTGCTTTTTTTTATTTTTGCCAAAATTCTCTGTAGGTTTATTTCTCTAGAGGATTTCACAGGAAGGAGTGGTGACTGGGCCAGGGAGAATGGATCATTTGATCTGTATTATCTTTACTTTTATGTTATATCTTCTATGTTTAAATTTGGAGTTTTTTAAAGTAGGAAATCAATGCACATGGTTAAATATTTTAAAAATTTTAAAGTATACATTGAAAAGTCTTCCTCCCCATCTCATAATTGTCTCTATTTCAGTTCCCATGGCCACATTATTAGGATACTGATATTATTAGTTCCTTTTGCATGCTTCTAGGGTTTCTGTTGGCCTATGAAAGCAAAAATAAATGTATACCTTTATTCTCTCTTTTTACATAAGGACAGTTTATTAAACACACTGCTCTAAACCTTACTTTTTCTCTAAATAATATTTCATATAAGTCAATAGCTAAACTTTATGTATTTTTTAAATGAAGACATAGAATTCCATTGAATTTAGACAATAATTTACTTAACTAGTCCAAGATTGAAGAACAGTAAAATTATTTTGAACCTTTTGTTAATAGTGCTCTGATGAATACACCTACGCATACATTATCTTACACACGTTCAAGTATGTTATATAAAGCCCAAAGTGGGATTGCTCCGTCAGGTATTACAGGTATTTGTAACTTTGATAGATACTAATTGTCCTCCATAAAGGTAGTAAAAGCTTACACTCCACAGCCTTACTGATGGTATATATTATGAAACCTTTAGGTCTTGCCAACCTAAAGGTGAAAAATAGTATTACATGGTAATTTAAATGGCTTTCTCATTTTATAACGGAGGTTGACATATCAAAGAATTATTTAAAGTTTTCTGAGACCTGTTTATCTCTGAATCCTTTTCTATTGTTAATTTTTTCCTTCTTCATTTCTAGAACTTCCTATACTCTTTATCCGTGATGTGATTACAAATGTCTGCCCTCCAACTTGTTATATGTCTTCAGACTCAAATATCTGATTTTTTTTTGTCATATAGAAATTTTGTAATTGTACGTGATAAAATGTTAGTACCCTATGGACTCTGGATTTTCAAGAATAAAAAGGTTGTTCTCACTTCCTAGTCTTAAAGAAACTTCTCGATGTTATTTTATGTTTTTGTATGGTTTTATTTTTATTTAGATCAAAAGTTTTCTCTTATTTGGAATTTATTTTGGTACGTGATGTGGGAAATGAATCCAACTCTATTTTTTCATATATTTTTCTAGTTGTCCAAATACCAATGTTGTTGAAACATCTCATCTTGTCCCCTTGATGTGAGATGCCATCCTAATTTCCTTTACGCAGAGGGTTGGAGTCTGGGGATGAGACATACTGGCAGTCAACCTTTCCTGGGGTGGAGTGGGGCTGAAAAGGAGCTCCCATGTTCTTGGTCCTGTGATGTGGAGAAGATCTTCTGTGACATGGACCTGGAGGAGGCAAAAGGACCTCGCTCTGGCTCAAAGGACACAAACTTCCACTGTTTTATTAACATTTAGAAGATTTTCTTAAATAAATGCTTATTAATTTGCTCCCTGCCTTTAGGTCCATTTCCAGAGACTTTAAATGTGTTTTATAACTTTTGCCAGTTAAACAGTTGTTTCCCTGAGGGGAAAAGAGTATCCCAAGCTCTTCTCTGGAAATCTGATCAGGTTCTTTTTAGTCCTTCAGTAATGATTAATTATATATATGTATATTATATTTATATTTATTGATACAACAGTTATGCTTGGTGTTTCATGCATATTTCATAGGATCTTATGTGTTCTTAAATGTTAAAAAGGTTTTTTACTATGTGATCTTTTTTATTTGCTTGTGAAAAAAATGTTTTACTGGTAGCTTCATTTGGGGACTTGCTCAGTGGTGGTTCTTTAAGTGACAGCTTTATACAGTATTTTGATGATTTATTCATTTACCCAGGACTCGTTACTTCTCCATTTTCCTCAGTGTTAAAAGTCGGTGTTTTCTCCAAGCCTCTCACCACCGGAATTCAGTCAAGAACAGTATCCCTGTCATGTTATTTAGTATTTGTTATCTTGCTGTTACATACACTTCTATTTGTAACATGTGATTTACTCCTTTAAATGATCCACTTTGAGTTCTGGCTGATACAGCTGAGGTGACCAAGTCCCCATCGTCAGAACCCCACCTGTGTGTGCACATCGTGCCTCTCAGTTCTGGGGCTGCTGGCGACATCAGGGTCTTGGAGAATGAGGCCCCTCAGAGGTGAACACTGTACAAAAGCCATCATATGCGGCAGCGTCATCTACCCTGCGTGCTCCATTCCTCTCCCACTTCTTGTTAGCTGCAGTCCTGGTTTATTTCCAGTGCATACGGCATTTGTATGTATTTTATTACCCTGGTTCTTATGTTTATTTTAGTTTTAGTCAATTCGATTCACAATAATAATATTTCACCATAGTTTCCTTAATCATCTCTTTATTGGCTGAAGTTTATTCTCTGGGACTCTTCCCAAGTAGACAAATATTCACCAAGTTTGTGCGTATTTCAAACTGTCTGAAGTATACATTTGAAATAGAGTCTGACCAGGTATAAAACCTTCGGTTCTCATCTCACTTTTGAAAAGCTTGTAAGTATTGTGCCGCTGTGTCTTGGCATTACATTTTGCTAGCAAAAAAATAGGCTGGCTTGTTACATTCTCTTTTTTATGAATGGCTTGATTCTTTTTCCTGACAGACTAAAGGATTTTTTCTTTAAAACTTTCCAGGATGTTCTTAGTGTTTCCTTTTCTGTGGAATCGAATTTTATTCTGGAAAAGTTTTCTTGAATCAGTTCTTAAAGAGATTCATGTTTTTTCAATGCTGTCGTTTTTTCTTTCAGTTCCTTTATTTTTGTATATTTCAGATTGTCTCTGCTTATCTTCTGTAGCCATTGTATTCTCGCTAATATTTTTTAGATTCTCCCTTTATTTTAATCTTACTTTTTTACTTTTAATTTTTTTATTTCTATTTTCTATGTTCCTTACTGTGTCTTCTGAAGTCTCTTAATCTCTGTACTTCTTCTAGGTTCTCTATGAATATTTTTTCTCTTATTGTTTCACCACTTCTTATCTGAGTTCTTACATTTCTGCTTCACGGTCTTCTGTTTTTGATCTGATGGCTCCTTTCAGTTTTCATTTCATGGCCAGATATTTGAGTAACATTTTTATCTTTCCTTCGGCATTGATTTTTGTTGTGCACTCTTTCTCTGTTGATAAGTTTGCTTTTCTCCCCATAGTTTTTTCTTACAGTATCTTTGCATAAATTAATAATTATTAAATATTGAATTAACTGAAATGTTTTTAACCAACAATTTGTGACTTTCTATGAAGAAGAAAGGAGGGGCAAAGTTGTCTTGCAAGCTTAGCAACCTAGCAGTCTTCTTAAGCACCGTAGAATTAGGTGGTTTCTGCAAATACGGCTCAGTGTGGGGCTCTTTGTAGAGTATCACTGAGTGGAACTGGGCCCAGAAAGACTTCGGTGACCTCTGTTCATAGAGGCTTCTGAATCCATTATTACAAAGAACGCAGCTTCTATGTTTCCGCATCCCTGGCGTGCAGCACTGTCTGAATGCAGCTGCCACGTGCCCCTCACTGCTCCTGTCTTCCTTTTGTCTTTCTATGACTTGCTTGATTTCCGCTGTTTGGAGTCTCTGTGTGAGACTTTTGAGTCTGTGGTCCATGTCTATTCACTCCTACTTTTGCTTTCAATGGAATTGTATCTTAAAATATATTCTTGCTGTTTTTATAATTATTTTGGGGAGGAGGAGTAAGCAATGCTGTTCATTCAACTCTGGTCATGGCACTGGATGTCCCTTCCTTGTATTCGATTCACACATCTCTAATCAAGCTCCTAGACTTCTCTGAGGCTTGTATTAAAGTGACTTAATACATGTTTGTCAATGTTCGCTACATTTTATACTCTTCATATGTCCCATATACGATGTTTCAGTCAGAGTCCCCACTGTTTGGCAGGGGTAGCCGAGCTCTGAATGTATTCCGTTTCTTTCCCCTGCTTCCATCAGTGACAGGAGATGTCTGCAATGTCTTAGTGCGAGCTTCACCATCCAGCAGTTCTTTCCTTCAGTTTACAGCCCTATAGTCAGGGCCGGTTAGCAGCTTGTGGTTACTCAGGGCCGGTTAGCAGCTTGTGGTTAGTCAGGGCTAGTTAGCAGCTTGTGGTTACTCAGGGCCGGTTAGCAGCTTGTGGTTAGTCAGGGCCAGTTAGCAGCTTGTGGTTAGTCAGGGCTGGTTAGCAGCTTGTGGTTACTCAGGGCCGGTTAGCAGCTTGTGGTTACTCAGGGTTGGTTAGCAGCTTGTGGTTACTCAGGGCCGGTTAGCAGCTTGTGGTTAGTCAGGGCTGGTTAGCAGCTTGTGGTTAGTCAGGGGTGATTAGCAGCTTGTGGTTAGTCAGGGCTGGTTAGCAGCTTGTGGTTAGTCAGGGCTGGTTAGCAGCTTGTGGTTACTCAGGGCCGGTTAGCAGCTTGTGGTTACTCAGGGTTGGTTAGCAGCTTGTGGTTACTCAGGGCCGGTTAGCAGCTTGTGGTTAGTCAGGGCCGGTTAGCAGCTTGTGGTTAGTCAGGGCTGGTTAGCAGCTTGTGGTTAGTCAGGGGTGATTAGCAGCTTGTGGTTAGTCAGGGGTGGTTAGCAGCTTGTGGTTAGTCAGGGGTGGTTAGCAGCTTGTGGTTAGTCAGGGGTGGTTAGCAGCTTGTGGTTAGTCAGGGGTGGTTAGCAGCTTGTGGTTACTCAGGGCTGGTTAGCAGCTTGTGGTTAGTCAGGGCTGGTTAGCAGCTTGTGGTTAGTCAGGGCTGGTTAGCAGCTTGTGGTTAGTCAGGGCTGGTTAGTAGCTTGTGGTTTGTCAGGGCCGGTTAGCAGCTTGTAGTGGGGCACCCAGAGTGGACACTTAGATGGGGCCTGGGAGCAGAGCATTATGTCCACTCTTGAATGATAGCTGGGACATATTGAAAGGTGGAACCAGCAGAATCCCCGGCTTCATGGATGACCTGGGATTTTCCTGCCTTCAGTTGGTAGAAAGATGTGAAGGTAGCTAGTCCCTCTCAGATTGAGAGGGAACATAATTTTGAGAACAGCTGGCATCATACCGTTTATTTATCTTGCTTGACAAGAATTTACAAACATCTTCAATATGTGCCACAACCATGGACTGATATAAAATGAAATACAAATGTACAAAAGATGACACAAAGGTGGAAAACAGCAAGTGATGCCCAGAGGAAAGAATTACTTGAGAGGATATCAAAGACTGTTCTCTAGAGGTGGCATTATTTGGAAGTTACATAGTATATGTTGATGTCAAGAAAATAAGTGAGGTTTTTTTTAAAGAAAGATTTTTTTTTTAAAGAGAACAGGGTTCATTAACAATATGCAAAACAGATGAAATGCAGTTGATAACACTATGAAAAATCATTTTCTATACAGAATAAGAAAGCATCAATAACGTTTTAGCTTTTGCTTTACTCTTTAGTGGAGAATTATCAGTGTAGTGTTTTCAGTACTCAAGTATCTCAAGGGAAGTACTTACATATATTGTACCTTTTGAAAACTGGAATCATAGAATGCTCTAAATTATTATAGTAAAAATTGGATTAATGATTACCATTCAGCTGGAATGTCAGGAAAATGTTGAAAATGACCAAGAGTTTACCAGGAAACGGCTGCAAAGGTGGCACCCGGTCATACTTTTAAATGACAGACAGACACATACACACAAAAGAAACATGTAAGTGGAGGAAACTTGTTAGTGCTCCTGTGTTTAGAGTAGGTAAAAGGAGTCGAATTAATAGTTTCCATCGTGATGACCTCATTTGTGCTGGGAGCCAGAGGAGGGTTCCGTTGGCATCATCCTTGCACCTACCAGCATTGTATTTCACAGAAAGCACAAGGACTGAAAAGGTCATGTCTCTATGCTCTGAAAGCTTGGGTGGTTATAGAGTGCAGAGGCCCATGCAGAAAGCTCATTACCTGCTGTGTCTCTTGTTTTCAAAATTCTTAATCAGGTTACTGGCAGTAAGAATGCTGTTCCCTCTGGCTAACAGACAATGAGGCATTTATACCAGCAACTCACATGAGAACAGCACCAGCCAACATTAATAAGTTAAAAGTACCACTGGGACAATGAAGCATTGACAAGACTGCTGGCTGCTGATCTTGTTTATCTTGTCCACTTTTTTTTTCTTTTTTGAGGTTTATTTCTGGAGAGTCAGTTTTCATTGCTTACGCACTCATCTATGCTGCTTTAAAATGTGTTCGTGGTGGCCGAGAGTAATTAGCATGTACAGTCTGGAAACCAACTTCTAAATTTTATTAATGAGCTGAGTTTAGTTCCCCTGTATCTTTTAGCTGACTCCAGGAGCATTAATGAAAAGTATATAAATATGAATACAGGTGTAGTAATAAAAGAGAATTATCAGTCACCCTTAATTTAATTGGTGTCACCTTAGCTTTTAGAAGGGTAAAAGAGAGTATTGCCACCTGCAATCATTCAGGACTATTTTGCTCACTACAGTAATTAGCTCACTTTAAAAAATTAGGTGACCTTTCAAAAGTGAGTAAAACAGAATCTGGTGAGGACTGTTAAAATACATGCTTGTGAATGAAGCATTGTTAGAATATCGTCAATATTTAGACTTTTGAGGGACCTATGGTCATTTCGTGCACCTTCTGTTTATGAATCTCTTGAGACACTCTTTATGTGCATTGTATTAGCAACTGGAGGTTATTTCAGCGTGTCTGATATTCCACAGTCTCTCATCTAATATTGTGAATTCTTAGATACTCTATGTGCAAAATGCCCTATTGTCTAGGAAGCATGTTTGACCTTTTTGGTAGTTGTGATTTATTCAACCAATGTTTGCTGTCTGTGCGTTGGATTCCATTATGATTACTTTTGGCAGGTAGACAAACAGAAAACATGGCCTCCGAAGAGCACGGATGCTGGGATTTGGAATCAGACATATAAAGAATAACTTCATTGAAAGGTTGGATATTACATCATACAAGTTCAACACTCTTGCCAAGAATTATCAGTAACCATAATGGCCGATGAAAATGGATATAACTGCAGATCAAACCAGTGGGCATCTCTTGTTTCTAAGCACAATTTTCCACATTCAAGAAACCCTCAAAATGACATTTTTACTTGTGAGATGCACAAGAGACGTATTGATTTCGGAGGCGTTCAGAGCAGCCTCCGCCTTCAGCGCCTGTGTTCATCAAAGTGCTCTACTGACACTCGCGATTTTGGTAGTTATCTGCCAAATCAGAATGAATCCAAACTACCATATTCTGGCCTTTCAACTTAATTAGCACAAAGCAAAATTCATTAGTATTCAGTGCCTCCCCAAAAGCGCAAATCCAAAGCATGATTTGCCATTATGAAAGACTCCTCTTCTTCTCACGGGTAGCAGATTTCCAAATGAGGAGAGAGGTGGTGGAAGGGCGGTGATGATCAGCTAATGAGAGCCATTGTCAACTCTTCTTGCAACAGCCTGACTTTGGGGCGTTTTTTGAACATACACTTGGAGATACGATAGACTTGATAGCACCCATTATAGTGGATGGTTTCTGACTGGACCTGGCCACTTACTGGCCCACATCCTTCTATTTTTCTACAAAAACTCTCTACTGCAGCAACTAATAGTCATTATTATTTTAGTTGCTAACATTTGCTGGTCTTATTGTTTGCTAGGGACTGTGCTGAGAACTTCATATCCATTTATTTCATTTCATCTTATGCCACAAAGCTTTAGTTCTGTTCTTCCAATTTTACAAAACCAAGACAGCGGTAATTCCCTGAAAGATGTCTTAGTCCGTTTCTGCTGCAATGTACCTTAGACTGCCTCATCTGTAAAACAACAGAAACTTATTGAAGTAGTTCTGGAGGCCAGACGTCCCAGCTCAAGGCAGCAGTAGATTTGGTGCCTACTGAGGGCCACTTCCTCATAGATGGCCTTCTCCATGTCCTCATATGGCAGAAGAGGGAAGCAGGCTGTCCCCGGCCTTTTTTATAAGGGCACTGAACCCATTCATGAAGGCTCCACCCTATGACTTAGTCACCTCCTAAAGACTGCACTTCTTAATGTTATTGAATTGGGAAGTAGGTTTCAACATACGAATTTTTCAACATATCAGTTTCAGATAAAACAAATAAAAGTTTCAAGCCTTACCAGCAGAAGAGTCAGTGTCTATGTTTACACAAAAGAACAGTCTTTGGGAGTATTGGGCTGTTTTCAAGGTCAGCAGGAGCTCTTCCAGAATTGCAAAGCTGGTATATAAGCCCCTAAGTCTAACCAGTGCTTTGGGTTTTTTCACTTCTCTTATCTGTAGCCACCGTGCACATAAAATTAGGACATCGATTACATTTGTATACCTTCGCCTCTTGTTAATTTTTGTATGCTGTTTTTTTTTTCCAATTTAATTCACGGGCCCCAGAACAAAATCTACGATGGGATAGGAAGAACTTTTTTCTTTGGTTTACAGTAATAAGGAGTGTGATTCCTTTTTTTTTTTTTTTTTTGTACCTCTGCTCCATTTTAAGAGCTCTGTAGCTGAATGAGCTCTCAGGCTTATGAACACCCGACACAGCTAGTGTTGGGATGTTGCCAACACTGTAGGATTTGAATACTTAACATGCTCTCATACTGCCATAGAGTATGTGAGGTGGAAGGTATGTTGTCTTCCAGTGTGGGCACATACTTCCATAGAGTATGTGAAGTGGAAGGTATTCTGTCTTCCAGTGTGGGCACATAGAGCGTGGCACGGCTTGTTGCCAGCCTCACACCACATCTGTCTCCTGCTTGCGTACTTTATATCCAGGGTCACACGGTCAATTTTAGACATATTTTTAGGAATCTCATTTCTATATTACTGAATTATTAATTAGGAGCCAGGGTCTTCTAAGTCACTCCGGGAAAATACCTTAGGCCTTCCGAGGACACAAATTGTCATTCTTATAATTAAAAGCACCTGGGCAGGAATCAGAAGACTGACATTTTCATTCAAGAACTGATACTAGTTTGTGCTGTGATGTTACACGGATCCATTATTGTCTCTAAGCCACAATGTCCTGAACTCCAAACCCACAGCATTGGCCTACATGGTGTCTTAGGCCTCTCCTAAAACAAACTTTGCCGTGTGCTCTCAGGCTACAGTTTAGTCTGTTACTCTGCTAATAATATCCTTTCAGGCAGTAACTTGGAATAAAATTCGATTTTCAAAAAATCTCCAGAAAACTGGAGAAGGAGAGAATTTTATTTCAGTATTGTTGTCCTGTGGATTGGAATACGTTGTAGGTCACGTCATAATTCCTGAAACATTATAAAATATAAAAGCCTAAAGTAATATGCTTAGCCAGTAGCAAAGACAGCTGTGCGTAGAACACCACAAATCTATTAGAACTAGGTGAAAATTTGCTAGTGAAGGTACTTGTGAAAATAGAAATGCAGTTTATGTAAAAACTATCCACTTACATCTGCCCACAAACATAGAAACATCTGAATGCTCAGTTTTAGTCTATTCCTTAGTAGGTTAAAATGCTCTGGGCTGACTTGTCTCTTCTTGACTTGGAGAGAAGAGAAGCCTTGTTTTTACTCAGTAAGAAGGAGCCTCAGATTAGTCACATTTCAGCCTTGAGATGCTGAGAGCTTTGTAATGCAAATTAGACACCCCGCTCCTTTTTTCTTACCAGCAACTTAATTTGGGACAGGATTGATTGACTAGAAAGTTTGCTAATCTGTTTGAAACAAAACTAGGCTGGGAGCCATGGAAGTTTGCCAGAATCTTCCTTCCAAAGATGAGGTCGACAGCTGGTCTCACTTTGGAAATGCTTTTGCCCATTATCTTATCGTTTGGTTCATTTTATATGGTCCACATCTCAAATTACAATGGTTATTTTGAAGGCATTCCAGAGAAACGAAATAGAGAAAAAAAGACCCACATGACTTAGAGAACAGATTCTACAATACTTTGAAAACGAGGTAGCTTGTTGTAATTTAAATCCGCCCCCTGATGGTTTTAGAGTTGGTAGGTATATAGACAGTTATTAATTACTGCTGAGCTCGAGCTTGTGACAACATTTGTTGGTGATGCAGAGAAAACAACTTTGATTTGACCGTGAAAAGATACGAATTCCTGGACTGTTAAAAATTATAACTCTCCTTTGTGTCATTCTCCAAAGTTTTAAAATAAAATGAGGTAATTGTGCCCAAACCAAGAAGTTATGAAGCCACTGAAGTAACAGAATCGTTGGATTCACTGCAGAGGCTGAAATTCCAAACCTTTTAGGGACCGGAAGGTAATATGAATGTATGAGTCAGACTAAATGTGAATAATGTGGAAGAGTGAGGTCTGTGGAAAACTGGAAAGAATATGCTTCTAAAGATGTTCAGGTTTAGATTTAGAAAATGAATACCAGGCTGACAAAATGAGACCTGGTATAAACTATCAGCTTTGAAAAAGTCAGAATTTGAAAAAGCATATTGTCTTATTTCAGAGACATTCATGTAATTCAGTGTCTTTCATAAGGAAGACAAAAAGAGCGGAGGTGAGAGAAAAAAGAAAATAGAAACAAGGCGTGTTAAGTATCCAAAAACACCAGGCGCTGTGCTGGCATTTGACAGACATAATAGCGTGAATTGCGTGAATTTCACCATGGCCACCAGCAGTGGCCTGTATTATTCCCGCCTCATGTTTGAAAGATTTTAATCTTAGAGAGTTCAGGTAACTTACACCAGTAGAAATGGAAGAATTTAATGACAAATCCTGTGTTCTTTTCTCTTTACTAACTGTATGAACTCAAGCAAGTTATGTCACCTCTCTTTTCCTTATGTTTAAATGGGCATAATAACCCTTATTTCACAAGAATATTTTAAGAATCAAAAAAGTTAATAACTGTAAAAATTCTCACAGTCTTTTTTTTTAATGTTTGTTGAATATAAAAGTGTGATAATTACTTTTGTTGAGCAGCCAACAGCATAGAAGATGTTCACATTGTTTTTGCAGAGAGATTTGGGCAAGACGCATTTTGTTCCTTTACCTGGGTTTTATTGTGAATTATATCCAGTTGAGCTTGTGAGAATTTGGAGTGCAGCCTGTGGTGGTACAATGGCTGAGATGAACACAGAAACACTGGGGTTACTGTAAAAATGAGAGTAATAACTACAAACTAAGGAGTAACAGATCAATCAGGATTCTCCAAAGAAACAGGACAGCAGTAGATCAATCAGGTTTCTCCAAAGAAACAGAACTCTGTGTGTGTGTGTGTGTGTGTGTGTGTGTGTGTGTGTGTGACAGAGAATTAATTGATTAATTGTAGGGAATTGGCTCACACAATTATAGAGGCTGAGAAGTCCTGTGATCTATAGTTGGCAAGCTGAAGCCTGGAGAGCTTGCAGAGCTGATGGTATCCTTCCAGCCTGTCTGAAGGCCGTAGAACCTGGAGAGCTGAGGGTGTTATTTACATTTCAAAAGCCAGTGCGCTCAAGACCCAAGAAGAGCTAATGTTTCCATTTGAGTCAGAAGCCAGAAAAAGATTGGTGATGTCGCAGCTCAAGCAGCCAGGCAGAAGGAGTTCCCTTCTTCCACAGGAGGGCCAGACTTTTTGTTTTATTCAGGCCTCAGTTGGGTAAGATTCACCTACAGTAGGAGGGCAATTGGCTTTAATCTATCAATTTAAATGTTATGTCCTCCTGAAACTCTCATAGCTCTCACAGACATACCAATGTTTGGCTTAATATCTGGGCACCCTGTGGCCCCGTCAGGTTGACATGTAAAAGTAACTGTCGCATATGGTGATATGTAATAGGGTAAGCTTTCGTGCGTTAGGAAATGGTCTGATATTAACAAAATAATAAAGAAAGCTAATACGTTGAATGCCGATGGGAACTTGTAACGAAGTAGGCATGCACATGGGGAAGAGATTTGTTAGCTGAAGGAGAAGTTCAGTATACTCGCCCATCCAAGATGGCTTTCCACAGGAAACCTTGGGAGCTACCCAGTCACTGAATCCTCTGGGGGTAATTAACTACTGGCTAACAAGAGATTTGCACGTAACCAGACACAGCAGGTAAAATTTCAGGTGCTTCTATCAAAGAACAAGAGAGCTAGCTCAGCCACTGCTGGATCCTGTGCAAAGAGCCCTGGGGAATGCACCTCCCCTGAGGTGTGATGTGACACTTAACATACACACTGCTGTATATACGTTGTGTTGAGTTGGAGCAAGATGGAGTCTATTTACTCCTAGTTGATCTTCAGAATCATCATTTTTATATGTTCTCAACAAACCTGTGCCTCTCTGTCCTTATAGTAAGTACCTGGCACAATCTAGGCCCTGTAAATCCAGCTCTCCACAGAGCTGAGTGCGGCTGGATGTCTGATTTGCAGGGCTCAGGGCAAAATGCAAGTGTGGGGCTGTTTGTTAAAAAGACATGAACGAAAGCATCATTAAATGCACTTTTCCTTTAAAAAATAATTTGTAAACCATAAAACAGGCAACAGTGACACATGAGAAATAGCATAAACTTACAAATTGCAAAAAAATTGTGTGTGACTCCACAGTCGCCCATATGAAGCCATTGGCGCAGCTGGTCTTGCCAGTAAGGCTAGCAGGCTTCCAGCACGCCTGCCATTCCAATGCCTTCCCGCGCTCCTTCCTGCTTCTGGAAGCTGTCTCAGATTCTCCCTCCGTTTAAGCCTGCAACGCTTTCTCTCCCATCCTCACTCTCAGTTGATGACTTTGGGGTATATTTCACTGAAAGCAAAACAAATTTAAGGCAAAACCAGAATAAGATGACAGCTTCTGCAAACTGCTGCTCCCTCATCGCCCCCACCTGGGTCTACGTCCAAACACTCTTGTCTTCCTTTTTGTTACCCATAAGTTACCCCGGAGCACCAAATCCCAACATCGCTCTCCAATTCCAGCCGCTCTTCTACCTCCCATAATGTCGAGTTTTCCTCCTCTGTTCATTAGGTTCCTTTCGAGATGCACAGTGGAATTTCTTTGATCTAAGCACCACCTGTCCTTATCTTAACATTCCTCTCAAACTTCTACACTGTTTCCGCTTTCTTCAGAGTGAAATGCTTTGAAAGCGTTTCATATTTACTGTCTCCAGTTTCTTCCTTCGTTTTTCCTCCCAGATCCACTTGGTCTGACCTTTGGCTCTCTCCTTTCACAAAAATTGCTCATTTCAAAATGTTAATATTTTCCATGTTGTTACAGCCACTGATCAATTCTTTTTTTTTTTTTTTTAATTTTTTATTGCATTTTAGGTTTTGGGGTACATGAGCAGAACATGCAAGACAGTTGCACAGGTACACACATGGCAGTGTGTTTTGCTTCCTTTCTCCCCTTCACCCACATCTGGCATTTCTCCCCAGGCTATCCCTCCCCACCTCCCCCTCCCACTGGCCCTCCCCTTTTCCCCCCAATAGACCCCAGTGTTTAGTACTCCCCTCCCTGTGTCCATGTGTTCTCATTTTTCATCACCCGCCTATGAGTGAGAATATGCGGTATTTCATTTTCTGTTCTTGTGTCAGTTTGCTGAGAATGATGTTCTCCAGATTCATCCATGTTCCTACAAACGACACGAACTCATCATTTCTGATTGCTGCATAAAATTCCATGGTGTATATGTGCCACATTTTTCCAATCCAGTCTATCATCAATGGGCATTTGGGTTGATTCCAGGTCTTTGCTATTGTAAACAGTGCTGCAATGAACATTCGTGTACATGTGTCCTTATAGTAGAACGATTTATAGTCCTTTGGATATATACCCAGTAATGGGATTGCTGGGTCGAATGGAATTTCTATTTCTAAGGCCTTGAGGAATCGCCACACTGTCTTCCACAATGGTTGAACTAATTTACACTCCCACCAACAGTGTAGAAGTGTTCCTTTTTCTCCACATCCTCTCCAGCATCTGTTGTCTCCAGATTTTTTAATGATCGCCATTCTAACTGGCGTGAGATGGTATCTCAATGTGGTCAATTCTTAGCCCTCTTCTCATTGGCCGTGAATAGCATTTGCTCAGCGGGCCGTTGCCTGACATTCAAACACTTTCTGTGCATGACATCACAGGCTTCCTGGTTTCCCTCCGTCATCACTGGCGGCATTTCTCCCTCTGCTCTTCTGGCTCCTTCCATCCATCCTGTCCTTTACGCACCGCAACACCTTAGGGGTCAGTCCTCTGACATCTTCTCTACCTGCATCTACTCCCTTAGGGATTTCAAACAGCCTCACAGCTTCAAGCACTATCCACACACCGATGACTCCCAGATTCAAACGCTTACTCCAGACCCCACCCCTGAACTCCAGGTGGGTGTATGCACGTACCTTGGAGATAATCCTCATACTTCCTTCATTCTCCACTGCATTTAATTTAATCTGTCAGAAATTTCAGTGGTGTCACTTTCCAAATAGATCCATAATCTGACCTCTCTTCACTGCTCATGCTGCTGGTCCAGGTCACCATCACCTTGCCCTGGATTATGGCGTCGTCTCTTTTTTTTTGAGACGGAGTTTCGCTCTCGTTACCCAGGCTGGAGTGCAATGGCGCCATCTCGGCTCACCGCAACCTCCGCCTCCTGGGTTCGGGCAATTCTCCTGCCTCAGCCTCCCGAGTAGCTGGGATTACAGGCACGTGTCACCATGCCCAGCTAATTTTTTGTATTTTTAGTAGAGACGGGGTTTCACCATGTTGACCAGGATGGTCTCGATCTCTTGACCTCATGATCCACCCGCCTCAGCCTCCCAAAGTGCAGGGATTACAGGCATGAGCCACCGCGCCTGGCCTCATCTCTTAACTGTTCTCCCTCTTGCATTGGTTTTTCTTAGTCTTCTATTTGCTACGCAGGGATCCTGTTCAAAGGCAGGTCTAGTAAATCAGTCCTTTGTAAAAGTGCCCAATGGCTTCCCACCCCACTCAGGAAAAGCGAAGACCCTCCACCTGGTGGCCCCAGCCCTTTCCTCGTCTGCCTTGCAGGTGCTTTCTTGGCCGACTGTCTTGACTGCCTGCTGCTCGTCAGGCCTGTTGGGTTATATGCTCCTTCCTCCATGCCTCTGTCTGCGACATCCATTCTCCAGCGTCCCTGTGGCAACTCTCCCACTCCTGCAGGTCTTGCTCGTGGGCCTTCCCCGGTCATGGTGCTTGCGTGAGAGGCTGGCGCTCTGTCTGCCCTGCTTGGTTTTCCTCATGAGACCAGAAAGCCACGTGTGTCTTTTTGCTGCTTTATGACCACAGTCGAGAAGCACTTGGCACGTACTAGGCATCCAAAACAGATGTATTCATAGAATGAATAAATAACAGTTGTGAGTCAAAAAACACTGGAATCTACATCTCCGGAACTTTGTGATGAATGAAACAGGCTAAAGTATCAGAATCTTGTGGACCTCGGTCACATGTCATAAGGTCTTTCTAAGGAGAATTCGTACTTGGTTGCGTGTCCTAAGATCATTCTAAGGAGATTTCCTCTTTGTAAGGAGATTCAGAGATATCAGTGCAAGCTGAAAATTGTCTTGGGTTAAGTAGTATATGGTGAAGTACCAGATGGTACGAGAGGATGAACGCTGATGTCACTGTGACTGCCACAGTCTGTCAATATCGGACGTGACTGCGTGAGCTGACAGGCCCTGGGGCATGTGAAGTACGTGAAATGCACGCTGGACTTTCACAGAGTGTTTTTGCAGGGAGCTGGACCAACTATGACATATAACTAAGATGCTATTTGCAATATATATACATATAAGCAAATATGCTTCATGCAATGCTTGAAAGAGACCTAGTGCCTTCGGGTTGAGAGCCACCCCACATCTTCTCACCAGAGCATGAAATCACCCTATTACCTTTTATCAGCTTCCTTACATAAAGGGATTGTGCCTATTAATAAAACATCATGCACCTTGTTTCTCCAAGAGAAATCATAACCAAACTGTCTGCTTTCCCGATCCCTGTTCCTTCTCTGGAGTTGGTTTGTACTGCACTGTGCTCTGTTCCGCATGCATTGGCTGTGAGGGTCAGAGTGTTAGTCCAGATTACTTTGAAGTAGCTTTTTGTATGCTAAGGTTTTCTTCTAAGTCCGTATCATAGAATTCTTGTTTTGGGGTTGATCCACACCTAACCTGAAGATAACATGATGCAAATTCTGCTTTATGTGTGTGTACATAAATATTGCATTAGTCGCATGTCCATTTGGTGAGCAGCGTCATATGTGGTTTTCCAGCTTTCCTGAGATGGGATTTGCTTCTTCCTGTTTCCGTTTCTGTCAGGTTGCACTTGGCTCCTTGCTGCCCACACCTACTCCATGATTTTATGGTAATTTCTGCCCTTCTTCTCAGTGAGCAAAAGCTTTCCCACACTCATATTACCAGCCAATTTGAATGTCCACTTAGTGTCAGACATGCACATTTTAAAGTGAGAAGTTTGTCCAGAACTTTTATAAAGCCTCTCACGTGGACATTGCCTGCAGTTAAAAAAATAGCAGCCTGTGAGAATGATCACCTTGACATCATAGTCCAAAAGTGCCCTAATGAATGTGCAAAAAAATTCTGAATACATCATAGGAATTAAACAAAGGAGGGCACCAGCCCACAAAGGATGATATTATGCAGACACTTGGACCAAATCCATGGTTTTAATGTTTCTGTGCCATGTAGCATAGACAGCCCAATATGTTTAAAGTAACACTTAAAATGTGTTTTAGGGATTCATATTTCAGCTACATGTTTCTGTTGGCTAATACAGAACATAAATTTTGAAAAATTAACTTCTAATTGAAAATTTTACAAAAAGTAAAATAAAAAACGTATTATATTTCCATGCAAGGGAAAGAAGATATGCATAGTAAACACCTAACAAGTACGTGCATTCTTTCACCCACTTTTGGGATTATCCTAAGTATAAATAACTATTTTATAAAGATGTTTATCCTTATCATTTATGGTAAGAAAAAAATGAACCTAAATATTTAACAGTAGAAATTATGAAGTGAGCTAGGACACCAGCACACAGTGGTGCCTTACACAGGATTTAACACTGTGTTTGAAAGAGATTTTAATGGCAAGTCAAATGCTGACTCTAAAATGGGAAACACAATGACATTGTGGATATACAAAAGGATTCTCATTTTTGTGTAGTCATGTACCATATATGATCCTAAGTATGTAATACTAACATAAGAAAAAATGCTTCCAAAAAACAGACCAAAATGTAGATGGCTGCCACTGAGTGATGAGATTGGGAGACTTTTGTGCCTTTTAATTTATATTTTGTTGGCACAGAACATTCTTCTCATATGCTCATCTTTAAGACTGTCTCAACACAGTTAGCCTCATGTCAGAGTTCTGCAGGGTGACGTAGGTAACAGGGAAGATTGGGGCAGGTCAAAGGGGACTCCAGGGGATGTTTGAACGTGGTGCCTCTGCGAGGGAAGCAGCTCCACAGCTCCGGCCCACTGTTCATCACAGGTCCTTGGTGACTGTCCTACCAGTTATTTTCAAAGTTCAAGATAAAATGGAGATACAAACTTTTACATAAAACTTTCTAAATTTAATGCTGGCAATTATTATTATTATTTTTAGTAAAACAAAGGGTTCAGCAAACAAAACGTCTTAAGGGCAAATCTATCTACAGTGTGTTCAGTAAATGAACACAGGTCGGGTTTATGTGGCAGATATCCAGGGTGTAGCACGTCTAGTTGAAGCATTTCGGTTATGAGCACAGCTGGGTATTGTCTGTGAACCTGGAGTGCCCTGAACAGACAACGCTGTGGTCCCTACAGTGCATTCCCCATGGAGAGCTTGTTAGATTTCCTTTATTCAGTTCATCTAGTCTTCATTTTCCTTCCTTCCTTCCTTCCTTCCTTCCTTCCTTCCTTCCTTCCTTCCTTCCTTCCTTCCATCCTTCCTTCTTTTTTCCCTCCGTCTCTCTCTTCCTGTTTGTGTTAAACATATGGGATGCAGATTTGATGAATGTCATGTCAGTCAAACATCACCCAGACGTCTTAAACAGGTAAACCACAGAAGATGGTCAGGGTCAGAGTAAGAACATAATTTACTGGTTCGCAAGCTTTTTGGTCTCAGAACTTCTTTACAATCTAAAATGTTTTGCAGACCCTGAAAAGCTTTCATTTTTGTGGGATAAAAATAAATATTTATTAAAATCTATAGATAAAAATAATATAAATAAGTAAATAAATTTATAATTTGTTTATGTAAAAATGTATATAAAAACATATTTATCATATTAGGATTTGAAATGCAGAAATATTTAAAATAGTGATTAGTTAATTTTAAATAACAACTACCAACATTTCAAATAAATAACATTTTAATGAAAATTTAAAAAAATAAAATTTCAATTTAATTTTTGTTTTAATTTATTTAAAATTAATTTTAATGTATTTAATTCTAAAATTATATTTAATTTTGTAAATTTATTTTAATTTTATATTATTGTTATATTTATTTTAAAAGCAAACAAATGTGTTGAGAAGAGAGAAATTGTTTTACGTTTTTGCAAATCTTCTTAACGTGTAGCTTAATAAAAGATATCTGGATTATCCTGTTTCTGCATTTCATCTGTTATGAAGTCACCTATCATGAATCTTCCAGAAAATTCCACTGTATGTTTGTGAGAGAATGAGGGTAAACATGGCAAATGACATCTTAGTATTATTATAAAAGTCATTTTGGACTCCTGCAGCCACTGAGAAAGTCTCGTGGTGCTCGGGGATCCTTGGCCCACACTTTGAGAATCGGTGATCAGGCTCCTTTCTGAGCTGATGATGTAGCTGAGCGTGTTGAGCCTCCTGTGGTTGAGAGCCTGCCCCTTCCAGCCTGTGCCTCTTCCATTAGCTTCCCTAAACCACTCATTTTAGGGCGTATTTTCTATCAAAGCACAAACACCAGTGGAAGAGAGAACACATCAAGCTGTTAGTAGCTTAATGCCTTAATGTGAACACGTTTAACGCATTTCAGTTTGACATGGGATCACAGAGGAGATGAAAGGGAAATACAAGAGCCGGAAATAAGGTTGGAAAGACCCCTGTCCCCAGCTAAAGTCCATTTTTCCTTTCACGGCATGGTCTTGGAACAACCTCTTTCTGGAATCTTGCTCACAGCTTTGAAAAGGAGCCATTCCCTCATCTATTTAATTGCTATCTTCAAAAACTATCTGGACTACGGTACCCTGTGGCCACGACCTTCCAATTTAGGACTCATGGATCCAGGAAAAGCAGAGTTACAGCTACTAATAAAAGTCGGTCAAAATAACTGCTCCTTTTTAAAAAAACTTCAGCTTTTATTTTAGATATGGGGGCATGTACACGTGCAGGTCTGTTACAGGGTCTATGGCATGTGGCTGGTGAGAATCGTATCCCTGGGTGGTTTTTCAGTGCATGCCCCTCCCTTCTTTGCGCCCAGTAGTTCACAGCATCTGCTGGTCCCATGTGTACGTCCACATGTGCTCAGCGGGTAGCTCAGAGCTCCCACTTACAAGTGAGAACATGCAATCTTTAAACCCCACTAATTTCTGTGAAAAAGCACTTTAGTTGGTAACCCTGCAGGAAGCTCCTTATGAATGTCTTCATTCTATTTTGTCTGTGGGCCTCCTTTAAACCTAATAAGCCTTATGCTGCTCTAGTCACCTGTACTTTTTTAAAAAACGATTTTCTCTCATTCTGACTACTTATCCTTAGGGACATGCATTGCCGTTTCTTGATTCCTAAGGAAGTACACACTCAGTTTAAGCATCTGTGCTGAGACATCCTTGAAAATGAAATTCCGGTCTGTTTAAATAGGGCGAAATGGAAACATGGTGCCAGGTCACGCTTGCCCATTCAGCCTACTGCTGGTTTTTGCAGATGGAATTACTAACATACTTCATTGGAGGGAAATTCCAATAAACTTGAGCCACTGCACACAGCCTTTATTCCAATAAACACAGCCTTTGCACGGGAAGAGTTGATGTCTCCTCAAGCTAGCTGCAGCCAGCATCTTCTGAGGGAGGAGCTGTCTTCACCTGCGTGGGATGAATTTGATGGGATCACTGGCCTTGCCTTCTGGGAGTGGGGTCCCTGAACTGGGAGGATTCTGTTGAGATTAGGTCATGCAATCAGCCTGAGATGTGAGCACAGGGGTGAGCTCAAATTAGAGTTTTGGTAACATGCCTGAGTCCAGTCAGCAAAAGTAATTCACACCAGAGGGGGAATGTGCAAAAGGTCAATAACAGAGTGAGAAATTAGGTGCAGGGAAATTGGAGACAAAATTACTTAGGATGCAGGTTGTGAAGAAAGATGAAAGTGATGATTAGATGCAGGCTAGGGCGGCCTACCAGTGGGAAAGGCCTGGGAGTGAAGAGGAAATTTGCTTCATAAATAAAAGAAAGTCTTCTGTGCTGCAGGCGAATCAACCGTTGAGAGTGGTGAATGGGTGAGCTCAGTCAACAGTGCAGAGTGCTTTCTATGTTACTGCATCCAAACGGGTATTTGCTGGCCACTGTCATTTCGACAATGCCACTGGAATACTCACAATTTAACTCTTTATACCACTGGAATGCTCACAATTTAACTCTTTATACCACTGGAATATACCACTGGAATACTCACAATTTAACTCTTTATACCACTGGAATATGCCGCTGGAATACTCACAATTTAACTCTTTATACCACTGGAATACTCACAATTTAACTTTTTATTCCACTGGAATATACCACTGGAATACTCACAATTTAACTCTTTATACCACTGGAATATACCACTGGAATGCTCACAATTTAACTCTTTATACTACTGGAATATACCACTGGAATGCTCACAATTTAACACTTTATACCACTGGAATACTCACAATTTAACTCTTTATACCACTGGAATATACCACTGGAATATTCACAATTTAACTCTTTATACTACTGGAATATGCCGCTGGAATACTCACAATTTAACTCTTTATACCACTGGAATACTCACAATTTAACTTTTTATTCCACTGGAATATACCACTGGAATACTCACAATTTAACTCTTTATACCACTGGAATATACCACTGGAATGCTCACAATTTAACTCTTTATACCACTGGAATATACCACTGGAATATTCACAATTTAACTCTTTATACCACTGGAATATACCACTGGAATACTCACAATTTAACTCTTTATACTACTGGAATATACCACTGGAATGCTCACAATTTAACTCTTTATACCACTGGAATACTCACAATTTAACTCTTTATACCACTGGAATATACCACTGGAATATTCACAATTTAACTCTTTATACTACTGGAATATACCACTGGAATGCTCACAATTTAACTCTTTATACCACTGGAAAATACCACTGGAATACTCATAATTTAACTTTTTATTCCACTGGAATATACCACTGGAATACTCACAATTTAACTCTTTATACCACTGGAATGCTCACAATTTAATTTTTTTATTGCACCAGAACTTTGGAAAGCATCTCTAAGCAAGGAATATAAGCCAAGGTTACATGGTATGTCCGGAAAGATATGACCATTAAATTATGCAACTGTGTTTTGTCCACGAGTTTTAAGACAAAGTCTGTATTTTATGCTGAGAGTGAGCAGTAGTTACCTATTGGCCTGTCAGTTGTGTGTGTTTCATCACCAGCTCTGCAGGCATTTCCCTCAGCTTCATTTGAGGGAAGCCTGATTCCTCAGCCCCCTCCACTCCTGTGCTGCAGCTTCCGCAGAGCCCCTGACACCACAGCCCTCGGACGGCCTCTGCCGACAGCGCCCCTGCTTTGGACAACCTGTGCTAAGGATCTGTTAGTACTAACTGAGATCTTCTGTCTTGTGTAATGCATAGAGCAGTGTTTCTTAAGGAATGAGCTTGTGAAGAAAACGCACAGCTGCCCCAAACATTGTAGGAATTAAACAAGCTCTCATGGCTTCTCTCTTTGCAGAAATCTCTGGACTCTTTTCCATTTATGGGAGGAGCGCCTTTTTCTCTGGTGCAGTGACGTCCTCTTCATGCTCACCTCGCACACTGTTCTCTCTGCCTCTGCCTTCTGGACACCAGTCCTCCAGCCATGCTCCATCCCTGCTGCCTCAGGGGATGCTTGCATGGTTTCCTCTGCGAGGACTCTCTGCCTCTGTGTTCGGTCTTGACCCCCCACTCACATGCCCTTTTCTCCACAATTCCTTCCTGTCTCTCCACACTGTCCTGTCCTCACAGAGTACTGCATGGCTTTCTGACAGCATGTGTCCGTGTGCTGTGGGAGGTGTTTTTGTCTATATGACTGTTTGCATGTTATAGCAGTGTGTCCGTGTGCTGTGCGAGGTGTTTTTCTGTATATGACTGTTTGCATGTTATAGCAGTGTGTCCCTGTGCTGTGGGAGTTGTGTTCATGTACGTCAATATTTGCATGTTAGAGCCGTGTGTCTGTGCTGTGGGAGGTGTTTCCATGTACGTGACTATTTACATGTTATAGCCGTGTGTCAGTGTGCTGTGGGAGGTGTTTCCGTGTACATGACTGTTTGCATGTTAGAGCCGTGTGTCTGTGCTGTGGGAGGTGTTTCCATGTACGTGACTATTTACATGTTATAGCAGTGTGTCCGTGTGCTATGGGAGGTGTTTCCATGTACATCACAATTTGCATGTTATAGCAGTGTGTCTGTGTGCTGTGGGAGGTGTTTCTGTGTACATGACTATTTACATGTTATAGCAGTGTGTCCGTGTGCTGTGGGAGGTGTTTTTGTGTACGTGACTATTTGCATGTTTTCTGCACACTGGACAGAGTGCAACGTCTTCAGCCTATTTTTTTTTTTGGCTGCTCCATCCTCATTGCCTGCTACAGTGTCAGACACATAGTAGGTGTTCAATAAATGCTAATGAACAGTTGATCATATAGGCAAAAACCTTTATTAAATACCCAGCATATTCCAGACATGGCTTACTGATGAGAATATACCGATTACATGCTGCTTGCCTTCCGGAAGCTTGGTCTCACAAGACAGACAGTCATGCAGAGACAACTGCTACACAACATGGGAAGACCTGCTGTAGAGATGTAAAGACCCAAAATGAAGAAGCCAAAACACATCCAACCAACAAACAAAACAGGAAACCGAGCAACCAACAAACAAGAGCAGAATGGAACATACAGCCTGGAGAGACACTGCCGGGGCACTGAGGAGCGCAGGTGGAGATGGGGTGAGAACAACCAGATCCTGGATCAGGCAGATCTGAGCTTGAATTTGAGTTCTGGCACTTGCTAAGCCTCTCTGATTCTGTCTCTCTTCTGTAAAATGTGAATAATAATATTTATTTATACATACTGTACAGGGAATGGTGAGATTTACTTAAGACATACTATTTTAGTATGCTTATAATAGAATACCTGAAACTAGGTAACTTATTTTTAAAAAGCTTATTTCTTACAGTTATGAAGGCTGAGAAGTCCAAAGTGAGGGGCTGCAGCTGGTGAGGGCCTCTTGCTGGTGGGAAATCTGAAGAGCCCAAGGTGGTGCAGAGTACCACGTAGTGAGGGGCTGAGCATGCTAACGTGGTAGATCAGGTCTCCCCTCCTCCCTCCTCCCTCCTCCCTCCTCCCTCCTCCCTCCTCCCTCCTCCCTCCTCCCTCCTCTCTCCTCCCTCCTCCCTCCTCCTCCTCCTCCTCCTTCTTCTTCTTTTTCCTCTTCTTCTTCCTTCCCTCCTTCCTTCTTCTCCTTCTTCTTTCTTCTTCTTTCTCTTCTTCTTATTTTTTCTTCTTCTTCTTCTTCTTCTTCAAGCCACCAGTTCCTCTCCCATGATAATGCATTAATCCATTAGCCCATTAGTCCTTTAATCCATGAGCTTATCTTCACATGATTAAACTTTTTCCTCTACTGAATTATTGTTTCCTGCTTGTTCTCTGCTATGTTTCAATGTTAGAATAAATCTTTTCTCTGCTGTAGCATCCACTCAGATGTGGAGCTCACACCATTCCACAGAAAAGCACTTATTTGGGCCTTTGGGAGGGCAGAAGAGTTTATCACACTTTTGAAAGAGAATAATTAGATACTACAGCAACTCAAACAAATGAAGATGTCCTGTTACATATCCTTAATCTTAAGTCTTAAGGTGTTCTGTGATGTTGTGGTTCAATCCCCTCTCATTCCTCTCCACTCTTTCCTTTTAGGAGCTCCAAACAAACAAACAAAATCAGCAAACAAAAACCAAACACACACCCAATAGTATTAACAATTTAAAAACCTTCACTTCCTTGTCCTTTGACTTATTTGTAACCAACAGAATGTAGGTAAAGTGATGCTGCTGTTGAGTGACTTTGGAGGCTAGACCAGAAAATGCTGAAGAATATACAACCCTAGCATATGCCACTTTAGCATAAAGTTTATTTTTAAAAAATCTTTTTTATTTTAAGCTGAAGGCAATTGAGAAAAAGAAGATGCAAGAAGAGCTTTTTACCCTTCCTCTATCTGCTTAAAAGCAAGGAATAAATTTCCATCATAAGGTATCCCCTTGTTCTCATACCAAGAAGTGGAGACAGCACCAGGATTAATCTACATAAACAAACCTCACTAAATAACCCTTATCTATAATTAGTTTCTCCCATATATTTACCTTCCTACAGTTTGCTGCCCCTAGAGGCCCAAGCCCCTTTACTTTGTCTAGTTGCCTCTCCACAATTTATCGTACTTTGTTAAAATGGTATGTAAGCTCCTAACCAATTCTTTGGTTATTTTAGTTCTTTCAATGAAGTTCTCATGCATATAAAAATATTAACAACAAATAAAATTTACACGCTCTTCATTGTTAATCCAGCTTTTGTCAGTTTAATTCACAAGTTAAAGCTACAAAATCTAAGAGAGAGAAAAAGTTTTCGTTTCTTATAAGATGATACAGCATCTGCTTTGCTTACTGAGGCACACATTTTGGAGCCCTGAGCTACCATGTATAAAATTTGAATACCCCAAGCTGGGCTTCCTCACAGTATGGGGATCTTGGGGTATTCAGATTTTATACATGATAGGTATAAAATGAAGAATCTCAATTCAAAAACCCTGGCTGAGGTCACAGTCTACAACCAGTATCAACCACCAGACACATGAGTAATGTTTCCTGTTGATTCCAAAAAACAGCCTTTGAGTCACCTCCAGCCTGTGGGTCTTTGCATTTGAGATGCCACACAAGACAGAGCAGAGACAAGCCATTCCTGCTATGTCCTGTCCAAGCCCTGATCGCTAGTATCTAGGGTTGTTCTAGGCATCTGAGTTTTGAGTTTGATTAGATCCCATTTGTCTATTTTGGCTTCTGTTGCCAATGTTTTTGGTGTTTTAGTCATGAAGTTCTTGCATATGCTATGTCCTGAATGGTTTTGCCTAGGTTTTCTTCTAGAGTTTTTATGGTATTAGGTCTTATGTTTAAGTCTTTAATCCATCTGGAGTTAATTTTAGTGTAAGCTGTCATGAAGGGGTCCAGTTTCTGCTTTCTGCACATAGCTAGCCAGTTTTCCCAACATCATGTATTAAACAGGGACTCCTTTCCCCATTGCTTGTTTTTGTCAGGTTTGTCAAAGATCAGATGGTTGTAGATGTGTGGTGTTGTCTCCAAGGCCTCTGTTCTGTTCCATTGATCTATATATCTATTTTGGAACCAGTACCATGCTGTTTTGATTACTGCAGCCTTGTATTATAGTTTGAAGTCAGGTCGCATGATGCCTCCAGCTTTGTCCTTTTTGCTTAGGATTGTCTTGGCTATGTGGATTCTCTTTTGGTTCCATATGAAGTTTAAGGTGTTTTTTTTTTCCAGTTCTGTGAAAAAGGTCATAGGTAGATGGATGGGGATAGCATTGAATCTATAAATTACTTTGGGCAGTATGGCCATTTTCACAATATTGATTCTTCCTAACCATGAGCATGGAATGTTTTTCCATCTGTTTGTGTCCTCTCTTATTTCCTTGAGCAGTGCTTGCAGTTCTCCTTGAAGAGGTCCTTTACATCCTTTGTAGTTGTATTCAGAGGTATTTTATTCTCTTTGTAGCAATTGTGAATGGCCATTTGTTCTTGATTTGGCTCTCTCTAAGTATGTTATTAGTGTATAGGAATGCTTGTGATTTGTGCACATTGATTTTGTATCCTGAGACTTTGCTGAAGTTGCTTATCAGTTCTAGGAGATTTTGGGGTGAGATGATGGGGTCTTCTATATATACAATCATGTTGTCTGCAAATAGAGACAATTTGACTTCTTCCTTTCCTAATTGAATACGCTTTATTTCTTTTTCTTGCCTGATTGCTCTGGCTAGAAATCCAATACTATATTGAATGGGAGTGGTGAGAGAGGGCATCCCTGTTTAATGCCAGATTTCAAAGGGAATGCTTCCAGTTTTTGCCCTTTAGTATGATATTGGCTGTGGGTTTGTCATAAATAGCTTTTATTATTTTGAGATACATTTAGTCACTACCTAGTTTATTCAGAGTTTTTAGCATAAAGTGCTGTTCAATTTTGTTAAAGGCCTTCTCTGCATCAATTGAGATAATCATGTGGTTTTTGTCTTTGGTTCTGTTCATGTGGTGAATTATGTTTATAGACTTGCGTATGTTGAACCAGCCTTGCATCCCTGGGGTGAAGCCTACCTGATCGTGATGGATGAGCTTTTTGATGTGCTGTTGCAATCAGTTTGCCATTATTTTATTGAAGATTTTTGCATCTATGTTCATCATGGATATTGGCCTGAAGTTTTCTTTTCTTGTTGAGTCTCTTCTGGGTTTTGGTATCAGGATAATGTTGGTCTCACAAAATGATTTGGGAAGGATTCCCTCTTTTTGGATTGTTTGGAATAGTTTCAGAAGGAATGGTATCAGCTCCTCCTTGTATGTCTGGTAGAATTCAGCTGTGAACCCATCTGGACCTGGGCTTTTTTTGGTTGGTAGGCTATTAATTGCTGCCTCAACTTCAGACCTTGCTATTGGTCTATTCAGCATTTTGACTTCTTCCTGGTTTAGGCTTGGGAGGGTGCAAGTGTCCAGGAATTTATCCATTTCTTCCAGGTTTCTGGTTTATGTGCATAGAGTTGTTTGTATTAATCTCTGATGGTAGTTTGTATTTCTGTGGAATCAGTGGTGATTTCCCCTTTATCATTTTTATTGCATCTAATTGATTCTTCTCTCTTTTCTTTTTTAATAATCTCGCTAGTGGTCTATTTTGTTGATCTTTTCAAGAAAAAAACCAGCTCCTGGATTTATTAAGTTGTTGAAGGGTTTTTTGTGTCTCTATCTCCTTCAGTTCTGCTCTGATCTTAATTATTTCTTGCCTTCTGCTAGCTTTTGAGTTTTTTTTATCTTGCTCCTCTAGCTCTTTCAATTTTGATGATAGGCTGTTGATTTTAGATCTTTCCTTGCTTCTCATGTGGGCATTTACTGCTATATATTTTCCTCTAGACACTGCTTTAAATGTGTCCCAGAGATTCTGGTATGTTGTATCTTCTTTCTCATTGGTTTCAAAGAACATCTTTATTTCCGCCTTCATTTCATTGTTTATCCAGTCAACATTCAAGAGCCAGTTGTTCAGTTTCCATGAAGCTGTGCGGTTCTGAGTTAGTTTCTTAATCCTGAGTTCTAACTTGATTGCACTGTGGTCTGAGAGACTATTTGTTATGATTTCTGTTCTTTTTCATTTGCTGAGGAGTAATTTACTTCCAATTATGTGGTTAATTTTAGAGTAGGTGTGATGTGGAGCTGAGAAGAATGTATATTCTGTGGATTTGGGGTGGAGAGTTCTGTAAACGTCTATTACGTTTGCTTGGTCCAGATCTGAGTTCAAGTCCTGGATATCCTTGTTAATTTTCTGTCTGGTTGATCTGTCCAATATTGATAGTGGAGTGTTAAAGTCTCCAACTATTACTGTGTGGGAGTCTAAGTCTCTTTATAAGTCTTATGTATCTGGGTGCTCCTGTATTGGGTGCATACATATTTAGGATCATTAGCTCTTCTTGTTGCATTGATCCTTTTAGCATTATGTAATGTCCTTCTTTGTCTCTTTTGTTCTTCGTTGGTTTAAAGTCTATTTTATCAGAGACTAGGATTGCAAGTCGTTTTTTTCTTTTCTCTCTCTCTTTCTCTATTTGCTTGGTAAATATTCCTCCATCCCCTTATTTTGAGCCTATGTGTATCCTTGCATGTGAACTGAGTTTCCTGGATACAGCACCCAATGGGTTTTGAATTTTTATCCAATTTGCCAGTCTGTGTCTTTTGATTGGGGCATTTAGCCCATTTACATTTAAGGTTAATATTGTTTTGTGTGGATTTAATCCTGCCATTTTGATGCTAGCTGGTTGTTTTGCCCATTAGTTGATGCAGTTTCTTCATTGTTTTGATGCTCTTTACCATTTGGTACGTTTTTGGAGTGGCTGGTACTGGTTGTTCCTTTCTATGTTTAGTGCCTCTTTCAGGAGCTCTTGTAAGGCAGGTGTGGTGGTGACAAAATTTCTCAGCAATTGCTTGTTCATAAAGGATTTTATTTCTCCTTTGCTTATGAAGCTTAGTTTGGCTGGATGTGAAAGTCTAAGTTGAAAGTTTTTTTTCTTTAAGGATGTCAAATATTGGCCCCACTCTCTTCTGGCTTGTAGGGTTTCTGCTGAGAGATCTGCTGTGAGTCTGATGGGCTTCCTTTTGTGGGTAACCTGAACTTTCTCTCTGGCTGCCCTCAGCATTTTTGCCTTCATTTCAACCCTGATGAATCTGATGATTATGTGCCTTGGGGTTGCTCTTCTTGAGGGATATCTTTGTGGTGTTCTCTGTATTTTCTGGACTTGAATGTTGGCCTGCCTTGCTAGGTTGGGGAAGTTCTCCTGGATAATATCCTGAAGGGTGTTTTCCAGCTTGGATTCATTCTCTCCATCACATTCGAGTACACCTATCAAACATAGATTAGGTCTTTTCACATAGTCCCATATTTCTTGGAGGCTTTGTTCATTTATTTCCACTGTTTTGTCTCTAATCTTGCCTTCTCATTTTATTTCATTGAGTTGATCTTCAGTCTCTGATATCCTTTGTTCTGCTTGGTCCATTTGGCTATTGAAACTTGTGTATGCTTTGCACAGTTCTTGTGTTGTGTTTTTCAGCTCCATCAATTCATTTATATTCTTCTCTAAGCTGTTTATTCTTGTTAGCATTTCATCAAACCTTTTTTCAAGGTTCTTAGTTTCTTTACATTGGGTTAGCACATGTTCTTTTAGCTCAGAGAAGTTTGTTATATAACCCACTTTCTGAAGCCTGTTTCTGTCAATTCATCAGACTCATTCTCCATCCAGCTTTGTTCCCTTGCTGGTGCAGAGTTGTGATCACTTGGAGGAGGAGAGGCATTCTGGTTTTGGGTGTTTTCAACCTTTTTGCACTGGTTTCTTCCCATCTTTGTGGATTTATCTACCTGTGGTCTTTGTAGTTGTTGATTTTCAGATGGGTTCTCTGAGTGGATGTCCTTTTTGTTGATGATGAAGTTATTTCTTTCTGTTTTTTGGTTTTTCTTCTTACAGTCAGGCCACTTGGCTGTACAACTGCTGGAGGTCCACTCCAGACCCTGCCTACCTGGGGCTCACCTTGGCAGCTTCAAAATGGTAAGGGTTGCTGCCAGTTTCTTTTTCTGTTATATTTGTCCCAGAAGGATACCTGCCAAATGTCAGTCTGAGCTCTCCTTTATGAGGTGTCTCTTTGGATATGTGGGGACGGGAAGCTGCTTGAGGAGACAGTCTGTCCCTTATAGAAACTCAAGTGCTGAGCTGTCAGCTCCGTTCTTCCATTCAGAGCAGCTGGGCAGGTGTGTTTAAGTCCGCTGCAGCAGAACTCATAATCACCATTTTTTCTCCAGTGCTCTGTCCTGGGAAGGTGGGGCTTTATAAGTTCCTGACATGCTGCTGCCTTTTTTCAGAGATGTCCTGCACAGCATGAGGTAGCCTAGTCCCAGTCTGCCAGCAGAGGCATTGCTGAGCTGCCATAGGCTCTGCCCAGCCTCTGTGTGAACTTCCTTGTAGTTTTGTTTATAGGGGTATAGTTAGAACTGCCTCGGTAAAGGCAGTCTGCCTCAGTAATGGTGGACTGTCTTGATAATGGCAGACTGCCTAGTGGTGGACTGCCTCGGTAATGGCAGTCTGCCTTGGTAATGGCAGGCTGCCTCAGTAATGGTGGACTGCCTCTGTAATGGGGATCTGCCTCAGTAATGGAGGACTGCCTCAGTAACAGTGGACTGCCTCGGTAACAGCGGACTGCCTCGGTAACAGTGGACTGCCTCGGTAATGGTGGACTGACTCAGTAATGGCGGACTGCCTCGGTAATGGCGGATGCCCTTACCCCCACAGAGCTGGACCATCCTGGGTCCAGCTGTGCTTGCTATGAAACTCTCAATCCAGAGCATTTCAGATTGATGGTTTTTGTGGGGGTGGGACCTGCTGAGCCAGATCACCTGGTCCCCTGTTTCAACCCCCTTTTTTTCAGTTGAATGGGAGACTCTGTCTCCCAGGTGTTTCAGGGGCCAGTTGAAAAGGGGTCCAGATTTGTGTGAGTTTTCGTGCAGAGACTCACTGGAGACTTGTGATGCTTTTCTGCCCAGGAATCTCCTGGTCTGGGGGTGGTAAAAATTCATTTGGAAATGAGTTTGGTGGCTCACGCCTGTAATCCCAGCACTTTGGGAGTCCGAGGCATGCAAATCACCTGAGGTCAGGAGTTCAAGACCAGCCTGGCCAACATGGTGAAACCCCGAATTTACTAAAAGTACAAAAATTAGCTGGGCATGGTGGTGCACACCTGTGATCCCAGCTACTCGGGAGGCTGAGGCAGGAGAATAGCTTGAGCCTGGAAGGCAGAAGTTTCAGTGAGCTGAGATCACACCACTGCACTCCAGCGTGGGCAACAGAGTGAGACTCCATCTCAGAAAAACAAAAAACAAACAAAAACAAACACAGTGCTGTCAAGTGCGCACTGAGGCAGGATCTTCCAACACTGCCTTTCCAGAAGCAGAGAGGAGAGGCACAGAAATTTCAGCAGGGTTAAAGTCTCATCCTGCAACCATGTTTTCAGGAGTCTAGACGGTTCAATAGATGGGTAAAGTCACAGCACTTAGTCATGTTAATTAGTTACATTATGTAACATATGATAAGTTATATATTAATATGTAATATAAATATATTATGCTAATCCATTAATATATAACTGCATTATATTATATAATTAATTACATTAATTATTTTGATATAAAAACAACACCTTTTAATATATTAAATACTCTGATCATAACAGTGAGAGAGAAGACACATCGTACAACTGAAATTATAGTCATTTAAATTAAGCTTTGGAAGAACATAAAACTTTTCAATATCAACTATTTTTTGTGGCAACATCTTTGTTTTGATTTATATATTTCATTTTAATTTTTTAATTTTTTTGATATACTATTAATTGAAATAAAAATATAAAATTGGATATGTAGTATGATACCAATTTTGTAAAGTCAATCCATATATATTTAAATGTATGTCTATAGAAAGACTAGAAACAAGCCATCAGCTTGTTGCCAACAGTTATAGGAGTAATTTTAGTTTTCTTTATCATATACTGAATTTTCCAAATTATTTTTATAATAAAAAATAATGTTTTTAAAAAGAAAGTAACTATTTGGTTGTTCTGTACTGTTGTGGAAAATGGGAAATACTACTGAAAACTATTTTACATTTCGGTGTTAATTTATCTTTCAAGAATATTCTATATCTGATGTGATTGTGAATGAGGTCTGCCTTAATGTCAGAGGAATTTAAAAAATAGAATCATGAATTTTGCTGTTGTCTGTGAGCACTAGATGGTTTCTCTTTCACATATTTCTTTACAGATGAGAAAAATGATCCCCAAAGGGACCACCTTTCTTTCCCTAAAAATCACAGCTCATCAGAGGCTGCTCTGTTGGGGTTCATGGAAAGCTGGCTGTATTTCTAGTTTATTACTATGTGACAAATCACCACAAGTAGTTGCTTAAAACAACATACCTGTTATCTCACCGTTTCTATTGTCACGAATCTGGGTATGACTTACCTGGGTCCTCTGCTGCAGAGCCTCTCACAAGGCCTCCGTTTAGGTGTTGACCAGGTCTCATGTGAAGCCTCAATTGAGGAAACATCTGCTTGCAGTCTCACACAGCTGGTGGCAGGATTCAGTTACTTCTGGGCTGTTGGACTGAGGGCCTCACTTCCTAGCTGACTGTTGGCTGGAATTTCTCCCAATTCCTTGCCATGTAGGTCTGTCTGTCCAGCATGGTATCTGGCTTCATCAACGCCAGCAAGAGAGGACGTCTACTGTCAAGATGGAAGCCACAATCTTATGTAGCTCAATCATTGAGATGACATCCCACTGCCTTTGATATATGATATTAGACAGACACAGCCGCTGTGTCAGCCTACACTCAAGGTGAGGGGATTCCACAAGGGCTTAGACACCAGGTGACGGGGATCATCGACGGCCTTCTTAGAGTCTGTCTACCACTCAGGCTTCCCAACAGTCTCGCAAAATTATGGCCAGATGCTATGTTTGCAACAGAACTATTTGTGTAATGCAGCAGTGAAGTGGCACTCTTTCACTTTGTATCTGTGTATGTGTAAGCAGTTCTTAATGCATAGGAGATGCTAGTGCAGGTTTGTTCAATTTTTTATTCATTTATTCATTTAACAAATATACATCTTGTGCTAACTAGGTGTCAGGTAGCTTTGTAGGTGATGGGGCTGTGACAGCAAAACGAAGTCCTTGCCACCATGGAACTCACACTCTAAACAAGGAACTTACACCCTAAACAACTTACACTCTCAACACTCTAAGTAATGCGCCACATCAACAGGGAAATACACACCAGTTCTCCCTATTGGTGAGTTCTGCATCTGCTGATTCACCCAGCCATGAATCAAAAATATTTGCAAAGAAGGCCTTTTAACCCGTATTGAACACGTACAAAGTTTTTCTTTTTTTATGCTGTAAATGACACAGTAACAATGATTTGCGTAGTGTTCACATTGTGAAAGGTACAGCAAGTGATCTGGAGACGATTTAAAGTGCAGGGAGGATGTGTACAGGTTACGCCAAGTACCACACTGTGCATGTCAGGGACTTGGGTGGACACTGAGTAGACAGTGAGCAGGGATTCTGGTGTCTAGGGGAGGTCCTGGAGCCAGTTTCTCATGAATACTGAGGGATAACTGTGTGTTGTGTCTTGATACAATGAATATACAAGCAGGTAACAGTAACTGACAAGAGGCAGAAGGTGAGGGAAAATGAAGGGGCTGCTATTTGTACGTTTATGTGGGATGATCGAGGCAGACCCCACAGAGGGAATATTTATCAGAGACGGAAAGTACAGGAAGCAGTCCTGAGAACATGCAGACCAAGAGAGCTCGCGGCGGCCACAGGAGGGGGCTTGTCAGATCTCATGGCCCCTGGGAGCCGGTGACTGTTAGCAGATGGCCAACAGCCAGCCGCCACCCTGCAGTCTACCACTCTCAGCCAGTAACCAAGCACCGTGGGGTATAAAGGCAGGCCTGCTGCAAGGACATGAAGGACCCCTCTTCTGGGTGGGCAGCCTGGGCTGGAGGGTTCTGCAGTTTCAGACTTTGCCTGCTCAGCCTCGTTTTCCCCACAGGTATTTCTCCCAAATAATTTCCTGCATGTCACATACCATTCCGGTGTTTGCTGCTCCGAGGACCCAGACACACACAATGTTCCAGCAGAGGCTGCACAAATGGAGCTTGGCATTTCTGAGGAGCATCAAGGAGGCCAGTGCGCGTTCCTGGACAGGACAGAGGGAAGAGGGAGATGAGGTCAGAAATGTACTTGAAGTCCTCGCTGAAGAAAAATAGTTGACTTGCTTATGATAAAACCCTTGTTGTTAAGCAAGAAATACAAAATGTTAGACAATGGCGTCTGTGTTGGATACAGAATTTAAAGGAAGGGCGTCACACTGCCAGTACCTTCCAATCTTCCCAATAGTAGCACTCAGCACATCTGTCTAGGTAGTAAACCTGAGTGGCCCATTAAATTTTGATGTATCCCATTAAGGAAACTTATGGCCTTAGTTCAAAGGGCTGTTGCCATTGTGTCTGTGAGCGTGCCGCTGCAGAGTGCATTTCATGCAGATCTGATAGACTGTAAGGAGTGACCCTGCTTAATCAGCTACTTAGATCATTGGGCATTTACTTGAGACTGACCACAGACGCCTTTTTCTGAGACCATTTCACAGCTCTAACGTTTAACTGAAATAGCACTTAACAGATGCCAGGCACCAGAGAGCACTAAGCATGCTACGTTACTGATGATGGGATGAAGGACACGGGTCTTACAAGGTGTGTCCATCTAGATGCTCCTAATGACCAGAAGAGACTAGAAACTTTCTTTTCAGGAGTTTGTAGCTTAGATTCTTGTTTCACCACAAAGTGTCAGCTTGACATAGCCTGGACTTGACAGTGCTTTCCACAGGGCACTTAAAAATGCCTTTATTGCCTCTCTTTTACCTCCATAAACCATGACAGGTCTTTGCCCGGCCTCTGATAAGCAAGAGATTAGAAAATCCCTTTAAACTTCAGAAACGGAGAAATGCTCAGTCAAGCGATAAAAGCCGCAGAAATTAGTCTTGAGTATTATCACTGTGTATCAATTGAAGTCAGAGGAAGAGCTCTGCATTCATCCAAAATTCTCTTTATACTAATTGGGTGCTCTTCAAAGGTGTAATTTCCATTTAAAAATTACTTTGGAGTACAGGAATGACAATAGATTTTTAATGTCTTTTAATTTCTCTCGATGTTTCTCACCTTTCATTAGCACTTTCTTATTTAACCAATGAACCACAGGACTTTGAAGGACTTTTCCTCTCCCACAATTAAAATCCTGAACAGACACTAAGCTCACCTGGAAAACTTGTCTCGATGATGAGAGAAAGACTATAATAACTAAAATTTTGATTGCATGGATTATCAATTGTCTGAAGCTCCGTTTCAGATGAGATGCCAGCAGAGCCGTGAAAGACGCTAGACCCATCAGACATGCTTGCCCTTTAAACCTTCACTGTCACTGTGAGGACACCCCCAGGTGCACCTGCTGTCTAGTGACAGACATGGAACACAACTAAGTCACTGCAGTTGTGTCAACTGAGGCTGTCCTACACCAGCTGGCAGCCTGCCAGTCATTAGGCCAGGAAGATGAGGAGACCTCTGAGCTGAGCACCCAGACACGTCAGCAATGGGGTTCATTGTTACGTGTCATTGAGATTTTGTGATGGTTACAGCAATAGCTGGCAATCCATGACTGATGCGTCGGAGAAGCCCATGTTTACCCGCACACACAGTCTTCGTGAAACTCCCAGTGACCACCGTGAAGCAACCTTACCTGGGAAGCGCAGCAAGCCGGGAAGTGTCCCCCACCATGAAGGAGGTAGAGCAGGACAGTTTTTTTTCCTGAACAGAAATATATTAAGTATGTAATGCTCATGGTTTAAAATGTAAATCTATGTAAACAAACTTCCCTCAGTAAAGGGAGCCTCCTGCAACCTGGGTTGAGGCCAGAGTTGGTATCTTTTTGGGTGGGGATGGTGGGTGTTTTCGCCTGTAGCAGTCTGAGATACGGAAGGAGGCATCCGAATGGTGGCTGAGGGAAGTCAAGGTTCCGTAAGCAGGCAGCTGACAACCGCCTGAAAGCCGCACACATGTAACTGGAGAAACAGCCTCCCCGGGCCCTTCCCCAGATGCAGTGGAGGAGAATAGGGCCCTTGGCCAAGGACTGAACTGAGAGTGTGACTTGTGTAGCTCTGGGAGATGCCCTGTTTCTTACGTCCTCCTTTTGTATTGTCTGAAAGCACAAGGAAGGCAAACACGGTTCTGCATGATCATGACTCGCTGACTCCACGGAGCAGGAACCAGCAGGCAGTTGGGAAAACGCATTTCCTCCTTGTAAGGCCGACAGCCTTGCTAAGAGCCAGATGAACAACACCCACCCCTCTCTATGCTGCTAACAGCTTATCAGGCAGAGCACATTACTCCGCATCTGGCTCCTCCATGCGGGCTCCCCTCGCCCACTTCTGCATTCTGCCCCCAGGTCTATATTCAGCACTAGACTATGCACTCTCAGCACCAAGCTATGCATTTGAACCTCAGCACTAAACTTTGCAGTCTCAGCGCTAAACTACACAGCTGAACCCTCGAAAACTGAAGAAATCCCGCCAAGCCTTACCCAATGGCAGCCCACCCCATGCATTCTAGGCCAGCCCCCCTCTAACCCCCATAAAACCCCCTGCCCTGAGAAGTCAAGCACGACTTCTCTGGCCCCCTTTCCTTAGGACCACAGAACCTCACCCAGGAGATAAATAAATTGGCATCTGATTGTTCTTATACTGGCCTCAGTTTCCTCATTTTAAACTCGGCAGTAACCATTACACTTCTCATCAAGGGTTAATTTTGTATGGTCCCTGAGAACGTATGTTTTCTTTGGAAGACATGCATGCACACTCGTCCCACCAAGTGTGACAGGTACATCAACAGGTGGAACACAGTTGGTTCAGATGGGAGTCCTGCCTGCAGGTGGTGTGCCAATCCTGGGCAGTCTGCAACACCAGGAGCGCAAGAGCCCCCGCTGGCTCTTCAGGGCTTGATGTAGGTGTGGCCACCACTTACCATCTTCTGAGACCTGCCACTGTCCTCCTCTGCCCAGGGCTCATTCTATCCTGAATTTCTGCCATTTGGAGAAATGATTTTTTGAGACTCAGAGGAACCAGGTCAGAAATCTCAGGTCCATCGTCACGGACCCTGCCCTGGTCATAGGTGCTAAGTGCTTCAGGGAGGGTTAGTTTCTGACCGTGTTCTTGTGCATGTACCTGCCTCGTGTTGCAGCCAGTAGGAACCAGAAATGGGAAGGGGACTGACTCATCTCCATCCTTCTACTTATGTCTTGGAGGAGGTATCTCATTCATGTTTCACAGCAAAGGGGGAAGTGGCTCCTGGAAGGACAGGGAGTGAGCACCGAGCAGGAGAGGCCCAGTCTTTCTTTCAAAGTGTTTGAACCCATACCCACTGGTCAGAGTCATTCTAGAAAGGGTTGGCTGGGATTTTCTGTGGCGTATGTGTCCTTAATAGCTTGGTGCCTTAACCCCAAAGCTTGTTCCTCCTTCATACTACGCATCCACCAGTGGTCTGTGGGGACGCTACTCCAGGTAGCGACTCAGGAATGGGTGGTATTGGAGGGTGCTTTCCTGGCGACTGTGGCAGGGGAAAGGAGTGTGGTGTCCTTTGTGGGAGGCCACACATGTCACTTCCACTCGTGATTCCTGCTCGACTTGGATGAACAGGCTGTCTGCACAGGGTCGGGCGTTCCAACCAACTTCTACAGATTTTGTAACTGAGGACTTGACGTCCATTAATCATAGAGCCAAACTAGTGGCCAAAGGTGTCGACGTCACCCGTCAGTCCTGCTTTTGAGGTAGCGTAAAAACCATGTCACAGGCCCTCCGTCCACAAACCCCAGCTGTGATTCGTTTCCCGCCCAGCAAAGGCCGTCCCTGCTTTGCGACTTGTCTCCGCTGTGGCAGTGGAGGGTTAGGTCCTTGCTTCCTGAACTCCTGCCTCCCGTCCAGTCCTGGTTCTGCCTGGTAGCCCCATGTGTCATGGCGGTGCCCCTTTTTCTTGGGAACTGTAAGAAATAAGCGCTTGTTTCAAAGGCAGTTGTTCCTCTCTGTGCCTGTCACCTTCCCACACCTGAATAAAACAAATCCCAAATTCAAATCGTAAAACATGGGGAATGCAAGCTTGTTATATGAGCAGAAGACGTGGAATATGTGTGGGCTACACTGATGGCTGCGGCCTCAGTCCCCACAGTGCTCTGGGGATGCTGCATGATCTTTGCTGGCACTCCCTGCCTGCATGGCTCTTGCCTGCCATCCCTGGACCATAGGCGGTTATGATTGTTGAGTGCAATAATTCCTCAACTGCTTTGCTATCTTGCCTCTTTATTGTAAGTAAACACTATAATATGTGTTAAGATTTTCATATTCTGTGAAATGAGAAAGGGGGTATGATATTACTTTTAAGGTGAAAACCAGGACACAGAGACCTGGCTCCCACATTCCGTGGCTTCCCAGGGCTCGGTCATTCTGCCGCAGGTCTCACAGTGGCATCTTCAGAAAACCACGGTGCCAGGAAGTTGAAATCATATCTGAATCCAAATAAGACATATTCAGACTACTTGTGGCTCACGATCTGAAGTCTAAGGTTTATTCTGAATTTGTGGAGACAGCATTGGTAAATACATATGCTTTTTTTAAATGAAGGGTCCAAAAATATGGCATTTCCCTAAGCATCAAGTCGGACTGAGAAATTGGTACCATTGCTTTTGATTCCAGGGGAGCTAGGCAAAACTTCATGAGCTTGTTCTGGGACCCCGATCTGAGTAGAGACCTTGAAGCCTTCAGGACACAAAATTCCACTTGGCGGCATGCTGCCAATAACAGAAAAGGCAGAATACTGAGCAAGCCAACTGCCTGCCCACCGGAGACAGTGCTCTCGAGAGCGTGGCGAGGCTCCCCGCCAGTGCAAGTCCCTCTTTCAGCCTGAATGACTTTCTCCTTCTCAGTGTGCACCCTTCTTGACATTAAAGACATTATCCCGTGGAGCTTCCCCTGAGCAAAGCCTCCTTTTTCAGCTCCTACAGCTTGGCTGGTGCTGCTCAAGAGAACCCCACAGTCCTGGCATCTGGTTTCCTTCTGGGAGGCATCTGCCCTGCTAAAAGAACAGAGAGAACAGGATCCCTGAAGCTCTGATTCTTAAGAGAAAGCGACATGACCTTGGCTGAGTAGATCTGCTCACAAGAGGCTGAAGGAGAGGCCCCACGGCTGCCTACAGAAGTGTGCACAAACCACGATGCTGCAATGGAAAGAAAACCCTCCGAATACAGTGCAGATCCCCGGCGTGAACAGAAAACCCTCCGAGTACAGTGTAGATCCCTGGTGTGAACAGAAAACCCTCTCGTATGCTCTGCGTGCCCCCGACAGCGCACTGCATGCATAACTACACGCTGCTCTGGTCTCCGAACAGGGAAATGACTGGAATTTTTAACGCCATTGCTGGGATTTCCTGTGAGAGCTGATGCCCACGTTCTGCCACGTGCCGGGTGTCATTTCCTCTAGTTGTTTTCAATAGTCCACTCCACCGTTAGCATCTTTCAGAAAAGTATTGGCAGATTGCTTTCCCTAGAGAGACTAGAAGAGAATGAAATCCCATGATTTCATCTCTTAAAAGTTGAGAAACAAAAGTCAAAAACATCCAAATTTGAGGCTGCCTTTCCTAGTTTACACATGTTAACGTCCACATGATGTCCAGAAGTAGTTACCTATCTCATGTTTATAAAACTGAATCACAAACTTTAAGAAAATTGTTCTGGCTTTCGTTATTAATGTTCTCAGGACACTTGACATGAAATTTCTGTTTTTCTGTAAAGCCAAGTTTCCAAATATTTGGAGAAACCTCAAATAGGTCTACAAAGTTCTGGTGAGGTCAGAATAATCAGAGGACGAGGCGTGACTAATGAGGAGCGTGGATTTTGTGCTTCAGAGGCACTGAGCATTGATTAAAGGCCATTAGGGTGGATTCTGACCAGGTGGCAGTGTCCCCTGACTTCACAGCAGTCTCTCTTTTGCAAAGAGAGGGCGTGCTTTGCCTCAGGCTTATGGAAATAATGTAGTGGGATCTCAAAACGTGTGATGTTCCCTTCACAGCTGTAAACATTCTGAAAAGCATTTAGTCGCTAGATCTTTCTTCTAATATAGATTTTAAAAATGGTTTTTGAGATCACTCTTGCTTTCATGATTTGAAAAGGCATTCCTTAGAGAAATAAGGCAAAAGGAAAACTAAGATTGGCATTTGTCCAGGGTGCCACAAACATTTCTAGAACATTAGATAATCACTTGGCCTGCTTTGTTACAAAGTGTCAGCTTTGAAGTGGAACTGGTTTCGGGAAGACCCACTTTGACTCTGATGATCGGCCCGCAGAGGTTTCCAAGGCAGACGTTTACACCCAGGAGAACCCCTCCCATGGTGACCCGACGAAAAACAGCTCAGGGTTGAGCTCTCAGGACTCAGCTCTGCCACAGGCCACATTTTCCTCCGAGTTTCAGAGAACGACGCACCCTTACACACAAGGCTAAATTTCTTGAGTTAAGATTGTGAAAGCTGATTATCCAGACTGGGTCATTCTTACCATACCCAAGTAAATCAAAGAAAAGGGGGTCTGAGTAAAAGGCACTCAGGGTACATAACATCTCCCTAGAAATGCTGTCCTCCACAAGTCTGGGGGCTGAAACCACCTGTTATAACCAGAACACTTTTATCTGTAGCAGGAGAGATAACAGCTGCCAATCGAGGTCTCGTTTTGCCCACCACAGTCACCCACCAATAAGACCTTACCAGCCCCCAGAATGTTGCTAATGTCGAAGAAATTTCTCCTATTACCACACAGAACATTCCTCTTTTTCCAGCCTTCTCTTTGTTCTTCGGACATACCGAAGACCACCCTGTCTGCCTCCACGTCATGAATCCAATTCTCTCCTTCCCTTTGCCAACCATGTGTACTGTAAGGAGCAGATAAGACGGCACCGGTCAAATGGAAATCTTATTTTTATAAGAAGATGAGGGTGGGTTGGCCAGCCTTTGCCGTTTGCTGTGTAAACCTCACACCTAATCAGACCAATCCGTAAGCTCTACGTGAATCAGGCACCGCTCCTCAAGTCTGCCTCTGAAACCCGGCACACTCCTGGGCCCGCTGGTCTTCCCTTTCACAACTCTTTCTCTCATTAGAGGCAGGGCTATTCTCCTTTCTCTCTTTTGCCTATAAAACCTCTGCTTCTAAACTTTCTCTGTGTATCTGTGTTCTAACTCTTCCTGGCACAAGACAGGTATTTACACCAGACAAGGACTCTGCTTCCTTAGTAACTTTCTGTATGATTTGTTGAGCCTTATGTGATATGCACTGAGTCAGGCGCTGAATACAAACAGTTGAATTTGTTGTAATTTCCTAAAAATCTGGGAGAACTTCCTTTGGGCTTGACCCTTCCGATTGAAGACCAGCTGACACTTTAGGCGTTTCTCTGTAGACTGACTCACTGAGTAAATAGCCAGGAAGGAGGTCTGAATGTGGGGTCAGGGAGGCTCCGCTTGCAGTTGGCGTGCAGTGGGAGAGAGGCTTTCACCATGAGCCTCTCCACTTGAGGTTCATTTGCGTGGGACATTCCTCTCCCAGTCCATCTTCAGGAGGAATCTGCCGTGAGTGAGGGCAGAGGGCAGGGCTGGAGTCTCAGCGCTATCTGCCCATCACCGCCATCCCCAGAGCCAGATTCCCAACCACTACTTAAGGCTTTGCCTCATGTTGCACATCCCCCACTCACTGATCATCCAGGCCTGGGAAGCCTCTGAACCTTTTCCATTTCAGGGCTGTTTGTGCTGTTTCCTCGGCTTCAAGTTAGCTCCTTCCTAGAGTATCAGGAAGTCCTCCCTGTTTAGACCCGCCCTTCTGAGAGGCCTTTCCTGCCCCTCTCGGTCAGTCCCATTTTTGGTTTACATGGCACTTTCATCCATTTTTATTGATTATTTGTCTATTCAGCACCTTTTTTTCTGTTGTTGTGTTTTATTTTTTCCATTAGAATATAAGCAATGAGAAGGCAGGGCTGGGTCAGGCTTCTTGCTATTACATTTGCAATATTTATCTTGTAGGCAATTAATAAATGTGAATACATTACCTTCAATGCTATGAACTGTAATAGCTGCATTCCCTTCTTCACACAATTGTCCCACGGTCAACATGAGCGTGTATGTGAGTTTGGGTTCTATTTTTCATAGCATTTCCCATAAGATGATTAATTGGGGCAGTGTATTGACCACCAGAGAAACGTGTGTGCATGTGCGTGTGTGTGTGTGTAGGAGTGTGAGACACACACACAGATTTCTTTAAGGAATTAGTTCACATGATTATGGAGACTGCAAGTCCAGAGTCTATAGGATAGACCAGCAGGCTGGAGACCCCGGGAAGGGCCTGTGTGGCACTTCTGAAGGCCACCTGCTGAGGGAGGACAGTTTTTGTTCTATTCAGGCCTTCAACTGATTGGATGAGGCCCACTCACACCACAGAAAGCAATCAGCTTTACTCAAAGTTCACTGACTGAAGAATTAATCATATTCCGAGACACCCTCACAGAAACTGAACATATAATAATATGTGACCAGAATAGTGTTTGACCATGTATCTGGGTGCCATGGCCTTGGCAAATGGTCACATAAAATAAGTCAGCACAGACAATCTGAAACTTGAATACTGACAGACTCGTCCTAAAGTCAGGACATCTCATCATCCAGGTGGGAATGTAACTAGGAGTGCCAGCGTCCCCAGCTCCCTCCCGGTTCCGCGGAGGTTCTTAACCTGGCTAACCCCAAGAATGGGAAAAAGGACCCTGGAGGTGCAGTGAGTTTGCTGTTCGAATAAATATCATGGACCCAACGAGTTTTGTGGAAAAGCGATTTATTAGGCTGAGAGAGAGAGAAAAAAAGAAAGACAGCTCCCACATTGTCATGGGAGGGGACCCAGAGAAGGAATCCCTTTAGGTAAGGAGCATCTGTATTTTAACCCGAGTTACTCCCTCCCCATTCATGTTCTCCTCCAATGAGAGGAGTTCTTTCAAACTTCCTCTGCAGTGACTGATCTTTTACTTTGATACCGGATTGGCTGCTTGGTCCCCAGCTCTGAGTTACTCTGGCCCCTCCTCCCAGAACTTTCCGAGGGCTTTCTGGACAAAGGCCCCACCTGGTTTTCCCCACCCAGCCCGCATGAGGGACACCCAAACAAAGGACTTTACTTCTGAAACCCCTCGGTTCCTGGATGGAGGCGTGGATCTGGGAAACTCCTGCCTTTGAAACCACGCCCCTTAGGGACCCCTTGTCACGTTTCCCTAAGACTTGTCATTTTAAGCAGGTCTCTGAGATTCAGATGCAGATTCGTATGTGTAATAGACAGATCAGTCTAAATCCAGAACTGGCAAACTATAGCCCCTGGGCCAGATCCAGACCCTGCTGCTGATATGTGGCAGCACAGGCTGAGAATCGTTTTTATGGATGAACATTTGGGATTAATTTGGTTCTAGGGAACTGACTTTGAACTTCCAATAAGCAAAATGTTATCGCCTCAAGGAATTCCATTTATCTCATTTGTAGGCCTGTAATATCAAAACAAGCAAATAAAGACTAAATGATGATGCCATAATTTGAATTTTGTTAAGAAAAATCTTGTGGAAATTTGTTTTATCTCTTCTTTTATTAGTACCTACACAATGTGTTTGATTTTGTCTTGGCTCACGAAGCCTGAAACATTTACAATCCAATCCTTTATAAAAAGTTTGCCAGCCCTTCGTCTAAATGCCTCACGTCCTCGAGTCATGACATTCGTGTGCCGAGGCTCCTGTGAAATGTCACACCTTATAGGAGGCATTCATCGGGTGAGTCTCTGGTAAGCTTTTTGTTTACAGAGCAACGTCTTAGATGAAATGAGTTTTGAGGTATTTGGGGAAGTAGAGTCATGGGGCATGGGGAAAGACTCCCCACTGCAGACAAACGTTCCCTACATGTCTGCCCTGATCCTACACCTTTGTGCCTTCTGAAAACGAAGACTAGCCAAGGAAACCCCAGTGATGCTCTCACCTGCTGCTCAGGACCATCTTCACGCTGTTGCAGACATACCTGGTTACGTTCTCTTGCTCAGCCATGGACTCACCCGTCACTTGCTGCAACTTCCCTGTCTTTGGAGTTGGTGCTGGTCTTTGAATTATTTCTTTGGCTGTAACTCAGTCATATCTGACTTGGATTCAGGCCAGCACGCATAGTGCTACTGCTCCTACTCCTCCCTTCTAGCCGGACCTGCTTCAAATACTTCAGGATTCAGCCTCGCAAACCGCGATCCAGCTCAACACTCTCTCTGGACAGGTGTGTCTTCCAAATGCCGCAGGCAGAGGAAGCCGAGAGGCTGAGTGGGCCTCTCATTTGAGGGTCTGCTTTTTCTAGGGCAAGCTGTTCTTTTCCATATCTTGTTTATAAGAAAGAAAGGGATGTGCCTAAATTGTCCCGGGCACTACGTTAGGGCTCTACCTAGATGGCCAGGTTGCTTTCACACTTTTGAGATTAATAATTGCATTTCAAACTCACGGAGCCATTCCGGTTTGACAGCAAGTGCCCATACAGATAATATTTGGAGTCCGTGAGAAGAGAGGTTTTGCAAATGTCTTAGACGATAAATCAGCAACCACGTGAGAGATCAGTTTGCACTGTGCCTCAGTTTTCCTTCCACTGTAGGCTTTTTTTTTTTTTAATTTTTTATTGCATTTTAGGTTTGGGGGTACATGTGCAGAACATGCAAGACAGTTGCATAGGTACACACATGGCAGTGTGTTTTGCTTTCTTTCTCCCCTTCACCCACATTTGGCATTTCTCCCCAGGCTTTTACTAACCCGAGCGGATTACAGCTTTGAATTCGTAAATTAGCCCGAGGCACAAATAGCTGTGAAAGTTGTTTGGTTGAGTGTTTTGGAATTTGAATGCTTAACAAAAACTTTGCAAAATCCTGTGAAATTTCTTTCTTTCTTTTTTTTGTTTTTTGCATTTCATTTACATCGGCTTATTTGTTCTTTCTGACTTTAGTCTTATTTTCAAACCTGCAATTCAGGCCACCCGGCTCTGTCACTGGCTGGAATTCCCAGGAACCAGTGCCCCTATGATAGAGGTTTGTGTGCCCTCCCCGGGGACCCAGTGGGCATCACGAGGTTCCGCCTCCCCTTCCTCAGCCAGCCCTGGAGTATGTTGGAAATAAAACAGAGAACTAAAGAAAGTGGAGAAACTGCCGGCCTGACAGCAACTCCATGCAGGAAAGGCGGGTGGCGCCGGGCAGTGAGCTGAGTCTCGGGGTTCTGGAAAGCTCCAAGGACTGAAGCAGGAAGCCAGCACCAACGGGAACGTTTTGCTGGAGGAAAAGCCTGAGGAGAAATTTTATTTTCTGCTTCTCAAGTAGATTTGGAACATTGCTGTTCCTTTCCATTATAAACAGATTTTTCTTCCAATGCTGATATTCGCGGAGGCGTTTAACTCCTGTGTTTTTAAAAAAGAAGGGGATAAATTCAGATGCCAAAAACACTATTTGCAGTTAATTTACACCCATATTAGAGTAATCACAAATTCTGACAGTGATTGTAATTGTAATGCTTACTTCACATAGGGATTTAACTCTTTCTACTGAATTGATCGTAAACTGAGCTTAAAGGACAGTCACTTCCTGGATGTTGGTCGGGTGCCTCTTTCTCCCTAGGAGACTGCTGGTTTCTGGCCTTCGGTTCAGATTGATTTGTGCACAGTCTAACTCCTTGTGTTCCCCATCAAGTGAGCCCCACCCACATACTTTATCGCTTTTTGGCGATGCCATGGTTCCTTCATTACCTGGACTCAGAAGCTGGCTCTGCTTGTGATTTCTCTCTGTGCTCTGTCTTCCGTGCCTTTTGCGTTTCCAAATCATGTGAGTCTCCCCAGTGCCCCGCTGGCAAGTCCATCTCCGTAACCGCCCTCCCTCCCTATTCCTCGTGGGCTGCCCTTCCAGACTGCACGTGTCGAGGTGGCTCTACTTCCTCTCACATACGTTAAACACCGATCCACAGAGCTTTCCTACGCATTAAGCATGATTCTCCTCATTTTATAGATGAATCAGCTGGGACACAAAGGACTTGATGGGCTTGTCCAGTGAACACCGACAGTTAAGTACTGAGGCCAAGACTGGTACCGGGCACCTGGAGAGCAGGCTGCCCGGCTTGCTGTTCCCAGTGGGTTTTCTCTTTAATGCGCATGCAGACCCCTGGCTTTGTTCACTGCTCATAGCCAGGAGCTATGGACAAAGGCGTTTTATTACCCAGAGGGATAAGTCAGTTTGTTCCCACCAAACAGTCGGGCTGCTTACGCTCGTGGCCCAATACCGACATGCAGATAAACTGGGAAAGAAGAGAGCTTGTTTCTGTAACCGGGTACAAGGAGAAGGCCTGGAAAATATCGCCAGACAACTCAAAATGACAGCGTTTCCAGAGCTTATATACCTTTTAAGCTTTGTGTCTATGTGTACATGTGCCTTCATCTAAAGACATAGTGATTAACTTCTGTAACTAAGGGATGAGCTGAGAAGCCCTTCCTTTGGAGCCGCAGTAAATCTATTAATAGAGCTGGGTCCAGGTGATTACCTTTCTATCTTGTCTCCTGCTGAATCATGGAGGTTAGGGGAGTTCCTTCAGAGCCCCAATAAAACATTGCTGTGAAGGTCTGGGGAGTTTCTTCAGCCCCCAGTGAAACCTGGTTTAATCCTAAGCAGGTCCTGTAAAGAATTCCTTCATTATCCTGTCATGCTCCAAGGCCCGGGAGAGGCCTGGGCAGAACTCTTGGTGGGCTTTTGCTACATGTAAGGACACTGGTTCTGTCAGCTTTTAGTAGGTAGCTTAACCACTCAGTCAGTGCGGAGACAGTTGTGACGGAGGCCTGCCTGTCCAGCTGTTGGTGAGAGCTGGCCTGCCGCAAAAATCTCCTTGGCTGCTATAAAACAGCCTCTCCAGTCTGCCTAATTGCCTTATCTGGTCTCTGTCACTCTCTTCAGCTCCTCAAAACCTCGGCTCCAGGCAGATGGGACTGTTTTGTCCCTCAGCTGCACCCACACACACATGTCCTCCAAACCTCTGCTCAGACAGTACCTCCGCCCAAGATGCCTTTCTTCCTCCTGCCGGAGTCCCTCACTTTCATGGAGTCGTTCCTGTCTGCTCACACAGATGGATGCTTCTGTGTGACAGGTGTGGCTCTTTAATTCAGATTGATTTGTCCGGAATTGAATTCCTCCTTTTCCTCATAGAGAGGCCCCCACGTGCTGGAAACAGGAAAGGACTCCATTTCCCAGACGCCCTGTGGGTGACATTGGGAGCCTGTGACTGTTCCGGCCAGTGGTGTGTAGGTGGAATGGCAACTACTTCCAGAGAAGACACTACTGTCTTCTTTCCTCCTGTGGGAATCCAGGAACCCACACGTTCTAGGTGGCAGAGTTACAGCCTGGAAGCAGCTCCTGTCTCTGAGTTAGCTCTCGGAGGAGACCCACCAAGTAGGGCTGCTGAAGGGGTGATGAGTTTGCATGAGGAAGACATAGTTTTATCTGAAGTCACTGAGATTGGGGGTTGTTTGTTACAGTGGCTAGCGAACATTGCACTGACTGATTTGGCCTGCCTGCCTGGTTTGGTGTATGTCCCCATTGGATTTCAGAGTTAGTGACTGCAGTGCCACTTACGTTTTACTTTTCTCCCCACCCCCATTTCTTTTCACATGTTCTCCTTTCTTTTCTTCATTCCCCATTTAATTTTTTGTTCTCTCATTTTCCCCCCACTTTTTTGAGGTCCCTATTTAATCTTAATTGAGAAACCACTCAAGGGACATATTCTATTAATTGCAAACATTTAATAAAAGATGGTCTGAGTTTTCAAGAAAGTGACTGTTTAGTAAGAATTTTATAGTCTAGTAGTTGCTAACAATGTAAGCCTTTTGTTCCTCCATAACCCAGTGTCTGGGCAAAACAAAGGCTCAGAGAGCAGTCACTGAATGCACATTAGAACCTTCCAGGTTCTCAACACTTCGCTGGTCTTGAACGACGTTGTAGGAATGGCGAGTTGGGGCCAAAAGTTACTTTCTGATCAAAGAGCCCATATGTTCATGGGTTAGGTAATAAATATGACTAAGCTTCCACAGCCCTATTGGCTGCAGCACGGAGGAGTGACAGACAGTCTTGATGTAGCGAGTACATGTGGATGGATGTCCCAGCTTATTTGCATAGCAAAGGGCTCTTCTAGGGCCACTGACTTTGTTCTCTGTGGACTCTCTGTCCTCTGGGGAGCAGATGGTGTAGATGTCCCTTCTTTCATCGATTTCCAGTGATATTCTTCCAAAGCACTATGAGATTTGTGTTTGGACATTACTCCGGTTTACATACTCTGGCCCTGGGACGATTTTTCATTGTCATGATGTCAGCCTCCGTTTTTATGCCGATGAGACAGTTATACCTGCTTTTGGTTTTTGACATCCCTTGTGTTTCTTCGTCTGGCAGGCATTAAATCATTAATGTTTCAAAATCACATGCAGCTGAAACTTTGTAAGACAGTATTTCTAGGGATGAGCTCCTCAAAATTGCAGAGACAATCCAGTCTTCTCTGTTGTCTTGGCTTTCACCGACCTCCAATCTTACTTCAAACCAGCATTGGAGGTTATCTTTGATTGATAATTATTTTCCCTGATCTCAGATGTATGAAAACCTGTCTTGTATCATGAAAACCTTGCTAGAATGTAGGCATTTCTCTCCATTACTAATGCAGGGAGCTTTTCAGTCATGATTTTTATCTTTCAGATTAAAATACGGGGAAACACGGCCCTTCCTGAAGGCTACCTCTGCAGCAAAAATAGTTCCAACTCGGCTCCTCGCTGACAGTCACAATACATCATTGCACCTCTGGCTAATTAGCAGCTTCTTCCCTGGTCTTATTTTTCTGCTATGGGGAGGTTTGCAAACTTTTTTCTCATGTCGGGCTTCCCTCTTACCTTACCAAGCATCCTAACTACTGAAGTTTATCTTTCCCCAGGGAGCCACTGCGGCAAATCCCACAGGAATCCCAGAGTGACTCTCACTGAACGATTTGGGAGAAAATCACGGAAAATGGGAAAGAAGAACGTGAGCAGCTGACCGTATGGCACACGTCCACACTCGGGGCAGGCGCAGCAGTGCCCTCTGATTCTCTCATTTCATTCTTCCTACAACCGTGCGAGCTACAGTCGGGTGAGAAATTTGGTGAAGAATTTAGGGATTAAATAACTTGCTAAAGGCCATATAGCTAAAAACCAGCAGAGATGGGTTCAAACGCAGATATGTCTGACTCTGAAACGCTGGCTTCGGTCACCATAAGGAATTAGGCAATTCTAACACTGATGCTGACACCAGAGCAAAGGCCCATTGAAAACATAAAAAGAACATTGTAAGTAACTAACAACAAGGTACAAGCAGATGTGATTTATGATGTGCAGCCACAGATTTGAGAAGCTATTCCTATTAATATCTTATTTGTCGTGAGTGTAAAACTTACGTGAGTAGAAGCACATTATTATATTTATTGTCACACAGAGCACGATGCAGGGTTTAGTGTGTATGAATCTGATTACTCTATGAGGCTGTGCCTGTCATTGGTGGTGGCTGGTCAGCAGTCTGAACAAACCATGTGCTGAAAATGGGGAGAGAGAGGAGGGAGACAGAGAGGAGAGAGAGAGGCGGGTGCTTGTAATGCACGGGGTGCAGGTCTAGCCTTCCCTTCATCCCCGGGATCTCTTCAGGGAAGTGGAATGGGGAAGTGGGAATGAAAGTCTTCAAGAGCCCACCAGGTAGGGAACGAGAGGAGTAAAAGGCACAGAGCATCACTGTCCTGCGTGGAAAGCCACACTCTGCCATGGGAATAGCTTCTCCTCTGCGGATATTTTGAGAGTTTGCATTCTTTTCTAATTCACGGTAGTAAATACGGCTCCCTCTTGACTTTCCCTCACGTTGTCTCCCATTCGTAATCCCTTCTGCCACGTCACATGTGCCTTCTCTTCCTTATCTCCATGTCCGAACCCCTCGGGAACTGTCATTTGTGAGTCCTTGGTTAATTGTCCTTTAATGTCTTTGTTTTTATATCTTTCTCCTATTTTAGAGGAATAGAACATAAGATAATATATACATAATATATATAAAAGTACATGCACACACACGTTGCACTGTATGTGAATAGGTAACATATAAAATTACATGCACACACATGTTGCACTGTATGTGAATAGGTAACATATATAAAATTACATGCGCACACATGTTGCACTGTATGTGATAGGTAACATATATAAAATTACATGCGCACACATGTTGCACTGTATGTGATAGGTAATATATATAAAATTACATGCACACATGTTGCACTGTGTGTGAATAGGTAACATATATAAAATTACATGCACACACATGTTGCACTGTATGTGAATAGGTAACATATATAAAATAACATGCACACACATGTTGCACTGTGTGTGAATAGGTAACATATAAAATTACATGCACACACATGTTGCACTGTATGTGATAGGTAATATATATAAAATTACATGCACACATGTTGCACTGTGTGTGAATAGGTAACATATAAAATTACATGTGCACACATGTTGAACTGTATGTGAATAGGTAACATATATAAAATTACATGTGGACACATGTTGCACTGTGTGTGAATAGGTAACATATAAAATTACATGCATACACATGTTGCAGTGTATATGAATAGGTAACATATATAAAATTACATGCGCACACATGTTGCACTGTGTGTGAATAGGTAACATATAAAATTACATGCACATACGTTACACTGTATGTGAATATGTAACATATATAAAATTACATGCGCACACATGTTGCACCGTATGTGAATAGGTAACATATATAAAATTACATGTGGACACATGTTGCACTGTGTGTGAATAGGTATCATATAAAATTACATGCATACACATGTTACACTGTATGTGAATAGGTAACATATATAAAATTGCATGCGCACACATGTTACACTGTATGTGAATAGGTAACATATAAAATTACATGAGCACACATGTTGCACTGTGTGTGAATAGGTAACATATAAAATTACATGCACACACATGTTGCACTGTCTGTGATAGGTAACATATATAAAATTACATGCACACATGTTGAACTGTGTGTGATAGGTAACATACATACATTACATGCACACACATGTTGCACTGTGTGTGAATAGGTAACATATAAAATTACATGCACACACGTTACACTGTATGTGAATAGGTAACATATATAAAATTACATGTGCACACATGTTGCACTGTATGTGATAGATAACATATATAAAATTACATGCGCACACATGTTGCACTGTATGTGATAGGTAACATATATAAAATTACATGCACACATGTTGCACTGTGTGTGATAGGTAACATATATAAAATTACATGCGCACACATGTTGCACTGTATGTGATAGGTAACATATATAAAATTACATACACACATGTTGCACTGTGTGTGAATAGGTAATATATAAAATTACATGCGCACACATGTTGCACTGTATGTGATAGGTAACATATATAAAATTACATGCACACATGTTGCACTGTGTGTGATAGGTAACATATATAAAATTACATGCGCACACATGTTGCACTGTATGTGATAGGTAACATATATAAAATTACATGCACACATGTTGCACTGTATGTGAATAGGTAACATATATAAAATTACATGCGCACACATGTTGCACTGTATGTGAATAGGTAACATATATAAAATTACATGCACACACATGTTGCACTGTATGTGAATAGGTAACATATATAAAATTACATGCACACACATGTTGCACTGTATGTTAATAGGTAACATATATAAAATTACATGCACATACATGTTGCACTGTATGTGAATAGGTAACATATATACAATTACATGCACACACATGTTGCACTGTATGTGAATAGGTAACATATATACAATTACACGCACACAGGTTGCACTGTATGTGATAGGTAACATATATAAAATTACATGTGGACACGTGTTGCACTGTATGTGATAGGTAACATAAAATTACATGCACACATGTTGCACTGTATGTGATAGGTAACATATATAAAATTACATGCGCACACATGTTTCACTGTATGTGATAGGTAACATATATAAAATTACATGCACACATGTTGCACTGTGTGTGATAGGTAACATATATAAAATTACATGAGCACACATGTTGCACTGTATGTGATAGGTAACATATATTAAATTACATGCACACATGTTGCACTGTATGTGATAGGTAACATAAAATTACATGCACACATGTTGCACTGTATGTGATAGGTAACATATATAAAATTACATGCGCACACATGTTGCACTGTGTGTGAGAAGCACTTCGACTCTGCAGTTGAAGGTACTTTATGAAGTCACAGAAGCTTCTCAGTTTGGCTTTGCTGTTTCTCAGATGACCTACTTTTCCGATCCTTTCTCAGCACTAGCGCTGGAATGTTTTTCCAAGGATTTTTGATTGTTACTAAAAAACTATTACACTCCTCTTCTGCTTTAGTAAACAGATGACAATCCAAACTTTTCTTACTATTTCGAGTCCACAATCACAACTGCTGCTCCTATGCTCTAAATGCGGGGTTTTGGCTGATTCTACCATGTTGTTCCCTTAAATAACTTCTGGATTAATTTTTTTTCATTGGCTTTTTTCCTCACACATGTACAATTAGAGTGAGCAGCTGCACAGCTGTGGCATCGCGATGCTACTCCTCATCTATCAAAGTCACCATTTCCCCAAGAGTAAAGTCCTGTTCTCAGCCATCCCTGGTGCTAAGTCCCGCCGGCTTCCGCCTCAGTCAGCACCTGCTGTGTCTGACGCCCTCCCGGCCCGCGTCCACTGCTGTCGTCATGGCACTCGGCTATTCGCCTTATTTTTCTCCTTGACTTCTCCCTGGGCTGATTTTTCCCTTCCCTGTATCATTTAAACATATTTGGTTCCCCCTATTTTATCCTATTCTGTCTCTTCCTCCACTTGACAGAAACATTCTCCCTCAAATGGGCACTCAGGACTTCTCTTGAGCCTGTATGTTCTCTGTGATTTTTGTGCTTCTATTTATGTTCACTTTTGCTAAATAATTTCTTCTGGAGTCTAATCAGCAGCATTTCCTCATGCAGTGCAACCTCTGTCTTCATTTGGGGATGGAGTGCTCCCCCACAGTAAGCTTCCGTGTCTGGCCGTCCAGCGGCTGACTTCAAGGGGGGCCTCCAAGGGGACTCCATTTTGGTCTTCCCACTATCTTACACATTTGCACAGTGAAGAGGGATTGTTCCTGGCCCATCAGTCTGAGAGGGGAATTCTGGTATATTGCATCTGACCCTTCCATTTACATCCAGTTTCACTCGGGCTGATGACACCACTTCCTAATTGACGTAAACTGATCCTGGCTCTACTCACGCTCTCTGTGCCTTTCACCTTTGAAATTTCTGTTATGGGAGTTTGTGAAGTAGCCATTTCTCAGAGGCAAAGACGGCATTGCCTTAGAAATCCTGAATGCTTTTTTTTAGAAGGGCTTTTACAGTTTCATCCTTGGAATGCTGCTGTCCATTGAAGAACAGCGACTCACTGGTGGAGACACACGAGTCTCACACTGCAGCTGATGTACAGTCACGTGTAGTTTGATGATAGGACATGTTCTGAGAAATGTGTCCTTAGGTGACTTCATCGTGCAAACATCAGAGTGTCCTTGCACAAACCCAGAGGGTGGAGCCTCTTACACACCTAAGCTGGATGATAATGTCTATTGCTCGTAAGCTACAAACCTGTACAGCAGGTGACTCTACTGAATACTGGAGGCAGTTATAACACAATGGTAAGTATTTGTGTATCTAGACATAGAAAAGGTACAATAAAAATACAGTGCTCTAATCTTACGGACCACTGCTGTACATGTGGCCTATCATCGGCTGAGACGCCATTACGGGCACGTGACCACATGACCTGTGTCGGAATCAAGACTAGACTCTAAGCCTCCCAAAAGCCGCATTGCCCTGCTACTTGTTTCAGTTTTTGCGGCTGTGGCGTGTCTTGTGTTATATTATCTACTTATATTCCCCTGAGATTTCTCTTGTGAAAACCTGTCCCTGGCTTTGTTCTTGGAGATGCTGAGCCACAATGTGTGACTTCCCCGTAATTTACCACCCCGCTCATTGCAGCCCTTCTGAGAGGCTGGAGAGAACGCTGTTTCTTTTTCCATTTTTTTCTACTGATATTTTGTAAAAAATGTAGGTAGGCTTTCCCATCTTAAACTGATTGCAAAATGAGAGGCAAGTAACAGCAAACTACCAGCCCCGGCCTCGTGTCCTTTCATGTTATTCTTCACTAAATGTGTCTGCCTGGAGGAATAGAGGCTCTGAGAATGCAGCTAGAGGCCCACCATGCCCACGGAGACAATGGTTGTTTCCTGGCCTTCTCTTTGATGGTGGGAAGCGTCTTTTCCAGATTCACCCATGATGACACAGACTCAAGTTTGAAATGCATCAGCACTTTCTGTCCCAAAACCTGCCTGTCTCTGGAATGACACATATTGTTAGTGTTGAGATAACACATATTGAGCCTTCATTTTTATTGCCGGCATCCTTTTATTGCCAAAAAGAGTGTGTGTGTGTGTGTGTGTGTGTGTATGTGTATGTATTGTGTGTGTTTGTGTGTGTGCATGTGTGTATGTATGTGTGTGCATTTTGTGCGTGTATGTGTATGTGTATGTGTTTGTGTATGTATGTGTGTATGTGTGTGTATTTATATGTGTATGTGTGTATGTGTTTGTGTGGTTGCATGTATGTATGTATGTATTGTGTGCCTGTGTGTGTATTGTGTGTGCATTGTGTACGTGTATGTGTATGTGTTTGTGTGTGTATGTGTGTATTGTGTGTGTATGTGTTTGTGTGTGTATGTGTGTATTGTGTGTGTATGTGTTTGTGTGTTCGCATGTGTGTATGTGTGTATATTGTGTGCATGTGTGTGTTTGTGTTTGTGTATATATGTGTGTATGTGTGTGTATTGTGTGCGTGTATGTGTTTGTGTGTGTGTATTGTGTGCGTGTGTGTGTGTGTTTGTGTCTGTCCAGGATGAGGGGAAGTGAGAAGAGGGTAGGAAGCAGAAGGAAGCAAAACACTTAAGATATATCACTGGCTTCAAAGTTAGTACAAAAAGAAGATTTTGGGTAAAAAGGTTTTTCTTTGCCAGAACAAATATTTGATTGCTTTAGTTATTCTAAAATATTCTATTTTCTTGTTGTATTTAGTAAATTCTGGGCAGTTCTACTTAGCAAAAGAAAATGAATCCAATCAGCATGACTCATAAGCTAGAGCAACAGGGTTGGAGGAAAAAATAATGTATGAAAAAAGTTAACCGAAGCATGATTTTAACTCATTTATAATAATTAATCAAACTCAATATCTGACTTTCTAATTAACCACTTTGAGGTTATTTGTCATGAGAGGGATGGTGGTGAAAGACATAGGTAGTACCTCATGTGCCAATCAGCCATTTATCTGACCAGTTAGCCAGAAAATTGATTTCATTAGTCATATAGCTTTACGGAACTACACTCATTTCCATATGAGTTTCGTTAGTCATATAGCTTTACGGCACTACACTCATTTCTTTGAGGTGTGATAGCACAAGAAAGAGAATATTCCTCTGCAGACTGAGGCCAATCTTCTGGTTTGCCCAGCAGGCCACTTTCACAGTGATGGTATTTTCAGAACTCTATGTCTGTAAGGTCAATGGGTGAGGTGGATTATGTCACGCAGGTCCCTTTATCTGTGTTGGGTGCTGCCCCAAGGTCAGCTGTGCTGCTCTGGTTCCTGTTTGGTTTATAGGCCAAGGCGTATCCTCTGTTCAGAGTCTAAGGTTTAATCTCTTTACCAGTAGAAACAGGATACCTTCTCAATTTTTAATTAAAAATAAAAGTTTAATTCTTTATTGAACTATCTAAATATGATAACCTCAATCAGCAATTAAAATTCCCCCAGTTTAAAAATTATATTGATTCCTGAGAACAAAATTAAAAATAAAAAAAACAATTTGCAACTGAAAGGGAGCTCTCAGATTCCGTCATAAGCTTCTGATCTTAAAGGTGAAAACAATGTAGTTAACACATACAGCACTGAAGATTCTGTTGTCTGTGTTTTGTATGTGTATGATGTGTGTGTGTGTTTGTGTATGAACTGACTCTTATAACCTGATGAGGTTGTTATGATTATTATTATCCCTGCTTTACAGATAAGAAACCTAGGTCTTGAATGATTCATTTACCTTCTGTGGTCAAAGATCTCGTGGTGGGAGCAGCAGAAGCAAATGCAAGCAGGTGGCGTCTCGAGGAGTGAGATCTCCAGCACCATGGAGGATATCAGAACACAGAGGGGCAAAGGATCGTGTCAAGGCCTCACTGCTGGTTGGTGGCAGCAAATTTTACTGCATATTAGAAATACATAAAGAGCAAAGTTTAAACAGCGTCATAATGGTTCTTTTTCTTTCAGATAAAGTTTTAACAGAATGATTTTTATGTCAACACAAATCCCTGTTTCGGACACACCTCTCGCCAAGAGCTGCTCCTCTCTCCCTTCTTCTGCCTATTACACTTTCCCTAACACACCCACATGCGTTTGTGTGCTTCATTTCCTCCGCACAAGAGGGTGAGTGCCTGGTATTACCCCTGGCAATGCTGCATCACACACAGTGTAAATGTATGTTGAATAACCTACATGTCCCTACATATGTTGATGTGTATACACACACACACTCAAATGTGGCCGTAACATGTTAAATCTTAAAAGCATGGTGCTGACTAATGCCACGGTTGAGGAGGGAGAGTGCTTTGAGCATGGGGCTTAGCCAGCTGGGGACCTGCAGCCTGCACTGAGGAACGGGAAGTCCTCACATACCGAAAAGCTTCAGGGAGGACATCCTTAATAAGTCTGGCCAACGTTTTTTGAACACTTTTTTCCCACCAACAATCTCTTTCCAAAGGTTCATATCAGGTAACAAACACAGCACACTCTTGAGAGAATAATGAGGTTTGAACTAAGGGTTAATTTAGGTGAATAGTGGCAACATTTTGGAGATAGTTGCGTTTTTAAGTGTTATAATTTTTGACTTGTTAAATCGGTTTTAATTTTCAGCTGTAGTAAAGAGCCACTGGAGGTTTTCCTGGGGGAGACTGAAGCACACAAATTATTTTTTTAAAAAAGGAATTACATTAGAAGTGGAAGTTACATGGACCGAGTGAGACAAAAACCTTGAGGCAGGGAAGCCAAATGAGAGATGGTGCCTTGTCCTGGGCGAAGGTGTTGGAGATGAGAGATGGTGCCTCGTCCTGGGCGAAGGTGTTGGAGATGAGAGATGGTGCCTCGTCCTGGGCGAAGGTGTTGGAGATGAGAGATGGTGCCTCGTCGTGGGTGAAGGTGTTGAAGATGAGAGATGGTGCCTCATCCTGGGCGAAGGTGTTGGAGATGAGAGATGGTGCCTCGTCGTGGATGAAGGTGTTGGAGATGAGAGATGGTGCCTCATCGTGGGTGAAGGTGTTGGAGATGAGAGATGGTGCCTCGTCGTGGATGAAGGTGTTGGAGATGAGAGATGGTGCCTCGTCCTGGGCGAAGGTGTCGGAGATGAGAGATGGTGCCTCGTCCTGGGCGAAGGTGTTGGAGATGAGAGAAGGTGCCTCGTCCTGGGCGAAGGTGTTGGAGATGAGAGATGGTGCCTCATCGTGGGTGAAGGTGTTGGAGATGAGAGATGGTGCCTCATCGTGGGTGAAGGTGTTGGAGATGAGAGATGGTGCCTCGTCCTGGGCGAAGGTGTCGGAGATGAGAGATGGTGCCTCATCGTGGATGAAGGTGTTGGAGATGAGAGATGGTGCCTCGTCCTGGGCGAAGGTGTCGGAGATGAGAGATGGTGCCTCGTCGTGGATGAAGGTGTTGGAGATGAGAGAAGGTGCCTCGTCCTGGGCGAAGGTGTTGGAGATGAGAGAAGGTGCCTCGTCCTGGGCGAAGGTGTTAGAGATGAGAGAAGGTGCCTCGTCCTGGGCGAAGGTGTTGGAGATGAGAGAAGGTGCCTCGTCCTGGGTGAAGGTGTTGGAGATGAGAGATGGTGCCTCGTCCTGGGTGAAGGTGTCGGAGTGGCGTGTGAGGCACCCCCAGAGGAGGGCTGGGAGCTGCCTGCACACTGGGATTCGGGTGGGAAGAGTCAGATGACACCATGTTTTGTAAGCATATAGTTGACAGAAATAGCACAGTAAAGAAGGAACTTGGGCTTTGAGGAAAATATGTCATCTGTTTTGCGTAGGCAAAGCAGAAAATCAGATGAAAAGCCTATCGCCTTGGTTTAACTTGCTAATAACTCTTATAAAATCTGCCCGTGACAGGGACATAAATGATGAGTAAGACGCACAGTTATTATGGGGTTTCTGGTATCTGTGTTTCTCTTTTCCCTAATAATTCTGAAATATAGAGAGGCTGTGTTCAGATTTTCAAAGAAGCATTAATTCTCTCAGGTCATTCTTTACAATCTGCAGCCATATTTTTGCACTTAAGCAAAGAATTTCCTTCTGGCTGGATTTTCCCTCCCTCCCTCCTTTCCTGCCTCCCTCCCTCTCTCCCTTTCCTCTTTTCTCTTTTTTCTTTCTCCTTCATTTCATCTTTCTCTTTCTCCCTTCTTTTCTTTTCGTCTTTTTTTGTTTCTGTTTCCCTCTTCCCTCCCTTTCTTTCCCCTTTCCTCCCTTCCTTCCCTTCCTTCCTTCCCTTCCTTCCTTCCTTCCCTTCTTTCCTCCCTTTCCCCCTCCCTCCCTCCCTCCTTCCCTTCCTTCCTCCTTCCTTCTTTCTTTCCTTCCTTCCTTCCTCCCTCCCATCCCTCCCTCCCTTCTTTTTTCTCTTTCTTCTTTACAATACATTCTACTCTGGTTTACAGGCCCTAAGAGTTAATAGTATTTAAAAGTCGACACCCGCATTTAGTCAAAATAAGGGTTGGGAACAGTTTAGTTTCTAACACGGTTTTCCCCCTTGTTTGCACTGGCAGTAATGGTTGAGAAATTCTCATCGTTTTTAAACTAATGAAATAGCTCTTTATGGTTTTAGAGGAGATGCCCTACAGGATTTGCATCGAATGAACTGTGACTCGTGAAGGTTTACTGTGATTCTGGAGGTGCTGTATCAATGCCAGAGCCTTGGGACAAGACCACGTAGCATGTAAGGTGGTGAGGAGCTCCTTCGCTATTCCTGCATGCCAAGGCTCATGGCTGACTGTTACTTCATATTTAAAGATAGAATGTTTTGGTTTATTTACTAGAGTAAAAGATCAAGCAACAGAAATGTGAAGGGGGCTGGCTGTTACTGCTTCCACCCTCTACCACAGACTTCTTAATAAGACAGGAAAATAATAAAGTAAAAAGAATTTCAGGTTAACAAAAAATGTCAGAAATTCCTACTATTGGGAAGGGAATTTCTACTTCTGTGTCCTGGAAACATAACAAAGGCAAAAAAGATGACTATACGATGTTCAAGTTCTACATTTTTCCAACTTCATAGTGAAGTGGTGTCATCGTCTGGTGTAAATCCCCATAGTTCGATGTCTCACACCAGGAAAGTTAAGGACACAGATGCACATGGAGGAGTTTAGGAGTGAGATTTACTAAGCAGAGTGAGAAAGAGAAGAGAGGGGCTTCTGGAAGGGAAAGGCCGGCCAGTGGCAGAGTGCCCCAGGCTTTGTACACAGTTTCAGGGGCGGTGTCTGGTTTACAAAGGGCCCGCAGATTTAGATCAGGTGTGAGGTTTACACAGCATGCAGAGGAGTCTGGCCACGCCACGCTACTATTCTTATGCAAATGGACTTTCCAAGTGATTGGTGCCATCTTGTCTGCTCCTTACTGCACATGTGGCTGGCAAAGGGAAGGGGAGATGGGCCGGGTAGCTTCTTCCTGCTGTTGTCCACCTGTGCGAGCTTCCGGCCGCTTTGTCTGTGTCTGCAGCTCATTCTTAGAAAGTGACTTTGGGACTTTTCATTAAAACAGAAAATCTTTACCGAGGACTTCCGTACCTTCACTATCTGCTTAAGTAATTTCTTTTTAATTCCTATATCCACAGCAGGACTAAACAATGAATTGTAGTATCTTAAAGTCACGGTTGATTAAGTATGATTCAGAAAGGCGACTCGGTTCTGGATAGAGTACCCCAAAACAGGTGACCTTGGCATCTGAGGAAGCGGCAGATGCAGAAAGGTCACTCTCACCTTCCTCTTGCTCCATCTCCCATGAAACAGGCCATAAAATAACTCTCTGACCTTCCTCTAAAGCAGATCATAAGACCTTCACTTCAGGGCTACCCTCCCTATACCCTAGGAAAGGAACATCTTCGTCCTTCAAGACACAGAGATTCCAAGAGGAATCTGAAGAAACAGGCCTTGCTCAATTTCTCCCCATTTATTACTATTGTATCAAGGCTTTCGGTCTCCAGTCATATGTCCCTGCTACACCCTTCATTACCAACTTTAGCATAAAAATGCACAGGGTTTCCTGTTCGGTCTTCACTTGCAAAGTCTTCACATCATGTAAAACTTGCAATAAATGAATGTGTATGCCTTTCTCTTGTTAATCTGTCTTTTGTTGTAGGAATCTAAGTTATGAACCTGACAACAAGAGGGGAAAACAATCTCTAATCATACTTCACGATCACCGCGATCATGACGCAGAATGTGTCCCTCACCCCAATTCTCCGTGCCTCGTGGCAGGGGGTCCTCTCCCCCGAGACCCAGCGCTCGCAGCCACCCATCTGCTTCCTGCTCCTAGCGTGGCCCTCTCTAGAAAGGCATCTGAATGGAATCATACAGTCTGGGCCTGGATTCTGTCACTTGACTAATATTTTTTATTTTCCTTCATTGTTGGCTGTATCGGCCGTTGTTTCCTTTTCACGGCTTAGTAAAATTCAGATGTATAAATGTACCACGATTGACTTACCCACTGATGGAAATTTTGATTTTTTTCTTCTTTCCCTCCAGTTTTGGGCTACTGAGAATAAAGCTGCCGGAATATCTGCCTGCACATATTTGTGCAAACACACATTTTCATTTCTCTTGGGCAACTATCCAGGAGTGTGACTGCTAAGTCTTGCGGGAAATATTTGTGAAACCTTCTTGCAGTCCTACAAGCAATTTATGAGAATTCCAGTTACTCCTCATCCTCAGCATCATTCGGTATTTTCCACGTATTGTAAATTTAATCAATATTCTATACACCGTTTCAAATATTATATATAGCTTTGTTGGGTCCGTCCAGCTGCAGAGAGCTATTATTATGGCCAATCCAGCTCCTCTAGCTCAATTTTCATTATAGTTCTGAGGACAGGTTAGTGTTTGGCAAATCATTATTTGCTTCTGCTTAGAGCAAAGGCATTAGTTACAGCTTCTATTAGAACTTTTTTCCTTTTATTAAACCAATATTGATTGACTGCCTAGACTATGACAGCTATAAATAACCCTGATTCCTGCGTACCGGGAATTCATGCTCCTGTGGGAGAGATGGACCAATAATCACAACTGCAAGAGAATGTGGTTCTTGTTGAACCTCAGAGGAGTGGCTGATCCGTTCAGCGTGAGGCCTGAGGTGTTAGCTGTATTCCCCATATCTGAAGGCAGAAGTGACTCTGGAATGGCAGGGGAATTATTGAAGCTCATGTATGTGGTTACGAGGTTTTTTTCCCGACACCAAAGATGTGGGACGTTTTTCGGCACCGATCCTCCAATTCCCCACCAACTGAGTGTTCAATAATTCACTCCATTCTGACACTTGGTTCCACAAGACTGCCTCCCTCCACCTCAGATGGCAGCACAAACGGGTTGCCCAGGCTACCCACATTTTTGCCTGGCTGACAACAAATTTGGAGGTTCCCTTGACATCTCCTCGTGCGGGTTTCAAAGCTCACTAGAATGACTCCTAGAACTCAGAGAAAGTATTACTTACTAGTATTGGTTTACTCTGAAAGATGTGGCTCAGGAAGAGCCACATGCAAGAGATGCACAGGCAGGGACTCAGGGTGTGTGCGTGCCTGGAGCTGCCACACGCTCCCTGGGTTCCTGCCTGCCTAGCACCTTGAGGGCTTCCTCATCCGACAGGTTCTCAAGGCCCCATCGTTTATGGGTTTTAATGGAGGTTTCATTACACAGCATAATTGATCAAAGCATTGACCATTGGTGATTGAACTCAATCTGCAGCCCCTCTTCCCTTTTCAGAGGCAGGGGAAGCTATAGACAGCTGAAAATGTCAACCTTCTAGGGGCCCAGCAAGAGTCACCTTCTTAACTTAGACTCAGTAGTGTTGAAAGAGGCTTATCATGAGCAACAGAAGACACTCCTATCACTTCAGAAATCCCAGGGCTTCCGGAGCTCTACGCCAGGAACCAGTGTCAGTGACCAAATGTATTTTCTATAACACCACAGAAGTCTAGCTTACTGACAAGAAAAAAGAATCACTCATGACGTTTGTTAAAATGATAAAACAGAGTTCATTCAGGGGGCCTACCTTGATAAGCAAAGAGATCACTGCCATGGGCTTTCACGGTGGGGGAGAGAAACTGGGCTCAGCTGCAAACACATCACGGGCAAGTGGGGTTGCAGTTAGCAGAGGTTGCATCTCTGCAATCCAGCCCAAGCTGGACAGAGCAAGACTCCGTCTCAAAAACAACATCAACAACAATAAGCTATAAAGGAACTTTCTGATCTTCCCCAGAATTAGGTCTTAAGATCTGCATGTGACAGGTGCCCACCTGATACCCGGAAGTAACGAATGTCCTTGTCTCTCAGCACATGAGGACGCCGGGAAGCATCTGAGAATACTAACAGGCCTGGTGAGAAAACCGTTGCCTCTGCTGCTGTTAGGTCCTTCCTCCTTGGTCCAGTCATACTTCTCCAGGGCCATCAGCTTCCTGAATCCAGCATCAGATGCACAGATCACGCTGTTCCTCCTGTCACCTGAGACCTGCTTTGGTAAATGTGCAGCTTTCTGCTTGCTAATCTGTCTCTTGTTACATGGGCTCCAGCCACGAACCTAGTGATGGGTACGAAAGGAAGTCTTTCCTCCCCCGTCCAAGTCACTGTGATACGTGTGATGAGGGGTCTGCATAGAGACCCCACTAAATCCCATCTCTTCACAGAGACACAAAACCTTTACTTCGAGCCAACAAAATATCCCTAAACCTACTCCTCACTTGGAAAGACAAAAGCTATTACGATGTGGGCAAAACTAAGCTCAGCAAGAAAATGCTGTTAGTGCCTCTAGTTTTTCTTTCTCCGTGAAAAATGCAATATGGTTAAATCCTTTCCCCGCATAATCTCTTTTTGATATAATATTTTGTCTTCAGCCACATTGGACTTCAAGATCTGAACATAAAGTTGAAAACCTTGAGAGAGTTACTTGTAATCTTCTAGGGTCGATAGAAAGCCTTTCCATGGGCTTTTCTGAGGATAAACATCCAACCCCTGTGGTACAGTCTGAAGTCTTTTCTGCCTCCATAAAGGTTTAGAAAAAGCTCAGATTCTTCCACAAATGAGCTAATTGAAAGCCACACACACAAACACCCATCACAATTGTTTTGACAGTGAATAAAAATTACTGATAATGTGGAAATATATTTTCTTTTTGACTCTGAAAACAAATGTTTCTCTTTTACAGGTTTCCTGTTAAGTTTATGTGAACAACAGAAGGTTACACACACACACACACAAACACACACACGTATGCACACATATACACATGTATATACACACATACACACAAGTATATACACATGCACATACACACACATACACACACAAACACACACATATGCACACATACACACATGTATATACACATACACACAAGTATATACACACGCACTTACACACACATACACAAACACACACACGTATGCACACATATACACATGTATATACACATACACACAAGTATATGCACACGCACATACACGCACACACACACATATGCACACATATACACACATACACACAAGTATATACACACACATACACACACAAACACACACACGTATGCACACATACACACACATATATACACACATACACACAAGTATATACACATGCACATACACACACACACACTTGACTGGGATTCTGAAAACCAAATTATCATTGTTATTCTTATGGCCTGTTTCTACTTTCACTGTTTTTGTTGAGATGAGGCAGGCGCTGGATGGGAGTTGAATGTGGTGTAGGACAGGATGTCAATTTTAGAACTCTCTTGGGCTTTATGCAAATTTTCAGCCAACTGGAAACTTCTTGAGGAAAAACAAAGAGGAAAAGGTGCTGTTAGACCTTCAACTGTAAGTCAGTTTCACAAAATTATTTTTTAATTTTTTGCTTAAAATATGGCTCCATTTTTTAGTATATTATTTTGGCTCACCTGCTTCTCTATGTATGTTAATAAATAGAACACACTGTTTGCCTTTGGCACAGTGTTGTTTGTCTCAGTGCATGTTGTTAGGGTGGCCACAAGGTGACCGGATTAGGAGGTGATGGTCCTTGGAAGCCCATCTGCCATCTAAGCCCTGTTAGCATTTTCCTTTACTAATGCTGGGGATACTTCAGAAGAGGCACAGCAAACATGAACGTTTTATTACAAAGTTGCCAGTCTTGCTGGGCGCGGTGGCTCACGCCTGTAATCCCAGCACTTTGGGAGGCCGAGGCGGGTGAATCACAACGTCAAGAGATCGAGACCATCCTGGTCAACATGGTGAAACCCCGTCTCTACTAAAAATACAAAAAAAAATTAGCTAGGCACGGTGGCGCGTGCCTGTAATCCCAGCTACTCAGGAGGCTGAGGCAGGAGAATTGCCTGAACCCAGGAGGCGGAGGTTGCAGTGAGCCGAGATCTCGCCATTGCACTCTGGCCTGGGTAACAAAGGCAAAACTCCGTCTCAAAAAAAAAACAAAGTTGCCAGTATTTGTCCTTAGAACAGGTCCATTGATAAAGGCGCTGCAGGGTTTGAAAGGTTCCCACTGCGACGTCACGGCAACATTACTGAAATTCTTACCTCTCCAAGTGGGGTGAGGGAGGGTAGAGGGTGGGGGTGTCCCTGCCAGAACTCACTGCTTAATAATCTTCTTTTAGTAGCAGCACAGGGTCACGTTCCTATGATCAAATACTATTCCAAGTGAATATGAAATGAATTCATAACCACAGAATATTAAAGACCCTATCCAATAAAAGAGCAGATTAAATGTCAGATCTTCATTAGGGCTTCTTTAATCCAAGTTCTTTTTGTGGTTTTGTGACAAATCCTTTCATTCTGGCACTTGAACCTAAGACTCTTAGGTCTATTCTCATTTGAAACAAAGGGGGATTTAATTATTTTTAAAGTAGAATTTATGGTCTGGTGGGTAAGACTCATAAGTGGAATCTGGAAAGCCTTTAATTTTAATGTTGGAATGATTGACGTCTCTGATCTTACAGAGCTGTAAAGCCCAGTGACTTGGTTTCCATATAGGTTAAAAACAGAATCCCATAAAATGGGTAAATATTTGTAATGGTGTAGATTGGTAACATTTATCAGGTGACATCAGGATTCTTAATAGTCTGGAGTGGGTTCGTGTAATTCTGAAAAAAATATAGTCACTAATTCTAAGCAAGTTACTCCATCAATTACAATTGATTTAATTAGTTAATATTTGAGAAATATTTTAGAGATGGAAGGCATAGTGGGATATAATTATATCCGGGCCTGCAACAAACCAGACTTTGGTAGTATTCTCGTTTTTCAGATGAGAAGTATATTGCATGGACAGGAAACCCCAACAGGAGAGAGCTTCCAGAATGCCCATCCCAGGTGACTTCCAGGGAACCCTAAAGTGTCAGATCCAAAAGCAGCACGACTCTGCCACAAAAGAGTTGATTCAGTAGACGAATGAAACTAGCCTGCAAAACTTAGAAACAACTTTCATTTTATTTTATTTATTCCAAATAATTTATAATTTATTATTTCCAAGTGCATTTATGGTCCTGGTTATTGGCATGCAAAATAAAAATGGAAAAACTAAATTTAGCTACCAGAAACCAAATCTATGTGTTCATATTTCAGAAAATTGTACTCTTTCAAAGCTCAAGTCAGGTGTTCGTCGTATTTGAAGAGTTTCTGTGTGAGAGATTATAGCATTTAGACCCTCATGGTGGGTTCAGCTATGAAAGAAATGGTCTCATACATAACTCCATTTTGGTTTATTAATTTGCAGACCAAAGAGTTTCAATTG